>NC_064645.1:105228450-107628450 GCF_023864345.2 Schistocerca serialis cubense | reverse complement strand
AGGTTGTTACCAAAATCTCGAAATGCTATCACCTGGTTTACTTCAGATTTTTACACAGTACTCTAATGAACATTTGGGCGAACATAGGTTACACATATGTTGAATTGTATATGATGTATGAGTGTACAGATTGGGAGAGAAGTCACTCCCTAGTTTTAAATGTCCATAAATTTTCTATTAATGAATATTTGCACACAGAACAAGTTGAAGTCAGTTCTCAGGACCATGAGAACATGTATACTGCACTACAACTCCACATATGTTCCTGCACTGTCGACCAAACGACGTAAATGTATAGGCATATCATCAGTTGATTTCTCTAGGAAAGTCGCGGGTACATTTTACAGGACAACTGTGACCCTCTCCTCTAATTCGTCTAGAGCACGTGCATTTCTTTGGAACACCTCTTCTTTCCCCAATCCCACAAGAAAAAGTCAAAAGGGGTGCGCTCAGAACTTCTCAGAGGCCATAATGGGGTCCTCACCAGCATCCTGGAAAGGGTTCGCCCAGCCAGTCATGAACGATGCAGGCAAAATGAGGTGGTGCTTCGTCTTGCTTAAAAAGGATATCCGCAACATTGTCTCATAACGATTTCAGTGGCCACACATATTCTTTCAGCATCTGGCGATGCTGGTCGGTGTTCATGGTGTGAGTTAACGAGCATTTCGCTCTCATTTAAGGGTATGGCCGAGACAGTCAGCCTTCAGGAATTGTGAAACGAACCCTGTCGTCGAGGACTGTGTACCACAAAGAGCGCAGATTCACCACGAGATGGTGAAATTCACAGGCGTCTATTGTGCTGTAGTGTGCGAGTGAGACAGACGAGAACCTACGTCATACGGAAACCCAGCAGAAGGCGTTTGTGGCCATGGATACGTAGCAGTTTTAAATATGGTGAACCTAATATCGGCCATAAAGGGAAACAACTATTTAATCCTGTGGTAATGCAGGGAATAAAACCACTGTAATTTTATTTTGCCATCCTCCATAAATTTTCATGGTGATCCCAATAACACTTGAATATTGATCATATCTATAGTAGTTTAGGATTTACTGTTAAAATGAAATTTACAAGTCTTGTAACAAAGACCTGAATGCTAAAATCTGAACGCTTCAGTCGATCTTAACTATCGAAATTTCATATAGGAGCGAATCATGAAAATGACAAATGTTGTAAATATCAACTCTGTAACTTCATTTGTTTAAAAGATATAGTAAATTTAAATTATCAGTATTTTCAGTTATGCACCAGATCATCATATCCTCCACAAACACACTGAACGATGACAGCATGACACCTTATTGAATCATTAGGTAATAGAATATTTGTTTTGAAGTTCAGTGTGTAATAGTTACTTTCGTTCTTTATTTATTTATCAGAGAGCACATTGGTGCAAGGCTACTGGCCGTGACATTCAAAGCTAAGAAGGAAATTGTATTGGTCTTACGTGAAACAATTTAACAACGGATATTATTGTTACTTTATTTAGAACGTGAAAGTGGTCAAGCTTTGATTATTTAAATATGTTGAAATGTAAAATAATGTAGAATAAGCTGTAGCCAATCAGATGGACGGTTTCAGGAACTGCGCTAGTCAGTTGAGCGAGTATGTTCGGCGCGCGCGAAGTGCGGAGAGGACGGGCAGAGGACAGTTCGGCTGAAGACATCAATGTGAATAGTTCGGATTGAGACGCGAAAGCGGACAGTCAGTCTTTAGGCATCTAGGAGGTGAAACGACGTAGAAAATTTCGGGTTGTGTGGTATCGCGGGACTTAGTGTCTGAGCGGTGAGCAGCCGCGCGCCTGGTGTGAACTCTTAACTTTTCGTGTAAACGACGAGGTGGAGTATCGGACTTGTGTTTCGCGACGAGATTTTGAATGATCGAACTCTGTCAAATGGATATCCTCTCAACAGTAATTCTAAATACGACCACTTTTGCTATTAGTTTGTTTTCTGAATAAACATTATTCTAACCAAATTGCAATTGTGTGCCCTACATCATTTATGGGCCGTTAATTTAGTTCCTGATAATTATTACTGTTATTATATGTTACATTAACTTCGCATTTCGCAAACTTGCCATCAGCCAGACAATTTAACCAAAGGGTCACAAGTGTCTAATTTAGGGCGTGTAATGCGACACGTGCAGTTCAACCCATAGACGAGTCTGTGCCAAGACATTTCAATGAAGGGGAACCGCATATGAGCCCGAAAATCTTTGGGATGTCAGCTCGCAATGGTGTCTTGCAATATTAATGGACCAGTGAGACGATGTGTGTTCACACTGCACCAGACTTTCAATTCTGGTGGATTTTGAGGTTTTTCATTTGTCATTCCTGGATTTGTTTCTGGCCAATAATGGTAGTTGCGTCAACTGACGAATCCCTGAAAGTGAAACTCATCTCATTGCTCCAAATAATGTTCTTGACAAATCTGCTGGCATGACAGCATAATATCCACTTATTCCATCCGCCTGTCATAATCCTCCAATGGTAGCTCCTGAACATAGTGGGATTTCCAGGGTTTCTAGATCAGGACCTTCTTTAACACAACATGCATAGCGTGCCTGGTGATTCCACTCTCATGAGTTGCCGGCATATTGATTTACCAGGACTGCACGTGAGTATGTACTTCATAGCCGCTACATTTTCTGGAGATCACGCCACCAAATGTCTTACTTTTCATTGTTTATCCAGCTTTATTAGCCTGGTGTGACAATTCCTGGTTGTTTTTGCATCAGGTGTGGCATGAGGGCCATGAACACCCCACCACAATCGCTGAATAAGTGCTACAGATTGCCCCCCTTCAAAACACAAAGACAACTGTCCTGCGATCTCATCGTTCACTGTAAGAAGATGCTTCAGATGGTCAAGGTGTTCTCAAGGAACCTGTAACAAAACAGAACAACATTCACTAATAAATTTCAACAACCAGAAAACTTATGGACATTTAAAGCTAGGGAGCGACTTCTCACCCACCATTCTGTACATAAACTATATAAATGGGAAAGGTTGTTAGCAAAATCCTTGAAATGTTCTTGACTGAGTCAATTAAGGTTTTTACTCAATACTCTTGTAAATGCACAGATGGATGTATGCTACACATATTTTAATTTACATGGTACACCGGTATACATACTATATAAATGAGCAAGGTTGCAAAAACCTCCAAAAGTTCTTCACCAATTTATTTCAAATTTTCACAATACTCCAATAAATGTTCAGACGGACAATGCTACATATTTTTAATATATGTGGTGTGTGTATATGAGAAATTGTTGTCAAAAATCTCGAACAGTTCTTCATCGAGTATCTTCAGATTTTTACTCAATTCTCTAACAAATGGTGAGGCTACATATTTTTAACATAAATGGTGTATAAATTTATACTACTATATGAAACAAATTGTTGTTTACTTCATTAACTAAAATCTCGAAAAGTTCTGAACTGATTTACTTCAAATTTTTACACAATATTTCAATAAATGTTTTTCTATGTACAATATATAAAGATATATATGATATTTAGTGGCGTAAAACTGTTCGTAAAACCCTCGAAAAATCCTTGACTGATTTACTTCAGACTTTTACATGATATTCTAATAAGTGTTTGGAAAGGCACAGGTTACATATTTTTATAATATATGTGGTACATATATAATAGGGAAAAGTTCATGACCGATTTACTTCAAATTTTTATAGGATATTCTGATAAACGTTTTGACGGACAGAGGTTACAAACTCTGTTAATACAGACATGATATGTAAATAGTTATATAGTACCTTAAGGGAAACTTTGTTAGTAAGTGCATCCACAAGTTTTTGACTGATTTAGTTAAAATTTTTATATGATACAGTACTCTAATAAACATTCGGATGGACTTAGTTAAAAAATTTTCAAACAGCAATGTACAGATTTTCTGTTAAATCAACTGGGAGAAAGAAAATGTATGCTGTGCTGCGAAAATGTGTAGTTATATCTTCTTTCTTGCAGTGAGTTTTAACTATTACAGCAGGATATTTAAACCGTTACACAAATCGCTTCTCTCATAAATATTCTTTCTCCTTATATATAATGTTACACAAAAATTGTATAGACATCAATGCGCAGTTTTGTTTGCTCCCTGGTAGTAAGGTGTAACAGAAAACAGAAAAGTTGCATTTATGGCTAATTGAGTACTCCTACCTATTTGCAGATTAAAACTATGCGAATACCATCATTGAAGCTATCATCTTCACAGAGCCAGCAGTTGGAGGGGTATCTCTCAAAGCCCATTACCAATGATCCCAACCGATTTAGCCATCCATTTTGAGCGACTTCAATTCCCAATCGATGGTTCTCTTGCAGTAACAATAAACAAGCCTCAAGATCAGAGAGAGTGGAAGAGGAGGCAGACATTTATTGCAATGTTATTTTCCACATACACTCCTGGTCGTCAGATTACTTCCTAAAACTTGATTACCAACTCTGAGGTAAGTACACCAGTAGTGTTTCCATGCCAAACCAGACACAAACAGTTGATACTAGAAGTCAGGCCTAATGGATCGATATTGTAAAACTATTCTGACCAGGCCTATAATCGCAGGAAATACATGTTAGCTAAAACACTATGCTAAGCAGGTGAGCACACAAACAAATGAACAGACTGATCTATTGAAGAAAGTAATTAGTAAGGCCTGCTGTTGATATAAGTCACAGTAAACCCCCCAAATTAAATATTTACACATTTAACTTGTCTCAAGCACGATAAATATAATACATCATGTTATACAATAGAAAAATATAACCCACTGTACTGATTGACAGTTATTGCTTTTATATTAACTGCTTCAGGCATACTAGAGGTCATGAACAGCAACAACTTTCAGCAAAGTTTGCAATACTTATAGACCAGAAATATGCCGTGAAGATTCTCAAAACCCTTATAGACTGTAATTCCTATAATCAACTGTTAAATAACAGCATCATCTAACAAAAGTATATTATGTGAAAACACATACAGCATGGCTGAAAGACAAAGAAAGACAATATTAATGAGGAAGACAGTGTTTTTTACCACTATGATTTTAGGAAAGAAGAAGGTGTTCTATTATGATACATCACTTAAACTACAGAATGATATGATTTGTTTATATACACTCATGAGACGACCAAACACGGTCAAAGAGTGATATGACATCTCCAAAGACGATGACAGAGTCGATATCTCGAAAATAAATAAAATTAATCAACATTTATTGTATTATATGTAATATTTCATGCACTTTATAAGTATAATGAAGCTTCAACTTAACTATTCCAGTATCTAAAATGTCTGTATCACTTATTAAAATGCATGCATTATTGCATATTGGCACTATTGATGATAAAACTCGCATTCACTAAAGTTCAGTAGGTGTGTCATACTTGCAAGTTCTATGGACATTAAAACTAGTTTTTCCGCTTCTAAACTGTTTCTACAACTTATTAAAACGCGCACACCTTGCATGCTTATCATAATATGCAAGACACCTACGAGAATTCGAGAAAAATAAAATTGTGTTATGTGTAAGACTTCACGCATTCTACAAGCACAGTGGATTTTGAAATTATATAATTGTGCGCCTAAATCATCTGTATAACTTACTAACGTACGAGCTACATTCAGTTCATCCAGAGCACAACTGCATAACTGAGCTACAGCCGGGCTGTACAAGTGCATAAAGGTTTGGCTAATAGGATGTTAAGTCAGCTGGCTGAGAGGAGACAGAGGGAATTTCACTCGCTAAGCTACGCAGCTCGCTCCCGGGGGTCACGTGACCGCTTCCGTTTCCTGTGATTGGCCGGTACAGTTCGTCGCGTCATTTAATGACGCTTGGTCGTGGCGTCACCTCGTCAACGCAAGTTCACGCTTCCATCACGTGAATAGAGCGTTGAGTGGCTGCCATCCGGCCAATACCGCGTGTCAGCTAGCCCAGTCCCTGCTGTAGCTTAAGAAAAACTTCACGTGCTACCTACGGTCGAAAATGTAAATAAATGAATCAATTTTTCGCCTATTATACCTGCCCACGTTGTTCAGAGCTGAAAATTCTTGGGAATAAGCTCATATTGTTACCCACAAACTACATTAAAGAAAATAAATATTGAGAGGCCACTGTCAAAATTCCCAGACTCCTGAACAGGGATCGACATGGTCTTCGCTAACTTATACCGCATAAAGGGCGAACTGTTCATTTCTGAACCAAAATTACCCTTTGTGAATGGGATTACCTCATGGTATAATACCATATGTCACAAGCGAACGAAAATATGTAAAGTGAACTAAATTTTGCAGACACTGTTCTAATGGTAAATATAGCAGCATTCACTTCTTTAACATCCTGAATAGGGGCTTTCCGTGACAGCTTACTAGCTATCTGAAGGTTCAGAAATTTGAATTTTGCAGACTTGTTAATCATATGCCCATTCTGTATAATCAAAATCTCTGCTTTAGTTGAATTGTGTGTTAGGAACTGTAATAACTGAGTATTACTGTAATTTAGCTTAAATTTATTTTCTATAAGCCATCGACTTAACTCTTGGGACTGCACCACTTCGCAAACTGTCTATGCTGCAATCGACATCCTTGACATCTAAACTAGCATCATCAGCGAACAGAAATGTTATAGAATCTCTTGTCGCATTAGAAGTCATATTATATAATATATATATATATATATATATATATATATATATATATATATATATATCATATTAGTCCAACTTCTGTAGTAACGTATTGTGATCAACACACTCAAACACCTAAATTAAATCAAAGAAGGCACCTAGAGTTCGCAACTTTTTGTTTAATCCACCAAGTGAATAGAGAATATAGTGTTTTCAGTTGTTAAAACTCTTCCAAAACCAAACTATAGGTTTGGCAACAAATTATGTGAACTGAAATGATGAATTACCCTTATACATACAGCTTTTCAATAGCTTTTTTCAAATACTAGTGCAATAGAAATAGATCAAAAATTGTCTACATTATCCCTTTCTCCTATTTTATATAATGGTTTGGCTACTGAGTACTTTAATCGTCCAGGAAACTGACGAATCCTAAAGAAAAAAATACAAATATACCCCGTCACATCCATGGCACCCCTAACTCTTCAGTTCGAATCGACAGTCAGTTGGGTATTGCAACCACACCGTATTCTTAAATGTGCGCAAAACCTGTTTGGGAACAGGGAGCTGCCAAGATCATAGATAACCCGCACCATCCCACCATTAAATGCAAAGTAATATTCTGCTGTAAGTTCACAATTTCTAAACTTCATCGTATTATTGAGACATCAGTGATACATATATGGAGCAAAACTGATGTGACGTCTAAGGTATGAGAAGCACAGCTAAAAACGTTTACACCCTGGGTTATTGAGTGAGTGGAGACACCTAAGGGCTGAGGATGACACGGCGGCCGGTCGGTCCTTTTGGACCTCCTTTTTTTTTATCTGGGATCTGAAGACAGAGATTCGGGACAAGCTCTAAGTAGAGCGCTGTATTTGGACGTCTAGACATATGTCTATGATCAAGGTAATGGAGGGTCTTTGTGTATTTGTCATCCAATGTATATAGCTTTTACAAGAGGCTGCTAGTAATTTTGAAAATGATGATGATGGACTTTGCTTCATATGGTCCCGTCTGGCCTGTGAGAATAATTTCGAGATACATCCCGAGCATATTTGCAAATGTGGGATGTATGGTGTTTCCACATATTATAAACGTGATGGAATAGAACTCTCCACGAAACTCCTGGACATCGGTAATTTTGAGGGGCAGAATCCATATATACGTCTATTCACTTATGTGGCATGGATGAATAGAACAGTAGTATCTAGTAATAATTAGACTGCACATAAAATTTAGGTGCCCTCCACTTTTCCAATCTCGTGGGCCAGCAACAGAAACAGAGATTTATTGTTCATCGCTGATGACGACGAGTAACATTACTGCTGGACAGAGAACATGTTGTGCCTTATTTCCTCCCAGTTAAATAAATAAGGTCATGCATGGAATATTCGTCGTAGACACTTTAATTCAATGAATATGAATGACAAATTGACAGGGCATCAAAGGGATTGCTCTACGCAAATGAATACACATGCCTAGAAATGCTATTAAATTAATAAAGCTTAAGAATTTTCTGCGCATGGAGAGAGTACTGTTTATTGTATATGCAGACCCGCTTCTGTGGCGTGCTCCGGCGGTGACGCCACTACCTTGTATACTGCCATCAGTCAAATTACGTCTGCATTTGATTCAACTCTTTATCATTCAGAATTGTACATTCAGAAACATTATGTAAGATGCTGTCTGACCTTGAAGATTTTGGAAAGAAAGTTGATGTCATTTATCTCACCACCATCCCTATTACAACCACATATTAGTAATTTTCTCTTTCATTCCTCTTTTTAACAAAACTATTTTTTACAGCAAGTGTGGTGGACTGACTATAAATATGTTACTTCTAATGAAGGGAAACACATGTATATGAAACATACAGTCATAATGCGCAACGCCTGGAGTAATCAGTTAACAAAATATGTTATCGTTGTGAAGCAATATTCGTCTTTTGACTAACATACTGCACTTGTTAGTTTCCTCTTCTTTTCTCCTTCTAGACGCAAACTGTCAAGATGCATGTATCATTGTAAGTTTCTTTAAGTCAGAGTAATCACACTATTTTGTTTAAAAACTGTGTTATATACTTTTATTTTGCACCACCAAACCCATTGTATGTCATAGACAGGTCTACAGCGGAGTGCGGGTGAATCTGATTGTATAAAGGGGAATAACAGGCTGCGTGATGTCTGTTTAGCCACCATTATGGCTATCTCACTGAGATCACAACGAACTGTAGTAATTATTCAAGATGTGATTGCTATTTAATTGTACGAAGCCTGATTTGCGTACGAACATCATTAACGCACTTGCGATATTCGAAGCTCAGACGGTCTCGAAAATAAGAAATCAATCAATCCAATTTGTGACTTCTTCATGAGATCGGAAGTGTTGGCCAGACAGGCCATGCGCCATTGATCTAAACAGGTGATAGTCAGAGGAAGCAATGTCTGGAGAATACGGCGGTTGGGGTAGGACTTGCCATTTTAACGTTTCCAAGTACGTTTTGACCTCTTATGCAACGTGGGGTCGAGCGTTGTCGTGCTGCAAAATCACTTTGTCGTGTCTCTCGCTGTATTGCGGCAGTTTGTCTTTTACTGCTCTCCTCAAACGCATTAACCGCGTTCGATAACGAGCAACTGTGATTGTTTCACTTGGTTTAAACACCTCATAGTACACGACGCCGAGCTGGTCCCACCAAATGCAGAGCATGATCTCGGAGCCGTGAATATTCGGTTTGGCCGTCGACGTGGAGGCATGGCCGGGGTATCCCAATGATTTTTTGCGTTTAGGGTTATTGTAATGTACCCTTTTTTCGTCCCCTCTACAATGCCATGCAGAAATCCCTTCCGTTTTTTCCTCTCAAGCAACTGTTCACAAACACACAAACGTCATTCAAACTCTCTTGGTTTCAGCTCACACGGGTCCGAAGTTCCTTCTTTCCGAATCATGCCCATAGCCTTGAAATGGCTTGCTGTGTCACTCCCACTAATCGTGCCAATTCTTCTTGAGTTTGACGCGAGTCTTCACTCAGCAATGTCTCCAATTGTGCATCTCCGAAATCATTCTCTCTTCCACCACTATGCCGGTCTACGACTTTAAAATCACCGTTCTTGAAGCGTTGAAACCAGTGACGACATGTTCTTTCACCAATGGCGTCTTTAACATACGTACTTGGGAGCATTCGATGAGACTCAGCCACTTTTTTCTTCATATTGAAACAAAACAGTAACATCTCCCGCAAAATGACGAGAATTAGGCTCGTAAACTGACATTTTCAATCAAGAACAACTTTATGATGCAGACACAAATCGACTAATGTTTGCATGAGGTTATGTTGACCGAGGTCCACGCTAACTGCCTGACGTCAGCGATCTGTTTCATTCGACCGCTACATACCGTTGTCGCCACCTATCGGCAAACGGCGGAAGCAAAGTTGTACACCTTGTAATATGTATGCCAGATATTACTGCCAGAGACTAATGGGCCTCCGTGATCCCCCTCTGGTTGAATGAGGCAGATCATCAACATCGATGGACCATCAGGCGCTGAGGTGGTGTTACCGTTGATCCCCATTGCTTTCAAGCCAGGTTGAACGAGAGGATGTACATCAGTTTCCTTCGTAACGAACTGCCTGTTCTGCTCGGCGACACTGATTTGGAACAAGGTAAGTGATGTGGATGCAACAGGGTGGTGCACGTAGCCACTGCACTGCATCTGCGCTCTGATCTCCATGCGGATCTTTCTCCAAATACAACAGGCAGACCTATGGATGTTGAATGGCCAGCTAGGTCGCTCGATCTGTCTGTTCTCGACTTCTGTTTCTCGGGTACAATAAAGGATATGGTGTACACAGAACAATGTGAAAACAGGGACCAGTTGAAAAATCGCAGCAGACAGGTCTTCTCTGCACTTGGTGAGCAATATAGGGTACTGGTGCTACAGTTATTATCAGTTACAGTCTGTAACGGCAACGAGAACAAAACGACGGTTTGTCGGAACAGCTACAGTATGGGATTGACCTAATGAAATAATGATTAGTTTTGGTTTCATTCTTTTCTATTTCCGATTTATTTACTTTGTTTTAGTCTAAGCGTTTGTTGGGTAAAGTACTTTGAGAATATTTTAGGATTTTTTTATGTTACTTGGGCTGTTAACGGATCAATAATAAAATGGCAAATTAAGATCATTGTTGATTATAAAATGCAAATTAGTTACAGAAAATTGCTTTGGTAGCAACTAAATAATTTACTGATTAAACAGTCCACTGGTATACTGCCGTGTCGCAGTGTCCAACGGACACAAATTTCGTAGGTCAGACATGCCATCGTCAGGTACGCTGACGAAAGTTTCTCAGCATACCTGACGATGGGGACATGTCTGATCACCGAAAGACTGTGCCCGTTGGACACTGCGAACCGCCAGTATCCGCGTGCACTGTTCAATCAACAAATACTCCGGGAGAAACTGAAGAACCAAAAAATAATTTATTGACTGTTCATTTGGTCAACACTTGCTTTGTGAATGTGAATTAACCGCAGTAACTAAGGTGAATGGAAGGTATTTCGTCTACTTCCTGCTGCGTCTTATTAATCTCAAACCTTCGTAAAATTCAATAGATATTATCCTGCTTGGGATACGGAAACAACTGGCCGTTCCGTGAAATCGTCTTGAACGTGTTTCTGTATAGGGGCTGTATTGTTACTATGGCTATGTGGATTGTCCTCGACCGGTCTCTAATGCACCTCATATCCACAAAAGAACATGTATTCACCATGTCTTCCTTGCCCGACTTGCCTCTTCTCATCTCATGTGCCACCACGCTATGTGCTGTCTACTACAGCCATGCAACAACGCTGCTCAGCCGCTGCTAGAGTACTAGTTATTCTTCTCGTTTTAATGTCCCAGTTAATACATATCGGTGAACCTAATGTCACACTAGACTAATTTCGGACCGGTCTGCGGAATGAGCCCGTTAAATTCCACTTCATAAATAATTTTGTTCGTAACGGGAAACAAATCGATGCTTTCCATTGACACTAGACGTCGCAAGTAAGTGGTAACGGGCAGCATTTGTCTGAGCTGACTACCGATACATACTGTAAAAACTAGACTGCAAATGTCTGCTGCAAAACCAGAGAAAATGCGCTTGGTGACTCGTAGGAGAGACATTCTGCACACATCAATCGGTTCACCTAAGAAATACGTCTGCGGATACGGGGCCAACAATAAATACCTTGGGTTCCTCAATAGTTAGACTTTACTAGCAGAACTTCGTGGAATATCCTGCTAAAAATTATCCGGGTCACATCTCTGAGAAAGATGTAACTTCCTTTACAAGACAAAGCTCAGTTCCTTGCAAATATTGATATGTAATGTGATCTGGTGCTTCACCCAACATGTTCGTAAAGCTTTATCACTTTCATATAAAGTTTTATTCAATGACTTCAGACAAACTAACGCCCTGGAAGTTACTGAATTACACTGAGGTGACGCAAGTCATGGGATATCGATAAGCATATGTGCAAATGGCAGTAGTATCGCATACACGAAATATGAAAGGGCACTGAATTGGTTCAGATGGTTCAAATGGCTCTGAGCACTAAGGGACTTAACATCTGAGGTCATCAGTCCGCTAGAACTTTGAACTACTTAAACGTATCTAACCTAAGGACATCACACACATCCATGCCCGAGGCAGGATTCAAACCTCCGACCGTAGCAGCAGCGCGGTTCCGGACTGAAGCGCCTAGAACCGCTCGGCCACCGCGGCCGCCGCACTGAATTGGCGGACTCTCATTTGTACTCAGGTGATTCATGTAAAAAGGTTTCCGACGTGATTATGGCCGCACGACGGGAATTAACATACTTTGAGCGAGAAATAGTACTTGGAGCTAGACACATAGGACATTCCAGTTCGGAAATCGTTAGGGAATTCAATATTCCGAGATCCACAGTGTTTCCAGGAGTACCAAGACTGTGCCGAGAATACCAAACTTCAGGCATTACTTCTCACCACGGACAACGCAGTGGCCGACGACCTTCACGAGCGAGAGCAGTGGCGTCTGCGACCGTTGTCAGTGCTAAAGGACAAGTAACACTGTGTGAAATAACCGCAGAAAGCAATGCGGGACGTAATACGAAGGCATCCGTTTAGGACAGTGGGGCGAAATTTGGCGATGGTGGACTATGGGAACAGACAACGGATGCGAGACCCTCTCATAACTGCACGACATCGCCTGCAGCGCCCCTCCTGGGCTCGTGACCCAAGACGACGGTGCCTCGTCAGATGAGTACCGATTTCAGTTGGTAAGAGCTAATGGTAGGGTTCGAGTGCGGCGAAGACCCCACGAAACCGTGGATCCAAACTGTCACCAAGGCACGGTGCAAACTAGTAATGCCTCCATAATGGTGTGGGCTGTATTTACAGGGAATGGAATGGGTTCTCTGATCCAACTGAACCGAGCGTTGACTGCAAGTGGTTGTTCTCGACTACTTGTAGATCATTTGCAGCCGTTAATGGACTTCATGTTCCCAACCAAAAAGGGAATTTTGATGGATGAAATGCGCGATGTCACCAGGCTACCGTTCACTATTGGTTTAAAGAACATTCTGGACAATTCGAGCGAATGATTTGACCACAAATATCGCTCAACATGAATCACATCGAACATTTATGATACGTAACTGAAAGGGTAGTTCATGCACAAAATCCTGCATCAGCAACACTTTCGCAATTATGGACGACTATAGAGGCAGCGAGGCTCAGTATTCCTGCTGGGGATTTCCAACAACTTATTGAGTCCAATCCCCGTCGAGCTGCTGCACTACGCCCGGAAAAAGGAGATCTGACACTGTATTAGGAGGTATCGCATGACTTTCGTCATCTCAGTGTATGAGTACTGATACGTCACCAAGACGATGGGCCAAACTTTAAGACAAAAAATATTTAATCAAAAAGAAAACACCTCAAATATGAGTGCTTTCAATTTAATTTGCTATTGCATGCATAAGTGCATAATATGTAGGCACCGGTATTATAAACCCGTATTAGTATTTGCTAGCATCATTGAAAGGCTAAAACAAGAGTGGAAGACGTACAGTGTTGGTCCCTCCTGATGTAAGTGGCAGAATAATTGGTCAGATTCGCACCTTTCATGAGACCTCTACAAATCGCAATGAGAAGGTGAAGATGACACCTAACGTAAATCGACAGTTATGAGAACATTTGCCTATCAATATGTAGTGCAAAAGGGGATGGCAGTCAATCGACGTTAACTAACACACCATTCCTATACAGTGCATGTCTTTGAGCGGAAGGTAGAACAGGGAACGTGAGTCGAATCGAATTTAGTTTTGAAAAGCCAGCCAGCTCCACAACGGCGTAGCGAAGCTGCGCTGCGGGAGTTACGCTGGTGACCACTTAAAGGGGCGGCGGGAAAGAGGACAGCGACCCTGGGCCAGGTAATTCAAGCTGGAGGGCCGCCTGTAGCGAGGGCTTCGGTACAAGGGCAGAGAAGATGCTTTAGAAAACTGCGTTTCGAAATTCCAACAGGAGCTGAACAAAAGCAAGTGACACATTTTCGTCCAGCGAGTGCGGCAACGGAAAGGTGAATGTACTTTAGGCGTCTAGAACGGGCACAAAACGTCCGATTGGCGGAAACTCACTAGGAAGGAGAAAACTACTGAAGTTTCGATGCAGTTTGATAGAAGGGACGTTGCGATTGGTAGAGGGTGTTTCTACAAAATGAGAGGAATGCTCCTATTGGTCAAAAAAGCCGTGGCATGAAAAAGGAACCCAAGTGGAGGGAGGCAGTTCTGCCATGAGTAGGACAAGAGAGAAATTTTGTAGGAGGACACTTCTCTGAACTGGCATCAAGCGCAGAACGGAGCGCTTAACGCTCCGTGCGACGCAGAGAAGAAATTTGTGTGGACACTGCGTTCACAGCAGCTGCACTCCAGCTAAAATTAGCTGTAGCAACGTTTAGCTCCAACTGTGGAGAAACGAACCAGCCAAATTAGTTAATTGTTCTTACGAGAACTGAGAGGGCACTATAATATGCACGCTGCTCCAACCATGCGCGTGTATATCGCCACAAAATAAGACTAGGGCTGGGTAAATGTTTTCTCGCATAACGAGAAACATAGGGAAAGTTTCTGCTGGAAAGTTCAGCAAAGGCCAGATTAGATTTATAGGAATTTGAGTGGGAGAGAGCGGCCTTGGAGATAGCAGCACGTCACAGCTTAAGGTAAATACCGTGAGCAGAGGCGTAAACTTTGTTGGTTCACCAGCTTGCGTCCACTGTAAACTCGAGCGGCCTTGGGTAATATTGCGCTCAAATTTGTCACTTGACTAACCATCCACCGTAGACTTGATTTTCATCCTAAACAGTACCGAACTTTGAACCGGAATCGGACGATTTCCGTAGTACTGACCAACATCATAACGTATGTAGAGGAGCAATTTTGTAAAGAAACATCAAATTAAACTTTCATATTATTGTGCTTAAGATTATTGTTCTATCAGAGAGTTAATATTTAATATTGTTATGTATAAACTTCTTTCACTTTTTGATGTTGGCAAAATGTGTTATCCATTGCACTGTTTTTATGATGCCGAGTTGAAAACTGTGTGAAAAGCTGTAATTTGGTGATAAATATTGCGACAATAAACTTGTCATTTCGCCTCACACAGTGTTCTCAATTCAAGAATAAGCAAAAAGCAAACAATAAAATCCCCGCAACCATACACTGAGGATGCCATTTTTCGAGCAAATACACTGACGGAAAAAATGACAGCTATTAGAAAGAGTTGTGTGACATAAACGAAAGTTGGTACGCGTTTTTCTTCATCTGAAATATAATGTCTATTCAAATTTAGCGCGAGACGTTTAAGAATGGCACTAAAGTGTGCGTCATTTACGACGGCGGCCGAGTTTTGGTTCGTTCTGCGCATCTGACGTCACGAAACACAGTCAGCCAATGAACAGAGAACGACGTTGCCAGAGCTCGACTGCAGTGCAGAGCACGGACGAGTGTCTTCAGTTTTAGAAACGTTCAGTCATAAATAAAGTAATTGAACAAAAGCAATGTCGTGATAGTAGAATTTCTTTTATAGAAATTTTGGAAAAAACATTCTTTATACCAATTGCTTCATATTCTATTAATTAATTAAACTAAACAAGCAATAAGCCTCCTAATTCAGGCGATAGCAAGGAAAGGTGTTTGTATCATTCTCTCTAACCGTTTTTTCGCAATAAAGAATAGCGGTAATTGTTTATTTCCTATTGTACTTCGACGAAACGTGAGTAATTCATAATCATACCAACAGTGTTTGTCGGTTTTTTGCATCATATTTTAAAATCCTCCAGGAAGGTTGTTTGATGATGAGTTGTGTTAGTGTAATGGTTAAAGTGTTTGTCTGTGAAGTGAAAAGTTCTGAGTTCAAACCTTGTATAGTGCTTAATAATTTTTTTATTTAAAAACGATATCAAAGTGTCTTACTTCATGAATTTTATTCGTTTGAATCTAATTTTTTTAAATTTCTAGTGGCAACTAAAATCGACCATACGGAAAGTATATGCTATGGACTTTTACCTCTGCAAACTCTTCAAAATTTCGTGCAATGGTTTACTACATTTAATGCTGCACAATAACTGCGTAGAACATCGAAACAAAATTAAGTCATTTATGGGGGGAAGGTATCAGTCAAGAAGATGTGTAAAAATCAAATTTTTGGACCAAATAGTTTTTGTGAAATCGAATGATAAGTTTGTCAAAGTAATCGGAACACCATGTGTCTGCACAGGCGAGCAGTGCAGTGATCACAAAATGAGGGGAGCACGTCTCTGTAGCAGCGAAAGGGTTAATGCGGCCATGGTGGCTTTACTTCATAAACTGCGCGCTCCCCCCTAAATGTTAAGTTTGCTTGGCGCATGCAACTGGCAACGCAGCAATCTCCTGCATCTGGGTGGGCATGGGCGAACCGCCAACATAAAAGAATTGAACTATAGTAGCGCTCCTATGAGGATGAAAATCAGGTTTGCTTTAAATGTACGCTGTAACGGTCGCGAGCATTAGTTACCTTTGAGACTGGAAGTGGTGAGTTGATGTTGGTCAAGAATGCATGACTGAGTTTGACCGAGGTAGTGTAATAGGGCTACATGAAGCTGAATTTTCCTTCTGCCATATTGCAGAAATATTTGGCAGGAATGTAGCCATCGTACATGGCTGCTGGCAGCGGTAGTCACGGGAATGTATGGTCGCAAGAATACCAGGCTCCAGACGACCACGTGGTACTACCGAGAAGGAAGACCATCGTTTTAGGCACATGTCTGCGGCGCACCGTACTGCATCTGCAGCAGCAACTTTTGACACCACAGTGACACAGCGAACTGTGACAAACGGTTACTTCCACGACAGCACCAAGTCAGACTTCCTGCAACGTGCATTCCACTAACCCCAGACCACTGCCATTTGCGACTTCAGTAGTGTCAACCGAGAATCATTGGAGGGCAGAGCGGAGATCTGTCGCATTTTCTGATGAAAGCTGGATGTGCCTCGGTGCCAGTGGTAGCACTGTATTGGTTAGGAGGAGGCCAATTGAGGCCCTGCAACCAACCAGCCTGTCTGCGTGCTGGACACACTGGACCTACACCTGGACTTATGGTCTGGGGTGTGACTTCGTATGATAGTAGGAGCACTCTCGTGGTCATCCCACGCACCGTAACTGCAAATTTGTACGTCAGTCTAATGATTAGATGTGTTGTGCTGCCCTTCATGAACACCATTCCAGGGGTATTTTCCAATATGATAACACTCTCCCAGACACAACTGCTGTAAGCAAACATGCTTTACAGCGTGTCGACGTTTTGCCTTGGCCTGCTCGATCAACAGAACTGTCTCCAATCAAGCACACATGGGACATCATTTGACGACAGCCCCAGCGTCCTCTAGAAGCAGCATTAACCATCTTTGTAGCAGCCAACTAAGTGCAACAGGTGTGGAATTCCATCGCACAAACTAACGTTCGGCACCTGTACGTTTGCGTGTTTGCAATCAACATTCTTGCGTGAGCCGTGCACACTCCCCACTATGCGTTTTCGAGAACTTGGCTGTCTATTTGTGTTTGGTTTCCCGCCCTTGTTGCGGTTACGCTGTGGTTCATCTTCCAGCGATGTGTATTGATGTTTGCACTGTGTACCATCTTTGGTTTCGTGCATATAGTTTCCAGCTAGGGGGTCTGCAGTTAGTCGGTCGGTTGCCGCGGACCAGGGAAGTTATCTCCACGCGGTGCAGTCGGCTGGGTCCGCTGACGGTCCCTGCTGCGCAGTGTCAGAGCGTGTGTGGAGCTGTCCAATCGCTACGAGCTTCGTGGTTCACCGACGCAGGATGTCAAAGTTGAGTAGTGATTTCAAGTACCCAAGCCACGTCCATTCATGTTGTGTGGTTCGTTTCAGTGGTTAGCTGTTGGGGAGGTTTTCCTGTGAGCAACACCGAGTGCTTGTATTGCTGAAATTTAGATACCATGCGGTGAAGCTAACTATATTGGTTGAGTACAATTCAAGTGCACCAGCGGAATTTTCTGCGTTGTGGCCGTTAGTGTTCGATTACCTGCCCTGGCCACTAACGTAATTTCAGGCAGGGTCCTTTTCTCACCTGTTGTCACTGTCCAACACAGTGTGTAGTTTTGACAGCTTAATACATATACATGTTTGATTGTGGATAATCACGCCCGTAACAGTTTGTGTTTGAATTCTCATATACACCGATTGGTGGCAAGCAAGTCGTTTGTCGGTCGGTCCGTGGCTGTCCCTTGGTTGGGTTCCGACGGGTCAAGTGTAGTTGGGTTCACCACCTGTCTCACCTAAGTGAACGAGGGCAGACCGACCCCCTGGAGGCTTCTGAGTGCTGTTGTCTTTACTGTCTTTCTTACCGGTGTTTAATTGTGTGTTTATAATGTATAATAGCCAATGATAAAAGAAAAATTATTTGTTTTACTGTGTTTATGTAAGTAAGTTTGAATTCCGCCAAGTGGATATTTGCTAAAAGGTTATTGCCGTTGTGTTATCTTTTCTTTTAGTCTGGTTTCAGCTACTTAAAATTTAAGGCTTATCGCTATTTTTTGGAAAATTAATTGTGGGCCTTCAGCCTTGGAACCTTATTCTTAAAATTACCTTTCAAGCTTAAACATTGCGGCCTTCTGCCTTTAAAAGATTATGGTAATATATTTTTAATTTTTTAAATTTAATTGTGGCCTTCAGCCGTTTGTATTGCATCTTGCATGTGTTTGTTCTATCTACTTTTGCCTTGAGGCTTTCCACGTAGCTGTGATACATATATTTTTAATTATTTTATTTGCTATTTTAACTGCATTTTTATCTTGTTGATTTTTAAGATTTCTTGTTTGGAGGCCATCAGCCGTGAAAGAGCAGCATTTTGAAATTCGTATTTGTAATGGTTCAGCTATGTGCCACTTTGGTTGTAAATGTGTTATTAAATTACAATTTTAAGGTGAAACTGACCGCGACCTTATTTGGTCCTTTCCACAATCCTAATCATCTGTTCTTCCCAGCGGGTTTACCGGGCGTATCGTGGCGGTTTCACCGGTTAGTCATGTAGCAGCATTTCATATCTGCAATGACTAACCTCGCGTTTACATTTTTGTGATGTCGCAATGTTTATCAGTTACATATTGACGAATGTATTCTCAAATTTTCATTACTCTACATTTTGAAGACCTATACAACAGGTTGGCAGATTTTTACATATTTTTCATACTCTACATTACTTATTTTTTGGTGTATCGAATTTTTTTCCCAGTGTATTTTGTCCCTTGCAACTTGATGCTCTCTGTAGAAGAAAGAATAACCATTGTTTCCTGGAAGCTTGGTTGTCAAACATTAGAGAAGGTACAGAGCTGAACCGTCGGAGAAATAGAAAAGAGCCACCAACAAGTACCAACATCAACTTGTCAACAAATTCAGACAAAGAGAACGACCATCAACATATGACAACACAGTCCGGAATATCGAGGAGGTCACTGAAAGGAACTTATGCACTTCCGTTCGTCGACTGGACTCTGGGGTTGCCTTCGTTTTGCGCTGGGAAGACCGCGTATCGCGTCTAGGTAATATATCGCATGGAATATGAAGATTATGGCACCCGCATTGAAACTTATGCTGTCCATTTGGAGGCTGTGGAAAATGTAAACCTGTCAGATAACCTCCTCTGTTCGGACGAGGTCACATTTCACTCTGTGCTTTTGTGTATCGCCACCGCTGCTGGATGTGGGCCGACAACAATCCTCATGAAGCGCAAGAATGGGAAACACCATGAAACGGAACGTTTGGCTAGGGATGACAAAGACTAACATTTATGAACTATTCTCTTTTTCAGAGCAATTGATAATAGATAGCAGTTACCTGGAACCGAAACTGGTGTTTGAGGGAATTCTGAATTCTGTTGTGTACCAGAAAGACTGGGCTTCAATTCATTTTGCTGTGATTGTTCGAGATTTAATCAAGGCGGCGGATTGGTAGAGGTTCACCACTGTGGGGTGAAGGATAAATTATCAAAATGGTCGGTATCGTTGTTATGTCGTTGTGAAAAGTCGCTCAAACTGTCTGTACATGTCTTATACCTACTTTCGCCGTTTACAGGAGCCTGAAAACGATTTTTGCGGTCATCCAGAAAGCGATGGAGAACATACTGACCATAGCTTCCGGTCTGCAAGTACTCACTGAAAGAAAATGTTCCTACTTGCTATTTACTCAGCGGACTATAAATAAAAGTTTGGAATTTCAACTGATAGAGATATTCAGTAAAAGTTCACAAGCGCAGAATATAAGTCTTAATTCTAAATAATATCCCTATCGGAAACAGCACTATTAACTGTTCAGAGGCAACCTCTAGGGGAAGCTCCAAGTAAAATAGTATACCTCCCTGACTTCTAATCAACAAAAGTTAATTGCTCGTCTCAAAAGTACAAAATAATCTCGCCAGCTGCCACACAGCTTTGTCATTATGGGCGGCACACAAACAGTTACTTCCGTGAAATCTAAGCGATACAGGACGGTGTACAGTCCTCGCGAATTCACTTCCTACTTTCCCCGAAAACACTTTTAGTAGCTGTCCAGCTGTGACGTCATCCGAGACAGCACACACAGGTGCTTCACTGATACAGACAGATTGATATCTCGGTGCGAAGTGTCTATTCCCACTGCCTCTCAGGTGGTATTTACATACTGACGCAGTGGACTACCATCAATCGCCTTAGGCAGAGGTAGCAGCATCTAAACAGACCCTTTCTCCGACACGTAGAAATTAATATCTCTGTCGTTTAGCAATTTATAATTTTTTTAATTTGTATTCGAGGTGCGACAATAATGTAATGAGACTGACGTGAAAAAAAAATGTTGCTTCCCGTTTTAGTCAAGTTTAGTGTTGTCTCCTTCAGAGTAGCTCCCTTCTGATTGCACACAGTTTTTCCACCGCTTCTGCCATTGATGGTAACATTTCTGGAACTCATCTTCTGTAATATCCTCCAAGACTCTCGTCACAGCTTTTTGGACACCTTGTGTTGTTTGAAAATCATGTCCGTTCACCGCCGTTTTGACTCTTGGAAATACAAAAAAGTCGCACGGAGTGATATCTGGTGAATAAGGTGGCTGTGGTAGTACTGAAATTTGTTTTGAGGTTAAAAATTGCTGTACTGACAGAGCAGTACGGGATGGCGCATTATCGTGATGCAGAATCCAATTATCAGCGATGTTGACACGGAAATGAAGAGCTCTTTTACGAAGTCTTTATAAAATTTCTTTGTAGTAATATTGGTTAACTGTTTGTCCAGGTGGCACCCACTCTTTATGGACAATTCCCTTGGAATCAAAGAAGCACACAAGCAAGCATTTCACTTTTTTTGGTCTGTGTGATCCCTTTGAGCACCATTGCTAACTTTGGCGTTTTGTCTCCGGATCGTACTGAAAAAACCAACTTTCATCACCAGTGATAACATGGCTCAACAATTCTGGATTGATTTCCGTTTGCTTCAACAGATCGGCTGCCACTTTTTTCCGTGTTTCTTACTGTTGTGGTGGGAGATTTTTGGGGACCATTTTGCACAAATCTTTCTCATACCAAGATCTTCAGTTATTATTAGACGAACCGTTTCTCGATTGATGTTCAGTTCTTCTGCAATCATTTTCACGGATAATCTTCGATCAGATCGTACGAGTTCACACATCCTGGCCAAGTTGACATCCGTCTGTGAGGTTTATGGTCGTCCACTGCTGTCTTCATCTTCAACATTCGTTCTGCCTTCACTAAACATTTTATACCAACGAAAAACGTGAGCTCTTGACACAACCTCCTCTCCAAAAGCCTTCTGAAGCTTACCGTAAGTTGTCGTCGCGTTTTCACCCAATTTAAAGCAAAAAGAAATGGCATACCGGTGCGTAATATTATGCGGTTCCATTTCTATGACGAGAGGCACAAACACGTGTTAACTTATTACAGCACAACTCACGAATGAGCAGTTGCATCGATGTGCCGCTTGGACTAGAAGCAGCTTATAGGCCAAGGCCAAAGATATTGTGCCTATACAAGCCTGCAGGTTTGCCACAACTTGCAAAGAAAATCAGTATCATTACTTTATTGTCGAACTTCGTATAAATAGAGTCAAGTTTGCTTTAGTTGCTGAAAAAGGTTTAGCTAGACTGAATTTAAACTTAGCCGGCTAGAAGTTTTAGAATGGAACTGGCAGTAATGAATATGACTTCTGAACTGCCTCTTTAAGATTCCTCGTAACTGTAGTTATTTACAAGAAAGTCTTGACACTTGGTACAGATGTATTATTTCCTGAATGTAATTGAGCGCTTTTATTAGAACTTTCTGTTACAAATACAAATGATACTTAATCTATTATGAATAAGGGCACTTTCGATCGAAATTTGGTTTTTAGTAAATAGCTTGAAAACTAATAGAGGTAAATTATTGGTGTCACAAGTATAAGGTTTTCATATGTAACTGTTGTTACACACGAATTTTCATCTTCCTAAATTTAATATTTAGCGCCTTCAATTTTTCGTAACGACGACGATTTTGACCAAATATTGCTCTGATCAAGCCGCGACTGTAATTTTTAATTGCGGCATAAATTTGCATATTCTGACCAATTTTTAGCTTACTAGTTTTATTATTTAGCGCCACTTTGTTGTCTTATGTTCGAATATTTTGCGTAACATATTCATTTGATCATTTCTAAGACCTTACAGTGTTAACATTAATACAGTGAAGCATACGCCGAAGATTTTTGGAAAAGTTATTTTAGTTTTTAATTTCATTCATAGATTATGGTGCAATCCTTTGTATGTTAAGCCCAGGTACGTTACGATGAAGTGGCACTGGTAGTACTGAACTGGGGTGAGCTCTGGGACACACGCTCCCTCTGTTCCTTTTACAAAGATACAGCGCTTGTTTCGCCTCACAGCGTCTATGGGTTCCGAGGTCACGTGACCTTAAGTGATCAGATTGTGGAGGCGGCTGGCAGCATCATACCTAATCAATTGCAGAACGTGTTCCGGGCTATGGCAGAAAGGTGGCATCTTTGTGTTGAAAAACAGGGTGGCCACGTTGAACTTTAACGCATACATGTTTTTTTTTTTTTTTTTTTTTTGTATTAAACGTTTGTTTCATGAAAAGGAACAGACAATTTTGGAGAACGCCGTATAGGAAATCAAAACGGAGTCTGACGTTTCTTTAAGACTCTTTCAATGATAAACCGTAGTACACAAATTTTTTTTTTAATTTGGAGTTTGAAACAATGGCCGGCCAGTGTGGCCGAACAGTTCTAGGCTCTTCAGTCTGGAACCGCGCGACCGCTACAATCGCAGGTTCGAATCCTGCCTCGGGCATGGATGTGTGTGATGTTCTTAGGTTAGTTAGGGTTAAGTCGTTCTAAGGTCTAGGGGACTGATGACCTCAGATGTTAAGTCCGATAGTGCTCAGAGCCATATGAACCTTTTTTTTTCTTTTTTGAAACAATGAACGACGATATGTATTGTCATCCTTAGACGACAGGGCCATTTAGGGGCAGCACGGCTCGGCGTGGACAAATACTGAGAAGGATCGTCTTCTTTTCAAAGCAACTATCCCAGCACTCGATGCAAGCGGTTTGAGGAAACTATGGAAGAGTTTAGGATAGGTGACAGGATGGGAATTTGATCCAAACAGTCGAAGCTCCCAGACAGTTTGACAGACAGCGGTACTGGTTTAAAGAAAAAGGAATTGCCTATTTTCGATAGTTCGTATTGCAGAATTGAAAGATTCGGCTTTGAGTCTTCGACACTGGCCATCGCTTTTGAACCATAGTGTAGCTGAAAAGTAATACCTGTGAAACATTTTATTCTTTTCTCAATATCGTTTTACTCGGAAGCCTTTCCCGCTTCGCTTATGCGTGTCGCAATCCTCTGCCGCTAGAGGGCACCGAATTGTGGCGTCCAACACAGCGGTGTGTAACTTAACTATATCACTGCATAAGAAACAGCTTGCTGCAGTCCTTCAGAAAATTTAAAGCACGAATTAAACCACCCATGGAGCACCTCCTCCTGCAGCATGACAAGTCAGACCACGCACGAGAGCCGCGACTTCTGGAACAAACCGATGTTTTGGGTTCGCTGTCACTGATCATCCCCCGCACAGTCCTAACTCGGCCCCTACCGATTTTCATCTGTTCCCGGAACTTAAATAATACTTCCAAGGACCTCACTTGGATAGTGATGAAGTGGTGCGGTCAGAGGTGAGGTTGTGACTCGGTCAACAAAGTCAAACATTCTGCAGTGACGGTATTAACAAACTGGTCCGTCGTTGGAAGAAATCGCCAGGATGACTATGTCGAGAAATAAATATGTAGACATGAAGAATAAAGGTTGTTGTTGTTGTGGTCTTCAGTCCTGGGACTGGTCTGATGCAGCTCTTCATGCTACCCTATCCTGTGCAAGCTTCTTCATCTCCCAGTACTTACTGCAACCTACATCTTTCTGAATCTGCTTAGTGTATTCATCTCTTGGTCTCCCTCTACACCCTCCACGCTGCCCTCCAATGCTAAATTTGTGACCCCTTGATGCCTCAGAACATGACCTACTAACCGGTCCCTTCTTTTTGTCAAGTTGTGCCACAAACTCCTCTTCTCCCCAATTCTATTCAATACTTCATCATTAGTTATGTGATCTACCCATCTAAGCTTCAGCATTCTTCTGTAGCACCACATTTCTAAAGCTTCTATTCTCTTCTTGTCCAAACTATTTATCGTCCATATTTCACTTCCATACATGGCTACACTCCATACAAATACTTTCAGAAACGACTTCCTGACACTTAAATCTATACTGGATGTTAACAAACTTCTCTTCTTCAGAAACGCTCCGTTTTATATCCTCTCTACTTCGACCATCATCAGTTATTTTGCTCCCCAAATAGCAAAACTCCTTTACTACTTTAAGTGTCTCATTTCCTAATCTAATTCCCTCAGCATCACCCGACTTAATTCGACTACATTCCATTATCCTCGTTTTGCTTTTGTTGCTGTTCATCTTATATCCTCCTTTCAAGACACTGTACATTCCGTTCAACTGCGCTGATACAATTACAATGTCATCGGCGAAACTCAAAGTTTTTATGTCTTGTCTATGGATTTTAATACCTACTCCGAATTTTTCTTTTGTTTCCTTTACTGCTTGCTCAATATACAGATTGAACAACATCGGAGAGAGGCTACAACCCTGTCTCACTCCCTTCCCAACCACTACTTTCATGCCCCTCGAATCTTATGACTGCCATCTTGTTTCTGTACAAATTGTAAATTGCCTTTCGCTCCCTGTATTTTACCCCTACCACCTTTAGAATTTGAAAAAGATTATTCCAGTCAACATTGTCAAAAGCTACTAACGTAGGTTTGCCTTTCCTTGATCTTTTTTCTAAGATAAGTCGTAAGGTCAGTATTCCCTCACGTGTTCCAATATTTCAACGGAATCCAAACTGATCTTCCCCGAGGTCGGCTTCTACCAGTTTTTCCATTCGTCTGTAAAGAATTCGCGTTAGTATTTTGCAGCTGTGACTTATTAAACTGATCGTTCGGTAATTTTCACATCTGTCAACACCTGCTTTCTTTGGGATTGGAATTATTATATTCTTCTTGAAGTCTGAGGGTATTTCGCCTGTCTCATACATCTTGCTCACCAGATGGTAGAGTATTGACAGGACTGGCTCTCCCAAGGCCGTCAGTAGTTCTAATGGAATGTTGTCTACTACCGGGGCCTTGTTTCGAGACAGGTCTTTCAGTGCTCTGTCAAACTCGTCACGCAGTATCGTATCTCCCATTTCATCTTCATCTACATCCTCTTCCATTTCCATTATATTGTCCTCAAGTACATCGCCCTTGTATAGACCCTCTATATACTCCTTCCACCTTTCTGCTTTCCCTTCTTTGCTTAGAACTGGGTTTCCATCTGAGCTCTTAATATTCATACAAGTGGTTCTCTTTTCTCCAAAGGTCTCTTTAATTTTCCTGTAGGCAGTATCTATCCTACCCCTAGTGACATAAGCCTCTACATCCTTACATATATCCTCTAGCCATCCCTGCTTAGCCATTTTGCACTTCCTGTCGATCTCATTTTTGAGACGTTTGTATTCCTTTTTGCCTGCTTCATTTACTGCGTTTTTATATTTTCTCCTTTCATCAATTAAATTCAATATTTCTTCTGTTACCCAAGGATTTCTACTAGCCCTCGTCTTTTTACCTACTTGATCCTCAGCTGCCCTCACTATTTCATCCCTCAGAGCTACCCATTCTTCTTCTACTGTATTTCTTTCCCCCATTCTTGTTAGTTGTTCCCTTATACTCTCTCTGTACACCTCTGGTTTAGTCATTTTATCCAGGTCCTATCTCCTTAAATTCCCACCTTTTTGCAGTTTCTTCAGTTTTAATCTACAGTTTATAACCAATAGATTGTGGTCAGAGTCTACATCTGCCCCTGGAAATGTCCTACAATTTAAAACATGGTTCCTTAACCTCTGTCTTACCATTATATAATCTATCTGATACCCTCTAGTATCTCCAGGTGTCTTCCTTGTATACAACCTTCTTTCATGAGTCTTGAACCAAGTGTTAAGTTATGCTCTGTGCAAAACTCTACCAGGTGGCTTCCTCTTTCATTTCTTAGCCCCAATCCATACTCACCTACCATGTTTCCTTCTCTCCCTTTTCATACTCTCGAATTCCAGTCACCCATGAAAGAATAACGTTTTAAACCAAAATGAGAATTCAGGTTATTAATGAGATGTGGAAAGTAAAGCATTTTTGTTCCATCGCTGTTGAAATTGATTCTATCGGTGTATACTTTCGAAAATAACATTCCCTTGGAAATTAAACGAGTGACACGTTAGGAACCTATTCAAGTGGCGATCTCTTTCTAGGACCTTTCATGTAACGTCATTGAATATTATGTATGTAAAAATTTTCGTGTTACATAATTCAAACTGTATTTTCTCTTTTTCAAGTTTTTTATCGACCACTGAGACAGACTGCACTGGAAAAATGAGAATGGGCAAATATTTCTAAACTACAGGCGAGAATACAGGAACGTTTTAATAAATTTTAATGCAACAATTTAAGAGTCGAAATATATCGCAATGCAGTTTGTGTCTCTGTCTTTCAGTGTTGCAATTTTATGTCAATCGGGTAGACCAAAGACGTATTTCAAATTTAGTGTTCAAATTATGTTAAATAATTGCATTGCAGATGAGTTTAGTGACAATAAGATGGCTGACTTTGTGTGTCGTGCTAGCAATTAACACGACACAAAGTCGACCATCTTATTGTCACTAATCTCATGTCCAGGGCAGTTATTTAACATAATTTGAACACTAAATTGGAAATATATCATTGATCATGAACCATATATACTCGTATAATTCAGATCGTGCATCCTTGGTTGTAAATTCCCTCATTAAGTTGATGGTGTTTACATATTGTCATTTTAAAGCAAATTTAGGAAATTATTAAAACAATCTTAATCGTCTGTGGTATGATAAAGATAAACAGCATCGCAAACATGGAATCCACATAAAATAGTGAAGTAGAATCTCATGTCAATGAAAGCGAGATGGCTGATCCAGCAATAGAGGATGCAGAAACTTCTACTATCGAAATGAAATCAGAATTTAAAGAGATCATTCCACAAACTAGTTATATATCACACCCGTTCGTGGAACGTTATAAAAATTAGAAATTATGATGAGGGCGAATTTTAAGTCGCATGCCCAGGATCAAGCTACAGACATGAATACTAATATTAATCGCATAGTACAAGAAGAAGCTACGCCGACTAAAGAAAGTTCTGAAAACGTAAAAACGGAAATTTGGGATTGAAGAATGCCTACAAAGGCATGACTGCAGCGAACACTAAATTAACCAATGGTGTCAGGCCTATTCAGTCGGCGCAGTCTGAGCTAGAAACAACTGTCCAGCAAATAAGAAGGCAGTAAAAATCTTAGTTGCTAAACGAGAGGCAAAACTAAAAGATTGATTTGATGTTCAAGAACCGAAATTTTTAAATGAGTTCTGCAAGGTGGATAAATGAAAAGGACACGCACATCAGTGAAAGGCTAGATTTCGAACTAAAATTGCAGTCCAATAAACCAACACTGGAGTATGAATGGAACGTGATGCTTCAGGTGAGTTAATCGAAAGTGGAGTAAGTTACATTAAAACCACTTTGAGTAAGGACATTCCTCAGTGATGAAAATGTTGTTGAGCAGATGAATGACATAAGAAGGCAGTAGTCCGTCATTAAAGAATTGTACATGGCGTGCCGCCTCCTGTTGCTAGGGTGGGTGACACATGTAACGAAGGGCAGGTCAGTTTCAAATGATACACAGAGATGATGTAGGTCATATTAGCTTGTCACCCAGCCATTCATGCTGCTAGAAGGGGTTGGCGCCCACTCTGTCATCAGGTCTTCTAGGAGAAAGTTTCTTAAAACTCATCCAATTCCTATCTTCTAGCATGACAAAAAGACAATACATCGTGTGGTTTTTATAAAATCCTTTAAGAGAGTACTACCTAAAACGTGGACTGAATTCAAAACGAAGGTAACGAAAATGACACACAAGCAAGGTGCAGTAGCTTACGCAGTAAGTAATTTGAGAAATTTATAAAAACATAATGCAATAGCCATAGAATAAATTAAATGTAATTAAAATGTAGGTATATGTGCAAATATATTCACTGCCGCGTAAGTGAATCATAGTTTCAAAACACCTGGTCTCACCTCTGAGTTTCCCATTCTTGATTTTGAGTAACACAAAAGGTTGATCAATAAACACCGACAAAAAACAAAACTTAGCTTACCGTACCCTGCTGCTTATGCTAATTTACATCTTGGACCAACTACGTATGATAATATGTGGTAAATCTTACCCTAAAAATGGTACGTATTGACTTGTCAAGATTTCTGTAGTCAGTTTATGCAGTACACAGTGAAACGTCCCCTTAGAAAAATCAATGAATTACTGTGCTGATAAACCTCCACGTTATTTGATTTTCAAACAGCTGAGCAAAACTGAACATACTCAGACATTACTCTCTTTACTTATTCTGATCAATACTAAACTGACACACAATATTTTTAGCGCAATGCAATCTGACTTTCAAAAATCCCTACAAAAGAATGGCCCTGACTAACAATAACCTATACCTTTCATGAATCACTTACCTCACAAAAATCTTCGTTACTCAAACTAGTGCAATGCAGTGTGCACCAATACTGCCATCTAAATAAAAGATTCTAACTACTGAAGGCACTAACTACTGATAGGCATAGTTAGCAAATGAAAGATTTTGATAGAGAACAAACAATGTATTTACCTTAATAGTGTTCGAAAGTCATAATATATATATAATCAGTTCATGACATCCAGTCTTACAAATTTACTCTCTCTGATGGACACACGTCCAGATCACCCGCTCTCAAAACTCCGCCATCTCTCTCCCCACATCCACCAGTTGGCGGCTCACCTCCAACTGCGCAATGCTATGTGCTGTTCACATCCAGCTGCCCACCACTACAATAGCGAGTATTTCAAAAATGCCAACCAGCCACAGATTGCACACAGCACAGTCAGTAATTTTCATACAGAGCGCTACGTGGCGTTACCAACATAAAAACCTAAACAGCCTAAGTTCCTAATTTTTCTTGTTAAATACTACAGAGGCGTTGATGGTGTAGCACCGAAAAGCATGAGAAGGAGAAGAATGAAAAGAGAAGGAAAAGATATGTTCAAGAAGGCTCAGCATTTGATAAACGGACATATTGTTTGAATGACTGCCGCTCCGAAACGTTGCTTGAAGACCAAAACAATTTTGGCAATTAATTTTTTAATGTGTAAAAATACATAAAATCACTTCTTCCGTGCAGTTCTGTGAAAACACCAGCGCTAGTGTTGATATTTTTCTAATAACTGATTTTTCGCCTTTTTTTTATTATTTAGAGAATGGAAACAGACATGGAGTTTCTCAGAAACAGGATGCTTTAGTTTCTTCCTGATGTAAAGGAAAAGCTTCAGTTAGCACGTTTTGAGCCAAGTAGGGGACTGTCCACTATCTTTGCGGACACAGATGGAATCGATAGGAGGACGACGACGACAAGCTGTGACAGTGGCGAAATCGGCACGCTAGATCATGTCTTGTCGGAACATTCCCTAGAACTGTTAGGCTCAATTTAAGAGGCGAAACTGTTTACAAGTTAATTAGAGTTGAAGAGGAATTTGAAACTCTAAATCTTCTAGCCGACGCTGGCTCAGAAAAAGTCGTAGCCTAATTATACTCAACAGACACCACACCCATCACTTTGTACACATTGCACCCAAATTTTGACTGTCCGACACTTCCTGCTGGAATGCCCTTATTTTAACCATTTACGTTCCGGCTTGGGTTTGCCGCCTGATTCATGAGCAGTTTTAGCGAATGACACGCGGACTATCGACCGCGTTTTACTTTTTATCCGCCGAAGCAGTATGGCGAAGGCCATTTAATTTTTAGTTTCGGACCTCCATTTAGCCCTTTTTCCACGTGCCTGTGTCTAGCTGACTCCTATTCTGTCCACTGGGACTGACGTATAATCGTTAACTCCTCTTTGTGTTCGTATTCTATAGTTTTGACTTGGGCGCGTATGACCCCAGTTGTTTTTTGCCCCTAAAGCAAAACAAACAAAAAAACCCACACCCAAGACCAATAACCCCAGTAGACGAGTCTATAGATCGAGAATGAAGGTGGACAGCTCTGCGATCACTAGGCCCAGTGACGGAACAGTGGAAGGTACAAGCGTATCTCAGAAAAAAGGAGGAGAATCAGACAAAACACACGTGATGCTCTCTGATCTGTCTCTAAGACGTCTGGAGGCGGCAAGATATTGCTAGACCTAATAGCATAGCCGATCTGGACTGGAGTGTAAAGAGATGCGTTCCAGCAATAGCAAAATGTGTATGTGTGTGTGCGCCTATCTGAGACATCAGATAAAAGAAATTAAGTGAAGTTACAAAAGGCAATATGCTACGTACTGTGCTTTGAGGGTCAGTGAGCCTAAAATTATCGTATCCGTCCAATTAGAAGTATTGGTATTAGTAACACAAGTTTTGGCAGGTTGGAGCGGAAAATTCGAGGTGGTGGTAGTGGAAATAATGGCTTCTTATACAGATATGCCCAAAAAATGTATACACTGTTTAACAGCTCATAGTCTCGGAATTAATCGACAGAAATGTCTCATTTTTGGTGAAAAGTAAATAAGTTCAAGTTGTTGAAATCAGTGTAGGAGTTCGGAGTGATCAACATTAACACGCACACACAGGCGATACCACTGAAATGCTGCACAAATCACCAACTGCAACGTGTTCAGTTGTATATCTGTACACGAATGCTCGATGATTTCTCGAGGTTTTTCAATGTGCGTGGTTTTTGTCGATAAACGACGTCCTGTAGTGTATAAAATAAATAAATAAATAAAAATATTAATTATTGTATATGTATGATAGTGATTGGATGTAATTAATATTTGCTTATCTGGAACGTGGACGTTTAATTATTTGGTATCAGACGCTTGACAATGGCTTTTTCGTAAGTGCAATGTTATTCGTAGTTGACCGTGAAATAAGACTCAAATAATCGGACTTCGCATTTAAATCGTTTCCAAAGACTGCTGCGGTAGGTGCAGACTCAAATCTAAATCTCAATATTAGAATAATTTGCCAGCCATGTCAATATGTCGTACAGAGGTGACTGTCTACTAAACATAAAAAGTTTACACAGTTAGTTAAATCAGATATATTCAACGAATAAGCCTACAGTTAAATAATTCTACTTACTTTCATAAATATAAATTCTTTACAGAATCGAGTGCCTAGTAAGATTGCAACTCGCAGTGTTCTTATATAACATCAAATATGGCGGTGTGCCAGTTAATAAAATATACGTGCTTCCCGCACCAGTTGTTGTACATGACCTCCTTCTTCTTCTTAATGAAACATAAGAGTGTCCTAATTGTATTTTGTTTTATCAGCGACATAGCGCTGCAGTTCTGTACCATAGGCTTTATTTATTTGTCAGAGATTAATTATTTAATTAAGATTTCGGGTTTCCGAGGAATCTCACGCACGGCATGCAAATGTGCCTTAATAAGTGTTCCCCATAGGTGAAAGACAGAGGCTTGAAGTCTGGAGAACGTGGTGGGTATTCGACAGCACCTCTTTGGCCTACCCATAATGTCGACAGATTTTCGTCCAGGTACTCCCTGACACGATTATACTGGCGGCATGGGGCACCATCTCTTTGGAAGTAAAACCTTTCGCCCCCATATAATTCACAGGGGCGGGTAAAATGGATGTCTGAAGCTTCTCTAGGTACACCTCACCGGTAATTCTGTCGTCAACGAAGAACAGCCCAATCAAGCCCTGATGAGGTAACCCACACCACACATTCACTCCCGGTAAGTTCACGGTTTTGTCCACAAGTGCAGATTTGTTTCGGCTGAGTAGACGAAGCTGTGACGCTTTACTGTACGACTGAATTTAAACTGCACCTCATCAAAGCACACAATCATCTCTGCAATCACTTCTTTGCTGGGCACCATGCCTTTGAAGTGCTTGTAGTACCTCATTCTATGATCTGACACCATTCTACGATCTGGGTCGTCTTCGTTCATTGCGCATAGCAATCTTAGGATGTAGCACTTAAACTTCGTAGTCTTCAAAATGCCCTGAACACTTGAGCAACTCACGCTGCATTCAGGGACAACACTGTCTCACAAACGTCTGAGGTGAGCGAGCGAATTGTTGTAACATGAATATGGAAGCTCTTTGGACTATTTGCTGTTACACGTTGTCCAGACCGTTGTTTGCGCGTATATCTAACACAGCCTTCGACTTCGAATTCGTCTTGAACGCGCGCAAATGTTACACGAGTCGGTGGTTCTGTTTGACATTCATTTCGCCTTCGGCGCTGAACATCATTAATGTTTGCCTACTTAATAAGCTACTTCAAAACGGTCTTTCTTTCACCGAAAGTCAAGCTTGCACCAGCCATGTTTACTCACGTAACTGAAAACATAATAAAACACTGCTTATGTGACGACATTGCGTAACAAAACAAAACAATGCTTCTGTGGCGACTGCACGTAAGAAAACAAAACAACGCCTACGTGACCACCACCAGGACAATAAACTACTGTATTAAACTACCGAATATGAGACGTTTTCGTAAATTAATTTGAAAGTTGTGAAGCATTAAACAATGTATACAGTTTTAGGGTCACTCTGTATTTGTAATAATTGTGTTGTAGTTCTTCTACTGGTACTAGTAATAGAAAGTAGTGTATAGAAATGTATAACTGTTAGCAGAAAGTGTACAAGATAAATATAAAATTGTCAGACTGAAATATCGAAAATTTGTGACTCCTTCTCGGCCACTGTATACCAATATACCACTTAGAGTGGAAAAAGGAGGCCAACTGCTAACCAGCTGTAGAGAAGTGTATAGGTAGCCATCTACACGGAATGATGATGATGACGTTTGGTTTGTGGGGCGCTCAGCTGCTCGGTCATCACCGCCCGTACAAAAACCCCAATTTTTACACAGTCCAATTTTTCACGCAATCCAGTCGAGCCACTGTTACGAGTGATGATGATGAAATGATGAGGACAACACAAACAGCTGGTCCCCGGGCAGAGAAAATCCCCAACCCGACCAGGAATTGAACCCGGGACTCCGCGATCCAGAGGCAGCAACACTAGCCACTATACCACGAGCTGCAGACATCTACACTGAAGCTCCAAAGAAACTGGCATTGGCATGCATATTCAAATACAGACATATGTAAACAGCAAAATACGGCGCTGCGGTCGGCAACGCCTATATAAGACAACAAGTGTCTGGCGCAGTTGTTAGATCGACTACTGCTGCTACAATGGCAGGTTATCAAAAAATTTAAGTGAGTTTGAACGTGGTGTTATAGTCGGCACACGAGCGATGCGGCACAGAATCTGCGAGACAGCGATGAAGTGCGGATTTTTCCGTACGACCATTTCACGAGTGTAGTGTGAATATAAGGAATCCGGTAAAACATTAAATTTCCGACACCGCTGCGGCCGCAGAAACATCCAGCAAGAACGGGACCAACGACGACTGAAGACAATCGTTCAACGTGACAGAAGTGCAACCCGCTGGAGATTTCATTGCTGAGCCACCAACAAGCGTCGGCGTGCAAACCATTCAACAGAACATCATCGATATGAGCTTTCGGAGACGAAGGCCCAGTCGTGTACCCTAGATGACTGCACGACACAGGGATTTACGCCTCGCCTGGGCCCGTCGACACCGACGTTGGACTGGTGATGACTGGAAACATGTTACCTAGTCGGACGAGTCTCGTTTCAAATTGTATCGAGCGGATGGACATGTACGGGTACGGAGACAACCTTATGAATCCATGGACCCTACATGTCAGCAGGGGACTATTTAAACTGATGGAGGCTCTGTAATGGTGTGGGGCGTGTGCAGTTGGAGTGATATGGGACCCTTGATACGTGTAGATACGAGTCTGACCGGTGACACGTATGTAAGCATCCTGTCTGATCACCTGCATCCAGTCATGTACACTGTGCATTCCGACAGACATAGGCAATTCCAGCAAGACAATGCGACACCCTACACGTCCAGAATTGCTACAGACTGGCTCCAGGAACACTCTTCCGAGTTTAAACACTCCGTTGGTCACGAAATCGCCAGACGTGAACGTTATTGAGCATATCTGGGATGCCTTGCAACATGCTATTCAGAAGAGATCTCCAGCCCCTCGTACAGACTTATGGACAGACTTCTAGGATTCATGGTGTGAATTCCCTCCAGCACTACCTCGGACATTAGTCGAGTCCATGCCACGTCGTGTTGTGGCACTTCTGCGTGCTCTCCGGGGCCTTACACGATATTAGGCAGGTGTACCAGTTTCTCTGACTCTTCAGTGTAAGTGTTAGAGCGATAGCAGCAGACACAGAGATTGAGGACTAGTAACAGATATTGCAAATTTTGTTCAACACTCAAAATTAAAATGCACAAAAACGATTATCGTAATGAGTCGTATATAACGTTTATGGAATACTCTATTTGTACTTGGAGGAACATAGACACATTAGAGACCGAAATAGACAATATTAATGTTCCACAATAACATTCATTTTATGTTTCATTGCGAATCAGCTTCCACCTTTGGAGACCATCATCAGCCAACTTAACATTGAACAGACAGTCCGCACAACATCAACTAGAGATTGTAGCTATACAGAAATTTTTCTTTCCAAAGATGTGTGAGGGTTTTACGACTACGTAAAAGGAGACCAAAAGGCGGCCGTTTAAGGGTGTTGCTGCAGCGTATATCTAGCGTAACGCGATCCCAGTGCGGGTGTATAAGCAGTGACATGTAGGCGATGGGTTAGTGTGGTAAAGACAGAAACATGAACTATGGTGACGTTATCACAAAATGCGTCCAATCAGGGCTTGGGTTCCGAAGGACAAACAGCGGTAAGCAACCACTAGAGAATGGAAAATATGTATGGTGAAGCACGTATGTTGAAAACCACCGTAGTGGAATGGTGCGCGGCAGTCGTTGGCGCTGCTTCATGAAAATGCCCGTCCCCACGTCGCAAATGTAGTATCGCAGAAGTTACGGCAGAGCATGTGGGGGACACTCGAGCACCCGCCCTACAGTTCTGATCCCTCCCAGGCGATTATCAAGGCTTCGGTCCCTTAGAAAAGGGATTCCTCTAGGACGAGGATGTGCATCAGGCGGTTACGGACTTCACGCAGCACGACACGGTCTTTTACGAAATCTACATCTTCATCCATACTACGCAAGCCACAAAACGGTGTGTGGCGGAGGGTACTTTGAGTACCTCTATCGGTTCTCCCTTCTATTCCAGACTCGTATTGTTCGTGGAAAGAAAGATTGTCGGTATGCCTCTGTGTGGGCTCTAATCTCCCTAATTTTATCCTCATGGTCTCTTCGCGAGATATACGTAGGAGGGAGCAATATACTGCTTGACTCCTCGGTGAAGGTATGTTCTCGAAACTTCAACAAAAGCCCGTACCGAGCTACTGAGCGTCTCTCCTGCAGAGTCTTCCACTGGAGTTTATCTATCATCTCCGTAATGCTTTCGCGATTACTAAATGATCCTGTAACGAAGCGCGCTGCTCTCCGTTGGATCTTCTCTATCTCTTCTATCAACCCTATGTGGTACGGATCCCACACTGCTGAGCAGTATTCAAGCAGTGGGCGAAAAAGCGTACTGTAACCTACTTCCTTTGTTTTCGGATTGCATTTCCTTAGGATTCTTCGCCGGCCGAAGTGGCCGTGCGGTTAAAGGCGCTGCAGTCTGGAACAGCAAGACCGCTACGGTCGCAGGTTCGAATCCTGCCTCGGGCATGGATGTTTGTGATGTCCTTAGGTTAGTTAGGTTTAACTAGTTCTAAGTTCTAGGGGACTAATGACCTCAGCAGTTGAGTCCCATAGTGCTCAGAGCCATTTGAACCATTTTTTTTAGGATTCTTCCAATGAATCTCAGTCTGGCATCTGCTTTACCGACGATCAACTTTATATGATCATTCCATTTTAAATCACTCCTAATGCATACTCCCAGATAATTTATGGAATTAACTGCTTCCAGTCGCTGACCTGCCATATTGTAGCTAAATGATATGGGATCTTTCTTTCTATGTATTCGCAGCACATTACACTTGTCTACATTGAGATTCAATTGCCATTCCCTGCACCATGCGTCAATTCGCTGCAGATCCTCCTGCATTTCAGTACAATTTTCCATTGTTACAACCTCTCCATATACTACAGCATCATCCGCAAATTCCGATGTCATCCACAAGGTCATTTATGTACATTGTGAACAGCAACGGTCCCACAACACTCCCCTGCGGCACACCTGAAATCACTCTTACTTCGGAAGACTTCTCTCCATTGAGAATGACATGCTGCGTTCTGTTCACTAGGAACTCTTCAGTCCAATCACACAATTGGTCTGATAGTCCATATGCTCTTACTTTGTTCATTAAACGACTGTGGGGAACTGTATCGAACGCCTTGCGGCAGTCAAGAAACACGGCATCTACCTGGGAACCCATGTCTATGGCCCTCAGAGGCTCGTGGACGAATAGCGCGAGCTGGGTTTCACACGATCGTATTTTTCGAAACCCATGGTGATTCCTACAGAGTAGATTTCTAGTCTCCAGAAAAGTCATTATACTCGAACAGAATACGTATTCCAAAATTCTACTATTGACCGACGTTAGAGACATAGATGCTTATCTTCAGCCTGGTGCGTCGACAGGATAGTTATCCCAATGCTCACGGTGATTTTGCCTGATTGGCAAACCGATGCTGGACTGTACGGTCTTCGAAAGAAAACTTTCTGATCGCCCCTTATCCATCCATACGAAAAATTCGAATTGCAACACTTCAGTTGTTTGGTATTTGTAAAAGTGAAGCACTGCAATGTGATAAGTGACGATTTTACGATTATATGGCTGTACGGAAAACACGCATTGTAATGCTTAAATTGTTTTCATTTGTCAAACTGAAGCCTTGCGATTTATGATTTTCGCAAGGATAACCGTAAAAACGTCATACATCATTGGAAATAACAGTTTTAGTACAGCCAGAAGCTTTCGCTTAAGTGTAGAGTGTCAGTTCAGTTTGACGTTGTGTTATGAACTACTAGAAAGCCGGATCGCAACCAAATACAAAATAAATGCTATCGTGGAACATTATTAATTTATATGTACGTAATTTAATACGTGACGATCCACTGTTGTATCTATTCTGTGCACTAGAACGAATTAATTAATAAATAAATACGCTTGGAGGCAACCTGCTCAATTTAAGCATTTAGTAGGGACAGAAAAATTTCGCGAAAACGATAACGGGAAAAATAGCGCGAAATTGGCGATTTTTAGTGAAATGCCACGAAATCGGTGATTTTTAGGAAATATCGTGGAATCCGTCGTTTTCCCATATAAAAATGTTCAGAGTGTAACTCTGAGGGAGACATTACCAATACTCACAACTGATAGTTATGGAACACTGAAATTGCATTATGCCTTCTTTTCCCTCAAGGCTGAGATTAACGTATAAACTGAAAATGACAGTTCATTTGATGTGACGTCAAAAGTAGCAGCGAAACTGGCAAATAACAACGAAATTGACAAAAATTAACACAGAAATTCGCGAGAACCACTGAATTTGGAAATAAACGCTCCGAATTCGAAAAAAAGTAAGATCGAATTTGAAAAAAGTGAGACCGAATATGGCACAAACTAATGCTGAATTTGACACTAAGTGCCGGCGAGAGTGGCCGAGCGGTTCTAAGCGCTTCAGTCTCGAACCGCGCAACCGCTACGGTCGCAGGTTCGAATCCTGCCTGGGGCATGGATGTGTGAAATGTCCTTTGGTTAGGTATAAGTAGTTCTAAGTCTAGGGGACTGATGGCCTCAGATGTTAACTCCCATAGTGCTAAGAGCCATTTCAACCTTTTTTCTTTTGACAATAAGTAACATTGAATTTAACAAAATGTAACACCACGTTTGACAAAAAAGAATTCCAGTTTCGGCAAATATAACTCCAAACTTGGCAAAAAATAACTCCAAACTTGGCAAAAGGTAACTCCAAACTTGGCAAAAGGTAACTCCAAACTTGGCGAAAGGTAACTCCAAACTTGGCAAAAAATAACTGCAAACTTAGCATAAAATAACTGCAAACTTGGCAAAAAATAACACTAAATTTGGCAAAACGTATCTCCAAATTTGGCGAAAAATAAGACGGAAATCGGCAAAAGAAACACCAAAATTGAAAAAAACAGCACTGAAATTGACAAAAAATAAAAGCTAAATTGGAGGAATATAACACCGAAATTGAAAAAAAAAATTACACAGAAAAGGAAAAAATAACAGCGAAATAGACAAAGTAAAGTTACAGAGAATATGGCAACAAAATAGCGCTAAATACTACAAAAAACAGCACCGAACACGGCAAGATAGAACACCGAGCTTGAAATAAAACGATTTTTCCGTATCCCCAGCTGTTACCCAAAGGTGTCTAGAGATTGTGGCGTTTTAGGTGAGCTGCCAGCAGAAACGGAAAAAGGGCAAAGCTATCGAGCGGACGTGGCAGTGGCGAGCTCCTGGCAACCCGCCTAACAACAAGATGGAGCGCTCTGCGCGGGACTTCGGCCGCACCGACGTCACGGGTGAGTACACAGGCGGGCAGGTACCCATGTGGTAGAGGGTACCGCGCCACCGCTAACGCCTAGTGGGAACGGCGCGAGCCAAGTTCGTGTCCGCATGCTCCGTTGTATACCTCTCACACGCGCTGGAACCGTGCCCAAAACAAGGACCGCATGCTCTTTGCGAGAAAACACGTGCTAGAGTGCTTGGTGGTTCTTTTACAACCGGGACGCTTCGGCAGCGTCGCGTTTGTATCTATTTACGCTGTATTCAGCGTTGTTTTTCTTTCTTTACTTCTGGTAGATAAGATCCACATGTATCTCCTTCGTTGTTTAGTTTACAAAAAGTGAGTCCCCATCAGAATGTTCTCAGATCCACATCTTCCTTCGATATACTTATCTTCTTGTCGTTGCCTCAGTTGCATGTCCACTCCTTTATCTTATGGTTTAGCCTTTGTTTTTTTGCTTCGTAGATAACAAATAAAAACTTTTGAGTAATGTTTGTTGATTGTTGCTCACTATAAAAACAAAGAGAGTTTGCATCTGGCTTACTCACTTTTGCCAAATCTGTATATACTATTGCTATATCTACACTAATAATAAAACTGTAAACCTGTTGTATCCGTACGTTGAAAATATTTGCCAGACATTAACTGCGAGTTATGTAGAAAGTATAACAGAATATAATAGACTATTTTTGAACACTTCATTTGTCTGTTTGAACATGCTAATCGCCAAAACCACTGGGCGATTTTTCGCGCGGTTTTCACCGATGACTTGAGGGTAACTTGGGGGAAGATATAGGCTTTATTTCATGAAAATCGGATCATGAAAAAAAAAGATATCTTAATTTAAAGTTTCAGGAGTCTGCTCAGCTTAATAGTTCGGATGTTTACCTCAGTGACACGATCATCACGACGTAGTACGCCAAAGAAACAGTAGATAGCGCGGTTAGTTTCGTAGTACACCAAAGAGCCAATAGACGGCGCTGCTAGTTTCGCAGTGTATCAGATGACCAGTAGATGACCATGTTAGTGTTTTTACCTCAGTGACATTATTATTTTCGGAAGTTTGTGTCAGCGACAGAATTACTCGCCGTAAGATTATGTTTACGAATACGAATTAACATTGAATTAACTTGGCTAGAAAATATGAATGTAGTGGTTTCGTTTTGAGTATTAAAACACGAAAATACCTTGCTTCTTTCGACAGGTTTTATTTGTATTATACTTCATGGCTAGGAAAAACAAAATTACTCGCTCTCGAGTCCTTTTGCTTTCCCCTCCACTGCCTCCCCCACTCCTTCTCGCGTCCGCTCTGCCCTTTTTCTATGTCCTCTTCCCCCATTTTTCTTTTCCACAGATCTCCCTCAGCCCTTTTTACCCCCCTCATCGGACCGGATCCTCCCCCCTCCCCTTTTCCATCTGCCACCATGTCGCCTATAGTGTTGTTTTCAATGAATGTTCAGTGTTGTGCGTCCCCTGTCAGTGTAGCAAACAGCCACCATACTGTCGCTAGTTGCGTTTTTTATCTCGTGCGAGCAGACACCAGACTGTCGCCTTGTTTTTTAATCGTGCCTGTTTACTTACTGTGTGTCTTCATCGGCATCGTCACCGCCGTGTTTTTATATGGTAAATTCCGCAACTTTCCGCCATTTTATTGTTATTAACAAAGTCACCGTTTTATCGCCTTTTTTATTGTTTATCTTACCATTGTGCTGTATAACTCTTCTCTCGGCTGTAGAGCGGCGTATTAAGCTGCTGTCGGCCCGCCCTTCCCCCGCCCCCTCATCGGGGGGGGGGGGGGGGGGGGAATCGAAAATCAATAAAGGAAAAAAAAAGAAAAACAAATTTATTGACTTTGCTTTGTAACTGTGGCGCCTACTTATTAGATTTTGATTTCGTTTGTTTGCAAATAAAATACCAAGAAAACGGTTGAGTTTTCCTCAGTATTCTAGACCAGATAAAAGACTGAGGACTAATGTGGTCTCACGAATTCAGTCAAGGTTATGAGACAAAACTTGTTGCGGTTCGAGAACATCAGCTTGCTGATTAGAAACTCCTTTCGAATGCAAGGCGCGATGCAACTCCGACCGAGACAGTCATGCATTACCACGTTCCTCACTAAATATTATACATAAGTAGTCCTGCCATAGATACATAGTGCTACCCCAGGAAGTTGGAGTGGGTCGCTAGTATTTTACAAAATCGAAAAATCACACTTATGGGCTTAACTAACCCAACATTCTCCAAAGCTATCCTCATAAATATTCACCTTAAGCTGAGGCTGCTTTTTTGCATTATGGTCGCCTGTGACATGATTCCTATGGCGTCAAACAAGCTATGTGTCAGCATTACAAACTGTTTTATAAATCAGATGAATATTTCTGTAATTTTCACTGTCGCAGAAGTCCAATTCGCCGTATGGTTCAGTGGATCGAAACACTATTCAGGGATCCCTCCCGCCGACAGTTGGTTCTGTTTGCACGCAAATCATGTTTATAATACATTTAGCGAACATGACTGGCCTGGGGACAGAGGGGCTAAAACATACGAAAACCACTACAAAAATGTCTGAATCAAAATTAAACAATGTTGTTTATGTACTGTAGGCTCCAAAAATTGGATGTCCCATAAGACATCGATGGATCTGTACCGACACCTTAGACTGAATGAAGCGAATTACTTGTATCGAGGTATTTCCACCTTGCACATAGACTGCGATACTTTAGTTACTTCAGAATACTTCTGAAAAGTACGGCAGTAAAGTAAGTTGAGAAGTGCTCTCAAATCAGTCTATGCAAAATTACTTCATGGAAACTACTCCCCCATCAGAGCTATTAAGTTACTGCGAATAAGGGTTGGTTCTGACTTTGTCTTCTTCTTCTTCTTCTTTAGCGTCCAATCCTGAGGTTGGTTTGCAGCAGTACGCTGTTCCATTCTCCTGTATGCCTCCCTCTTCATTTCCGCAAACGTAGTGCATCCCACGTCGTTCGAAATCAGCTGCGCGTGTGGAATTCTCTGTCGGCCCCAGCGGTTCCTCCCGTCAATATCGCCTTCTGCTATTGTTCCACTGATGTTATAGCGTTTTAAACGTGTCCTATGGATTTGTCAATTCTTGTTTGGATGTGACATCAGAGGAAACTGGTTTCCAACAAATCATACTAATGCTGGGGATGATTTGTAAAAGAGAAATAAAATACGAAAGCTTGAACCACACGAAGAAAGCTGATAAAGTAACACAAGTAAATATATGTATCAATTTAAAACGCCTTTAAAATGCTGCAACTGAACGTATTTACTCGCCCACATGCGTTTTGCCTGAATTAAAATGGCAACTAATGTTGTATTGTGCCCAAAAGTATCCGTTACGTAACATCAGAAACAATTTATATTAGGTAAAAATTTAGGTTACTATGAACTAAACCTCTTCATTCTGCGGCAGTTGGCTAAGAGTAGATACATAGCCGCAATAGACCCCGGTTCTGTAAAGAGCAAAGCATTCAATAAAATGATACTACAAAGTTTATTGCTCATTATATAAAATTGCAGATAATCTGGGTTAACGTGGACTCGAGACTGCATTGACGCGGAAAATTCAAAATACACGCATTTATTACGAGAAACCGTTGTTTCATACCTTTCAAAAATTTGCCACAGGCCATTTTATGAAGCTCGCTGTATTACTCACGCATTAGTAATTGGAAAGAAAGAGGACAAACTATTGACAAAATTAGACTTAGGACACATTGTTTTTCGTATCATTTGCTTTCAGTTATTTTTCGGAAAAGAATCGTAATTTTTTTCTATTTCGATTTTTTGGTCAATTTTTTGTTGTCTCTTCTCGTCTTCCCGATATTAAAACAACGCTTTAAATAAATTGATTTTGTATTGCAACTGTAATAACGGACAAACGCATTTCAATGGCTCGGGTGTGTGATGACGGGTTCCTCAGTCTAACATTTGTCACCTGCGTGATAGTGTATTCTAAAGACAAAATATTCGTTCCAATTATAACAAAGTAGTTCAGACTCGTTTTCTCTTTTTTTCCCTTCAAAAATCACCGAAGTATGCACGGATAATCCGTAAACCGGATAATTGTCAACTTGTAGTAAGACTGTTCACGCCAACGCTCCCAAAGTGGCGCATTCTCAGCTTCATTATCAGCAAATAAAGCATTCTGATGAAGTGTGAAACTGTCATAACAACTGTCATTCTTCCAGCAACGCTACAGACGCTCAGAAAGGTTTTCATATCGTGAGAATGCGCAGAATTGCAATAAAAAATCTCTGTTAACTTGGTGGATACTGCAAATCATGTCTTCGTATGTTGGGCATTATGGCCTGCTTCTGTGCAGTTTCACTCTAAATCTAACGGAATCGGCATCAATAATACGCCTAATGTAATACGAGCTTTAGTTGCGTTTGATGTTACCGCTGTTGTATTTGTCATTAAAGCAGCCAATTTTAGTTCAACGCTTGGTGTACCTTTTCACTGGTAGTAACGACAGCTTCTCGTGGTAATGAAATCATCATTTTCATTCTGAATAGAAACTGACTTCTTGTGTCACAGTGTCATATTAATACATTTTTACCCAGACTACTGCAAATACAGTGAGGTGAGAGAAGTCAAGGGACACCCCCTAATATCGTGTCGGACCTCCTTTTGCCCTGTGAAGTGCAGTAACTCGAAGTGGAATGGACTCAACAAGTTGTTGCAAATCCCCTGCAGAAATATTGAGCCATGCTGCCTCTATTGGAAGAATCCTAAGGAAATGTAGTCCGAAAACAAAGGAAATAGGTTACAGTAAACTTATTAACCCACTGCTTGAAAACTGCTCACCGGTGTGGGATCCGTACCAGATAGGGTTGATAGAAGAGATAGAGAAGATCCAACGGAGAGCAGTGCACTTCGTTACAGGGTCATTTAGTAATCGCGAAAGCGTTACGGAGATAATAGATTCCAGTGGAAAACTCTGGAAGAGAGACGCTCAGTAGCTCGGTACGGGCTTTTGTTGAAGTTTCGAGAACATACCTTCACCGAGGAGTCAAGCAGTATATTGCTCCCTCCTACGTATATCTCGCGAAGAGATCATGAGGATAAAATCAGAAAGATTAGAGCCCACACAGAGGCATAAGAACAATCTTTCTTTCCACGAACAATACGAGACTGGAATAGACGGGAGGACCGATAGAGGTACTCAAGGTACCCTCCGCCACACATCGTCAGGTGGCTTGCGGAGTGTAGATGTATAATTACAGCGAAAGTGTTGCTGGTGCAGGATTTTGTGCACGAACTGACCTCGCGATTGACAGTCCATAAATGTTCGATGGAATTCATGTCGGGCAATCTGTGCGGCCAAATAATACGCTCTGATTGTCCAGAATGTTCTTCAAACCTGTCCGAACTGCTGTGGCCCGGCGACATCGCGTACTGTCATCCATAAAAATTCCATCTTTGTTCGGGAACGTGGAGTCCATGAATGGCTGCAAATAGTCTCAAAGTAGCTGAACATAAACGTTTCCAGCCAGTGATGGGTTCAGGTGGGCCAGAGGACCCAGTCCAACACTGCCCACACCATTATGGAGGCACCAGCAGCTTGAACATGCTTTGTTGACAGCTTATGGCCACGGATTGGTGGGGCCTGCGCACAATCGAACCCTACCATCAGCTCTTGCCAACTGGAATCAGGACTCATCTGACCAGGCCACGGTTGTCCAGGCGTCTGGTGTCTAATCGATATGATCACGAGCCCAGGGGAGGCTCTACAGGCGTTGCTGTTAGCAAAGCCACTCGCGTCGGTCGTCTGCTGCCACAGACCATTAACTCCAAATTTCGCGCACTGTCCTAACTGATACGTACGCTGTACGTCCCACATTGATTTTTGCATTTATTTCTCCCAGCGTTGATTTTCTGTTAGCTCTGGCAACTCTACCCAAATGCCGCTGCTCTCGATCGTTACGTGAAGCCCGGCGGCCGCTGGGTTGTCCATCGTGATATTTAGTATTCTCGGTATCCCCTTGACGCTGTGGATCTCAGAATAACGAATTCCCTAACGGTGTCTGAAATGAAATGTCCCATGTGTCTAGCGCCAACAACCATTTCGTGTTGAAAATGTGTTAATTCACGTCGTGCGGCTGTAATCACGTCGGAAACCTTTATACATGAATCAGCTGAGTACAAATGACAGATCCGCCAATGCGTTGCCAGTTTATACCTTGTGCACGCGATACTGCCGTCATCTGTATATGTTCATATCGCTAACCAGTGACTTTTGTCAGCTCAGTGCATATTTTAAAATAAACCAGGTTTCTTTCTCAATAATAATACATTCATATATCATATATACTTCGCAAGGCACATCACAATCAATACTGTAGCGTATTAGGGGTCCAAATTGGCAACTTTGTTGTCCTATGGAACGAAGGAAAAATCATTTCCCATGATCTCTACGAGAGAAGCGCTATAGGGAAAGTAGAACTGTTCCACATTCTTCCTCGAATACCGGTTTTCTGACATCAAGTAGCAAAATTTCGTGAAAAAATGTAGCCTTCCGTCAAAAGATTATCAGTTAATTTCTCTGAGCATCCTCTTCATACTTTCGAATGGACTATCCTAACCGGCCGGCCCAGGTGGCCGAGCGGTTCTAGGCGCTTCAGTCTGGAACCGCGCGACCGCTACGGTCGCAGGTTCGAATCCTGCCTCGGGCATGGATGCGTGTGATGTCCTTAGTTTAGTTAGGTTTAAGTAGGTCTAAGTTCTAGGGGACTGATGACCTCAGAAGTTAAGTCCCATAGAGCTCAGAGACATTTTTGAACTGTCCTAACCGATTATCATCATTGTGACAATACTTGAGTTCGATCCATATCTGCCGTGATGCCTATTTCACAAACATTCCAAACACGAGAACAGTATTCTAGAATGGATCGTTCTGGTCTCGTCCACAACAGTGCATTTTCGTAGAACCCTCCAAGCAAGTGCAACACTCGCCGTCCGTAGTACTGAGTTTGCGTCTTCGGTCTATTTCATATCACGTCAGATCATAATTTCTAGACATTTAAACAATGCGACAGGCTCTAGAAGTTTACCACATGTATCGTAATCGCAGTCTCTTTGATTGCTCTCCTTTATGGGGATTATCTCTGAGTTAGCTAAATTTAAAGCAAGTTGCTTTCAGTGCACGATATGGAAACATAGTGTACATCGTTTTCCTCTTAGTCAGTAATTTCTTACAACAGATGGGAGATAAACGCCCTGAAATCTGGGAGAAGGTTTTTATGTTCAAACAGTTCACCAAAGCACCCTTCTGGCCACGTGAATTGTCCTAATGAAATATGAACCTTTCTCTTTTGTAGTCCAGGTCTCCTGTCATTTTTTTCCGTTAATTGCTCCAGAAGGCTTGGGTAGTTTTCGCCAGTTATTGTTAAAACCTTCGTAAAGTAATGAATAAAAATAATTTCTCTCACAGAGAATAACGCTCGTAACTATTCCGGCAGAATAAACCGATTTCCATCTTTTTACTTTCAGAAACGACTTCCTGACACTTAAATCTATACTTGATGTTAACAAATTTCTCTTCTTCAGAAACGCTTTCCTTGCCATTGCCAGTCCACATTTTATATCCTCTCTACTTCGACCATCATCAGTTATTTTGCTCCCCAAATAGCAAAACTCCTTTACTACTTTAAGTGTCTCATTTCCTAATCTAATACCCTCAGCATCACCCGACTTAATTCGACTACATTCCATTATCCTCGTTTTACTTTTGTTGATGTTCATCTTATATCCTCCTTTCAAGACACTGTCCATTCCGTTCAGCTGCTCTTCCAAGTCCTTTGCTGTCTCTGACAGAATTACAATGTCATCGGCGAACCTCAAAGTTTTTATTTCTTCTCCATGGTTTTTAATACCTACTCCGAATTTTTCTTTTGTTTCTTTTACTGCTTGCTCAATATACAAATCGAACAACATCGGGGAGAGGCTACAACCCTGTCTCACTCCCTTCCCAACCAGTGCTTCCCTTTCATGTCGCTCGACTCTTATAACTGCCATCTGGTTTCTGTACAAATTGTAAATAGCCTTGCGCTCCCTGTATTTTACACCTGCCACCTTCAGAATTTGAAAGAGAGTATTCCAGTCAACATTGTCAAAAGCTTTCTCCAAGTCTACAAATGCTAGAAACGTAGGTTTGCCTTTTCTTAATCTAGCTTCTAAAATAAGTCGTAGGGTCAGTATTGCCTCACGTGTTCCCATATTTCTACGGAATCCAAACAGATCTTCCCCGAGGTCGGCTTCTACCAGATTTTCCATTCGTCTGTAAAGAATTCGCGTTAGTATTTTGCAGCCGTTACTTATTAATCTGATAGTTCGGTAATTTTCACATCTGTCAACACCTGCTTTCTTTGGAATTGGAATTATTATATTCTTCTTGAAGTCTGAGGGAATTTCGCCTTTCTCATACATCTTCCTCACCAGATGGTAGAGTTTTGTCAGGGCTGGCTCTCCCAAGGCTATCAGTAGTACTAGTGGAATGTTGTCTACTCCCGGGGCCTTGTTTCGACTCAGGTCTTTCAGTGCTTTGTCAAACTCTTCACGCAGCACCATATCTCCTATTTCATCTTCATCTACATCCTCTTCCATTTCCATAATATTGTCCTCAAGTACATCGCCCTTGTATAGACCCTCTATACACTCCTCCCGCCTTTCTGCTTTCCCTTCACTGCTTAGAACTGGGTTTCCATCTGAGCTCTTGATATTCATACAAGTGGTTCTCCTTTCTCCAAAGGTCTCTTTAATTTTCCTGTAGGCAGTATCTATCTTACCCCTCGTGAGTTAAGCCTCTGTACTGGTTGTTATTTTATTTTTGACGTACTGTAGCCGCTCGGGGTGGCCACGTGGTTTAGGGCGCCATGTACGGATTACGCGGCCCCTCCCACCGGAGGTTCGAGTACTCCCTCTCGTGTGTGTGTGTGTGTGTGTGTGTGTGTGTGTGTGTGTGTGTGTGTGTGTGTTCTTAGCATGAGTTGGTTTAAGTAGTATGTAAGTCTAGGGACCGATGACCTCAGCACTTTGGTCCGTTAGGAATTCACACACATTTGAACGTTTTTGACGTACTTTAATGGTACCATGTCAAATATAGAAATTTAACTCTCCTTAAAAAAGAACAAAGCGTTAGTGATGCCAGATCTCTAGTAGTGTGGCGCAGCTGTTTTCTAGACAATCTTGCCTGTTGCCGTGCACTACAGTTATCAATCGCTGACGGCTGAGAATTAGCACCGTTGATAAAACATCGATACCTCGACATACATCTTACCAAAAAATTGATGTACAGGGTCGATTTTTTCATCCAATATGCCGATACCGAAATAGCAATATCGAGTGCTGATATTTTTGTTGTACATTGTATTCTTTTCGCAACTGTCGGTAAATATTTGAAATTGTAGTGGAACAGTGAAGGAGTTTTACTGCTTTTTGAGCTTTCATCAAGACGAGTCTTTCTCTTTGACTGTGTGAAGGAAGGACAGATGGCATAAAGAAGAAGTCCGACTGCACTAGGAGGTGTCGGTATGACTGCAGTAACAAGACATCAGGTGTGAAGAAGTAGCACATCGGCATTCTCCAAAAACAGTTGCTGAAACTGATGAACAAAAGACTAAATGACAAGAGTGGTCCTTGCAGTGGGCGGAGACGTGTGAGGGAAATGCTGACGTAGTCGGCGCTGGCAGCTACCAACAGAAACTGCAACGTTAGCGCCACCACGCAGTTTTGACACTACAGCTCCTAGGTCGCAGGTGTTTGCAGAAACGAAAAAAAAAACAACAACAACAAAACAGGGAAGTCGACATGAAGTGTTCCAGACAAATCCGATGTGTAAAAAACAGAACGACGGACCTATCGGACACCTTTTGCGCCACTTACCTGCAAGTACCATTGTTAACAAATATATAGATCTAAGTGTTAGGAAGTCATTTCTGAAACTATTTGTACTGAGTGTAGTTATGTTTGGAAGTGAACCATGGACGGCAAACATTTTAGACAAGAAGAGAATAGAAGCATTCGAAGTGTGCTGCGACAGAAGAATGCTGAAGATCAGAAGGGTAGATCGTGTAATTAAGGAGGAGGTACTGAACGTAACAGGAGAGAAAAGAAATTTGTGACACAATCTGACTAGAAGAAGGGAACAGTTGATAGGACACATCCTGAGACGTCAAGTGTTTACTAGTTTAATACTGGAGGGAAAAAATGGTTTAAATGGCTCTGAGCACTATGGGACTCAACAGCGGAGGTCATCAGTCCCCTAGAACGTAGAACTACTTAAACCTAACTAACCTAAGGGCATCACAGACATCCATGCCCGAGGCAGGATTCGAAACTGCGACCGTAGCGGTCGCGCGGTTCCAGACTGAAGCGCCTAGAAGCGTTCGGCCACTCCGGTCGGCTACTGGAGGGAAATGTGTGTGTGTGTGTGTGTGTGTGTGTGTGTGTGTGTGTGTGTGTGTGTTTGTGTGTGTGTGTGTGATGGGGTGGAGGGACATGTGGTGGGTAAAAATTGTGGAGGGAGACCAAGAGATGAACACAGTAAGCCGATTCAGATGGATGTAAATTGCAGTAGTTATCCAGAGATGAAGAGGATTGCACAGGATAGAGTTGCATGGAGAGTTGCATCAAACCAGTCTTTGGACTAGAGACCACAACAACGTATTACGCATATCAAAGAAACCTTGTCATTGTTGTTGAAATGCTGTCCCATATGGCATAGGCAATGTTGGGCGCCCATCTGCTCCCCCGCAGACGTGTGCAGCTAGTATAGGCAACCCACCAGATGACCCCATTAAACGTACAAAATATCTGATCTCGTGAACATCTCCAACTGACAAGGGAAATCCACCATTGAAACCCCTTGAGATTTAGAGGTAAGAGAGCCCAGTCGATAGCCTGCCAAAGAATAAACACAGAGCCGGCCGAGGTGGTCGAGCGGTTCTGGGCGCTACAGTCTGGAACCACGCGACCGCAAAGGTCGCATGTTCGAATCCTGCCTCGGGCATGGACGTGTGTGTTGTCCTTAGGTTAGTTAGATTTAAGTAGTTCTACGTTCTAGGGGACTGATGACATCAGATGTTGAGTCTCATAGCGCTCAGAGCCATTTGAACCATTTGAACTAAACACAGCTCATGCATGAAAACAGGAAGTAGGTATACTAAGCTGTGAAAAAAGAACCAAAACAGAAACAGTGAACGGTCCAAGCACAAGATGTACAACATAGATGGAGTTTGTTAGGTCAGGGTCTCGTAGTTCTGTGGTCACGGTTTGGACTGCGAAGGGAAACATGCGTGTTCAAATCTCTTCCGTGGACCATAGTTTTTCCCACAAGATTATGAACTGAACTGTCCGTCCCGTGACTGATGTACACTATGTGATCAAAAGTATTCGGACATCTGGCTGAAAATGACTTAAAAGTTCGTGGCGCCCTCCATCGGTAATGCTGGAAGTCAGTGTGGTGTTGGCCCACTCTTAGCGTTGATGACAGCTTCCACTCTCACAGACATACGTTCAGTCAGGTGCTGGAAGGTTTCTTGGGAAATGGCAGACCATTCTTCACGGAGTGCTGCACTGAGGAGAGCTATCGATGTCGGTCGGTAAGGCCTGGCACGAAGTCGGCGTTCCTAAATATCCCAAAGTATTCTATAGAATTCAGGTCAGGACTCTGTGCAGGCCAGTCCATTACAGGGATGTTGTGGTCGCGTAACCACTCCATCACAGGCCATGCATTATGAACAGGTGTTCGATCGTGTTGAAAGGTGCAATCACCATCCCCGACTTGCTCTTCGACAGTGGGAAGCAAGTAGGTGCTTAAAACATCAATGTAGGCATGTACTGTGATAGTGCGACGTAAAACAAGGGGTGCAAGCCCCCTCCACGAAAAACACGACCACACCATAACACCACAGCCTCTGAATTTTACTGTTAGCACTACACACGCTGGCAGATGACGTTCACCGGGCATTCGCTATACCTACACTGCCATCGGATCGCCACTTTTCAATCGTCGAATGTTTACGCTCCTTACACCAAGCGAGGCGTCGTTTGGCATTTACTGGCGTGATGTGTGGCATATGAGCAGCCACTCAACCACGAAATCCAAATTTTCTCACCTCCCGTGTAACTGCCATAGTACTTGCAGTGGATCCTGATGCAGTTTGGAATTTCTGTGTGATGGTCTGGATGTATATCTGCCTATTACACATTACGACCCTCTTCAACTGTCGTTGGTCTCTCTCAGTGAACAGATGAGGTCCGCCTGTACGCTTTTGTGCTGTACGTGTCCCTTCATGTTTCCACTTCACTATCACATCGGAGACAATGGACCTAGGGATATTTATGAGTGTGGAAATCTCACGTATAGACGTATGATAAAAGTGACACCCGGTCGCCTGACCGCGTTCGAAGTCCGTGAGTTCCGCGGAGCGCCCCATTCTGCTCTCCCAGGATGTCTAATGACTACTGAGGTCGCTGGTATGGAGTACCTGGCAGTAGGTGAGAGGTCTATGCAGCATCTCACCTGCTCTCACTATTCACCACATTTACTTGCAACGGTAATACATTCTTAACATATGAGTAATTTTCTGGAACCAATGTATGTATATAGTATGACAGCTGACAAGACTACACAAGGAGAATAGACACGTTAGTGACCGGACGAAAAGTTCATCATTTTGTGAGAAAAGAGGCCACGAGCGAGGTTTCAACACGGATCTCCCTCTTTACAGTCGAATATGGTGACCACACAATTACGACGTTATGCTTCAGTATTTCAGCTGGAACCGTTCACTGTTTCTAATTTGTTTCTTTTTGTAACACTTCAGTATACCTTTTTCCCGTTTTCGTGCTTGATCTGTGTTCAGTTTTTGATGGCCCATTAAGTCTGGCGGGAGTACGAAGGGGAGTTTCCCTTGTGAGGAACATATCAGTACCCTGAAGAGCCAAAGAAGCTGGTACACCTACCTAATATCGTGTAGGGCCCGCGCAGAGCACGCAGAATTGCCGCAACACGACGTGGCATGGACGTGACTAATGTCTGCCGCTGTGCTGGAGGGAATTGACACCAAGAATCCTACAAGTCTGTCCATAAATTCGTAAGGATTCGAGGGCATCGAGATCTCTTCCGAACAGAACGTTGCAAGGCATCCAAGATATGCTCAATAATGTTCATGTCTGGTGAGTCTGGTGGCCAGCGGAAGAGTTTAAGCTCAGAAGAATGTTCCTGGAGTCACTCTGTAGCAATTCTGGAAGTGCGGGGTGTCACACTGTCATTCTCAAATTTCCCAAGTAAGTCGGAATGCAGAATGCACATGAATGGATGCAGGTGATCAGACAGGATGCTTACTTACATGTGACCTGTCAGCGTCGTATCTACAAGTATCAGGGGTCTCATATCACTTCATCTGTACACGCCCTACACCATTACGGAGCCTCCAACCGCTTGAACAGTCCCCTGCCGACATGCACCGTCCATGGATTCATAAGGTTGTCTTCATACCCGTACACGTCCATCTGCCCTACACAATTTGAAACGAGACTCTTCCGACCAGGTAACATGTTTTCAGTCATCGACAGTCCAATGTCTGTGTTGAAGAGCCCGGGCGAGGCGTATTGCTTTGTGTCGTGTAGTCATCAAGGGTACACGACTGGACCTTCGGCTCCGAAAGCCCATATTGATGATGTTTCGTTGAATGGTTCGCACGCTGACACTTGTTGATGGCCCAGCATTGAAATCTGCAGCAATTTGCGGAAAGGTCACGTTTAACGATTCTCTTCAGTCGTCGTTGGTCCCGTTCTTGCAGGATCTTTTTCCGGCCGCGGCGATGTCGGAGATTTGCTGTTATACCAGATTCTACATCTACATCTATACTCCGCAAGGCACCCAACGGTGTGTGGCGGAGGGCACTTTACGTGCCACTGTCATTACCCCGCTTTCCTGTTCCAGTCGCGTATGGTTCCCGGGAAGAACGACTGTCGGAAAGCCTCCGTGCGCCCTCGAATCTCTCTAATTTTACATTCGTGATCTCCTCGGGATGTATAAGTAAGAGGAAGCAACATATTCGATACCTCGTCCAGAAACGCACCCTCTCGAAACCTGGCGAGCAAGCTACACCGCGATGCAGAGCGCCTCTCTTGCTGAGTCTGCCACTTGAGTTTGTTAAACATCTCCGTAACGCTATCACGGTTACCAAATAACCCTGTGACGAAACGCGCCGCTCTTCTTTGGATCTTCTCTATCTCCTCCGTCAACCCGAGCTGGTACGGATCGTACACTGATGAGCAATACTCAAGTATAGGTCGAACGAGTGTTTTGTAAGCCACCTCCTTTGTTGATGGACTACATTTTCTAAGGACTCTCCCAATGAATCTCAACCTGGCACCCACCTTACCAACAATTAATTTTATATGATCATTCCACTTCAAAACGTTCCGTACGCATACTCCCAGATATTTTACAGAAGTAACTGCTACCAGTGTTTGTTCCCCTATCATATAATAATACAATAAAGGATCCTTCTTTCTATGTATTCGCAATACATTACATTTGTCTATGTTAAGGGTCAGTTGCCACTCCCTGCACCAAGTGCCTATCCGCTGCAGATCTTCCTGCATTTCGCTACAATTTTCTAACGCTGCAACTTCTCTGTATACTACAGCATCATCCGCGAAAACCCGCATGGAACTTCCGACACTATCTACTAGGTCATTTATATATATTGTGAAAAACAATGGTCCCATAACACTCCCCTGTGGGGCGCCAGAGGTTACTTTAACATCTGTAGACGTCTCTCCATTGAGAACAACATGCTGTGTTCTGTTTGCTAAAAACTCTTCAATCCAGCCACACAGCTGGTCTGATATTCCATAGGCTCTTACTTTGTTTAACAGGCGACAGTGCGGAACTGTATCGAACGCCTTCCGGAAGTCAAGGAAAATAGCATCTACCTGGGAGCCTGTGTCTAATATTTTCTGGGTACACTCGCAAAATGGTCGTACGGAAAGATCCCCACTTCATCGCTACCTCAGAGATGCTGTGTCCCATCGCTTTTGCGATGACTGTAACGTTACGTTCAACTCAGTTACATCTTGCTAACGTGACAGTGTAGCAGCAGTAACTGATCTAACATTGCGCCAAACACTTGCTGCTGACCGCAGCGCCGTATTCTGCCTGTTTACATATCTCTGTATTTGAATAGGCATGCCTACACAAGTTTCTTTGGCGCTACAGTATAGAATGGATACAGATACGCGTGCGATACTAGCAGCTGAAGGGGATTCTTATTCTGTAAACCTTTTATACGCATTCTGTGCACGTGCGAACCAGATGGTCAGTTCTGGTCACGTGCCGATGTACGAGGTTTGTCGGAAAATACGTATAAAAGTTGAATAATAACTTTATTTTACTATTATTCAGGTATGACAATATGGTCTCCTTCAAAGTACTCGCCCTGAGACGCGATACACTTCTGCCAACGCCGTTTCCACTAACGTTGCTGAAAGTCTTCAGTTGTGATGTTGTTCAGTTGCCGTGTCGTTTCCGCCTTGATGGCTTCCACATCTCCCAGGTGCCGCCCCCGAAGCACCATTTTGCATTTCGGGAACATGAAGTCACACGGGGCTAAATCGGGTGAATAAGGCGGGTGGTCTGTCACGGTGATTGAGCTTCGGGCCAAATACTCGCGCACAACGAGCGACGTGTGAGCGGGCGCATTGTCGTGATGAAGGATCCACCTGCCCCCTTTTGCCAACTCCGGTCGAACTCGGGCCACACGAGCTCTGAGACGTGTCAGTACTTCAACGTAAAAATTTCCGCCCACTCTCTGGCCGGGAGGGACAAATTCCTTGTGAACAATGTCCCTAGAATCAAAGAAAACAATCAACATTGTCTTCACATTGGACCTTGATTTTCGTGACTTTTTTTTTTCTCGGTTCTCCTGCTAGTTTCAATTCCTTGCTTTGAGATTTGAGCTCCTCATCGAATTCGTAAAACCAGGACTCGTCTCCAGTGACGACTCGGTTGAGAAAGTCCCCTCGTTCCTCTGCTTCCAACCAATCCTCACAGCACTCAATCCTCTTTGCTTTCTGTTCTGGCGTCAAGAGCTTCGGTACGATTTTCGCACACAATTTCTGCATATCAAGTTTTTGTGTCAGGATTTCGTGAACGATTGTTTTGGGGATTGACAGCTCGTCACCAATCATTCTGTCAATCTACGGTCTTTAAGAACACAAGCCCGAATTCGTTCAACATTTGCATCGGAACTCGATGTCGACGGGTGTCCTGGGCGAGGGTCATCGTTCACTTCTTCTCGGCCATCCCGGAAGCTTTTTAACCACTTGTTCACGGTTGGTTCCTTCAGAGAATTGTCTCCGTAAACCTGTTTCAAACACTCAAAAACCTCACGGCCATTCTTGCCTAGCTTTGCAAGAAACTTGATGTTGACGCGCTGTTTCTCAATCAGAGAGAGCTCCATGCCGACGGCAGGTGAAAAAGGGTAACTGTCAACAAGCTGCCGCACAACCCCACCTTAACGCAGAGTGCTCTGACTCGAACTGAGCGTTGATGGGATTGATTACAGCAGTAGTCCCACCTGGCGGTGACTGCAACTTGTAACGTAAAGACATTATTCAAATTTTATAAATATTTCCCGGACAAACCTCGTAAAACAGTCGCCTAAGCTGCACCCCCGTCTACGTCTACGTGTGGGTGTCCGGCAGCCCGCTGGCGCGTGCGCGAGCTGGAAGAGCCTTAAGACGACGGACATCAGTCACAGTCGGTTAGGGACACCCAGGACCACAACGTCACAACGTTTTCATTTTAATTCCATGCAGCATTTTAACACAAATTTCACAATCTTTAGAAAGTAATATGTTATATCACAGTGACTATAATTACAAATACCGTGGCATCTGCCATTTAATTTTAAGACTACGTGACGATCGCAGAGGTACAAATCCATCTTACGAATGCAAAAGCGAGCTAGGCAATGCTTCCACAGCCTGAAAAGTGCAGAACACAACCGCATTTGTTGCGCGTGTTATTTTAAATTGCGGAAAACCACAGGCAAATTTTCACATTTTGAATGAAATGATCCGAACTGGATGTAAAATGTAGTTTTCATTAAAAGTCACGACCGGTTTCGCTTCACTTGACTACGCGTCCTCAGGTGATCGGTATATAATTAATAAGGAAATCATTTTTTACGAAGAATTCTTAACGATGGTCCGAAGATTACAGTCATACTAAAAAGTAGTATTATGTAGCAATACTTGAAGGATACTCACAGATCCTTTTTAACAAGTCACAGCGGAAAGATTGCTGCCTTCGAGCCACTCCCCACCATTCACATAAGGTATAAACATGTAACTACTAAAATCTTTAGTGCATACTTAAAATTAAGGTGATAGCGCAACCTATAGAAATAAAAACTAACTGGCCAAATCAAACCGCAGAGTAGTAACGCACTTAGACAGTTTCAATGTTTGAACCCAATAAACGAGAATAACCTCACCGTGTCACGAGCAGGAAGAACTGCCTAAATAGACAGGCATTACTTCTACAGCCCACTCCTTTATTATCGCAGGTTTTTAGCCTATTGCGTTTGTCCACTAATATAGTATTGTTTTTGTGAACGAGGGATTTTGGATTACCACTCGGGCTTTATTAATATTTTCCGTTTTAACTATCTGTTTTCGATATTTTTACAGAATGTATTTGTGAAAGAGGTAATTTGCATTATCACTCAGACTTTTTAAAATTTACGTTTTAATTGTGCACTTTCAGTATTTTTATAAACGAGACTCAGTCTTTACTATACTGTGTTGCATTTTTAAAGTAGTTTAGCACATTTATAGCAGCTACACACCCTTCACGCCTTTTATACCGATGGTTTTGTTTCCACCGACGCAGGTGCCACATGTAAACACCTTCCCCATTGCCTTGCCTGCTGCCGCTCAAACACATTCGTGCTCGTGGCACGGTAAGGCTCTTCTTGTTTACTGGGTTCATACTCTGAAGCTGTCTGGTGTATGACTAGTCTACAGCTTTGTTTGGCAGTTCGTCTTTATCCAGGTTTTATTTCTATAGGTTCTCCTATCACCTACATTTTAACTATGGACTAACGCTTTTAGCGCGCCACTTGTTTCTAACCTGATGTGAATGACGGGGAGTGGCCCTAAGGGAGTTTCCTTTCCGCTATGACGTGTTAAAATGGATCTGTGAATACACTTCAAGTAGTGCTATACAGTATAGTATTACCTTTTAGTATGTCTCATTCTTTGGGCCATTGTTAAAAATTCTTTTTAAAAACGTTTTCCTCACTAATTTGGTATAGGTCACCTGAGGATGCATCTTCAGTTGCCGCTAAACCGACCGTGACGTTTAACAAAAAGTATTTTGCAGCCAGTGCGGATCATTTCAGTCAAAACACAACAGTTAGGTGAAGTGGCTAAATGGCTCAAATGGCTCTGAGCACTATGGGACTTAACAGCCCGAGGCAGGACTCGAACCTGCGACAGTAGCGGTCGCGCGGTTCCAGACTGTAGCGCCTAGACCCCCTTGGCCACTCTGGCTGGCTTGATAATTTTCTGATGCACATTATATACAGTTACCCCAGCTAATTCTTGCTTGTTGGGTGTGATTATTTTACTTGTGTCATCATAAAAAAGAACTGGGTTTGCAACTTCATGAATATAGAGTGACAAGTCATTAATATATATTAAGAATAGCAAGGGAGTCAAGACTGAACCCTGTGGGACACCATTCTTGACACCTCCCAAGTTAGAGGAGGCTCCTGATTTTTGCAGACTATCTGTACTGTCGATTTCAACCTTCTGCATTCTACCAGATAACTATGAGTTAAATTATTTGTGCACTGTCTCACTCATTCGACAATACTTAGTCTTATATAGAAGAACTTCATGATTCACACAGTCAAATCCTTTGAGATATCACAAAATGTCCCAGTGGGTGATGTTCAGTTACTCAGAGCATTTAATATTCGATCAGTGAAAGCGTCTGTAGCATTTTATTTTGAAAATACTTTCTGAAAACCAAACTGACATTTTGTTAATACTTCATTTTTACAAATATTTGAAGCTTCTCTTGATACATTACTTTTTCAAGAATATTGAATGATGCTGTCAAAGTGAGATTGGGTGATAGTTCCGAGCATCAAACCAGTCTCTTTTTTATGCAATGGTTCAACAATACCAAATCTCAGTCTCTCTGGAAAAATGGCCTCTTTCAATGAGCTACTACATACGTGGCTGAGAAACGTACTTATCTGTTGGGAACAAGCTTTTAGTGCTCTGTCGGAAATGCGATCAATTCCATGTGAGCTTTTACTTTTGAGTGAATTTATTATTTTTCTAATTTCAGCAGGAGAGGTGGGCTGAATTTCAGTTTTATCAAATTGCATAGGTATTGCCTCTTCCATATACAGCATTGAATTTTCTAATGAATAGCTGGATCTTATTTTCTCTGCAAACTTAAAAAATGATTATTAAATCTTTTTTCTACTTCTGACCTTATTTTAATTAACTTTGCATTGAGTTTGGTAGAAATACAGACTTCCTGTTCCCTCGGTTGCCTTGTTTCCCTTTTAACAGTATTCCAAATTGGTTTAATTTTATTATCATGGGTGCTAATCTCAGACGAAATGCACATACTTCTGGACTTCTTAATAACTTATCTTAATACAGTGGATTAGTTTTTATAATGTTTGAATTTTTCTGGATCATTACTGCTTCTAGCTATAAGATAAATTTCCTTTTTCTGTTTACAAAATACTTTTATCCTTTTTAGTAAGCCATGGCTTTTTAGATTGTTTCTTACAATTACGTTTCACTGTTTTCTTAGGGAAATTGTTTTCAAATATACCCACTAATGTATCACGAAATAGGTTAAATTTTAAATTAGGCACGACGCGCTCGGTCCTTAGCCCGTTGGGTGGTGTCAGCATCAGCGCAGTCGGCGGTTTGCCGGGCGGCCGGTGTCACATTGCTGCTCGAAGGGGCGGCGGAAGAGTCGCCTAGCCGCGGACTCCTGCCCTTGGCCCTACGCAAGCTTAGCTCCGGCCCGACTGACGTACTCAGGGCGCTGGCGGGCTATACGCATGAACGCCTGACGCCTATATATTCCCGGTACAACGGGACGCGTACGAAATAACAACGCTGTCTTCGAACTAGAGATGGGGGATGCACTCTTGAACTAATTCATAGAGTTGAATCTTTCAAAGGAGTGAACAATCAGTGATTCAGAAAAAAAGAACGGTAGCTCCAAACGTTTCCCACGGCAGAGAGAGAGAGAGAGAGAGAGAGAGAGAGAGAGAGAGAGAGAGACGGAGCATATCAGCGGCGCCTCTGCTGGTCACAGCACAGTGCACGCCACACAACACAGCCAGCGCCGACCTCTGCCCTGCTTCTACCTTGGCTGCCTACATTGTGCAGTGCCCCATTGGATTTTGTGTTTCACATATGCCGTGCCGTCTCTGTGCGTCGTCTGCCGCGCGCAGTGTCTGGCGCAGCTTGTCTTCGCATCGCACTCTGTCGGCGATCGTTTCAGTCGCACGTCCTGCCCTCTGGGCAGTTGATGCGAGCAACAGGACAGAGAGCCACCTAGCGGATAACATAGGAACTACTTGCAACAACCTGCTCGCAAGAGAACAGACGATTTGTCTCGGAGCGGGTGAGTTCACCGCTCCCCCCACCCTCGGAACTCGCCCGCTCAACGCTCACCCCACCGTCTCGACTCTAGCCAGAGCGTTGAGCAAAGCGACTCAGGTGTCACTCTGGTCTCTGCGGTCTCGGCTCACGCAGTAATACAGCTCGCAGCTCGACCTGCTCGACTCAGCGGCTCTGCATCGGAGTTCGTCTCTACTGCATATTGTTCTTCGTAGTAATACCGCTACGTATATTACAGTATTATGTTATGTATACATCATTTGTTTTTATTTTATTTTTATTTGTTTAAACTGATTAGATTAGGTTCCTGACGACTCCTCTTACTATAGGATTTTTATTATGGACACTCGAATTTACGCTTTAATTACGAGCGAACCGATAAACGTATCGCAAAATGTGATACACCAATATTTTCCTTGTTTTATTCTGCGTAAGGCTATATGCAGCACTTTCGTTTTACAGTCAAATTTATAGTTTTTTTCTTATTCTGGTACGGATTTTGCGATTTTAGGCGTCTTCGGAAGGAAACGTTCACTTTAAAAATATATGGCTTGCGATGTATTTGTATGAGGTTAATGAAATTTTAATACATTGTAGCCAAATATATTGTTAATGTAAATCTCAAGTTACAACATTTTCCGATCACCCAAAAAACCACGATAGTGCAAAATAAATCAATAATCAAAAACTTTGTCATATCGTGGAAATTTCAATAAACAATACAAAATTCGTACTCATTATCTGTGTTACTTCAAAATAGGATCAAATAAGATCAAAATACAGGTATAGTACTGGAATAAACCAAGTTTAAAGGGCAATGTGCCTTCCATTTATTTTCTATTGTAAATGAGTGGTGAGTCATGAAAAAGAGCTAATTCATTTCAGGGAGTGAACAGTTCTGATCCGATCTCTGAAAAGAACAGTTTTGCCCATCTCTACTTCGAACGCGAACGACAAATCAACCTCTACTCAGACACAACGACTACACAACGCTGAGCAACACTCGTGACCGTAACGAAAAACGCGCACGTGCTCGCAAGTAAACACCTGTAGCGGCGACTGTAGCGCTCGCAGATAAATAGGGGCGCCGCCTAGCTGCTGTCGTCTATGTCCATGCCCTCTGGCGGGCTGTCCAAATTGTCGGACAGCGATACTGGAGATGCTAATAGTATACAACATTACATTTTTTGTATTATTGAAATATATATTTTCAAATCTTTGCAGCACTTTCAAAACCTTCGAAGATTCCACTCAATTTCAATGGAGCTTTGTTTTCAGGAAGTGCTTCATTATGTGCACTATGTCATCAAAAGTATCCGGATACATATTAGTGGACATTAGTATGGGATGCCCCCCCTCCCCCCCACCCCCCGCCTTTATGACGGTTTGAATCCTAATGGGGATACTTTGACAGAGACGTGTGAATGTCTGATGAGGAATGGCAGCTCATTCTTCCACGAGAGCCAAAACCAGACATGATAATTGTGGATGCTGGGGTCTCATATGAAGTCGATGTTCTAACTCACTTCAGAAGTGTTCCATTGTTTTCAGGTCGGAACTAGGGATAGGCCAGCCCATTTTGGGAACGTTATTGACCACAAAACATCGTATGACAGATGCTGCCATATGATACGGTAACTGCAATGCTAATAGGGTCATCGTCGCAGAACCTCTGCTACACACTGTACACAATACCGTCAGATTTGTTCATACCCCTCCACATTTTGCGTTTCCTTAAGAGCAATAAGGGGACTACGCCCCAACCACAAGAAACATTCCCATCCCTTAACACACCTCCTCCGTACTTCTTTGCTGGTAGTGCACATGGTGTCAGGTAGTGTTCTCCAGGCATTCGCAAAACCCAAACGCTTCCCTTGGATTGACACAGGGTGTAACTTGATAAGCCATTCCAAATCATTCGTTTCCAGTCCTCCACTGTCCATTGGCGTCGCTCTTTAACCATATCAAGCTTCGCTTAGCACTGACTACTGTCTGATGAGAAGCTGCTCCATCACTGTACTGAAAAAAAAACAGAGAATCATTGATTACTTCATGGGGATGAATGACTGCAGCAAAGAAAAATTCTATCTACGGCAGGTCACTTGCAGTACTGTCAAGAAAGCCATAATGCGGATTAGATCAGCATCTACTGGACATGATGGCATCACTATCCAGATGGTAAAACTTATTATTGATCAACTACTGCCCTCTATAACAGACATTTACAACGCTTCATTAATCACAAGTGTTTTCCCTGAGGCCTGGAAACTGGGACAAATTAAGCCACTGCCTAAAAAGGACATCGCCACAGCACCCTCTGACAACCTCCCCATCTGCCTTCTTCCTGCACGATCAAAGGCCTTAGAATATATAGTCCACGACCAGCTCACCAACTACCTAACTACTAACAACCTACTAGAATACCAATCAGGTTTCCGTAAACATTGAAGCACAACATCCGCACTGATAAAGGTGACAGATGACCTGAAACTTTCCATGGACAGGCAAGAATCGACTATCATTTGCTTCTTAGATTCCAGCAAAGCATTTGATACTGTCGACTTCGACATCTTACTAGCCAAACTTAGCGGTATAAATTTCTCACCAAGTGCAGTGCAATGGTTTCGCTCATATATGACATCTCGTCAGCAACGCGTCCTGTCTGGGAATATAAAATGAAAATGGCGGCAGGTAGTGTCAGGCGTTCCCCAAGGCTCAGTAGTAGGTCCCATACTCTTCTCTCTGTATGTCAATGATTTGTCACCGGTTCTGACCTAATGCAAATATCATGTGTATGCTGATGACCTTCAGTTGTATCTAAGTGCGAAACCAAGCAATCTTTAGAAAGCTATTGAAAATTTCAATACTGATCTCGATGCACTATCAAAATGGGCACAGGACATAGGACTAAAACTAAACCCATCTCAAACCCAAGCGGTAATTGTTGGTCACTCTAAGCTCATTAGCCTAAAACATCGGGAATCCGTACCATCTCTTATCCTAAGTGGAACAAATATTAATTTTTCTCCCTTAGCAAAGAGTTTGGGAGTAATAATAGATGAAACTCTAAATTGGACAGAGCATGTAACTGCAGTGTGCAAAAAAGCATGTCCTACAAAAATATAAAAAGCTCTTCCCTTTCGATCTGAAAAAGAAATTAGTACAAACGCTTATACTCCCAATCATTGACTACAGCGATATTATCCTACAAGGCTTCTCTCAGGAAAATTCGCGACGTCTGGAACTGGTCATGAATGCCTGCGTCCGATATATCTGTGACAGTTGACTTTTTGATCACATTTCACCATCGTATGCAAAATTGTCCTGGCTGCGTGCAGACAAGCGCAGAGATTTCCATACACTCTGTCTCATCTACTGCCTTACAAATGTACACTGTCCCTCATATCTCTCCTCATCCTTAACGCTTATGTCGGAACAACATGACAGAAACACAGTTCCCACCATAATAAAATCCTCTCTGTTCCACTGCATCGCTCAGTCACCTTCTCCAAGTCCTTTACAGTAGCGGGGACCCGACTCTGGAATACCCTCCCTCGTTATATTAGAGAACTTAAAAACATGTCCGGCCTCAAAAAAGAGTTAATGACGTATCTACTTAAGCAACAGTAATGCCTTCCTCTGTACATAAATGCACTTCACCTCATTACTTCCCTCTTTCCCCCTCCTTAAATCTCCCTTCCCCAAAACTCGTTATACTAGTAAACATCTATTTTACACAGCAAGATATTAATGTACATCTGCACAAATCTTCATTACTATTGCCAAATTTTCTCATGTTTATCATTATTATTTGTTTTTTTTACTGTTACTATTATTGCTTTTGTCATAATTTGTATGTATACCACCTGTTGTAAAAATACTGCCAGCAATTGCTTTATTAGGTCTTAGTCATTACTCTTTATTCATATTGTTACTAGAGTAATCTAATTTTCTTGTTTAAACTATTGTCATGATGTGACTCTGATGTGTGAAATGCTTCGTGTGTGAAACACTGGTCCTATGTAAGAGAGGACCTGATGGCCCTAATCTGATCAGGTTAAATAAATAAATATTCTTTTTAACTCAATACCGACAGTTATTGTGCTAACTGGACCGCTGGTTTCTCACGACAAGTCACCAATAACCACTGAGAGTGATACCGATTCACGTGAACCCTGTCCACAGCGTTGCGTGAGGGACCAATCCTCCTCTTCATCCTCTGACGATTCCCATGGCCGCCTGGTGATTGACCTCTCACCTAGTGACAGTCAAACCATGTCGGCCCCCAGCATTATTACAACCGACTGTCACATGGATGCCCCGTGGGGTGCTGCTTCATCTCCACCATCTCGTCGGCCCAAAGGGCCTTCTGGGGACTCCGACCCCCTGGGTCTCCCCCCCCCCCCCCCCCCCCCCGAGATTAAGATTCTGATGCATCTGCACCTGGAGCAACGACACCTGTTGCTGCCGTGGACCAGGACATAGGTCCCCCTCCCCCACTTCTCAGAATCCGCCGCCACCACCACCACCAAAGAAGGAGAAGATCCCTCTTATCGTTGCTTACAATCCCTCAAACTACATTAACCTGAACACCGAACTGAAACGCCTTATTGCAGGCCAACTATGGGCAGTATACCAGAAAGACACTTTGGATGGTTATCTCCAAGTCCTCGACTTTGTGAAGTCCAGGACTATGAACTACTACATTCACCAGGCTTCTGACGATGGAAGAACAAAAATCATCATCAAAGACCTTCCTTGCGAAGTTACAGAAACAGACATCAGGGATGAATTACTCCATCTCAAGTTCCTGGACCCTTTCGTCCAGCAATACAAGAGGGACCCTGAGACCCAGAAATTAATCCCTGTGCCCACTCATGTTGTCCCCTTATTATGAGAGAAGACGTCAAAAGCATTTACCATAACAGGTATCTCCTGTGCACCAAGGTGCGTATTGAATCATATGAAGCCCGCAATGCCCCTCCATCTGCCCTAGGTTTCAACGTTTGTGCCACACTGGCAATTACTGTTCACTGCCTTTTTGGTGTGTCAAGTGAGCTGGCTCGATCCGTCAGAGGACTGCAAACTCCCGGCCTCAGAAAAACTCACGTGTGCCCGCTGTTTGGTCACTTCTTATGATTCCCACCACCTGGATTCCTGGAACAGTTGTCCTATATACCAGAAGGCTATGAAGTCTTCCCACCCTCCACGAAGAAAACCAAGGACGAACCAGCCACCCCCACCATCACGGGACTGCACCCATTTTCCGGTCTCACAGGGTACATCTGACGACCATCCCACCACTGATGCTCAGGCGCCTGACGCATCTGTGATGCAGCAGCCCCCTCCAGTTCCATCCTCTACGACCACATTCGCTGCTGCAGCTCAGTCTCCTCCTGCTCAACTGTCTTCTGTGACACATACCAACGCCCACCAAGCTGACAGACTGACTGCAGCCTCTTCCCACCCACCTGCTGAAGTGTTACAACCCTACATTGCGGCGCCTTCTCCACCAGCCACCACACAGCATGTCGCAGGATCAAGCAGCCCACGCAGGTTGTTCCTCCAGTGGTGGAGACAAATGCTTCTTTCCGGGATGACATGCAAGAGATCCTCCAGGTCACATCTCTGTTCACACAGCCTCACATCAGGGCTACCATTCTTGAAACGGCTCAAAAGATACATCGGTCGGAGGATGGGCTCACTAAGGTCATCACTCTTGTTGACAGGCTCAGTTAGCCCCCTCAGGATCTAGTTGTCTGTACTTTTAATGCTAATGGCCTTAAAGGTATGAAAACTGTACTGAACACTTTCCTCCACGACCACCATGTGGACATTTTACTTGTCTCAGAAACCCACCTGACAGCCACCGACTATTTTCGTCTCCACAACATGGTTTGCTATCGCAATGACCGAATCCATCGCCAAGGTGGGGGATGGCAATGTTTCTGCATAGGTCACTCGTCCATAATCATGAGGTTCTCCAACCACTCGAACATCTAGAGGCTATGGCAGTCACTGTTTCTACTCGTCTTGGTGTAATAACTTTTGCTGCAGCGTAATTGAGCTCTAACCTACCACTTCTTGAAGCTGATCTCCATACCTTGACATCATTTGACGAATTCATTGTTCGGGTAGATCTCAACAACAATCATCCAGCTTGCCATTCTCGCATTGTTAATTCCAAGAGTAGACTCCTCCTTGACCTAGAAGATTCTCTGGCACTGTCGGTCTATGGCCCCCACACTCCCACCCATACATCAGTCCATGCTGACTGCCAGCTGGACATTCTGGATGTGGTGATTTCAAGAAAATTGCGGTGCAGTTTTCGTTGGAAACACTCCACAAACTGGCCTCTGACCACGATCCCATGCTCCTGCACCTTCCTGATGTCGCTCTGTCTTCCTACCTTGACCATCACAGATTGGGACAAATTTTCCAGGGTTCCTTAATAACACCACTTGGCAACGTCTCGACCTAACAATGCCTGCCAATCTGGTTAGTGCTGTTGGTTACCTCACCACAAAAATCCAAAAGGCGATGAAGATGTCCACTTCCTTTGTCCCATGGGCTTGAACCCCACTCAATGACTTGCCTCCCTTCTTGCGTGAACTCAAAATCCAGAACAGCTGCTACCATAGACGGTGGAAGCAGTTTTGTGATCCTCAGGATAAGCATTTCACGAAGTGTCTCCAGTGTGAATACTGCCACTGGCTTGCCGATTGGAAAATGGAACAATGGGAGGGCAAGATGTCGACTTTCCTCCTCCAACATAAATCCGAATGAGCTTTTGTCCAAGCCCTGATATGCTCCGCAGTGATGCCCTCCACATGGTAGAGACTCTGGCCATTTCATTTGAGGCCCAAAACCAATTGCTCATCCAGGACCTCATGCCTGATGAACTACAAGATTAACACTATATTCTAGCGGCCATTGCCGCTTTCAGACAAAGACCACCTTTGTCTGCCCCTCAACTTAAGTCCACGGCGGAAATCCAGTGGATTTTCTGGCGAAAGTGTGGACAGTCGGCTCCAAGTTTGGACGCTATTTTAAACGGACATCTCCTTTGGCTCCCATGCACGCCACTTGTGTTATATACCAGCATCCTCACAACTGGCGTTTTTACACTACAGTCGAAGCAGGCCAAAATGATTGCCATCCCCAAGCCCTTGAAGGATCCTACAGTCCCTATTAGCAACAGACCCATTAGCCTTCTGAATACCATGGCCAAGGTTCTAGAATCTCTGATTCTCCACCACATTTCCCAGCCTCTGGCGGCGACTAGGACCATCTGACCGGAACAGTTTGGATTCTTTTCCCACCTGTCAGCTGAAGTCCAAGTCCTCCAGATCACAGAACATGTACGCAAGGGCTTTAACTCCACCATGTCGATGCCAGCGGTTTTCCTGGATTTGCAAAACACGTATGACAAGACCGGGCAGGACCATCTTGTGTACAAAATCATGACACAGACGACCATCTCCGACATCTATGTGAAGATCGTGGATAGCTTCCTCCACGATAGGACTTTCTTGTTACTCAGCTCAAGCGTACGTCACATGTCGATGGGTACCCCTTAGGGCTTGGTGTTGTCTCTTATCCTTATTAACATTTATGTTAATGATATGCCGGTCCTTCCACACTGCCACCTGGCGCAATACACTGATGATATGGCGCTCTATACCACCAGCTGCAACACAGACCATCCTGTTGCTCGCCTCCAGAGGCAGATGGACATGACACTGACCTGGTGTCATTCCAACAAGATTGCCCTCAATACCGCCAAAACTAAGGCAGTTTACTTTACTGAAAGGCGCCCCATCCCCCCCCCCCCCCACAACATTATTGCAGGTGTCCAGGTCCCATGGTCCACTGATACCAATACCTAGGTGTCCACACGGTAACAAACTCCTCTTCCACCGCCATGCAGAATATGTAACCCAAAATGCTCAAGCTGATAAAAGCATTGTACCCAATTTTCACCAGAGGGAACTGAACCTCGACACCAAGCTCTGACTGTACCAGATGGTTGTCCACTCTTCACTCACCTATCGCTCCAGAGTGTGGGCTATGATGAGTGCCTCCCAGATGCTGAAGCCCTATGCGACAAGGGTGCTAGTTTACAAAACAGTGGCACCATGACACCCTGGCACTGGCACCAACACCCTGTTCCTCTCACCATACTTGAAGACCTACTCTGACCGCAGTTAATGCTAGCCTTCTTAAGGCCACTCATGCAATGTTAGTATTGACTTGACCACTCGTTGGGCGTCAACAATCATAAACCACTGATGTTGATACTTAATGTTTTTTGTCGTTATGTTACCTCTTGCCTGCAACCTGAACTTCCACTGTCGGAGGGTGGTATGGGACTTCAGTCCGGCCCTTCAAAATGCATTCCAATGTTGTCTCTGGACTGGCATCATTGTCAAATGGAACAGTTTGATCATCCACGAACACAGTAAGGCCGTGAGCAACCGTTGCAGCTGTATTTCAACCTCCCACAAGAAAAAAGCTCGGAAGTCAATCATGTTCCGACTGTGATCTTGTGTTCCATACCTGCTCTTGTGTTCTACATCATACGCATTGTTATTGATTCTTGAATCTTTGAATCTCGCTACGTCTCGGCCCTCCATCTGGTTTATTCTACGGACTTGTCTACTGCCTTATTTGTGGTGGTTGTTGTTGTTGTCGTCATCGTTGCCGCATCCGTTCGTGGTTGTTGTTGTCCTCGTTGTCGTCCATAGCTGTCTTTCTGTGGGTTTGGGCGACTCGCCGTCGACGTCCTCGGCCGGTCGGCCTGCGGCTCTCGATCTGATTCCAGTTACCAGAATTGGCGACGAGGTAAAAGGTTAATGATGCATTATGGACGCAAAACTTGAACAGCTCGTGGAACAGCAACAGGAACAGCTCTTCCTGCAGCAGCAATTCCCTCAGCAGTTCCAGCAGCAGACAGACCTTTTGCGTCAGGAAATTCAGCTGCTGTCCAACCGATTGCAGGTCCAAGGTTCACAACCTGTCCCGACTGCGGTCACTTCCCAGACGGAGTCCCGCCCACCCGCGTTTCCGCCGTTTAACGATGCCAAGGAGGATTGGCACACATATTTGCAGCGGCTGAAACAGCACTTTGCCACTTTTCAGGTTTTTGATGACGCTTTCCTTTCTTGGGCTTCTCCAGAGAGGTTTTTCTTACTTAAAAAGTTCGCTCCCCTCTCAAACCCGGTTGTACTTTCACAACGGTTTCACGTGGTCGTATCGCGCCTCGAGTTCCATCAGTATCACGAGCAAGTGGGCCAGTCTTATAGATTGTGCTTGACGGATTTGCAAGGTTGTGATTTTACCTATGCCAACGCGTCTTGCAGAACCTCATATGCCGATTTCCTGATCCGTGACGTAGTGTTCCAATTGGCCCCAGATCCAGAAGTTCGCGCTGCAGCCCTCAAGCTCGACAGTCCTTCCTTGGGCGACATACTGAAAATCGCGCAGCGAATGAACATCTTGTGGCTCTCCCCCAGACTGCGGCTATTCAACCACCGCCGTGGGATCGAAATTCTCGCCAGCCTTCTTCCCCACGGCGTTTTCGTGATTCGTCACTTTCGGATGTGTCAATGACGTGTGAGCAGCCAGTCCTGACTGTTTCGTGGGGCACCAATGGGCAGGCTGCCTTGATTGTTGGAACTACTGCAGCCATTGTGGCAAAGATGGACATCATCGTACTGTCTACCATCGGCCGTCAGGTCAGCCTTCTCCTACTCCTACCTTGCATTATTTATTTATCTCGTCAGCACGTTCTTTTCCTAGTCCACTTGGGAGCGACAGTTTCCTTTGTCAACCTCCCGATATACGCTCGTCTGTGGTACCTGGCGTTGGCCCCAGCCTCTTGCAAGTTGCGTGCATATGGTGACAACTCTATTGCTCTGAGAGGTCAATTCACCACTATGGCCACATACAAGATGGCTACGCGGCCGTAAACGGTATACGCTGCCAACAGTCATGCCGCTGGCAATCTTTTTGGCCTGGATGCTTTCTCACTCTTTGGGTTCTCCATCATGGGTGAAGTTCAGGTCATCTCTGACACAGTTCCCTTCCAGCAACTTGGTGCCCTTTGTGCTTATTTCGAATCTCTGATTCTGGCTTGGGATGTGACACTGATTTTGAGGCACATATTTCTTTACATCCAGAGGCGGCTGGATTTGTCGTGCACGTCCTCTTCCTCTCTCCTTATGGATAGTCGTTAAGTTAGAACTCTATCACCTTCAAGACGCTGGGCTCATCGAACCGGTCAAAACTAGTGCTTGGGCCACACCTCTGGTCATAGTCCAGAAGCCAAATGGTTACCTCCAGTTTTGCGGAGACTTTAAGTCGACGATCAATGCAAAAGCTCTGGTGGAATCCTATCCCATACCACGTCATGAGGACCTCCTTTCAAAACTTGTTGGAGGTGAATGTTATTCTAAAATAGACCTTGCTGATGGTTCTTTACAGAGTCCACTCGATGAAGAATCGCAACGCAATGTTGTCATTAATACGCCTTTTTGCTTATACAATTACAAGTGTTTGCCTTTTGTGGTCCAGCGATCTTCCAGAGATACCTGGAACAGTTAACCATGTCCATCCTAACTTGTACCAGTTACCTGGATGACTTAACTGTTGTGGGTACTACGCATCAAGACCACCTGTGTAACCTATGTACCCTCTTTACTATGTTGTGTGATGCAGGACTCAAGTGCTGTCTACACAAATGCCAGTTTTTCCAGGACCAAGTGGACTACCTGGCCACTTGCTCACCAAAGACGGGATTCAGCCCACTGATCGTAATGTTTCTGCTACTGGCTTTCTCCCATGTCCCCAAAAACACCAAGACTTGCAGGCTTTTTTGGGGAATGTGATTTATTATTCTAGTTCCTTCCGCTGGCAGCACACATAGTGCATCCCCTAAAACAGTTGCGGAAGAAAGGCGTTCCATTTCAGTGATCGGCGGCCCGTGAACAGGCCTTCACACAACTGAAGCGCATGTTACGAACTGCACCCTGTCTTACACCCTTTTCCACGTTGCGCCCCCTTGTTTTGGCTGTGGACGCTTCTCCCTACGGCACTGGTGCAGTGCTGGAACACCGTAATGATAACGGTACAGAGCATCTCATCGCCCGTGTATCCAAAAGACTAACGGCTGCCCAACGCAATTACTCCCAGATCGAGAAAGAGGCGTTTGCGATCATCATTGCCATGAGGGAATTCCGTGTGTACCTACTTGGTTCTCATTTTACAATCGTTACAGACCACAAATCGTTTCCAGAGTGGATGGCCCAAAGGCTCCAGTGTTGGGCTCTTTTCCTTAGCTCCTGCAATTACACCATCAAGTACAAGCCTTCTGCACAACATGCAAATGCGGATGTCCTCACACGTTTTCTCTCAGGACCAGACCTGGCGTCTGACCAACTAGAACTCTGCTGTTTTCACATCAACATGGAGCAACAACACATCTTGGATGGGTTTACCATTACCGCTGCTCATATGGTGGTGGACACCCGCCATGACCTTATCTTGTGGCGTGTCACAAACTATGTCCTCCTTGGGCGGAGCACACATTTTTCAAGGTCAGCTGCTCCCGAGTTCTGGGCCTGGGCTCACCTCTCTCATCGTTTGTCCGTCATCTCTAATGTGCTCCTGTAGGATGCAGAGGTGGGTACCCACCGTGTTGTCATCCCACTCCTTGGAACTCTTCCATCATGGGAACTTAGGTGTGTCTCGGACGTGACATCTACTGGCTACGTGACGTCTACTGGCCTAAAATGAACAAGGACTGGAGGCTGGTGTGTGCTGCTGTTCTGCCTGTGTTCAACATCAGGTTGCTCCACCCAATCTTTCGCCCCCCGCCTACTCTCCGTCGCCCTTGGTATCACATTCATCTAAATTTTGCTGGCCTCATCCTTGGCTCAATGTGGCTTTTCGTCGTGGACGCTTGTTCAAAGTACCCTTACGTGGCCAGCATGTCATCCACCACCACAGTGGCCACCCTCAATACCCTTCTGCAGATTTTCGAAATTGAAGGGCTTCCCCACACTGTCGACACTAACAATGGGCAGCAGTTCACTTCCAAGGCCTTCAAACAGTTCTGCACGGCTAATGGCATCAACCACCTGTACAGCCCTCCGTTTCATCCCTCCTCCAATGGCGAATTGGAGCGGATGGTGCACACATTTAAGCAACAAATGTTGAAGGCCATACGTGAGTACCACAACAGCGGCACTCATCATGTTCCTGAGCACCTACAGGTCCACACCTGTCTATGACCACAGCCCAGCAGAACTCCTTCTGGTAGACAGCCACGTACTTCTTCCATCTCCTGCCACCCCAAACCAACACACTGGTCAATACATCCCTGGTTCGGCTGTTTGGGCACATTCCTAGGGGGCAAAACCCTCGTGATTGCCAGCTACGGTGGTGGTCACTCATGGGCACTGATTCATACCCCGAGAGGTTTGGAGCATAGGCACATGAACCAACTACATGTCCGTCCCCAGTCTACCCCTCCAACAGTGGCTCCAAATCTGCTTCCGGTTACCACAGTATCTATGAGTGACAATGGGAACCGGTGAAGCACCAATATACTGTAAGTACAAAACGAAAAGAAAAGAGAAAAAAAGACGCACCATAAACGAATTCTCCAAATGGGACGGGAATCGGTAGATGTGATGCAGATAACAGACAAACAATTAATTACAATTTCAGAAAAATTATTTATTCAATAAAAAGAGCTTCACAACTACCATCTTCAGACACGTCTTCGCTGGTCGGTGGGACCCAGTTCAAAGCGGGACTCTTCACAGAAGACAATTCTACTCCATTTGATGAGATTCCAGGCCAAAGACGCTCCAGGGAGTGGTGGATACTAGCCTGACTATCTCCCGCCATAGATCCGTCAGCCAGGAGTGTCGGTTTGGGATGTCATTTATTTTCGTAATAGGACCCCTTTGGTTGCCATCGGCGGCGCCCTTACTGCACAGCGGTACATCGACAATAACCTACATCCCGTTTTGATGTCCTTCATGCCGAGCCATCCTGGGCTTACAATTCAGAAAGGCGAGAGTTTCTGCTGCTTGCCTCCGTGCTTGCCAAACCCTACCTTGGCCAGTAAGGTCGCCGAAGCTCTTCCCAACCGAGAACGTTTGGAGTAGAGCTTTTCAACCAAGATTTCGACAGTCCAACGCGCCCATTGGACCGAATTTGGTTCGATGTACCTCAGGAGTACAACCAGCAACTGCGTCAATCGAAGCTAATCTAAATAACTGCTTGCACAAAGGCCAGATGTGGACCAACGCGTTACTGCCTATCTCAATTTGTGAAGCTATTTCTCTTGAATTAATCATCCAATATATCTGAAATTGTAATCATTTGTTTTTCTACACATTTACATCACGTCTACCGATTTCCATCCCATTCGGATAATTCCTTCGTAGTGCGTCGCTGTTTACTTTTGTCTTAGAGCGTACAAGAGTTCAGCACTATGCTAGGATATGAAACGGAATAATCACATAGGTTCAGTTTTAGATAAAGCAACTGGTAGACTTCGGTTTATTGGTAGAATACTAGGAACATAGGATCAGTCTACAAAGGAGATTGCTCACAAAAGACGTGCGATGCGTCCAGACCATTGCTCATGTGTGTGGCACTCGTACCAAATAGAAGTACTGGGGGATATTGAACTTATACAGCGAAGGACAGCACGAAAGGTCACAAGTCTGTTTGACCGTTTGGAGAATGCCATGGAGATGTTGAAGAAACTGAATTGGCAAACAACCTGAAATCTAGACGCAAAAATATTCCGTGGTAGCCTACTTAGTATGCATCAAGAACGAACTTTAAGCGATGAATGTGTCGATGTATAACGAATTTATACGTGTCGCTCCTGTAGGGATCGCGAAGACAAGATAGACTAATTACAGCGACACAGAGGCGTTTAAGCATTAATATTCTTCCGACAAACCAAACGCGAATGGAACGGAGAGAAACCCTAATAAGTGGTGCAATGGGCAGCCCTCTACAACTTCACAGTGGTTTGTAGAGTAGAGATGTAGATTTTGTTGTGACTGTGCCGTCTTGTCGTAGGCGCACTTATTTTAGCGCTTGCTATACAGGGTGGTCCATTGATAGTGATCGGGCCAAATATCTCACGAAATAAGCATCAAACGAAGAAACTACATAGAACGTAGCTCATCTAGCTTGAAGGGGGAAACCAGATGGCGCTATGGTTGGCCCGCTAGATAGTGCTGCCATAGGTCAAACGGATATCAACTGCGTTTTTTTTAAATAGGAACCTCCATTTTTTATTACATATTCGTGTAGTAAGTAAAGAAATGTGAATGTTTTAGTTGGACCACTTTTTTCGGTTTGTGATAGATGGCGCTCTAATAGTCACAAACGTATAAGTACGTGGTTCAAATGGTTCAAATGGCTCGGAGCACTATGGGACTCAACTGCTGAGGTCATTAGTCCCCTAGAACTTAGAACTAGTTAAACCTAACTAACCTAAAGAAATCACAAACATCCATGCCCGAGGCAGGATTCGAACCTGCGACCGTAGCGGTCTTGCGGTTCCAGACTGCAGCGCCTTTAACCGCACGGCCACTTCGACCGGCAAGTACGTGGTATCACGTAACATTCCGACAGTGTGGACAGTATCTGCATTACCCGTGTTCAAATGGACCGTTCATCAATTGCGGAAAAGGTCGATATCGCATTGATGTATTGCTATTGCGATCAAAATGCCCAACGTGCGTGTGCTATGTATGGTATTCGGTATCCTGGACGACATCATCCAAGTGTCCGGACCGTTGGCTGGATAGTTACGTTGTTTAAGGAAAGATAAAGTGTTCAGCCACATGTGAAACGTCAACCACGACCTGTAACAAATGATGATACCCAAGTAGGTGTTTTAGCTGCTGTCGCGGCTAATCCGCACATCAGTAGCAGACAAACTGCGCGAAAATCGGGAATCCCAAAAACGTCGGTGTTGAGAATGCTACATCAACATCGATTGCACCCGTATCATATTTCTATGCACCAGGAATTGTGTGTCGACGACTTTGAACGTCGTGTACAGTTCTGCCATTGGGCACAAGAGTAATTACGGGACGATGACAGATTTTTTGCACGCGTTCTATTTAGCGACGAAGCGTCGTTCACCAACAGCGGTAACGAAAACCGGCATAATATGCACTATTGGGAAACGGAAAATCCACGATGGCTGCGCCAAGTAGAACTCAGCGACCTTGGCTGGTTAATGATGGTGCAGCATTATGGGAGGAAGGATAATTGGCCTCAATTTTATTGATGGCAATCTAAATGGTGCAATGTATGCTTATTTCCCACGTCATGTTCTACCGATGTTACTACAAGATGTTTCACTGCATGACAGAATGGCGATGTACTTCCAACATGATGGATGTCCGGCACATAGCTCGCGTGCGGTTGAAGCGGTACTGAATAGCATATTTCATGACAGGTGGATTGGTCGTCGAAGCACCGTACCATGGCCCGTACGTTCGCCGGATCTGACGTCCCCGGATTTCTTTCTGTGGGGAAAGCTGAAGGATATTTGCTTTAGTGATCCACCGACAACGCCTGACAACATGCGTCAGCGCATTGTCAATGCATGTGCGAACATTACGGAAGGCGAACTACTCGCTGTTGAGGGGAATGTCGTTATACATATTGCCAAATGCATTGAGGTTGACGGACATCATTTTGAGCATTTATTGCATTAATGTCGTATTTACAGGTAATCACGCTGTAACAGCATGCGTCCTCAGAAATGATAAGTTCACAAAGGTACATGTATCACATTGGAACAACCGAAATGAAATGTTCAAACTTACCTAAGTTCTGTATTTTAATTTAAAAAACCTACCTGTTCGTCTAAAATTGAGCCATATGTTTGTGACTATTACAGCGCCATCTATCACAAAGCGAAAAATGTGGTCCAACTAAGACATTCATATTACTTTACGTACTACACGAATATGTAATAAAAATGAGGCTTCCTATTTAAAAAAAAACGCAGTTGATATCCGTTTGACCTATGGCAGCGCCATCTAGCGGGCCAAACATAGCCCCATCTGGTTTCCCCCTTCAAGCTAGACAAGTTTGGTTCTTTGTAGTTTTTTCGTTTGACGCTTATTTCGTGAGATATTTGGCCCGGTCACTATCAATGGACCACCCTGTGTAATGTTTCCTAGTGCCGACCGGTGTGCTGGCGAAGGCGTACGTCAGCACATTCCTCCCTCCCTCACCCCATCCCCCCCCCCCCCCCGCGCAACGCCGATGCGTTGTCGTGTACTGGAGATGCGGACGACAACGGTCGTCGTGGGGGGGGGGGGGAGGGGGGGAGGGAGGGAGAATGCAGCAGAAAGCTGGATTTAAAGGGGCTCTGAGCACAATGGGACTTAACTTCTGAGGTCATCAGTTCCTTAGAACTTAGAACTACTTAAACCTAACTAAACTAAGGACATCACACACATCCATGCCCGAGGCTGGATTCGAACCTGCGACCGTAGCGGTCGCGCGGTTCCAGACTGCAGCCCCTAGAACAGCTCGGCCACCCCGGCAGACTGGATTTAAAGATGAGCCGGGAGCCGTAGCTGTGGAGGAGGTGTACTCCCAACCGTACCCTGCCATATGGCTTGCGAAAGCAGAGGAATGTTCTCCGAAAAAACTGCTGAGGATACACGTCCAGTCCGGAGAGGGAGTCTCTTGGGGCGATGACGGCGACGGCGACAGCGATGGCGGGTCCAGATCCATTGGGTCGCAGAGCAGCGATGGCGGAAGCGAGGGCCTGCTGGCTCGTCCTACACACCCGTGTGACCGTGAATCTGTAGCAGAATCACAGGGCAAACTACAAATGCCAATTTGATTCTGGCGACGGAGCTGCAAACCATCGGGACCTGATATTTGTAGAGTTACAAATAGTTTGTTGGGACGGTGCCGCACTGCACTGGGGCAAAATGTGGGCACAACCTTATATTACTGCTAGAACCTATAATTGGTTTTTTTCCTTTATTGTCATTTAAACACCTTTACATAAGGTGGGCTGGCAGCAGCATACTACGCTGCTCTTCAGCCACAGGTTTAACAATTGAAAAAACAATGGAGACACAGAATAGACAAAATAAAATTGTGGGGCAAAAAACAGTAGACACATAAACAAAGAACACGTAGCCGTTCACACGCGAAGACACCGAAAGAAAACTGTTGGCACTGCACATGGACACTGATGAATTAGACGGTACAGGTGAACGAAGGAGCGTGATGGTGAAAAACGCTAAAGCACAAACACGATGGCGCACACACACGATAAACTGATGGCGACGATCTCCGGCGCGCAAATGTCCACTGAGTGTGTGCGAGTCTAGGGACCTGCCAAGAGGGGATGAAGGTGGTGGCGGTGGGAGAGGGGATGGCAGGGATGCCAATGGTGGGGGGGGGATGGGGGAGGAATGAAGGGCGGAGGGGAAGGCCAGGGGAGGAGGGGGGAGGAAGGGAGGATGGATGGAAGGAGAGGGAAGGGAGAGAGGGTGCCCTAAGGAAAAAACACAGGAAGTGGGAGGGGGGGATCAAAGTTGATAGGAGGGGTAGATGGAGGAGAGGAGGGCATCATCAGGGAGGGAGAGCTGGCGGAAGCCACCTTGGGAGAGGGTTAGGAGGGTGGAGAGATGGAGAGCAGGTGGGACATGGAAATACAGGCGCAGCAGCAGATGGGGGTGGGAGAGGATGTGAGAGACAAGTGGGTGAGGGGGATCTAGTTTACGGGAGGTGTATAGGATCCGTATCCGTTTGAGGAAGAGGAGGAGGTGGGGGAGCGGAATAAGATCATACAGGATCCACGTGAGGGAGGGGAGACGGATACGACAGGCGAGGCGGAGAGCATGGCGTTCAAGGATTTGAAGGGATGTGGTCGGTTCTGGAAACAATGCATTTACAGAATGTGTGTAAGGCCTGTTGTTGCGACAGCATGCCGAATTGGCGTTCTTTTGCCGTTGCAAGCAAACTGCCTGGACATATCCTGGAACTGGGTGAGATATTCGAGCAATTCCTCTTCTTTTTCATCGAAGTACCAAAACGGTGGAATGTTGTTTGGTAACACTGGTGGGATCGGTTGGTTGGTCAGTTGGGCAGCCTACGCAGCTTGTGCGGCAAAAAATTGCTATACAGTAGACAGCAATGTCATGGTTGTGATTGGCTGGTTTTGAAACTGAAAAATCTGATTTAGTCCCAGAGCAGGAGCAGTCAGCAGCTGAGGGGCAGGGGCAGGGGGTGGAGGTTTCAGGGTAGTCATTCTAACGCTAACAAATTGCAGCAAAATATGAAAAGAGAAACAGAAAAGCAATGTGCAAAGCATCTGAAAAGAGAAATAGGTTAGTTCTGCTGCTCCCCTCCCGTAATACATGCAACAAAAAGAACAAATTAGCAAATAGAATCACTGTAACGACAGGTGTCCTGTAGCGACGTAGAACGCATGAAAAGCAAACAAAACTTGAGAATGAGATTTTCACTCTGAAGCGGAGTGTGCACTGATATGAAACTTCCTGGCAGATTAAAACTGTGTACCGGACCGAGACTCGAACTCGGGACCTTAGCCTTTCGCGGGTTAGTTCTCTACCAACTGAGCTACCCGAGCACGACTCACGCCCCGTCCTCACAGCTTTACTTCTGGCAGTACCTCGTCTCCTACCTTCCAAACTTTACAGAAGCTCTCCTGCGAACCTTGCAGATTGGTTCAAATGGTTCTGAGCACTATGGGACTTAACATCTATGGTCATCAGTCCCCTAGACATAGAACTACTTAAACCTAACTAACCTAAGGACATCGCACACATCCATGCCCGAGGCAGGATTGGAACCTGCGACCGTAACTGCAGTGCGGTTCCGGACGGAAGCGCCTAGAAGCGCTCGGTCACAGCGGCCGGCAAAGTGTATTTTAACCAGGTGTGAATTTTGTGTTGTAGTGAGGGGAAATCGACCACCCACCTATCATACCACCCTCTCCTCATCGAGTCAGGAACCACAAAATATTAAGAGAGGGCACACTCATAACAAATTTAGATGTTAATAAGAAATGAGGCACAGTTAAGTAGGAGCGTGGCTGCATCCGGGTAATCTACAGAACTGTGGATCAGCCAATTGGTAATAACTCACATAAAGACAGAGTAATCGCTTCATTGAAAGCTACAGACTGAAGTCATAAGCAGAGTAATTGTCTGTGGGTAACGTACATGCCATAAGATTTCTAAACCGGGAGGCGCTGTTGTGGAAGGTGAGCGCATTCTTCGCGCGACAGAGCTTTGGCGGGGAGCCAGCGAGGACGGCAACAGACGGCGTGGGCTGCAGCCCAGCTGGCTGGAAGAACAGTATTAACAGCTGGCACCGATGCAAGAGCAGCGCCGGAAACTGGTTAACAACTACTGCCCGCTGAAATCTGTAGGTAGCAAAAGCCTTTCCAAGCAACTGTAGAACAAATTTCATTCCAGAACAATACAGGTGTCAGTAACTGGACGTGGTCCAAAAAAAAAATTGACATACTTATCACAAGGTATTATATCTCTTAAAAAAGATAATGTAACTATCTATTTTGAGGAAACACTCTCCTAGTAAATTTATTTGTCCTCTGATTTATCGTGATCTGTTACTGATTTTTAGTGAAGTTAGTTTTTACGTTTAGCTTTCAAAAAAATACAAAAGAGATATAATAAGCAAAATAATTAATTTCGTAGGTTGCCAGTTACGTATTATATTTGGTTTTATCGAGCGCCAGGCTCCCTACATATTACTGTAAGTGCAATAGCGTAGTATTACTCAGCTCCAGTTCACTGATCTGAAATTATTACTATCACAGAAAATAGACAACTTTTAATAAAATTATTTCACTGGATTCCTTCAATTAATCTCACTGAATATTTTTACATAATTTCTTCCGCTATTGTGCTGTGAAAAAAATATATTTAAATGTACCGCGAAATGGCGGCTAATTGTTAAGTCAGAGATCACTGTTACTCGCTCCGCAGCAGCTGGAAACATGCTAAATAATTTTCATTAAATATTCTTTTCATAAGATAAATGTGGCGTAGGTTCTTGAAATAACACACGGAGATCACTCTATACTAATATATTTTTACTAGGACACAGTTTACACCATTAAATATTTGCAATTACGTTACGACAGAAACAAATGCTAGCGCAGCACAGTAGCTTGCGTACCTTATTCCAGCTAACACCAGAACGAACAGAACAGAACAGACTAAACAGAAGAATGAGCACTGCATTGCGTTTTATACTCTTACAAAGATAATAATACTTCTTTTAATTACTTACACATTATAATCTCATACAGTAAAAATGTCTTTTCTGCACCTATCGATCTAAAAAATGGTTCAAATGGCTCTGAGCACTATGGGACTTAACATCTATGGTCATCAGTCCCCTATAGCTTAGAACTACTTAAACCTAACCAACCTCATGACATCACACAACACCCAGTCATCACGATGCAGAGAAAATCCCTGACCCCGCCGGGAATCGAACCCGGAAACCCGTGCGTGGGAAGCGAGAACGCTACCGCACTACCACGAGCTGCGGACTTTATCGATCTATGTTGCATGTTTTTACAGTTAGTGTTATTACCTTTCGCAGATAAGTCGATGTTTGCAGTTCATTTTGAGTCACATATAGTCATTTTTAGTTATGTTTCCCCTCGATAATGGTGAATATTGCAAAAGGGGCACTACAAAGGGTCTGATCAGGATCTCATTTACGAGGTTCGAGGCTGACAACGCAAGGATCCAACGTAAAAATGATTTCAGTTTTATTGCTGGGGTGCGGGAAATGACGTAGACGTAACTGCTTTTTACGGGCGTGTTCAGCTTCGTTTTCTAGTGGACAACTGCTATGAATTGACTCAGAGTCCACTTGTCAAACCCCGTCCAGCCTCGCGTTAAATTTCCAGTGACACACGGTCAAAGGCGTGGCTCTTCAGTTCGCGAAAGCGTTAGTGCTTTTAAAAGAATCTTGTTTTTCTTGCTAGGTACCACAGCCGAGAATTTATTAAAAAAACAGTGTCATGGTTCCACTTCAGCTGTTCTTACTTACCATTATTTACCTTATTACGTTTTGCACGACTGCCCAGTTTCGGCCTTGCAGGCAGCATTGCCAGATGTCTGGTTTTATTCGGACATTTTCGGCGTCCTCTGGGGATTGATCGATGAGAGAATACGGAACAAAAAAGGCCTAATGAACTTATGTCCCGAGAGGCATGATTTCCATGCTAGAGACCATTTATCCTATCATACTTTGTTACAGAGACAGCGATCTAACGCGCTCTGTACCATACAGCCACAGCTGGTTTCCGTATGCTTCAGCGCATGCGTGTAGGCGCCGCAGCATGTTCAGTCTCACACGTTCACATCAGCCAGGCTGCATCCGAGCAGTGTCATAGGCAGCATGACTACACTTTTTCAGTGTCTCCACATCTGGAATGGGCTCTGCATACAAGATACTTTTGAATTTGTTCCACAAATTGTATGCGTTGAGATCCGGTGAACGAGCAGGCAACGCAACTGGACCTCCTCGTCCAATCCATCGACACGGGAAGATTCGATTGAAATGCATGCGGACGTTAACGGCGAAGTAGGCTGGAGCACCATCATGTAGCAGCCACATAACCCTTTGAATCATCAATGGCACTTCTTCCAGCAGGAGAGGCAAAGCAAGAGCAAAAAACGCCGATAGTGTCGGCCTATTAGGGGACATGGAAGGAAGACTGATCCCAAAATACAGTCGCCAATTATCCCGGCGCACCGATGCTGATGATTCCCTGTTACCAAACCATGGGGGTTCTGCACACTATCCCACACATCACTGTTCTGTAAGTCGAAGACACCACTCCGGTAAAGGTGGCCTCATCATGTTGACCAATTTCCATGCACACGAAAATTTGATAAAATGTCTTGCAAATACTGACAATTTTTACATCAATTTACAAAGGCTCGCCTTCTGTATTTCGCCTTTCTTCTTTTTTGCTAATAAATGCTCTTCTCCATACAGCAACTGTTGCTTATACTTTATAAAAAGCTACCTCTAATCATAAATAAGTTAAATCGTTTGAATAAGAGAAATATTATGCCACACAATCGACGCATATTTTAACATTTTATAGTGCAACGATTCTTGTTTGGCACGTTATCTGACATTATGTATTATTCAATATACAGAAAAACGCCACAACTGTTCCACTTCAGTTTATCCAGTAACCACAAAGCATCAACAATCGCTTTTCAAATCCAAGTCTCTTGAATGGAATACAAGATAATAATTGTTGTTTACATAGTTCCGCGTAGTCAGTGTGTACACAACTTTCCCACTAGAGTGCGCTCCGCTAAGCACAACAGCATAGGCGCAGCGCTCGTCCATCTCCACACTACGAGATGGCGCTGCCTTAGAGACGGACCAAATTCTGCTTCCATCGATCCGCGTATTAATATGTCACGCAGCCAATGAGATTGCTGCTAACTTAGAACCTGTTCTCCTCATGGATCACACTCGTGCAGTGTTACCTGAACGCGTGAGGTATTATAACGAGTGTACAGACCTCCGATTAGTCAGCCTGCACTAGTCTGTACGAGTCCGCATTTATCTGCACCTGTCTGTACCAGTCCGTATTTATCTGCACCTGTCTGTACCAGTCCGCATTTATCTGCACCTGTCTGTACCAGTCTACATTAGTCTCTACCAGTCTATAGTCAAGTTTCAGTCTGCGCCTAATAAGATTACCATATTCCTGTACATAGCCATGAAGATAAATGAATACACTTTGTCAAGCATCAGAGATATGTGAGAATAAGATTAACGTACCAAGACCAAAGGAACTTCAGATTGTCAGTTGTAAACAGCATCCAGAATCAAGTTATGTAATGTCTATGCTTTTTATTATTTTAATAAATGTTTGTGAAAATTAATCAAGTTCTGTTTAAAGTTGGTCACCGTCAATCTGCTACTCTAAGCGTGCAAGTGGCATTTCTATCGTCTGACCTAACGGCAGAAGATAAACATGCCACGATAAGACCACGAGACATATTGCTGACACTCGCCTACTTCGTTAGAGCGACAAGTCAAACAATCTGATGGCGTGTGTACCGAAGGTCTTACAGTACACACACCACAATAATAAACACAAAGGTGACAAAAGTCAAGGAATAGCGATATCCACATATAAAGATGGCGCTAGCATCAAGTACACAAGATATAAGAGGGTAGTGCTTTGGCGGAGCAGTCATTTATACTCAGGTAATTATTTTGCATCAAACCGGTCTAAGGAATGAAGACAACAACAATAATAATAACAACAACCAACAACAACAACAACTCATATGAAAAGTTTCCCGACGTGATTATGCCCGCTCGACGGCAACCAATAAACTTTGAATGGGGAATGGTAGTTGGCACTAGACGCATGTGACCTTCCATTTCGGAAACTGTTAGGGAACTCAATATTCCGAAATCCGCACTGTCAAGATCGTGCCGAGAATACCAAATTTCACGCATTATTTCTCACCATGGACAACGCAGTGACCGACGGACTTCACTTAACAACCGAGAGCAGCGGTGTTTACATTGAGCTGTCAGCGCTAACATACAAGCAACACTCCGTGAAATAACGGCAGACGTCAATGTGGGAAGTACGACCAGAGTATCCGTTATTGCAGTGCGGCAAAATTTGGCGTTAATGGTCTCTATAGCAGCATACGACCGACGCGAGTGCCTTTGTTAACAGTAAGAGATCGCCTACCGTGCCTCTCTTGGACTCGCGACCATGTCGGTTGGATCTTAGACGATTGGAAATCGTGGCCTGGTCAGATGATTCCAGATTTCAGTTGGTAAGAGCTGATGGTAGGGTTCTAGTGTGGTGCATACCTCACGAAACCATGGACACAATTTGTAAACAAGGCACTGTGCAAGCTGGTTTACCCCCCCCAGGGGGTCCACAACTCTTTTGTGGATACGTGCGTAGCGAGCATGGGACCCCGAGCTAATGTGGCCCTCCTTCCTTTCCGGGCTGCATATCGTCCTTTTCTGTATCCTTCCCTCTCCCCCATCTTCGCCCCTCCTCCCCTCACATCTGGCTCTTTCCTTCCCTTTCTCCCCCTCTGGGAATATGGTTTGTGCCTACGTCTGGAGACGGACGCTCGTAAATGTAACGCATCCTTCGCCTTCTCTGCTTGTATGTCTTCATCCTTCCTTTGTCCTTCTCTCTTCCTTACCTCTTCTCTTTACCCTTTTCTGCGCTGCGGCGTTTGAGACCTATCCTCTTTCCTTTCCCTTTCTTTGTTTTTCCCTTTCTCTTTCTTCCTCCCTGTGCGTGTCTGAAGGCCGACGCACGCATTTTTGTGCATAGCCGGTGACGGGGTAACGCGTAATTCCCCGCCACGGGTAGACAGGTAGGACACGTACATACCCACTGGTAACGTCCAGGCCCAGGGAGGGGTGATTACCCGAGCTGATACCTTCCGAAAGTGCCGATTGGTCCCTCCGTCCGTTTGTCGGGAGGTGTGACCTGAGGTGTGAACAATCACCTAAGGCGGGAGTGCCCTCAGAGAGGGCCCCCACAAGGGAGGAGCGCGCCATCAGAGACGCCGGTAATCATGGGGGATTCTTCCGCAATGGTTTCCTCACCTTCCACTATGTCTGCTCACAAGTGTAAGTTCACTGAGTCTCAGCCACAGCCAGTTCTTCCATCGTTGCCACAGTTCCTTGTTGTTTCTCGGTCTGACGAAGGTCGGGACTTCTCCACGGTCAACCCTTTCATTATTCAGAAAGGTGTCGACGCAATTGCAGGTCCTGTAAAGTCTTGTTCCAGATTACGGAATGGCATCTTGTTGTTAGAAACAGTCAGTGCCCTCCAGGCACAAAAATTGCTGCATACTTCACTGCACCACACCTTCCCAGTCCGGGTTGAAGTGCACCGCACTTTAAATTCATCGCGTGGAGTCGTTTATACACGCTCCCTCGATGGATTGTCTGACGAAAAAATTCAGCACTACCTGTCTGACCAGGGCGTAACGGCTGTTCATAGAGTTATGAAAAGGGTTGACACGAACATCATTCCAACCCGCACTGTCTTCTTGACATTTGACAAAGTTCAACTCCCATCGAAAATCAACGCAGGCTATGAGATAATTTCCGTTCACCCTTACGTCCCAAATCCCACGCGTTGCTATCGGTGTCAGCGGTTCAATCACACCAGCGAGTCCTGTTCCAATCCGGCCAAATGTGTTACGTGTGGCAAGGATGCCCATGAGGGTGCTTGTCCACCTCCATCCCCTCGCTGCATCAACTGTATGGGTGACCACGCTGCTTCCTCTCGAGATTGCCCCGTTTTCAAGGACGAAAAGCTCATCCAGGAAATCAGAGTGAAGGAAAAGGTGTCGACCTTTGCTGCTCGAAAATTATTCGCCAGTCGACAGCCCACCGTGCCTCAGACAGGAAAATACAGCACTGTCCTTGCTTCTCCTCGGCCAACAAAGGAGGCGGCGACGCAGACTTGTGACCTCACCTTTAGTGCCATGATCGTCAGATCGGCCAGCGCAAAGATCGCCCGTTCAACCTCACCCCTTTCGCCTGCCCACTCTATGACTCACCCTTCATCGGGTTCTGCTAAATCTCGAGCCCAAAAGTCAGACACCAAGACTTCGAAAAAAGAGCATACTCTTGAAGATTTTTTACGTACCCCAACTTCACAACCATCGGTTCCTCCTTCATCTAAACATCATATTTCCAAGAAGGCTACAAAGAAACCCAGTTCGTCTCCTTCTCTGCCAAGGCGTGTCCCATCTCCAGCACCACCTGGCGGAAATCGCCCTTGGCCGTCTTCTGTGTCGCCGAGGCGCACTGCTGGCGGCCGATCAACCAGCCGATCGCTGGTGGCAGGAGCTGCTCCTGAACAACCTATGGATCAGGATCTTCTACCTGCAGCTGAATGCCATTCCATGCTGTCGGTCGCAAGCTCTGAGCAGTTGTTGAGTTGACGGCAACCTTGGTCACATTCCTCCATTTTCTGTTCACCCTATGTCCATTATCCATTGGAATATCCGCGGCATTCGAGCCAATCGGGATGAATTGTCGATCCTCTTACGATCCTACTCGCCGGTCATCTCCTGTCTTCAGGAAACAAAGCTGCGTCCCCATGACCGCTTTGTTCTCTCATTTTCAGTCCGTCTGTTATGATCTCCCCTCTGTTGAAGGCACTCCAGCCCATGGAAGACTCATGATTCTTCTCCATGATGCTCTCCATTATCACCCAATCCACTTAAACACTTCCTTCCAAGCTGTCGCCGTCCGTCTTTCCCTTTCTGGATACACGTTCTCTCTTTCTACCGTATACATTCCATCGTCCACACCAATGGCACGAGCTGATCTCCTTCATCTTCTTGGTCAGCTTCCACCCCCCTATTTGCTGGTTGCGGACTTCAACGCCCACCACCCGCTTTGGGGATCTCCACATCCTTGTCCGCGTGGCTCACTACTGCTAGACGTCTTCCACCAAGCGGATCTTGTTTGCCTCAACACTGGGGACCCTACATTTTTTGTCTGCCTCCAGGACAAATCTGTCTCATTTGGACCTTGCGGTCGGTAGTGTTCCGCTAGCTCGGCGCTTCGAATGGTTCGCCCTTGATGATACACACTCGAGTGACCACTTTCCATGTGTCCTTAGACTGCAGCCTCAACTGCCATATATGCGCCCGCGACGCTGGAAGTTTGCCCAAGCCGATTGGGCACTTTTTTCGTCTCTAGCGACATTCGATGACCGTCACTTTCCCAGCGTCGACAGTGTGTTCACACATATTACCGACGTTATTCTTACAGCTGCGGAACGTTCAATACCACGCACCTCCGAATTGCCCCGGCGCCACCCAGTTCCTTGGTGGAACGAGGCATGCCGTGACGCAATACGTGAGCGGAGACGTGCTCTTCGCGTTTTCCGCCACCATCCTACTTTGGCCAACTGTATCCGCTATAAGCAGTTCCGTGCGCGATGCCGTCGTGTCATCCGCGATAGCAAGAAGGCAAGCTGGAAATTCTTTATTAGCTCATTTAACACCTTCACTCCCTCCTCGGAAGTTTGGAGTCGGCTTCGACGGTTTTCAGGCGCGCCTAGTTTCTCCCCGGTCTCTGGGCTCACTGTCGCGCATGATACATTAGTGGACCCCGCCGCAATTTCTAACTCATTGGGTCAGCACTTTGCTGAGATTTCGAGCTCTTCAAATTACCCGCCAGCGTTTCTCCCGAAGAAACGTGCAGCGGAAGTGCGACCTCTTGCTTTCTCCTCTCAAAATCGCGAAAGCTACAATACTGTTTCCTCCATGCGGGAACTCCAACATGCACTCTCTTCTTCTCGCTCCTCCGCCCCAGGACCGGATGGTATCCACGTCCAAATGTTGCTGCATTTATCAACCCATAGTCTGTGTTACCTCCTTCGCCTTTATAACCGAATTTGGACCGACAGTGCTTTTCCCAGACGATGGCGGGAAGCTATCGTCGTTCCTGTTCCGAAACCTGGAAAGGGCAAACATCTCCCCTCTAGCTATCGCCCCATTTCTCTCACGAGTAGTGTCTGTAAGGTTTTGGAGCGTATGGTGAATTGCCGTTTAGCTTGGTGGCTGGAGTCCCGCAGTCTTTTAACACCTGCCCAATGCGGATTCCGAAAGCATCGTTCTGCAGTTGACCATCTTGTTGCTCTCTCCACTTATATCATGAACAATTTTCTCCGGAAACGCCACCCGGTAGCAATATTTTTTGATCTGGAGAGAGCATACGATACCTGTGGGAGGACAGGCATCCTCCGTACACTGTTCTCTTGGAGCTTTCGAGGTCGGCTGCCCCTTTTTCTTCGCGAATTTATGGCAGAGCGCACATTTAGAGTGCGGGTGAACACTACTCTCTCCCGTACTTTCTCCCAAGAAAACGGGGTACCCCAGGGCTCCGTGCTGAGTGTTGTACTGTTTGCCATTGCCATAAATCCAAATATGGATTGTCTCCTTCCTGATGTCTCGGGCTCCCTCTTTGTAGACGATTTTGCGATCTACTACAGCTCTCAACGGACCAGCCTTCTAAATGGCGACGTAAGGAGTTTCTTCCACCCTCCTTACACTTAGGACCTGTCAACCTTCCGTTTTCAGACGTCGCTAAATTCTTGGGTCTTATGTTTGACTGTGCTGGTCCTCCCACATTTCCTATCTTTCGGCTCGCTGTCTGCAATCCCTCAACACCCTCCGTGTCCTGAATGGTACCTCCTGGGGAGCGGACCGAGTGGTCCTTCTCCGCCTCTACCGCGCCTTAGTGCGCTCGAAATTGGACTATGGAAGCATAGTCAACTCCTCTGCTCGGCCGTCTATTCTTCGGCGTCTCGACTCTATCCACCACCGTGGATTACGTTTAGTGTCTGGAGCCTTTTACACCAGCCCTGTGGAAAGCCTTTATGCTGAGACTGCTGAACCTCCGCTGTCGAATCGGCGAGCAGTCCTTCTGAGTCGTTATGCTAGCCATCTGTCTTCCAAGCCTGCTAATCCAGCCCATGACATTTTTTTCGACGCCTCCTTTGATGTAGGGTATGCAGGCCGCCCCTCCTCCCTACTACCACCGAGAGTCCGCTTCCGTCAACTGCTCCATTCTCTTTCCTTCCGCTTTCCTAAAACCTTCTTGACAACTTGGGGTACAGCACCGCCTTGGCTCCGTCCCCGGATCTGCCTGCTCCGTGACCTTTGTCGATTTCCCAAGGATGGTACCCCTTCACTTGTGTATCGTCGGGCATTTGCTGCTCTATGTGCCCAAATGAAGGAAGCCACATTTATTTACACCGATGGCTCTAAAACATCGTTAGGTGTAGGGAGTGCCTATATTGTTGGCGACACCCCAAATCACTTTCGGCTTCCCGACCAATGTTCGGTTTATACTGCGGAGCTTTACGCTGTTCTCCAGGCTGTCCACTACATCCGCCGCCATCAGCGGATACAGTACGTTATCTGCTCAGATTCTCTCAGCTCTCTCCTCAGTCTCCAAGCTCTTTACCCTGTCCACCCTCTGGTCCACCGGATTCAGGACTGTCTGCGCTTGCTCCACCTGGGGGACGTCTCGGTGGCGTTCCTCTGGCTCCCGGGACACGTTGGTATCTGTGGAAATGAGGCGGCCGATATAGCAGCCAAGGCTGCAGTCTCTCTTCTTCGGCCAGCTATTCAATCGATTCCCTTCGCCGATCTACGTAGCGTTTTATGTCGTCGTGTTGTTCTTTTATGGCACGCACATTGGTCGACACTTCCCCATAATAAATTGCGGGACGTGAAAGCTCCTCCTTGTGCTTGGACCTCTTCCTCCCGAACGCGTCGTTGGGAGGAGGTAATTTTAACTAGACTCTGGATAGGGCACTGTCTTTTTAGCCATCGACATCTTTTAAGCGGCGATCCTCCCCCACTCTGTCCCCACTGCTCTCAGCTGTGGACGGTAAGACACCTTTTAATTGAGTGCCCCTATTTTAATCGGTTACGCTCCCGTCTACAGCTGTCCCCTGATATATCGTCGATTTTAGCAGATGACACGCGCTCAGCCGATAGCGTTCTCAAGTTTATTAGTGCCAGTGAAATGACGTCAGTCATTTGAAGCTTTTTTTGGGAACAACCAACCCCTTTCTGTAGTAGATTTTTAAGCCTTCCTTCTGCTTTTAGTCTCTCCAATTTTATGACTTTCGTTCCCATTGCTGCTGGTTTCCATTTTCGGTTTTTTACCGTTTCCTAAGTCACGGACCGAGCGCTAATGACCATAGCAGTTTTGCGCCCTAAAACCAAAACAAAAAAAGCTGGTTTACATGGACCGAACCTCTGGTCCAACTGAACTGATCACTGACCGGAAGTCCGCCACCGTAGCTAAGTGTAGAGCGCGCCGGGGGCCCGGGTTCGATTCCCGGCTGGGCTGGAGATTTTCTCCTTTCAGGAAATTTGTGACTTCTTCATTATCATCATTTCATCCTCATCGACCCACAAGTCGCCGAAGTGGCGTCACCTCAAAATATTTGTACAAGGCTCTCGGGTCTACCCGCCGGGAGGCCCTCTCCATATGAAAGAAAATTTCATTGCCCGGAAATATTTATGTAAGGCTACGTGGAGACCATTCGCAGCCATTCATAGAGTTCATGTTCTCACCAACGGTGCACCATGTCAGAGGGCCACAACTGTTCGCGATTGGTTTGAAGAGCGTTCTGGACAATTCGAGCGAATGGTTTGGCTGCCCAAATCGCCTGACGTAAATACCATCGGATGTTTATGGTACATAATTGAGAGGTCAGTTCGTGCACAAAATCCTGCACGGGAGAGTCTTTCACAATTATGGACGGCAGCATGGATCAGTATTCCTGCAGGGGACTTCCAACTGCTTGTTAAGTCCATGCCATGTCGAGCTCTGACACTACGCCAGGAAAAATGAGGTCCGACACGATATTGGGAGATGTCCTGTGACTTTGCCCCGTCAGTGTAGATGTCTGTATTTACTTAATCGAGCTACCCTAAAGGTTAACTATTTCATCACGTTTTAAGTATTCCGCGTATTTATTCTGGTTTCACGAGTTTATAATTCACCAACATGAAATGAACCGCCAAATAAAATTACTTGCAATATAAGAACTGATGTAAAACCAGCTGTGGGCCAAAATTTCTATAACAGATGCCTTAATAACAAAATATCATACAAACATATTAAACAGGAACTACGGAAGTTCGAAAAATAACGTAACTGAATCGCTTACTGAGGCACATAAAATACGACGTTCTGCAATGAATGCTGCCAAGAGAAACACAAGACAAGAGTGGATTCGGCCGGCTGCTTCAGAAGAAAGAGAAACAGATCAGTCGCTGGCATACAGGAATCTGGGAATGGTATCTGTATACGAAAGAGAAGAAACTGGTGCAGAATCTTCGCAAACATCTCTCTAGATAAAAAATATGATACATTCTTTGTGAATGACGTAACCATTTGCAGGATAAAAATATATTATATATTTTCAGATTCTTAAAATTTGGAATTTTCTCGCCTCTGTATATGCAGAGCTATATTTTTCTAAAGATAGTTCCGAACTGGCTGAATTCGCTGTTCTTTTGGTAGCAGCGCAGTTGAAAAGCCTCTAACAGCTCTACACTGTTTCGTTTGATTGAAAGCTTTCTCTTTTTCAGTCACTCTAAGTCGCTCGCTGAAATATGATTTAGTGTACGTGGAAAAATGTAGTAATAATAGAAAACGGCCCATAACAGACCGCCAATAAAAAATTTTAAAATTCTGCCAGTGACGTTTCAAGGCAAACTACTCAGTTAAAAATATAATAGTAATAATCATAATGATCACTAATCTGAACGCTATGAGCATACAGATTAATCAGCTGTCCGGGAATTTGTCTGTTATTTATGATACTGTGAAAGCCTAAATGACTAAAATAGTTTTGTTATCCCCCCCAAACATATGAAAGTGTTTGCGTGTTATGCATTTACATCTTCCACAAAGCCTCAGTTTCACGTTGCCGAAGAAAAAGGTGTGACAACGATTTCAGCAATGGTCCTCAGCGAAATACTGTGCTGAAAAAACCATTTTGGAGTCACACTTAGGTGCCGCGCCGGGTAGCCGCCCGGTTTAGAGCGCCTTGCTACGGTTCGCGCCGCCCCCCCCCCCCCCCCCCCGCCCCCGGCGGAGGTTCGAGTCCTCCCTCGGCGTTGGATGTGTGTGTTGTCCTTGGCGTAAGTTAGTTTAAGTTAGATTAAGCATTGTGTAAGTCTAGGTACCGACGACCTCAGCAGTTTGGTCCCATACGAGCTCACCACCACCACCTCACACTTGAGTATCAATTAATGACCTGAAATATTGACTGCAGTCTGTTCAGTTTACCACTGTTCACTGCTTTCACTGTGATTGAGGATACTGACGGTCTGACTCTGCTACTGAAATCGTTCAGACAACATGGCAAAGCTGATGCTGCTAGAGATGTAACTTTTGTCCTCAACATATTAAACATTCACAGACTGCAAGGAAAAAAAAAAGGAATGTTCGTTTGTGTTCGAAATGGATTAACCACAGAATTAATTAATTAAATAGTTGAAAATACAGAGGCATCTAAAAGTTGGATAGTCGGACGAAGCACAGCACTTTTTCCAGTATGGTAGATCACTTCATGTATAATCTTCTTAATTAACGAAGAGGTGAAACATATGAAGGGCTTATTTCAATAGTGGTACAAGTCCATTTTTGTTCATTGTGAGACACAGAGTCCTGAAGGTAAATGAGCGCTGAAAAATCTGCAGTTGAGATACCAGAAATATTCAAGTATATATACTTCAGTATTCAAGTATATATACTTGAGTATTTCTGGTATCTCTTGAGTATTCAAGTATATATACTTGAGTATATCTGGTATCTCAACTGCAGATTTTTCAGCGCTCATTTAACTTTAGGACTCTGTATCTCAGAATGAACTTGTACCACCGTTGAAATAAGCCCTTCAAATGAATGTTCTTTTCAAAACGGAACAGCAATGGAATAGAAGTCTACCGTATCCACTTACTGGTAAGTTTATCTGTAGGCGCATTTGCTTACAAGATCCAGTACGTGTTTAACATATGCAACTGATATTTAGTGTGCACTAAGCATGATACTCGTTAACGACGAAAAGCAACGAATGTCCGCCGTGGTTGCGCTATCGTTCTGAGCAGCTCAGCAATCTGTTAACGAAATTTATAACAAAACACCGTAAAGACCTTAAGCGATCGGTATCTGTAGGGCAGAATACTCACACACTGAAGTCTCAACCGAGCTGAGTGTACCACAGCACTCGCAAACACATCCACCTAAGAATATTATTTAGATCCACATCGATTGTTGGCGCAACTGACCAAGGACATGTCTCGAATAAATTATGTCTGATAAAAGTAAAGGGCCCACATACGTCAGCGATATCCCCCTACAATTGGCTGCCCGCTTAAACCACATCACATACGACCGATTTACCATGCGCTTTCAACCAATATTGTGAACGCCACTTCACAGTGAATTTACTTTATGGAAAGTGAAATGTGTCTCCATGTACAGCCTGATACTTGCAATACAGTCAATAAGTACTAAAATAAAATAAAAAAACAGGACAATTATGAGTAGGTCACGCGTTCTGAGGATTCCGCACAAACTCAATTATGTATATAGATAGATAGGTTTTGATGAAAGAGTTTGCGAGTATCAAAACATGCGAAATAAATGGACGTATCTTTTAACGACACTGACTTAGAAGTTTAAATTTTTTGCACCGTCAAGAGGCTGTAGGTCTTAGTATTTGACATAAATTTCAACTTGATACATCTACCCGTTTCTGAGAAAGGGGGATCTTAATAGACGGACACAAAGACCGACAGACGGACCACAAAAGCAAAAAAAAAAAAATATTTTTACGTGATATAATTGCAAATTAACATTTTTATGTTTTTTTCCTTTGCTTGTACTATGAAATCTTGCTTCTTCCCACATTTCACGGTTCTAGGTTGCAGCGAAGTACCCTATTTTTTGATGAGTGAGTTTTGAATATCAGAATAAGTGAAATAAATCCCCGTAACTTTTGACCGCACTGACTTAGAAATTTAAATTTTTTACCCCGCAAAGGGATCGTACGACCTTAGTATTTGACATAGATTCCAGCTTGATACCTCTACCCACTCGTGAGAAAGAGGTATCTAAACAGAGGTACATACAGACAGGAAACAAAGTGCTCCTATAAGGGTTCCATTTTTACAGACTGAGGTATAGAACCCTAAAAAGGGACTGGAATTTATTAACACTTGTTTTGGAACGCTTCTGTTGAGAGCTGTAGACTTTGTTACAGAATACATTACTTTTTTTATATTGATGCCTAGTGTGTTCTGCATGTCTTGCCAGTCTGCACTTCAGAAATAGATTTTAAAGTCTGCGGACAGATCGAGCAATTAACAATGCGTTGCTGCGCTCCTTGTGTGGGACCCCTAATGCTACTTTCGGCTTAGTTTCAGTATACTAGGCCTCATCTTCAGGAGCAACTGCTAACGACTCTTTGGCATATTCCACAGGTTGCACACACAGCTGGGGCGCTGCGCAGGCTCACTAACTGCGGCTGAGTATGGAGCGTCCCGGCAACGCGCCAGAAGACTGGGAAATTTTTGAGATTCTCTGCCGAGACCTGGAGACGGTGAGTGCAACTTGTAACTATTGGAGCTCATGTTCCAGCACACGTAGAAAATGTACAACGAGTTCATTACTGCAAATGTGCATGATATTGCCACGAAAGAATACTCACACGATGTATGAAACTTATCCTGGTCTGTTAAAATGGGGGCTATCGAGCCAAACCTTTATTCCACTTCTGCAAATAACGTAGGATGCAAAATGTCTGCCGATACAGCTGTTTCATGTAAATCAATTCATAGTACCTACAGGGGTGATTGTAGTGTCAATTTGTAGGCAAATACATCAAGTTTTGTCTCTCATAGTTCGCTAGTGCCGAATCGCACCGTAAGGAGAGCTAGCGGCAGTTGCGTTAAAGATGGATGCCTTCACTGGACCCAAGCGTGCTAGCTGTATGTTTTGGTTTGAGGAATCCAAGGCGGCGACAATAGCTCAGCGTAATTTCCGTACCAAGTACGCTAAAGATCCTCCTGGTAGGCCTACAATTTATGAGTGGCATAAATGAGTAGAAACAGGGTTTTCGGTCAGACATGGGAAATCATCAGGTCGTCCATGCACATCTGTGTCGTTGTGCGAGTGAGGCGTCGTTTCGTCAACAGCCGTGCGTAATCGACCCGACTTGCATCTCACGAACTGCAAATCCCACATACGACTGTTTGACGTGTATTGCGAAACCGTTTGCATTTGAAACCGTACAGATTGACGATTACAAGCAATAAGATACACTGATAAAACTGCTCGCAAGAGCTTCTGTGGGGATATGTTAAATCGATTACATGAGGATGAACATTTCCTGGACAAAATCATCTTTTCTGACGAGTCGATTTTCACTTACGTGGCAAGGTTAACACACATAACCACATAACTGTAGGCTTAGTGGCGGTGAAAATCCACATCAAACAATGAAACATGTTCGTGATAGCCCTAAACTGAACGTTTTTTGTGCACTGAGCAAGAACAAAGTGTAGGCCCTCTTTTTTTCCGTGATAGAATCATCAATGAGATAGTGTACCTGGATATGTTACAACAATTTTTGATACCACAGATCGATGAGGATGACCAAGAAAGAAATCTTTACTTCATGCAAGATGTTGCACCACCCCACTACCTGGATGACGTCCGTGGTTTTCTCAGTGACTGCTTTCCAGGTCACTGATTGGTCATGATGCGCCAATTGCATGGTCCCCACGTTCCTCAGGCCTGACACCACTAGATTTTTTTATGAAAATTCATCAAGGATATCGTGTTTACACCTCCTGTGCCGGTTTCTCTATCTGAACTTTGAGCATGAATTTAGGCTGCACCTGAGCAAGTTACACCTGCAACGATGCAGCGAGTTTCTCAAGAAATTGACTTCTGATGGGATGTGTGCAGGATAACCAACAGAAGCCACATACACCTTTAGTTTAAGGTAAAGAAAACTTAGTGTTTTCCTACAAAATAACACTAAACCCAGCTCTATATCTTCTTTCAATAAATTTATATGAGTTGTAAAATCCTTTTTGAAACACCCTGTATATTCCAGTTTTGCTGATTTCTGTTGCTTTAAATTCTGCAAAAGTTATTTTGGCATTTTTCTATGTAGCCTCTGTCCATCGCAGGATCATTTCTTTTCATGGTTTTCTTTTTTCATTTTTTCGGCAGCCATTCCTATTTAGCTTCTTTGCGCTTCCTACTAATTTCATTTCTAAGTGACTTATATTTCTGTATTTCTTTCTGTTTCTGAATATTGTTCTATTTCCTTCTTTCGTCAATCAATTGAAGTATTTCATGTTACCTACCTCATAGTGACCTTTTTTATACTAATTTTTATCAGTCCAATGATTGATACTTTTTAGAGATGTCCATTCCTCCTCAACCGAACTACTTGCTCCAGTATTCATCGCCTCAAACCTACAACCTCAGAGAATTTCGAACGCACATCAACGTATTTCCTCAACGTCTCAGTATCTCAGTTCCTTGAACGTTGGTTGCTTCTGCGGTTTCTCTTTACCTTCAGCCACCTCTTCAACACTACTAAATTGTGATCTGACAAGGAAACGTCTTGAACTTGACCACATATTTTAAGGAGAAAAAGGCGCACTTGTAAGATATCAGCCACAGCGCTAGATCCCGCGTGAAAAATTGGACCATAATTCGATAGCATACACTTATTATCTTCTGAAAGTACAACTTCTAAGCTTTTGCGAGCACCGGATGTTTGTAACTCACTCCATCCCACTGCAGAGGCCTAATGTCCGAGTTAGACTTATCGTACTGTGGAGTAACAGATTTGTGAATTACTGTTTTCACGTTGTTAACGTGCTTTGTTCACTGAGTCAAAGTTCGCGGTTTCTAACTTGTAGCTGGTGGCTGAGAGCTCTTTGCTTTGAACGTTTTTACGTTGCAATTCACAAAATGCAGTGTAAATGAATGAAAAGAAATAGTGTCATTAAAGAACTACTGATGCTCTATTTAATTATTAACATTACTGTTGCGCGATATTTTCTTTGGAGTTTAAACCTTGCGCTGTTTAAGTAAAGTACATTTGTAGAAGATGCACCATTCATCAACGTGGCTGGCATTATTAAATTCTAAATTGAAAATCATTAAATCCATTTCATAACAATTTTTCACTTTTTCAGTTTTATTTACGTTGATTATAGATACACACACACACACACACACACACACACACACACACACACACACACACACACAGTAAGAGAAGACAAACACTTTGAAATATCAGCTATTCAAGTAACATGGCTTGATATCACCAAGAAATTATTCCTTTTGTGTGTGTATAGATCTCCCAGTATTAGTGTGGACACCTTTTTCAATAAGTTAACAGAAGTTCTAGATAAAGTCTCAACTACAACATAATTCTCTGTGGGGACAGTAACATCAACACTAATATCATAAATGAATCCAGTAGCACCCTCATAAATATCCTTCAAAGTTTCAGAATGTCCCTGTTGCTCAGTTGCTCAATAGTGCAGCAAGGGTTACTACAGTGACTGCATCAATAATTGACCATGTGGCCACAAATATGGACAGATGTAAGAGACCTCGGACTATCAGACCATCTCCGTCAAATAACAACAGTAAAATCAGGCATCGAATCATTCCATAAACTAGAAGCCTACAAACGACATCTGTCAGAAATCAAAATAAAAGATTTTTCAAAAGAACTAGTAAAACAAAGCTAGGGTGAAGTGTATAAGGAAACCAAGGCAAACATAAAATTCTCTAAATTATCCACATTATTTAAATTGAACTTTGAAAAGGCATTTCCAAAAGTAATCATGTCTGTATCAACATCTCACAAAAACAGATGGATAACAGCAGCTATTAAGAAGTCCTCCCAAACACTTAAACACCTCAGTTCCACAAAAAAGAGTCGCAATGATCCAGAATTTCTATCGTGGATACAAAAAGCTTGCTGCAAAAAAGTCACTTAATGACAGAATAATATACAATGCAGAGAATAAAAACAAGCAGTCCTGGATGTTATATAAAAGGAAACGGAGAGAGGCAAACAAACACAGAATAACATACTGCTAAGCGAGGGGGATAAAGTAATAAATGATCCGCAACACTTAGCAAACTTTGTAAACGAGCATTATTCAAGTATTGCAGAGAAGTTACAGCAAACATTCTTCAAAACAAATATAACACCTGTACATAATGTTGCATTAAATACAATTATGTTACTTCCAACCACAGCGAATGAACCAATAAAACTGCTCAAAAACGAAAAAATAAAAAGTCAGTAGGCTTAGATGAAGTACCACTGTGTGTATTGAAACAATGCATACAGATTGTACAAGATCCTTTAACAAATATAATAAATTAATCCTTCGCATCAGGGACATTTCCAGAGCAGTTCAAACAGGCAAGAGTTGTACCTTTGCTTAAGAAAGGTAATGAAAAAGACATAGAAAATTACCAGCCTGTTTCCCTGATGTCACCATTGTCAAAAATAATAAAAGTAATTATGAAAGACAGATTAATGAATTACCTGAATAAATACAATCTTTTAAGCGAAACAAAGTTTGGTTTCCGAAGTGGCAAAAATACGGAGTCAGCCATAGTAGAATTTACGAAAGTTGTACTTGATGCTCTTGACAAAGATGAGTGTGTCACAGGCATGTTTTTGATCTTTCTAAGGCCTTTGATACAGTCGACCAGAAGATTCTATTAATAACTTAGAAGCAGTAGGAATAAGAGGGGTAACTTATGACTGATTTCGATCATACCTAGCAGATAGGGTACAAAGAGTAGAGATAACACATACTTCAAATAGATATAAACATTTAGTAAAACACACATCAGGGGTTCCACAAGGTAGCACATACATGAATGACTTTCCCAGTAGTGTTACTCATGGTGAAAAAATTCTCTTCGCTGATGACAGCAATATTATAGTAACTGAGAAAACAAGAGAACTCCTTGCAGAGAACGCAAATGGAACTCTCAAGGAAGTTTACGATTGGTCAATAAGCAATAAAGTGACATTGAACATAAAGAAAACTAATGCAATGAATTTCAGTTTGAAAAGGGAAATTGACAATGTAAAATCAAATGTAGATGGTAACTCTATAGAATGTAACAGTGCAAAATTTCTAGGAATGAATATTGATTCCCAGTTGAAGTGGTATGAACACACAAAGGTACTTGCAACAGAATGTCATCAGCATTTTATGCCCTTAGAATCCTATCACCAGTGTGTATCATACAGTGTCTTTTAGTTTCATACTATTCATAAGTACACTCAATTCTTAGCTATGGCATTCTTTTTTGGGGAACAAACGCTCAAAATATGAACACAATTTTCAATCCCCAGAAAAGAACTGTAAGAATAATAACCAAAACTAGTAGTCGAGCTCATTGTAAAGATCAATTCAAAACAATGGGGATTTTAACTGCTCCATGTGAATACATTTACCAGTCAGTTGTACACATCAAAAATAACATTGGTTATTACTGCACACAGTTCTGTCCATGACCACGGAACAAGAGCTAGACTCAACCTACATTTACCAAGAAAAACTAAACATAAAACTCAAAACAGCGTTTTCTACCAAGGAATAAAACTGCACAATACGTTTCCAAAAGAGATTAAAGAAATTTGCAAAAAATACACTAATTTAAAAAGGCAGCTAAAAGTACCTGTTATGGAATACATTTTATACATTTAAGGATTACTTTGACAAAACAGAGTAGGGGACTGGTTAAAAAAAGTTATACAAATAAATAATAATAATGACTATAAAACATCCAACATTCCACATAACACTTTCACACTATGTTTTTTCCTTCTTTTTTCCTTTTATAGAAAAACTTACCCCCAAGCTATGCATAGCACAATACTAACATCTCTTCCTCTTTCTTAGCTCATCATCTCACTCATTATAGAGGGATGCTAACACAGGTTTTTCACGATAGCAAATGGGAAGTTGTGGTACAGAAAACGGCCCAGAGATCACTAGTGTGTGTGTGTGTGTGTGTGTGTGTGTGTGTGTGTGTGTGTGTGTGTGTTTGTGGGTGTAGTGAATGAAGTGTTATGAAACAGTGTATGTATAGTGTGTGCAGGGACTGGTAGTGAGATATCAGTGAACAGTGTGGCATTACATTATGTAATAAATTATTTGTAAAAAAAGGATTGTATACCAGAAGTAAATCTAATGATTGTCTCTAACTAGAAGTCTGCAAGTGTATGTGTATACGGATTAGCATATTTTAAATTCTACTAAACTTGTAAATACTTTGACACATTCTATATCCTTGTAAAAAGAGATCTACAAATGAATAAAGCTACTACTGCTACTCTAGTACTACTACTACTGCTACTACTACTACTTACGCAATTTCATACAGTCAAGCCAGGATCGTATGTTTTACATTTTATCTACTTCCGTCAATTTCTGGTATTTAGATCAAAGTTTTTGCGCTTAAACACTCGCCAGGATAATTTATTCCACATGTTAAACATCTGTTGCGCCTTAGAGTGTGCCGTTGGTTAAAAGGTCCACGTAACGGCGGATCAAATAGCACTGGCCAGTGTGGCCGAGTGGTTCTAGACGCTTCAGTCTGGAACCGCGCGACTGCTACGGTCGCAGGTTCGAATCCTGCATCGGGCATGGAATTGTGTGTGATATCCTTAGGTTAGTCAGGTGTAACTAGTTCTAAGTCTAGGGGACTGATGACCTCAGATGTTAAGTCTCATAGTGCTTAGAGCCATATGAGCCATATATGATCAAATAGCGGTCTGTGATATTCCTTTTCGCCTCCGCAGAAGGTGTTCTAAATTGCTGGAAAATCTCAAATAATTGGAAAATGGAGTTTATTATCTAATAAATGAATACATGTACGCTCAGTGATACTTCACAATGTATGCTATTAAGAAACGTAACCATGATACATTTATCAGAATACCGACTTATAAGTCCAGATAAGAACAATCGCTCTTATAATAAATGTAACAAAGGTAGCTCAATATGACATACGAGCAACACGATTAAAACCAAACAAGCAATAACGAACAATAGACAGAGATTCTAATTGTGAGTTGCTATTTATACACTGTTCGCAATAGTAGCAATTCTTTATGTCTGCTTGCGTCTATATCTCTTTGATAGTTTTTCATATAGTTAAAATGTGACATAATTATACAAAATATCCCTTCATAGGAGTATTCTCATTTTTATACATTTATAAATATTGTTTGTAATTTCTAATGTCACTGTTTTTATACGTTATGCACGATTTATTCAATTCACTATTCAAGGGAGGCAACATCGTCCTCTGGGATGTCCACGCAAAAATGCAATGTTGTTGTGGACATACCACTTGCATGCCCATCAAACAACGCTTAAGTTTATTTATCACAGTTCGTCAACATTGCACGTACACTGTACGGTTCACTTTGTCATTGCTTTCACACTTAGAGATACTACAGTTCATTTACAGTTAATGGGATCACTGTACTTGTTTTTGCTGCTTAATTTTTTATTAAAGTTTTTGCAGCTTTGATTACCCTTCAGTTTATGGATATAGGGTCCAATAACATGAGCCATTAATCGATGGCGCGGTGCACGGGAAAAAGCGGCTTTACCAGAAACCCTGCATAGACGGACCCCACCTTCCCTTCGTACTCCATATTCGTAATATTATAGATAAACACCAGACTCTTAATGTTCATGCAACTTGTGTAAAGGAATGCGCATTAGTCCACGTGCAAATTGCATTGTAGTAAAACGTCTTTGAATATGACGAAAATGTTACAAACTTCTTTGTTTGAAATTTCCCATCATTATACAATGCAAAATCAACTAAAGGCTTCTCCGACGGCTGCTGTTGGACGCTGTGGTCAACACTGATTCTCGGCGTGTGTGGTCGAGGACACGTCCGGCAAGAGCGGCAGTCGAAGCCGCGATCCCGTCGGCTGCGGATGGCTGCTCTGCATACGCCGCCGACGTGTGTTGCCTCGTTCGGCTGGACTGAAACCGCCAATTATGTATTAGACAATGTCTAAACTTTTTGTTGTTTGGTAGGGAAAGGACGCATAGTCGTTAGTCACGAATTTGATCCATGAAGGCCAGTTCTGGTCCCTTGGCGATGTGTCTTCAAATTCAAATGGCTCTAGGCACTATGGGACTTAACATCTGAGGTCATTAAAGTGCGCGTCATTTACGACGGCGGCCGAGTTTAGGTTCGTTCTGCGCATCTGACGTCACAAAACACAGTCAGCCAATGAACAGAGAATGACGTTGCCAGAGCTCGACTGCAGTGCAGAGCACAGACGAGTGTCTTCAGTTTTAGAAGCGTTCAGTCATAAATAAAGTAATTGAACAAAAGCAATGTCTTGACAGCAGACTCTTTTATAGAAAGTTTGGAGAAAGCATTCTTTATACCAATTGCTTCATATTCTATTAATTAATTGAACCAAGCAAGCAATAAGCCTCCTAATTCAGGCGATAGCAAGGAGAGGTGTTTGTATCATTCTCACTAACCGCTTTTTCACAATTAAGAACAGCGGTAATTGTTTATTTCCTATTGTACTTCAACGAAACGTGAGTATTTCATAGTCATACCAACAGTGTTTGTCGGTATTTTGCGTGATATTTTAAAGTCCTCCGGAAAATGTTTTGAATGACCAGCTGAGTTAACGTAATGGATAAAGTGAATGGCTGCTAAGCGAAAGATTCCAAGTTCAAACCTTGTTCGATACTTAATATTTTCTTTATTTAAAAACAATATCGAAGTGTCATACTTCATGAATTTTATTCGTTTAACTGTAATTTTTTGAAATTTCTAGTGGCAACTAAAATCGACCATACAGAAAGTATACGCTATGGACTTCTACCTCTGCAAACTCTTCAAAATTTCGTGCAATGGTTTACTACATCTAATGCTGCACAATAACTGCGTTAAACATCGAAACAAAATTGATTCATTTATGGGGAGAAGGTATCAGTCAAGAAGATATGTAAAAATCAAATTTTTGGGCCAAATAGTTTTTGTGAAATCGAATGATAAAGTGTGTCAAAGCAGTCGAAACACCATGTGTCTGCACAGGCGAGCAGTGCAGTGATGACAAAGTCGCGCACAGCGCGGAATGCGGGGAGCACGTCTCTGTAGCAGCGAAAGGGTTAATGCAGCTGTGGTGGCTTTACTTCATAAACTGCGCGCTCCCCCCTAAACGTAAGTTTGCGAACTATACTATGGCGCTGCTTCTCTTGGCTCGTACAACTGGCAACGCTGCAATCTCCCGCGGGCATGCGCGAACCGCCAAGATAAAAGAATTGAACTATAGTCCCTTAGAACTTAGAACTACTTAAACCTAACGAACATAAGGACAACACACACATCCATGCCCGAGGCACGATTCGAACCTGCGACCGTAGCAGCAGCGCGGTTCCGGACTGAAGCGCCTAGAACCGCTCGGCCACAAAGGCCGGCGGATTTGTCTTCCTTGTCATGTTTACTTTCCACCAGTTCAATGCAGCAGGGATTACGAAGTTCATGTTCACACAGCTTACTCTCAGTCAAAACTTTCTTGTTTGGCGGCTGCACGCTGGTACTACACGCTCCACAAATACTGGTTTCGCGTCTGTACAGATTAGAATAGATTAGATTAGATTAGTACTTGTTCTATAGATCATGAATACGACTCTTCGCAATGATGTGGACCGTGTCAGGTTAGTAAAAGGTGTCTATACAAGATATTACATTACACAAAATATTACATGACACTTGATATTTGTAATTTTTTTTGTGAGGATTGGGGAAATCACCCACTTACTATATACAAAAATTCATCTAATGAGTAGAAGGAGTTCCCATTAAGAAATTCTTTTAAATTGCTTTTAAATGCTATATGGCTATCTGTCAGACTTTTGATGCTATTAGGTAAGTGACCAAAGACTTTCGTAGCAGCGTAATTTACCCCCTCTGAGCCAAAGTTAGATTTAACCTTGAGTAGTGAAGATCATCCTTTCTCCTAGTGTTGTAGCCATGTACACTGCTATTACTTTTGAATTCGTTCGCACTGTTAATAATAAATTTTATAAGTGAATATATATATATATATATATATATATATATATATATATATTGTGACGCTTCAGTGAAGACCTCTAGCTCTTTAAATAAATGTCTGCAGGATGATATTAGATTAGCATCAGCAATTATTCTGATTACACGCTTTTGTGCAATGAACACTCTTTTACTCAGTGATGAGTTACCCGAGAATATGATTCCATAGGAAAGCAGAGAATGAAAATAGGTGTGGTAAACTAATTTACTCAGATGTATATCGCCAAAATTGGCAATGACCCTAATAGCATAAGTAGCTGAACTCAAACGTTTCAGCAGATCTTCAATGTGTTTTTTTCCAGTTCAAACCCTCATCAATGCATACACCTAGAAATTTTGAATATTCTACCTTAGCTACCGATTTCTGATTGAAGTCTATATTTATTAATGGTGTCATTCCATTTACTGTGTGGAACTGTATGTACAGTGTTTCGTCAAAGTTTAATGAGAGTCCATTTGTAGAGAACCACTTAATGATTTTCTGAAAAACATCGTTTACAATTTCACCAGTTAATTCTTGTCTGTTGGGTGTGATAGCTATACTTGTATCATCGGCAAAAAGTACCAGCTTTTGCATTTTCGTGAATATAGAATGGCAAGTCATTAATATATATTAAGAACAGCAGAGGACCCAAGACCGAACGTTGCGGCACCATATTCTTGATTGTTCCCCAGTTAGAGAAATCACCAGTTTTTTTGTATATCATGTGAACTGCTTATTTCAACTTTCTGCACTCTTCCAGTTAGGTATGATTTAAACCATTTGAGCCCTCTCCCATTCATACCACAGTACTTGAGCTTATTTAGAAGTATTCCATACATTGTTTTTGACAGTCTCGCAGACAGTTAGCGAATATGGCAGTTCCACACACATTCGGTATACATTCGGGGTATATCACCTCTAGGCACATGATTCTCACTGTTCTTGAGCAAGAGGCTTGTACACATGCAAATCACAACACCGTTGGGTTATACGAGTCTTCAGATTGTATTGACATTTTAAAAAAACGTTCCCTGTTACACGACACTTTTCTATAACATGACATCTCGTCACTGTACAGTATTAATACTATACCAATTTGAACTATTTACATTCAAAACACATGTAGTACATTGGTCACAGACCTTTACATTGCCTATTGCAAACCTGTATAGCATCTGCCTTCCATCTGCCAATTACTTAAGTACAGATTTTCAAGATCTTGATTGCATATACTGACTTGACTTTACAATTCGGAATACACGAATACATATTTTCATTTAAAAATTCTCATTGACCTTAAGAACGTCAGTATATGGTCTCTTAACACATACCTATATATCACGAAACTAAGTTTCAATAAAACTCCAGACGTGCAAATAAATTAAAGAGCAAGATAAGTTTGTGTATGCTGAGGGTAAACACCAAGCCTATACAATTCCTGATAGCGCAATGCACAGTAGGCATTATTTACACACTTACACTAAATTAATCTCTAATTAATTTGCATCAATCTCAAATATTCGTGTGTCTTTGAGAAACTGTAAAATGCAATAAAATTGTAACGGAAACTTTATGTAACAGCAACATCTCTTTCCTATTCATCTCACTGCTAATTGCAGCCACTTTAAACTTTATTTCATTCTTTAAATATGACTTTGAAGTCTGTGAATCTTTTGCAAACTTGCATACTAAATACACAGATAGTAATCAGGTGTTCACTTTACAATCACCAACTTGCATACTAAGTGCTAAACTAAGGAATGTTGTGCTTCACAAAAAATAGATCTTATACACTAAGTAGAAAAATGTAATGATCCTTGCTTTACATAATGATCTCACTACTATGTACAAATTTCTTTAAACATTTGTATGGGTATACCCTTTGACTTTGTTCGTCTTTTCATCGGCCAGTAAGACGCTACATTCGTATTGTATGGCTAAAATCTTGTATGGGTCCTCAGATAGCAATTGCCATTTCTTGTTTCGTTTACTAACTCCAAAAGACTTAGGATGAGCCCTTACTAGCACCAGATCATTTATTCGTAATTGTATGACACAGTACTTTTAATACTTTTTTCATAATTAGTTTTCCTCTGCTTGGCAAACGATCAAGTTAGCCAAAATCTGCTTTACGATTTGTTTTCTGGTCCATTTACCTTTGGGTAACTGTGATAATGGACTTCTCCACTCCTCTCTTTTGTCCAACGACACTCCGACTGGCGCGCATCCATTCGCAGAGTGTGGAACATTATTATGTAATTTCTCAAATACGGATACTAGTCCGCCCACAGCGTGTGTTGATTATGTATGTAAATCCTCATTAATCTATTTACCTCCTTAAATATCCATTCCACAGGGCCTGCTTACGAATGGAAACGGGATATTAATATATGTTTTATACCAAGCTCTTTCATGGTTTGCCTCCACTTGTTACCGCTAAAGTACGAAGCATTGTCAGAAACTATTGCCCTCGGTTTGCCTACCTTGGGGATATAATCCTGTATTATCTTTCGTAATATAGACGGGGTTGTTGAGTCTTTCAAGCAGTTCAGTTCCACATATTTTGAAAACGTATCATATACTACTAGTATATATAAATGCGTAGGCTTCCGCGGCCAGAATCAGTAGACATAAGTTTTCTGGGTGTGGTACGGCGACATAATGTATAAAGCTAATGCTGCTGGAGAAAAAAAAAAAAACAGCAGCAGTAGTTTTATACATTGACGCGGTACCACACCCAGAAAACTTGTTATGTCGACTGCTAGTATATACTTAATTTCACCCCTTGTGGTGGGCAAGCACCCTGCTATGTCAACTGACACGAGTTGTAGACACCACTGTGAGCAAGAGATCCTTACCCAACACGTTGTGTGGTTCTGCCTTCTGGCGTATCTTACACATGCGGATTATCTTTTGCACCTTTCTTTATAGGTTAACAGCGTAACCACATCTCTTTAATATAGCCACGCAGTTGTAACACTCACGGCCCCCCAAGTTAAATGTGTGTATCAGACGAAGTCAGTAAAATTAGTATCGGCTATACACACGCACCAATCTTATGAGTCCATACTCTTTTGGTATAACAAAATAGTATCTTCAGTCTTGTAGACCTGACTAAGGGAACACGTCAGATTGTGTTTATTTTGTTGCCGGTGTCATCTGCATCTTGCAGAGGCACCATATTTTTAACACATTTGTAGGAAATGTTTCCTCCTGTGTAAGCGGTCCTTAATTATGAACGCCTTAAGCTTAGTAGACTCCTATATGAGCTCGATTAGCTCGCCCATTCCTTGCGATAATCACGAAACCGCATTTGCAATGATATTGTCACTGCCATTCATGCACATGATTTTAATCTGATACGATTACAGTGTCAACGCCCATCGCGATAATCTGTCGTGAAGCAACTTGCAAGTCAGCAAAAACCTTAACGCCTGATTATCACAGTAGATTTTAACAGGATTGCCATATATGTAAAAACAGACTTCTTGACTGCCCACACTACAGACAGGACTTCTTCCTCCACAACCGAGTATGAACGCTCGCAGCTAGTCATTACTCTGCTAGCAAATCGTATTACTCTCAACTCTTTCTGCCCATCTACTTCTTCTATTTGGAACAAACAACATCCGAGTCCATATGATGAAGAATCTGTAGCAATACAGAACTCGTTGTTCACGTTTGGAAGGTGCAGAAGATTTGCATTTAACAATGCTTGCCTGATATCATTAAAAACATTATTACATTCCTCTGTCCATACTCATGGTACATCTTGTTGAGTAAGCTTACCATCGTTTCACGATTCACTACTTGGCCTACGGAAGAATGACACCACGCCTACAAAGGCTTTTAACTGTCTTTTTGTACAAGGTCGTGGGAGCTCCTCGATTGTAATAAGCTTTTTCGGGTCAGGTACAATACTTGCCGGTGAAATGATATGACCTAGAAACTTTGTTGCTCAACCAAATTTTGATTTCTCTAAGTCTGCCGTCACGCGGGCTGCGGCAAATCTTTGCAGTACTCTTTCAGGTATTTCTAAGTGTTCTTCCCATGTGGACATAGCAATTAGCAAGTCATTCCCATAGACAATAAGTCTGTGTAATAAATCTGCGCCAAGAATGGTGTCTACAGTTGTAATGAACACTCCATCATTTACGTTCATCCTTACATAAAACTTTTACTCGGAACAGGGAACTGATGACTACGTCCGTGAAATATAAAAGCTGTATATTTTCTACATTCGTCTGTTGAGATTATCTTCCAATATGAGGCTTTTAAATCGATTGTTCTTATAAACTTTACACCAAAAAACTTTTGGATTTGCTCTTCCAAATTCTCAGGTCTGCTTCGTACTGGTATTATTAATTTATTTACTTCTGGAGGATCTAAGACTAGGCAAAATTTGCCTCCAGCCTCAGCTGCTGCAACCAGCGGATTGCTATACTGTGAAAGTCTGTGAAAGTGAAGGCTGTATTACATCCCACTCAAACATTCTGCATATTTCCTTGGTTACTTCGGCCTTCTTATTCCAGGGTACAGAATAATTAGCATGGAAATACATTTCATGAGGCATTACCTCAATGCTGTACGCATAGCTGTTGACTATTCCAGGCTTGTCTGAAAACACTTTGACATAGTCACACAAGTGTTTCATCTCATCCTGCTGCTTGGTGGATAAGTATTCCGACTCCTGTCCCTTTAATTCTATTTCTTCCTCAATGTGGAGACCAATGCCTTCCCCATCGTCAGAGTAGTAAAGTTCCTTCTCAAAGATATCACAAACATCCAAAACCTGAGACCCCCTACGTAAAACTTTTACATTCTGGCAGAATCTATCATGTGTTTCCTTGGTCCCCACTAATGCCAAAGCTACACATTTGCCTTTATTGAACAATGTGACTTCTCCACGAGAGAGGTCAATTTGTCCTTGTCTCCCCGAGAAACCCACAACTCCAAATACAAGTGTCCGAAAATCCCTGGACGACAAGAAAGTTAATATACACTCCTGGAAATGGAAAAAAGAACACATTGACAACGGTGTGTCAGACCCACCATACTTGCTCCGGACACTGCGAGAGGGCTGTACAAGCAGTGATCACACGCACGGCACAGCGGACACACCAGGAACCGCGGTGTAGGCCGTCGAATGGCGCTAGCTGCGCAGCATTTGTGCACCGCCGCCGTCAGTGTCAGCCAGTTTGCCGTGGCATACGGAGCTCCATCGCAGTCTTTAACACTGGTAGCATGCCGCGACAGCGTGGACGTGAACCGTATGTGCAGTTGACGGACTTTGAGCGAGGGCGTATAGTGGGCATGCGGGAGGCCGGGTGGACGTACCGCCGAATTGCTCAACACGTGGGGCGTGAGGTCTCCACAGTACATCGATGTTGTCGCCAGTGGTCGGCGGAAGGTGCACGTGCCCGTCGACCTGGGACCGGACCGCAGCGACGCACGGATGCACGCCAAGACCGTAGGATCCTACGCAGTGCCGTAGGGGACCGCACCGCCACTTCCCAGCAAATTAGGGACACTGTTGCTCCTGGGGTATCGGCGAGGACCATTCGCAACCGTCTCCATGAAGCTGGGCTACGGTCCCGCACACCGTTAGGCCGTCTTCCGCTCACGCCCCAACATCGTGCAGCCTGCCTCCAGTGGTGCCGCGACAGGCGTGAATGGAGGGACGAATGGAGACGTGTCGTCTTCAGCGATGAGAGTCGCTTCTGCCTTGGTGCCAATGATGGTCGTATGCGTGTTTGGCGCCGTGCAGATGAGCCCCACAATCAGGACTGCATACGACCGAGGCACACAGGACCAACACCCGGCATCATGGTGTGGGGAGCGATCTCCTACACTGGCCGTACACCACTGGTGATCGTCGAGGGGACACTGAATAGTGCACGGTACATCCAAACCGTCATCGAACCCATCGTTCTACCATTCCTAGACCGGCAAGGGAACTTGCTGTTCCAACAGGACAATGCACGTCCGCATGTATCCCGTGCCACCCAACGTGCTCTAGAAGGTGTAAGTCAACTACCCTGGCCAGCAAGATCTCCGGATCTGTCCCCCATAGAGCATGTTTGGGACTGGATGAAGCGTCGTCTCACGCGGTCTGCACGTCCAGCACGAGCGCTGGTCCAACTGAGGCGCCAGGTGGAAATGGCATGGCAAGCCGTTCCACAGGACTACATCCAGCATCTCTACGATCGTCTCCATGGGAGAATAGCAGCCTGCATTGCTGCGAAAGGTGGATATACACTGTACTAGTGCCGACATTGTGCATGCTCTGTTGCCTGTGTCTATGTGCCTGTGGTTCTGTCAGTGTGATCATGTGATGTATCTGACCCCAGGAATGTGTCAATAAAGTTTCCCCTTCCTGGGACAATGAATTCACGGTGTTCTTATTTCAATTTCCAGGAGTGTAGATTCCTTTCCGATGTCGATTACAACTTGTATTTGATAATTAACCAATTGCGGCAGTGCTCCTAACACTTCAGTTACCCGACAATTTTTCACTGCCAAAGTCGATATTCTTTGACTTAGGTTACACTCTGGAGAAGCTCTGCATCTACATCTACAGGGGTACTCTGCAAATCACGTTTGAGTGCCTGGCAGACGGTTCATCGAACCACCTTCACACTTCTCTATTATTCCAATCTTGTAATGTGCGTGGAAAGAACGAACACGTGTATCTTTCTGTACGAGCTCTGATTTCTCTTATTTCGTTATGGTGATCGTTTCTCCCTGTGTAGGTCGGCGTAAACAAAATATTTTCGCATTCGGAGGAGAAAGTTGGCGATTGGAATTTCGCCAGAAGATTCCTCCGCATCGAAAAACGCCTTTGTTTTAATTATGTCGATCGCAAATCCTGTATCATTTCAGCACACTCTGTCCCCTATTTCGCGATAATAGAAAACGTGCTACCCTTCTTTGAACTTTTTTGATGTACTCCATCAATCTTATCTGGTAGGGATCCCGCACCGTGCGGCAGTATTCTCAAAGAGAACGGACAAGCGTAGTGTAGACTGTCTCCTTGGTAGATCTGTTACATTTTCTAAGTGTCTTGCCAGTAAAACACAGTCTTTGGTTAGCCTTCCCCCACAACATTTTCTGTGTGTTCCTTCCAACTTAAGTTGTTTGTAATTGTAATTGCTAGGTATTTAGTTGAATTTACGGCCTTTAGATTTGACTGATTTATCGTGTAACCGAAGTTCAACGGATTACTTTTAGCACTCATGTGGATGACCTCACACTTTTGGTTGTTTAATGTCAATTACCAATTTTCGCACCGTACAGATACCTTTTCTAAATCGTTTTGCAATTTGTTTTGGTCTTCTGATGACTTTACTAGTCGATAAATGACAGCGTCATCTGCAAACAACTTAAGACGGCTGCTCAAATTGTCTCCCAAATCGTTTATATAGATAAGGAACAACAAAGAGGCTGTAACACTGCCTTGGGGAACGCCAGAAATCACTGCTGTTTTACTCGATGACTTTCGTCAATTACTACGAACTGTGAACTCTGACAGGAAATCACGAATCCATATTCCATATGCACGCAACTGCACTACAAGCCACTTGTGTGGTACAGTGTCAAAAGCCTTCTGGAAATCCAGGAATGCGGAATCAATTTGAAATCCCTTGTCAGCAGCACTCAACATTCATGCGAGTCAAGAGTTAGTTGTGTTTCACAAGAACGATGTTGACTGTGTGTGTTAACGCTCTACGCTCATCACGTTTGTAGAAGCTTCAGTACCGAATACTACATACATGGGTATACCGTAAACACTTCCTCCAACTGTAGCATTATATCTCTTTCTCTGTACTTAGACAAGACCTTAATCTTCTAATAATTCCTCTTGCAAGTCACATCCGTTATTGTATCTCAGTAATTGTAATTCATAACTAAGACTTTGAGTAATTTGCTCTGCTTGTTCGCCACGGTCAACAACAGAGAGCGGATTATGACAGAATTTAGTTTTTCGACGCAGATGCACCTGGCTGGTGTACCTCTGCTGCCACTTCGACTATTTTCACTGTCTGATGGTTATTACCGCTCCATTGCGGAGCCTGAGGATTCAACACTGCGACAGTCCTTGGGTTATTAAAATTATTATTCGGAGTATTATTCTGTCTTCGGCCTTGAATATTGCTCCATGGTGCAGAGTATCCCCCTTGTTTAGAACTTTCCAGATTAGGATTTTTGCTAGGACTAGAGCTACCTCTGTTCTCATGACCTCTCTTTCAGCTGAATGACTGGTTGTTGTCGTTGGTGATACTGTAACCGTTTTGTGAGTTATTGTTACTATTGTTACCATAATCGCCCTTTCTGCTGCCGTTGCCTTTGTATTGTGGAGAAGGGTTTCCCTTGTTTTGTTTTGATGGCGACATGCAGGCGTTGCTACAGTCGTTATTGTACTTCAAATTTTCCTGTATAAGATCGATTGAATCTAACAGTGACATAAATTGTTCTGTGTCTTTTTTGTGACACATTAATTAACTTTTATTTTATGTGATGTGGCCATCTTGCCTTCAATACCCTGATAACATAGATATCTGTTAGATATTGGTTCGTCCCAATATTTAGTCTTATTGATGTAGTTTTCAAAATACTATCTTAACGTGCCGTGTTTTGTGTTTTAAGATTCAGGTGAATAAAACTGTTTCGTAAGTCTTTCTTGAACGCCAGTGGACCAAAATTTCGCAAGGAATGTTTTCTCAAACAATTCCTGCGTTTCGCAAGGCTCAGAGACCTGCGTAGCCCACAAGGCTGGTTCACCTTGGACGTGAGATTGTACAAAATGAATCTTCTGTCTCTCACTCCAAGTTTTAGGTAAAATGGTCCTAAAACTGCGTATGAAAACAACTGGGTGAACTGACTTTTTGTCGTCAGTAAAAAGTTGGAACTGCGTTCTCTTTATCAAACACTCTTGCATGGCCAACTCCGACTTAGGAAATACTGCCCCCACAACTGAACTGTGTTCAAAAGGACAGTGATTACATCGACTTAAGTTGCTCACAATTTGTGACATAACCCCTTGCGAAATATCACGTGGGTTCTGTTGTCGCAAACCGCATGGATAACAGCCAACATGTGTGAGTCTACGCTCACACTGAAACATATTAGTATTGCTATACCTGTCTGCATTGGCTGTGTGAACATTATCACCCTGTCTGTTGCTGTTACGAGAACGGATATCTGGTTTAACACACTCTGGTATATGGCTTTGCCATAGTATAGTATTATGTTTGGTTTTTAATAGTGTCATCCGACGCAACAGTTGATAAATTGCTACTTACTATAGGTTTTCCAGGATTACCCCTACTAAATTCTGTATTACTCCATCTTTTACTGTACTTGATGACTAATTGCTTCATCCTTGGCTGCAACCATTGGTTGAATGTTTCATCACGCTTCTTACTTTCTTCCTGATATTTGTGATCTACCTTCGTTGGCTTCGACCGCTAAAACGTCGAATCTTTCTGTCAATTCTGACACCTCCTCTTTCTCTCGTAACTGCTCTGTCTGCAAGGCAGTTATTTGCGTGGACAAGGTCTGTATCAATTCTAGTACATCCTTGTACACTTCTTTCAGCTGAATAAACTCATTTTTTATTTCTTTTAAAATCTTGGTATCTCGTTCTGGTTGTACACGTTCGTGTTCGGTGAACCCTTTGCTATGTTCGGTAAACTATCAGTTTTGGTTTGTTCAAACTGCCTTTTAGGCGTAGTTTGACTATTCGTCACTTCCGTTGTACTGCCAGTGGCAAATAGTGTCAGTTAATAATTTACTATCAGCATCAGTCACTTCCAACAGATTGTCGAGTTCGTGCACTGTAGGTGACGCGTTTCTACTTGCGACAGGTCTTGGCTATCTTGCTGTTCAGCTCATTTCCTCTGCCTAAACATATTTGTCACACGAGGAACAACAAGACTTTTGGGAGACAAACAAAATGAAATCACAATAAAACCCTACACTAGAACTGACACAGGGGAAAAAAAATACATACACACACACACACTCATATATATATATATATATATATATATATATATATATATATATATATATATATGATTTAGTGCTAGAATACACATTACCATGCTTACCCTGGTTCCACTGTGCACTGACTATTCCTTCATGACAGTAAATCTCAGTTATTGCCCTTATTACCTGAATTATGCGCAGTTTATATATTGATTCTCTCTGGTAGCTTCTCAAGTACATCCTCTTTCTCTCAGTGGGATATGAAACAGATTTATAAATATACAATTACTGCTCGGTCTTAAAATGCTTCATACACATGGTTTTTCATCTCACCCACATCACAGGGCACCACTTTTGCGGTGTATGAGTCATAAAAAGTTGTGTTAAGATGTTTCAGATGATAGAGTGCAGAGTCGGTGCTGTTTGCCGTTGTTCGTATTAATGTCGCCTGAAAATGCTGAAAATTTACACTAATGTCAATCTGACCCTTTTGCAGACTAAATGGTTCATATTTGTTAGCATCTAACAAAAAAAATCACATAAGCTATACTGTTGCACTTGATGTGTACATGGGTTATCTAAAGGTGTACCAAAAAGAATCATCCGATTTGGCACGCCTATATTTCTGAAACTAATAAACAATGAATTTTGTTTTTTGGTGGACGGGAAACGCAGTAAGTTTTTTTCATACCTTTTCATAGGTGATGAATATGCCCCTCTTGAGATGCACAGCATCTGTTAGTGAAGTATTCAAATTATTCCCACACTGCAAAGAGCATATCTTGAGTTACAGCTTCCACAGCTGCTGTTATGCGATGTCTCATTTCATTCATTGTTCTTGGTAACGGAGGCACATAAACAGTGTCTTTTATAAACCCCCACAAGAAATAATCACAATTAGGTGCAGTGACCCTGGAGGCCATAACGTAAGGCTGAATCATTTGGTCCAGTGCGACCGATCCATCGTTCAGTAATCCTTTGTTTTAAAAATTCAGATGCCAGCGTGGCGTTGCTCCATCCGGTTGGTAAATGAAGTCGTTCGAATCAGTCTCCAACTGTGGGAAAAAAGTTCTCAAGCATATAGAGATATGTGCTCCCTGTAACAGTGTTCTCCGCAAAGAAAAATGGACCATAAACCTTCTCCCGTGAAACTGCACAAAACATTACATTTTGGGGAGCACCTCTCATGCTGTACAACTCATATTATGACGGTTCACTTTTCCATTTAAATGGAATGTTGCATCGTCACTAAACACTAAGCCTGGAAGAAAACTGTCATCCTCCATCTTGCCAAGAACGACATTAGCGAACTCCAGTCATTGTTGTTTGTCACCTTCACAAAGAGCTTGCAGAAGCTGGATTTTGTATGGTTTCATGTGTAAATATAGACACAATACGCCCCAGACGGATGGTTCAAATGCCTCTGAGCACTATGGGACTTAACTTCTGTGGTCATCAGTCCCCAAGAACTTAGAACTAATTAAACCTAACTAACCTAAGGACATCACACACATCCATGCCCGAGGCAGGATTCGAACCTGCGACCGTAGCGGTAGCGCGGTTCCGGACTGCGCGCCTAGAACCACCAGACCACCGCGGCGCCCCAGACGGACATCGGGAGCATGTTGAGCCGTCGAGCTCCACGGCGAACGTATTTCTGCGGACTCCTTGTGAAACTATGGCGGATGCGTTCGACGTCTGTGTCAGACACTCGGGGGCGGCCCGGTGATTTGCCTTGACACGAACAACTTGTTTTTCGGAATCGTTCATGCCATCGTCTAATGCTCTGTGCTGTAGGAGCATCCACACCATACCTTGTACTAAAGTCACGCTGAATAGTTATTATTGCCACGTACTGCGCAAAATGTAGAACATAAAATGCTTTCTGTTGCCCCACCACCATTTTTACTAGAACTGAAGTGGGCACACACTGCTGCCACCTACCGGGAACCATGTAAAACTCGATAGTTTGCTCTTTCCAACAGTACGTTGTTCACGCACGTATCTCAAATAACATAATAGTTATGATTTCTTTAAAATCGGATGATTCTTTTTGATGCACCCTGTATGCGGGGTGTTACAAAAAGGTACGGCCAAACTTTCAGGAAACATTCCTCACACACAAATAAAGAAAAGATGTTACGTGGACATGCGTCCGGAAACGCTTAATTTCCATGTTAGAGCTCATTTTAGCTTCTTCAGTATGTTCTTCCACCTACGCTCAATGGAGCACGTGATCATGATTTCATACGGGATGCTGTGCTGCTAGAACATGTGCTTTACAAGTACGACACAACATGTGGTTCATGCACCATGGAGCTCCTGCACATTTCAGTCGAAGTGTTCGTTCGCTTCTCAACGACAGATTCGGTGACCGATGGATTGGTAGAGGCGGACAAATTCCATGGCTTCCACGCTCTCCTGACCTCAACCCTCTTGACTTTCATTTATGGGGGCATTTGAAAGCTCTTGTCTACGCAACCCCGGTACCAAATTTAGAGACTCTTCGTGCTCGTATTGCGGACGGCTGTGATACAATACGCCATTCACCAGGGCTGCATCAGCGCATCAGGGATTCCATACGACGGAGGGTGGATGCATGTATCCTCGCTATCGGAGGACATTTTTAACATTTCCTGTAACAAAGTGTTTGTAGTCACGCTGGTACGTTCTGTTGCTGTGTGTTTCCATTCCATGATTAATGTGAGTTGACGAGAAGTAGTAAAATGAGCTCTAACATGGAAAGTAAGCGTTTCCGGACACATGTCCACATAACATATTTTCTTTCTTTGTGTGTGAGGAATGTTTCCTGAAAGTTTGGCCGTACCTTTTTGTAACACCCTGTATATTCCACCACAAACACATCTATCTGTGAGGCAAGAAATGTCGTGAAATAACACACTATCAGCACAAATGGAAATAAAATATCTATTACTTACGCAGTTTCATATAGTCAAGCCAGGATCGTATGTTTTATCTACTTCACGTCGAGTTCTGGTATCCAGATCAAAGTTTTTGTCTTTGAATACTCGCCAGATGATTTATTCCACATTTTAAACATCTGTTGCGCCTTAGAGTGCACTGTTGGTTTTAAATATACTGAAATTTAAAAGGACCGCGTAATGGCGGATCAAATAGCGGTTAACGATAATCCTTTCCGCCTGCGCAGCAGGAGTGCTAAATTGCTGGAAAATCTCAAATAAGCGGCAAATTGAGGTTGTTATCTAAGAAATGAACACATGTACGCTCAACGTTGCTCTACAATGTATTAAGAAACATAACCATGCTACATTTACCACAATACCGACCTGTAAGTGCAGGTAAGAATCATCGCTCTCATGACAAATGAAGCAAAAGTAGCTCCGATACGACACACGAGAAACAGTATCAAAACCAAACGAGCAATAACGATCAATAGAGGGAGATTCTAATATTTGTACACTGTTTACAATGCAGCGATTGTTTATGTCTGCTTGCCTCTACATCTCTGTTGATTGTCTTCCATATAATTAATATCTGATGTAATTACACAAAATATCCGTTCATAAGAGTTTGTTCATTTTTATATGTTTAATTTTTAATGTCACTTTTTCCATACGTTGTGTACGATTTATTGAATTCACTACCCAAGGAAAGCAACAGCGACTGCGGCGGGACGGAGCGAGTGACAAGTAACTGGTGCGCGCGAAAGTTTAAAAGGTATACTTCCAGAATATCATAGTTGCCTACTATCAGAAATATGTCCGAAATTTTCATGCGGGATCGATTTCTAGGAGTGAAATATTACAGATGTGCTTTGTTCTCCATGAAATATGAAGTCAAGTTGATGTTTCCTTATGAGTATATAGCTGCCCCTGGGTGTGCTTTAAAATCAAATATCTGATTTCGAAATCTTTGTCCCACTAAGATGAAACTCAACCGGTATCTTCTCGTGTCTCCAAGCATTTTACAAGTGCACTTAGTCCTCTTGTGACTATTAACCCGTGTATTTTCTGTTAATAGATGAAAATTATTGCAGAACTCAAGGAGGATTTCTTCGCATGCTTATGACCGAGCCCATATTCTCTCGTATTTCCGCCTATTGTTATTTTCCTTACTACAGCGCTGAAATCCCACATGGTTATTACTGCCGGCCGCTGTGACCGAGCGTTTCTAGGCGCTTCAGTCTGGAATCGCGTGACCGCTACGGTCAAAGGTTCGAATCCTGCCTCTGGCATGGTTGTGTGTGATGTCCTTAGGTTAGTTGGGTTTAAGTAGTTCTATGTTCTAGGAGACTAATGACCTCAGATCTTAAGTCCCATAGTGCTCAGAGCCATTTAACCCATTTTTGATTTTTACACATTTCCACTGTCCTTCTCCTCTCTTACTTTATCTGTATCGTCCCCTTCTCCTTGTAACATCAATATGTAAAACCTCTACACCATATTATGGCAGATTTAAAACTTCCTGGCAGATTAAAACTGTGTGCCGGACCGAGATTCGAACTCGGGACCTTTGCCTTTCGCGGGAAAGTGCTCTACCATCTGAGCTAGCCAAGCACGACTCACGCCCCATCCTACCGAGTTCGAGTCTCGGCCTGGCACACAGTTTTAATCTGTTAGGAAGTTTTATATCAGCGCACACTCCGCTGCAGAGTTAAAATCTCATTCTCGAAAATCCCCCAGGCTGTGGATACGCCATGTCTCCACAACATCCTTTCTTCCAGGAGTGCTAGTTCTGCAAGGTTCGCAGGAGAGCTTCTGTGAAGTTTGGAAAATAGGAGACGAGATACTGGCGGAAGTAAAGCTGTGAGGACGGGGCGTGAGTCGTGCTTGGGTAGCTCAGATGGTAGAGCACTTGCCCGCGAAAGGCAACGGTCCCGACTTCGAGTCTCGATCCGGCACGCAGTTTTAATCTGCCAGGAAATTTCATCTCAGCGCACACTCCGCTGCAGAGTGAAAATCTCATTCTGGCTTATGACAGATTTATAAATCAATTTCTTTTAGAATTTTTAGGAAAACTTAACTGAAAATATGCGTACAGTAGCAGGTTAGACACACTTACAACTCAATAAATCTATCGGCTGAATTACATCTGCTGAAATAAAATGATTGGAATTAATGTGGATGAAACCTATGACACAACATGAACTCAGTGAAATCTGTTCAGAAATGATGAAACTGTAGTACAATGAATACGTCGTAAAATGTGAAAAGACGTGTGAGATTGAGGTTCTAACTAGATGTCCTGTTTATCTGTCTTACTTAGATCCTTCAGTCACGACCCTTGTTATCTAAGAAATGAACACATGTACGCTCAACGTTGCTCTACAATGTATTAAGAAACATAACCATGCTACATTTACCACAATACAATACCAGAAACTCACTACTACTTACGATTTTCATTTCTTTCTGGATAAATAAGCAGAGATTCAAAACAAGCACCCTAGAAATAACGGAAATGACGGAGGACTGCGCTTTACCCTGTAATAGGAATATAAAGCAGATTAATTAAATTCACTGAAATAATGGAAAGTAGGAGATAAGCATCAGTGACATTGACTGTTTGGGACAATCCGAGAGACGTGCTCCGACAGACAGACCTTTATTGTTTACAATATACATAAATGACTTAGTTGACAACATCGGTAGCTCCGTGAGGCTATTTGCAGATGACACGGTTGTCTACAAGAAAGTAGCAACATCAGAAGACTCGTACGTACTCCAGGAGGACCTGCAGAGGATTAATGCATGGTGCGACAGCTGGCAGCTTTCCCTAAACGTAGATAAATGTAATATAATGCGCATACATAGGGGCAGAAATCCATTCCAGTACGATTATGCCATAGGTGGTAAATCATTGGAAGCGGTAACGACCGTAAAATACTTAGGAGTTACTATCCGGAGCGATCTGAAGTGGAATGATCACATAAAACAAATAGTGGGAAAAGCAGGCGCCAGGTTGAGATTCATAGGAAGAATTCTAAGAAAATGTGACTCATCGACGAAAGAAGTAGCTTACAAAACGCTTGTTCGTCCGATTCTTCAGTATTGCTCATCAGTATGGGACCCTTACCAGGTTGGATTAATAGAAGAGATAGACATGATCCAGCGAAAAGCAGCGCGATTCGTCATGGGGACATTTAGTCAGCGCGAGAGCGTTACGGAGATGCTGAACAAGCTCCAGTGGCGGACACTTCAAGAAAGGCGTTACGCAATACGGAGAGGTTTATTATCGAAATTACGAGAGAGCACATTCCGGGAAGAGATGGGCAACATATTACTACCGCCCACATATATCTCGCGTAATGATCACAACGAAAAGATCCGAGAAATTAGAGCAAATACGGAGACTTACAAGCAGTCGTTCTTCCCACGCACAATTCGTGAATGGAACAGGGAAGGGGGGATCAGATAGTGGTACAATAAGTACCCTCCGCCACACACCGTAAGGTGGCTCGCGGAGTATAGGTGTAGATGTAGATGTAGACTGCACGATTAGGATGATGGTCTGTTTCTGCCTGATACAGTCCGGGGTTGAGACACGTTTCACTGTACTACTGAGAATTTGTTCAGATGTAAGAACCAAAGAGTAAAGTTCAAATCAGCTTCTCTTTTTACCCAACGATGTTCGCGATAGCACTTCCTCGAATCGTCAATGTTCGTCCTGGAATTTCCGTCATCGATCATAAGTGACTATTTGTAGTGTGTGTGTCAAGCTGAATATATATGAAACTTAAATGCACGTTTGCCAAATCGAATTGAGTGGCAAATGCTGTCTAGAGAGATGACATCTGTCTGGAAGACGCGATATTTCGGTAATACTGTCCGAATGCCTGAGTCCCCATTCCGAGAATATCGTGATCGTTGCCAGAAGCTGCTATTCATCACACGTGGAGTACGTCCGTTCCGTGGCATGCATGGCTCGGGGCAATCGATTCCGCACGTGCAGCCGAAGGAATGTGGCCCTACTGAAATAGCAGCCAAGCAGGTGGAGACGAGCTGACTTCCATTCAAAACTACCAGCGCTTGTTACCGCTACGCGCTACACTTCATGTCGGTCGGTACGGACCACGATCGGTCTACTGCTTACAGAAAATTCGGATTTGCCAGCTGGTACTTACCACTGTTCAGGGAAGTCCGATTCTGGATCCGAGTCACTAGATTCCAATCACCCACTCTCATCGCCGTAGTTTGGTTAGCAGTGAAATAATAGCCTGGAGCTCTACGTCATTCTTCTGTTTTAAAATGAGGGCAAGTGCAAGTAGCGCTCTGATGGCTCCATACTAAATTATATATACAGAGATTTCATCTCTAGGTTCTGAAGAGTGAGTTTTGGAGTATCAAAATAGATGACATAAATGGCCGTATCTTTTGAGTGCAGAGTTTTAGAAGCTTATATTTTTATACACCGCCAAGGGAACATATACCTCAATCATCATCATCATCATCATCATCATTTAAGACTGATTATGCCTTTCAGCGTTCAGTCTGGAGCATAGCCCCCCTTATAAAATACCTCCATGATCCCCTATTCACTGCTAACATTGGTGCCTCTTCTGATGTTAAGCCTATTACTTCAAAATCATTCTTAACCGAATCCAGGTACCTTCTCTTTGGTTTGGGTTCCTGTAGTCATGTCCTAGTTCATGAACCACGGGCAACGTATGAGTGGCCAAGTAAGTGGTCCCGACAGTCGGGATACCAGTTACTTTGGAATACGGCTGGGCGTCTCGGACATATTCTGAGTCGTGGTCACCTTTGTGCTCATACGGCAAAGACTACCAAATCCACCGGTTAGTCCCTCAGCCGTTAGGGGTAAAACCCAATGGGACTCGGGGCAAGTAAGGCTAGCAACCTGCTTCCCTGGCACTTTAAATATGATGCTGGCAACAATCAGAGCAAAATTCCTCGGACCTTTGGAGGTGACGGAATCCCACCTCTAACTGACATATACCTTAGTATTTAACATAAATTTCAACTTGATATTTCTACATGTTCCTGAGAAAAAGGGAATAGTCGGATAACAAAGTGATCATAAACTGAAAAGCCAAAGTAACTGGTACACCTACCTGATATCATGTAGGGCCCCCGCGAGCACGCAGAAGAACCGCAACACGACGTGGCACGGACTCGACTACCGCTTGAAGTAGTGCTGAATGGAATTGACACCCTGATTCCTGCAGGGCTGTCCATGAATCCCTAAGAGTGCGAGGGGTTGGAGATCTCTTCGAAACAGTACGTTGCAAGGCATCCCAGATATGCTCAATAATGTCCACGTTTGGGGAGTTTGGTGGCCAGCGGAGGTGTTTAAGCTCAGAAGAGTGTTCCTGGATCCACTCTGTAGTAATTCTGGACGTGTGCGGTGTCGCATTGTCCTGCTGGGATTGTCCAAGTCCGTCGGAATTCACAGTGGACACGAATCGATGTAAGTGATCAGAAAGGATGCTTTCGTACGTGTCACCTGTCAGAGTCGTATCTATTCGTATCACGTGTCCCATATCACTCCAACTGCACACTGCCCACACCATGACCAGCTTGAACAGTCCCCTGCTGACATGGATGGTCCATGGGTTCAGGAGGTTGTCTCCATACCCATACGCGTCCATCCGCTCGATACAACTTGAAACGAGACTCGACCTACCAGGCAAGATGTTTCCACTCATCAATACTCGAATGTCGGTGTTGACGGGCCCAGGTGAGGCGTAAAACCGTGTGTTGTGGAGTCATCAAGGGTGCACAAGTTGGTCTTCGGCTCCGAAAACCCATATCGATGGTGTTTTGTTGAATGGTTCTCGCGCCCAGAATTGAAATCTGCAGCAATTTGCGGAAGGGTTGCACTTGTGTCACGTTGAACGACTCTCTTCAGTCGTCGTTGGTCGCATTCTTGCAGGATCTTTTTCCGGCCGCAACGATGTCTGAGATTTTTATGTTTTACCGGATTCCTGGTATTCACTGTACGCCCGTGAAAATCGCTGCTTCATCGCTACCTCAGAGATGCTGTGTCCCATCGCTCGTGTGCCGATTATAACACCACGTTCATTTAAATCCTGATAACCTGCCATTGTAGCAGCAGTAACCGATCTAACAACTGCGCCAGACTCTTGTTTTCTTATATAAGCGTTGCCAACCGCAGTGCCGTATTCTGCCTGTTTAGATACCTCTGTATTTGAACACGCATACCTATACCAGTTTCTTTGGCGCTTCAGTGTGTAAGATTTTACTCTTTACCGGTTGAGGTACGGAACCCTAAAAGTTAGCACCCATCAGAAGATTCGCAAATTCACCACTTCTGTGGATACACTTGCCTTGTGGTCACTACGCTTAAGTGCACGGCTTACCTTTATGTTTTGGATGTTTTTAAATTATTAAATAACAAACAAAACTTTTGCATGGTGTTCGTTTATTACCATCCAGCACAAATCATAGAGAGCAATTCCTCTGCCTGAATATGAGGTCATTCCAGTGATGCCGCCATACTACTTACTAGTATCAAAACACTCTGCCAGTGACTGCCACAATTTACTAATACTCATCACTACTGCCCACCTTCAATTGAGGTGGTTGCTTTTGTTCTGGTGACTCGTGATATGATTCGCATTGCGTCAAACAAGCCATACCTCAGAATTACAAAGTGGCTTATGGAACAAATGAACATTTCTACAGGTACTTTTTTTTTTCCAAATCAAAACATTGCCCGTTAGAGGCTGGCCAGTTTTCACATTTATTTCCTAATGGCCAGTTTCGACTCTTTAGTCATTATCAGGCAGCATTGAGATGCCTTCTATGCAACGTGTGCAACATATGTACCTTGGAAAGCAATCCAACAGAAAACGTGGAGTGGCACATAAACATTAGTGTGGTCTGTACTAAATAGACAGTCTAACATTCTGCGCGGTGTCTGTTTGTTCTAAGTCGTGTCTCCCTACCACTTTCACGCAACGATGCTCTGAGCGTGTTTTTTAGGGAATTGACTAGTTTGAACCTGGGACCTGTTGCTGGTAAGGAGACGCCAGACCACACATGACATGTACAGTTCAGAAGAGTTCAGTGAGACTAGCGATGATATAATCAAATACTTAATGATATCAGCTTCAGCTCCACTGCACTCCCTGTAAAAGAATTTTAATACTAACTAAATTTAGTGGAAGGGGTTCAAGGCTTTCTTATTTTTAGTTAGCTGGTAAAATAGCGTCGAAAAAGCAGTTAAGTTTACCACTGGAAATTTTATTCTACTCACAAAACATTGTTTATAAAGTGCACTATTGATAAAAGGAAATATTTTAATACAGGATGATAAAAACCAACTGCGTTCAACAAAAATGTGAACGAATATTCCCTGAATGGGTTTCCAAGTTCTACAGTGGATCGAAGGATGACCTATGCCATATCACATCTATAATCTAGGTTTAAGTTAAGTTTCATAAAACAGAAAACTATCCAAATGATCTACAGTGACCCTCAATTATCTTTAATTACTTATCTAACTTGTCGTAAATTACAGTGGCTGATGTGGCTTCTCAATAACTATATAACAGAAAAATCATCGCGTTTCAGATTTTAACTTCAAGTAGCAAATGTGAATACCATGAGCTTTAATTGACGATCGACACTAGTATTATGCAAAACGGGGGTGTAACAGATGAGACTTCTGCAGTTCTGAGTGCAGGCTTCTGCGCTCTCATGCGGCATCGCGTGCGTTCATTACCTTGTCGTTGGTTAGGCAGCGTCAGGGGGCGGCGGGCAGCACAGCTCCACACCTCGCTATCTCGGAAGCAACTCTCTCTAACGTCTCCTTACTAGAATCTACCGAAGTTGGTTTAAGAAAAGCTATCTGGCTGTGTTTTCAACTGACCAATCAGGGTCTCAATGTTAAGCTCTGCCTACAAAAATTCTGTCTATCCAATGAGAAACATTATACTTTTCCTGATGGGGCAATGTTTTTAATGTTTGCTACGTAACAGAGACGCGTATAGTCTCATGCTAAAAGTTGCAGCTGGTGTGGACCTTTTAGTGTTATTGTAAGATCTATACTGTTCTTCTGGAGGGCTCTATCTTTTAACACGGGCTGGGGGGTGGTCATGGCGGTCGCCTGGCGACGTGGGTGTCCGTCCCTTATCGTAGGGCCTCCTAGCCTACACGGATCTGCTCTCGGCTTCTGTTCTCGTTTCTCCCCTCGGAACTGCATCTGTTTCACGGTGGGAAGGTATGACATGCATTTAGGCGTTCTTGTGTTAGTCTGTGGTATTCCATTTGCTCACTCGTTGATCGTATTACTTTGGTTAATTTAATGTCAGGATTTATTCGGAGCTATGTGACATACTGCCGGATTTGCTATCATGCCAGGGTTTTCATGGAAGGTGTTGGATTTGCCTGACACCCTACAACAGAATGTTTACAGTGCATCTAGGTTGCCACGTAAGCTGTAAGGTGTGCATTCTTCAGTTTCATTGTACATGGCTCTGACATAAGCTTTGTAAAAATTCTTTCCCTATTTGATACAGCAAAGGTCGAAAACTATTACAAAAAAATGTGAATACAACAAGCTTCCGGACGTATCTGAACGTTCCCTGCCCGACTACAAAATAAAATGTACAAATCTCTCGGCAGCTGTAGCCTCTCAGTGAACTACACGGTACACAGTAGGTCCTTACTATGAAGTGTCGCCATTAATATGATGGGCACACTCGTCATCGTCGTCATTCGCATCTCTGCAACTGGCGCGACTTACAGTCTGTGTCTCCTAAGAGTCGTCAGTCGCAATTCTCTGATCCTTCAGCAAATATTTCCGATTTCGTTTTCTCATTGTTTAGGTAGAGTCAGCCAAAACGAACAGTTCCGTCACGTCTTTCATATGACGTCCACTGTCGACGGAAAACACCGCTTTGTTTCGAATTACAAACAATGTGATTTTTAAATCGGAATTTTAAGTGCCGATTCGATAGAGCGCTCCCAAATTAGTGTAGTCCGATATTGCTCTTGTCGATATTTATTAACAGGGACAGTAAAACTCGATGAACAACCAGTATTACAGCAGCGGCGGCACTGCCCTGGCTCCCACCGACTGATACTGCAGCGCTACTGACACATGGGTTGCTGTTTATTCTTTGTGTTTTACTGTCCCTGTTATTACATATCGATAAAACGAATACCGGACTAGACTAATTCGGGACCGCTCCATCGAACCGGCACGAAAAACTCCAGTTTAAAAATAATTTTGCTTGTAATGGGAAACAAACCGATGTTTTCTATTGACAGTGGCCGGCGCATGAAAGACTTGATGAGCAGTAATTGTTTGGGTTGGCACCAGATGCTCAATCCAAAAGCGAAACTGCAAATATCTGCCGAAACACCTGAGAAAATGCGCCTGCTGGCTCTTAGGAGTCACACCGGGTAGGTATACCGGGAGTGTCGCACAAGCTACACTATTGGCCATTAAAATTGCTACAACAAGAAGAAATTCAGATGATAAACGGGTATTCAATAGACAAATATATTATACTAGAACTGACATGTGATTACATTTTCACGCAATTTGAGTGCATAGATCCTGAGAAATCAGTACTCAGAACAACCATCTCTGCCCGTAATAACGGCCTTGATACGCCTGGGCATTGAGTCAAACAGAGCTTGGATGGCGTGCACAGCTACAGCTGCCCATGCAGCTTCAACACGATACTACAGTTCATCGAGAGTAGTGACTGGCGTATTGTGACGAGCCAGTTGCTCGGCCACCATTGACCAGACGTTTTCAATTGGTGAGAGATCTGGAGAATGCGCTGGCCAGGGCAGCAGTCGAACATTTCCCGTATCCAGAAAGGCCCGTACAGGACCCGCAACTTGCGGTCGTGCATTATCCTGCTGAAATGTAGGATTTCGAAAGGAATCGAATGAAGGGTAGAGCCACTGGTCGTAACACATCTGAAATGTAACGTCCACTGTTGAAAGTGCCGTCAATGCCACCAAGAGGTGACCGAGACGTGTAACCAATGGCACCACATACCATCACGCCGGGTGATACGCCAGTATGGCGATGACCAATACATGCTTCCAATGTGCGTTCACCGCGATGTCGCCAAACACGGATGCGACCATCATGATGCTGCAAACAGAACCTGGATTCATCCGAAAAAAATGACGTTTTCCCATTCGTGCACCCAGGCTCGTCGCTGAGTACACGATCGCAGGTGCTCCTGTCTGTGATGCAGCGTCAAGGGTAATCGCAGCCATGGTCTCCGAGCTGATAGTCCATGCTGCTGCAAACGTCGTCGAACTGTTCGTGCATATGGTTGTTGTCTTGCAAACGTCCCCATCTGTAGACTCAGGGAACGAGACGTGGCTGCACGATCCGTTACAGCCATGGGGATAAGATGCCTGTCATCTCGACTGCTAGGGACACGAAGACGTTGGGATCCAGCACGGCGTTCCGTATTACCCTCCTGAACCCACCGATTCCATATTCTGCTATCAGTCATTGGATCTCCACCAATGCGAGCAGCAATGTCGCGATACGATAAACCGCAATTGGTATTGGCTACAATCTGACCTTTATCAAAGTCGGAAACGTGATGGTACGCATTTCTGCTCCATACACGAGGCATCTCAACAACGTTTCACCAGGCAACGCCGGTCAACTGCTGTTTGTGTATGAGAAATCGGTTGGAAACTTTCCTCATGTCAGCACGTTGGAGGTGTCACCACTGGCGCCAACCTTGTGTGAATGCTCTGAAAAGCTAATCATTTGCATATCACAGCATTTTCTTCCTGTCGGTTAAATTTCGCGTCTGTAGCACGTCATCTTCGTGCTGTAGCAATTTTAATGATCAATAGTGTATCAACTTTATATGTATAAATGCAAAAAATGCCATACTCTTTCGTGTTTCTAGTCTGGGACATATTGTCCTTGAATTAAAATTAAAAACAGTTCCCACGCGTCTGTACTAACAGATTTTCGGAAGGTTTCCGTAAGTTGAAAGACAAACGTCAGAACTGTGAAAACTCTCGAAAAATATTTCCAATTGGTAGTTCCGCTGCTTCACCACCAGCTTTTCTAGTATTTGGCCGAAAAAACCTTAACATTACACCGGATCAGAATTCGGAACATCCCACTATACCTCTAGGGGTAGAGAATTATAAACGTGATTTAAAAAAGTATATTTAGTGATTTAGAAGTAAGAAAGTCGATTTCAGTTATAGGCATTTCGCTGACGTCACTCTCCTGTAGAATTATGTTATATAGTTTAGTCCAAGAGCATTCAGAGGACCTTCTAAACATCGACACGAGTTCTTCAAACAGACATCTTACGAAACTCAACTCGCTTTGTTTGTTAATGCTAAGGTTGTACAGCACAGACTTGTTAGTACTGCAGGCTGCAAAGCCCTCACTGTGATTAAGTAAGCGCAGCAATTTAAAAAAATAATGGGCAGCGAGACAAGTTAATTGTTCCGAGTTGCGATCCCGCTGCCCCTTTGGCAGCTAGAGTCAGCTCAAGATAGCTAAGTACGACAAACGCCCGCTCTCTCCTTTTCGGGAGGAAATAAAATTACACGAACGAACGGAGAGGGGCGGGCCGCCATCGGATCAATGGCGCCGCATGGGGGCCGCGGTGTGTGCGTCCGCCATCTCTGCGAACCAGAGCGCCGTAGAGGAGGAGATTTGTCGAGGTCATTACAGACGGAACACTAGCTCGGATTGGGGAAGGCTGGGAAAGGAAATCGGCCGTACCCTTTCAAAAGAACCATCCCTGGATTTGACTGAAGCGATTTAGGGAAATCACAGAACAGCAGAAATCAGCATGGCCGAAGGCAGGTTTTGAACCGTCGACCTCCCGAATACGAGTCCAGTACGCTAACTCTTCGCTACCCCACTCGATGCGCCGTAGACAAAGCCCCCCCCCCCCCCTCCGCCTTGTTGATGCCGCGTTGTTTTACTTCCGTAAACCAATTGATACTCCGTCGCACTGCTTTTTAGCCCAACTGTATATCGGATCTGATATGTGACTGGTTTATAGACTTCCTTATTGATAGACCTCAACACGGAAGAATAATGGGACATTTGGTGTTTATAATATATGCAGAATGTTTCCGAAGTGATGGTCAATAATTCATACAACTTGGAAAGCAAAGGCCAAAAGTAGGTAAATAGCTCAAAAAACCAACCATTGTCGAGATAGAACACACTTTCCGTTACGGTTCGTCAGCGTCTAGGAGCACATGACATCTCTAAACGCTAAAGTAGGCGTTCGAAATGTTCACGCGTATGAATGCAACAATGAACTCGCCTCTGAAGGCAGACCTGGGGAATCCTGTAAATGCTGGAAGGCTGTTTCAGTTCGCAAGCGTAATTCCTAAAGAAAGTTGACCTCGGTAGTATAGACCAGGCTTTTGCCATGACCCCACACACAAAAATCCATGGGATAAAAAATCCGGAGACCTTGGAGGCCATGACACAGACCATCCTCTACCTATCCAATGGTGACCATACGTCCGAGTTAGAAGCTTGCGCACTCATAAATGAAAATATGCCGGAGCACATGTCATGCATGAACCACATGTTCAGGCGTTCGTTCAGTGTAGCATCATCATGTACATCTGGAGATACAGTCCGCAGAAACCGCATGTACGACTGTCCGGTTAGTGTATGTGGTGAGAAGTTTGGTCCAATAATGTGGTTTCCGAGCAGTCCTACATAGACGCTCAGCGAACCACGCTGCTGATGTCGTGATACGTGTTTTCATTAGGATTGACATCGTCCCAAAAGTGACAGCTATGGTAGTTGTAACCTCCCAACAGAAAAAAATTAATTATACTATTCACATTTAGTGTATTCTCCTAACAGAAAAAAATCTCGTTTAAGTTCCCAATAGAAAAACTTCTTTCCAATAACAAAATTTCAAGTTCTAATGTGACCTTCCATTAAAGACTGACTGCATATCGAGATTAATAAGTTTTGACGTCAGCAGCGCTGCGTTATGGCCCTTTGAAATCATCCTGAATAAACTGAAAATGATGTCGCCGGATAACGCTATCTATTTATCTACTCCTATAAGAAATTTTTGGCACAGCCCTGTGCAATGCTGGCCACTGGATTTTTATTTGCAGGAAAGCAGCTGATTTTCTTTTGCTTAATCAACATGAGTATGCACAGGAAAAATTCGTAAAATCTTTAAACGCAGATAAATGACTGGCAAAAATTTTCTTCAGAACAAAAGTTATTATTGAAACATTTCTGCAAGGAATTACATGGGACTTTAACATCATAATTTTGGTTAAATCATTTGCGGCAGTCAACATATGAGCGCGGCAAACAAGGAACAATAATAATTTTTTTTTACCTTCTACTACATCGCTCAGGCACTGCTATCGTTCTGCACGACCGGCCCAACACAAGTCAACCGCTGGCCTGCCTTGTCCGAACTCCAGAACTTAAGTGCTCTGTGCGAGCTACAAAACACGGCTTACTGCCAACACTGCTCTGACCTGCGATTCTACTGTAGCATAGATATTCCATATCGCAGGGAGCGCGTGAGCAATCCATCGAAATTACATCTGCTCAAGTGCGCTAGCGAATAGTAATGAATCCGTAATGAACCCTTTACATAGTTAAAAATACCGTGACAGGTAACTCAAGCTCATCTGTGAACAGAATACTGCTTACAAACAGGGAATTCAGGGTACACTGTTGTTGCACCCATTGGTAGAAATTCTCCCCCAAGGAGAGAAGTCTGCATTGTTGAGGGCTTGCGCTCACTGGAGATGGTATGGATAAAGTATTTGCCGTTGTAAAATCCGCCACACACTGATAAGACTCAGGACACGCTCTTGGGTAGCAATCCTCCTTGTTCTAGTTCTCGGACGGTCGTGTACAAGAGTAACATCCTTTCCCCAACATTGGGTATTAAGGAGCTGGGTCGATCTTCTCGTACATGTAGTGCGAAACTCCTGGTTTCTTAAAGCGCTGATGTATTCGGCTAAACGAACGCCTGTCGGGCTGCCTGCGGAGAGGAAACCACCTTCCTACAATCGTGCAGCCTCAAGGGCACTGTCATTCGCTTTGCCATGTATGAAGTGTATGTCAGCGTACTCTTCGTTGGTGTAACCTCTGTCCATGGTGCCTTTACGTTCGTAACTGATTGTGAGCCGGTACGGCACAGTGCACGGAGGGCTAAAGGGAAGTAGGTGCGCATGCGTAAACAAAAGACAGTCCATCCCAGACCTTGAGATACCAATGAAAACACCAATGTAACCAGGGGCTTTTAGGGTTGCTTCCCAACTTGAATTAATGCAATACCATGTTTATTGCAGCCATGTTTATTGGAGCCATGTTTATTGGAGCCATGTTTATTGGAGGCTATCGGCGGACGATGCTGCTGTCTATAGGAAAGTTGTAAAACCAGAAGACTGTAGAGAAATGTAGAACAACCCGTGAAGATGAATGATTAGTACAGGACTGGTAGTCGATGTTTAACGTAAACATATACAACACATTGCGAATAAATAAGCGAATAAATTCACTGCTGTCCAATTATACCACTAGCAAGAAAATAGTAAATGCCGTAAAATTCCTAGGAGTAATGTTTTGGGGCGATCTAAAGTAGAATCATCCCATAAAACAATTAGTAGGACAAGCAAATTCCAGGCTATGATGTAATTGATCCGCGAAAGAAGTGGCTCGCAAAACACTCATTCGTCAAACTCTTCACTTTTGTTTATGTCTGTCACCTTTACCAAGTAGGATTAACGGAAGAGATAGAGAAGATACAACCAAGAGCGGCACGTTTCTCCATGTGATCTTCCCCCGTTCGAGCGCGTTTCGGATATGATCAACTGACTCTCCAGTGGCAGACGCTACAAGAAATGCACTGTGCGTCACGGAGAGGTTTTTTGTCGAAATTTCCAGAGCTTACTTTACTTGCTCACTCGGACGTCTCCTGAAATGACCACTACGAGAAAATGAGAGGTGTTATCGCACATACGGAGCTTTACAGAAAATCATTCATCCGGGACCTAGTCGCACATGAAATTAGAAAATGGACAAGACATACCCACCGCCACGCACAGTAAGGTAGCTCGCGGAGAATCGACGTTGATGTAGGTGTAGATGTTTTAGTTAACTGCGCGGATAATACCTCCTACTCTTTTATTTTTCTTTATTGAATTTCGATTCCCCACCATAGGAGGGGGGGGGGGGGGGCTGGTAGCAGCGTAATACGCCGCTCGGCAGCCTACATAAGAGTTAAAAACATTATGAGGAGATAACAAAGCAATAAAAACAGGCGATAAAACGGTGACTGTTTAAAGCTATAACGCGGGGAAAAGTTGCGGAAGTGAAAATATACAAATAAAGGGTTAGTCATGCTGATTAAAACACTTAGTAATTTAGACAGGCACAATTAAAAACATGGCGACAGTCAGGTTTCTGCACGCAAGAGTTAAAAAAACACACCTAGCGACAGTATGGTGTCTGTTCACAACATTCAAAAGTGGACACACAACACTGATCACTCACATAAACACTGCATTGTAGAGTAGACACGAAGGCAGATGGGGGAGGGGGGGGGAGGAGGACCGGGACAGATGAGGGGGGGGGGGGGGGAAAGGAGGAGGAGAAGCGAAAAGGGAGGGAGCCAATGGAGGGAGAGGACACAGAAAAAGGGGGGGAAGGGTGGACGTGAGAAGGAGTGAGGAAGGCAGTCGAGGGGAAAGCAAACGGAATCGGAGGAGAGAATGGAGTCAAAGAGAGGGTAGGTGGGGAGACCACCTACTCTGTCAGAAAGTAGTGAAAAAGGGTAATATAAGATGCTCGATTTCGGAGCGCAGTTTTGTTCCTTTGTGAGTTAATTCTCCCTTCCATATTTTTAAGATCACTGCTGAATGGTGCAACAAAGGAAGATAATCCGCTCTTTTATGCCATGCGGATTTCTGTTAGGATTTGCTACTTTTACACTAACCTGTAACCACCATGTAATGGGGAATCGACCACTAGATGTCACGAATGGCCGACCCGTCAGTATAAAAGGAGGTGTGACGTAGACATCTGATCAAAAGGAGACACCAAAACACAGACGACATACAGCTGACTGAGACTTGCGATTCCGCCAGGTATCTTGGAACGTACCTAGATGAACACTTACACTGGAAGGCACACCTGCCGGCCGCGGTGGCCGAGCGGTTCTAGGCGCTTCAGTCCAGATCCACGCGAATGCTACGGTTGCAGGTTCGAATCCTGCCTCGGGCATGGATGTGTGTGATGTCCTTAGGTTAGTTAGGTTTAAGTAGTTCTAAATTCTATGGGACTAAAGACCTCAGATGTTAAGGCCCATAGTGCTCAGAGCCATTTGAACCATTTTTGAAGACACACCTTACGTACCTATTAAATAAAACGCGAAAGAGAGAAAACCTGATCAGGCAAGTTCAAGGACGATTTCACGGATGCGACAACCAAACAACAATCCACACTTACAATACACACATTAGACCTTTCATAGAATATGCTGCAGCTCCACTAGGAGGTATACATGGACCAATTGTGGAACGACTTTACTCGACTGAAAGATGAATTCTACGCAACATCTGCAGACTGCCAATACTTACACGAGTGACAAAGTGTATAATGTCACTGGAGCGGAGCTTCTACAATCCCGACTCACCAAACTCAGAGCAAGATATGGATGGCACATACTGTCATAACGACCAGACATGGAAGACCCAGACGACCCAAAAGTTCAAATACGCCCACCAGTGCGTACAGTACATCACAACGCCAGCAGCGCGCGCGCACACAAACACACACACAGATGTAATCACACACACCACAGGGAAGCCATCATCACATTTAAAAACCATACAGACACACTCTAGCATTACGTTAGTTACAAGAAAATAATCTGTAAACATCACATGAGGATATAGGTGGCAAAACGTGAAGTAGAGGGACACCGTAAACAACAAATGCAAATGGCACCACAGCCAGACCTAAGTGAATAAATTACCCTCAAAAACCATAACAAAAATGGTATGATCTGGCATGGTAAAAACATGCAACATATGTCAACAATAGCCACCATTGTATTCAATTATGTTATTATCATTTTATCTTATTATCATACTACTATCAAATGAACTTATTAATATTTACAACTAATTGTGTAACTTGAAATAAGGGACAACGTAAGCTGCGCAGGATCAGCCGAGCAGTCTAAGGTGCTGCAGTCATGGACTGTGCGGCTGGTCCTGGTGGAGGTTCGAGTCCTCCCTCAGGCATGGGTGTGTGTGTTTGTCCTTAGGATAATTTAGGTTAAGTAGTGTGTAAGCTTAGGGTCTGATGACCTTAGCAGTTAAGTCACATAAGATTTCACACACATTTGAACATTTGAAGGGACAACGTAAGCCCAAGCCCCCAACAAAGACACACATACCTCAAAGTTCCGAATAACTAACTGTTACTTCTAATATAGAACTTTTGTAAATAACAGTAGTTATAGTATATAATATGTTTTGTTTGTTTTTAATATTGTGTATTAAATTGGGGACCTAGAAATGACAGAGGCTTCGCCCCACCATAGTCCTCAGTGGTTCACAACCCCAACAGGTATTGTCCATTCCAGCCCCCAGTGGACACCCCCCCCCCCCCCCCCCCCGGGAACGTCTCATACCAGACGAGTGTAGCCCCAAATGATTGCATGGTAGAGTAATTATGGTGTACGCGTAGGTGTAGACAGTGTTTGTGCAGCAATCACCGACATAGTGTAACTGAAGCGTGTAACCTCCCCACAAAAATTTTCGAATGACAATACTTAATAGAAATGGGAGCCAAACGTAACCTCCCTGCAATTAAATTTAATGACAATAAAAGTGAGAATCGCAATCTGACTCAAATATAAGTTGTTCATAAAAAATTAAAGTCCATTCAGTGATAACAAAATCTCAGTGATAATAATGATTCAATTAAACCGAAATATCGGTCTTTGGCCCTGTGCAAAAAATCAAAATTAAATTCTTACCTCATTGCAACACCTAGTCAAATTTCTGCTCTTGTTGTTGTGCACCGCTTGGAGGAACTGCATTGCAAATAATAATATTCCCTTTTTTTTCTTTTTTTCTTTTTTTTTAATCTAATTGAAAACTGAAATTTTTGTTTAGGGGAAGTGGAACGAAATAGTTACTTCAATTAAATGAAAATTTTATGTAAAATTGCTTTTGAAATCAAAGTTATTATTGGGGGCACTTGTTGAAAATTATTTACAATAATTAAAACTTTACATTATCCGATAATTATCTTAATTAACAGTATACCTCATTCAGCATCTTGACCAGTGTTGTCGCCAGACCACATCACGCAACCCCACTGGGCTGCTACCACTGACCGACCGCTCTGCGTGACGACTACTAGCGTACTGCACGCCACTGAACAGAGCTACTGCTTGCGACGACTACTGACAGAGTACTCAACCCAACTAGACAGAGCTACAGACTCGCAACGACTGACTGACAGACTGAGAACCGCTCGCAACACTCGCGCGGTCAAGCGCATACTCTCTGGTCACAGATGCTACAATGCCTCGCCATCGCTGCTATGTTACATACGTGTTTCATAACCCTCCACTGGGGGGGCAAAAATTTGGCAGCGATGGTGAGTCATTTGGACTTGCCAAGCGCTGCAAAATTTTTCTCTAATTAACAAAGTTCTACAACTTACAGAATATTTAAATGTTGTGCACACGCACTAAGTACAAAATATATCAGACAAAGACAAAATGTGAGTACAAAACATAGTAGCAAATCAGAAAAATGTATATACAAATTATTTGACAGATAACAAAGTGCACAGGCACTGAAAAAATTCTTTAGCATATTCAGAACAAATAAACAGACTGGCAAAATATTATGTTGACAAGTGACATGAGTGCACATGCACTGCAGTTGAGAACATATCAGTAATTGATGAAATGTATGTACAATTAGTAACAAATGACATAAGTGCATTCGCAGTAAAGTATTGACTATACAGAATAGTAGAAATCATATTGAAAAATGAGAAAAGTGTACAGGGACTGAAGTTCAGTAGAAAACATATTAACACCTAACAGAAGTGCACATGCACTGTAGTTCAGAAAATAAAAAAATGTATATACAATATAAAAGACAAAAGTGCACATATACTGTACTTCAGAACAAATCAAAAAAAATGTCTTTAGCATTTTGGCAATAAATAAACATAATAGCAAAAAAATCATGTCGACCAGTGACATAAGTGTACTCGCACTGGAGTTTAGCGAATTGAAAAAATGTATAGCCATGAACATAAATAATGTTAGCAAAAATGATTTTCACTATGTGACAAGAATTAGGATAGGAAAGGGAAGGATTGCATCATGGTTGTAGCACTTTAGATTGCACACAGCTGTTTTGAAAGTCCATATCTTTCCACAGAAGTACAACACCAAGTGACACAACTTGAAGTTCTTTTTCCTTCAGAATTTATCAGTGTAGCCAAGACACTGAACTGTCGTAGTAATATTCCATTTTTTTTTATTTTGGCAGTGTATTAGGTACACCAAACAATGGGACCATAATAACGTCTTCATCGCTCACGGTGGTGGACAGCAAGTCGTGTCAACACCACGCTCTTACACGGCACATCAATGTAGAATTAGTGCAAAACCAAATATAGTGCTCCATGATCACTAGGATAAACAGGACAAATGGACATTGCAGTAATTCAGGGTAGTTAGCTCATAAGGTGAAGGACATTAAGCCACATAATATTGTCAATTACAGTAGTAGTTTGCGGCATTCATAGCCCAGTTATTGAACATTTCTGTACCATGTATGTAGTATTACAGAAAAATGTTCATTAATTGTTTTACATAGAATCAGTAATCTTCTTTTCCTAGTTACAAAGCATTATTAAATAATCACATTCTTTTCCAGTTACAAAGTATAGCATAGTTAATTAATCATTTGTCATTCCAATATGGTATTAATCATTAACCTTCTCCTAATTACAAAGCATCATGAAACAATCGCATTCTTTTCCAGTTACAAAGTATGGCATAGTTAATTAATCATTTGTCATTTCAATAGTAAAAATCATTAGCTTTCTAATTACAAAGCATTATGAAACAATAGCATAGTTAATTAATTATGTGTCATTCCAATCTAGTAAGAATCATTAACCTTCTTCTAATTACAAAGCATTATTAAACAGTCACATTCATTTCCAATTACAAAGTATGAACATTGAAAACAAGAGCTAATTAATGGCATAATTAATAACAATTCATTAAGTGACACTAATTATTGGCACTCAGTGGCCATCAGGTATCGAATAGTATAAAGCATTGTTCCTCATTCAGTATTATTCAGATCATTACGAAGTCATTATTAAAAATCAGTTAATTATAGTCATAGCATTAATAATCATGGGGATTATACGTAGTCTCATTACAATAACAGTGGCAATTACTAGCCAGTTACTAAGCATTATTTTATATATATGTGTATTTTTGTTGTCTCATTAAGAAGTCATTACTCAAGTGACATACTATTCAGAGCTAATCAGTATTATTCAGAATTTTCTCAAACTGGTATCACTATTTGGGACTGTTAATACATTTTTTTTTGTTAGCAATGCATTGCGTTGGGATCGATAATTAATTACTGAGGCATAACACTTTTTGCTTTTGACCTATTGCTGCCAATGAGGATAGGTAACGTCATTCGTCATGAGTCAGCTGTAGCAAGGTTATGTAACAAGGCAGTATATGTGATTACATTTATAAATGGTAAACACAAATGGGTAAAAAAGTAAAAATGCAAGTACTAGAATAGGTATAATAAGTAACAGTTTTAGTAAGTATCATGACAAGCATCTCCTGGAAAAAATACAAAATGGATTATTGACCTGAAAGAAGAAACGCACACTATACTGAAAAGTAGTGAACTTCGAATTAACAAGTAGTGAAATGTGTATAAAATGTGTTCCATAGCTGTCCTTTCCAAAACTTTCCGTCATCCTACTATGCAATATAACACCTGCTGTCAAAACAAACTGCAACAAATACTTAAGTAACTACATAGCATAAATATAAAACTCCAACATTATCCTCATCTGTAAAGAAAAAACTTCATTATTAATCACTTCATTATCCATATTATCATAACTTCATTATTATCATCACCTGTAAATAAAAACTTCATTATTCATAATACCATATCCTTCATCATTATTCATCAGTATTCATTATCATCTGCAAAAAATATCACTTCATTACTCATTACACAACTATTCCTTATCTCTAGCATATTTCATCACTAAAACTAAGATGTGTAGTTCAGTCTGACAGCCTGCATCAATCACCTTGTATTCTGAAAGAAAAAATTAGTTAAGACTGCTATTCTACGATGAGTATAGTATATTCTTGTTAATGCTTGTTAATCCTGATCCATTTACTCTTCCTCATAAAGTTATTGCATCTTCTTTCGTTTATTCCGTGGGTGAAATTCCCATTTCTGTTGAATTTATTTCTTACACGCACCATTTCTTACTGAAATTGATGAACAGAAATTAATGTCTTACATTTAAATCATATACCCATTAAATAATGACTGGTTTATGGTAACATGATTAACCATACAGCATAACATGACAGAAAACGTAATATGTCAAAGGCATTGACAGTGTTCAGATGCAAAAATGTACACAGAATAATACAATGCAGCAGCAAAATGTAAAAGAGTCACGATGTTGAGATGTCATAAGGCAAAAAAAATGTCAAAGTCAACTGGTGTGTGTTATATTTTAACTATTTCACAGTGCATATAAACAAAACTGGAGTACAATCATATACACAAAAAAGTGGAAAATGTGCACGGTCTGATGTGTAACGACAAGAAAAGCGACCTGCTAACCTTACCTTGCCGGGCACTTGCCAAGAAAAAATACGATAATCATCAGTAATTAGTCAAGTGAAATAATTGCATTAATAAATGACATCATAGTGTGTTGAATCATAAAGTGTCTTCATTCAATAAACGGTTTAATGTTTGAGATATGGTGGTTGCCTTTCGATTTTCTAGTTCTCAAAGTTTCGACGTGTACAACATTGGGGTGAGGGATGCTGCGAATCCGATATGGACCTGCGTATAGAAGTTCAAATTTACTGCACTTACCTTTTAATTTACTGGATAAATAATGTGTACGCACTAATATTTTCTGTCCAACGTGAAAGTCTCGGCGTCCACAAACCTGTTTTTGCCGTCTTCTCCGGCGCTCTGCGGCACGTTTGATGTTGTTCAGCGCAATGTCAATTATTTCGTGGTGTCTTAGTCGACGACATTTAGGGAAGTTTACTAATTCTTTAATTTTGTTTGGTGGTTCAACGTTTTTCAGTATAACAGACGGAGATAACATAGTGGATTCATTTGGAATGGAATTAATTACGTCTTGGAATGAGAGTATGTTTGTATCCCAATCAATATGTCTTTTGTGGCAGTATATTCTACACAGTTTACCAATTTCTTTCATTAATCTTTCACAGGGGTTCGAAGAAGCATGGTACTTGGATATATAGATCGGAGAAATGTTTCTAGCTCGTAACATGCGTGTCCATACGCTACTACGAAATTGAGATCCATTGTCAGAAATTACTTTCATCACATGCCCTACATGAAATAGAAAATGTTTTACAAATGCTTTCGAAACAGTTTTAGCAGTAGCTTTGCGTAATGGAGTGAAAGTAACAAATTTTGAAGTGAGTTCAACAGCGACAAAGATGTAGCAAAAACCTCTGTTAGTTCTCGGAATCGGACCAAAAATATCTACTGCGGCCATGTGTCTTAATTTAACAGGTATAATGGGATATAATGGAGGAATATGTGAAGTGGTGTCTGATTTAGCTTTCTGGCAAATTTTACAAGACGCTAAAACTCGTCGTATACGTTTCTCCATGTTGGTAAAATAACAGTTCTGTCTCAGTATAAGAAAACATTTTCGTGCTCCGTAATGTGCGTACCTTAAATGAGTGTACCAAATTAATTTGTTAACCAGTTCGTCAGGAATGCATAATAACCAATTGTTGCTGTCAGGATGAGAGCGGCGAAACAGAATGTTATTACGCACAGTGTAATGGTTTCTAATCGTAACATTTTTCCTATCTTGCCAAAGGTGTTTAATTTCTTTCCACACATTGTCCTTATTTTGCTCTTGCGCTATGTCCTGTAGTGACGATGAAATAAAGTTTTCAAATGCGACTTGCTGAATGTACATGACACTGAAATTTGTTTTGCAGAAGTTGGTTGCTACGTCTTGCTGATTGTTGCCGAGAGAACGCGATAGTGCGTCTGCTATAACATTTTGTGTGCCGGGAATGTGAACAATCGTAAAATTAAATTCTTGCAAATAAAGTTTCCATCTACTTAACCTGTCGTGAGTGAATTTAGCCGAAAGTAAAAATTGTATTGCTCTGTGGTCTGTGTAGACGGTGGTATGTCTGCCATAAAGAAAATGCCTAAATCTCGTAAAAGCCCATACAACACATAATGTTTCAAGTTCTGTGACGGAATAATTTCGTTCAGCAGGTGACAGAATGCGACTTGCAAATGCGATGTTTTTAATAACTGTTGAACCATCTTCTTCAATTTCCTGGAAAATGTGTACGCCTAAAGCGGTGTTGGAACTGTCAGTGGCAATGGAAAAATTTCTGGTAAGATCTGGGTGCGATAAAAGTGGAACATTCAACAGAGCATGTTTCAAATAACATTCTCGTGAGCAAAATTCTGCGTGTCAAAAGTAATGTTTGCGTTACTGTAATATGCAATCTGTGCTGTATCTGGTTAAAAACTATCGTATGTGTTATTATTTACGGGAGAATGTTGTGGCATATCCACTATATGAACTGTTCTGTTATTTCTTACTGACGTGTTATGCTATGGATGACACCTATTGTCTGTTTCATTCATGATTATTTGTTGTTGCTGATGTTGTTGCTGCTCATAAGATCGACTGTTATTAAAATGTACGCTGAAAATTGTGCTCATTATTTTTACGTCTGTCGTGATAGTCATTCCTATACGGTGTATTGCGATACGAGTTGAAATAGAGTGTTGTCTGTACGTAGTTATTTCTTTGCTGCCATGCGTTACCATTTGTTGGAGCTGGGACTATACGTGCACGCGGCGAAACATTAAAGCCTGGTTGACCTTGTAGACTGCATTGTTGGTTAGGTATGCTAAGCGGTTGACTTTCATGCTATTGTGGTGAAAAACGTCTATTGTTACCAAAAAATGCGTTTGCTGTTAATTTTACACATACTGATGATTACGATTTTATTTGTTATTAAAATTACGGCGGTAGTTGTCATTACGGGAGTGCTTAATAAAATTGTCACATTCGGTAAAGGTTTGTCATATCCGGTTTTCATTACATATTCTTAATCCTAAATAGAGCAATAGTTAAAGAGCAGTTTTGATAGATATAAAGGATAGTAGAAGAAAAGGCAGCAATGCAGAAAACTAAAGATGAAACAGCACTACTACAGCTCGGGGCCCTATGCTCGCTACGGCACATATTCATTAAAGCGTAATGAATCCCCTGAGGTCATTTACGCACTGCAAATAAATTTTAACTTTTGCGTTGCAGGCAATGGCGGTAAAATTCCAAAGGCAAATTGTTGTATCCGTGCTAATTCAAATTTCTGCCTTATAGGCAATGCTGTTGCAAATACAAAAATAAATTGTCGCATCTGGTTCAAAGCTAGCTTCTCCATTACAGGCAATAGCGGTGAAAGCATAAAAACAAATTGTCGTATACAGCTCAAAGCGTGTACCTGTGTTCTGTCATTATTAAATTCTTTACATTTTCTTGCGGATAAGAATTGCTCATAATCTATGTTCTCGTCACCAAATTTGAGAACACGTTCAGGTTTGTATGTGAATCTGTTCGTCTGTGTCATTTCGTACTTCAAGTTGTGTAGCTTTTCAGATTTTAATTTGCGTAGTCTCTGTAAATTGTTCACATTATACACGCTGCGTAAGTCTGACAAATCTTCGCAAAGTAGCGGATTCTGTGACGTATTGGTGACTGAAATAGTTTTCAACTCTGTTACTGTAACACTTTCGTCAATTTGGTTGATCTGTCGTGCAAATTTCTGGTCAGCTTCCGTATTCGGAGTGTGTGAAACTTCCACTGACTCTAAATTAACTTCGTCGCGAATCTGTACTGCGTTTTTAGGGCATTGTTCGGTGACTGCATTAATTTCGTGTATCTGTGTTTCGTTCGCTAAACATTGTTCAGTGATTGCATCAATCTTGTCTTTATGTGATTCTGTTGTGCCTACACGTGTGCTACTTAATTCTTGTGCAACAGTGCCAACTTCTTCATTACTGTTATTAGCACAAGCCTCAGTATCCTCACGTAATTGACTTGTATTATCACAATTTTGCGCGGCAATCGCTTTAATCTGTTCACTAATCCGTTCATTTCGTTCACTAAGTTGTTTGATTTTTTTTATCAATGTTGTCTTGTTCTTCATTCGATTGTTTATACCTTTCATTAATCAGTTTACTTTGTTTGAGATTGTTATCCAGTTTTTCATTCATTAGTCGTAATATTACCAAAATTTGACCCAAGCCATTCTCTACTCTATTATCTGTGCTGTTTAATTGCGTACCGACAATTGTCACGTTTTGTGCGACCATTTGGTCATTCTTTAATTCACAGAAAGGTTTATCAGTCGGACGTACACTGTCAGTCATTGTTTCGGAATTAAATAAATCCGTCCTACTTTCACTACACTGACCATTTTCATTCGAAAAATTTGTCTGTACATTACTTGGATTTTCTAAATCGGGTGTGTTAAGCTCGGCAGCGCTCATTACTATAGAGCGTTCTGCGTCATCAATTGTCGTCAAATTAACAGACGAGACAATTGAGTTCGTTTGTTCATTATCAGGGTAAAAGTCATCACTAGTGGTTGGAATGCACTGATTGTTAGTGAACGTAGGATTGTCATCATTACACTGCGTGTCATATGTCCTATCGGTAAAGTTGTTTAAATCGGTAGTTTCGTTCGTAATACCTCGCGATACACTATTCACAGTCTTTCGCGGCATTTTTACAGTAGTCACAATTATTCAAAAACAAATGCAAAAGCAACACACAAATACAATAGAGCAACGAATTGCCGTTGACCTGTAGAAAGAAAGTCACAAGTTAATAAAAGCGTTGCGCCAAATCCTAATTATATCTAAGCAAATAAGAGCAGATATCTGACTGTTGTTCAAAAGACTCTCAACGAAATTCGATCCTGGACTGGGTGTCGCCAAGTGTAACCTCCCCACAAAAATTTTCGAATGACAATACTTAATAGAAATGGGAGCCAAACGTAACCTCCCTGCAATTAAATTTAATGACAATAAAAGTGAGAATCGCAATCTGACTCAAATATAAGTTGTTCATAAAAAATTAAAGTCCATTCAGTGATAACAAAATCTCAGTGATAATAATGATTCAATTAAACCGAAATATCGGTCTTTGGCCCTGTGCAAAAAATCAAAATTAAATTCTTACCTCATTGCAACACCTAGTCAAATTTCTGCTCTTGTTGTTGCGCACCGCTTGGAGGAACTGCATTGCAAATAATAATATTCCCTTTTTTTTTTTTTGTAATCTAATTGAAAACTGAAATTTTTGTTTAGGGGAATTGGAACGAAATAGTTACTTCAATTAAATGAAAATTTTATGTAAAATTGCTTTTGAAATCAAAGTTATTATTGGGGGCACTTGTTGAAAATTAGTTACAATAATTAAAACTTTACATTATCCGATAATTATCTTAATTAACAGTATACCTCATTCAGCATCTTGACCAGTGTTGTCGCCAGACCACATCACGCAACCCCACTGGGCTGCTACCACTGACCGACCGCTCTGCATGACGACTACTAGCGTACTGCACGCCACTGAACAGAGCTACTGCTTGCGACGACTACTGACAGAGTACTCAACCCAACTAGACAGAGCTACAGACTCGCAACGACTGACTGACAGACTGAGAACCGCTCGCAACACTCGCGCGGTCAAGCGCATACTCTCTGGTCACAGATGCTACAATGCCTCGCCATCGCTGCTATGTTACATACGTGTTTCATAACCCTCCACTGGGGGGGCAAAAATTTGGCAGCGATGGTGAGTCATTTGGACTTGCCAAGCGCTGCAAAATTTTTCTCTAATTAACAAAGTTCTACAACTTACAGAATATTTAAATGTTGTGCACACGCACTAAGTACAAAATATATCAGACAAAGACAAAATGTGAGTACAAAACATAGTAGCAAATCAGAAAAATGTATATACAAATTATTTGACAGATAACAAAGTGCACAGGCACTGAAAAAATTCTTTAGCATATTCAGAACAAATAAACAGACTGGCAAAATATTATGTTGACAAGTGACATGAGTGCACATGCACTGCAGTTGAGAACATATCAGTAATTGATGAAATGTATGTACAATTAGTAACAAATGACATAAGTGCATTCGCAGTAAAGTATTGACTATACAGAATAGTAGAAATCATATTGAAAAATGAGAAAAGTGTACAGGGACTGAAGTTCAGTAGAAAACATATTAACACCTAACAGAAGTGCACATGCACTGTAGTTCAGAAAATAAAAAAATGTATATACAATATAAAAGACAAAAGTGCACATATACTGTACTTCAGAACAAATCAAAAAAAATGTCTTTAGCATTTTGGCAATAAATAAACATAATAGCAAAAAAATCATGTCGACCAGTGACATAAGTGTACTCGCACTGGAGTTTAGCGAATTGAAAAAATGTATAGCCATGAACATAAATAATGTTAGCAAAAATGATTTTCACTATGTGACAAGAATTAGGATAGGAAAGGGAAGGATTGCATCATGGTTGTAGCACTTTAGATTGCACACAGCTGTTTTGAAAGTCCATATCTTTCCACAGAAGTACAACACCAAGTGACACAACTTGAAGTTCTTTTTCCTTCAGAATTTATCAGTGTAGCCAAGACACTGAACTGTCGTAGTAATATTCCATTTTTTTTTTTATTTTGGCAGTGTATTAGGCCCCCAACAAAGACACACATACCTCAAAGTTCCGAATAACTAACTGTTACTTCTAATATAGAACTTTTGTAAATAACAGTAGTTATAGTATATAATATGTTTTGTTTGTTTTTAATATTGTGTATTAAATTGGGGACCTAGAAATGACAGAGGCTTCGCCCCACCATAGTCCTCAGTGGTTCACAACCCCAACAGGTATTGTCCATTCCAGCCCCCAGTGGACACCCCCCCCCCCCCCCCCCCCCGGGAACGTCTCATACCAGACGAGTGTAGCCCCAAATGATTGCATGGTAGAGTAATTACGGTGTACGCGTAGGTGTAGACAGTGTTTGTGCAGCAATCACCGACATAGTGTAACTGAAGCGTGTAACCTCCCCACAAAAATTTTCGAATGACAATACTTAATAGAAATGGGAGCCAAACGTAACCTCCCTGCAATTAAATTTAATGACAATAAAAGTGAGAATCGCAATCTGACTCAAATATAAGTTGTTCATAAAAAATTAAAGTCCATTCAGTGATAACAAAATCTCAGTGATAATAATGATTCAATTAAACCGAAATATCGGTCTTTGGCCCTGTGCAAAAAATCAAAATTAAATTCTTACCTCATTGCAACACCTAGTCAAATTTCTGCTCTTGTTGTTGTGCACCGCTTGGAGGAACTGCATTGCAAATAATAATATTCCCTTTTTTTTCTTTTTTTCTTTTTTTTTTAATCTAATTGAAAACTGAAATTTTTGTTTAGGGGAAGTGGAACGAAATAGTTACTTCAATTAAATGAAAATTTTATGTAAAATTGCTTTTGAAATCAAAGTTATTATTGGGGGCACTTGTTGAAAATTATTTACAATAATTAAAACTTTACATTATCCGATAATTATCTTAATTAACAGTATACCTCATTCAGCATCTTGACCAGTGTTGTCGCCAGACCACATCACGCAACCCCACTGGGCTGCTACCACTGACCGACCGCTCTGCATGACGACTACTAGCGTACTGCACGCCACTGAACAGAGCTACTGCTCGCGACGACTACTGACAGAGTACTCAACCCAACTAGACAGAGCTACAGACTCGCAACGACTGACTGACAGACTGAGAACCGCTCGCAACACTCGCGCGGTCAAGCGCATACTCTCTGGTCACAGATGCTACAGTGCCTCGCCATCGCTGCTATGTTACATACGTGTTTCAAGCGGAATAAGGGGAACCAGCCCGCATTCGCTGAGGCAGATGGAAAACTGCTCTAAAAACAATCCACAGCCTGGCCAGCACGCCGGACCTCGACACTAATCCGACGGGCGGTTTCGTGCCGGGGACCGGCACGTCTTCCCGCTCGGGAAGCAGCGAGTTAGTCCGCGCGGCTAGCCGGGCGGGCGTTGATTTTAATATACTCTCTGAACCGTCAATTACGGCGGTTCACAAACAACAACTCAAGTACACATGCTATTCCAAAAACGTTATCGTGGAAATAACACACACTGCTAAGGTTATCTTTTTATTTTGAAAGGCTTTCTCAATAAGAAATTTTTAAGTCTGGCATTTTAAAAAAAAACCATTTTAGAACAATTTCGAATAGCTGACAAATTTTCTTTATGAAAAGGAGATTACCAGGTATGAGGTTAACAACTTCCCCATAGTAAGATTTTAAACTTGTTATATCTATAAGAGAACAATTCCTTAAAAAAACACTTTTAAGTAGCTAGTTTGTACTAAAACTAAAATAGTTGTCTCTTGCCAGTTAAATAACTTATATTAAACCTGTCAGTTGTTACAAGATAAATGTGAATAAGCCAGCACACAAATCTCCACATTAATGGCAGTTCCTAAAAAAAATTTTCCTTAGCTCGGTGAGGGTGTGACCCGTGTAAAGGCACCCAAATGACAATAGGCGGAAGAGTTATTGGTGGTCTGCAGGGCCACAGCAGATCAGCCCCAAAACTTCCATTACAAGCCACCACCTCCCCGAGTTACCCAAAACCAGAAGATGTAGCAAGGGCGGTGCCTGCACAGACTCCAAACCACAGAGAGACGCGATACCGACCCTAAATCACCCAATCAAGGCGTGAATGAAACGGCCCGACCAAGACGCAATTACCACATTCCCGCGGACAGGCAAACGAAAGCTGTGGTGGGAAGACCCCAACAAAAGCACTGATGAAGAAACTCATACACTTCACTGGAACCTGAAAAACCGCTTTATATAACTCTGTTACATAAAAACAGTACTCAACTTCTCACACTCCACCACAGCGCCGGGAACACGTCGCACTTCCAAATGCTCGTCAGAGCCAACTGCTGCCAGTGGTTTCAACGGCCGATAGGAAGACATTTGGTCCCAAGCGCTGATCTCGTGCACCATGGCTTCTAAGCTTCATAGGCCAGGTACATGCGGGTAAGGCATACTTAGCCCCTGACAACCAAGAGGTCGGCCAAAGCTCGAGGCGAGCAGTTGACGACCCCCAACAGCAGGGCCCCGCTCGCGACACCACCTCTCTCGGTCACCGCCCAGAACGTACTCCTCGATCGTCACGCGACCTACACTTGCTTCACCCCCCGCCAGAGGGCGGTAGCGATCCAAACAGCGCGCCAAACCGAAAGCGCCACCGCAAACACTAGACGCGAAGCGAAAACACTCCACCTGGCGCGCTTTTCGAAGAGCCGGACACAACTACGCCTCAATCTCTTATGTGTTATCCTAAACAAATTAATGTAATTTTCAATTAATTTTATTTTTCATTTTTCTTAGTTCCAATGATTCAATGTAGCGTAAGTAAATTCAAAAAACTAATTGTTAATAATGAGTTATTTGCACTGATGCAAGAAACATAATGTAATAAAGCAATGAAATGTATCCCTCATCCAAGGACTGAAAAGGGTATTGGAGGCCCTCAAACAGCCCGCGCTACCCCCTCAGGGATGGGAATGAAAAGTGCAAAAAATAAATAAAATAAAATAAAATAAAAGGAGTTATAGGCAGAGAAGCAGTAACGGCAGAATAGGTCAGTTACGAGAGCTCAGTGGCTCCGAACTTGGTCATTGGATTTCATCAGAGTAACAAGTCCATCAGAGACATTTCAGCCCTTCCTAAGTTGCCTGAATCGGCTATTGCTGATGCCGTTGTGGAGTGGAAACGCGAAGGAACAACAACAGCTAAACAAAGACCAGGGAAACGTCGTATACTGAAGGACAGGGTACGTTGAGCAGTGCAGACGACGGTTGTAAAAAATTGCACGAAATGAACGAAGGAATCACTCGTGAGTTCCAAACTGCTCCCAGCAGTTCAGCTAGCACAGTGACCGTGCGTCGAGCGTTAAAAATAAGGAGGTGAAGTAGTTGAAGAGCTTTGGTCGAATAGTTTCTTATAAGCCAAACACTTCTACACTCCTGGAAATGGAAAAAAGAACACATTGACACCGGTGTGTCAGACCCACCATACTTGCTCCGGACACTGCGAGAGGGCTGTACAAGCAATGATCACACGCACGGCACAGCGGACACACCAGGAACCGCGGTGTTGGCCGTCGAATGGCGCTAGCTGCGCAGCATTTGTGCACCGCCGCCGTCAGTGTCAGCCAGTTTGCCGTGGCATACGGAGCTCCATCGCAGCCTTTAACACTGGTAGCATGCCGCGACAGCGTGGACGTGAACCGTATGTGCAGTTGACGGACTTTGAGCGAGAGCATATAGTGGGCATGCGGGAGGCCGGGTGGACGTACCGCCGAATTGCTCAACACGTGGGGCGTGAGGTCTCCACAGTACATTGATGTTGTCGCCAGTGGTCGGCGGAAGGTGCACGTGCCCGTCGACCTGGGACCGGACCGCAGCGACGCACGGATGCACGCCAAGACCGTAGGATCCTACGCAGTGCCGTAGGGGACCGCACCGCCACTTCCCAGCAAATTAGGGACACTGTTGCTCCTGGGGTATCGGCGAGGACCATTCGCAACCGTCTCCATGAAGCTGGGCTACGGTCCCGCACACCGTTAGGCCGTCTTCCGCTCACGCCCCAACATCGTGCAGCCCGCCTCCAGTGGTGTCGCGACAGGCGTGAATGGAGGGACGAATGGAGACGTGTCGTCTTCAGCGATGAGAGTCGCTTCTGCCTTGATGCCAGTGATGGTCGTATGCGTGTTTGGCGCCGTGCAGCTGAGCGCCACAATCAGGACTGCATACGACCGGGGCACACAGGGCCAACACCCGGCATCATGGTGTGGGGAGCGATCTCCTACACTGGCCGTACACCACTGGTGATCGTCGAGGGGACACTGAATAGTGCACGGTACATCCAAACCGTCATCGAACCCATCGTTCTACCATTCCTAGACCGGCAAGGGAACTTGCTGTTCCAAAAGGACAATGCATGTCCGCATGTATCCCGTGCCACCCAACGTGCTCTAGAAGGTGTAAGTCAACTACCCTGGCCAGCAAGATCTCCGGATCTGTCCCCCATTGAGCATGTTTGGGACTGGATGAAGCGTCGTCTCACGCGGTCTGCACGTCCAGCACGAACGCTGGTCCAACTGAGGCGCCAGGTGGAAATGGCATGGCAAGCCGTTCCACAGGACTACATCCAGCATCTCTACGATCGTCTCCATGGGAGAATAGCAGCCTGTATTGCTGCGAAAGGTGGATATACTAGTGCCGACATTGTGCATGCTCTGTTGCCTGTGTCTATGTGCCTGTGGTTCTGTCAGTGTGATCATGTGATGTATCTGACGCCAGGAATGTGTCAATAAAGTTTCCCCCTCCTGGGACAATAAATTCACGGTGTTCTTATTTCAATTTTCAGGAGTGTAGTTCGGAGGCTATGACTGTATGTGCATGACAATGCACCCTTCCATCAAGAAGCACCTGTGTGGCAGTGATTTATGGACAGTAATATTCCTGTTATGGATTGTAACCACCCAACAGTAAATAATAATTATACATACATCATTCAGATTTAGTGTAACCTCCTCACAGTAAAAAGTATCTCCCAACAGCAAAAAATATAAGTATATCATTCACATTCAGCGTAACCTCGCAATAAATTATTATTCCGTAACCTCGCAATATCAATGTGACTATCCACTCAATAAAATGGCGGCTCACTTATAACTTTTCAGTAATTGACTGTGAATTTAAACTGGTATATTCTGGTCGTCAGCAGTGCTGCGCCATGGCCCTGAAAATGCATTCTGAATAAATTGAAAATTCTTACCTCAATAAGGTCGCAGGATAACGCATGTAACCTCCCCACAAAAAAAAAAAAAAAAAATTGAAAATATTTAAATGTGAATGGGCATCGTGCTTAACGTAACCTCCCAGCAGAAATAAAAGAAAAGTCTGTGATAATGAAAACGACCCAAATGTTTGGTCCCCACAAAAATTATAGAATAGTAATGACCCAATGTGAACTCGACACAAAAATTGAGAAATGAACATTAATCATTAAACCCACAATAATAGGGCAGCATTGCTGACCTTAGGCCCTGTGCAATAATTAACCTGATAAATTGATTCTGGGAGGAAAAGCATAGGAAATATTGTTTCAATTGGAATGATTCTTTTCTTAAAAACAATTGCTCTGAAAACAAAATTATTATTGGAGCATTTCTTGAACAAATTAATTACAATTAACATACATTACATTATCAGATGTGCACAATGCTGCTTCATTACCTTATGTAACAATATACCTCGTCCCGAACCTTGACCAGAGATGCAAAGGACGCACGCCGCCGACTCATGCCGACGCCCGCTCAGTACTACCGTCCACTCGCTACTACAGTCGGCTGACTACTTCCTCTCGCGACTCGCTACACACAACATCCTACTCACAACTGAACTCTCGCACAGTCAAGCGCAGACTAGACACGATAAATAACTCTCTGGTCAGAGATTCTGTCATGCCTCGCCATCGCTGGTAATGAAAACATATGCGTTTCATAACCCTCCACTGGGGGGGGGGGGGGGGGGGGGGCGGGGCAAAAATTTGGCAGCGATGGTGAGTCATTTGGACTTGCCATGAGCAACAAATTTTTTCTTGACTGATTAACTTTACAATCATAGAATATACAGATGTAGAACATGAAGTAAATGTGGGGCACATGCACCGAGTACAAAACATATTAGACAATAACAAAATGTGAGTACAAAACATATTAACAAATGACATAAGTGCACACGCACTGAAAAACTCTTTAGCATTTTCACATCAAGTAAATATAATGGCAAAAAAATCATGTTGACAAGTGACATAAGTGCACATGCACTGTAGTTCAAAACATATCAGCAAATCAATATGTACATACAATGAGTAGAAATCATGTTAGAAAAGTGACAAAAGTGCACACGCACTGAAGTTCAGAATATATCAGGAAATCGAAAAAATGTACAGATCATGAATATAAATCATGTTAGCAAAAAAATTATTTTCACTATGTTACAAGAATTAGGATAGGAAAGGGAAGGATTGCATCATGGTTGTAGCACTTTAGGTTGCACGCAGCTGCACTGAAAGTCCATATCTTTCCACAGAAGTACAACACCAAGTGACAAGTGAGACAATCTGAAGTTCTTTTCCCAGAAGTGTTTATCAGCGTAGCCAAGACACTGAAATGTCGTAGTAATATTCCATGTTATCATTTTGGCAGTACATCAGGTACACCAAACAGTGGGACCATAATAACGTCTCCATCGCTCATGGTGGTGGACAGCATGTCGTGTCAACACCACGCTCTTACAAGGCACACCAACGTAGAATTAGTGCAAAAACCAAATATAGTGCTCCATGATCAAGAGGATATACAGGACAAATGGATATTGCAGTAATTCAGGGTAGTTAGGTCAGAAGGTGAAGGACATTAAGTCACATACTAGTCTTCTTTGGAAATTACATTAGTAGTCTGCGGCATTCATAGCCCAGTTATTGAACATTTCTGTACCATGTATGTAGTATTACAGAAAAATGTTCATAAATTGCTTTACAGAGAACATTGGCATTCATTGCCTAATTACAAATCATCAGTAGTCATTCGTTTTACAGAGAACATTGAAATTCGTTGCAAAATTACAAATCATCAGAAGTCATTACTTAAAACAGGAGGTAGTCAATAACATAGTATTACAGAATAATGTTGATAATTAATCATTGGTCATCCCAATACAGTAATTAGTAGCATTCATTTCCCAGTTACAAAGCATTATTAATTAATCATTGGTCATCTCAATACAATAATTAGTAGCATTCATTTCCCAGTTACAAAGTATTATTAATTAATCACTGGTCATCTCAATCAGTAATCAGTAGCATTCATTTCCCAGTTACAAAGCATTATTAATTAATCATTGGTCATCTCAATACAGTGATCAGTATTCATTTCCCCGCTACAAAGCATTATTAATTAATCATCGGTCATCTCAATATAGTAATTAGTAGCATTCATTTCCCAGTTACAAAACATTATTAATTAATCAGTAGCATTCATTATTCAAGTGACATACTATTCAGAGCCAATCAGTATTACTCAGAACTCTCTTAAACTGGTATCATTATTTGGGACTGGTAATACATTTTTTTATTAGCAATGCATTGCTTTGGGTATTTATAGGGGAAAGCAAGAAGAGAAAAAGAAAAAAATTTGCTTCTGGGTTGTTCCTTTAAATGAAAATGTGTAACGTCATTTGTCATGAGTCAGCTGTAGCAAGATTATGAAACAAGTAGAGTATTTGTAATCACATTCATAAATGACATAGATTTAATGAACAACTGCTTATAGCACATTAATTTCATAAATAATTTCTCCTGCAAAAATATATAAAAAATGGATTATTAAGCTGAAAGAAGAAACGCATTTTATGCTGAAAAGTAGTGAACTTCGAATTAACAGGTAGTGAAATGTGTATAAAAATGTGTTCCATAGCTGTCCTTTCCAAAACCTTCAGTCATTATACTATGCAATATAACACCTGCTGTCAAAGCGAACTGCAACAAATATTTAAATAACTACGTAGCATAAATACATAACTTCCACAATATCCTCATCTGTAAAGAAAAAAAACTTCATTATCCATCACTTCATTATCTATATTATCATAACTCCATTATTATCATCACCTGTAAAGAAAAACTTCATTATCCATAGTAGCATATTCTTCATCATTATTCATCAGTATTCATTATCATCTGCAAAAAAATCACTTCATTACTCATTATACAACTATTCCTTATCTCTAGTATATTCCATCTTTAAAACTAAGATGTGTAGTTCTGTCTGACAGCCTGCATCAATCGCCTCGTATTCTGAAAGAAAAAATTAGTTAAGACTGCTATTCTACGATGTGTATAGTATATTCTTTTTAATGCTTGTTAATTCTGATCCATTTACTCTTCATCACGAAGTATTGCATTCTCTTTCGTTCATTCCGAAGGTGAAATTCCCATTTTGTTTAATTTATTTCTTTCACGCATCATTTCTTTCTGAAATTGATGAACAAAGATTAATATCTTGCATTTACATCATATACTCACTAAATAATGACTGGTTTATGGTAACATAATTAAGCATACAGCTTAACATGACAGAAAACGTAATATGTGAAAAACATAGATAGTGTTCAGAGGCAAAAATGTACCCAGTGTATCACAATGTAGCAGTAAAGTAGTCACGATGTTGTGATATGATAAGGCAATATGTCAAAGTCAACTGGTGTTTGCTATATCTTAACTATTTCATAGTGCATACAACCAAAACATGAAACAATCGTACATACATAAAAAAAATGGAAAATGTGCACGGTCTGATGTGTAACAACAAGAAATGCCTCTCTTTGTTCAGCTTGTATGTTGTGTAGTTGATAGAGGCGAGAGTTAAAGACTTTAATGGAGAGAAAATTTAATAAAATTAATGTCACTAGATAACATTGCATAATTATTCATAAGATACGTAAGTTTCTCTGGAAAAAATGTGCACAGACTGATATGTAACGACAAGAAAAGCGACCTGCTAACCTTACCTTGCCGGGCACTTGCCAAGAAAAAATACGATAATCATCAGTAAAGTAGTCATGTGAATATAATTGCATAGGTGATTATAAAAATTAGCAAATGACCTTTTAGCATGTTAAATCATAAAGTATCTTCACTCAATAAAAGGTTTGACGTTTGACCAGTGGTGGTTTCCTTTCGATTTTCTGGTTCTAAAAGTTTCGACGTGTAGAACATTAGGGTGATGAATGCTGCGAATTCGATATGGACCTGCGTATAGAAGCTCAAATTTACTGCACCTATCTTTTCGTTTGTTGGATAAATAGTGTGTACGTACTAATATTTTCTGTCCAATGTGAAAGTCACGGCGTGTACAAACCTGTTTTTGCTGTCTTCTCCGGCGCTCTGCGGCACGTTTGATGTTCTTCAGCGCAGTGTCGATTATTTCGTGGTGTCGTAATCGACGAGATGTAGGAAAGTTTACTAATTCTGTAATTTTGTTACGTGGTTCAACATTTTTCAGTATAACAGACGGAGATAGCATAGTGGATTCATTTGGAATGGAATTAATTACATCTTGGAATGAGAATATGTGTGTGTCCCAATCAATATGTCTTTTGTGGCAGTATATTCTACACAGTTTACCAATTTCTTTCATTAATCGATCACAAGGGTTCGAAGAAGCATGGTACTTGGATATATAGATCGGAGAAATGTTTCTAGTTCGTAACATACGTGTCCATATAGCAGAACGAAATTGTGATCCATTGTCAGAAATTACTTTCAACACATGCCCTACATGAAATAGAAAATGCTTTACAAATGCTTTCGAAACGGTTTTAGCAGTAGCTTTGCGTAACGGAGTGAAAGTTACAAATTTTGAAATGAGTTCAACAGCGACAAAGATGTAGCAAAAACCTTTATTAGTTCTCGGAATTGGACCAAAAATGTCTACAGCGGCCATATGTCTTAATTTAACAGGTACAATGGGATACAATGGAGGAATATGTGAAGTTGTGTCTGACTTAGCTTTCTGGCAGATTTTACAAGACGCTAAAACTCGTCGTATACGTTTCTCCAACTTGGCAAAATAACAGTTCTGTCTCAGTATAAGAAAACATTTTCTAGCTCCGTAATGTGCGTAACTTAAATGAGTATACCAGATTAATTTATTAACAAGTTCATCAGTAATGCATAATAACCAATTATTGCTGTCAGGATGAGAGCGGCGAAACAGAATGTCATTGCGTACAGTGTAATGGTTTCTAATCGTAATATTATTCCTATCTTGCCAAAGGTGTTTAATCTCTTTCCACACGTTGTCTTTACTCTGCTCTTGTGCTATGTCTTGTAATGACGATGAAATAAAATTTTCAAATGCAACTTGTTGAATGTACAAGACGCTGAAATTTGCTTTGCAGAAGTTGGTTGCGATGTCTTGCTGATTGTTGCTGAGAGAACGAGATAGTGCGTCTGCTATAATATTTTGTGTGCCGGGAATGTGAACAATTGTGAAATTAAATTCCTGTAGATAAAGTTTCCATCTACTGAGTCTGTCGTGTGTAAATTTAGCCGAAAGTAAAAATTGTATAGCTCTATGGTCTGTGTAAACGGTGGTATGTCTTCCATAAAGAAAGTGCCGAAATCTCGTAAAAGCCCAAACAACACATAAAGTTTCCAGTTCTGTAACAGAATAATTTCGTTCAGCAGGTGACAGGATGCGACTTGCAAATGCGATGTTTTTAATTACTGTAGAACCATCTTCTTCAATTTCCTGGAAAATATGTACGCCTAAAGCGGTGTTAGAACTGTCGGTGGCAATGGAAAAATTTCTGGTAAGATCTGGGTGCGATGAAAGTGGTGCATTCAACAAAGCATGTTTCAGGTTCATAAATTCAGAATGTGCTTGCTTATCCCAGGACCAAATAGTGTTTTTACCTGTCAATTGGCATAATCTAGGTGTGTCTAAAGCAGAGTGATGAATAAATTTACGAAAAAAGTTAATTAAGCCCAAAAAACTGCGTAGTTGCTTCTTCGTTGTAGGAACAGTAATGTCACGTAAAGCTTGAAGTTTTTCCCGATCAGGTGCAATGCCTTCTGCTGAAATTACATGTCCAAGAAATTTTATAGAAGTTTTACCAAAGTGCGATTTACTGAGATTAACTGTGAGTCCTTGTGCATGAAAAGTTTGCAACAGTGTTCTAAAATCACATTGTGTTCAGACCAGTTAGCTTCTGCAATAAGAATGTCATCTACGTACGTTGTGATTCTGTCTTTAAGTTCTGTCGGAAGTATTGTGTTCAAACAGCGAATAAAAGCTGCAGAAGAAATAAACCGAATGGTAATTTACAAACTTGATAAGTCACCGAAACAGAGAAAAGCTGTGTACTTTCTGCAATTCGGATGGAGCTGAATTTGCCAAAATCCCGATTTCAAATCTAATGTAGAATAAATAGCAGTACCATGAAATTTCTGTAGAAGTTCCTCTAATGTCTGTGGTCGATCTGTTTTATTAATAATTATGTCATTGATGTGACGTGAATCAAGTACGAGGCGAAGTGAGCCATCTTTTTTCTTAACAATATGTAGCGGGTTTATGTACGGACTAACTGCCGGTTCTATAATTCCTTGGTCGAGCATATCTTGCAACTCTTTTTTAACTTGTTCTCTGTGGATACATGGAATAGGATAATTCTTGGCTATAAATGTGTCGTGCTGTTTGACTTGAAATTCATACATAAAACCGGACATAGTACCAGGAACATTGTCAAAAACTGGAGCTTGCTGTAAAAGAATTTTGTGTAGTTGCATGCGTTCGTCGTCTGTATTTGCACTGCTTTGTTTAACTTTATCAGAAATCATCTGCATTACGTCGTAGTCAGCTTCGTCTGGAGTATTATAGTTATGTACGTACGTATCCGTGAACAATGTGGAATTACAGTCTATGTTACGTGATGCGGAAATGACCTCTGTGCGATTAATTGTTTGTTCTCCCGCAAATAGTGAGTGCTGAAATTCTAAAGCCAATTGTACATTTTCATCCTTTAGCATTAAATAGGAATTTTGAAAATCAATAACTACGTCGTGTTGTACCAGAAAATTCGTGCCTAGAATAACGTCTGTTGTCAATAAAGGAACAATCCAAAAGTTTGAATGAAACGTGTGACCTGCAATACAAAATGATAAATGTGTCTGTAATTTAATATCTACTCCTTTACTCGATACTGCTCCTTTTACTTTCGTTTTGCTTAATGGTAATGTAGGATAGGTATTCTCTTTGTTACACTCGTTGAAAGTCTCCTCATTTATAACAGACATAGGTGATCCAGAATCGATTACTGCTGAAAATTTCGATGAACCAATTTTAATTTCGATGACAGGATGTGAAATGGTTTTTTGAACAACTGGTCTTTCCTACAAAAGAGTGTCTCGGAAGTCGTCAAAAGTAATAACATTTTCGTGAACAACTTTCTGCGTGTCAAAAGTATTGCTTGTGTTACTGGAAGATGCGACCTGTACAGTATCTAGTCAAATTCTATCTGACGTGTTATTATTGTCAGGACGATTCTGTGGCATTTCGACTATTTGAACTGTTCTATTATTTCTTCCAGACGTATTACGCTCTGGATGATACCTACTGTCGGGTTCATTCATGAGAATATGTTGTTTCTGATCATTTTGCTGCTCGTAAGACCGACTGTTATTATACGTACGCTGATAATTGTGCTCATTGTTTTTACGTCTGTCGTGATAGTCATTCCTATACGGTGCATTGCGATAGGAATTGAAATACTGTCTTTTCTGTACGTAGTTATTTCCTTGCTGCCGTGCGTTACTATTTGTTGTACCTGGGACTATACGTGCACGCGGCGAAACATTAAAGCTTGGTTGACTTTGTATACCACATTGTTGGTTAGGTATGCTAACCGGCTGGCATTAATGCTATTGCGGAGAAAAACCTCTATTGTTACCAAAATGTGTTTGCTGTTGCTGTCAATTTCGTACATACTGATGATTACAATTTTATCTGTTATCAAAATTACGGTGGTAGTTGTCATTTCGGGAGTGTCTAAAGAGAACTGTCACTTTCGGTATAACTTGTCTTATCGGGATTTCTGTAGTCATTCTTAATACTAGGTAGAGCAATAGTTAAAGAGCTATTTTGATAGATATAAAGGATAGTAGAAGAGAAGGCAGCAGTGCAGAAAACTAAAGATGAAACAGCACTACTACAGCTCGGGGCCCTATGCACGCTACGGCACATATTCATTAAAGCGTAATGAATCCCCTGAGGTCAATTACGCGCTGCAAATACATTTCAGCTTTTGCGTTACAGGCAATGGCGGTAAAAATTCAGAAGCAAATTGTTGTATCCATGCAAATTCAAGTTTCTTCATTACAGCCAATGCTATTGAAAGTACAAAAATAAATTGTCGTATACAGTTCAAATCGTGTATCTGTGCTCTGTCATTTTCAAATACTTTAGATTTTCTTACGAATAGGAATTGCTCGTGATCAACGTTGTCGTCTCTGAACGTGTGAACAGCTTCATGATTGCAAGAGAATCTATTTGTCTGTGTCTGTTCGGAATCTAAGTCGCGTACTCTCTGTAGATTACCTAAATTATACGCGCTGCGTGAGTCTGACAAATGTTCGCAAAGTGGCGTCTGCTCTGATGTGTTATTAACTGAAATATTTTTCATCTCTGTTACTTCTTGCTGTAAACATGACAATTTTCTACGTAAGGTGTTATTAGATGAATCGATCTCATTGATTGTCTGTTGTAGATTTTGAAATTCAGGAGTTTGATTAAATGAAACCAGTGAGGTATCGTCTGATTTGCTGTCATTATTACTTTAAATAACATCAATACGACTGGCCAATTCATCACATTTTTCAGTCAGTATTTTTACCTGATCATCGTTTTTAGTGTAAGAAGTATTAATCTGTTTTTGTAATTTACGTGTGGTTTCGTTCAATTTTTTAACGTTAGCTTTGATATCATCGGAATCCTGTGTTAGTTCTAATTGTTCGAGTCTGTCTGTCACTGTCTGAATATCTGCTGTGTGTGTATCTGTTTTTGATTTAAGATCAGAAATTTCATCACGTAATTCTATGTTCAACTGTTTGATGGTATTAATTTCGTCGGACACTGTAGCCATATTGTTGTCTACGTATGTTTTTGCTTTCGCGAACAATTTACGTTTGTCTTCTTGTCTCTGTGCTGTGATTGTTTCCATTACTTGTCGTTTTACTTTATTCTGATCCTGTATAAATTTACGGAAACGCGTATCAGTGTTTTGTAGGTGAAGATTAAAACGTTCGTCAATCTGAGTGTTCTGTTGGTCAAATATCGCGTCTATCTTTGCATCCATTGTGCGCGAAAGTTCTGCTGTCATTAATTTAAACTCGTCGCGTAATTGTGTTGCTTTTTCAGAGCATTGTTTAGCGACTCCGCTAATTTCGTCTCTAAGTGTTTCTGTTGTAGCTGTTTGCATTTCCCTTAATTCTTGAGCAACAGATCTAATTTCTTCGCTACTTTTCCTAGCACAAGCCTCAATTTCCTCGCGTAATTGTTCCTTAGTATCATGACACTGCGCGGCAACGGCTGTAATCTGCTCGCTAAGCTGTCTGGAATTGTTGTCTAATTTTTCATTAAGGCTGTCATGTTTTTCATTAAGCTGTTTGATCTGTTCACTAAGCTGTCTGGAATTGTTGTCTAATTTTTCACTAAGTTTGTCTTGTTTTTCATTCTGTTGTCTGACCTGTTCATTAAGTTGTTTGAAATTTTCATTACTGTTGTCTAGTTTTTCATTCTCTTGTTTGAAATTTTCCTTAAATTGTTTGTTATCTTCACTAATTTGTAGCAATAATGCCATAAGTTGATCCGAGCCAAAATTAGCATTTCTATTCTCTGTGTTGTTTGATGGTGTACCTGCAATTGTCTCGCTTTCTGTAACCATTTGGTTATTCTGAGATTTACAAAAAGGTTTGCCAGTCAAATGTACACTGTCAGTCACTATTTCGGAATTAAATAAATCCATCCTACTTTGTGTATCCTGTTCATTTTCATTAGAAAAATTCGTCTGTTCGTTACGTGAATTTTGCAAACCGGTTGTGTTAAGCTGGGCAGCGCTCATTGCAACAGAACGCCCCGCGTCATCAATTGTCGTCAAATTAACAGAGGACACAATTGAATTCTTCTGTTCATCACTACGATCAAAATCATTATTAGTGGTCGGTACGTACTGATTGTCACTAAATGGAGGATTGTCATCATTACATTGCGTGTCACAATTACTATCGGTCAAGTTGTTTAATTCGGTTATTTCACTCATTATACTTCGCGATGCACTATTCACAGTCTTTCGCGGCATTTTTACAATAGTCACAATTATTCACAAATGAAACAAAGACAATGCAAAATTCAACAAATACAAGTACAACAAAGAGCAACGAATTGCCGATGATCTGTGAAAGAAATTGACAAAATTAGTAAAAGCGTTGCGCCAAATCCTAATTATATTTAAGTATATAAGAGCAGATATCTGACTGTTTCTTAGAAGATTCACAAAGAAATACGATCCTGGCCGGATGTCGCAAAGTGTAACCACCGCACAAAAAAAAAAATTGAAAATATTTAAATGTGAATGGGCATCGTGCTTAACGTAACCTCCCAGCAGAAATAAAAGAAAAGTCTGTGATAATGAAAACGACCCAAATGTTTGGTCCCCACAAAAATTACAGAATAGTAATGACCCAATGTGAACTCGACACAAAAATTGAGAAATGAACATTAATCATTAAACCCACAATAATAGGGCAGCATCGCTGACCTTAGGCCCTGTGCAATAATTAACCTGATAAATTGATTCTGGGAGGAAAAGCATAGGAAATATTGTTTCAATTGGAATGATTCTTTTCTTAAAAACAATTGCTCTGAAAACAAAATTATTATTGGAGCATTTCTTGAACAAATTAATTACAATTAACATACATTACATTATCAGATGCGCGCAATGCTGCTTCATTACCTTATGTAACAATATACCTCGTCCCGAACCTTGACCAGAGATGCAAAGGGCGCACGTCGCCGACCCATGCCGACGCCCGCTCAGTACTACCGTCCACTCGCTACTACAGTCGGCTGACTACTTCCTCTCGCGACTCGCTACACACAACATCCTACTCACAACTGAACTCTCGCGCAGTCAAGCGCAGACTAGACACGATAAATAACTCTCTGGTCAGAGATTCTGTCATGCCTCGCCATCGCTGGTAATGAAAACATACGCGTTTCACGCATATATATCTGCTCCTATAAGAAATTTTTCTGGCACAGCCCAGTGCAATGCTGGCCGACAGATTTGTCATGTATAAAAAGAAACAACTGATTTTTCCTTTACAATAATCGGGATGACCATGGATTGGAGAAATGAGTAAATTCTTTAAATTGAGATGAATTATTGTCAAAAGTTAATTTTTTATGGGAATGATAATTATTAAGAGATTTTTAAAAAAAAAAACATTTACATGGGGCTTGATATAACAATAGTACATATGCGTCAGGCTGCTTTTACCTTATACTACAACGCTCAGGCACCGCCATCGCTCCCCCATGACCGGCCTAGCCAACTCGACACACACGACTGTTCGCTACTACTTACTCCTACTGCTACAGAAATTGCTCTTACTGCACACAACACTGCTCTCTGGTCTCAGATTCTCTTATAGATAACATATCGCAGGCAGCACGTGAGCAATCCATCGTAATTACATCTGCTCGAGTGCGCTAGCAACAAATTCCTTAATCATGGACCTCTTACAGGACGGTGTGCGCAGAGTCCCTGCCTCAACTGAATGGAACACCTTTCGGACGTGCCAGAACGTCGAAATCGCTCCAGACCCTACATCACTACTATTATCTGGTTTCGATTCTTGAGGAAGAATGGGCTGCCATTACTCCACAGACATTCAGATACCTCACTGACAGTATCCATAGCAGAGGTCAGGCCGCCTTAAAGACGAAGGAAGACACCATGTCCACTTTTCATCAGACAGTGTACAGGTCAAATTCTGTTTAATTTTGGAGTTGTAATTTTTTAAATGTTTTCGTTATTCCGTGTTTTAGCTTTTCGTTTCCCATATCAACCCGCTTTCAATCAATATACACGTATTAAAAACATAGTTTGCAGCAAGCAGAAAAGATAATCTACGAGGGTCTCTGAAGGCCATTTTGATCAACTGAATAATATTGAAAATTAGCCTCCATCGTCACTGTAAATTGTGGAAATGTTCACTTGATTCACAAGACGCTTTGTAATCAGCTGACGGTACGCAGCTGTAGTGATTTCTCGAGAGTGTTCAGTGGATTACGCCTGTTACTAGCAGGATGACGAGAGCAACAGTTTCAGATGATTCGAGTCTAATATCAACAATGCTGAAATTTCCTGGCGTATTAAAACTGGGTGCTGGACAGAGACTCGAACTCGAGATATTTGCCTTTCTGGGGCAACTACGCAAAATGAAGAGGCCCCGAGTTTGAGTCTCGGACTGGCATGCGGTTTTCATCTACCGGTAAGTTTCATACTATCGCACACGCCGCTGCACAGCGAAAATTTCATTCTGAAATATAACGTTGGTGACACTGACGTAATACTACACGGTGAACACTACTAAAACCGACAAACTGCAGGGGCAGATTGCTGACTGGGAATGGAGGAAAAAAGGTAGTCATACATGTTTTCCGGAAATGCACCGTTGGCACGGAAGACTGACGAGTGAATGTTCCTTTGAGCACGTGCCATGTGTTGCTTGTGTGTTGCAGGCTGTGTGTTTGACGCAGCGTACTGTTAGTAGTAGAAGGATACGGTATTTACGTCGGGAACACGACGACATGGTGTTTGTGTACGGCCAAGCAGATGAAAACAAGTATCTTCACAGACATCAACCTCACCACACAACATTTCAAGCCCTTTCTGGGAGTTTGAATGAACATGGGTCCTTTCAGACAAATGAATGCATAGGGAGGCGGCGGACTGTACGTGCACCAGATTTGGAGGACCGGGTTCTACAGGATTCTGAGACGAACTCTAGTATAAGCTCAAGGCTAGATGCCTCCGCCCCTCCCCCCCCCCCCCCCCCCCCAACATGCTTAAGCCAAAGTACGATTATATGTATCGTGCATGACAATCACTACTATCCCTATAACCTGCGACGAGTGCAAGGGTTATCAGCAGCGAATATCCCTGTACGGGAAGAATTTTGTCTATGGTTTGTGCACCAGACCATCACAATTACGGGATTTCTGTCAGCAGTCCTCTCTACCGACGAAACAACCTTCGCCAGAACTAGCATCATCAATCTGTATAACCGTCATCTGTGGGCTATAGACAATCCTCGAGAAATGGATGGGGCGTCTCGTCAGCATCGGTTCAGCATCAGTGTGTGGCCAGGGATTCTTGGCGACCACATGCCTGGACCGGTTATTATTCCACGACGCCTCGACGCAGGAACGTACCCGGACTTTCTGCGGAGTATTCTGCCTGGGCAGCTTGAGAATGTGCCTTTGGCAATACGTCAGGCTATGTCGATTCTGCATCACGGAGCAGCACTCCATTTACGCATTGTACACTACTGGCCATTAAAATTGCTACACCACGAAGATGACGTGCTACAGACGCGAAACTTAACCGACAGGAAGAAGATGTTGTGATATGCAAATGATTAGCTTTTCAGAGCATTCACACGAGGTTGCTGCCGGTGGCGACACCTACAACGTGCTGTCATGAGGAGAGTTTCCAACCGATTTCTCATACACATACATCTACATCTACATTTATACTCCGCAAGCCACCCAACGGTGTGTGGCGTAGGGCACTTTACGTTGGTTGGTCGGTTGGTTGTTTGAGGAAGGAGACCAGACAGCGTGGTCATCGGTCTCATCGGATTAGGGAAGGATGCGGGAGGAAGTCGGCCGTGCCCTTTGAAAGGAACCATCCCGGCATTTGCCTGGAGTAATTTAGGGAAATCACGGAAAACCTAAATCAGGATGGCCGGACGCGGGATTGAACCGTCGTCCTCCCGAATGCGAGTCCAGTGTCTAACCACTGCGCCACCTCGCTCGGTCGGCACTTTACGTGCCACTGTCATTAGATACAGCAGTTGACCGGCGTTGCCTGGTGAAACGTTGTTGTGATGCCTCGTGTAAGGCGTAAAAATGCGTACCATCACGTTTCCGACTTTGATAAAGGTCGGATTGTAGCCTATCGCGATTGCGGTTTATCGTATCGCGACATTGCTGCTCGCATTGGTCGAGATCCAATGACTGATATCAGAATATGGAATCGGTGGGTTCAGGAGGGTAATACGGAACGCCGTGCTGGATCCCAACGGCCTCGTATCACTAGCAGTCGAGATGACTGGCATCTTATCCGCATGGCTGTAACGGATCGTGCAGCCACGTCTCGATCCCTGAGTCAACTGATGGGGACGTTTGCAAGACAGCAACCATCTACACGAACAGTTCGACGACGTTTGCAGCAGCTTGGACTATCAGCTCGGAGACCATGGCTGCGGTTACCCTTTACGCTGCATCACAGACAGGAGCGCCTGTGATCGTGTACTCGACGACGAACCTGGGTGCACGAATGGCAAAACGTCATGTTTTCGGATAAACCCAGGTTCTGTTTACAGCATCATGATGGTCGCATCCGTGTTTGGCGACATCGCGGTGAACGCACATTGGAAGCGTGTATTCGTCATCGCCATACTGGCGTGTCACCCGGCGTGATGGTATGGGGTGCAATTGGTTACACGTCTCGGTCACCTCTTGTTCGCGTTGACGGCACTTTGAACAGTGGACGTTACATTTCAGATGTGTTACGACACGTGGCTCTACCCTTCATTCGATCCCTGCGAAACCCTGCATTTCAGCAGGATAATGCACGACTGCATGTTGCAGGTGCTGTACGGGCCTTTCTGGATACGGGAAATGTTCGACTGCTGCCCTGGCCAGCGCATTCTCCAGATCTCTCACCAATTGAAAACGTCTGGTCAATAGTGGCCGAGCAACTGGTTTGTCACAATACGCCAGTCACTACTCTTGATGAACTGTGGTATCGAGTTGAAGCTGCATGGGCAGCGGTACCTGTACATGCCATCCAAGCTCTGTTTGACTCAATGACCAGGCGTATGAAGGCCGTTATTACGGCCAGAGGTGGTTGTTCTGGGTACTGATTTCTCAGGATCTATGCACCCAAATTGCGTGAAAATGTAATCACATGTCAACTCTAGTATAATATATTTGTCCAATGAATACCCGTTTATCCTCTACATTTCTTCTTGGTGTATCAGTTTTAATGGCCAGTACAGCAGATGTTTGCTGACGCCCTCTCCCTCGGCCTCCCCCCCCCCCCCCCCCCCCGCCCGTAGAGGCGGCTGGATGTTCACAAATTTTTAAATTCAGATAAATATGAGGGTGCGAAATTAATAGCATCTGCTGTATAACGGTTGTGCTCACCAACATATTTATGCAACTATTGCCACTGTAAATAATAATAATAATAATACGCATAACTTGACTGAGAAGAGGAAGAATTGTTTTTTTGGAATTTTGTTGTTTTGTCCACAATTAAGTACATTTTATGGCAAGAACGAAATAATGTTTAAACTTTCGCTATTCTCCGTTTCGCATTTTTGTATAAGATAAAGTTTTCGTGTTTTATTTTTTATTTTTTCGGACAAATGTAAAAGATCCCTAATTCATGTATTAGTTGACGACTTAACTTCTGAGCTGAAAATCAGGCACATTATTATACACTTCTTTTTTAAATGTTCGCTTGTAGTCACGCTTATTTGATTTCGTCATTTTCTCGAACGATGAATCTGATCTGGAATCACCTAATTGCTTTGCGGCTAACTTTTCATGGTAATTTTCTTTTCTGTTAGCGCTTAATACAGATTCGATAGAGTTCATGTTGACACTCCACAGGAAAGCCGATTCCTGCACAGTAGACAACCAACTCCAAATACAAACTACCGTTTGCGGAAATTATTAAATTCAAGTAGACTATATACCGACAAGGTTACTTGACTAAAATACAGATGAGACGCTGAGAGCCTTAAGGGCCAAAAGCACACTGTCTTCGAGCCCGCCTATTTAAATGAATATTAGAGAAACCAGTGAGACATCTTTTCAAGAATGATCTAATACATGGTGTATATAAAGTCCGAGAACACTTTCAATTATTTATTGCACAAGAACCAAATATTGTAGAGATATCATACATACATCATTTTGAAGACAAACCCTGAAAAAAAATTTTTTTTTTTGTTGTGTATATCGGCACAGCGTAGTTTGGTAATTTATCGATAGTCAGCGCTAGTCGCAAACATGGCGAGCTGCTGTATCGATGGATCGGCCGTGCTACAGAAGGGGACAGCTGTTCAATGAAATGGCCTCCCCGACCACCGGATCTCACTCCGTGTGACTTTTTCCTGTAGGGACACATTAAAGATCTGGTGTATGTACCACCTCGACCACGTGATGTAGCAGAGCTCCGGGAGAGAATACGGGATGCGGCTGCCACAGTCGACGATGCCAAGCTTGCCTGGTCAATAATGGTTCGTATATCGAATGATTGTAAAAACAACTTTCAGACTTTCTCTTCAGAATGCCAAATGTATTACATCTGTACAATGTTTAGTTCTTGAGCAAAAAATAATTGAAAGTGTTCGCGGACTTTATGTACACCCTGCGTATATACAATGTGGGCCTACAGTACAGATAAACCATACGATCAACGGATGTCAAAAGGATGAATAAATGCTACAGTCTCACAATAGACTATGATGTGCTTTATGTTCTCAGCGCCTCAAATGGATTACAATATGATTAAATCCAAAACTTTATGTACCATATCTCATTCAGAATCCCACAAAATAGGTTTTTCTCTCAGTACAGTATAACATATACTGACGTACAATCCAATTTTAGTAATAGCGTGTGAATTCGCATATCTGTGGAGTGTGCTACCACCTAGCGGCAGTTATGGCGAACGTAGATAAGTCTGCTGCAGCGTGTTACCACCTGGTGGTAATCACGTAAACTTGTAGTTGTTGTTGTTGTGGTCTTAAGTCCTGAGACTGGTTTGATGCAGCTCACCATGCTACTCTATCCTTACAAACTTCTTCATCTCCCAGTACTTACTGCAACCTACATCCTTCTGAATCTGCTTAGTGTATCCATCTCTTGGCCTCCCTCTACGATTTTTACCCTCCGCACTGCCCTCCAATGCTAAATTTGTGATCCCTTGATGCCTCAGAACATGTCCTACCAACCGGTCCCTTCTTCTTGTCAAGTTGTACCACAAACTCCTCAATTTCATTCAATACCACCTCATTAGTTATGTGATCTACCCATCTAACCTTCAGCAGTCTTCTGTAGCACCACATTTCGAAAGCTTCTATTCTCTTCTTGTCCAAACTATTTATCGTCCATGTTTCACTTCCATACATCGCTACACTCCATACAAATACTTTCAGAAACGACTTCCTGACACTTAAATCTATACTCGATGTTAACAAATTTCTCTTCTTCAGAAGCGCTTTCCTTGCCATTGCCAGTTTACATTTTATATCCTCTCTACTTTGACCATCATGAGTTATTTTGCTCCCCAAATAGCAAAACTCCTTTACTACTTTAAGTGTCTCATTATCTAATGTAATTCCCTCAGCATCACCTGACTTAATTCGACTACATTTCATTATCCTCGTTTTGCTTTTCTTGGTGTTCATCTTATGTCCTCCTTTCAAGACACTGTCCATTCCGTTCAACTGCTCTTCCAAGTCCTTTGTTGTCTCTGACAGAATTACAATGTCATCGGCGAACCTTAAAGTTTTTATTTATTCTCCATGGGCTTTAATACCTACTCCGAATTTTTCTTTTGTTTTCTTTACTGCTTGCTCAATATACAGATTGAACAATATCGGGGACAGGCTACAACCCTGTCTCACTCCCTTCCCAACCACTGCTTCCCTTTCATGCCCCTCGACTCTTATAACTGCCATCTGGTTTCTGTACAAATTGTAAATAGCCTTTTGCTCCCTGTATTTTACCCCTGCCACCTTTAGAATTTGAAAGAGAGTATTCCAGTCAACATTGTCAAAATCTTTCTCGAGGTCTACAAATGCTAGAAACGTAGGTTTGCCTTTCCTTAATCTAGCTTCTAAGAGAAGTCGTAGGGTCAGTATTCTACGGAATCCAAACTGATCTTCCCTGAGGTCGGCTTTTACTAGTTTTTCCATTCATCTGTAAGGAATTCGCGTTACTATTTTGCAGCTGTGACTTATTAAACTGATAGTTCGGTAATTTTTACATCTGTCAACGCCTGCTTTCTTTGGGATTGGAATTATTATATTCTTCTTGAAGTATGTGGGTATTTCGCCTGTCTCATACATCTTGCTCACCAGATGATAGAGTTTTGTCAGGACTGGCTCTCCCACGATCGTCAGTAGTTCTAATGGAATGTTGTCTACTCCCAGGGCCTTGTTTCGACTCAGGTCTTTCAGTGCTGTGTAAAATTCTTCACGAAGTATCGTATCTCCCATTTCATCTTCATCTACATCCTCTTCCATTTCCATAATATTGTCCTCAAGTACATCGCTCTTGTATAGACCCTCCATATACTCCTTCCACCTTTGTGTTTTCCCTTCTTTGCTTAGAACTGGGTTTTCATCTGAGCTCTTGATATTCATACAAGTGGCTCTCTTTTCTCAAAAGGTCTCTTTAATTTTCCTGTAGGCAGTATCTATCTTACCCCTAGTGATATACACCTCTACATCCTAACATTTGTCCTCTAGCCATCCCTGCTTAGCCATTTTGCACTTCCTGTCGATCTGATTTTTGAGACGTTTGTATTCCTTTTTGCCTGCTTCATTTACTGCGTTTTTATATTTTCTCCTTTCATGAATTAATTTCAATATTTCTTCTGTTACCCAAGGATTTCATCTAGCCCTCGTCTTTTTACCTACTTGATCCTCTGCTGCCTTCACTACTTCATCCCTCAGAGCTACCCATTCTTCTTCTACTGTATTTCTTTCCCCCATTCCTGTCAATTGTTCCCTTATGCTCTCCCTGAAACTCTGTACAACCTCTGGTTTAGTCTGTTTATCCACGTCCCATCTCCTTAAATTTCCACCTTATTGCAGTTTCTTCAGTTTTAATCTACAGGTCATAACCAATAGATTGTGGTCAGAGTCCACATCTGCCCCTGGAAATGTCTTACAATTTAAAACCTGGTTCCTAAATCTCTGTCTTACCACTATATAATCTATCTGATACCTCCTAGTATCTCCAGGCTTCTTCCATGTATACAACCTTCTTTTATGATTCTTGAACCAAGTGATAGCTATAATTAAGTTATGCTCTGTGCAAAATTGTACCAGGCGGCTTCCTATTTCATTTCTTCCCCCCAATCCATATTCACCTACTATGTTTCCTTCTCTCCCTTTTACTACTCTCGAATTCCAGTCACCCATGACTATTAAATTTTCGTCTCCCTTCACTACCTGAATAATTTCTTTTATCTCATCATACATTTCATCAATTTCTTCGTCATCTTCAGAGGTAGTTGGCACATAAACTTGTACTACTGTAATAGGCATGAGCTTCATGACTATCTTGTCCATAATAATGCGTTCACTATGCTGTTTGTAGTAGCTTACCCGCACTCCTATTTTTTAATTCATTATTAAACCTACTCCTGCGTTACCCCTATTTGACTTTGTATTTATAACCCTGTATTCACCTGACCAAAAGTCTTGTTCCTCCAGCCACCTAACTTCACTAATTCCCATTATATCTAACTTTAACATATCCATTTCCCTTTTTAAATTTCCTAACCTACCTGCCCGATTAAGGGATGTGACATTCCACGCTCCGATGTGTTTTCTTTCTCCTGATAACGACATCCTCTTGAGTAGTCGCCACCCGGAGATCCGAATGGGGGACTATTTAACCCCCGGAATATTTTACCCAAGAGGACGCCATCATCATTTAATCATAAAGTAAAGCTGCATGCCCGCGGGAAAAATTACGGCTTTAGTTTCCCATTGCTTTCAGCCGTTCGCAGTACGAGCTCAGAAGGCCGTTTGGTTAGCGTCACAAGGCCAGATCAGCCAATCATCCAGACTGTTGCCCCTGCAACTACTGAAAAGGCTGCTGCCCCTCTTCAGAAACCACACGTTTGTCAGGCCTCTCAACAGAAACCCCCCTGTTGTGGTTGCACCTACGGTACGGCCCTCTGTATCACTGAGGCACGCAAGCCTCCCCACCAACGGCAAGGTCCATGGTTCATGGAGGGTAAAAAACTTGTAGCTGGAAAATGGAAATGACCGTTTGGCGTCATTGGCCGGGAGGCCCCTTACGGGGCAGGTCCGGCCGCCTTGGTGGAGTTTTTATTACATTCGACGCCACACTGGGCGACCCGTGCGCCGAATGGGAATGAGATGATGATGAAGACAACATAACACCACGTCCCCGGGCGAAAATCCCCGACCCAGCCGTGAACCGAACCCAGGCCCGTAAAACGGCAGTCTGCCACACTAATCACTCAGCTATCGAGCCGAACAACTTGTAGTTGAGTGTTCGAGACTAGCTGTGAGCGCTGTGAATCGTGGACATTGTTTATCAAATTTTTATGTATTTGGCTCTTATGGCAATTATGTCCCGCCAGTTGCACATGCGCAGGAACTCCTTAAAATGTGCACAAGTGAAGCTGTGCTCACAACCCTGATGCCAAGTTCACCGAGTCTAGTGGAGCAGTATGTTGCACGGCGTGGTGGATTTAGTGCCGTGTATTTCAGATTACCTCATCTAAAATTACTTTAACAGCATTCAAAGAAAAATAACCAATCAACCCACAAGGTGTCAAAAGTAAGGATATTCACGTGGTCTGGTGCTCTTACACAGCAGCCGGCACTGCTGCCCACCGCCCCCTCCCTCCTACACCCTTGCGGACGACAGCAGCACAGTGGGCTCCTCGAGTGACGTCGGCGACACGCGACGGCACGGCGGCGGAGACGCACGCACCGTCCCAGTCGACTCGCCGGCGTGCGTGCGAGCGGTCGATAGCGGCGCCAGGCACGGCGAGAGCTCTCGCTGCCGCTCGATCGCCAGGCTGTCCGACGCGCTCCGACTCCCCAAAGGTTGGGCTGTACACGGCCAGACTGGAATAGCCGACCTAGTCATTAGCTGTGCAGCAGCAGATAACCATCTGCTGGGCCGCCAATTAGCTCTGCGCGAACTCGGCAGCAGCGGGCCCGTTCAACTTTCGCTGGCGACCTTCGTCGAGCGCCACATCCCGTTGCAATTACCGAGAAATCGTTCGTATTGTTCCACAGTGTTTTGCTGCCAGACCACTACTAGCCATGATGCATATCTAGGTTTCTTTCTTTCTTAATGTCTTTTTGGATCACATTGACTGACTGTTACATCAGCTCTTCCAAGGGAACCTCCCCATCGCACCTCCCTCAGATTTAGTTATAAGTTGGCACAGTGGATAGGCCTAGAAAAACTGAACACAGATCAATCGAGAAAACAGGAAGAAGTTGTGTGGAACTATGAAAAAAAGAAGCAAAATATACAAACTGAGTATTCCATGTGCAAGTTAAGCAACATGAAGGATAATGTTAGCGGAGGAGCGCCGTGGTCCCGTGGTTAGCGTGAGCAGCTGCGGAAGGAGAGGTCCTTGGTTCAAGTCTTCCCTCGAGTGAAAAGTTTACCTTCTTTATTTTCGCATAGTTATGATCTGTCCGTTCGTTCATTCACGTCTCTGTTCACTGTAATAAGTTCAGTGTCTGTGTTTTGCGATCGCACCGCAAAACCGTGCGATTAGTAGACGAAAGGACGTGCCTCTCCAATGAGAACCGAAAACATTTGATCGCAAGGTCATAGGTCAACCGATTCCTCCACTGGAAAACACGTCTGATATATTCTATACGACACTGGTGACGGCATGTGCGTCACATAACAGGAATATGTTGTCGACCCACCTAACTTGTACACTTGGCGGATGGGTGAAAAGATTCCTCTACCTTGCCCGATTTAGGTTTTCTTGTGGATGTGATAATCACTCGTAAAAAAGTGATGAAAACATAAGAGTGTGTCACATAAACTGCAACAAATGAATGCAACAGTTTCACAGTCGCACAGTTTTCCCTGTGCTCTGTCAGATAATAATTGTCTGAAAATAAAAAATAAACCTTTCCCTCGAAGGAAGACTTGAACTAAGGATCTCTGGTTCCGCAGCTGCTCACGCTAACCGCGGGACCACGGCGCTCCTCAGCTCAATTTATCTTTGATGTTGCCTATGTTGCGCGTGGACTACTCAATTTGTATGGTTCAAAATGGTTCAAATGGCTCTGAGCACTATGGGACTTCACATCTATGGTCATCAGTCCCCTAGAACTTAGAACTACTTAAACCTAACTAACCTAACGACATCACACAACACCCAGTCATCACGAGGCAGAGAAAATCCCTGACCCCGCCGGGAATCGAACCCGGGAACCCGGGCGCGGGAAGCGAGAACGCTACAGCACGACCACGAGCTGCGGACTCAGTTTGCATATTTTGCTTATTTTTTTCATAATTCTACATAACTTCTTCCTGTTTTCTCGATTGATCTGTGTTCAGTTTTTCAAGGCCTATCCACTGTGCCAACTTATAACTAAATCTGAGAGGGTTGCGATTCGGAGGCTCCCTTGTTAGTAGAATATTTTATACACTGAAGAGCCAAAGAAACTGGGCTCCCGCGAGCACGAGGAAGTGCCGCAACACGACGTGGCATGGACTGCACTGATGTCTGAAGTAGTGCTGGAGGAAACTGACACCATGAATCCTGCAGGGCTGTCCATAAATCCGTAAGAGTACGAGTGGGTGGAGATCTCTTCAGAACAGTACGTTGCAAGGCAGCCTACATATGCTCAATAATGTTCATGTCTCGGGAGTTAGGTGCCCAGCGAAAGTGTTTAATCTCAGAACAGTATCCCCGGAGCCACTCTGTAGCAATTCTGGACATGTGGGGTGTCGCATTGTCCTGCTGGAATTGCTCGAGACTGTCGGAATGCACAATGGGCATGAATGGATGCAGGGGATCAGCCAGGATGCTTACGTACGTGTCACCTGTCAGAGTCCTATCTAGACGCATCAGGGGTGTCATATTACTTCAACTGTAGAAACCCCACACAATTGCTGAGCCTCCACCAGCTTCAACAGTCCCCTGCTGACATGCAGGTCCATGGATTCGCTTGACACAGTTTGAAACGAGGCTCGTCCGATCTGGCAACATGTTTCGAGTCATCAACAGTCGAATGTCGGGGTCGACGGATCCAGACCAGGTGTAAAGCTTTGTGCCGTGCAGTCGTCAACGGTACACGAGTGAGCCGTCGGCTCCGAAAGCCCATACCGATGATGTTTTAGTGAATGGTTCGCACGCTGACACTTGTTGATGGTTCAGCATTGAAATCTGCAGAAATTTGCGAAAGGGTTGCACTTCTGTCACTATGGACGATTCTCTCCAGTCGTCGTTGATCTCGTTCTTGCATGATCTTTTTTACGGCCGCAGCGATGTCACAGATTTGATGTTTTACTGGATTACTGATATTCGCGGTACACCCGTGAAATGATCGTACGGGGATGCTGTGTCCCGACTATAACACCATGTTCAAACTCATTTAAATCTTGCTAAACTGCCATTGTAGCAGCAGTAACCGATCTAACAACCGCGCCCTACACTTGTTGTGTTACATAGGCGTTGCCGACGGAAGCGCCGTATTCTGCCTATTTACATATCTCTGTATTTGAATATGTATGCCTGTACCACTTCTTTGGCGCTTCAGTGTATTTGCATCAGCTGTAGACTAATAATTATAGCTATTAGGAGTAGTATGTTTTAGGTTGCTTAGCACCTGTAGGCACATTTGACAAAAGCATGCCATTAATGATTATTTTCCCCTGGGCAGCAGGTCAGGTTTTGAAATGTGGACACGTGGACACTAAACGGTTAGCCTATACAGACTGTTCTAGTTACTACCACGCAGGAAACACCAGGTAGTGACTTATATGACGTATCTGTGCAAAAAATGTTAGACGCAGAGAAAAAACAACTCACACACTGTAGTAGGTGCGTATTAATGTACTCATGATCACAATATTTGCACTTATACCCCAGCTCCCTGTATATTAGTGACGGGAAGGAAAAGTAGGAATGTTGTTTGTTTATTATGTGTGTGTGAGGTTTGTAGGAAGGATCTACGTACATTTATCTTAAAATACAAAAAACTAATAATTAGATTTTTGTAAATTTGTGGTAAGATCTTATGGGACCAAACTGCTCAGGTCATCGGCCCCTAAGCTTACACACTACTTGAACTACTTTACGCTGTGAACAACACACACACCCATGCCCGAGGGAGGACTCGAACCTCCGACTGGGGGAGCCGCGCGGACCGTGACAAGCGGTGATAATTAAAATAACAGTTTTTTCTTAACAGTTGTTTACACAATATATAATGATATACTATAATGAGATCTCTGACAAGGCGTAACACAACTTACCAACTTTCTTCGTAGGAATATCAGCAGTAAGAAGCCTGCACAGAAAATTATAAGCACTATCTACTGTGACAACATTTACGTAATTGTTTTCTTTTACATTGTTTGCAAAAATAGATGCAGGACAAATCCACATGCAGTCTCTTGTCTTTCAACTATGATCATGAAAGAACTTCTGGATGAAAATATGAAAAACAAGAAGAAAATCAGGCACACAATCACAGATTTAAAAGTTAACATATTACAAAAGCCATTAAATTAATGTAGCAAAATACTTTTAAAGTATATTGACATGCGAGGATGTACTTATGAGGCGTCTTCTGTCTTTTCTGTTTAACAGTAATAAAAGCATCTTTTTGAGTGGCATTTATTTTATTGTATTCAGGTCCACCACGCACGTCTTCTAAAATTGTGCGAGGCAGACAAGTACGATGGTTTACCCGAGTATATGGGTTGAACAGGATGTACTCTCTGAGCTCTTTTCTGTCGAGTAAAAAAACCAATGGCTGGTGCGTCTTTGTGCTTTCATTGTGTTGTATCTGCAGGGGTGCCGACTTATAAAAAAATATTGGGGAAGGCCATACTGGGGATCCTGCCCGGGAAATTTTCTAAATTTTAAATGAAAAATAGTGAGTTTTTAAAGTTTTTTTAATCATTTTAGAGTCATATGATCAACATTAGAACCCTGAAAACTGGACTCTCGATAACTCAACACTCCGGGAAACTCGACAAACCTGACAAATTTTTTGGCTTTGAAAAAAGAAACAAAACATAAACACGCACGGTATCTCCGTAAAAAGCCAATTTAATTTACAGTAACAATTATGCTTATAGACTAATATAGAGCAGTGAATATATAGTTCTGAAAACACTGAAATTATATTTAAATAAATCCTAAACTATCATTAAAAGAATAAAACATAAAAGATTGCTGTCACATAGTAATAGCACTTTGATTAATAAGTGAAATAGGTAATTTAAGCTTACTTTGAATAAGGCTCAGGGTTCATTAATTAAATACAATATCTCAAAGTTAATGCTTTAATTCAGTTAACAAAGTTAATACAGTATTCCTAATACTTTAAGTCAAAAAGTATGTAAATAGCGGGTTTTAGTTGGGTCTTACAGCCTAAAAATATTTAAGTATTTGAAAATAACCAATACACTACTATAGTAGAATAGTAATACGGTACTAAACTAGTACTAATATTTCGAAACTATAAATTTAACATTATGTATGTATTTAATTCTTTATTTTATAAATATTTTTAATATTGCCCTAAGTGACATTATTAGAGCTAGAGCGTCTTTAGAGAGTTGCAAATGTCGACCGCCTGACTGGATTACTGAATATAAAGTCTGGTCGGAGATCCAGTTAATCCAAAAACATCTCGGTGGGCATGAAGAACAGCCAAGTTGTTCAATCGCTTCTGTCTCATTGTTGATCGGAGTTATGAGTTCAGACGTCTAAGGACGCTAAATGACCGTTCTGCTGTTGCTGTCGTGATTTGAACTGCTTGGAGCAGCTTAACTCACTTCATTACTTCACATTTCTCCAACTGAAGGCTCTTGTGTAATGTACTTTCTTACATCACGCATGTTTTTTTAAACCCAGTTTTTTTTATTAGAGATATCGGCTAACATATTCAAGTGTAAGTGCAGTCTCTCAATGTCTAGGTCATTTTTGAAAAACTCAGTTGATTTTTCCAAATTTGTTTCACCTCTGTATACTAAAAGCATGCGCCCTTGTTCAACTGCAATGACCTGTGTGGGTCCAGTTGAAGCAAAACGCTCTGTAAAGCAAGATCACACCGTTCCACAACCTTCAATGTAAATAGCTCTGTAGTATTCCTTTGGGGTTTTGAAAGTGTGCGGTGAGCTGTCTTCGTTGTTTCCATACTTCTTTGGTATACTTCGATTCCGAAGGAGCGAAGGATCATCAACTCGTGAAGGTTTTTCTTTTAAACACAATTCCTAAAAGTGTTCAAAACTACCACGCCTTCCATTCAATATACAAATCAAGCCCTCATATATTTTTCCAGATCAGCAACGCTTAGATGAGGGCATCGAAGTTTTTCATTGACATCCTCTACTGGGCTCATTGCGTGGCAATAAAGACGTAAAAGGAAACAAGTCTTGAATTGTAACATTGATTCAAGGTAGCCTGCACATTTGTAACCTGCATCTGTTTTGTCCTTTGCAGTAAATGTTTCAAAAAACTCTAGAAGGTCTTCAAAGTTTTTCAATATTCTCAAGATACTAGAAGCTTGCATAATGCATCGAGTCGGGCATAGGGGTCGTAGACCAGCTTGGACGTTGGCGCTCTCACTGCGTATGCTTTTGAAAAGTCTCATCCTTTTGTTGGATTCCCTTGTGGTGTTTATTAAGTCCTTGGCTAAAGCTATAATATCCGCCATAGACATAATGGCGGAGACTGTCTACAACTGCCAAGTCTAAACCGAGAGCAGTGCAGTGCACTTAACGTACTTTTGGCTGTATATCCAAAACTAACTTTTTTGTCCTACGAACCTGTTCTCGTAAGTTATCCATTCACAAATCAAGACGAGCAAAAACGTCTTTTAAAATACTTAACAGAGTTTATGATTCAGTGTTGGGGATCTCATACACGCCAATAAAGTCTTCGCTGGTGATTAAGGAATCATCGACAGTACAAATACAAAATGACCCTTGTTCGTGAATCGAAGAATCTCTTCTTTCGTCAACCATAATAGAAAAATGAAGCCAATACCTTTTTCAACACAGACTTTCCTAGTAGATCAATGATCTCGTTTTGAATATCGTGGTACTTCCACTTATACCCCGAACGCCCTTACAAATCTTTAAACTCAGGTATGTCATTCTTTCGGAGTTCCAACAATTGAAAAAATATGAGTTTGCATCTTCGTGCCCTCTAATTGCTAGTCCTTGTCGGCATAGAAATTGCACGGTAGTCAAAATTGTCTCAAGAGCTAAACGGCCTTTCTTCATGTCGCTATCTAACTGTTCATTCAATTGGGAGGCCACACTTCGGTGAGTGCTATAATTTAGTTTCAGAACACCTTTATGCGTAAATGTATTTTCATGAAGAAGGAATTTTTCCAAATCCTTTTTCCAGCTAGAAAACCCTACAGAAGGAAATGCATCTTCCTTTTTGGAAGGAAATTGTAATAGATTTTTAGCATCTGCCTCTTTGCAGGTTTTGCAAAAGACATTTTCGGTAGATGCTTCACACTCTAGTCATGTATATTTGATCAACCAAGACTTCTGAAATGATCTTCCCTTACCGGATTGGCCAGGTTTCGGGTGTGAGTGGTTCTCGCCTGAAGACAACGAAGCAATTGATGACACAATAATTGTTGGAGGTTGACTTGCAGTATCATCAACTTCCAAGCGCACCTTTTCGGTAACAAATTTATCCATTGCAAACTTAATTCACGATGCACTAACAGACTAACGTAAACGAATAAAATATAGTCATATAAAATAGTCCACTAGACACTAAAGTCGGAACACTAAACACGTCTGCAGCATGCACTTACCGAAACTATCCACTCTGAATGACTGTGACAGCAGGGTGGGCTTTATATTGCCGCGGCGTCGTAATGCCTCGAAACGTCAAGGCGACTCGAGGCGCTTCTGCTACAGTCCTTTCGATCTCACCCAGAGGTTCGCGCACCGGCACAAATTCTAAGGGTGCCCGCAGCATAGTAACACTATCATGATTCACACTATTCGTTTTCAGTTAACCTGCTTACTACCGTAATAATTATTTGTTTTAACTCATTACTGAATGTATTTTAAAAGGTAACTATCATCGAACAAGGAAAATAAAAAATTCCAACATAATTTTGTGATTTTACAACGCATAATATAACTACTAATTTTCTTAAATTGTTGAGGGGGGGGGGGGGGCGGGGCCGGGGCGGAGCCATGCTGTCGATGCGAAGTTAAACTCTAAACCCTCCTTCCTTCTGCCATGTCTCGCGTTCCAGTAGTGCACAGAGGCCAGAGCTCTAGCTCTCTGCTGTGTGCGTACCGTGAAGCGAAAGAAGTGGTTTGATCTTCAAACTTTTTTTGCGTCCAGACTTTTGTTTTTCGGACATGAGTTCCTTATCAAAACTTTATGTACTAAATCACCTATACAGTAACTAGAAGCCTGTAATAGAAATTATGAAACACATTATTCTTCTTGTTTCACGTGATCTTTGAATTTAACATTAACTCCTTTCGTGACTTACAAACTTCCCTTTTTGTGCCTACCAGTAAAGTCTGTTGAGTATCTCCGAAACTGCGTCGCACTTGCTATAAGAAGGCGAGATGAAACACACTGCTCGTCGTTGGGTATTCTCTATATCTTCAATTAATCAAACCTGGTAAAGGACCCAGAATAACGAGTGGATTGATGAGCAGAGTGGGAGGTACGAGCTGTTTGTAAGCCACGTCTATGATGGACGAAGTGCATTTGCTTAAGATTTTTCCAGTGACTCTCAGCCGGTTTTTCCTGTAACTGTATCCTATGACGCCGTAAGCTGAAGATGACAGCCTGCATCTTGTAGTCCTTTGGGGCGGATAGCTGAGTTTCGCAAGCTTTCGTTGTAGTGATAATGTCATCTATCGACTAGGACAGTCTAATGTTTGTTGATACCCCATATGAGCATACATTTGGTAATAAACGTTGGCGTGGTGGTGACACGTCAAATACTTTTCAGAAGTCGTCTACAATTTGTGACTGGGTAAAGGATTTCTTTGTACGCAGGACTCAACATGTCGCCTTGGATGAATAGTCATCGACAAATGTATTAGTAACTCCAGGCGAGCCCCAGGGAAGCGTCTTGGACACTTGTTTGTACTGTACATCAGGGGTGTACACACTTGCTGGCACCACGAGTCACAGACCACATACTGTGACTGCGGAAGAGCCGCAAGTTCAAAAATACCGTGCTGCGAAACAAGTTATTATTCCGAGTTTGGATTACCCTGCTAAAATGGCAACGAGATTTGGCTCAAAAGAACTAAGTTCTACAAGGGTCCGCTCTGTCCGTTTCAGGAGGAATGAAAGATGAGCAAAAAAACGAAAAATTAAAAGAACGAACGGCGAGGGGCGCACCGCCATCAGATCAATGGTGGGCCGCATGACAGTCCGCGGTTGTGCATCCCTGTTTTATATTAATGACACGGCTGACAATATTGATACCGGTCTCAGTTTTTTTTTCTTAGATGATCCTGTTTTGTATGATGAAGTACTGTCTAAAAAGGCTACACTGTTCTCAGTGAGATCTTGGTAAGATTTCAAAATGGTTTGAGGATTTCCTGTTTGCTTTAAATGCGCAGAAATGTAAAATTATGCTCTTCACGAAACGAAAACCGTAGTACCCTATGACTATAATATCGCTATTGATGATATCGACTGTAAACAAAGATAAGACACAAATTGGTTGTTTTGAGAATTTGCGCAGTTTCAATAAAACCTCATAGATAAGAAATTTCAAGTATGTCCGTTGTGACTTTTTATTCAGACAAGTCATTGTTTTCAAATATTGTTAGAGTAATGACATATTTTTTAAAATTGTAAGTTCTATCCAAATTTTGTTTTTTAAATTATATTCATGGTTGTTTAACATTGTTCATTTGCAAACTTAGTGCATTTAACATGGTTAGCATTGACTTACCACTGCTTACTTCCTGGGCAAGTTAACGAAACATTACTATGGAACCTCCCAAAAATACAAATTTAAAAGTTCTAATTATTTCAGTTTATGGTACAAAGCTTTCCTTTACCAGTTTTTACAATAATAAAATATAACAGCATCAAAAATGAACCTATGGCTCAGCAGAAATTTATTGTCGCCTTATTACAGTACGTAAATAATTTTAAGTATAGGCCTTAACATTTTTGCCATCATATTATCGTGTAAATTCACGTAAACTGTTTACTTGCCTAAATAATTATTCGCATTTACCTGTTTAGCAACAGCTTCTGAAGTACATTAGCGTCCGGAAAGATATTCAGGTTCCTTACCTGAGGCGAGGCGTTCCATATCATCCTAAGATTTGCACAAATCGTCCGTGAACAGTATTTTCCTGACACGAACATCACACGCATTACTATTACTGGCAGCCATGTTTTTGGTTCATATCACTGTTTACATGCCCACATCCTGACGAGGTTACCATTACTGAGAACTGCGATTTCTCCATTAATCGTGAGATTGTCAACATCGTACCATGCTTTACACACAATAGCTCTGTTTCTCGCCAAGGACCCAGCCGCAGTGGTAAGACCAGTTAGATTCAGATCACCGAAGTTAAGCGCTGTCGGGCTGGGATAGCACTTGGATGGTTGACCATCCGGTCTGCCGAGCGCTGTTGGCAAGCGGGGTGCAATCAGCCCTTGGGAGGCAAACTGAGGAGCTACTTGACTGTGAAGTAAAGGCTCCGGTCTCATAAACTGGCATACGGCCGGGAGAGCGGTGTGCTGACCACGTGTCCTTCCATATCCGCATCCAGTGACGCCTGTGAGCTGCGGATGACACGGCAGCCGGTCGGTACCGTTGAGTCTTTATGGCATGTTCGGGTTGAGTTTAGTTTAGTTTTTAACTTTGTTCCTCATCTTATGTCCCTTACCATTGTTTACAGCTGAGATATTCAGTTATAATCAGTCAACTCATACAAATACTTGGGTGCAACAGTTTGTAGGGATATGAATTGGGACGATCACATAGACTCAGGTGAAGATAAGGCAGGTGGCAGTCTTCGGATCATTGTCAAGATACTGGGAAAATGCAGTTGGAGTGTATGAGAGACTGACTACAAATCACTTGTGCGTCCCATCTTAAACTATATCTCAAGGGTATTGAACCCCATACTAATAAGGATTAATGGAGAACATTGAACGGATACAAATAAGGAGGGCAGAGGTTTGTGAAACGCCCGCTAAACCCGCTGGGCAGAAAATGTGATTAGGACTGTGGAAAGGGCCGAACAAGGTGGCGGTCAGTTTCACTTCTAAATTGTAATTTAATAACACATTTAAACCAAAACGGCACACAGCCGAACCTTTACAACCAATTCTTTCACGGCTGAAGGCCTCCAAACAAGAAATCTTAAAAATCAACAAGATAAATTTCAAGTGACTGAAGACACGCAGTTAAAATTGCAAATAAAATTATATATATATATATATATATATATATATATATATATATATATAGAGAGAGAGAGAGAGAGAGAGAGAGAGAGAGAGAGAGAGAGAGAGAGAACTGTGATTTATACATATATCACAGTTAGGCTGAAAGCCTCGAGGCAAAAGTGGATGGACCAAACATATACAAGGTGCAATACAAACGGCTGAAGGCCACAATTAAATTTTAAAATATATTACCATAATCTTTTAAGGCAGAAGGCCGCAATGTTTTCGCTTAAGGAGAAATTTTGAGAATAAGGCTTTAAGCAGCTGAAGGCTCACAGTTGATTTTCCAAGAATTCAAAAAAATACCTTAACCTTTAAGTTTTAAGTGACTGAAAGCACACTAAATTAAAAAACAACGCAACAATAATTCAAGAGTAAGCTTTTAAGCAGTGAAGGCCCACAGTTGATTTTCCAAAAATTCAAAATATCTTGAAGCTTGAAGTTTTAAGTGGCCGACAGCTCACTAAATGAAAAGATAGCACAACAACAGTAACTTTCAGCAAAATATCCACTTTCCAGAATTCAAACTTACTTATACGGGCTGTAGGCCCTTGATTTACACAAAATACAATAACAAAATTTTCTTTTGAAGTATTGACTATAGTAGATTACCAACAGACCATTAAACACCCATGAAAAGGACAGTATAGACAACGGCACTCAGACGCCTCCAGGGAGGAGGGTGGGGGGGGGGGGGGCATGCCCCCGAAACATTAACGTTCACTCAGGTGAGACAGGTGGTGGGCCCAACTACACTTGATCCGTCGGTAACCCAACTAGGAGACAGTCACGGACCGACCGACTAAACGACTTGCTAGCTTACCAATAGGTACATGAAAACTCAAAAACCAAACTGTTACAGACGTGATTATCCACAATGAAATATGTAGTAAGCTCTCAAAACTACACACTACGTTGGACAGCAACCATAGGTGAGGAAAGTACACTGCCTGAAATTACATTAGTGGCCAGATCAGGTAATCGGAACACTAACGGCCAGAAGGCAGAAAATTCCGCTGGTGCATTTGAATTGTAGTGATACAATATAATTAAATCCACCGCACGGCTGCTCGATTTCACCACTACAAACATTCGGTGTTGGTCCCAGGAAAAGCTCCCTAACAGCGACCACCGAAACGAACGACACAACATGAATGGAGGTGGCTTGGGTACTTAAGACACGACTCAACTTTGACGTCCTGGGTCGGTGAGCAACGAAGCTCGTAGCGATCGGACAGCTCCACACACGATACGACACTGCGCAGGGACTGCCAGCGGACCCAGCCGACTGACAAGGGGAGGCCGCCAATTGTGAAATTCAGATTCGATTCATACTGCGCATAATAAAAGCTCATGGCCAGAGGTGTAATGTGGCAAAGCACCAAGATGCACTTCTCAGGCGTTGTCGAGAAAATCGACAGTTAAAAGAAACCGTTGCGGTGAAATGCCCTCTACGGTTAATAGTTTTATACAGCGTCGTGGCGCAGCGGTAAGCGCTGGGGTTTGTAATCCGAAGGTCACCGGATCGAATCTCCCACCATGCAACTTTTTTTTTAGTATTTGTTTTTTGTAATTCAAATGTGTATATATATATATATATATATATATATATATATATATATATATATATATATAATTCCCGGCAATCAGTTGCAACAATTATGCATATAATAAGTTGTTGAAAGTCGTTTGTCGTGGAAAAACTGGCGACTTCGAACATCATTATGTTTTCCGCAAACAAAGTTGTATTTCACAAATGTTATTAATTGTCTTCATAATGTTAACCACGTATAGTTAACGGAAGACGTAGAAACGATATTCTGAAACGAATACGTATAGCGTAAGTCAAACGCTCGAATTAGAATAGAGACCCCACGAACACAAATTCGCTGTGGCAGGTATGAAATATAAACTCCGTTACTCGCTCGTTACACTTGATGAACAGATGTTGAATGGGCCGAAACGAGCCGCCGCATAACAGCGTCGTTCCCTGCTAACTTCGAAAGAAGGTAGATGCGGTCCCTAGCGCAACTTATAACATAGTCGAAAATCAGTGCGGGCGGGAGAGCTTTGGTACACCCTGTTAAAAAAACGGAAAAATGGAGGCGGTACAATTGGAGAGCGGTCAGCCTTCACCAACATGCATAAGCAATTCATTTATATTTGAATTACAAAAAAACTAATAATAAAAAAATTGCATGGCGCGAGATTCGATCCGGCGACCTTCGGATTACAAACCCGAGCGCTTACCGCTGCGCCACGACGCTGTGGGAAATAGTTAATCGTAGAGGGTATTTCACCGCAACGGTTTCTTTTAACTGTCGATTTTCTCGACAACGACTGAGAAGTGCATCTTGGTGCTTTGCCACATTACACCTCTGGCCATGAGCTTTTATTATGCGCAGTATGAATCGAATCTGAATTTCACAATTGGCGGCCTCCCCTTGTGAGCCGCACGGAGGTATCCTCCCTGGTCCGCACCAACCGACCGATTGCCCGCACACACCGTAACCGGATACTATATGCACAAGAACAAAGATGGTACACGGTGCAAATATCGTTACACATCGCTGCTGCCACATGTAGAAGGAGAAAGAACTACGGCATAACCGCAACAACGGCGGGAAACCAAACGCAAATAGACAGCCAAGTTCAAGGAGACGCATAGTTCGGAGTGAGTACGGCGCAGTTTGCTTGACGTACGGAGCATAATCACGGAGATCCTGAAACGACTCAATTGGAAGGCGCATGAAGACAGACACAAAGTATCCTGTGAAAGCATAATTACAAAGTATCAAAACCGATATTCAAGTGAGGAATCTTACAATATACCGCAACCCCGTACATATTGCCTTCCATAGGGATAGCGAACACGAGATTGGATTGATTACAGCCCGCACAGAGGTGTTTAAGCAATCTTCCTTTCCGCGTTCCACTCACGGTTAGAAACCCTGACATTAGTCCCTTGCTAAGTATCCTCCGCCGTGTACTACACAGGGGTTTGCAATGTATGTATGTAGATGTAATTGTGTATGCACCGGGCGTCAAATACTCTGACATTCTGTCACGCAGTACAACGTACACACCCTCCACAACACTGCGTTTAGAGCGCTCGCCCGTCAGTATCGGTAAACTGGCGACGCGCCCGTAGTGCGCCGGTTGCCTATCTGGCAGTGACCAAGGTACACGCAGTTCGGCTGGGTGTGTGGCGAGGCCGGCTCGGTTTTCACGCCAAACAGCTTTGCGTGCCTCTCGGTGGGTGCTACAGCCGCAACTGCCGCCCATTCACGGCCAAATTGCCTAAATTTCCTCCACCTAATACCACTTTCTGCGAGCGCACACGAAGGCTATCAAGGGCTGTAGACGACTGTTCCGCGTGGACTCATCACAGCTGCGTCATTGTACTGTTACTCTCAGAACTTCCTTGTAAATAACAAAAATCGCTACTCGAAAATACATGTTCTTTTATTACTCTCATCTGCATCTACATACATACTCCGCAATCCACCATACGGTACGTGGAAGAGGGTACCTCGTACCACAACTAGCATCTTCTCTCCCTGTTCCACTCCCAAACAGAACGAGGGAAAATGACTGCCTATATGCCTTTCTACGAGCCCTAATCTCTCTTATCTTTGTGGTCTTTCCGCGGAACGTAAGTTGGAAGCAGTAAAATTGTACTGCAGTCAGCCTCAAATGCTGGTTCTCTAAGTTTCCTCAATAGCGATTCACGTAAAGAACGCCTCCTTTCCCCCAGAGACTCCCACCCGAGTTCCTGAAGCATTCCCGTAACACTCGCGTGATGATCAAACCTACCATTAACAAATCTAGCAGCCCGCCTCTGAATTGATTCTATGACCTCCCTCAATCCGACCTGATAGGGATCCCAAACGCTCGAGCAGTACTCAAGAACAGGTCGTATTAGTGTTTTGTAAGCGGTCTCCTTTACAGATGAACCACATCTTCCCAAAATTCTACCAATGAACCGAAGACGACTATCCGCCTTCCCCACAACTGCCATTACATGCTTGTCCCACTTCATATCGCTCTGCAGTGTTACGCCCAAATATTTAATCGACGTGACTGCGTCAAGCGCTACACTACTAATGGAGTATTCAAACATTACGGAATTCTTTTTCCTGTTCATCTGCATTAATTTACATTTGTCTATATTTAGAGTTAGCTGCCATTCTTTCCACCAATTACAAATCATCTTGTATCCTCCTACAGTCACTCAACGACGACACCTTCCCGTACACCACAGCATCATGAGCAAACAGCCGCACATTGCTATCGACTCTATGCAAAAGATCATTTATGTAGATAGGAAACAACAGCGGACCTACCACACTTCCTTGGGGCACCCCAGATGATACCCTCACCTCTGATGAACACTCACCATCGAGGACAACGTACTGGGTTCTATTACTTAAGAAGTCTTCGAGCCACTCCCATATTTGGGAACCAATCCCATATGCTCGTACCTTAGTTAGGAGTCTGCAGTGGGGCACCGAGTCAAGCGCTTTCCGGAAGTCAAGGAATATGGCAACCGTACTCATACGTTATGGGTGTTTTCTCAGGATACTCTATTTAAAAAAATTGAGGTGGTGTGTGGGGGTGGGGAGAGGGGAAAGAACGTTGCCATCAAAATGATTTAACACTGATATACGTTTGAGGTCAAGTAATACTTCCAAGAACAAGTAGAAAAGGTACGAAGAAAAACAACGTTAATCGCGAAATATGCTCTCTTTGATCATATCTGTGCTTTAGTAGCTTTCGAATATCATGCTGTCACACGGAATTTTAAATTTCAATAGCATCAAAACCTTCATGGACCCCTTCAGGGGAAACAGTGCACTTGTGGCATTTTTGTCGCATTAAAAACGTCTCTCTTTCAGTCTCTCTAAACACCCTTAAATTTTGTATACGTTGTATTTTACAGTCTATACAGGGTGGTCAGAAATTCCCGGTACAGGCTTCTAGGACTTGTGGAAGGGAGTGAGTACACCGTATTTTGAATAGGAACCCATGTCCGGAAACGTCATCCAACGAGACTACAGAGTTTCAAAGTTATAGGCGCGGGCGTCTGTAAATGTACGTACACACGGGGTGATTCGGTGACGATGTTACAGACTTTCTAGGATGATGGAGAACGAGAAATGTATTAGCTTGAAGTAAGGATCCTTGTACCGGAAACGAACGATTCGAAAGTTATAAACGAAAACCGTTCTGATACCTCTGACAGTTGAATACATGTACCGGTTCCTGTGTTGCGAAGAGTGTAGGGCTGGTAACTTTCAGTGGTGGTAGTAGTGTGGACAAAAATGAGAAAAAATGACCAATGAACGTGGGCTCTAAAGTGCGTACCTAACAGCTATGAATACTTGCTCAGTAGAGGAGATGTGTTTCACACTAGCGGAGATGAACGAATGGTCATAGCTCCTCAGGTATGCAATTTAGAACCCACGTTTATTGGACATTTTTTCTCGTTTTTGTTCACATTACCACCACTGAAAGTTACCAGCCCTACACTCTTCGCAACACAAGAACCGGTACATGTATTCAACTGTCAGAGGTATCAGAACGGTTTTCGTTTATAAATTTCTACCCGTTCGTTTCCGGTACAGTGATCCTTACTTCAATCTAATACATTTGTCGTTCTCCATCGTCCTAGAAAGTCTGTAACATCATCATGGAACCTCCCCGTGTATACGTACATTTACAGATGCCCGCGCCTATAGCTTTGAGGTTCTGTAGTCTCGTTGGATGACGTTTCCCGACATGGGTTCCTTATTCAAAATACGATGTACTCACTACCCTCTACAAGTCCTAGAAGTTTGTAACGGGAATTTACGACCACCCTGTATACAGTCTAAGGCAATACAAATAATTATGAAAACGACCACGAAGGAATTATCCGAATGGGACGGAAATCTGTAGATATGATGCGCATGTACAGACAAACAAATGATCACAATTTAAAAAAAAAGGATGATTTACTCAAGAGAAAGATCTTTACAAACTGAGCGAGTCAGTAATGCGTTTGCCCATCTCTGGTCCTTATGCAAGCAGTTATTCGGCTTGAGATTGAGTGGCAGAGTTGTTGGATATCCTGAGAGGTATCATGCCAAATTCTGCCAAACTGGCGTGTTAAATCGTCAAAATCCCGTGTTGAATGGAGGGCCCTGCCCATAATCCTCCAAACGTTTTCATTTGGGGAGAGATCCGGCGACCTCTCTGGGCAAGGTAAGGTTTGGCAAGCACGAAGCCAAGCTGTAGAAACTCTCCCCATGTGCAGGAGGGCATTATCTTGCTGAAATGTAAGCCCAGGATGCCTTCCACGAAGGGCAGTAAAACGGGGTGCAGAATATCGTTGTTGTACCGCTATGCTGTTAACCAAAGGGGTCCTGCTGTGAAAAGAAAAGGCATCCCAGATCGTCGTTCCTGGTTGTCAGACCGTATGGCAGTCGAGAGTAAAGTTGATACCCCTCCGTAGAAGCATCTCCAGTTACGTCTTCATCCTGGAGTCTTATTGACTGAGCCCCAATGAGCAGCGAAGACAACGTGGGATTCCAACCTGTTTGTCGCCTGCCATACAGCTCGACTACCAGGAGTGATGGTCTAGTGTGCCGTTTCCCTTCATAGCAGGACCTATTTGTTTATGATCGGCTTCGGTCTTACAATACAGTAGTCCGTCGACAATATGCTACGCCTCGTTTTGTTATCCTTGGTGGCAAGCCATCCTGTGCCCGCATTTCAGCAAGATAATGCCCTTCCGCATACGGTGAGAGTTTCTTCTACTTATCTTCGTGCTTGCCAAGCTCTGCCTTGGCCAGAAACGTCGCCGGATCTGTCCCCAAATGAGAACGTGTGGGGCATTATTGGCAGGGCCCTCCAATGAACACGGTATGTTGACGACCTAACGCGCCAGTTGGACAGGCCTCCAACAGGTCTATCAGTCAGTGCCAAGCCAAATGACTGCTTGGCATAAGGGTCAGAGATCGGCCAACGCGTTCGTGCAGGAAAACATACGAAAACGAAATTAAGTTGCACATCTCTGGCATGAGACTGTAATACACGGCCGGCCGGAGTGGCCGCGCGGTTCTAGGCGCTACAGTCTGGCACCGCGCGACCGCTACGGTCGCAGGTTCGAATCCTGCCACGGGCATGGATGTGTGTGATGTCCTTAGGTTAGTTAGGTTTAAGTAGTTCTAAGTTCTAAGGGACTGATGACCACAGCAGTTAAGTCCCATAGTGCTCAGAGCCATTTGAACCATTTTTTTTTTTTTTTTTTTTTTTTTTTTGTAATACACGTACTGCCGCGATTGGCCCCGTGTCTCTCTAAACAACTCGTCCAAGTCTCACGAACTGTCTGACGGCGATATTGCGTTAACTAAGTTACATGCTCAAGGGCATGTGGGGATATCGCAAATGAGGAAATGAATCAGTTCGGTCTCTAACTGAGACGTGATGGTAGTGTAAGGTTTCCGAGGCGCTGCAGGATTGTAGCACTTTCCGCTGCCCATTTAGGTCGGAGCTTCCATAGGTAAAAGTAAAAGAAGCAAGACCGTCACTCCCGATTGTGGGCGCGGCTGCGTCGCCACAACCGTGACGTCACAGGGTCACGTGGGCTGACACGGCGCGCCCCGTGGCTACCCTCTGGCAGTCTGGCGGCGTGTGTCTCGCCGGCTAGTTCCCGCAGCGGCCGCGCGCAGCGCCATGGGTGCGTACAGCTGCGGGGCATTAGAAATCTGACTCGCGTAGCTACACGTCCGTGGGAATATACATGTCGCTGCAGAAAAGAATCCATGAGTCGTGGCTCACTCGCGACGGTTAACCTGTTTTATCACGTGTATTTTTAGTTATCTGGTTTGCTTGTAAACAGGGGGGTTTCAATGAGATAATATATGCTTTGTTACAAAAAATCCGTTTTAAGGGTGTCGTGTGTTGCTTCGTTTCCGTTCAAGTACTCTTTAATGATTGTGATGTGTGCGCTCAGCTACTACATTAAGTTTAACATCTTGTCTCAGGGCACAATAATAGATTAACTCTGCCGTTCCACCACCGTATAGGATTGTGCAATTTTTTTTTTTTATTTAAATGATATTTCCGAAGTTGATGATTATTATTACTGTTCCCAGAATAGCGGAGATTACGCCGATTTAAACTTTCTGGCAGATTAGAACTGTGTGGTAGACTAGGACTCGGATCCGGGAACATTGTGCTTCGCAGACAAATGCTCTACTTACTGAGCTACCTGCATTTTATTTTAAGCCTTTTTATTGTTCTGAAACATACTTTACAAATATTGATGGAAGGCTTAACGATTATTAACACTTTCTTCAAACTGTATACATGAAGCACTGAATTATTTCATTATTAAAAAAGGGGAAACACCAGTGTCCATTGCACATCCACAAGTATATTTTTAACAACAAAACTTGGTATCACCTTTTGTGGGATATTTTCTCTGTGCTATATTGGTATATTGTTTAAACTGGTTTTAGCTGTTCAAGAGTGACTCACGACCCGATCTCACAGCTTTACTTCCATCAGTACATCTTCTCCTACCATCCAGACTTCTCCTACATACGTTGCGGCAGTAGCACTCCTGCAACAAATGTTTTAGGGCGTTAAACTGATGCGTCATCTGAACCCTAAATGATCTTCCTTCTCTGTTTTTTTATTTTTGTCAGTAGTAATGAGATCCTCTGACGCTCGACTATCCTGTTCCATCTCGTTTTATTAGTTTATTTACGCTTTTACATTTTGTCAGAAGCACGCCTGATTAAGTTTGACACCTCCATTTTCGTTCGTAGGTCAGATGCTGTTTCGTAGGTCAACTCTCAGTATCCACCTAAAGAAATTTTTCACAGACCACGTTCTTCTTACCTTTCTAGTGGCTTTTTCCCATATATTTTCCACTCTGAAAACTTTTAAGCATGAGATACAGAAGAATTTATGGGGTAAAGGTTTCGTGAAACAGTCTTTGATTATTTTTTCTTATTACGGTTTAACGTCCTATCAGTAGATTGACCAATAATCACTTTGGAAATATAACGACATTCTAGCATCAAAATATACAATTATAGTTTCTCCAAGTTGTGGTTCTTGGAAGCTATTTCTTTTACTTTAGAATTTCTGCCGTGACTACAAATCTCAGTACTTTTTAAGAGACCTCGATCATGACGAGTGGTTTCTTTAAGAATTGTTTCCCACATTAACTCAGAGAAAAGTTTTTGGTAAGTGTTTGTACACACCCGATGTAGATGGTGCAGCGCTTAATCCTTTCACTACCAGTGGAACGAGTCAGGTATCACGGACCCAGTGGCAACTTGCTGAATGTCCCACTGACAAAGGAAAGCGTACTAAAGCTCTGCAGAACTCTTACTATTAGCCGCGCGGGGTAGCCGCGCGGTCTGAAGCGCCTTGTCACGGTCCGCGCAGCCTCCCCGTCGGAGGTTCGAGTCCTCCCTCGGGCATGGGTGTGTGTGTTGTCCGTAGCGTAAGTTAGTTTAAGTTAAATTAAGTAGTGTGTAAGCTTCGGGACCGATGACCAAAGTAGTTTGGTCCCCTAAGATCTTACCACAAATTTACAAAAATTCTTACGATTACAGACTGCTCCCTTACGTTCTGCTGTCTTTCATTGTTAATCCTCTGCGCCGTATTGTCGCATCTATTTAGTTCGAGCCTGCCTGTAGGCAACCAAATGAACTGATTTGGAAAGCGAGTTGCTGTCGCGACATCCTGCACAATTCGTGCCAATGAAATGCACGCACGTTTGGAGGTTTGCTGTGTCACAAACGGTGGCCGTGTTGAACGCCTGTAATGTGAGTGCACTTGGAGGGTCGCTCTAGCCACTGATGTGTGTCTGTTTTCTGTACGGCTTGCAACTTATGCACAGAAGTCTTCTGAAACCCCGGATGTAGTTGCGAATAATCTGTAATGTCCCATCCCTCCCCCCCCCCCCCCCCCCCCCCCCGCCCCATAGTTAGAAAACGAACCAACGGGAAATACGTTATTTATATTGTTACTTCTGACCACAACAGTAATTAAAATAACCATACACGAAAGTCTTTCACACCGAAAAAAGTAGTAGAAAAAGGGTTAACAGAGAACTTGCACACATGAAGTATGGAGTAAAATACCCTATCTGGCCAACGAGTCTAGAGCGGAAGAGAGGTCTTTTTTTCCTTCGCTATACTTGTCCTATGCGAGCTTGTTGTCAGTCGGTAATGATCTTCGAAATGAATTCGATGACTGAGAATTCCTTGACGGCAGCTGAATGAGTTACAGATACACTACCAGATGCAAATTTGTCCCGGACTGGGACTCGAACCCGGATTTTCAGCTTACTGCAATAGTAGTAGATCTACACCGAATACAGCTGCTGCCAAGGAATCCACAGTTATCGGATTAATTTCGAAGCTATTTCGTACAGCTGCTGATCGTCAATAGCTTATGTTCTTGCAGACATGCATGTAAGTACTAATGATTTTGTTGTTGATGGGACGTCAAATTCTAGTGTTTCTCCGCTTTCCGCCCGTTCCAACACTAAGACTTTAGCGTGTACATATTATTTATTCTTCCAGTCATACGTATGACAAAATGTTCTTACACGGAAGAATTATTGATAAAAAACGCATAACAGAAAAACAAAATAAAATGTTTTGGATTTACAAGTGTAAAATAGTATCTAAAACTATATACATACTCCGCAAGCCACTGTACGGAGTGTGGCGGAGGGTACTTCGAACCAGTGAAGCGATTTTATGTTCTATTTCATTTGTGTTCTGACCAGGAGAAAATGTTTGTATGGCTGTGTACGCAGTCTAAGCGCTCGTATCTCATTCTCTCGTTCCTACGCGAGTTGTACAATGGTGCGGTCGCTCTTACTCTTCTCTACATTTACCCAAGAAGTTTTCCGGAAAATAACGTCGCCTTTATTCCAAAAATTCCCATTTACGTATCACGGTCATGTGTCTTTCTTTTCATACGGACTACACCGACGTCTTAGGATCCCACCTCCTCGTCTCTGAATTCTTTCGATGTCTTCTGTCATACCTACTTCACAACGACTCCAAACTCTCAAACATCTACTTCTACTAAACCCACAGGACTGCTCTACAGTTCACAAATAAGTGCCTGTCAGATGGTTCATCAAATCACCTTCAGGCTATTTCTGGTCCGTTCCACTCCCGTACGACGTGCTGGAAAACGAACACTTAAATCTTTCCACGTGAGCTCTGATTTATTTTACTACAATGTTCATTTCTCCCTGTGTAGGTAGGCAGCAACAAAATATTTTCGCATTCGAAGATGAAAGTTGACTGAAATTTGACGAAATGATCCTGCCGCAATTTGCTTATCATATCCGTGGCATTCTGTCCACTATTTCGTGATGATGCAAAACGAGATACCCTTCTTTGAATTTTTTCGATACTCTCAGTGAATACTATATGATGCGGATCCCAGACCGCGCAGCAATACTCCAGAGGAAGGCGGGCAAACGTAGGGTAAGCTGTCTCTTTACTAGACCTGTTGCATCTTCGAAGTGTTCCGACAATAAATCGCAGTCTTTGTTTCACTTCACACCCTGCCATTGCCAGTCTACATTTTACATCCTCTCTACTTCGACCATCATCAGTTATTTTACTCCCTAAATAGCAAAACACCTTTACTACTTTAAGTGTCTCATTTCCCAATCCAATTCCCTCAGCATCACCCGATTTAATTTGACTACATTCCATTATCCTTGTTTTGCTTTTGTTGATGTTCATCTTATATCCTCCTTTCAAGACACTGTCCATTCCGTTCAACTGCTCTTCCAAGTCCTTTGCCGTCTCTGACAGCATTACAATGACATCGGCGAACCTCAAAGTTTTTATTGCTTCTCCATGGATTTTAATATCTACTCAGAATTTTTCTTTTGTTTCCTTTACTGCTTGCTCAATATACAGATTGAATAACATAGGGGAGAGACTACAACCCTGTCTCACTCCTTTCCCAACCACTGCTTCCCTTTCATGCCCCTCGACTCTTATAACTGCCATCTGATTTCTGTACAAATTGTAAATAGCCTTTCGCTCCCTGTATTTTATACCTGCCACCTTCAGAATTTGAAAGAGAGTATTCCAGTTAACATTGTCAAAAGCTTTCTCTAAGTCTACAAATGCTAGAAACGTAGGTTTGCCTTTTCTTAATCTTTCTTCTAAGATAAGTCGTAAGGTTAGTATTGCCTCACGTGTTCCAACATTTCTACGGAATCCAAACTGATCTTCCCCGAGGTCCGTTTCTACCAGTTTTTCCATTCGTCTGTAAAGAATTCGCGTTAGTATTTTGCAGCTGTGACTTATTAAACTGATAGTTCGGTAATTTTCACATCTGTCAACACCTGCTTTCTTTGGGATTGGAATTATTATATTCTTCTTGAAGTCTGAGGGTATTTCACCTGTCTCATACATCTTGCTCACCAGATGGTAGAGTTTTGTCATGACTGGCTCTCCCAAGGCCGTCAGTAGTTCTAATGGAATGTTGTCTACACCCGGGGCTTTGTTTCGACTCAGGTCTTTCAGTGCTCTGTCAAACTCTTCACGCAGTATCTTATCTCCCATTTCGTCTTCATCTACATCCTCTTCCATTTCCATAATATTGTCCTCAAGTACATCACCCTTGTATAAACCCTCTATATACTCCTTCCACCTTTCTGCCTTCCCTTCTTTGCTTAGAACTGGGTTGCCATCTGAGCTCTTGATATTCATACAAGTGGTTCTCTTCTCTCCAAAGGTCTCTTTAATTTTCCTGTAGGCAGTATCTATCTTACCCCTAGTGAGACAAGCCTCTACATCCTTACATTTGTCCTCTAGCCATCCCTGCTTAGCCATTTTGCACTTCCTGTCGATCTCATTTTTGAGGCGTTTGTATTCCTTTTTGCCTGCTTCATTTACTGCATTTTTATATTTTCTCCTTTCATCAATTAAATTCAATATTTCTTCTGTTACCCAAGGATTTCTATTAGCCCTCGCCTTTTTACCTACTTGATCCTCTGCTGCCTTCACTACTTCATCCCTCAAAGCTACCCATTCCTGTCAATTGTTCCCTTATGCTCTCCCTGAAACTCTGTACAATCTACGGTTCTTTCAGTTTATCCAGGTCCCATCTCCTTAAATTCCCACCTTTTTGCAGTTTCTTCAGGTTTAATCTACAGGTCATAACCAATAGATTGTGGTCAGAGTCCACATCTGCCCCTGGAAATGTCTTACAATTTAAAACCTGGTTCCTAAATTTCTGTCTTACCGTTATATAATCTATCTGATACCTACTAGTATCTCCAGGATTCTTCCAGGTATACAACCTTCTTTTATGATTCTTGAACCAAGTGTTAGCTATGATTAAGTTATGCTCTGTGCAAAATTCTACAAGGCGGCTTCCTCTTTCATTTCTTCCCCCCAATCCATATTCACCTACTATGTTTCCTTCTCTCCCTTTTCCTACTGACGAATTCCAGTCACCCATGACTATTAAATTTTCGTCTCCCTTCGCTACCTGAATAATTTCTTTTATCTCGTCATACATTTCATCTATTTCTTCATCATCTGCAGAGATAGTTGGCATATAAACTTGTACTACTGTAGTAGGCATGGGCTTTGTGTCTATCTTGGCCACAATAATGCGTTCACTATGCTGTTTGTAGTAGCTAACCCGCACTCCTATTTTTTATTCATTATTAAACCTACTCCTGCATTACCCCTATTTGATTTTGTATTTATAACCCTGTAATCACCTGACCAAAAGCCTTGTTCCTCCTGCCACCGAACTTCACTAATTCCCACTATATCTAACTTTAGCCTATCCATTTCCCTTTTTAAATTTTCTAACCTACCTGCCCGATTAAGGGATCTGACATTCCACGCTCCGATCCGTAGAACGCCAGTTTTCTTTCTCCTGATAACGACGTCCTCTTGAGTAGTCCCCGCCCGGAGATCCGAATGGGGGACTATTTTACCTCCGGAATATTTTACCCAAGAGGACGCCATCATCATTTAATCATACAGTAAAGCTGCATGTCCTCGGGAAAAATTACGGCTGTAGTTTCCCCTTGCTTTCAGCCGTTCGCAGTACCAGCACAGCAAGGCCGTTTTGGTTAATGTTACAAGGCCAGATCAGTCAATCATCCAGACTGTTGCCCCTGCAACTACTGAAAAGGCTGCTGCCCCTCTTCAGGAACCACATGTTTGTCTGGCCTCTCAACAGATACCCCTCCGTTGTGGTTGCACCTACGGTACGGCCATCTGTATCGTTGAGGCACGCAAGCCTCCCCACCAACGGCAAGGTCCATGGTTCATGGGGGGGGGGGGGGGTTAGACATTATTACACTGAATATAAACTGGTAATGGCGCCTTGCTAGGTCGTAGCAAATGACGTAGCTGAAGGCTATGCTAACTTTCGTCTCGGCAAATGACAGCGTAATTTGTCAGTGTAGCTTCGCTAGCAAAGTCGGCTGTACAACTGGAGCGAGTGCTAGGACGTCTCTCTAGACCTTCCGTGTGGCGGCGCTCGGTCTGCAATCACTGACAGTGGCGACACGCGGGTCCGACGTATACTACCGGACCGCGGCCGATTTAAAGGCTACCACCTAGCAAGTGTGGTGTCTGGCGGTGACACCACAGTGTGACCTCTGCAACTTTCCAGTCCTTAGGTATGGATCTTTCGTCGAGTGAGCAATTGTATATGATTGCGAAGTATGTAGTTATTGCGTCAGCATAAACAAAAGCATAAGCGTAAGAATAAGCGGGGACTGATGACCATAGATGTTAAGTCCCATAGTGCTCAGAGCCTAAGAATAAGCAAAACAAAATAATTCGTCGCCGTTCTTTCTTGTAGGCGGTTTTCGTTTCCAGAACCTTTACGAAAAATCAAAGTATTCCACTTCACTACCACAAATATTGAGTGTTTATCCGTATCATATCTTCTAGATTCCTTCCACTAAATCGGATACTAACCGGTTCTTTGTCTTCCCAGTGCACAAACGGTTCTGAGGTACCAGGTATCGATCTATGCTGAAATACCCATACAGGGTGTTACAAAAAGGTACGACCAAACTTTCAGGAAACATTCCTCACACACAAATAAAGAAAAGATGTTATGTGGATATGTGTCCGGAAAGTTCAAATGGCTCTGAGCACTATGGGACTTAACATCTGTGGTCATCAGTCCCCTAGAACTTAGAACTACTTAAGCCTAACTAACCTTAGGACATCACACACATCCATGCCCGAGGCAGGATTCAAACCTGCGACCTAGCAACAGCGTGGTTCCAGACTGAAGCGCCTAGAATCGCTCGTCCAGTTAAATCTGTAATGTAAGATTATACCTCTTACTGAGCAGATTCAAATTCTTGAATTCACTCAATAATCATACGAAACTCAAAGCTTAGTTGCCCCGCGAAGCCATCAGACACGAAATCTGCAACTGGGACTGTGTGACCTTAGCCTTTAAGTACAGTAATGGCGTGTTTTTCCTGGCCTTTACCCGCTTTCTTCACGAATCGGCTTGTTGATTGCTGGATTTGTTAATGTTAGTGGTAGAGGAGCGCCGAATGCCTTTCCTGTTGCCACATCTTCCCCACGGGAACAAATATGTGTACCGCATGTCAATGTTTGCAAACTTATTTACTCTTCACATTTGCAACCTGTTATCTTAGAAGCTAAACCAGGCCATACAATTCACATTGTCGTGGCTAATACTAAAGGTGTAAACTATTTATTTATATCTGTCATTTAACAATTAACATTATCGTGGCTAATACTAAAGATCTATACTATTTATTTTTATCTGTTATTTAAAAAAGTGATATGTTATAAAAATGCTAATGCTGGAACTACTTTCTACCACTACAAAATCACAATAAAACCCTTTAATCAATTATCCAACTAATAATAGACGATGTTATGTTATGTTAACCTGGGACCTAGAAACGATGGAAAGGCTCCGTCCCCGCCGCAGCCGCAGTGGTCAACAACCCCACGACGTCTACCGCAGTCCACTTCACGCCTCCGCCGCCCCACACCGAACCCGGGGTTATTGTGCGGTTCGGCCCCCGGTGGACCGCTCAGCGAACGTCTCACACCAGACGAGTGTAACCCCTATGTTTGCGTGGTAGAGTAATGGTGGTGTACGCGTACGTGGAGAAATTGTTTGCATAGCAATCGCCGACATGGTGTAGCTGAGGCGGAATAAGAGGAACCAGCCCGCATTTGCCGAGGCAGATGGAAAACCGCCTAAAAACCATCCACAGACTGGCCGGCTCACCAGACCTCGACACAAATCCGCCGGGCGGATTCGTGCCGGGGACCGGCGCTCCTTCCCGCCCCGAATAACAGACGATACAGTCATATTAATGCGATCGCCTGTGAAAAGCCTGAATAACCAGCGATTATTGCACGGACCGCTGAAAGGCACCGACATGGATGTGGAGACTTGCCTACTGCAGTGCAATGGGCAGCCGATCTACGTATCTCAGCTATCCATGGTGTAAACAGCCCAAACGAGGTGGTCCCACGGATTCTCGACTGGGTTTGAATCCGGTGAGTTTGGTGTCCAGAGGAGCACGGTAAACTCATCCTGGTGCTCTTCCAACCAAGCATCTACACTGTGAGTTGTGTGACACAATGCACTCTCTTTCTGGCAGATGCCGTCGCACCGAGGAAAAAACAAACTGCATGTGGGGGGGGGGGGGGGGGGGGGGAGAGGGGGGAGATATGGTCCCCATGAATAGATGCATACTAATGTTGATACATTGCGCCTTCCAGAATGACGAGATCACTTAGGGAATGACCTCCGCACTGGACCTTTCCAACGATTGTTGCAGGGTGTTTGCTTGCGGACGTTTCAAGCCGTAAACGCCAACGGGCATCTGTCCGATGGAGCGTAAAACTTAATTCTCCGAAAAGGTCTTCTATCGCCAGTCAGCTGCAGTACTGACGTACAAATCCCAGCCTTCTCGTCGATGATGAACAGCAATCAGCAAGGGTGCATGATCAAGGTGCCTGCTACGAAGGCCCACACAGAGTAACGTAGGTTGAACGTTCATTGAGGACACACTTGGGGTAGCCATTGGTTCATCTGTGCGATCAATTGCTCAACGGTCCCACTTATTCTGTTCTCCCGTACACATCATCTCTGCAGTTTTTTTTAGTCATGAGTCTTCTGACTGGTTTGAAGCGGCACGCCACGATATCCTCTTTCCTCTCCTGTGCCAACCTTTTTTTTAACACTTGAAGCATACGTCCTCAATTATTTCCCAGGTGCATTCCGATCACTGTCTTCCTCTACATTTTTTGCCCTCTACGGCTGCCTCTGGTACCATCGAAGTCATCCCCTGATGTCTTAACAAATGTCCTACTATCCTGTCCCTTCTCCTTGTCAGTGTTTTCCACATATTCAAATGGCTCTGAGCACTATGGGACTTAACATCTGTGGTCATCAGTCCCCTAGAACTTAGAACTACTTAAACCTAACTAACCTAAAGACATCACGCACATCCATGCCCGAGGCAGGATTCGAACCTGCGACCGGAACGGTCACGCTGTTGCAGACTGAAGCGCCTAGACCGCACGGCCACACCGGCCGGCTTTTCCACATATTCCTTTCCTCTCCGATTCTGCGCAAAATCACCTCATTTCTTACCTTATCAGTTCACCTAATTTTCAACATTCGTCCGTAGCACGACATCTCAAATGCTTCGATTCTCTTCCGATTTTCCCACAGTCCGATTTCACTACCATACAAATCTGTTCTCCAAACGTACATCCTCAGAAATTTCTTCCTCAAATTAAGGCCTATGTTTGATACTAGAAGACTTCTCTTGGCCACGAATGCCCTTTTTGACGTGTGTAGTCTGTTTTTAATGTCCTCCTTGCCCCATTGGTTATTTTGCTGACTAGGTAGCAGAATTCCTTAACTTCATCTACTTAGTGACCATCAATCCTGATGTTAAGTTTCTCGCTGCTACTTCTCATTATTTTCGTCTTTCTTCGATTTACTCTCAATCCATATTCTGTACTCATTAGAATGTTCACTCCATTCAGCAGATCATGTAATTCTTCTCCACTTTCACTCAGGGTAGCAATGTCATCAGCGAATCGTATCACTGATTTCCTTTCACTTTGAATTTTTGTCCCACTCCTGAACCTTTCTTTCTACTGATATTTATGGCCCGTGGTGTATCACATTTGCCTCGGCGGCGGTTTTGGATAGCGCCATTTTTCCATACATGGTATACTTTAACCACGCCGGGCACGCGAATAGTTTACAAACTTAGCCGTTCCGGAAATGCTTCCACCTATGGCCCGCCTTTAGGACCACATTACAACGACTGCACTGTTCTTTGTGTCCTCCTCGACACGCTTTAGATAGTTGCTGTAGCTAGTGCTGCCATCTGCCTTCTGTGAGTGGTTATGACAGGTTGACGTCGAACGTTGACGGTGGTCACATTGATGTGCCTGGACCGTGTATTACTGGTGCGGCACATGGTTACCAGGCCTATATTCACTTAGACGGATGTGGGACACCGCCTAAAACAACTGTGCCGAGTGGACTGAATCTGGAGCCAGGCGCCTACCCGAATGCCGGAAGCGCCGTGCTAACGCGTGCGGCTATCCGGTGGATCTCAAGTAGCATACACAGTGAAGCGCCAAAGAACTGGTACAGGCATACCTATTCAAATACAGAGATGTAAACTGGCAGCATGCGGCGCTACGGTCAGCAACGTCTATACACAAGTATCTGGCGCAGTTGTTAGATCTGTTACTGTTGCTACAATGGTAGGTTATCAAGATTTAAGTGAGTTTGAACGTGATGTTATACTCGGCGCACTTGCGATTGTATCTCCGAGGTAGCGATGAAGTGGGATTTTAACATACAAACATTTCAGGAGTGTACTGTGAATACGGCCGAAGTGGCCGTGTGGTTCTAGGCTCTACAGTCTGGAACCGCGAGACCGCTACGGTCGCAGGTTCGAATCCTGCCTCGGGCATGGATGTGTGTGATGTCCTTAGGTTAGTTAGGTTTAATTGGTTCTAAGTTCTAGGGGACTAATGACCTCAGAAGTTGAGTCCCATAGTGCTCAGAGCCATTTGAACCATTTTGTATCGTGAATATGAGGAATACGGTGAAACATCGCTGCGGCCGGAAAAAGATCTTGCAAGAATGGGACCAACGACGACTGAAAAAAATCGTTCAACGTGACAAAAGTGCAAAACTTCCGCAAATTGCTGCAGATATCAATGCTGGGTGATCAACTAGTGTCAGCGCGCGAACCATTCGACGAAACATCGTCGAAATGAGCTTTCGGAGCCGAAGGCCCACTCGTGTACCCTTGATGACTGTACGACACAAAAAAGCTTTATGCCTCTCCTGGGTCCATCAACACCGACACTGGACTCTTGATGACTGGAAACTTGTTGCTAGGTCGGACGAGTCTCGTTTCAAATTGTATCGAGCGGATGTATGTGTACAGTTACGGACACAACGTCATGAATCCATGGACCCTGCATGTCAGTACGGGACTGTTCAAGCTGTTGGAGGTTCTGTAACGATATGGGACGAGTGCAGATGGAGAGATAGTGGACCTCTGATACGGGCAGATAAGCCTCTGACAGGTGACACGTACGTAAGCATTCTGTCGGATCACCTGCATCCATTCATGTCCATTGTGCATTCCGACGGATTTGGGTAATTCCAGCAGGACAATGCGACACCCCACACGTCCAGAATTGCTACAGAGTGACTCCAGGAACACTCTTCTGAGTTTAAACACTTCGGCTGGCTACCAATATCTCCCGGCTTGAACGTTAGTGAGCATATGTGCGATTTTGCAACGTGCTGTTCAGAAGAGACCTCTACCCCCTCGTACTCTTACGGATTTATGGACAGCCCTGCAGGATTCATGGTGTCAGTTCCCTCCAGCACTACTTCAGACATTAGTCGAGTCCATGCCACGTCGTGTGTCTGCACTGGTGCGTGCTTGTGAGGCACCTACACGCGCCTTGCCACCATTCGCGCGGCTCCCCCCTCGTCGGAGGTACGAGTCCTCCCTCGCGCATGGGTGTGTGTGTTGTCCTTAGCGTAAATTGGTTTAAGTTAGATTATGTAGTGTGTAAGCCTAGGGACCTCAGCAGTTTGGTCCCATAGGAACTTACTGCTACACGATATTAAGTAGGTGTACTAGTTTCTTTGGCTCTTCAGTATGTAGATAAGTTTATTGCTGCTATGATGCAGTCTGCTATTTCTTTTTGATCCTCTCACATGTTTCATATCTACAGTCCCTGTCGTTGGCCTTTGGGATCCATGCTTTGCTTCCATACGGAAGAGATAGTCCTCTCATTGTCTTGTGGAACTTCATTTCGGTCTTCGTGTTTCACCTTTTCGAATATGTTGTTCTGGATGTGGCAACGCATCCGTGAGAAGCAATCTAACCTCCTCCGGATGTATCGGCCGTAATCGTTCGTGATGTTATAGCCTAGGCAGTTGTAGTTTGGAATCGTTAGACACTGGTAACACCTAAGCATATTTCTGATCTTGTAATTTATTTTTCCTTAGAGACGGCAATTTTGGTATTAACTTCCAAGATTTTACAGGTTCAAGTATTGGCTACGTTGTACAAAAGATGGAGTGTTTTTTTTATTATTATTATTATTATTTTGCTCTTGAGAGGAGCCGGCCGGAGTGGCCCAGCGGTTCTGGGCGGTACAGTCTGGAACCGCGCGACCGCTACGGTCGCAGGTTCGAATCCTGCCTCGGGCATGGATGTGTGTAATGTCCTTAGGTTATACTAAAATGTAGACTTTCACGGTCGGAAATGTCATGTTCATTATAATTATCCGGGTTGCTATGCCGTGGTCGGTTGATGAATTCAGTGTCAATTCCCAACGTTTCGTCTCCGTCTGCGGGACACATCTTCAAGGGGGTCTGTAACTGGATGGAAGGTCCAACACACCCACTGGCACGCTACTCACTGCCGCTAAATTCCGAGTCCGCGAGCTCCCGCGCCGCGGCGTGACGTCACGTGTTTTGAAAACGTCAGTGCAATTGGCCGCTGTGCGCTGCCGTCGATCGCCGTTGCCATCACCCAGTAGTGGACGGGTGGTACACATCTTCTTTAACACCGGAATCCATATACCATTTAATTTCACGCCCTCCTCCTTTCGATTGAAATTATTGGGGTGTTTAGCAATTTCGATTGCCTCCCTGTTGAGCCTTGACACTGAATTCAACAACCGAGCACGGCATAACAGCCCGGATAATTATAGTGGACATGTCCTTAGGTTAGTTAGGTTTTAGTAGTTCTAAGTTCTAGGGGACTGATGACCTCAGAAGTTAAGTCCCATAGTGCTCAGAGCCATTTGAACCATTTTATTTATTTATTTATTTATTTTTTTTCGAGAGGAGATTCTGTCTCATGTGCTTTAAAACCAGTGTTGACTGTTTTTTTTTCTTGATTTGGTCCATACCGCCACCTCATAAAATGTGGAAAACAAAGAGCTTGCAGTGGAATAAACGTGCTTCACAGTAGCGAAGAGAAGCAAGCGCTCATAGCTCTTTAGGCATGAATTTATGAGTCCATGTTTACTAGACTTTCTGCTTTCGAATGACCGCTCGTGTCATATCCCCGAATATTGACCATTCCTTTCTGGAGGTCCTATTACACTTCTTTAACGCACAACCGATTTTAGTTTCATGTCTGTTGAGCACTCATCGTCTATCATAGTGTGCTGGTACCCTTTAGTCAAAAATTTATCGAGCCAGTTGGAAATCTGTGGAGATACTCTCTATAAATCTCGGTTGTTAGACGTTCTGTAGTACCCCCAGGCGGCCCCCTGTCGGAGATTAATCAATGAGACGTGGCACCAGCTGTCTCATCATGGCTAGCTGAAATAACTGAAATGTGTGTGAAATCTTATGGGACTTAACTGCTAAGGTCATCAGTCCCTAAGCTTACACACTACTTAACCTAAATTATCCTAAGGACAAACACACACACCCATGCCCGAGGGAGGACTCGAACCTCCGCCGGGACCAGCCGCACAGTCAATGACTGCATCGCCCTAGACCGCTCGGCTAATCCCGCGCGGCTAGCTGGAGTAACTGAATAAAACATGGTCGCCAGATTAATATTACTCTACGATTCCTCCGAAGGAGTAATAGAAATAAAAATGCTGAGGGTGAAAGGGAATAGTTTCGATCCTATTTGGAGGGCTGGACAGTAATGCTGTGACCGTGGATCGAGTGTGGGAAGGAAAACACAACCTATTGTTTGGGCTAGACTTCTGAGACAATTTATGAACACAGGAATCCTGGCGAAACTTGCACGTATTCTTAATGAATTTTTACAGTAATTCTTAGAGCGTGCGAGAAATCAGAGGACCACTATTGTGACGATGTTTTGCTACAGATGGAGAGTTTTTGCGTACTGCGACGTGGCAATTAGTTCATTAACTTTTTTCCTTTATTTTTGTCTAGAACTATAATCTTATTTTGGGTATTAATTATGTAATAATGGATTATAGAGTTTTTGTTGAATGGGAGTTTTTTTAATTTAAAAAAGTGGGGATTGGATTATTTGGGGAAGGAGACCAGATAGCGAGGTCATCGGTCTCATCGAATTAGGGAAGGACGGGGAAGGAAGTCGGCCGCGCCCTTTCAAAGGAACCATCCCGGCAATTGCCTGGAGCGATTTAGGGAAAACCTAAATCAGGATGCCCGGATGCGGGATTGAACCGTCGTCCTCCCGAATGCGAGTCCAGTGTCTAACCAATGCGCCACCTCGCTCGGTTAAAAAAAAAAAAAAAGTGACCTCAGTAGCGCACGGAACCAGTGTCGGAAGTGATGGCCCGTCTTTCACGGAGACGGCCTCTCTAACACTGCCCGTCTACGCGTGAGGTCTTATTCTAACCAGAATTCCGTTGGCCTTTCTTGGGTGGTTGGCATCAGTGTTCTGCATTAGCTCCTCCCAAGTTGCCAACTCGTTTGGTGTCGTAATTATGCTCCTCCAAGAATAACGACATAAGAATTTGTCTACTTTAAAATTTTTGGTACAGTCGGCTTTTCACTTGGCCTGGTGCTGTCACCTTCGTCGTTTTCGTCGAGTTTGAAGTTAACGACCTAGCTCTCGCTTCCTACTCCAAGAAGCAGCCTTTGTACGACAGTCCTGCTGAACACGTTACCATGACCCATTTGTCGCCAAATGAGTGCTGTGCTGTCCTCTGGCAACACTCTCGCTCACGTCATTGACAGTTTTAAAAAATGTGTCTATAAATACCCACCACTGCCTCAGTATCACACGTCCAGCTGTAAGGTGACAAATCAAAATATTCGTATCACTCCACTCCACACTGGGGTACCGTGCGGAACGCTCTTGGCAAATGTAATACAGCGCAATCACCCTATTTCTATTTCCTCAACTGATCCTTCACGAGCCGGCCGCTATGGCCGAGCAGTTCTAAGCGCTTCAGTCCGGAACCGCGCTGCTGCTACGGTCGCAGGATCGAATCCTGCCTCGGGCATGGGTGTGTGTGATGTCCTTAAGGTAGTTACGTTTAAGTAGTTCTAAGTTCTAGGGGACTGATGACCTCAGATGTTCAAGTCTCATAGTGCTTAGAGACATTTGAACCACCCTTCACGGCACAGGTCCAGAACTGACGAGAAATATTCAAGTATCAGTCTAACGATGGTTTTGTAAGCTACCTCCTTCACGGTTGGACAATACTTGCGGATGATTCTTCCAGCGAATCTCAATCTAGAATCTGTCTTACACATGCTTAGTTTTATGTGGTCGTTCCACTTGAAATCGTTCCATACATATACTCCCAATCATTTCGCTGAAGTGACTGCTTCCATTACTTGTTCGACAATCGTGTAGTCATTCAATAACTAGCCTTTACGCCTATTTCTGAGCAGCACATTACATCTGTTTATGTATAGAGTCAATATCAGTCCTAGCAATAAGCGTCGATCCCTTGCGGGTTTTCCATCATTTCGCTAGAATTTCCTAGCGTTGCGACTTCTTTGTATAAAGGACACCATCGGCGGACAACCTCGTGAAACTTTTGGCATTATGCACTGGGACTAATGTGAATATTAATGTTCCTATAGCACTTCCTTCTGATAAGCTCGAAGATATTCTTCCGTATGAACATTTCTTTCCGGTAAGAACGGCGTTTTCTGTTTGCCAGGAGCTCTTCAATCTAATCGAAAACCTCGTATGATAATCTGTAGGCTTGTATTTTGTGACATTGCGGAATTGTATCGACTCCCTTCTGAAAGTCAAGGAACACAGCATCATCCTTTACGGGGCCCCTTACATACATAATCATCAACCTTTACGTTAGTATCTACACCTTCATGGATCTCGTGGACGAACAGAGTGGGCTTTCACACGAGCGTTGTTTGCGGAATCCATGCTGGCTCCTGCGGTGGAGATTTTCATCCCTCCAGGAAGGCCGCCATCGTAAGAGAGCACAAAACGTGCTCTGAAATTCTACAACAGACTGACATTGGCGATATCGACCTATAGTTTTGTGCGTCCTTTCGACGTCTCGTCTTGAGATTGAGAATTATCTAAGGATTTTTCCAATCATTAGGTATGTTTCCTTCCTCCAGCGACCTATGGTATACTACTTTTAGCAGAGGAGCAAGTTCTTCGGCGTACTGTATGTAGAACTTTGTAGCTGGAGTTGCCTTGCGTCTGTTGAGTGATTTTCTATCTCAGCTGTCACTTACCTCGTTACCCGTTATTTAGACGTTCATAGGACGCTTTAAAAGGGGATTGGCAGTACAATAATCACCAGTGAAAGAATTTTAGAAAAAGAAATTTAGTATTGCGGCCTTCTCTCTATCGTCCTACGCTTCAGTGCAGTTGTGGTTACTGAGAGTCTGGACATATGGCTCTAAACTAACTTCAAGTAAGACCAAAACTTTTTAGGATTTTCAGCTAGAATGGTGGATTGAATTTTACGTTAGTTTTCTCTGATGACTTCGCATATGGCTGTCCTTACACTAATAATGGCATCGTTCAGTTTTTGTTTGACTACAAGGTTTGGGTTATGTTTAAATCCGCAGTGAAGCACTCTATGCTTTCATCTACATCTGCATCTGTACTCCGCAAGCCACCTGACGGTGTGTGGCGGAGGGTACCTTAAGTACCTCTATCGGTTCTCCTATTCCAGTCTCGTATCGTTCGTGGAAAAAAAGATTGTCGGTATGTCTCTGTGTGGGCTCTAATCTCTCTGATTTTATCCTCATGGTCTCTTCGCGAGATATACGCAGGAGAGAGCAATATACTGCTTGACTCCTCGGTGAAGGTATGTTCTTAAAACTTCAACAAAAGCCCGTACCGAGCTACTGAGCGTCTCTCCTGCAGAATCTTCCACTGGAGTTTATCTATCATCTCCGTAACGCTTTCGCGATTACTAAATGATCCTGTAACGAAGCGCTGCTCTCCGTTGGATCTTCTCTATCTCTTCTATCAACCCCTTCTAACACGACTGTCGAACCACGCCGAGTCCCTCACAAGTTTGCTCAGCACGTTAAGTGTGTAAGGCGTATTTTATACTACTCTTGAACTTTGTCCATTTATAATCAACATCTTCAGTCTCAGATATGACTATTTCATGTCCATGACGTTCAGTCTACCTTTGTGATTCATAGCTCAGTAGGAGTATGGAATTTCATTGCTAAATAACGTTTCAGGAAGCTTTCTGTCGCTAGTGCTATGTGGGCATTATTACCTTTCACAAACGTGACTAGTTCTGGAACCTTTCCGTGGACGCTCCTGCAATAGACTAATACTTTGTAACATACCTACAATAAATAAAGCCTATGTTCGTCTGTGAAAATGGATTCGATAAGCAACATGAGCTGTCAGTAATCGGAATCTAACCTGCATAAGACTGTGTGCGTGTTGTATGAGTGTTAGTTTCTCTGTCATTTAAGCCCTCAACAGATCGTTACATGAAAAACTTAAAACTAACATCTGGATAAGCTATCTGACTGCGTATTTGAGTATGTATTTACAGGTGATACAGAATCTGTCTTGTGCAACGGAATTTACTGGATTAGAGTACATGACATGTTATGGTGTCTCGGTGTCTCTGTTCTGGCCCTAAGTTTTGCACTCACCTCTTTAGATGATTACCTTTTTCCACGTGGTTTACAGAAACTCGCAGCAGCATGCAGCAGCAGCGGCTAAAGCTTATTATTACTAAGAATGAATTTAATAAAAGGGAGTATGCTTAGGCCCTGTTAACTACTAAATAACTTGTAAGAAGGGATTTCATAAATTAAGTCTATTTAAAAATTTCGTAAATCATCATATAATAGTTTGACAAGTATTAATAATGGCGAAATGACTGACAATGACATCATAAGTACCAATAAAAAATTATTTCAGTTTCAAAATTGCGGTGGTGGTGGTTGTTGGGATGTTTGAGAGGGACTAAACAGCTAAGGGCATCAGTCCCCCATTCAAAATTGCATTAATATTTAATAACCGCAGCATATTTATGAATTAGATGTGGAGAATTATTATTATTATTTGGAGGATATGGAGGCTTCTTTAACTGACAAGCAAAATATGGGATCATTGCAAACTCGGACTAACAATCACGAGCCTAACCCTACAACTGCGCTTTACGATATGCTTGCGAATTTTACCTTGAATTCATTTTCAAACGTAGTTAAGCCATCTAAATTTCTCCTGGCCATATAGATGAAATCAGGCCTTAAGTGTGGTAAGATCTGCCATCACAGACGTCTCCGAGTTCTCTACCAACACTACAGAAATTGTACTCTCGCAGACAGACCTCGTCTCACAACAATGCTTAGAATCGCGCTCTCATGTTTCGCCCTGAGATTGTTACTATCGATATCTGAGTGCATATTTATTTCCACAGAGAATCGCAGACTCTTACACAATGCAAAGAGTAGCCTTAAGTTGGCTATATTGTTTTCGTTACTCAATATAATATTTAATAAATGTAATGGAGAGTTCTGGCACACTCCTTACAACTTTATTAACAGTGTCTTGCTCTGATCTGCCATGACGAATGTTGTCTTTGCGATTACTGGAGCTGATATATTCTTCCATCCCTGAAGTCCGTAACTTAATACAGCCTGTGAAAGGACTTATCTACCCTAAAAAACTGCTTGTGCACGCCACACGTATTCTGCTACTCGAGTACCGACTTGTCGTGTTCCGATAGGGAGAAGGAGGACACTTCTAGTTGACAGGGGTCTTACATCGATTGATGCAGTCAATGAGATCGATATCGTGGGGAGCTTGCAGAACTCCAACTGGGACTCGCCTACAAACTATAAAGCTCAGGGATATAGAACTCGGTGTAATTCTCAAGGAAGGATACCACTAGGCACTAGCTTTGCTCCCACCCCAATCTTGAGGCCAGCTGACTTCACCGACGCGGCAAACCGCTCGTGTGAACCGAGGATAGCCTCAGAACTCAGGCAGCAGGCGTCATTCGCGCCGACTTGAGCCACAATTTGTAGTCGGTTGCGCCCAGTGGGCTCAACAGCCTATCTCACATCTCAAACCTGACCTCCGGCAAGCAACAGAGAGGTCACCGCCCTTCTTTCCTGACGTACCCACTATTCTCCTAAGGGGCTCCATCACCCGCCTAATCTTGGAGGGCCGGCCGGTGTGGCCGAGTGGTTCTAGGCGCTTCAGTCTGGAACCGCGCGGCCGCTACGGTCGCAGGTTCGAATCCTGCCTCGGGCATGGATGTGTGTGATGTCCTTACGTTAGTTAGGTTTAAGTAGTTCTAAGTTCTAAGGGACTGATGACCTCAGATGTTGAGTCCCATAGTGCTCAGAGCCATTTGAACCATTTTTAATCTTGTAGGTCCCTATGAAAAGCAATCACACCCTCCACACTTGTTCGGGGCATTCAGGAATATCAGTCCCAGTCTCAAAAGGCGAGACGTTCTGTTCGGATTCAGATGTACTTTCATCAGTGGGAAATACCTAAAATGCATAGGAGGACAGCTGTCGCCACGGTTCCCACTTTCGCCATCCGCTCAGAAATTCGCGACCCTGCCACTGTTTGCTATCCGCCATCAGGTGAGTGTTGAATGGCCAGGTTGTGCAAATCGAAAGGCGCTGCGACGTCAGGAATCCCAGGCGATACTATAGGCTCCAGCGGTGCCAAAGCATTCGTCACAGGAGCCCCAGCACCACCGCAGCCCACGGTAGCAGCCGGAAGCCTGTCAACCGTGGCCAATTTCCCCTGCACCCGTACACAATAGACTTCTTATCCATCTATAACCTACGTCCGTATACATAACAACCACGCAGTCGCTGGATGCAATATAAGTACTGCTGTTGAACTGCCTCTGCCTGTCACTACACTATAAATTCAGTTTCAGATCACGCAACGAAAATTTCTAACAGAATGCAGACACTTAAAAGATAATAGACACTAATTAACACGTAAAAAAATCACAGATTCACTGAAGCGCGAAAGAAACTGGTATAGGCATGCGTATTCAAATACAGAGAGCCTCGTGGGTAGCCGCGCGGTTTTGGGCGCCTTGTCATGGTCCGCGCGGCTCCCTCCGTCGGAGATTCGAGTCCTCCCTCGGGCATGGGTGTGTGTGTTTTCCTTAGCGTAAGTTAGTTCGATTAAGTAGTGTGTAAGCTTATGGACCAATGACCTCAGCAGTTTGGTCCCATAAGACCTCACCACAAATTTCCAAAATTTCGAGGGACAGAGATATGTAAACAGGCAGAATACAGCGCTGCGGGGGACAACGCCTCTTTAAGACAACAAGTGGCTGGCATAGTTCGGTTACTGTTGCTACAATGGTAGGTTATCAAGATTTAAGTGAGTTTGAACGCACGAGCGAAGGCACACAGCATCTCCGAGGTAGCGATGAAGTGGGGATTTTCCCCTACGACCGTTTCACGATTGTACCGTGAATATCAGGAATCCGGTAAAACATCAAATCTCCGACAACGCTGCGGCTGGAAAAAGATCCTGCACGAACGGGACCAACGACGACGGAAGAGAATCGTTCAACGCGACAGAAGTGCAACACTTCCGCAAATTGATACAGATTTCAGTGCAGGGCCATCAACAAGAGTCAGCGTGTGTACCATTCGACGAAACATTATCGATATGGGGTTTCAGAGCCGAAGGCCTATTCTTGTGCCCTTGATGACTGCACGATACAAAGCTTTAGGCCACGGCTGGGCCCGTCAACACCGACATTAGACTGTTGATGACTGGAAACTTGTTGCCTGGTCGAGCGAGTCTCGTTTCAAATTGTATCGAGCGGATGGCAGTGTACTGGTATGGAGACAACCTCATGAATCCATGGACCCTCCGTATCAGCAGAGGGCCGTTCAAGTTGGTGGAGGCTCTGTAATGGTGTGGGGCATGTGCAGTTGGAGTGATATGCGACCCCTGATACGTTTCGATACGACTCTGACAGGTGACACGTCTGATCACGTGTATCCATTCATATCCACTGTGCATTCCGACGGACTTGCGAAATTACAGCAGGACAATGCGGCGCCCCACACGTCCAGAATCGCTACAGAGTGGCTCCAGGAACACTCTTCTGAGTTTAAACACTTCTGCTGGCCACCAAACTCCCCAGACATGAATATTATTGAGCATATCTGGGATGCCTTGCAACGTGCTGTTCAGAAAAGATCTTCATTCCCTACTCTAATGGATTTATGGACAGCCCTGCGGGATTCGTGGTGTCAGTTCCCTCCAGCAGTACTTCAGACATTAGTCGACTCCATGCCAGGTCGTGTTGCGGTGCTTCTGTGCGCTCGCTGGTGCCCTAGACGATATTAAGCAAGTGTACCAGTTTTTTTGGCTCTTCAGTGTAATATACACTTCCTGACAGAACCGCATGAGCAACGACTTGATTAAACGCAATGGGAAACACGTTACTGCTGCTAGTGCTTGCGCTCGACTCCACGCCTGGAGCTTGCAACACAAGGGCTTGCTGGAGTATTAGAGAGGACGGGTGAGCAAAGCTATTCTGACCTTTAATGTTCACTACAAGAAGAGGAATTGTGTGGCTAGCGCTTACGCAGTTCAATGGCCATGTGAATATTAAAGGCAACGAAACTAGTCTTCTAACGATCGATAATCTTTACAGAGTAGTTTCAGAGCTGCCAAGGGTCATTCAGAAGTGACGTGGAGGAACAATGAGCTTTTTTCCTTTGTGTTTGGCACACACATACACGTAAACACACACACACACACACACACACACACACACACACACACACACACTTAGGACTTGCTACACAATCGAGACGATTCAGTAACCCAACTGGAAATCCGTATTCTCTATTCTTCAGATACGTGACATCATTTCTAGCATCTGCACCTCAACAAATGATTAATTCAAGTAAGATGAGGAATTCTGAAGTTTGAAACAAAGTTAACTGAGCTTAGGGTGTATAATTTTAAAAAATCAAGGTATCTATATATTTATATCGAAACAGTTGCTACGTAGAGAGGAAACATGACCTTTCACTTGTTTTTTAAAATTATTTTTTGACCACTAACATATGTTGCAGCTCCTGACTTATTGTTTCTCTATAATTTATCAAATTTTGTTTTTGCGTAAAAGATGGATGAATTTTCCTTTAAGTTTCCCATTTCTCGTGCTGTTACAGTCTGGCGGAGATGAAATGGCCCACGATATGGCGACTTCGCTGCGAAGTGAGTTGGCAGCTCTGCAGTACAAACGCGATCGCCTACAGCTCGAGGTAAGTCACAGATAACCGCGATATTTTAAAGTGCATTATACTGCGGACTGGCATACGTACATATGATCAATACGTCCCTAAAAAGGTCTCTTTACTAATGAGACTTTACAAAAAGAGAACTGTCTGTAAAATTTTTCGTTAGTATTTGAAACTTGATAATGAATGCTTGTCATCCGAAACCGGTCGCCACTAAATGGTAAGTCCGCCTCCATAGCTTGAGTGGTCAGCGCGGCAGAATGCCACGAGCGGGTCCTGGGTCCTGTTCCCGGCTGGGTCGGAGATTTTCTCCGATCTGGGACTGGGTGTTGTGTTGTCTTCATCATCATGTCATCCTCATCGACACGCTAGTCGCCTAAGTGACGTCAACTAAAAAAAAGACTTGCACCAGGCGACCGGTCTACCCGACGGGAGGCCCCCGCCACACAAAATTTCGTTTCACTGAATAGTAAACTGCAAATGAGACTGTGCACTATGCACATCGTCGATGTTTACCTCGACTAGAGGTAAATAGCGCAATTTAGTGAGCACGACGATGACAACTGAAATGCAGGGGATGGACAAAAATATGGACACACCAGACCTACACCACAATATCATGCCTAATACGTTGTAGCTAAACCGATGGTGTTCAAAACTGGCTTCAGTCGAGTTGCAATTGATAAATACAGGTCCTGTATGGTTTTCACTTTCTTTAGGTCAAAGCAGCGGAAAGTTCAGAAGTTCAGGTAACGAAAATAGACATGGATAGCGATAAAACATCCTCCTCTCCAATGTAGACCACAAAGGATCATACTGAGGTCTGGTGACTGCGGCGGACGGAGAAGATGCGGCGCTTCATCCTTGTGCTCACGAAATCAGTCGTCGACGATGCAAGCTGTGTGAACAGAGGTCCTGTCGTCTCGGAACACAGCATCACCATTACAGAACAAACATCGTACGATGGAATAGACCAGATCAGCCAAAATAGTCACATAATCCTTGGCACTAATGTGACCTTGCAGAGTAACAAGGGTACCCATGGAATACCATGAATGGCTCCAAAATCATCACCCAACTCCCGACACGTTTCACTATTGGGGCCGCGCGGGATCAGCCGAGCGGTCTGGGGCGCTGCAGTCTTGGACTGTGCGGCTGGTCCCGGCGGAGGTTCGAGTGTGTGTGTCTGTCCTTAGGATAATTTAGGTTAAGTAGTTTGTAAGCTTAGGGACTGATGACCTTAGCAGTTAAGTCCCATAAGATTTCACACACATTTTAACATTTCCACTATCGGGACGTAAACTTGACCGACAGTTGCAAACAGTGCACTCACAACTATAGTGAACACAGATCTGACAACGACTCATACTGGCAACGTATTCGGGCATTGCATAGGTGCCGTTCGGGGTCAAATACAACAGCTCAACGAGCAGGCTTGGCTAGGTCCTCATTTAAACTACTGACCATTAAAATCGCTACACCAAGTAGAAATGCAGATGATAAACGAGTATTCATTGGACAAATATATTACACTAGAACTGACACGTGATTACATTTTCACGCAATTTGAGTGCTTATATCCTGAGAAATCAGTACCCAGAACAACCACCTCTGGCTGTAAAAACGGCCTTGATACGCCTGGGCATTCAGTCAAACAGAGCTTGGATGGCGTGTACAGGTGCAGCTGCACATGCAGCTTCAACACGATACCACAGTTCATCAAGAGTAGTGACTCGCGTATTATGACGAGCCAGTTGCTCGGCCACCACTGCAGACGTTTTCAATTGGTGAGACATCTGGAGAATGTGCTGGCCAGAGCAGCAGTCGAACATTTTTTGTATCCAGAAAGGCCCGTACAGGATATGCAACATGCGGTCGTGCATTATCCTGTTGAAATGTAGGCTTTCGCAGGGATCGAGTGAAGGGTAGAGCCACGGGTCGTAACACATCTGAAATGTAACGTCCACTATTCAAAGTGCCGTCAATGCGAACAAGAGGTGACCGAGGCGTGTAACCAATGGCACCCCATACCATCACGCTGGGTGATACGCAAGTATGGCGATGAAGAATACACGCTTCCAATGTGCGTTCCCCGCGATGTCGCCAAACACGGATGCGACCATGATGATGATGTAAACATAACCTGGATTCACCCAAAAAAATGACGTTTTGCCATTCGTGCACCCAGGTTCGTCGTTGACTAAACCATCGAGGGCGCTCCTGTCTGTAATGCAACGTCAAGGGTAACCGCAGCCATGGTCTCCGAGCTGATAGTCCCTGCTGCTGCAAACGTCGTGGAACTGTCCGTGCAGATGGTTGTCGCCTTGCAAACGTCCCCATCTGTTGACTCAGGGATCGAGACGTGGCTGCACGATCCGTTACAGCCATGCGGATGAGATGCCTGTCATCTCGACTGCTAGTGATACGAGGCCGTTGGGATCCAGCTCGGCGTTCCGTATTACCCTCCTGAACCCACCGATTCCATATTCTGCTAACAGTCATTGGATCTCGACCAACGTGAGCAGCAATGTCACGATACGATAAACCGCAATCGCGATAGGCTACAATCCAACCTTTATCAAATTCGGAAACGTGATGGTACGCATTTCTCCTCCTTACACGAGGCATCACAACAACGTTTCACCAGGCAACGCCGGTCAACTGCTGTTTGTGTATGAGGAATCGGTTGGAAACTTTCCTCATGTCAACACGTTGTAGGTGTCGCCACCGGCGCCAACCTTGTGTGAATGCTCTGAAAAGCTAATCATTTGCATATCACAGCATCTTCTTCCTGTCGGTTAAATTTCGCGTCTGTAGCACGTCATCTTCGTGGTGTAGCAATTTTAATGACCAGTAGTGTATGTTCAAGCATTTTTCGCGGTGTTTCCATCATTCCCACCAATCCTTGTATAAGTTCCATAAACATGTATCCCTCCCTTTTTTTTTTTTTAAGAACCTGAAAACTTGCCACAGTGTTGCTAAGAATAGTTTTGATTGTATGGAGTCTTCTTGCTCACCCCCTCTTTCACTGCTGAATTTCCCACTAACTTGATGAACTATATTTTGTTCGCCATAAGTTTAAACACACTGTAAACAAACACCCGCTCAGCACGCTATTTGGAAATTTGTGATAAGATCTTATGGGACCAAACTGCTGAGGTCATCAGTCCCTAAGCTTACACACTACTTAATCTGACTTACTCTAACTTACGCTAAGGACAACACACACACACACACACACACACACACACACACACACACACACATGCCCGAGAGAGGACTCGAACCTCCGATGGAGGGAGATGTGCGGAACGTGACAAGGCGCCCCAGACCGCGCGGCTACCCCGTGTCGCATATTTCATCTATCCACGTGCCGTGACGTTACTGGAAATCGGCTGTAATGACGTTACTTCGTTGTTCTAACGCAAATGACACAGTGAGGCATGCTAAAGCATTCAAAGTGTCCAGTGTCCTTGCCAATCGCCATGTTAAATGTTTCACTCAAGGTCAGTTACGGTGTGCAAGATTTCACGTGTGCACAATGTGCTGTCCGCGTGCAGGCCGCGATTCGGCTGGCCGGCAATACTCGGTACGTCACAGTTTCGGTCGGTCCCTCTCGCTATACTGCGACATTACATTTACCGATGCGATGCGACCATTTATTCCAGCATTGAATGCGGCTCATTTTGGTCGCCACGACATTGTCTAGTTAATTTCTTGATTAGCTCTCTTCCCTTCTAATTGGTTTTAGTGCGTGTGTCAGTGCATGTGATACAAAGTGACTGTGTGGTATTTCGAGTGCATGCGTGTACAACGCTTTTAGTTCATCTCCACATTCGTTTGTTTTGGTAAGTGTAAGGGCGCCCATCAGATCCAAACTCACACAAGACCACAGACTCAATGGCTCTTTACACAAAAGGAAGCAGTCTAGAGATCTATCCTCGGAAATCTTTGAAAATGATGGGAGTCACAGAGGAGAAGTGATGTGTCGCTCACACCGGCACATGTGAAACAGAGATCAGAGTTTACAAAAGTATATTGACCAAGGTAAGAAACGTCTGCTTCAAGCAAAATTACAATAGCGCACAGGTATGAAGACAAGAGAGTATGGCGATTGTAGATCCTGACAAAGTAACACAATTAGGATCTTCATAGACAAATATACTTGTATGGAAACTATTCTAAGTCCGATGAGGCCGTTCTGAATAACACCAGCATAGGAACAGAAAAGTCTCTTCTGTATACAGCCTGATTGCACAAAGGGAAACAACAACGAATGCTAAATACAGAGGCGTCGGTCCCTACGATGGACTTCGAGATCACCCCGAGACGACGGTGTGAGTAACACCCGCTCTGAGAATAGGAGAGGCTCTCGATGCCGGAACAACTGACCTGTTCATGTTTTTTATTTTTTTTTTGATATTTTTTTATTTATTTATGTATTTTTTTTTTTTTTTTTTTTTATTTTTTTTTTGGTGGGATGTTGAAATACAGCTTCACCGGTGGCTCAAGGTCTTACTGTCTTTGTGGATGGTAAAACTGTTCCATTCGACAATGGTGTCATTCCAAAGACATCACTGGAGTGCACATTGAAGGTGCGGTGGTGGGACTTGAAGTCCCACACCACCCTCGGCCGGTAGCAGTTTAGCCAAGAGGTAACATAACTACTGACTACATTAGGTATCAACATTGTTGGTTTACGACCATCGAGTGGTCAAGTCAACACTAACGCTTCAAGAGTGGCCGTAAGAAGGCTATCGTTAGCCGTGGTTGGAATCTGACTCCTCCAGGATGATGAGAGGAACAGGGTGTTGGTGCCAGTACCAGGGAGTCGTGGTGCGAATGGTATGTAAGCCAGCGACCGTGTCGCGCAGGGCTTCCACTTTGGCATAGAGACACCTTGCCTTCTCTTGCATGGACGCCTTCAGAGTGGCCATGTCCATTTTCTCGTAGAGGGTAATTACCCTCGTGAGCGGAGGGGCATGCAGGCTCCACCGAAGCACCTTATTCTGCAGGCGCTGGAGGATTTGTGTGCGGGAGGCACTGACCTGTGCAGCTTTTTTTTCATATATGATGTTACGGTACAGCATCACCAGTAAATCGCGGTCTAACTGTGTTGGTGAGGCAGTAAATTCATTCACGGAGCTGTGACGCTGTGTCACTGCAATACACTTTGGAAGCGTGGCAGTAGGACTTGGAGTCCCGTTCACCCTCCAACGGTGACAGTACAACATCAGTCAGGCAGGAAAGCTTAGCCCGACTTGGGCAGGTAGGGTGGAAAGTAGTGGACATAGAATGGGGGGCTACTCCTGCCAAAGGATGAATCCGAGGTGGGCGTGCAAGGCCAATCGTTAGCCGTGGTCGGAATCTGATTCCTCTAGGATGGTTAGAGGAAGCAGATGTCGATGCCAGCAGCGTGGAAGTGTGGTCCCAACATTGCGTAACCCATGGACAGTGTCCCACAGGGCATCCACTTTCTCATAGAGAAGCCACGCATTGTTACATATGGTCGTCTTGTGGGGGACGATATCCGCTTCCTCTTGGAGAGTCACAATTCTCGTGAGTGTCGGGGCGTGCAGGCTCCACCTGAGAACCTTGTTCTGCAGGCGTTGCTACGTCCTCATCCTGGTGACACTAATCATGGCCCATGCAGCAGAGCCAGACGTGAGTGCACGCAGGAAAGTTGCTCGGTAGATGTGGAGCTTGGTATGCAGGGTAAGATCCCTACTGCAGAAGAGGGGATACACTCGGGGATGACGGCATATCATTCACATAGATATTAAAAAGTATGGGAGACAATACCAATCCTTGTGGAGTGCCCACCGACAATTGACGGCCACAACGCAAACCTCATTGAGCCACTAGGAAAGTCCTACTGTGGAGGAAGCCATCCACGATCTTGACATAAATATCCAGTATAGGGGTCCGTATCAGCATCTTGTGCACTAGGTTGCCTTGCCAGATCTTGTCATAGACGTTCTGCAAATCCAGAAAAACGGCAGCTGTCGACTTGATGGTGTTGAAGCCTTTGTTGATGTTTTCAGTGATCTGTAGGACCTGAAGTTCGGCAGAGAGGTGCGAAGTTAATCCAAACTGTTCAGGTCGGATCGTCCCAGCCGCCACCAGAGGTTGGGAAAGTCGGTGGAGGATCACAGATTCAAGGACCTTAGCCATAGTATTTAGGAGGCTGATGGGCCTGTTGTTGGTGGGGACCGTAGGGTCCTTGAACCGCTTGGGGATCGCAATCAGCATGGCTTGTTTCCACTGATGGGGTAAAGGCCAGACGTGAGACAACAGTTTAAAATCTTGGTGAACAAATTCCATCCAATCCAGGGGCCGACCGGCCACGTTTCCGTCGTAGGATATACTGAATTTCTGCCATGGACGTAAGGAGGGGGCAGACTGGGGTGGGCGGTAGTAGAAAGCGACAACAGCTGTCAGGACATTGTGTTCGTCCTGTAGTTCGTCTGGAGTAAGGTTCTGGACAAGGGGGCGGTTTTGGGCCTCGAACGAATCCGCCGGCGTTTCCACAATTTGGAGGATATCATAGAATAAGCCTCCTGCCGTGTGAATAAGATGGACAGTCGCCGGCATAGAACGCCACAGGGCGTGAATGACAGCCCAGTCAGACCTATGGTGGAGGAGGAAACCAGACATCCTGTCCTCCATTGTTTGGGCCTCCAATCGGCGAGCCAGTAGCAGAATTCGCGCTGGAGGCGTCTCATTTGGTGTTTGTCCCGAAGATCGCAAAACGGCTTCCACCGCCGGCAGTAGCAGTTCTTTTGCACCTTCATCTCCCATAAAAGGGGAGGCAAATCGTTCAAGGGGGTTAAAGCCCAAGATACAATGGAGGTGGAGAGTTTAACTGATTTCTGTATTTTCACAGTAAGATAATCCACAACATGTACTATATTGGCTGGTGTCAAGCTGAGGTCGTGTCGAGTGGTGTTATTAAGTACCCTGGAAAACGTGAACCAATCGTTGAGGATCGCAGTGGAATGAACATAAAATGCAAGGACAGCATCAGTGAGGTGCAGGAGGTCTGGGTCATGGTTGAAGGCCAGTTTGTGGAGAACTTTTAATGAAAACTGAGCAGCGATGTTTTTGAAGATGGTCACATCCAGAATATCTGGCTGGCAGTTAGAACGGACTGGGATATTGGTAGGTTCGTGGGGGCCATAGACTGATATTCTTAAAATACCTTCCAGGTCAAGGAGGAGTTCGCTTTTGGGGTTATAGGCCAAAGAATGCCAAGCTGGGTGCTTGGCATTGAGACCCGCCCCAATGATTAGCCTGTCAAAAGATGTCAATGTGCGGAGGTCTGCTTCCAACAGTGGCTTGTTTGGGCTCAAATACACTGTTTGCCCTAAAGGTAATGGCACCAAGGCGTGTGGTAACCACAGTGGCATCTGTGTGTTCCATTGGCTGGAGAGTCTCTTGAGTATGGACAAGTGCTTTGTTGAGGAACACTGCCATGCCTCCATCACAGCTGTCGAGGCGGTCAGAGTGGTAACACACCATGTTGTGAAGGTGGAAATCGTCCGCTGGTTTGAGGTGTGTTTCTGTGACCAGTAAAACATCCACACAATGGTCATGGAGGAAGGCATTCAACTCCATCTTCATCTGTTTTATGCCATTGGCATTAGAAATACAGGTGACAAGATCCCGAGGGGGGTGGTGGTGGTGTGGTGGTCGATTCGCCATTACAACAATATTTGATTAAGCCCGTCCTCCGACCGACGGATTTTGTGTGCAGTGTCACAAGTAACAGCCCAGATGTGGGGTGTCATGAAGGAGGAGATGACCTGGAAGATTTCAGGCATGTCCTCCCAAAAGGATGCATCACCCTGCTTTCCCCTGTGTCGGCAGGGGTGGGTGTAGTAGTATGCAGAGTGGAGGTAGGAGCAGAGGGCCAGGATCCAGCCACATTTGGACTGGAGAGGGCTGCTGCTGGCTCCTGTAGGTGGTGAGCAGTGGAAGCCATCATGAAAGATGGACAATGAGGAGGAGACTGGGCTGCAGCAGCAAAGGATGTCACAAGAGTCTGGACAGAAGGAGGCATAGGTGCCACAGAACAGTCCAGTGCCAGAGTGGCTGGTACCAGAGCAGCTGCTGAGGCTGACGCACCAGGCTGGCCCCACAAAACAGGAAAGTCGTTGGTGTCCCATTGTGGTTTCCTTTTGGGACAGAGTGAAGACTTCAGTGCCTGCTGGTAAACAGGGTACCTGCACCCCCTCCAGGATGCCATATGGTGGGGATCATGGGTTCTGCCCAAACACCTGGCTCAGGTAGGTTTGTCTGAGGCAGGGAGCATGCAGTTCTCCACGAAATGTGGTCCAGCACACTTAACACACTGCAACGGCAGTGAGCAGTAATTCCCAGTATTCAGAATGAGATTTTCACTCTGCAGCGGAGTGTGCGCTGATATGAAACTTCCTGGCAGATTAAAACTGTGTGCTGGACCGAGATTCGAACTCGGGACCTTTGTCTTTCGCGGGCAAGTGCTCTACCAACTGAGCTACCCAAGCACGACTCACAACCCGCCCTCACAGCTTCTGTTCTGCCAGTACCTCGTCTCCTACCTTCCAAACTTTACAGAAGCTCTCCTGCGAACCTTGCAGAACTAGCACTCCTGGAAGAAAGGATATTGCGGAGACATGGCTTAGCCACAGGCTGGGGGATATTTCCAGAATGAGATTTTCACTCCGAAGCGGAGTGTGCGCTGATATGAAACTTCCTGGCAGATTAAAATTGTGTGCCGGACCGAGACTCGAACTCGGGACCTTTGCCTTTCGCGGGCAAGTGCTCTACCAACTGAGCTACCCAAGCACGACTCACAACCCGCCCTCACAGCTTCTGTTCTGCCAGTACCTCGTCTCCTACCTTCCAAACTTTACAGAAGCTCTCCTGCGAACCTTGCAGAACTAGCACTCCTGGAAGAAAGGATATTGCGGAGACATGGCTTAGCCACAGGCTGGGGGATATTTCCAGAATGAGATTTTCACTCCGAAGCGGAGTGTGCGCTGATATGAAACTTCCTGGCAGATTAAAATTGTGTGCCGGACCGAGACTCGAACTCGGGACCTTTGCCTTTCGCGGGCAAGTGCTCTACCAACTGAGCTACCCAAGCACGACTCACGCCCCGTCCTCACAGCTTTACTTCTGCCAGTACCTCGTTTCCCACCTTCCAAACTTTACAGAAGCTGTCCTGCGCACCTTGCAGAACTAGCACTCCTGAAAGAAAGGATATTGCGGAGACATGGCTTAGTCACAGCCTGGAAGTTTCATATCAGCGCACACTCCACTGCAGTGTGAAAATCTCATTCTGGAAACATCCCCCAGGCTGTGGCTAAGCCATGTCTCCGCAATATCCTTCCTTTCAGGAGTGCTAGTTCTGCAAGGTTCGCAGGAGAGCTTCTGTAAAGTTTGGAAGGTGGGAGACGAGGTACTGGCAGAAGTAAAGCTGTGAGGACGGGGCGTGAGTCGTGCTTGGGTAGCTCAGTTGGTAGAGCACTTGCCCGCGAAAGGCAAAGGTCCCGAGTTCGAGTCTCGGTCCGGCACACAGTTTTAATCTGCCAGGAAGTTTCAATTCCCAGTATGTCGTAAACGTTGGTATTTGTGATAGATGACTGGCCCATTGCGGTCCTCATACGATTCAATCTAGACCTTCGTGTACAGAAGGTACCGACTTTGGTAAATTCACTCTATGTCCTCCCTCTGGGAAAGGGAGACGACGTGGGTAGGGCAGGGGATCAACGCCCATGTCTCGGGATCCCTCTTGCCATACTGGTGGACCGAAGGGTCTTCTAAATGGAGCTGAAGTAGTTTAGCCTGGACATCCTCTGCTGTAACTTCTTGTAGCAAGTCCTTGATGACGATTTTGATTTGGTGATTATCCGACGTCTGGTGAGTAATGTACGGCACCACCTTTGATTTTAAAAGGTCGGGAATGGTAAGATAGTTGAGCAGGTGTTTCACATGATCTTATGGGTAAACAGCTCGCAATTGGCCGAAAATGGGCCGTTGGAGCTCAATGTTCAGTTTTGCATAATTAGTGACATTATATACCATAATAGGGGGCATGTTCTCTTTCTTAAGAGGGATTCACAGAGGGTCTCTTGAGAAGGAGGGTTGGAGCATTAGCCATTTTCTCATTCACAGGACCATCTGGTGCAGTGTCCACTGGGAGGGAGGTATCAGAGCACAATCCACTGCCACCATGGCCCGCATGGGCGGAGGAACGTCTGGAGCGACGGCCAGAGGACTTTCCGACTGGGCCAGGGTGCCCAAAAGACTCGCCGCAGTGGCGGGACAACGTAGGAAGAGGTGCACTCATAGGTACAGCTGGGTGGTGGTCAGACACAGCCGTGGCGTTCACCGCCTCACTACGAGAAAGATCCCTAAGCGGTCAAGTGAGTCGTCGGACGACGACGACGACACCGAAGAACGGTCCCTGGCACGAGACGGTGGACAGTCGTCACGGTGATTACGTTGATCGGTTTCAGTGCCGGTGGTACCCACTGGTGATTTGCGGCGGTTGGTGCGATTCAAAAGATCCTTCGCCCGCTGCGAGGTGGGCGGAACATCAGGCGCGACCGGAAGCCGGGGTGAGCGGCGTTTCCGACGCGATTCACCCCGTGCGGCGGCGATGGAAGAGTCGGAGCCGCTAAGGTCGCTCCGCGTACTCCTCCATGGACATGAGTCTACCTGACGTAGCCAGGGGCCGAGCACGAGAGGACTACGCACACCAAAAACATCCCAGCTAATCTGGGGAAAAAACTACGACATACCAACGCCGAAAACTCAGGTAAACAACGCTGACATACGGTGAAAAGTAGAACGAAACGAAACCGAAACGCAGTCGTACAAGAAAACACTTTAAAGGATCCAACCTGTAGCACGCTGTGCAGCTCTGGCGCCGACCTTTATAGCGGCGGCTGCGAAATACTCTCGGCACTGTTTTCTAGTCAGGTGTGTGGCGGATGCAAATAGGTTCCTTGGAAGTGGCGGCCTCTGCTAGCGCTGGTACTGCCGCCTGGTGTCCGTCCGTTACTGCGACGGGGCGAGTTCGCGACACTGGAGCGTGCAGGGGCCATGTAGGCTGCACGCGTAGCCGGGGTGCCCGAAGAGTTGCCGATCGCTTTCGCGAAGATCTCCGGTACAGCAAGAAGGATGATAAGCCTCAATATCCATTATCGACGGGTACCGCAGATCTGCTGTGAAACAGCATTGCAACACTACGCAGTAAGAATTTAAAAATGTAGTTGACAAAGAAAGCTAAACATTACGAGCGACAGATGAATTGTCTGCATGGTTCTGCACATCGCGAAGCACTTTGTCTTAAAAATGAAGGCATGGAACACGTGATGGAATTGGCAGTGCAATAGTAAATCCTATAAAGTCTCACGCATTATTACGTCATCAATTGGAACAATTTTTGACTGAAACGAACGAGGAGAGGGGAAACGTTGAAAGTTTGCTGTCATACCTCCTAGTCGAGGGACGCCAGATGAAAGTTGATGTCGTCAAGCCCTGAATAAAAAATTGCGCAACGGATAACTGGGGAGGGGAGCTTGAGAGCGCTACCTAGAGAGCGTGCCCTTTCTGTACGATACTAGGCAAGGGGCTGGAGGGCTCACACGCTGATGTGTGGGTCCCTGCATTCTATATCTACTATTTTTAAATGAATTCCTTTAACTGGACTCCTATGTGATTTTTAAGGTATGTTAAAGATTGATGACAATTGATTACGTATTTAATTTAAATATTATCACTCGATTTTACAGCGATTGCAGCAATTGTTCCAGTTTACAGATATTACAATTTTACAACTTATAGTTCGGATATATTGTATACTATTCTGCACGCACATTTCTACGGGCAAGTCGGAATTGCGTTGGCCAAATGTATACCACCCAAGTCTCCCAATATTTTACATAGGACATCCACTATGTGAGGAGCATAACGGGCAAATTGGGGACAAGATACATTAACACGGGGGGTCAAATTTCCTAAATTAACGAGATCATTCATTTCCTCACACAATCCGAAGCTGTAAATAAAAGAATTAGTACAAATATTCAAATACCTCTCTTCCACGCGTGAACATCGAGACAGACGCACTGAGGGTATATCTGCTCACTTACCCATCTTCTGTAGCACCCCTGAATATGGCAGGCATCCCCGGAGGTCTTCCTGGGCCCCAGTGGAGGGGGTGGTCGAACCACTTGGCCGTGACCAACCTCTCCACCCCAAATCTTGTGACACTGGAAAGCCTTTGACTTTTACCTGCCTGTGCTGTCTCTCTGATCCCCTACCCAGGAGTAAAGTTGGCACTACTATACTACAGAACTACTTCCCAACACTCTTTACGGAAAGGTGTGAGGAGGATTAGGAAAGTTCATGTGCAGATTCACATCCACGTACAAGAAATGCATAATACACGACACATATAAATACGTATTATGAAGCCTGACACATTTCTTTCCACCCGTCCACATGGGTTCTGTTGCACCCGCGGCCGGCCGCGTCATGTAATAAAATTGGCTGCGGAGCCGCCTCTGTTTCTATTTCCCGGTGCGAGCGTTCTGCTTATAGAGCGGAAACTACTGTACCGTTTCAACGTTACATGACGCTGCGAGATACGTTCCTTAGGTCGAAGGACATTTCGATTTAAGCGCCCCTATTGTTGAATTTCTCAAGAAAAAAGGGAAGCAAGAATGATAATTAAAATATCCGAGGTTATTTCTGATCTTGAATTTTAAATATAGTTGACTGGAGACGATGAGAAGCACCTCATTTCTGATTTCATGCCGCAAGTGGACGCATTTAAAGAGAAAATCGTGCTGTGGAAGGGATAACTTCTGACAACGAAAACTACCCATTTTCCTAAGCTGATTGGCGTCAAAGAAAACGCGAAAACCCGAAAATTCTGCTTTGAAAATGATTTTGTTTGTAACGGGAAACAAACCGACGCTGTCCGTCGACGCTGTCGTTGCATGAGAACGTGATGGGCAGTATTTGTTTGGGCTGACTCCAGCAACTGATTGCAAAAACGAAATTGCAGATTTCAGCGGAAATACCAGATAAAACGCGCCCGACGACAGTAAAGCGACCATAAATCTAAAATTTAGTATAAAGAGCTCAAATTTCGTTCTAAACCCATTAATGTATAAATCAACGTAATCAGGACAAATTACATAATTTAATAAAGTTACAAAAATACGATTTTTTCATGATTAACAAATATAGTGCCATTAAGGGTGAGGTGCGAGATGCACTGCTGTAGCAAAAACGTACCGAACCACGCGACTGTATTTGACAGGACTCGGTTTATGCGAGATTCTAGTGACATACCGACAAACGCGGAGGAATGGGTACCCTAAAGTTTTACGACGAACAGAGAATAATGATAGTACCACTAGATGGCTCTACCCTAAATTGCCAGCTGAGGACTGTGTTTGTTTGATGAGACGTGTCTTTTAACCACGCCTCCTTGTACTGTGTTGTTCGCAGCTTGGAGATGCGCGAGCACAGCTGCGGTCGCGCGAGCAGCGGCTGTCGGAGCTGCAATCGGAGGCTGAGCAGCTGCGGGAGCAGAACGCCCGGCAGACATCCATCATCACGTCGCTGCGCAAGAGGGTTCAGGTATGCCTGCAGCTGCAGCTGCCGACACCAGAGCGCGGCGCATGCTACGTCACGCGCTGTCCGCGCGTACCTACTTGACACGTGTCGCAGTGGCTGATGGAAGCGACCGTAAGTGGGAAATACCCCCTCGACGGTCAATAATACTGTGCAATATTAACGACGTTTTCCATGGACTGCTCAGCTGTATTGCAGATAATATCTTGCACGAAATCAAATCAAATGGTTTGGAATGTTGGTTATAAATATGCTGCTGCAGTGATAATGGCTCTACTTCGTAGACGTGACTGGAAGCAGTTGTGGAACCATGCGACCACTATAATCATAAGAATAGAAATAGCCTTAAAATGGCTCACTGGTCGTAAAATAATAGTCACAGGATATTTCTGGACCCTTTTTTTTATTCATTAAGCGTTTCGCGGGCTCTCCCCATATTCAGATTTATATATATATATATATATATATATATATATATATATATATATATATATGAGGGTGAGTCAAATGAAAACCTTAAATTTGTAATAACAAATCGAAATTTTGCGCCGTTACCCTGTAAGTTGGTAAGCGTGCTACAAACAGCGTGCAGAATGGCCTGTAGGTGGCAGCATAGTGCAGATGCACTCATACCGTCGCAGTATCAGTATAAAGACGGCCGCCCCACTTGCGACTTGCACCAGGGAAGAACAGCGTTCTGTTGTTCGGTTTTTTCGTAGCGAAGGTGTGAAACCTATTGAAATTCATCGACGAATGAAGGTTCAGTACGATGATGCATGTCTATCAGAGCAGCAAGTCTACGAATGGTGTAGGAAGTTAGCAAATGGTGTGACTTCAGTGGAAGATGCTCCTCGTCCAGGTCGGAAACAATGAGTTGTGGCTCTACAGAACATTGCAGCAGTTGAAGCCATAGTGAAAGAAAACCGCCGAGTGACACTGAATGACATTGCAGCATGTTTACAGATTAGTCATGGGTTAGCACACCACATTGTGCATGATGTGCTCCAGTTTCACAAAGTGTCTGCAAGATGGGTGCCACTGCAGCTGATTCCTGAAATGAGAGAGCGACGTGTTGATGCTTGTGAAAAACTTCTTTGGCGCTTTGAACGAGAAGGTGATAACTTCCTTGTAAGAATCGTTACTGGGGACGAAACCTGGGTTCACTTCCACCAACCGGAAACGAAGAGAGCGAGCAAGATACGGCGCCATTCCTCATTACCAAAACCAAATAAGTTTCGGACAGAACCATCAGCAGGGAAGGTTATGCTGACTCTCTTTTGGGACGAAAAAGGGGTCATTTTGGAGCATTGCATGCCTGGAGAGACCATTGTCACCAATGCATCATACACAGATCTCCTAAAATAACATCTGCGTCCTGCAGTCAAATCAAAGCGACGTGGACTGCTGTCAGCAGGTGTCCTTTTGCAACAGGACAATGCAAGGCCCCACACTGCCCGTACAACAGTTGCAACAATCACAGACCTGCATTTTGAGTGTCTTCCTCACACACCATACTCACCAGACCTTGTCCCAAGTGATTTCCATCTGTTTGGACCACTCAAAGACGCAATGGGAGGAAAGAAGTTCCGTTCTGATGAAATGGTATGCCACGCGGTGCATGAGTGGTTGCGCTGACTACCAAAAGAATTTTTTTCTAAAGGAATTTATGCACTTTGTAACCGCTGGAGGACTTGCATTGAGCGTGGGGGAGATTATGTTGAAAAGTGATACAGCTTTGTACCACTTCTGCACAATAAATAATATTTTAAAAAATATTTGTTTTCATTTGACTCAGGGTGTTTGAAAAAGGACTCCCTAGTTTAAGTATAAATTTAATGGAGAAATTAATGAAAAATTATATCAATGAGTACATACCATGAAAGACAATTCATTCAAGTTTTGCTTAATGTTAACAGACTTCAACGTGGGATCAACTTGTTGCTCTGCACACGTCGAGACGATATTCCACTTCTCGCCACCTATTCACCAACATTTCCGTGTAACTGTCGCAACCGCCTCGACGATTCTTGCCCAAAAGTGATTGATGTCTCTGATCTTTTCACTGGACACGACATTTTTTAAGTATCCCCAAAAGAAAATGTCCAGTGGGGTTGAGTCTGGGCTTCGTGGTGGCCAAGGTATTGGGCCAGCGCTGCCTATCCACCTTCCTGGAAGCGTCAAGAGCCGCACTCACCTGGTTACTGTAATGAGGTGGGGCGCCATCTTGGTGGAAAAACACATGAAACACGGATCTGTTCAACAACATCTTCAGAAGTTCTCGGCCTACATCGTGATTTTGCTTTTAAAACACTACCGGTTTCCTTGAAAGACTTTAGCCAATGACGGATGGTTATTGCCATAGGTGGTTCACCACCATACTGACGTCTTAAATTACGTTGCGCTGTTATAACTGACTCAGTTTTCAGAAGCCAAACAACACAATGCGCTTTCTGTTGCGGAGTACACATTCTTGCAGAGTTGCCCAGCACTGCACTGCACGCACGCCTGGAAAGATAATACTGGTGCCGCCTCGAGGTCAAGCAGACCTGCCAACTACAGGGGAGCCAAACTTGGAGAGTTGATGAATCAAACACCACGAACTAGAATACTGTATGTCACTTTGTACAGATTCTACGACACATTAAAACTAGGGAGTTCTTTTTCAAACACACTATGTATCTTTGACAAAGTTGTCAAATGACGTCAGAAGCAACATAGATCTTATAACTAAAAAAATAAGAACACTTAAACGTGTGTGAAATCTTATTTTGCTGTGTGGAATTGTAAAACCTTTGTTGCTTTTGACCTTACTTGACAATTTTGTTAAAGTTGTATGTTCACTTTGTATCAAAGGGTATGTATTACGTTTTAAATGTCTTGTTACCATATGGTGGTTTAATACATGTGCTCCATTTACACACATGTGTAATTTTGCAAGAGTGTAAAAAATATATTTGTTATCAGGTCATATGAAGATTGGCGAGCCCGAAACGCGTAATGAATTAAAAAACGGGTCCAGAAATATTCTGAGACTATTATTTCGTGACCAACGAGCCAATTAAAGCTATTTCCATTCTTTCTCTACTTCGATGAAAGCAGAAAACAAGATGGATGAAAAACTGATTGAATGAGCGTCATAGATCGCTCACGAAAACATATTGAGAGAATTGAGTTTCAACAAAAAAAAAAGAAACAAAGATTATCATAAAGTTTGGTGTGTTGTGGTCCGATATTTGAGACATTACTGGAAATGACTCTCCCTGTACACTGGCGTTCCCGAACATGGGTACTTACCCGCCCTCGCCTCTTCCCCTCACCTTCCGATAAATTTCTGCGGACGTCCGTACCCCATCAGCAAAAACAGAAAGTAATGCAATGAGAGGCGCAGCTCCATCAAGTCGTCGCTTATCTATTACACTAAGAAACCTGCTACCGGCAATTCTTTCGAATGCTTGAAATTTACAAGTGCTGTTTCACCTCACACTATTTTACATGTAGTCACGGAAATGTGTCGTGCAATAATGCGAGCAGTAAAGGGTTACGTATGGGTAAGTCATATTTATATTATCGGCGTTGTGTGAAATCGTGGTATTCTATAGAACTCATAGGTAATATGTAGAATGGCGTATGATTTTAGGCAAAGAATGAAACACAGGTTTTTTGTAAAATTGTTGTATACTTTTCCCGGGCTTTCTATGTAATTCCTAGGCATTATACAGAATGATCAGTACCATTTATGCAAAATATTAAAAGGGCGCAATGTGAGAAGCCTTTATTAACCAATAAGCATTTTAAACTGAAAGAACAAAACTACGAAATAAAACACAGGATATTCTTACCGGAAAACTATGAAAGCAGAACTGCAGTTGAAGTATTTGTTACAGTAAGTACTTGCTTCTCTTCTTCACAAAAAAACACTTTACATTTTGCCAATTTGATCTTATACATATATTATACAACTTAAAGAAGAATAGGGTCAGAATGTTGTTACCTGTAAAACACAAAGCAGGACTGGCATGATCTACTTGTTGCAGCAATTGAACTTAATTTCTTTTTCACAACAAAGCCACCTCATATTTCGGCATTATGTGTTGCACATACACCTGACGAATCCTTGGCCGCTTCCGGTGGACTGAGAATTAGCTGCAAATCGGAGACGTATCTCGTGGTCAGGAACATCTTCAATTCTCATTGAGTTCTTTGGGCATACGGTAAATTCCGATCTTGCGTAGAGCTGCTTCAAGAGTCCTTCTCCAGTTCTAATTCGGTAAAAGCCGTGTTCCGTCACGTTCATAACAACAGCCAAAAGATTCCATGAGTCACCCCACCCTTTGTGGGCGTCGGGCAAAGGCACAGGAGCATTTCTTTTTTGTCAGAGTGTCTTTTCACTGCTTTGGCCTGAATCTCAAGGTTCAGTTTCGATTTCGTTTCACTTTGGATAGCTTTCCCAATGTTGAAACAAACACTGCACGTAATGTTAATCCCATAACCCTCCACTTCCTCGTCGTCTTCGTCTATAGGAGATTGACCACAGATGGCATGAGCGTTTCGGCCACAGTTTTGGCATGTAAGAGCACAGCTGGTTTCTTTTAAAAATACGCAACAGATATAAGAAAAGAAGGATTTTCGGTAACCACAGGAATGGAAGGCTCTTCGTTAACCATGACTTCCTCACTGTTTTGGTTTCCCCATCATGGATTGCATTCTCATCTATGTCTTCTGCAGGGAGCTGTGCCTCTTGCATTGATTCATGTCGTCTTTCTTTCTACTGTTATTTGTGCGCTCTTTGTTATTTTTCCCATCTCTTCAACAGTCTCTACGTCTTGCAAACCGTCGTCAGGCAGGGACGCTGTCGAGAGACCTACTCTAGCTTTGCAGCCCAACAGAGCTTCGTATAGCGACATGTTAATCTCAGAATGAAAAGCTCTGTTTTTCATAAGTTGCACGAACCGCAGTCCATCACTCCAGCAGCTACTTTCTTTCATCTTACATCCAAGCCCATCGCATATTTCCCATGTCCTGATTTCCTCTTTCGACGCTGCCCTGACTCTGTGAGTGGCGAGGCTTACCATGGATGATCTTCACGGTGGGCCAGTACCGTTTTAGTCTGCTTACCACATTGCAAATTCCCTGCCCTTGTCGGACTGTAGAATCGTTGGAACTTCAAGCAACGTAACTACGAGGGTGACTCAAATGAAAACTTCAAATTTGTAATAACAAATCGAAATTTCGCGCCGTTTTCCTGTAAGTTGGTAAGCGTGCTACAAACAGCGTGCAGAATGGCCTGTAGGTGGCAGCATAGTGCAGATGCACACATACCGTCGCAGTATCAGTATAAAGATGGCCGCCCCACTTGCGACTTGCACCAGGGAAGAACAGCGTTCTGTTATTCGGTTTTTGCATAGTGAATGTGTGAAAACTATTGAAATTCACCGACGAATTAAGGTTCAGTGCGGTGGTGCATGTTTGTCACAGCAGCAAGTTTACGAATGGACTAGGAAGTTCGCAAATGGTGTGACTTCAGTGGAAGATGCTCCTCGTCCAGGTCAGGCACAACGAGTTGTGACTCCACAGAACATTGCAGCGTTTGAAGCCATAGTGAAGGAAAACCGCCGAGTGACACTGAATGACATTTCAGCATGTTTACAGATTAGTCATGGGTTAGCACACCACATTGTGCATGATGTGCTCCAGTTTCACAAAGTGTCTGCAAGATGGGTGCCACTGCAGCTGACTCCTGAAATGAGAGAACGACGTGTTGATGCTTGTGAAGAACTTCTTCGGCGGTTTGAACGAGAAGGTGAGGCTTCCTTGCAAGAATCGTTACTGGGGACGAAACCTGGGTTCACTTCCACCAACCGGAAACGAAGAGAGAGAGCAAGAAATGAAGCCATTCCTCATCACCAAAGTGATTTCCATATGTTTGGACCACTCAAAGACGCAATGACAGGAAAGAAGTGCCGTTCTGATGAAGAGGTACGCCACGCGCTGCATGAATGGATGCGCGGACTACCAAAAGCATTTTTTTATAAAGGAATTTATGCACTCTGTAAGCGCTGGAGGACTTGAATTGAGGATGGGGGAGATTATGTTGAAAAGTGATACAGCTTTGTACGACTTCTGCCCAATAAATAATATTTAAGGTTTTCATTTGACTCATCCTCGTATGTCGATAAGGTTGTAGGCTAATTCTTCCGCTATCTTTGATTTCAGAACCCTGAGAACAACAAACTTAGTAAGATGAATATGCTAGACCATTATAAACTTGTACTCCCTATTAGGATGGGACTGAAAATCGATGAGATTGACCTCACAACGGGAAATGAATTCCGAAAAAACCGTTGGCTTGGCCACAACACCTTTCTTATCACCTTTTTGCTTTTTCTGGCAAGTCTCACAAAACTGAATGACAACCCAATATCATGTTCTTGTACTTGGGTGAAAGTTCTTTCAACGTCCCGTCCGGCCCTCCATGACCAATAGCCAAATGTGCCTTATAGAATACGTCAAATATCTTGGAGTGCGGTTCTGGGCGCTACAGTCTGGAACCGCGAGACCGCTACGGTCGCAGGTTCGAATCCTGCCTCGGGCGTGGATGTGTGTGATGTCCTTAGGTTAGTTAGATTTAAGTAGTTCTATGTTCTAGGGGACTGATGACCTCGGATGTTAAGTCCCATAGTGTTCAGAGCCATTTTGAGCCAACTTGGAGTGCGCGAAGTAAAACTGAATAGCACTCGTACCTTCTTTAACAGGATAGACCGACTTACTCTTATTCTCGACCATCATTACGTCATAGTGTTTCTGCAGCTAATAGCACCGTGGTTCTTTCTTCAGGGTCGTCTTATCCTTTTTCACGTAGTTGACTAGCTTTTGGTCACTGGTTTCGGTTAGCAAAACTTGTGATAATTCATCGTAGAACCGTCGTTCCATGTCAGCATGGCGTGATTCCCTTCGTGCCACAACAATCCCTTCCGACATAGCGATACAAGAACAACGGGAAAGAATGACGAGAGATCGTCTGTGGAACCTCAGCCGGATGGGCGGTATCCGTGGCCTGTTAGTTGAACGTCGTACAACAATACGCGGTCTTTGCAACCATTAAACAAAGACACGAACGCCACCGCAAACAGTGGTAGCGGAAAAAATCGTGGGATTAGGCGTATTATATGCTTTGCTAGCAGGCAATCTGTCAAAGTATACAATGCCTAGGCAATGTACACTGAAGCTCCAAAGAAAGTGGTATAGGCATGCGTATTCAAATACAGAGATATGCAAAAAGGCTGAATACGGCGCTGTGGTCGGCAACGCCTATGTAGGACAAGTGCCTGGCTCAGTTGTTAGATAGGTTACGGCTGCTACGATGGCATGGTATCAAGATTTAAATGAGTTTGAAAGTTGTGTTATAGTAGACGCAAGAGCGATGAAGTTGGGCATTTCCAGTACGACCATTTACGAGTGTACTGTGAATGTCAGGAATCCGGTAAAACATCAAATCTCCGACATCGCTGCGACCAGAAGAAGATTCTGCAAGAATGGGACCAACGACGACTGAAGAGAATCGTTCAACGTGACGGAAGTGCCACCCTACCGCAAACTGCTGCAGATATCAATGCTGGGCCCTCAACAAGTGTCAGCGTGCGAACCATTCGACGAAACTTCATCGATATGGGCTTTCGGAACCGAAGGCCCACTCGTGTATGCTTGATGACTGCACGGCACAAATCTTTGCGCCTGGTCTGGATCCGTCGACACCGGCATTCGACTGTTGATGACTCGAAACATGTTGCCAGATCGGACGAGTCTCGTTTCGAATTGTATCGAGCGAAAGGTCGTGTACGGATATGGAGACAGCTCCAAGGATCCATGGACCTTGCATGTCAGCAGGGGACTGCTCAAGTTGGAGAAGGCTCTGTAATAGTGTGGGGCGTGTGCAGTTAGAGTGATATGGGAACCCTTATACGACTCTGACAGGTGTCACGTACGTAAACGTCCTGTCCCACCACCTGCTTCTATTCATATCCATTGTGTATTCCGACGGACTTGGGCCACTCCACCAGGACAATGAGACACCCCACGCGTCCAGAATTCCTACAGAGTGGCTCTAGGAACACTCTTCTGAGTTTAAACACTTCCACTGGCCACCAAACTCCCCAGACATTCAGCATATCTGGGACGTCTTGCAACATGCTGTTCAGAAGAGATCTCCACCCTCTCGTACTCTGATGGACTTATGGACAGTCTTGCAGAATTCATGATGTCAGTTCCCTCCAGCACTACGTCAGACATTAGTCGAGTGCATGCCACGTCGTGGTGCGTAACTTCTGCGTGCACTGCGGGGGCCCTACACGATATTAGGCAGGTGTACCAGTTTCTTTGGCTCTTCAGTGTATATAATATCGATTTTTCCAAACTGTGACGTTCGGGTTTAGGTATTCTATACTTAACCAAGGCATCCAATAGAATACTGGATTTCACACAATGCCGGAAACATATACACAGAGATAAATAATATTATATACTTTTATTCATAAGTAGCTGACAAACCTGATACTGCTCGGGCATTCATTTTGTCAGTTTCGCATTAGAAATGAAAACAAAAAATGAGCTTTGCTTTTAGAGAAGAATCCAAAAAATTCCATTCCTATGCATTCATGAAAATACCTTTGTAATTATGAAACTGCCGTAAAGAGAAATATCCATAATGTACAAACTTGTAAGTACAGTATCCAAATTAAAAAAAAAAAAAAAGTGATAGCGGGCAGTTTCCGTTCGGTGGGCGCACCTGCTTCGGAGTGTCTACAACGCGATTTTGTGACAGTTTTTATGGCAACGCCTCTTCATAACTCCATAGACGGCTGCTGTTTTTGCCTACAGCCGTTTGCGAATCGCAACTGAAAGTTGTCAAAAGCACTGCCATGTCTCACGAATTTTCCAATTTGACTCGAGCGCATGAGTCTCTTAGCAGTAAAGAATAAATGTGTTAAAATTCATGCATGATATGGCAATTTTTCGCGGATCTCGGTGTTATCACGTCCTATCTCTTGAATAGTGGTGTTGTACAATGATGTATTTGTGTAAGTACAATCAGCGGCATGTGCGGGTACTGTCTGCAAAATATGTTGCGAACAGGATTAACAGCAAAGAAGTAATAAATTTAAGCGTCAAGCACAATGCGCAAGTTTTTCCCGCATCTCAGTTTAATGACGTCATATCTCCTATTCTGTTTCATATAATGATATAATTTTATAGGTACATACAGCGGCGTATTTGGATGCTCTCTGGAAAATGTGTTCAGAATAGAGTTAGTAGCACAGAATCAATACATTTAAACGTTATCCATGACGCGGCAGCTTTTCGTGAATCTCAGTATTTATGACGTCATACCTCCTGAACTAAATGTTGTACCATGATATACTTTTCTCGGTGTATTTAACGGCATAAGTGAATATAGTATGCGAAATTTATTGCGAACAGAGTTAGTAGCTCAGAATTAATACATTTAAACATCATGCATGATGCGGCAGTTTTTCACACATCTTATTGTTTATGACGTCATATCTCTTGGACTACGATAGTTACGCGACTCTTACCCCTACAGCGATTGTTGGCTGATTACCAAGTTTGGTTGAAATCACTCTAGTGGTTTAGGAGGAGATGTGGAACTAACACATACACACTCATACATACATGCATACATACATTTTTATAATATGTATGAACTTTGCATTAATTAAACTTTTTAGAAACCTCTACCTTCGTGTCCGTTTCTTACATATTAAGCAACAAATTATACGAGTCATCAATCTTAAAAAATCCTGCTTCTATCCTCATCTGCCCTAAAATCTCACAATGCCAGCAATGATTTATACATTTCGATGTGCTTCAAGATCAATGGTCTTTCGTCTTGTTTTGAGCTCGTTTTCCGCACAACAGCAACAAAAGTAACCTAATCTAACCATCTTGAGCCGTGCAGCACGCGAGAGACTGTCAAGTATACTCTCTCAGATTACAGAATATTACCAGGCAGTGCAACACATTTCCAAAGTTTTTGATGTTCTCAATATTATTGCGCAACCCCTCAATCGCACTCCTAGACTGTCAATGTTACTACACGTCCGGGAACCGTCTACGGCCGCCTTAAAGGTCGCTCCCATCAGCCACCGCGCCGAGTGTGAACTTCGTTTGCGCGGATGTTAGAGTCATTAGCACGGTGCTGCTTTCAGGCCGCCCAGGTCGCGTCTCACGGCCTGTCCCATCGACCACACCAATGATAGCCAATCCGAGATCCGAGAACAGCCAAGTTGTCGATTTCAGCAAGTTATCGTTGTTCTCGACTACCGAACTCAGTTCACAATTGTCGGTTCTCACTTTTCCGTTATCGCTTCCAAGTTCTTGGTTTTCGGTAGTCGCTTTTCAGTTCTTGGTTTTGCGTTCTCGTTTCTTAGTTCGTCTTTCTTAGTTATTGTTTTGCAGTTGTCTAGCGTGTTCCCATTGACCAAAACGAGGCCAGAGTTCTCGGATTTGCATTTGTTCCCATTTTGTGCCTGCTGCTTCTTACTACAGGATTTCTGACGTCATTGATTTGTTCATTAGAATGTTGCATTTGAAAGATGTAATAAAATTATATTATAGTTATCATACACAGAGGTGACAGCAGTCTTGCGATACCTCCTAATATCGTGTCGGACGTCCTTTTCGCGGTAGCGTTCTCGCTTCCCGCGCCCTGGTTCCCGGGTTCGATTCCCGGCGGGGTCAGGGATTTTCTCTGCCTCGTGATGACTGGGTGTTGTGTGATGTCCTTAGGTTAGTTAGGTTTAAGTAGTTCTAAGTTCTAGGGGACTGATGACCATAGATGTTAAGTCCCATAGTGCTCAGAGCCATTGGAACCATTTGAACCTCCTTTTCTCCGACGTAGTGCGGCATCTCGACGTGGCACGGACTCAAAAATATTGAGCCACTCTACCTCTACAGCCGTCCATAATTCAAAAGTCTTGACAGTGCAACATTTTATGCATGAGCTGACCACTCGATAATGTCTCATAAATGGTCGATGAGACGCAAGTCGTGAGATCTGGGTGGCCAAACATTTGGTGCCCAGTGACATAGCGTATTGTCAACTGTAAAAATTCAGTCGTTATTTGGGAGCATGAAGTCCATGAATGAATGGCTGAAGATCGTCGCCAGGTAGTTGAACATAAGTATTTCTTGTCAATGATCGGTTCAGCTGCTTCTGAGGACCTAGCGCATTCCATGTAGACACAGCCCATACCATAATAGATCCCCACCAACTTAAAAAGTGCCTGTTGACGACTTGGGTCCATGGCTTCGTGGGGTCTGTCACACACTCGAACCCTACAATCAACTCCTACCAACTGAAATCGGGACTCCTCTGATCAGACCACGGTTTTCCAGTCGCCTAGGATCCAACCGACATGGGCACGAGCCGAGAGAGGCGCTGCAGGCGCTGTCGTGCTGTTAGCAAAAGCACCCCCGTCGCTCGTCTTCTGCCAGTGAGCAATGCCTACAGTAGAGGAACAATTCGGAGACAATGATTGTATCAGCATGACAATGCACCCTGTCGACGATTTGTGAACAGTAACATTCCTTAAATGGATTGGATTGCAGAGAGTGCCGACCTAAGCCCAATGGAACACATCTGGGATGAGCCAGAACGTCGACTTCGCTCCACACCCACTACCTTCCCTGGTTGACGAAGAATGGGCTCCCATTCCTCCACAGACTTTCAGACACCTCACTGAAAGTGTCCCCAGCAGAGTTCAAGCTGTCATAAAGGCGAAGGGTAGCCACACACCATATTAATGTCCACTAACAGGTGATCGCGTAGTGTGTAACGTTCCTTAAAGATTTCTTTGGAATACATTTGATGATTGCCTGAATTGGAAATGCATACAAAACTGGAGTTATTGTGTAGCGTGTTATAACTGCAGGTGGTGTGCTTACTCTGTGTTATTGTTAGCAAAAACTTTACATGAACTGATTCGGCAATGGAACTCCCAATACCAATAAAGGAATACAGTCACTGCAAAATACTTTCAGCCCCGGTCCTCTTCAAAATTGAGAACTTTGGTCCCTGTGCACATAACAGATAAATACTTACCTCTAAAGTACGAATGGTGGATCACGATATATTCTGGTCCCTCATGAAGAAGAATAAAATATACTAGCTACAGGCTCAGCGGTGTGCAATACTGGCTGTAATACTCTGAAATGTACATGAAAATCTTTTGGCTGATAAATGAAAACATCTAAGAAAAATTCATTTATCAGCCAAAAGAATAAATGAAAACATCGAAGAAAAATTCCCTACCCCCATGAACCATGGACCTTGCGATTGGTGGGGAGGCTTGCGTGCCTCAGCGATACAGATGGCCGTACCGTAGGTACAACCACAACGGAGGGGTATCTGTTGAGAGGCCAGACAAACGTGTGGTTCCTGAAGAGGGGCAGCAGCCTTTTCAGTAGTTGCAGGGCAACAATCTGGATGATTGACTGATCAGGCCTTGTAACACTAACCAAAACGGCCTTGCGGTGCTGGTACTGCGAACGGTTGAAAGCAAGGGGAAACTACAGCCGTAATTTTTCCCGAGGGTATGCAGCTTTACAGTATGGTTAAATGATGATGGCGTCCTCTTGGATAAAATATTCCGGAGGTAAAATAGTCCCCCATTCAGAACTCCGCGCGGGGACTACTCAGGAGGACGTCGTTATCAGGAGAAAGAAAACTGGCGTTCTACGGATCGGAACCTGGAATGTCAGATCCCTTAATCGGGCAGGTAGGTTAGAAAATTTAAAAAGGGAAATGGATAGGTTAACGTTAGATATAGTGGGAATTAGTGAAGTTCGGTGGCAGGAGGAACAATACTTTTGGTCAGGTGAATACAGGGTTATAAATACAAAATCAAATAGGGGTAATGCAGGAGTAGGTTTAATAATGAATAAAAAAATAGGAGTGCGGGAAGCTACTACAAACAGCATAGTGAACGCATTATTGTGGCCGAGATAGACACGAAGCCCATGCCTACTACAGTAATACAAGTTTACATGCCAACTGGCTCTGCAAATGATGAAGAAATTGAAGAAATGTATGAAGAGATAATAGAAATTATTCAGGTAGTGAAGGGAGACGAAAATTTAATAGTCATGGGGGACTGGAATTCGAGAGTAGGAAAAGGGAGAGAAGGAAACATAGTGGGTGAATATGGATTGGGGGAGAGAAATGAAAGAGGAAGCCGTCTGGTAGAATTTTGCACAGAGCATAACTTAATCATAGCTAACACTTGGTTCAAGAATCATAAAAGTAGGTTGTATACATGGAAGAATCCTGGAGATACTAGAAGGTATCAGATAGATTATATAATGGTAAGACAGAGATTTAGGAACCAGGTTTTAAATTTTAAGACATTTCCAGGGGCAGATGTGGACTCTGACCACAATCTATTGGTAATGAAATGTAGATTAAAACTGAAGAAACTGCAAAAAGGTGGGAATTTAAGGAGATAGGACCTGGATAAACTGACTAAACCAGAGGCTGTACAGAGTTTCAGGGAGAGCATAAGGGAACAATTGACAGGAATGGGGGAAAGAAATACAGTAGAAGAAGAATGGGTAGCTTTGAGGGATGAAGTAGCGAAGGCAGCAGAGGATCAAGTAGGTAAAAAGACAAGGGCTAGTAGAAATCCTTGGGTAACAGAAGAAATATCGAATTTAATTGATGAAAGGAGAAAATATAAAAACGCAGTAAATGAACCAGGCAAAAAGTAATACAAACGTCTCAAAAATGATATTGACAGGAAGTGCAAAATGGCTAAGCAGGGATGGCTAGAGGACAAATGTAAGGATGTAGAGGCTTATCTCACTAGGGGTAAGATAGATACTGCCAACAGGAAAATTAAAGAGACCTGTGGAGATAAGAGAACGATTTGTATGAATATCAAGAGCTCAGACGAAAACCCAGTTCTAAGCAATGAAGGGAAAGCAGAAAGGTGGAAGGAGTATATAGAGGGTCTATACAAGGGCGATGTACTTGAGGACAATATTATGGAAATTGAAGAGGATGTAGATGAAGATGAAATGGGATATAAGATACTGCGTGAAGAGTTTGACAGAGCACTGAAAGACCTGAGTCGAAACAAGGCCCCGGGAGTAGACAACATTCCATTGGAACTATTGACGGCCTTGGGAGAGCCAGTCCTGACAAAACTCTACCATCTGGTGAGCAAGATGTATGAGACAGGTGAAACACCCTCAGACTTCAAGAAGCATATAATAATTCCAATTCCAAAGAAAACAGGTGTTGACAGATGTGAAAATTACCGAACTATCAGTTTAATAAGTCACTGCTGCAAAATACTAACGCGAATTCTTTACAGACGAATGGAAAAACTGGTAGAAGCCGACCTCAGGGAAGATCAGTTTGGATTCCGTAGAAATGTTGGAACACGTGAGGCAATACTGACCCTACGACTTATCTTAGAAAATAGATTAAGGAAAGGCAAACCTACGTTTCTATCATTTGTAGACTTAGAGAAAGCTTTCGACAATGTTGACTGGAAAACTCTCTTTCAAATTCTAAAGATGGCAGGGGTAAAATACAGGGAGCGAAAGGCTATTTACAATTTGTACAGAAACCAGATGGCAGTTATAAGAGTCGAGGGGCATGAAAGGGAAGCAGCGGTTGGGAAGGGAGTGAGACAGGGTTGTAGCCTGTCCCCGATGTTATTCAATCTGTATATTGAGCAAGCACTAAAGGAAACAAAAGAAAAATTCGGAGTAGGTATTAAAATCCATGGAGAAGAAATTAAAACTTTAAGGTTCGCCGATGACATTGTAATTCTGTCAGGGACAGCAAAGGACTTGGAAGAGCAGTTGAACGGAATGGACAGTGTCTTGAAAGGAGGATATAAGATGAACATCAACAAAAGCAAAACGAGGATAATGGAATGTAGTCGAATTAAGTCGGGTGATGCTGAGGGAATTAGATTAGGAAATGAGACACTAACAGTAGTAAAGGAGTTATGCTATTTGGGAAGCAAAATAACTGATGATGGTCGAAGTAGAGAGGATATAAAATGTAGACTGGCAATGGAAAGGAAAACGTTTCTGAAGAAGAGAAATTTGTTAACATCGAGTATAGATTTAAGTGTCAGGAAGTCGTTCCTGAAATTATTTGTATGGAGTGTAGCCATGTATGGAAGTGAAACATGGACGATAAATAGTTTGGACAAGAAGAGAATAGAAGCTTTCGAAATGTGGTGCTACAGAAGAATGCTGAAGATTAGATGGGTAGATCACGTAACTAATGAGGAAGTATTGAATAGGATTGGGGAGACGAGAAGTTTGTGGCACAACATGACAAGAAGTAGGGACCGGTTGGCAGTGCATGTTCTGAGGCATCAAGGGATCACAAATTTAGCATTGGAGGGCAGTGTGGAGGGTAAAAATCGTAGAGGGAGACCAAGAGATGAATACACTAAGCAGATTCAGAAGGATGTAGGTTGCAGTAAGTACTGGGAGATGAAGAAGCTTACACAGGATAGAGTAGCATGGAGAGCCGCATCAAACCAGTCTCAGGACTGAAGACAACAACAACAAGAAAAATTCAATGTCTTTGAAAACATATGACCTGGGCAGGGAGGCGGTAGTGATTATGGTGAATTACTAACACTGAACTTTTCAATAGTGAAGTTAAGTTTGGCTTCACAAAACATCTGACAACAAAAATTAAGTTACTCATAAAAATTACATCATTTTCACTAATTGAGTCACAAACAATGAGATTTATTCAGCAAGTATTATCTAACCTCACTAAAAAAAGCATGAAGACAAAATATCAAAATACGTACACCTAGTCTTACAAACATTTCAAAGGGGAAATATCTAACTAGCCTATACATCAAATCTGTTTAAGCATCCTGGGGTTACTCAACATAGAACTCACTGTTACCAATTATCAGTCAACTCATTTACACTAACGCGCTGGCAAAACGAAAGTCATAAAAATTTAATTTCTTTACCTTACCTGCGAGGAGACTTCTGCTTCCACATTTATATTTCCAGTAATACATGTACTCGTGATTCAAAAATGGTTCAAATGGCTCTGAGCACTATGGGACTTAACTTCTGAGGTCACCAGTCCTCTAGAATTGAGAACTACTTAAACCTAACTAACTTAAGGACATCACACTCATCCATGCCCGAGGCAGGATTGGAACCTGCGACCGTAGCGGTCTCGCGGTTCCAGACTGTAGCGCCTATAACCGCTCGGCCACTCCGGCCGGCGTACTCGTGATTCCTACGTTGTAATCTAACACTTGGTGGCTTTACAGAGCACACCACTGACACTGCCTACTGCATCCTCTTTCGCTCACAGATAGATACCCACTGCGTGAGCCAAGCGTTCTCTTACTCCAGCACTAAGATCTAAGACCAAAAGCAATATCTTTGGTTCTGCGGTCGTGCACAGTCAGCGATCCGCTTTATAGAGTCCATCAGAGATATACATCATTTATAATATAATAGTTTCATTTTAGTTTACATTAGTCTCATTACAAATACTCGGGTGCCACATAAAAGTGTACTCCAGTAGACTCCTTTCAAGTGCACGTTTGTTCTTAGGACGTACAAACCAGAGATATGTTGTATACATTTCTATAGTATCAGTAATGTTGTAAGCTGGTCTCTGTTTTTGTTTCTGTCTGAAATGTAGCCCAACTTTACAGAATCTAATACGAACTGAACTTTAGCTGATCTGAGTCCAGCTTCACTTCGTCTTAAATGCGAAACGGAAGTAAAACAGTTATCTGGCCCTAATCGAAATTACCACTTACCTCGTGTCTTGACAACACTGTTGCAGATTTCTCGAAAGCAAACAAGCAAACAGCAAGCGGACAGCGGCGAAGCTAGATTTTTGTTTCTAAATACGTATTCAAACTGCTGCATATGGAAATGCCTAATGACAAACAGTGGGATGGGGAGAGTAACTATTCCTATGAAATGATATTCCAAGACAACGATTTTAGAATTAAATATATATTCAAAAAGACTGAGTAAAACTTCGCGTGATCTTCACATATAACATTGGTCTGAACTATACTATGCTGATCAGCGTGAACCACAATTTAAGAAAGGGTACAAAGTTGACAGAGAATTTCTATAAAAATCAAACAGCTTAATCAATTCATGTGCAAATCCATGATTCTAGGAAATGGGGTGGTCTTTTTCTCAGCTCTGAGCAATTTAACCAGCTGACAATCATTCCTAGGTGCGCAATGCAGCAATCTTACCTCAAACTTCTCCTCTTCGGAAAAAAAGTTACTCATAATGTATATTCCTTTCACTTTTCAATGTGTACATCATATTCATCCTTGCTGTCCTTTCTTAATCTAACAGACACAATCATAAATCCACACAGCACTACTAAATACATCAATCATCCACCACACTTCAACTAAGAATGTACCAGACTGTGCCGGTCGGAGTGGCCGTGCGGTTCTAGGCACTTCGGTCCGGAACCGTGCTGCTGCTATGGTCGCAGGTTCGAATGCTGCCTTGGGCATGGATGTGTGTGAAGTCCTTAGGTTAGTTAGGTTTAATTAGTTCTAAGTTCTAAGCGACTGATGACCTCAGAAGTTAAGTCGCATAGTGCTCAGAGTCATTTGAACCATTTTTTGAAGCAGACTGCGCAGAAGCAAAGCCTGAGCTACGGCAAGACCAAAGATTGTTTACCAGTATAACGTAACTTGCTCTCTCTATGACGTGCACGTCGATGACACAAAAACCGAATGTCGTGACCAGCTTACAACGTTTTGAAGAAGAATTTTCCTCTCTCAACTGTGGCGCAGTCTCTGTCAACGAACAGTAGTGCACTCAGCGTCTGTCCATCAGAGAAGGTACGACAGACAATTATGACCATAGGATATTTACAAAATATCGATGTTGTGATCTTGAACATTGATGTTTCGGTATCGACGCCAAAATTTCTCAGAAATCGCAATATTCGATGTTAAAAACAAAATATCTACCTTCGATATAGGCAAATACGACAGACTTCTTGTACGGCGGTCAAGAACCTTTTTTCTAAACATGTCTGATAACGGTAGAAATAAGCGTACTAGTTCGTATGCTGAGTATCAAAACGTCCGCCATGCAACCAAAACAGGCCGTAGAAGGAAGTCTAAAGTTTAACATCCTCGCAGAAATCAAAACATTCATTTCCAACTGAAAATGTTAATTTTTTGCTATAGCGTCGTTCAGTAATGGATTGAAGAATAGATGCTTTCAAGATGTGTTATAATATTCGAAGGTATTCGAAGCTATCGTTTGGGCGTGGAAAGGGAAAATATTTCCTTCTGAGTTCTAATGACATTTCGTTCCTCGCCGGACTACGATATGGCTGCCACGAAGTGTCAATAGGGTGTATAAGAAAATACTTTCTCATTCTGTGTCCACATGAGCCTATTACCTAGCATACTATTCCAGAGTTCTATAAAAGAACGAAATGAACCGCTTCAAAATGAGCGATAAAACTGTGAAAGTTACGGTGTATTAATTCGAAACTTCAGCATCATCTGTACATTGACGAGCTGACTAGAAAATGCCTTCTGCTTTGTGTCCACTTATGCCCTACATGGTCGTGCTTAACAACGGCATAAGATGCAGCAGAAATACGCAAAATAGATATGATGCTTGTCAAAGCCTTAAGAGTGTGTAATTTGTAAAATCGAATGACTCAAACATTGCAGACACGTCTTTACAAAGTTGTCTTTATTTGCTCAAGACAGGAATTAAAAATTAGGAATGAACTATGGAGTAATTCTTAAGCAGAAATTGCTGCTTTTCAATCTGAATCGAAAAAAATACATACACACGTAGGATTGGAAGCCATGTATTTTCTACCAGCGTTCATATTGCCAGTCAGTATCATGAAAATTCCACCTGCAAATGCGACAATGTATTTTTCTCAGCAGGACTTCGAGTTTTACAGAAAATAGTCAGTCCTGACGGGGGCTATGTGTGTGTATTTTGACGACAAAGATTCGCGTATAAAACGATATACAATCGAAAGTAATATTGCAAAATACTTGTCAGTTTCCTGCACAATGTACGCAGTGAAGATTTCTGGAGCACTGTATTTTTCGTTATTATTTGCAGTAGCATAACAGCAATAAAGAATGTAACTTTTGTAGTCTTTGTCAAGGAAGGGGTTATTTTGTTATGTGAGCGTCTCCTAATGAAATATTGGAATCCTCAGATTATCCGATAGTTTCCTACTTCAGAAACTGTCACAGTCAATGGAAAGAGGTTTTTAACCAGCAATAAGTAATATTTGATCAAATATAGGCAGATCGAAAACCTAATTACAGCATGGCAGATGCAACATTCTTAAAAAATACAGAAAATGAGATTTCTAGCCAACAAGTATCATGTATACCTTAATGGATATTTGATGCCATTTGTAAAGCGTGTCTGATGACCCCCTGATATTAGTAACAAGATTATTTTCGTTGTTGTTACAAAACTGGGAGCTTCCTTCTTCGGTATTATTGATGGAGGCAGCAGAAGGAGACACCTGCCTAAAAACAAACTCACTGGTTCAAAACTCATATGAGCCTGGCAGTTGCAGTAGTGTCTCAATAACACCATAATAAAATCACTAGGCAAGGAAAACTTCAACAAAAAATACCTCCCATTCGACAACGCGCTACAGATAAAGACAAAACGCACACTCGCATGTTTGGGGAGTCAGAACCAGTTTAATAACTGTGACACACATGTGATGAACATTGTATGCACAATGGAATTGTTTGAAATGTAACGTTACATAAGGATGCAGAGCGGATGACTTGTAGGTTTTTCATAGAATCGCCGAGGAAAGTAGAATGAGAAAAATGTTAACTAGATACAGCGATAGGATGGGAGGACGTGTTTTAAGAAATCTGGGCTTCCATGGCATTAGAGCGATCGGTAGACACCAAAAATCGTTGGATGAAGACAGATGTTAGAATTTATAAACAGAAATATGATGTCGTTGGGTGTAGGTGTCACTATGAGGTGAAGGGATTCGCAGAGGATAGGAAACAGTGGAATGCCGCATCAAAACAATAGAATACCTACGATGTTTTTGTTTAAGACATTTTATTGTTCCATGGCATTACCGGCTTCTAACTTTTCGTTATCATCAAATGACTGCATTACAAGATGAACTGTTAGTCAGGTGTTGGTTGGTTTGCTCGCCATGGCGCCATTGTTGCTTGATAGTTCTGAAGGCTTGCGTTTTTGTTATTTCCGTGTAACACAAAATAGGATGGTGTTAAACGTGTTAACGATGTTACAAACACAACCACGAAACCAAAGAGTAAAAGGTGGGTCGGCATTGGCGCTTTTACAACGAACAATCTCATTTCACATATCAGATTTTCACTCTGTGTTTCCGGGATTTCTGTTATAAGACTGGAACACGTTTACCATGATACTGCTGCTTGATTCACGGAAAATAATAGAAACACAAGCCTTCAAAACTATCAAAACATGTACACTGGTGCCATGAAAAGCAAAACAGCCAACATCTGATTAGAAATTTATCCTATTATGCAGCCGTCTGATGACGAACAAAAGTTAGAAACCGGTAACTGCATGGAATAATAAAATGTACTGAACCACGGATCATCTTTAAACTAGTGGTTTGTAGCTTTTTTATGGCGTATCTTATAATACAGAAATGGAGCCCTGACAGTATCAAGTACTGACAACACAATGTCAATCCTGGTTTTGCTTACTCGAGTTGAAAGCCATACAACACTCAACATTACATGACTTTCTGCAGCGCACGCGAAGAGCAGTTATCCTACTTACACACTGACGTGACAAAAGTCATGGGGTACCTCCTAATATCCAGACACTCTGGGATGATAATGGCATTGAAACAAAGGATGACACGCGTAAAGCTGAAATACTAAACACCTTTTTCCAAAGCTGTTTCACAGAGAAAGACCGCACTGCAGTTCCTTCTCTAAATCTTCACACGAACGAAAAAATGACTGACATCGAAATAAGTGTCCAAGGAATAGAAAAGCAACTGAAATCACTCAACAGATTCACCCAAGTCCACTAGACCTGACGGAATACCAATTCGATTCTACACAGAGTGCGCGAAAGAACTGGCCCCCCTTCTAACAGCCGTGTACCGCAAGTCTCTAGAGGAACGGAAGGTTCCAAATGATTGGAAAAGAGCACAGGTAGTCCCAGTTTTCGAGAAAGGTCGTCGAGCAGATGCGCCAAACTATAGGCCTATATAACATCGATCTGTTGTAGAATTTTAGAACATGCTTTTTGCTCGTGTATCATGTCATTTCTGGAAACCGAGAATCTACTCTGTAGGAATCAACATGGATTCGGGAAACAGCGATGGTGTGAGGCCCAACTCGCTTTATTTGTTCATCAGACCCAGAAAATATTAGATACAGGCTCCCTAGTAGATGCCATTTTCTTTGACTTCCGGAAGGCGTTCGATACAGTTGCGCACTGTCACCTGATAAACAAAGGAAGAGCCTACGGAATATCAGACCAGCTGTGTGGCTGGATTGAAGAGTTTTTAGCAAACAGAACACAACATGTTGTTCTCAATCGAGAGACGTCTACAGACGTTAAAGTAACCTCTGGCGTGCCACAGGGGAGTGTTATGAGACCATTGCTTTTCACAATATTTATAAATGACCCAGTAGATAGTGTCGGAAGTTCTATGCGGCTTTTCGCGGATGATGCTGTAGTATACAGAAAAGTTGCAGCATTAGAAAATTACAGCGAAATGCAGGAAGATCTGCAGCGGATAGGCACTTGGTGCTGGGAGGGGCAACTGACCCTTAACGTAGACAAATGTAATGTTTTGCGATACACAGAAAGAAGGATCCCTTATTGTATGATTATATGATAGCGGAACAAACACTGGTAGCAGTTACTTCTGTAAAATGTCTGGGAGTATGCGTACGGAACGATTTGAAGTGGAATGATCATATAAAATTAATTGTTGTTAAGGCGGTGCCAGGTTGAGATTCATTGGGAGAGTCCTTAGAAAATGTAGTCCATCAACAAAGGAGGTGGCTTACAAAACACTCGTTCGACCTATACTTGAGTATTGCTCATCAGTATGGGATCCGTACCAGGTCGGGTTGACAGAGGAGATAGAGAAGATCCAAAGAAGAGCGGCGCGTTTCGTCACAGGGTTATTTGGTAAGCGTGACAGCGTTACGGAGACGTTTAGCAAACTCAAGTGGCAGACTCTGCAAGAGAGGCGCTCTGCATCGCGGTGTAGCTTGCTGTCCAGGTTTCGAGAGAGTGCGTTTCTGGCTGAGGTGTCGAATACATTGCTTCCCTCTACTTATACCTCCCGAGGAGATCACGAATTCAAAATTAGAGAAATTCGAGCGCGCACGGAGGCTTTCCGACAGTCGCTCTTCCCGCGAACCATACGCGACTGGAACAGGAAAGGGAGGTAATGACAGTGGCACGTAAAGTGCCCTCCACCACACACCGTTGGGTGGCTTGCGGAGTATAAATGTAGACGTAGATGTAGATATGGTGTCGGACCTCTTTTTGCCCGACGTAGTGCAAGCAACTCGACGTGGCTTGGACTCAACAAGTCTTCGGAACTCCCATGCAGAAATAGTGCGCTATGCTACCTCAACAGCTGTCCATAATTACAAAATTGCAAGATTTTATGCACCAACTGACACATCGATTACGTCCCACAAATGTTCGATGGGGTTCGTGTCAGGTGATCTGGATGGCCAGATCACTCGCTCTAATTGTCTAGAATGTTCTTCACACCAAGCACGAAGAACTGTGACCCTGTGACATGGCACATCGATGTTTGGGAAGTCCATTGATGACTGCAGATGATCTCCAAGTAGCCGAACATGGCCGGTCCAGAGGACCCAGTCCATTCCATGTAAACACAGCCCACACCATTATGGAGCCACCACCAGCTTGCACAGTGCCTTAAGGGATACTAGGAGTATTAAACAACAATTTACATAACTTTCAATTTACGTAATTTACGTAATGAACTACGTGATGTTCGCCCAGAATGTCAAAGTCCATCTTAGGAAAAGTTCATTTAGAGTGATCGCTTTAGGCATTTAAAAGATTAGCCGCCAGTAAATGTTCAATCATATCTGACCTTGATCAGGGTTTGCTTTTGGTGAGGCTCCATTCAGGTACCCCACAATACTGATAATGAACAAAAGTCGTCTGTATTTTGCTCTGTTGTGATACTCTTGAAATACTGAGCCAAGAACCTGTAACAACGACACTGATGAGCCAGCACATTATAACCACCGCGAGACTGGCGACGTCGTGGACACGTGACGCGGTAAGCAAAGTATGCAATAGGAGCAAGGACGAATGAGGAATCATTCTAGCAACGATGTGGGTCACAAATGAGGAAATACAGATATGAGTGACTTTGACAAAGGCTATGCCGCAGCGTCTAGTAACGAGCATCTACGAAGCTGGTCGGCTGCTCAAGTGCTACTGCTGTGAGCATCTATGAAAATATAATGTAAATTGAAGGTGAGGGGGGGAATTGAAGGAAAAGAAAGAGAAGGAACGATTGATGTGCTTCAGGAATCCATACGGCGACGAGTGAAAATTCGTGCCAGACTGAGGCATGAACCCTTGATCTCCTACTTCATACAGTCCGATTAAAATTACTTGGTAGGTGGCGTCTGTCACTTGCCGCTACAGTGTTGCGACATTTAGCTGCCGGCTACCGCTTCACCAATGCTGTTACTGCATAACGCTGAGCATTGTTGGGAGTGGCCGCCGTGAAGTATTTCGGAAACGCGGGATGCTGTGTCGACTGCTAATTTTAAGTGACCAATGACTGACTTGTGACGACACGTTTCGCAGCCCTGCATCTAAACTCATGTGCTAAGCTAACCACAATATCGTGATGGGTGCTACATCCGAGAAAACGGCGGTCACCAATCTCAGGCAGAACTGAAGTCACGATTGCTTTGTTCACGGCGATTGAAGCTAATCTTTACGAACAAACCCGAGAGAGGAAAAGTTCAGTTTCAGCGCTAAAAGCAAACTGTAATTTCTCGCTATTATTGGCTACCGGAAACTACCCTCAACACTGATTACACGAGTTGCCGCGTCATCAATCGATCAGCAGTCCTGGGTGGGACTCGGTTGCAGATTATAGGCGACACACGCAGATTCCAAACGAAAACAGAACGATAGCAAGAAAAATAAGAGCAAATTGAAAAGTCAATACGATGGTGAAAAATGACGCGGCAAAGATTAGAAATAAAAAAATACAATTAAATCAACCAACTGAGTAAAAATAATAGTCAAACTCTTTTGGTTAGATTTAGAAATAAAGAACAATACTCTACATTTGACGATATTTGAACCTACGTGATTTACTTACTGATGTGGCGTATCGCAATGGTTAGCGCATTAGTTATATTTATGACTGTAGTGACTCAGTCGCAAAGATGAAAAAAATGTTCAAATGTATGTGAAATCCTATGGGACTTAACTGCTAAGGTCATCAGTCCCTAAGCTTACACACTACTTAACCTAAACTATCCTAAGGACAAACACACATACCCATGCCTGAGGGAGGACTCGAACCTCCGCAAAGATGAATTGCAGCGTTAAAAAAATGGGCTTCACGCAGTGTGCGAAACTTATCTAATATAAGTCTAATATAAGTCGGTCTCTGTGGTTGTGACAGCTGTGTATGTGACGCTGAATCGCGGCTTGTGCAGAAGTATCCAATAGTGTTTGGTTAGTGTTGTGTATGAAACTTGTGTAATTCATTAGCACCGTTGTGTGTGTGTGTGTGTGTGTGTGTGTGTGTGTGTGTGTTTGTGTGTGTGAGTGTGGTTGTCATTTGTTACCAAACATGTAAGCCGGCTGGGGTGGCCGAGCGGTTCTAGGCACTACAGTCTGGAACCGCGCAACCGCTACGGTCGCAGGTTCGAATCCTGCCTCGGGCGTGGATGCGTGTGATATCCTTAAGTTAGTTAGGTTTAAGTAGTGCTCAGAGCCATTTGAACCTTCTTTTTTTTGCGGCAGTTCGGCAGCGGCGAGTGGTTCTGGTGTAACTTTGAGAGCTATGACTGGAGGAAACCAGCTCCAACGAGTAAGTGTCAACTATCAAGTAATTTTAATCGGACTACAGGCAGTCGCGTTGACCACTGCGTCATCCGGACACAAGAGTTCATCGCAGAAGCGCGGACTATCTAGGCGCGCTCCCCGGCCGATTCACATTCCCACCTAGCGCCGCTTTTCCCCAGTCCCCGTCTATGTCATCATGCTTGCTAATCTTAGATTCCCGCCGGAGTTTGAACGAAATGTGCATCCGCACTGAAGACTGTGGATTCATTGTCCATCGAGGCGAATCAGTTGTATGAATGCGTCGTGTCTATTCTTCGGACAAGTCCGAAAGGACAGACGCCATGCTCTCATACATCTATGAAAAGTTATTTAAGGGCAGTAAAAGTATGGGTCGGCGACTAGGTGTTGAGTGTCAACGTCTCATGACAGAACGTGAAGGTCAGAGGGTGGCGATCTGCTGCAAAAGCCTGATGACAGTGTAGGTTGGTTGGTTGGTTTGGGGAAGGAGACCAGACAGCGAGGTCATCGGTCTCATCGGATTAGGGAAGGACGGGGAAGGAAGTCGGCCGTGCCCTTTGAAAGGAACCATTCCGGCATTTGCCTGGAGCGATTTAGGGAAATCACAGAAAACCTAGATCAGGATGGCCGGACGCGGGATTGAACCGTCGTCCTCCCGAATGCGAGTCCAGTGTCTAACCACTGCGCCACCTCGCTCGGTTGATGATGACAGTGTACAAATCTGGTGCAGCCGCAAGTGTTTCGAAGAATATCGTTCAACGCACATTATTGAACACGAGGCTCTGTAACATGTTCGCATGTTTCCATATCGACCCAGTGACATCGTCAACTGCTATCGAAATGAGCGCGATATCATCGAGACTGGATCACCAATGAATGTAAACGTGTCTCCTGGTCAAACGATTCATGTTTCTTGTTCAACTAGGTCAATGGTCGTGTCCAGTCACGCTGTCATCTAAGAGAACTGCTGCCCGAAACATGCACTGACCTTCGAATATATGCCTGGGAGATGAGATAGGGCAGTATCAGTCTATGACGTACGAGGGTCATTCCAAAAGAAATGCACACTATTTTTGTAAAAATACAGTTTTCATTCTGCTTGTGTGAAAGTTTTACAGTGCGTAGATACATCCTTCCCTCTTGTTTTCAAACTTAGTTCAACCTGTTCCCGTGAGTGGCGCCGTCACAGCATGTCTTCAAGATGGCTGCTACACTTGACGTTCGTCAGAAGCAACGTGCTGTCATAGAATTCCTGTGCTGTGAAAACGAGACAGTGGGAAACATCCACAAGAGGTTGAAAAAGGTGTATGGAGATGCTGCTACCGATCGCAGTACAGTTAGTCGGTGGGCAAGCAGGTTACGTGATGAAAGCGGGCACGGCAATATTGAGGATTATCCTCGCAGCGGCAGGCCTCGTACTGCACACACTCCAGACAATGTGCAGAGAGTTAAAGAATTGGTGACTGCTGACAGACGCATCGCAGTGAACGAATTGTCACGCTACGTTGGGATAGGGGAAGCAAGTGTTTGCAGAATACTGAAAGTGTTGGCGTTAAAAAAGGTTTGTGCCAGGTGGGTTCCCAGGACATTGACAGTGGCTCACAAAGAAACAAGAAAAACGGTATGCAGCGAACTTTTGGAACAGTATGAGAATGGTGGAAATGAATTTCTTGGAAGAAATGTGACACGTGATGAAACATGGCTCCATCATTTTTCACCAGAGACAAAGAGGCAATCAGTGGTGTGGCATCATGCAAATCACCCAAGAAAAAAAATTCCAAACCACACCTTCTGCTGGAAAAGTTATGGCTACGGTGTTTTTCGATTCCGAATGACTCTTGCTTGTGGACATCATGCCAAGTGGAACCACCATAAATGCTGATGCTATGTGACGACACTGAAGAAACTTCAAGCTCGACTCAGTCGTGTTCGACCACATCGGCAAAAGCAGGATGTTTTGCTGTTGCACGACAATGCACGGCCACATGTCAGTCAAAAAACCATGGATGCGATCACAAAACTTGGATGGACAACACTGAAACACCCGCCTTACAGTCCTGTCCATGTGACTATCATCTCTTTGAGAAACTGAAAGACTCTCTTCGTGGAACAAGGTTTGAAGATGATGACTCCCTTGTGCACGCTGCCAAACAGTGGCTCCAACAGGTTGGTCCAGAATTTTACCGTGCGGGTATACAGGCGCTGGTTCCAAGATGGCGAAAGGCAATTGAGAGGGATGGAAATTATGTGGAGAAATGAAAATATTGCTCTTAAAGGATGTATCTACACACTGTAAAACTTTCAAACATGTAGTATAAAAGATGGATTTAAAAAAAAATAGTGTGCATTTCTTTTGGAGTGACCCTCGTACATTTACCTGGGCGTCCATGGGACCTGTGGAAGTAACTGAAGGCACTTTCTCTGTGGACTACGTGAACATTATTGCAATATCGCATTTATCAGTTCCCAGCTATTTTCGCGAAAAGTTCGATTATATCGATCCACGCAGCAGTTAATAGTTTTTCAATGCGGTGATTAGCTGTTATTAATGTTTTACAGCTATATTTGTGTTGAAATACACAGGTTAAGTCACACGTTCATAATAACAAAATGCCAAGGAGGTGTGGAGTAGGTGTCTTTCCCATCCCTTTATGTGCTGACAACCTTCTAAAATTTTATAATGTCTTGAAAAAAACCTGTAAATATAGTAGCGTTTCAGATGATTTACAGATACACTACAGTCCTCTATAAGGCACGCTACTAATCAACATTAGTCCTCAAGCAACAACTGTTTGCCCAGAGGACTAAACAATGACGAGGTTTCCGTTACGGAACGTGTATTACAATCCATGAACAGATTTGATGAGTGGCTCATCTAAGGTGCATAGCGGAAATAGCTACATCTCTGTCAACAAACTGAGGACAAAAGCATTTGTAACATGTGTAGTCAGCTTCACTGTCGAACTAGCAGCGACTAACCAGTTCTGTTTCAGACTGTCGAAGATTCTATTTCCACTACAGATTGTATCAACATCTGTAAAGAAACACTCGAAAAGTTTATCCGTTAAATCCACAGGTGTCCCATTCACATAAAAAGTCGAGTGGGGACACGACGAATGAGCGAAACGTGCCGGCCATCTCGTACATCGTTTTCCAGTCACGTGCTACTGGAATCAATCAGATGTCTTCGTGGTTAAGGATTTCAGAGTGTGTATCTAATTAACAGCGACTGCTGTAATACAAAAAATCGAGCGAGGCGGTGAGGTGATCGAGACGTCAGACTCGTCTTTGAGAGGGACCTGAATCAGAACCCCCTTCAGCCATCCTGTTCTACGTTTCCAACTGCTACCTAACTTAACACTTACGAATCCCGGTACGATTCCTTAAACAGACGACGGCGGCTTCCTTCCGCCATACTAGTCCAACTGACCAAATGCTCTATCTCCAATTACCAAGATATCGACAAGTCTTTGAGTGCTAATCTAACTTCATTTGACGACAGCATAAGGTTCGAAGTGGAAAGCTATGATGATCTGCCACAACGCTGCCCTGATGCGTCACACAATTGATGAGACAAACAAAATGGCGAGGTTCTGTGCTCCAATATCGCATGTGCAGTCTGATGGTATCGACCTATAGATGTACTGAGACTCCCTCCGATAATATGTGACATGCTTTTCACAGAAAATCTCATACTTTCGTTGATGTTACTAAGTTTTCGGCTTCATATTCGATAGTACATATAACGTATTGTATAAAATCCTTCCGTACAACATTGCGTCAACGGAGCGTAAATTGTCTCGGCTCTAATTAATTCATTCTTGAGAAGAAAGGACCTGAGAGTATAATTTGGGTCAGCAAAAGCTACGGCTACACTTTGAGTACTGTAGCGAGGTGAGGTACGTACTGGGTTTCTACTGTCTGGCTAGCCACGCGGTCTAACGCGCTGCTTCCCGCCGGATTAGTGTCGAAGTCCGGTGTGCCGGCCAGCCTGTGGATGGTTTTTAGGTGGCTTTCCATCTGCCTCGGCGAATGCGGGGTGGTTCCCCTTATTCCGCCTCAGTTACACTATGTCGGCGATGGCTACGCAAACACTGTCTCCACGTACGCGTACACCATAACTATTCTACCACGCAAACATTTGGGGCTACACTCGTCTGGTATGAGACGTTGCGAGAGGGGGGGGGGGGGGGGGGAGGGAGGGTCCACTGGGGGTCGAACAGCGCAGTAACCATGGGTTCGGTGTGGGGCGGCGGTGACGCGGTTGGACTGCTGTGGCCTTTTGTGGGGTTGTGAACCACTGAGGGCTACGGCGTGAGAAGCCTCTCCGTCGTTTCTACGTCTCCGGTTCAACACACACACACACACACACACACACACACACACACACACACACACTGAGATGTCGCCACTTTCGTTACCGATCGCCTGGCAAGCACCTGCCGATGAACAGTGAGTGCGCACTTTTGTTTACAGACAAAGGCATAACGTAGTAAATACGGAATGAGGGACTAAAGGTACACTCCATTTCAAAACATGGAAAACAGACGACGAATTATAACTGCACAAATCCTCGGCTTGTATGCCGTTAGAACAAAAAAAAAAAAAGCACTCCGTCTTCAGACCACAAGCGGTCCATCGGGACCATCCGACCGCCGTGTCATCCTCAGCTGAGGATGAGGATAGGAGGGACGTGTGGTCAGCACACTGCTCTCCCAGTCATTATGATGGTTTTCTGCGACCGGAACCGCTACTAGTCGGTCGAGTAGCTCTTCAATTGGGGCGTGGCGGCCCAGATGGTCACCCATCCAAACACCATCCACGCCCAACAGAGCTTAACTTCGGTGATCTGACGGGAACCTGTGTATCCACTGCGGCAAAGCCGTTGTTAGAACAAAAGCAAGCCTGTTATCAATAATTCTTTCAAATGAATGTTGCACACACATCTTAAATTGTACAATAAATTGCAAACCCGTTTAAACCATAATTTTAATAATCTCCAATACTGTATGCCATTTGTTACGTACGGTATTCTTATTACCGTGGCTATAACCGGCTATTTATGTAGAGCTGCATATAGCAGATCACAGCATTCTTGCCTCTGTAGGAATACGTTTCCCTGACGTATAGATAATAGTATTGAAACGTATGGATCACGATTCATTATGATGTATATGGAATTAACCGCCATTGCCATGTAGTAAAATACTGAATAATTCTGTTGACAGTTGGTTTGTAGTTTTACAGAAATAACTAATGCCTGAAGATTTGACAGTTCTCATTTCAGTTTTCCGAATGATTATTGCCGACATGAACAAAACTGCCAGCCATCTAACGACTTAAATTTAAGTCTATACTACAGATTAATCTTTATAGCTGTCAGGAAACTTTAAAGGCATTCTTTAATACTATCAGCCAACTTTAAACTGTATATTCTGATGAAGGTCTTGTTCATTTGAAGAGAGAAACTGGTCAATAAACAAATACAAAGTGCCACTTGTGGCTGTTTCCGAAAACTTAGTTTTAACAATCGCTACCCCTGCAGGCAATGACTCTCTTGGTATATCTAACGTCTTGTTTCACAATCTTTATTTTTTTCAGAATATAGTTGTTTCCTTTCCTATTTGGTGTGGGTTCTAAATTTTATGTCTACTGGCAGCTTATTAATATTTTTTGTGTTAGAACACTTTCTGTCATTCGAGCCTCTGCAAAAACTTCACAATTAACTTGAGTTGCAGTTCTAAATACTATTTTGTTTAGCAACAGACGTTAATAAAAAGATCCTGCTCCGGGGCCTAACATAACGAAGGCTTTGTAATATGTTCGACTGTTTCTTAAACAGAGTAAGTTTACTCGTATTATAAATATTTCATAAGCCTTCTGAATGATTCATAAGAAGATTGTCTGACAAGACGGGCTTGTCGTTAACTTTCATTTTTGTTCGGTTTCTTAGAATATAAAGGAAGCGTTTTTGATACATTTTTAACATGCCAGCAAATAGAAATAGCATTCTTTTTTTCATTTCACTCAACTTATAGAATGGAAACCCTCAAATATGTCACACCAGGACGTTGAAATCAAATATAACGTTTGGTCGACCTATTCACAATAAACCGATCGCGAAAAGTATCTGACTGATGTTACTAACCTTCAGAAGACTGATACCGGCAAATAACTGATATTTCGAAACAACGATTAGCTCACCTGTAGTACTTTTCGCTATTGGCATGTGCTCTCCTCTTGAGCAATTCCTGCTCTTAGTTTCTGCCACTGCCACTGGTAAATCTCCATCCTACCATTATAGAGATGTTTCATCCCGGTCGCCTATTATTATTTTCGTTAAATGAAATAAGTAAAATATGAGATCGTAAGCGGCAGAAATGGCTGCGCTAGAGGGAGGGGGTAACATGGTAGTTTGCTGGAACGGCAAGGGGTTAAGGAAACGGAACATAATTTCTCACAAAATAAAACTCGTAACGTAAATAGAAGGACTGGCCAGGAGCTGTCGACACGTGCTAAATGACCATAATATAGCGATAATAATTACATATTTCAGTTTGCCTAGAAAATCCCCAAAAATCAGTTGATGTATTGCGCATGTGGTTTAACATTACATTGCCACTGACAATACTTTTAGCGTATCAATCTCACACGAACTCTTACTTCATGATACTTGATAAAGTACTTCCTTTCCATTTGTGGAGGAAATTTTCATTTCATTACGTTTTCTACATGTTCGTGTACGATGTATTGTTTTATTTTCCCTCCTCAGCAGTTTGAACTTTTCGTTACTGTATCAAGCAACATAGTGTAAATATTTCAAATGGAGGAAACTTGTATCCTACCGTTATTAGAGGAACAAATATTCCAATTTCACTTCTATAAATAAGCTCTTGTGATGCGATTGCTGTTTACTTCGGCACCCTCAACAGGCAATATTAAAGTTGTTAGTTTCGCCTGTCCTGATACGAAACGACTGTAAGGTATCGGGTGGCCGAGCGGTTCTAGGCGCTACAGTCTGGAACCGCGCGACCGCTACGGTCGCAGGTTCGAATCCTGCCTCGGGCATGGATGTGTTTGATGTCCTTAGGTTAGTTAGGTTTAAGTAGTTCTAAGTTCTAGGGTACTGCTGACCTTTGAAGTTAAGTCCCATAGTGCTCAGAGCCTTTTTTTTTTTTTTTTTTTTTTTTTTTTTTTTTTTTTTTTTTTTTTTTGTAAGGTATCTGAAAATTATACTCAACAGGTCTGCTGCAGGCGAATGTTGCACTACCAGAATACAGTATTTCCGTGTTAAAATGTACTATGATACCTCGGTCTTCCTCATATTACTCGTTGCTGGGGGCTCTGCCTTCCGCGTCTGTGTTAAAACAGTCGAACTTCGGTGGAAATTAGTTAAATTTTTACCTGTAGTCTCGTTTTCGTAGCTTTCTTCTAGGCAGGAAACATCCCGTCAGGCTCTGCTCTTTAGAACTAATTTAATCTAGTCCATGATTCGTCGCATCTTAGTTCTAAATAAACCAATTTTATGCAATCACGTGGTTTATTTGGAACGCTGCAGGTGCTCCTTCACAATAATAGTAAGTTGTTTAACGCCAGATACTGCAACGACCATAACAAAAAGAAAGAGCTAGATTAGTCTACAAGAATTTTCATTTGTTTAAAATGAAAGATAATCGAGAAGTCGTAAAATATTAATATCGCAGCAGATGCTCCACTCATGTCTTTGCATCTATGTATAACTAAAAAATTTTATTGCCTGGCGACGTTACATCTCATTTTGCATGTTTCAAAGCGTGCGGGGCAAAGCTGTGCTGACATTCATTACGTAGCCCTGACTTTCGTACTTGAAACTTGCGTCTTGGTGAAAGAAAGTTGTAGTCCATTACGTGCCGCTCGTACATTAAACTCGCCACTCTCCGCCGTTGTGCCTCATTATACGAAACTTTGAAATCGTATTTTTGTGGTAGTCATACACTCTAATGTTATTTCAAAGTAATTAGGCAAGAACTTCCAGGAACATTAGTTTGATTCGCTACCACACGGAATCCAGTCAATGTATACATTACGCACGAGAGCAAATACGAGGGTTGTCCAGAAAGTAAATTCCGATCGGTCGCGTAATGGAAACCACTGGGAAAATCCGGTAAAATTTTGCATAGATGTGTTGCACAGTGTCTCTAGTATGCCCGTCAATCGTGTCGCGTCGCTCTTTTCAGTTTTGAGTGAACAGTGAGCCTGTAAAGATGCGTAGGGAATAGCGCCTCCCGCCAAGTATGAGGGCCTGGTTAGAGATTTCGCCTGTGTCATGCAGTCCACATAACACAACTGTCGAGCAGTTCCTTCTTCGTGCCAATTCTCGGCCGCACACTGCAGGGGCAATGAAGACGCTCCTGCAGCGTTTCCGATGAGAAGTGTTCGATCACCCACAGTACAGTCCGTAATTGGCTCCCCCTGAGTCTCATCTCTACTCACAAGAACTCCTGGCTGTGAAGACAAAATGTTTCCACAGACTACGAGCTGCAGACCAGTGTAGATAACTGTCCGAAAGCGGCTGCTTTCTATGACGAAGATATTGGAAAGTTGATACAACACTACGACAAAACTCGAAGTTGGAGCGGCGACTGCGTAGAGAAGTAGGTGGAAGGTGTACCTAACTGTTGCAAATAAAACGTTTATGGTTTTCACTGTGGTTCGACTACGTAGAGAAGTAGGTGGAAGGTGTACCTAACTGTTGCAAATAAAACGTTTATGGTTTTCACTGTGGTTTCGATTTCGCGACCGATCGGAACTTACTTTCTGGACAACCCTCGTACGTATAGAACAACAGCGCTCTCAGAAGGGTGAAAATAATTTAAATTTGTGAAAACTTGCCATTCCATAGCTCCACGATGGGAACGAAATTTTCGTATTCAACATTAGGCCCAAAATGGGAGAAGAGTTGTGATCATCAGAAGTACACCAACGTCTTCTATTAAACGCCAAACTTCTAGATCAAGGATGGCCAAAAATTTGGCACTCCAGCAGAGCTCTGGCTTGCTTGGCATAGCTCTCTCGTCAGGCAGTACACTTCCCCCCAACGCCACGCCATGCTGTCTGAGTATGAGGACAGGGAAGAACGACAAACTGCAAACGGCGGAAAAAGCCTTTCACACACACTTGCCACGTTTGCAACCTCATTATGCAGATGTGGAATGTCTTTCCGAGGAAGACTACGTAGACCTCTTGGACAGTTTTAATGCCCAGTTAACGTTTTGTTTCTTAAACGGGATTTACATTGCAGATCACTTAGTTCCATTTGCACATGCACAGGAGCGTTTCAGCTCAACAGGAAACTGTCTCAAAAACAGCTCGAAACCAGATGTAAGATAGGCAGTGTCCTCAAAACGTTTACAAAACTATCCTTGCACTTCTTTCAAGGCAACAAGGAATTCTTTAAACCTTATTATTTACCGCCAGTGATTGTAAAGAAATGAACAGTTTTTTTCTCAGAATCTGTCCCTTCTACAATGCGATTTTCTTTTTAAATGCGTTCCCATCAAATTTGTCTTACTGTGGGCTGCGCGCAGTCAAGTACACTTAAAATGGGAGGTCTACAATCCATTCTAATGTTCTAATTTTCGTTCATGCTCTCCTTTTTCTTCGGAAAACCATTAAACCGAAAAATCGTTCCAGGCATGCCCCTTGAGTGAACGAACATACTCTGCGCTAATACACACTGCCGGAAAAAAAATTAGTACATGTGGAAAGACGACGCCGATTTTGATGCGATGATAGCACATGCCATCTGGGGCATAGTAGATGTACTGATAATGGTTTCAACGTCATCCGCCAACAGATGGCGTAGTGGCATAGCTAGCAGAGCGCCATCTGTGCCTACCCTTTAATAGAGAATACTCACAGCCAGAAAGCTCACAAGGGGAAGGCCTCAGACACGGCCAACCGATTCGGCTCAAATTTGGCAGGTCGCTTGTGTACAACCTAAAACGAAGGACTCTAAGATATTTTGGGTCAACACCCCCGCAATTTTGAAAAAATCACCCCTAAAGGTTATGACGATCAATCGACTCAAAATTGGAGGGATCAATAGATAATTGTGAGTAGAGAATTTTTCATCAGGTATGGGGGCCGCAAACGCAAAATTTTCCAGAAATCGAGGGAATAAACTTTTACAACTGCCGCTTCTGTACCCACACGGTAAACGCCTTTCGTCGACAGCGCCGATAGCCAAATGGCCAAGGTAATTGGTTGGGAATCGGAAAACCCGGGATCGAATCTCGAAGGAACGTAGCGGATGTTATTCTATTCGTTTGTATTTTCCCATATCTCAATTTATAGGAATAGGAAGGTTAATAAGTTTAAATCAATAAGGGATGATAATAATACTTACCTTATTAACCCTCCTATCCATATTAATTGAGATATGGAAAAATACAAACGAAAAGAACAACATCCGCTAGATTTCTTCGAGATTCGAACCCGCGTTCTCCGAGTCCCAGCCAGTTACCTTGGCCGTTGCGCTGTCGGTGCTGTCGGCGAAAAGCGTTTCCCATGTGGGTGCAGAAGCGGCAGCTGTAAAAGTTTCTTTCTTCGATTTCTGAATAAGTATGCATTTTCGGACCCTATACCTGATTATGAAAAATGCTCTATTTACAGTTATCTATCGATCCCGCCAATTTTGAGTCGATTGCTAGCCATAACTTTTAGGGGCGATTTTCTCAAAATTGAGGGGGTGTTGACCCAAAATATCTTAGATTCCTTCGTTTTAGGTTGTACACAAGCGACCTGCCAAATTTGAGCTGAATCGTTTGGCCGTGTCTGAGGCCTTCCCCTAGTCAGTGTGCCGCAAACGTGTGAACCAAGCAGGTAACCATGCCACAGAGACGCACTCGTGTGCATCCTACAGCCAACGGAGCGAGTTTGAAACGGGTCAAATTGTGGCCTTCGGAGCGGCAGGATGGCCTTTTCGTAGAATTCCCACACAAGTTGAAAGCACTGCGTCAGTTGTGCAACGACTTTGGTATAAGTGGTCACGTGAACATTCTCACACCCGTAGACGAGATTCTGGACGTTCACACAGTACGGACGCCTGCCAGGACCGTGGTATTGTAAGAGCAGCAGTGGCAGATTGTACAACTACAGATAAGAGGGCTTGTGAGTCCACATGTGTCAACCATAGGGACTATGGGTACGCACGCCTCTAGCGCGACTTCCACTGACTCCATGTACTGGTCCGTGGTTGGCGTCGCCACTGAATGTACTGGTCCGTGACTGGCAGTACCCAAGATCGATTGACAACGACAAGGGATCGTACTGTACCAACGTCTCTCTGCCGTTATTGCAGAGTATCCTGTTGCGCAAAGTACTTAGGCCACCAATCGACCACCACACCTTTAATTAGGTACAGTTTCTTATTTTTAAATAGACGTTAAGACTGCAGAACGCTATCTACACTCCTGGAAATTGAAATAAGAACACCGTGAATTCATTGTCCCAGGAAGGGGAAACTTTATTGACACATTCCTGGGGTCAGATACATCACATGATCACACTGACAGAACCACAGGCACATAGACACAGGTAACAGAGCATGCACAATGTCGGCACTAGTACAGTGTATATCCACCTTTCGCAGCAATGCAGGCTGCTATTCTCCCATGGAGACGATCGTAGAGATGCTGGATGTAGTCCTGTGGAACGGCTTGCCATGCCATTTCCACCTGGCGCCTCAGTTGGACCAGCGTTCGTGCTGGACGTGCAGACCGCGTGAGACGACGCTTCATCCAGTCCCAAACATGCTCAATGAGGGACAGATCCGGAGATCTTGCTGGCCAGGGTAGTTGACTTACACCTTCTAGAGCACGTTGGGTGGCACGCGATACATGCGGACGTGCATTGTCCTGTTGGAACAGCAACTTCCCTTGCCGGTCTAGGAATGGTAGAACGATGGGTTCGATGACGGTTTGGATGTACCGTGCACTATTCAGTGTCCCCTCGACGATCACCAGTGGTGTACGGCCAGTGTAGGAGATCGCTCCCCACACCATGATGCCGGGTGTTGGCCCTGTGTGCCTCGGTCGTATGCAGTCCTGATGGTGGCGCTCACCTGCACGGCGCCAAACACGCATACGACCATCATTGGCACCAAGGCAGAAGCGACTCTCATCGCTGAAGACGACACGTCTCCATTCGTCGCTCCATTCACGCCTGTCGCGACACCACTGGAGGCGGGCTGCACGATGATGGGGCCTGAGCGGAAGACGGCCTAACGGTGTGCGGGACCGTAGCCCAGCTTCATGGAGACGGTTGCGAATGGTCCTCGCCGATACCCCAGGAGCAACAGTGTCCCTAATTTGCTGGGAAGTGGCGGTGCGGTCCCCTACGGCACTGCGTAGGATCCTACGGTCTTGGCGTGCATCCGTGCGTCGCTGCGGTCCGGTCCCAGGTCGACGGGCACGTGCACCTTCCGCCGACCACTGGCGACAACATCGATGTACTGTGGAGACCTCACGCTCCACGTGTTGAGCAATTCGGCGGTACGTCCACCCGGCCTCCCGCATGCCCACTATACGCCCTCGCTCAAAGTCCGTCAACTGCACATACGGTTCACGTCCACGCTGTCGCGGCATGCTACCAGTGTTAAAGACTGCGATGGAGCTCCGTATGCCACGGCAAACTGGCTGACACTGACGGCGGCGGTGCACAAATGCTGCGCAGCTAGCGCCATTCGACGGCCAACACCGCGGTTCCTGGTGTGTCCGCTGTGCCGTGCGTGTGATCATTGCTTGTACAGCCCTCTCGCAGTGTCCGGAGCAAGTATGGTGGGTCTGACACACCGGTGTCAATGTGTTCTTTTTTCCATTTCCAGGAATGTAATTGCAGGAGATTCCAGTTGGTGAGGAGCCTCTGATGACGACAAGAATCTAGCCCGCGCCTCAATCACACTGGCAATGAACTAATCGGACACGAAATCAGCCTTAGTACATTTAATATTGCAGCCACGTCAACCGCTGACCATGCAAACAGCCTGTCTGCCAAATAAGGGAAACAACACCCTGCCTAGACACGACGCCGAAATCGTACCAAGCCAGGATAGAACTACGAATAATCACTTAACAATATTCACACACCAATGATTACTGAAGTTAAGCAGTAGCGAATAAATGGGCCTATTTAATGAACCACTCTCGTTGTCTACGATACTGATCTCGTCAGAGCAACAAATTACTTTAATTTCAGTACCTGATTATCTTGCGATTACTAAATGCGACATCCAACTAGCAATTGTTATCTTTCGCAACGAGCTCACAACGGAGTACGTACTCTCTCACATAAACTCGGAAATATATTATTACTTGTACTAAAATACCAATCTGTCTACCGTCTTGTAATGATTATTCTGTTTATGGACACTTCCATCACTACTGTTGGGAATTAAAACATTTTTAATTCTCCCTTAAATATTTTTCCAACTCGACGCAGCGATAATATGTAAGTGATGAGACTTCGCATGCGTCACAGAATAACGAATCTTTGTTAGTAGCAAAATGTTTGGCCTTTCCGTAAATAGTTCAATTACTTCAATTAAACTTATTCATCATTTAGAAAACTTTTTTCCTTAGTTGAAATCTTTTCTTTAATATTGAGAAAATCTACTTTCAGTAGCTTATTTATAATTTCATTCGTTCAAGAACATTTTACCAAACACTTTTAAAAACACCACATTATACGTGATATCGACTCCACTGTATCAATATCTCTGAATTACACTCTTTTATAATTCCTAAAATGATATAGATATATTCACACTAGATACCAATGAAATGGACTGGGAAGTTTCCTTTAACCCCAATAAAATTGGACTTATTTTCCTTCTAGGTATCTCAATACACGTTGGTTATCACCAGTGAACGAGTGCCAGCAAATATATTAGGCCTATCAGTCCCCACAATACGGAAACAAGTAATTAAAAAAATCAAACAAAAATCTTAATGTCACCGCCACTTCTCAACTAACCTTAAGTTACAATTTAAAAGCAAATCTTGACCTCTTCAGGCGTTGACCACACGCGACCCGCTAAGTTCCCTAACATTTAAATCGGCCACTCGTCACCTCGATGAATCAAGTTTTGGTTTAGCTACGTGTAGCTCGTTAAATGATTCCTTCAATTTACTATCGCTTGTCTACTCAGTGATACGTGCACACCATCACTGTATAGTGAAACAGTTCGTCGTTCTATGAGCCAATTCGCTGTCTGCTGCAAGCTAGTGGTCTTGAAAATACAACTACCAACACGTGTTCGAGGCTTTCCCTTCTCGATACACACACGCACAATACCCAAACCACCTCAATAAAAACGACAAGCAACCCAATTACCTCTGGGCGCGTGGCGACCACTCAACATACAATGCAGACGGGATATCGGTCACACCGATTTCACAAAACTCAGCACTTAACAAATCAATCTCTAGATTAAATCAGACTCACGCGGGACTCACCCCAGCAAATTTTACGAACGAAACTGTTCCCGCAACTATAACCGACAAAATTCCGTGCACTCTCCCAAGACTTAGGTGTCAACTGAGTAGCCTCACTACAGCACGCAGTGAAACGCTATAAGATCAGACCTGATATACACCACTACCACCACCTGGTCGGTGAGAAGTCTATCCGGGAACTAACTAACCCTTTTCGTTGTACAATAGGAACCATTTAAAACGAACAAACACGCAACGCCACGCCAACTTTTAACAATTAATGTGATAAGCATCGATGCTGTCGATTCTTCGCAATAGCGGCCGGCTGCTGCGCGTCGCTCAGGCATCATCTCTGGACGCAGCGAGGGCGATATTCCGTAGACGCTCTCATATCATCTAGAGCACAGTTTTATTTTGGTTTTACCATGTCATACACGTATATTATCGTGACCACCAGGTGTTATCATTGATTTATCACGCAGGACGCTCAGCACCAGTAAGGGCGAACGTACCCCGCGCGTTTTGACACAGCACATCCTTAGCACTGCCTTACACAGCTCGACTGGTACCATCACAGGATCAATTTTGGAAGATGGAATGGCGCGCGGTGGTCTTCAACTATGAAAGTAGATATTTGGCTGCACTAAAGTGATGGTCTTTTGCGCGTACAACGTAGACTTAGTGAGCGGTGCCTTGTAGAGTGCATTCGTCCAAGACACTAGCCCAATCTCCTGCCTTATGCTCAGGCGTGTAATAAGCTACAACTTTCCTTCGCCGTTCTTGCAACAGGAAGGTGATGTGTTGTTCCAACAGGATAATGCTCGCCCACACACTGCCCGTGAAACTAAACTTGCTCTGGAAGACGTGCAGCAACTTCCTAGGCCAGCACGATCTCCAAATTTGTCTTCAACCGAGCACATGTGGGATATGATGGGACAAGAAGTGTCCCGTGCGACTTGTACGCCAACAGCTCTTACAGAACTACGTGAGCAGGTCGAGCAGGCATGGAATATCGTATCCCAGGACAATATCTGCCAACTGTACGATCGACTGGATGCCAGTCAGCGCCTGCATCGCTGCCCGTAGAGGCTACACTACGTACTAACATGGGTCGATACCCAGTACTTTAGAACCGCATGCGCTATTGATCTGTAAATATTGTAACACCCCACACGTTTCCAGAATGAGATTTTCACACTGCAGCGGAGTGTGCGCTGATATTCACCCCATCCGTTGCTTATCCGATTTTTGCTTGTGTTCGCCCCTGACAAACAACTTACAGAGAAATTGGGAGTGGAACTGTACGCAAAAATGGATAACGGTAGATTTAGATGTTGCCCTGACACCCCTAATTAATCTGCGGTGGTAGTGTTTGTTGTGTCTAGACAAGACAGCCTAGACACAATGAGAGGAAGCCGAAAGACACGCGCTTAAACTCACGCAGGCTGGCGTGAGGTCTGAAACAGGATACGTAATGAATGCTATAAAGAAAAGTACGTAGCTTCTGGAATACTTAACTTTAATCCATAATTGTAGAACATCGCTCTTGATGATACATGCTTCATATAATAAATATCAATTGAATACCGCGCCTTGCTAGGTCGTAGCAAAGGTACTGAAGGCTATGCTAACTATCGTCTCGGCAAATGAGAGCGTATTTGTCAGTGAACCATTCCTTGCAAAGTCGGCTGTACAACTGGGGCGAGTGGCAGTACGTCTCTCTAGACCTGCCGTGTGGTGGCGCTCGGTCTGATATCACTGACAGTGGCGACACGCGGGTCCGCCGTATACTAACGGACCGCGGCCGATTTAAAGGCTACCACCTAGCAAGTGTGCTGTCTGGCGGTGACACCACAGTGTTGACGACAAATCACAAATTTTTACTTCCAAACATGAACGATGACGAACACTTCGGGTGTTCAATGACATCAAACACATACACAAAAATAAAATAAAGCAAAAGGGTGAATTCAGGATCAACTACTGAAAGTAAAGGCTCTACTGAATCACAATAATTTTATTATAACTTTCAGATCAATGCGGAATAGAACACAATGAACAATTTACAAATTATCCCCCTAACTGGCATTTGTAGTAACTGTGTTAAAACTGGTCCAAAACGCTGTCTCTTATAACATATATACGAAGAACCACTACACTCCAAAGTACCGTGAAACCTCTGTGGAAACAGCAATTGCAATTGATCCAACTGTGTAACATTACTCCTAACACAGGCCAAAGCAGGAGTGATATTCCTGTTGTAGCGGCGGTCTCCGACGGTGACGGTGCGACCGTGCGGTCGGCGTGTGGCGCCTCCGAAAGTACAATCCTACAGTATTCGAACACCAGACTGCTATCTGTAAACTTCTCTAAGTGCGACAATGTTTCCGTCAGCAATGAGCTGGCGCGGCTAACGTCCTCTCAGAACGAAAGACCAAGAGGGGAGACGATTTGGCTAACGTCCTCTCAGTACGAGAGCTCAGAACGGAAGACCTCTACCGAGAGTCCAGCAAGATCACTCTTCACCTTTGTTTTCTCACCTCAACTTTTACCGAGCGAATCACATCACTAGGAGCTCTCAAAATACCGAGTTTCCCAGTGCCGACCAATGTACGGCCTGGGAATAGAACTCTTTTCCACAAATCTTTTCTACAAAATTTCACAAGTAAACTCCGCCCTCGCCAGCTGGGAAGAACCACAGCTGTGGGCAATAACATGTTTGCTGGAAGTTTTCTCCCAAGAGACCACTCAAGATTTTCCCGGCAAGGTTCCCCGTCGTAGCGAACACAGATTCTTGCATTGGAAGTTTGTTATTCGGAACTCCTGGCCTGCCCGGAGTTGAGTTACTTGAAGGCGTAAAATTAGTGGGGCATAGGCGAGAGCACGCACAGGAAAGCCCGTCCAGCTATCCACTGCTCTGTTTTGGTAAACACTTGAACACCTGCAGCCAGCATCCCTCAGAGGTTCGCGGCCGCTGTGGCCCCTCTAAACGGATTGCAGAAATCCCCCAGTTCACCATTATTACAATTAGGCTGTGGCCTTCAGCGGCTAGGCGGGGACGTAGCCGAGCTCTGTCTCACGTACTGCCTTCCCGCAAAATCTTATAATTACAAAATCGCGGAATTCTCGCGGTCCGATGCGTTTCCACATAGATTTCCTACACCGTAATTTAGAGTATTACTCCTACAAAACCTAAAGTGTCACGTTAAATGGACTCATGTAAGGCGCAAGGCCGTTGCCACCTTACAATATAATCCTCATGTACTCCATATGTAGTGTTGCAACAATTATCTTGAGTGAACTGGACGTCTCTATAAAGGTGTACTAACTTTTTTTTCGCCAGTGAGTTAAGTGTCTATACTCCTCGTTCAATTCCATCGAAAACTATTGCAACTGACAGTGGAATAATGCGCGCGTCTTTAGAAAATTTACTGTTCGTACCAATAATTTCATCACGTGCTCCATGCCTGCAGATCTGGTACAAACTGCTTCGGTGTAGAGAACAATCAATCCCGTCTGTCGATCGTTTTAACGTTTTGCTCCTTCGTCGTCATCTAAATCTTTAAATTCTTTCTGCATAATGTAATGTTATTCCATAGAAAATCTGCGGTACTCATCGATTATGTGACTGTATATCGCATCTGTAGATATTCAGAGTGCTTATCCTTCTTGTTGTGACTTGGCAAGACAGCCAAGTCACTATGCAAGGAGGCCGAAAGGCACGCGCTAAGCTCACGCAGACTGGCGTGAGGTCTGGAACAGTTAAGGGAAATTATAGTAGCAAATAAAGTACGTAGTTGATGTAATACTTAACTTTAATCCATAATTGGTGAACATCGGTCTGACTGTACAGGCTTCACAAGATAAATGACAATTTATATTGGCGCCTTGCTAGGTCGTAGCAAATGACGTAGCTGAAGGCTATGCTAACTATCGTCTCGACAAATGAGAGCGTAATTTGTCAGTGTAGCTTCGCTAGCAAAGTCGGCTGTACAACTGGGGCGAGTGCTAGGACGTCTCTCTAGACCTGCCGTGTGGCGGTGCTCGGTCTGCAATCACTGACAGTGGCGACACGCGGGTCCGACGTATACTACCGGACCGCGGCCGATTTAAAGGCTACCACCTAGCAAGTGTGGTGTCTGGCGGTGACACCACACTTCTCTTCTGCCATTTCCATTCATTTTTGGAAGCTTGTAGAAATAGATCGCTGGACTGATTCTTTCTGTGCAGTCACTGAACCCTGGACCTGTGAACTTCTTTTATACCATGAACTAATAGCGAACTGTAAACAGCGCGCTGACGCCATGATTCTGTCGAACTGAAGAAAGTGGTGCTGACCGAAAATTGCCGCACGCATTGCTAAATGAAACGTCGCGCTGTACCGAGTACTTCCGAGAAGGGCCGATTTAAGCCGAGATAGACCGAGCCTCGGCCAGCACAGTGCGTTCGTATGCAGCAGCGAGTACTTCCGAGAATGACCGAGCAAAGCCGAGATAGGCCGAGCCTCGGCCCGCATAGTGTACTCGCAACTTGGCACGCCGTGGCCGACCTTGCTCTAGATGACGTACATCTGTGTGAGGGCGCGATCTACGTCAACATGTGCATGCTGCGCAAGCCTCGTCACGACGTGCGGTAGGGCAATACTTCAGGGGAACACTTCTGGGGTAATACTTCTGGGGCACTCACAGTGGTTTGTATTTGCAAGAGTCAAGCTGTCACGATCCATGGAAAACTATGAGCGTGCTTAAAAGACTCGTACACAGAGCTCACACTGTCTCAGATCTAGATAGTCTGTCTACAGAGCTCACCCACCTAAGGAAAGTGTTCAAAAAAATACACACTCCACCAAGCAGATTAACAGGCCACTGTCAGTTAAGATAAAAAATTAGGAAGTAGATAAAGAGAACACTCCAGCAAAATCTTTAGATTTCTTCCTCTTGCAGGATACATTTCGTTTAAAATAGCAAGAATCCTATGTAAATTTAAAGGGACATTGTACGTGAAATTCATTAAATTTTGACATTTTCTGTTTTCTACTCCATAATGTACTTTAGAATTTCCTGAACATTTTGGTACATAATACATTAAAATCAGACAATTGTGAGACCTTAAAATAATATTTTGAATGTTGACGTGTGACTGTCAAATATCGCGGCTACGCATATACTGCCGCAGTTGAGCAGTCATATTTTGGGAACTACACAGTCCAGAAGGATGTGAATTGCTTTGTTTTGTGCCTACTGCTACGTCTCAGAAGTTGGCATTACGAATAAACCTAAAAACCAAGCTGGGTAACAGAAAACTGTCTGATGGCAAGACAATAAAATAGGAAAGCTGAATTTTCTGGCACCCTGCATGAATTTACACATAAACATTCTCTTCCTCGGACATTGATGGAGGCAATCAAACCTGTTTAGAGATTTGGTAAATCCTCAGCTACTAAAGAAGTGTTTACATGCGAAGACGCAGAATGTGAATGAGTCCTTCAATAATGTTGTGTCGTGCCGTGTGCCTAAAAATGTATTTGTTGGCCTTATGACTCTAAAGTAACAGCGTTTGATGCTGTAATAACTTTTAATTGTGGGTGTTATGAAAGATTTAAGGTTCTGGAGAAGTTAGGGACAAGAGTTGGACAGAAGAGAGCTAAAGGACTGCGGGAACTGGATGAGCTTCGTGTACGTGAAGCAGAGTTAGCTGCGCAGCAAATGACAAAAGAAGCAAGAAAGAAAAGGAGAAGGCAAGCACTGGGCTGCTGTGACACTGAAGAAAACACAGACTTTGGACCAGGGCAATTCTAGTGCATAAAAGACGCAGAAATGTAAGTCTGTCTAACAATTTGTAATAAAAAAGTTTGAAACCTCAATATCTCTGAACTACATTTTTGCAATAAATGACCAGTTTTCTAAAAAGTGCTGATGGTAGAGACATGAAATTTTCACAGCATGCGAAGTAGAAGATTCAACACGCATGGAACTAGAATAATTAAAATATCCTGAATTGTTTTGTTTTTATGTTCATTTATGTATAAAATTCTGTCAAAAAATTGAGTGTTTGAAAGAAAAAGATAACATGCTCCACAATACGATTTTAGTAATAATTGTAGTTCAGTGTATCTAGAAAGGTGCATTCAATAGTTATGGAAAATTGTAAGTTAGGGTCTTAAAACGTTTCCAAGATAATGGGTCACAAAATTCGATAATATAACATTGGCGGCGTAGATCATACAATGTCCCCTTAAGGTAACAGTGAGTTTCTGTCCACCGTTTAAGATTTCAGATCTTTCTGAACCAACGAAGGAAAACTTGTTATTGCGGAATATACAAAATATCTTGTCGATGTGTGACAGAACGTTGCTCTGAACATTAACGTTGCACTCGCCTTTTGCAACCAAGCAAGTCCGCTATTACCTAACACTGTATTTCCGTTGGGTTTCAGAACAAAAGCAGGCTCGGTTGCGAAATTATTTAATGTCACTGTCGCTTTTCAGACTTTTGGGACATCATCAGATTGTGTAAAGGTAGCTGGATACGTGACCCATCGGTAATAAAATCACACTTAATGTAAAATAGACAGCAACGTAACTGGGTATATAATCCATCCATCATGAAACAAGTAAACCATGCAGTGGACCTTGAGCGCACCAGTCGGCTCAGCCGGCCATCAGTCAATGCTAAGCCGGATAACTGCTCTGCTTACATGGCAGATGCTCTATCCATCTGAGCCACCGACGGCACAGAGGATAGTGCGACTGGAGGGATTTATCCCTTGCACGCTCCCCGTGAGACCCACATTCCCAAATTAATGTCCACACACTGCATTCGTAGTGCCCCTGCCCACTACACTCATTACTCGCGGCAGACAATCTAACCGAGCCCCGTAGGAGTTCGGGCAATGCATGTGCATCCGCACAGTAGAAGAAGGTCAATGGCCAGTTAGCCTGAACTATATGAAGATAGTATGGACATTAAGTTGGGAATGTGGGTCTCACGGGGAGCGTGCAAGGGATAAATCCCTCCAGTCGCACTATCCTCTGTGCCCTCAGTGACTCAGATAGATAGAGCCTCAGCCATGTAAACAGGAGATTTCGGGTTCAAGTCCCGGTCGAGGCACACATTTTCAACTGTTGATGTATATCAACGCCTGTCTGCAGCTTAGGGTCTTGATTTAATTATCATTTCATTCTCGAGAGCTGCATGGTCACCGATGGACATGTCCGAAAGAACAGATACCATCTTCATATAAGAGCTGGATTATTCCTTTTCCTACTCTACAGGCGACTATGTGTTGACAGACCCCGTATATTAGCTATCCAGGCCCAGCACGTGGTGTAACTATTCCTAACATATATGTGTGGGAAACACTGCTCTCGCTTCACTCAAAAAGACTGTAAAGGACAGGCGAAATAACGTACTGAATTTAAATGTAAATGTAAACAATAAAATAAACATGTGATAGAACCTATCATTCCATTACCACATTCAACAAAATATTGTTGTGAAAGTTTTAGACATGAGAAAGGTAGAAATATCCAAACAATACACAACCAACTTATCAATAAGTAATGAAAGTTAATACAGAACCACCTGACGCCTTCTTGAAAGACAATCTCCACTTCTTCCATACTACGAGGGCTATCCACAAAGTACATTATGTTTGCGTTTGTGTCCGTTAGGGCCGGGGCTAGCCCGGCCATCTTGGTGTCATGGCATTCCGCCGCTCAGTCGGCATCCTGCCGTGCTAGTGAGAGGTTCGTGTTGTACTCCGTTGAGTTACTGTGACAATTTTAAATGTCAGCGTTAATTGAAAATGCCGCGAAGTGTGAAGTGCGTGCTGTAATAAGGTTTCTGACTGCAAAAAACTGTACACCGATAGAAATCTATCGGCAGCTTTGTGAAGTGTATGGGGACAACATAATCACTGAAAGTGGAGTGCGTCAATGGGTCATAAAATTTAAAAATGGCCGAACTAACGTTCACGACGAAGAGCGAAGTGGAAGACCCAGCACAGTGACTGCCGAACTTGTCGAAAAAGTCGATGCCGCGGTCCGTGAAAACCGTAACTTCACAATAACGGAACTCTCTATGAGTTTTCCACAAATTTCACGAAGTTTCTTGCACGAAATAATTACCGAAACGCTTGGTTACCACAAGTTTTTGAGCAAGATGGATACCAAAAATCTTGACAGAGATTCACAAAAATCAGCGAATGGCTGCAGCGTTCACGTTTTTGGACGCTTACGAGAAAGATGGCGACTCATATCTCGATCGCATCGTTACTGGTGACGAAACATGGGTTAAGCATGTGAACAGCGACACAAAATTGCAGTCAATGCAGTGGGGGCACACAAATTCCCCCCAAAAGCCCAAGAAATGCATGCAGACAATGTCGGCAAGGAAGGTGATGGCGACTGTCTTTTGGGACAGAAAAGGTGTGATTTTTGTGGATTTCCTGGAAAGAGGCACTACAATAAACTCTCAAAGGTATTGCCAAACTCTGCACAACCTCAGAAGAGCAATACAAAACAAGCGCAGGGGAAAGTTGGGATCAAAGATCTTGCTGATTCACGACAACGCCCGGGCCCACACGGCAAATGCCACTCGTGAAGTTCTCGAATCTTTTAAGTGGGAGTTGTTTCCTCATCCGCCGCACAGTCCCGACCTGGCACCGAGCGACTTCCACTTATTCCCAGCAATGAAGAAGTGGTTGGCTATGCAGCGTTTTGATGACGACGCACAGCTTCAAGAAGAGGTAACCACGTGGTTGAAGGCGCAGGCGTCCGAATTTTACGACGAAGGAATTTCCAAGCTCGTCCATCGCTACGATAAGTGCCTTAATTTAAATGGCAACTATGTAGAAAAGTAGTATTTAAGAATGGCTTTCATCTGTATATAATAAAAAAAAATTCCAATACTTTATTTATTTTTAATTCCAAAACGTAATGTACTTTGTGGATAGCCCTCGTAATTATGTAATCGTCGATCATCATGCGCGCATCCACACTGTTGTTAGGGACACGTGGCACTTGTGGTACTTGCGGCCACTGGGATTGTATCGAGAGGAAACTATCATTAAAGCATGTGGAGATACAGTACTTCGGAGAGGATTTCATACATACATGAAATCACACTTCAGTAATATGGTATAATGACAGGTCGGCTCATATTGCCAAGTTTGTAAATCTGTCTCGATTTTGTAATAACTTCAATACACCACATACTGTCTCAACCCGTGAAGTTTCCTTTAGTTGTGTCGAGAGAAATATGGGTGTCTTTCAGGGTGCTTCGGGCAACTTATGGCAGTTGTAGACGGATTCGCTAGTATCAAATGGCTCTGAGCACTATGGGACTTAACATCTGAAGTCATCAGTCCCCTAGAACTTAGAACTACTTAAACCTAACTAACCTAAGGACATCACGCACATCAATGCCCGAGGTCGCTAGTATCAAAGATTCCTTTGGGTTGAGGGCAAGGAAAAATATTAAAAAATAAAGGATGATTGGAGTTTGAGAGTTTCAGCTCCCATCGGCAGCGTGTTTCCTCATGCCTTCCTAGGTGTTGCAGTTTCTTTTGAAATAGTGTAAATATATTGTTTCCTCGTCACAGGAACCATATCAGCGTTTGGATGAAGTGATTATTTAAGAAAATAAACAACAAAATACCTACGGCTTCGTTAATTGCTAACACAGTTCGCCTTTGATGATCCGCAGCTCTCGTTGTTCGCTTCTGCTGTACAGAAGGGCTGTTTTATAAAATAAACGATTGCTGAGCAGTCGTGGATGAGAATACTTGTGGTGTATTTTCGTATATCCATTATTTTGGTGAAAGTGAGCGCTACATGTTGTTAGGGAGCAATCACCAGTGTATTTTATTACGGAACTAGCTGAGTACTTGGCGTTGCCAAGATACTTCTTTATTCCAATCATCTAGTAGTCCATCTCCTCCTTACTCCTCTCTCTGTCCACCTCCTCCTTCACCCCCTCCCAATCCGTCTCTCCACACCCTCCCCCCTCCCCTAACTCTCTGTCCAACTTATCCTGCCCACTCTCTGTCCATCTTCCCCTCCCACTCTCTTTCTCTGTCTCCTTCTCCCTCTCTATCCATTTCCTGCATACCCTTTCTCCACATCCTTCAACCCCCCAACTCCCTGTCCATCTTCTCCTGCCGCTCTCTCTATCCATCTCCTTCTCCTGCTCTCTTTGTCCAACTCCTCCTCTCCTCTCTCTCTCTGTCCACTTCCTCCTCTTTCCTTTCTCTGTCCGTTTTTCCCTGCTCCCATCTCTGTTCATCTCCTCCTCACTCCTCTTTCTGCCTATCTCTTCCTTCCCCCTCGTCATCTGTCCATCCCACCCTCCTTCTCTCTGCCTCTTATCACACTCACTCCAATAGGAGGCTAGTGGTTCTTATCCCCACAATATTTCTTCCCAGATAGTAACTAATTTGTGTACCAAATTTGCTTGAAACCTTTCCAACAGTTTAAGTATGAGCTTTTTTACCCATGGCTTTACCTGTGTACGGACATGTCAAATATATTCCACATATGAAACTTCCTGGCAGACCAAAATTGTGAGCGGGACTGAGACTCAAACTCTGGACCTTTGCCTTTCGCGGGCAAGTGCTCTACCATCTGAGCTACCCAAGCACGACTCACGACCCGTCCTCACAGCTCTACTTCTGCCAGCACCTCGTCTCCTACCTTCCAAACTTGACAGAAGCTCTCCTGCTAACCTTGCAGAACTAGCACTTCTGAAAGAAAGGACATTGCGGAGACATGGCTTAGCCACAGCCTGGGGGATGTTTCCAGAATGAGATTTTCACTCTGCAGCGGAGTGTGCGCTGATATGAAACTTCCTGACAGATTAGAACTGTGTGCCGGACCGAGACTCGAACCCTGGACCTTTGCCTTTCGCGGGCAAGTGCTCTACTATCTGAGCTACCCTAGCACGACTCACGCCCCGTCCTCACAGCCGCACTCGCGGAAGGAAGGCTGTGAGGACGGGATGTGAATCGTGCTAGGGTAGCTCAGATGGTAGAGCAGTTGCCCGCGAAAGGCAAAGGTCCCAAGTTCGAGTCTCTGTCGGGCACACAGTTTTTATCTGCCAGGAAGTTTCTTATCAGCGCACACTCCGCTGCAAAGTGAAAATCTCATTCTGGATATGCCACATATATTTCACATATTTCACACGAATTGGTACACATACTTCAGCTGAATTTCTAGCGAATTTCTCAACGCACTTTCATTTTTGCGCAGCACAATGCTTATGACGCCATATCTCCTGAACTCTGTGTAGTGCAATGATGTAATTTTGTTGGTACATGCAGTGGCATATGTGTCTACTGTCCGCGAAATGTGTTCTGAATAGAGTTAGAAGTAAAGATGTTATAAATTAAATCGTCATACATGATGAGGCAGTTTTGCATGCATCTCTGTATTCGACGTCATATCTCCTGAACTGTGTGTCTTACAATGATGTCATTTGGAGGTACATTCAGCGGTGTATTAGAATACTGTCGTGACATGTGTTGCTAATTGAGTTAGTAGCAAATTTAAACGTCATGCATGACGCGGCAGTTTTTCGTGCACCTCAGTGTTTATAACGTCATATCTCCTGAACCATGTGTCGTACAATGATATAATTTTGCTAGTACCCGCAGTGGTACGTGAATACTGTTTGCAAAACGTGTCACAATTATAGTTACTAGTACAAAAATAATAAATTAAAACTTCACGCTTCATGCGGCACTTTTACTCCATGAACAGCGAAAATGTAGTAAGCGATAATCTTTCTTCCCTTTGTCGTTTTGTTCGGGTTGTCATCGAGAAAATGTTTCGCAAAAGTTTGAAATTATGTGTAGAGGTTGTTGCAAATCACTAAGTGGTCTCATTCTCAAATACTGGGATGACTAAGGATATTCGCATGCCGTGAGCTACACTACTTTTTCATCCACCCCCCCCCCCCCCCCCCTGCTTTGTAGGTAGTTGGTTCTTACCCCTTACGGTAGTTCTTTCCAGACAGGAAGTGATATGTGTACCGAGTTTGGTTCATACCGGTTCGGTGGTTCAAGGGGAAATGTGGGACGTACAGACACAAACAGGGTGTTTCCCTAAGAGAATGCAAAAATGTAACGGGACATAGAGAATGCTCCACTGAAGAGTCTGATGTACGGAACCTGGAATCGGAGAAACCAGCGTAAGGAGACATGGAAGTAAACTTGTCTACCGCTTTCTCTATCATTACTGTTTACCAGCTCATATACAACTAACATGCGCGCAAGTTTACACGTACTGTTCTGTTTATTTACATGTAGATTCTTTATTTCCTGCAAGGAAACAAGGAGAACGTGCCCGATTACTAGGAAGTTATGGTGCAAATTTTGTTTACTTTACTTGTCCATAAGGTGGCTCTGTTGTATCATATTTATAGTGTCCCGTGACAGAACGTGGTATGAGTCAACGACAGACCCATGCATTGTTCAGTGCTATGCAGAGAAGTACAGTACAGGACGATGGAGCAGTACCGGTGCAGTTCATCATAACTCACTGACATGCACCTTGTGTATGGGGAAGTACGTTCCAATGCTCTCGCTGCTGAAAGGCTGTACAGAAAACAATTTCCTAACACGCACCATCCGTCACGATGAGTGTTTATTTCTCTCGATCGACGAATGCGGGAGACTGGTTCACGGAAAGAAGAAAGGAAGGATCTGACATGAGGACCACACCAGGGATATTTGTCAGGGTGCGTCAGAATCCTGTTCGCCGATGTCATGATTACATTGAGGTTGATGGCCATCAGTTTCAGTACGTTTTGTGAGATACAATACAAATGGTACGTTCATTGTGTCAATGATGGTAGTTGCAGTTAACTGTAACTAATGTCAATAAAAAAGTACACAGTAATGTGATTTAATTCCTATTATCTTCTTAAGGGGGGTAGGACGTCAAACGGGCTGAGTTGGAGCAGGAGAGGCACCACAGGACATTTTATTTTCTACTGTCTATACTTTCACAAATAAATTCATAAAACTTTGTCAGCATGACCAGCAAGGATTCAGGATCCACACTCATAGCATTGGAAGTGCAAAACATAATAAAATAATATTTTTTTTAGATATGAAATTTCATCATTTTTTCATTACTGTTGGCTGCATTTGTTGCTATAGGTACATTTTTCTTCACAAGTAAGAGAGATTCTTTGATGAATTTTGCACACCATACAAACCATAGTTACAGGTGTATGAAACTCTAGAATTTTCCAAATCTATTAAAAACTGTGGTAAAAATTGAGATAATTAACTACAAAATTTGATTTTTTTCTAAACATAAAGTTTAAAACGTAACAGCTCAATCAATTTTTTCATAAATTAAATAGCTTCTAGAGTTTCAGACACCTGTAAGTATGGTTTGTATGCTGTGTAAAATTCATCGAACAGTCTCTCTTACATATGAAGAAATGTGTACCTATAGCAACAATTGCAGCCAATAGTAAGTGAAAAAATGATGAAATTTCACATCTAAAAAAATTATTTTCTTATGTTTTTGAACTTCCGCTGCTACGAGTGTGAATCCTGAATCCTTCCTGGTCATTCTGACGAAGTTTTATGAATTTACTTGTAAAAGTATAGACAGTGGAAATTAAAATGTCCTGTAGTGCCTCTCCTGCTCCAAGTCAGCCCGTTTGACGACCTACCCCCCTTAAGCTGGCTTCTCCGACGCCAGGTTTCCTACCTCAAATTGTTCATAGGAGCATCCTATGTGCCCTGTTAAATTTTTGCACGCTCTTACGTAAATAACATGAATACATACAAGCATTTATCGTATGTATGGATATTGTGATTACCTCCTCAAGTTATCTAGTTTCATGGATGTTTCTAATCAGTTTTATTCAGTCACTGAGTGTACATAAGTATTCTTGTTCAGCGGAGAGCCAAAGAAACTGGTACACCTGCCTAATATCGTATAGGGCCCCCCGCGAGCACGCAGAAGTTCCGCAATACGACGCGGCCATGGACTCGACTAAAGTCTAAAGTAGTGCTGGAGGGAACTGACACCATGAATCCTGAAGGGCTGTCCATAAATCCGTAGGAGCAGGAGGGGGTGGAGATCTCTTGTGAAAAGCATGTTGCAAGACATCCCAGATATGCTCAATAATCCTCGTGTCTGGGTACTACGGTGGCCAGCGGAAGTGTTGAAACTCAGAGGAGTGCTTCTGGAGCCACTCTGTAGCAGTTCTGGACGTGTGGGGTGTCGCATTGCCCTGCTGGAATTGCCAATCCATCGGAATGCACAATGGACGTGAATGGGTGCAGGCCATCAGACAGGACGCTTAATTACATGTCCATGTCACCCGTCAGAGTCGTATCTAGACGTATCAGGGCTCCCATATACACCTGCACACATCCCACACCATTACAGAGCCTCCACCAGCTTGAATAGTCTCTTACTGACATGCAGGGTCCATAGTTTCATAAGGTTGTCTCCGTACCAGTACAAGTCCATCCACTAGATACAATTTGAAACGAGACTCGTCCGACCAGGCAACATGTTTCCAGTCATCAACAGTCCAATGTCGGTGTTGACGGGCCCAGGTGAGGCGTAAAGCTTTGTGCCGCGCAGTCATCAAGGGTACACGAGTGGGCCTTTGGCTCCGAAAGCCCATATCGATGATTTTTCGTTGAATGGTTCGCACGCTGACACTTGTTAATGGCCCAGCACTGAAATCTGCAGCAATTTGCGGAAGAGTTGCACTTCTGTCAAGTTGAACGATTCTCTTCAGTCGTCGTTGGTCCCGTTCTTGCAGAATCTTCTTCTGGTCGCAGCGCTGTCGGAGATTTGATGTTTTACCGGATTCCTGACTCTCACGGTACACTCGTAAATGGTCGTGCTGGAAATACCCAACTTCATCGCACCGCCGATAACATTGAAATTCTATCAGAGACAGCAAAGGACCTGGAAGAGCAGTTGAGAGGAATGGACAGTGTCATGAAAGGAGTATATAAGATGAACATCAACAAAAGTAAAACGAGGATAATGGAATGTAGTCGAATTAAGTCGGGTGATGCTGAAGGAATTAGATTAGGAAATGAGACATTTATGGTAGTAGATAGGTTTTGCTATTTGGGGAGCAAAATAACTGATGATGGATGAAGTAGAGAGGATATAAAATGTAGACTGGCAATGGCAAGGAAATCGTTTCTGAAGAAGAGAAATTTGTTAACATCGAGTATAGATTTAAGTGTCAGGAAGTCGTTTCTGAAAGTATTTTTATGAACTGTGGCCATGATTGGAAGTGAAACGTAGACGATAAATATTTTGGACGTGAAGAGAATATAAGCTATCGAAATGTGGTGCTACAGAAGAATGCTGAAAATTAGATGGGTAGATTACATAACTAATGAGGAGGTACTGAACAGAATTAGGGAGAAGGAGAAATTTGTGACACAACTTGACTAGAAGAATGGATCGGTTGGTAGTGCATGTTCTGAGGCATTAAGGGATCATCAATTTAGTACTGGTGGGCAGCGTGGAGGGTAAAAATCGTAGAGGGAGACCAAGAGATGAATACACTAAACAGATTCAGAAAAATGTAGGGTGCAGTAGGTACTGGGAGATAAAGACGCTTGCACAGGATAGAGTATCACGGAGAGCTGCATCAAACCAGTCTCTGGACTGAAGACCACAACAACACCAAAGGAATTAGTTAAATCACGTCGACTTAATGTATCTAAATATTCGATTGTTCGATTAATTGTTATGTTACTCTATGTTTTTAGGTCTATTTAGCATCCCTTAAAATTATTTTATTATGATAAAAAGGATTGTTCTACAATAAATAAAGCGATGCTACGAGTATCACATTTATATTTCTCTAATTATATGTTGAAATGAATGTGAAACCTTATGGGACTTAACTGCTAACGTCATCGGTCCCTAAGCTTACACACTACTTAACCTAAATTATCCTAAGGACAAACACACACACCCATGCCCGAGGGAGGACTCGAACCTCCGCCGGGACCAGCCGCACAGTCCATGACAGCAGCGCCCTAGACCGCTCGGCTAATCCCGCGCGGCTCTCTATTTATATCTAATGACAGTTGCTCAGATGTGTGAAATTCATAATTACCATTTCTTTTATTTTTAGCAAATCTAAACCTGCTTGACATTTACTAGTAAGTCAATTAACATAGCTGTTTTTACCACAGATACTGAAGTGAATATGGTCAAAAGCGGCAAAATTTATCAGGAAGTGTAATGTTTCGCTCCGCAAGCTGTGTTCCTGCCTTAGAAAACAGTCTTCCAAAAGGAACAGAACAAACCACTGTTCTCAGATATTTAAGAGCCACGCTGTACAGAACAGGACAAACTGCCTCACTGTCTTTCCAGAATTGCAAAGGAGATGGTTTTCGGTTGCTGCAAATAGAGTCGGACGCCAGAGAACCAACGTCTTCACGACTGTTCCACAAATGATCCCGTACAGCAGTCGGTAAACTGTATTTGTGACTCATCGACTGTGTCTGTGTCTGCTTCTTATGAACAGCCGCAACCAGATCACAGTCGACACGAAATGTTCCAGTATTGCCGAGGTTACACGATGAGCAGGAGGGACATTCGGACTCATTTCTGTAATCAAACTGAAAACAGCAAATCAACATTCAACATTAATTAAAAACTGAAATAATTAATCGTAAAGAGACTCTATTAAAAGAATGAGATTTTCACTCTGCAGCGGAGTGTGCGCTGATGTGAAACTTGCTGGCAGATTAAAACTGTGTGCCGGACCGAGACTCGAACTCTGCACCTTTGTCTTCCACGGGCAAGTGCTCTACCATCTGAGCATATCAGCGCGCACTCTGCTGCAGAGTGAAAATCTCATTCTGGAAACATTCCCCAGGCTGTGGCTGAGCCATGTCTACGCAATATCCTTTCTTCCAGGAGTCCTAATTCTGCAAGGTTCACAGAAGAGGTTCTGTGAAGTTTGGAAAGTACGAGACGAAGTACTGGCAGAATTGCAGCTGTGAGGAGGGGTCGTAATTCGTGCTTGGGTAGCTCAGATGGTAGAGCACCTGCCCGCTAGAGGCGAAGATCCCGACTTCGAGCCTCGGTACGTCACACAGTTTTAATCTGTCAGGAAGTTTCAGAATCGGTTAAGTTAATTTAAGTGCCGTGAAAATTATCTATATATCCCAATCATTTACCAGAATATTTACGATTAATCGATTAATTGCGTTCAATAGCTCATCCCAAATCCAGATCGCCACCGCCGTCCTTTTTACAGCACACCAGCGCCCACAACCACGTATACTTGTTACAAATAATGCAATTAATAAAATGATGCATTAAAAACGTATTATACAAACAGACCAGGGGATAAAAGTGGATGTTAAAAAGTGTTCTACTTACCTAAAAGATGAGCCTGGTCATTTGTGTGAATTCTGAACTGTAACGGTTCTATTACACCGCCCTGTGGTTCGCCTGAATCTACTTCTACGACAGAAGTGTTCTCCACTTTGAGAACGACATGTTGTGTCTTCTTTGCTACGAACTCTTCAGTCCAGACACGACTGTCTAATTTCCGTGCTCTGGTGCACTGTCCATCAGGTAACACCGCGCAACTCTATTGACTCTGCTGAACGCCTTCCGAAAGTCAAGGAACAAACCTGCAAGACGGGCGTTGTTGTTTGTCGCCTTCTGGGTCTTGGGGGCTAAGATAGCGAACTCGGTATCCATGTGGTTTCCCACAAAGAAGAGTTTCTTGATGCACAGAATTTACGAATGCACGAGGGGACTTCGAAAAGTAAGTCACACAATATTATGGCTGGCCAAAGTAACTTTCACTGAAGGCACTACACTTCAAAGTGACACAGATACCGGTACGTGACACTATTTTTCAACATAGTTACCATGTCTCTGTAAACAACGGTCAGAATGTTCTACCCATCATTCAATTCCTCACCGATAGACATCCTGTTCATTTGTCATGGAGACATTTGAGAACCACTCTGAACAGAACTGTTCATATGTTTAAAAATGTCGGGAGACAGATATCGATATTTAAAGAAGTATTATTATCTGCTCAAGTATGTCGAACAGGGATATCGATATATCGACGGGTTAAATATCGACGGACGCGCCTATAAAAATATCGGCTGCACGTTCTACACTCATGCTCATAAATTAAGGATAATGCTGATACATGGTGAAACAACACTCTGGTGGGTGGTTTGCGGGTTTAAATCACCTCGGGGTGTGACCATACGGTGCATTTGACCTGCTGTCGTCGCACGGTGGCGCTGACAGCAGTCCACATACGGAGAGGTGTGTTGGTACATATCAGAATACGGTGCAGCGAGTAACTGTGCAGACGTTTTTAGACGCGCTAATGGTGACTGTGTGTTGAAAATGGCTCAAAGAACACAGATTGATGTTATGGGGGGTAGAATACTGGGGCGACTGGAGGCTGGTCAAACACAGCAGGTCGTAGCACGGGCCCTCTGTGTGCCACAAAGTGTGATCTCAAGATTACGGCAACCATTCCAGCAGACAGGAAACGTGTCCAGGCGCTACAGTACGGGACGTACACAGTGTACAACACCACAAGAAGACCGATATCTCACCATCAGTGCCCGCAGACGGCCTCGGAGTACTGCAGGTAGCCTTGTTCGGGACCTTACTGCAGCCATGGGAACAGTTGTCTCCAGACACACAGTCTACAGACGACTGAACAGACATGGTTTACTCGCCCAGAGATCTGCAAGGTGCATTCCACCGACCCCTGGTCACAGGAGAGCCCGTAAAGCCGGGTGTCAAGAACACAGTAGATGATCATTGGGACAGTGGTCCCAGATTATGTTCATGGACGAGTCTAGGTATAGTCTGAAAAGTGATTCTCGCAGGGTTTTCATCTGTCGTGAACCAGGAACCAGATACCCACCCATTAATGTCCTTGAAAGGGACCTGTATGGAGGTAGTGATTTGATGGTGTGGGTTGGGGTTACGATTGGTGCACCTACAACCCTGCATGTCTTTGACAGAGGAACTGTAACAGGTCAGGTGTGCCGAGACGTCATTTTGCACCAGTATGTCCACCTTTTCAGGGGTGCAGTGGGTCCCACCTTCCTCCTGATGGATGATAACGCACGGCCCCACCGAGCTGCCATCGAGGAGGAGTACCTTGAAACACAAGATATCAGGCGAATGGAGTGGCCTGCCTGTTCTCCAGACCTAAACCCCAACGAGCACGTCTGGGATGCTCTCGGTCGACGTATCGCTGCACGTCTTCAAACCGCTAGGACACTTCAGGAGCTCCGACAGGCGCTGGTGCAAGAATGGTAGGCTATACCCCAGCAGCTGCTCGACCACCTGATCCAGAGTATGCCATCCCGTTGTGCCACCTATGTACGTGTGCATGGCGATCATGTCCCATACTGATGTCGGGGTACATGCGCAGGAAACAGTGGCGTTTTGTAGCACATGTGATTCGGGGCGGATTTCTCAACATGCCACCAACACATTGGAGTTACAGATCTGTGTCGTGTGTGTTCCCTATGTGCCTGTGCTATTAGCACCAGTTTTGTGGTGCCACGTTGTGTAGCACCACATTCTGCAATTATTCTTAATTTATGAGCATGAGTGTAGATAAACTGCCAGTTTTAGAGCTCTATATTTGAGTATTGATTCACTATTAGATATTTAGTGCCGGCCGCGGTGGCCGAGCGGTTCTGGGCGCTTCAGTCCGGAACCGCACGACTGCTACGGTCGCAGGTTCGAATCCTGCCTCGGGCTTGGATGTGTGTGATGTCCTTAGGTTAGTTAGGTTTAAGTAGTTCTAAGTTCTAGAGGACTGATGACCTCAGATGTTAAGTACCACAGTGCTCAGAGCCATTTGAAGATATTTAGTACATCAACTAGCTGGCAGCCTGCCTATCCAACTTAGAGCAAGAACTGAAAGAAAAACGATGCACTTTGCTAACAACGGTAACTGCAAGTAAGTGGCCTAATAAATGGCGTCCGATGGGTCTGCCTTTCGATTTCCTCACATATCAGATTTGTCCGGAACACTTCATATCGACTTACTGGTTTTTTTTTTTTTTTTTTTTTTTCCTGCCAACGCTAGCGACCTAGCAGCTGTAGTGTCAAAACTGCCTGGTGAAGCTAAACGTTGCAGTTTGTGTTGGTAGGGCCGAGCGCCAATTACGTCAGCAGTTCCCTTCACACGTCTCCGCCAACCGCGAAAACCAGTCTTGTCATTTGGATTTTTGTTCATCATTTTCAGCAATTGTTTTTGAAGAATGCTGATGTGAAGACATAGCACAGCATTTGCGCTGTAAATTGTTGTTTCTTCACATCGGAAATCTTATTATTCCACCCCCCCCCCCCCCCTCCCAAATGTAATGGGACTTCTTCTTTTGTGCAACATATACTTGCTTCAGACTCAAAGAGAAAGATTTGACATGATGACAGCTCAAAAGGTACTAAGACTCCTTCCCAAAGTGAAAGTAAAATTTTGTTCTACTACACTTTCAAAAGAACAAATTCAAATATTTACCGAAAATTGTGAAAAAAATATAATATAAAATCAAAGTATCCGCACTCGATATTGCCTTTTCATATCGACATATCAGTCAAGGAAATATCGCCGGTGTGTATCGATGAGCCATTGAATAAAGTCGATATATCACATTTTGTTATCAGCCGTAGTATGAACATCCTCATTATTGGAAAATCTGCGACTGCTGCAGTGAATTTCTCGACTACCTTGACATTGTCGCCTGAGATTGATTACAATGGACTTCTTTCCTCATCAGCATCACTCACTTGTGTGCATGCATATCACTGCTGCTGGATGCAACACTGCATTTGGTCTTTATAGAGCCCGAATTTCATGGTGAATCTGTGTGCAGTTAAATGTTTTGCGCACGTGAATCGAACTGACACGCGTAATTCATCTTTGAAGTACGTTTCCAGTTGCTGTGCCATTTCACTTCCACGCAGTGATGCAACTGATAGCCGTACCGCTGCAGACCTGTGTTTGCAGTAAACTCGAAACAAGTACTCTCTTCTCTCCCTTGTTGCACTGATGTCTTAGCGTGGGTCGAGATTTGTAGCTTACTTTTTGACGTTACCTCGTAATAAAACTGTTCAAATGGCTCTGAGCACTATGGTACTGAACATCTATCAGTCCGCTAGAACTTAGAACTACTTAAACCTAACTAACCTAAAGACATCACACACAGCCATAACTGAGGCAAGATTCGAACCTGCGACCGTAGCGGTCGCATGGTTCCAGACTGAAGCGCCTAGAACCGCTCGGCCACAACGGCCGGCACCTCGTAACAGGAAGGAGGAAAATGAATCTAGTACTACGGACTACAGATATAGATCAGGTGCTTACTGGCATAATGCTCCACGCTAATATGTGGTTCTAACGCAGGAAATATTACCGCATTGGGACACGAAACATGTTCCCCAATTATACAGCAAACGGATTCCAGTGGTAGAACTCGGTTTTCCTGAGGAACGGTTTTGGCGACTTTCTTTATAAATGGCACCCGCTCCGACTTCGTACCAATCAAGGTCAATCCTACTTACGTGCAGCGACTTGCAATAAATTTCAGCTAAAACAGTTCTGTGACGTAATCAATACAGAACGGGGAACCCATCCATCCTACGGCTTTCTGTTCTCTGGTGACTTAAATTGCTATTAGACTGGGCCAACGTTTATTTCTGCGCTCTACAGTCATCAGCATCACTCACTTGTGTGCATGCATATCACTGCTGCTGGATGCAACACTGCATTTGGTCTTTATAGAGCCCGAATTTCATGGTGAATCTGTGTGCAGTTAAATGTTTTGCGCACGTGAATCGAACTGACACGCGTAATTCATCTTTGAAGTACGTTTCCAGTTGCTGTGCCATTTCACTTCCACGCAGTGATGCAACTGATAGCCGTACCGCTGCAGACCTGTGTTTGCAGTAAACTCGAAACAAGTACTCTCTTCTCTCCCTTGTTGCACTGATGTCTTAGCGTGGGTCGAGATTTGTAGCTTACTTTTTGACGTTACCTCGTAATAAAACTGTTCAAATGGCTCTGAGCACTATGGTACTGAACATCTATCAGTCCGCTAGAACTTAGAACTACTTAAACCTAACTAACCTAAAGACATCACACACAGCCATAACTGAGGCAAGATTCGAACCTGCGACCGTAGCGGTCGCATGGTTCCAGACTGAAGCGCCTAGAACCGCTCGGCCACAACGGCCGGCACCTCGTAACAGGAAGGAGGAAAATGAATCTAGTACTACGGACTACAGATATAGATCAGGTGCTTACTGGCATAATGCTCCACGCTAATATGTGGTTCTAACGCAGGAAATATTACCGCATTGGGACACGAAACATGTTCCCCAATTATACAGCAAACGGATTCCAGTGGTAGAACTCGGTTTTCCTGAGGAACGGTTTTGGCGACTTTCTTTATAAATGGCACCCGCTCCGACTTCGTACCAATCAAGGTCAATCCTACTTACGTGCAGCGACTTGCAATAAATTTCAGCTAAAACAGTTCTGTGACGTAATCAATACAGAACGGGGAACCCATCCATCCTACGGCTTTCTGTTCTCTGGTGACTTAAATTGCTATTAGACTGGGCCAACGTTTATTTCTGCGCTCTACAGTCATTGTGGCTGCTTTACGACCGTGGCTGTTCATTAAATCTAATAAATACTTCTTGAATGATATCTTCATCACAAACAATGAATACGGCAGCATTCTGTTTATCGGCGTCTGGGCAAGTTTCTGAATAAACAATTGGTACCCAATCATAATGTTGATAATGGGACTATGTCAATACTTGTACATGTATTAACAAACAAAATACTGGTGGAGCTATGTACGTAGTTTGTGAAGATGGCATCATTCAAGAAGTATTTGTTGGATGCAACAGTGGGGCTCAGAAAGTTTTTCTAAGATTATGTTTGAATGATAGTGCTTAATACAAACGGCAAGTACTAATTGTTATATACTGTTGTTAATATTATTCATGAGGAATAAATTGATTACAGCTGTACTTGACAGATCCTTTATTTGGATCGATCGTGTTTCAGGTTGTAAATCCCACCTTCAGGCGCTACAAAAGACAAGGAAAACTAACAGGAATTTATTCATATGATTAATTAACATTAAAAAGGCACTTAAAAATGTGAACGTCGGACTGTACCTCGATTGTGTAAGAGAAATTCGTACCAGTCATGCAAAACAAGCAGCAATTTGTCAAGTAGCAACATATTTGTGGTATGTCGATCTAACTCCTTTTATATCTTATACTTGGTTTTATTAATTTTATATTTTCTGCTATGGTTTTATTGATTTTATTTCTTGATATTTTCATTATAACTTTCTGTTATTTTCATTTCTCGACAATTGTACTATACACTGCATGTCATGCTTTTATTGTTTGCTTTGTACTAAGCCTATCTTAGTTACTGCCATTAGTCGCGGGTGGCGTTTGGGAGGAAATGAGGGGGTGCTGCTATGTTGTTAGCTACCATATCTTCGGTGGTCCCTCCTGCCCTCTATATTAGTTCCGGTGGTGGCCGCTCTTGGACGCCAAGAAAGTAAGAATGAATTGATTGTTGGAGTTAATAACGATTATCCTCCTTTAGCTCCTCTGCATTACTGCAGATGACGTGTCACTGAGCACGTGTGTTCTGTGCATGCAGTACACGTGAGGCGCCTAGTTGTTTCCACTGCACTGTGTGGAATACGAAGGTTCTGTTATAGTTCACTAACCTGCTGTCTTCAAGTTGATGTCCACATCGCAGAAAACAGCACGCAGGTCGTAGGTTCTGTATCTTGAGGCTAAAACTGACTTTTAGCGAGCTTCTGTTCTGAAATAATGTATCACTTCTTCGGGATGCCACCCGCGTATTTTAATATAGCCACACGAGAAGACTACATGATCTTAATGCAACACCTTCTGATACAGCAAAGTACATGATCAAACAGAATATTTACGAAAATGTATCTTTACACTATTTGTGGCACGTGTCTGTGCCTCATGACTACCGGAGTGAATCTTTTAATACTGAGTACTGGAAAACACATCCTGCCACCGACAACATGACTGTACATCTCAAATGCCTAATCCAGAGTTACGAACACGAACTCAAATAAAAATTGGAAACACATCCTACGACAGACAACATGTCTGTTCTTCTCGACTGCCTAATCCAGAGTGACGAACAGCCCGAAACACTTCGCGCGCCATACCAGAAAAGGCGTGACTCGAATGCTTCCGAAGTGCTTCGTCTGCAATTTCGTCAGTCTTTTGTTTTTGATTTAAATTGTTTTTAATAATTCTAAAATGACTGATTGATAGTCAGCTGTTGAGACATATTTATACTAAAAAGTGAAGTCATTGCAATGAGTAGTTTAACTAATAATAATAACTATACTTTAACGTTTTGGCGCCCTTGCTCCGAACACAGCAGCCAATCACAGAGCAGTAGCATTATGCAGGCGGTCATTCTCACGGGAATGGTACCGAATCTAACATGTCACAGGTACCTCACACCACATTCCGTCATCTATATACTTCTTGCATCTCCGCACTCTGGGAACAGCTTCTTGGAGCCTAATATGATGGCTGACTAAGCCAGAAATATTACTGTACACAAGAGTCTCATTGCGGTTCGTGCAGCAGTTTGTTGCACTGTCTTGCTGGGCTTCCACGATACGTGGCAGGCTGGCCATTTACACTGAGGTGACGTAAGTCGTGGGATAGCGATATGCGCATATACAGATGCCGGCAGCACCGTATACACAAGGTATAAACAGCAGGCATTGGCGGAGCTGTCATTTGAACTCAAGCTGTTAATGTGAAAAGATTTCCGACTTGATTATCGCCATACAGACTTCAACGCGGAAGTGTAATTGGAACTAGACGCATGGGACATTCCATTACGGAAATATTCTGAGATCCACAGTGTCAAGAGTGTGCCGAGAACACCACATTTCAGTCATTACCTCTCACGACGGGCAACACCCTGGCCGACAACCTTCACTTAACGACCCAGAGCAACGCCAGTTGCGTTGAGTTTGTAGTACTAACAGACAAGCAACACTGCGTCATATAACCGCACAAAACAATGTAGGACGTGCGACAAATCTCATCCGTTAGGACAGTGCGGTGAAATTTGGCGTTAATGGGCTATGGCAGCAGTCGACTGACGCGAATACGTTTGCTGACAGCATGGCGTCACTCGCAGCGCCTCTTCTGTGGCCTCGTGACCGTATCGTTTGGACCCTAGACGGCTGAAAAATCGTGATCTGGATCAGATGAGTCCCGATTTCAGTTGGTACGAGCTGATGGTAGGGTTCGAGTGTAGCGCAGACCCCGTGTAGCCACGGAGCCAAGTTGTCACCAAGTCACTGTGCAAGCTGGTGGTGGCTCCCAAATGGTGTGGGCTGTGTTTACATGGAGTGGACTGGATCCTCCAGTCCAGTGGTTCCCAACAGGTGGTCCGCGCACCCCCAGGGGTCCGCGAGCTATGCCAGAGGAGTCCGCAAGATGCTATGAGAATAAAAAATATATTAAACATAATTCGTATGATAATAGATTTTTTCAGAATGAGATTTTCACTCTGCAGCGGAATGTGCGCTGATATGAAACTTCCTGGCAGATTAAAACTGCGTGCCACACCGAGACTCGAACTCGGACTTTTGCCTTTCGCGGGAAAGTGCTCTACGAACTACTTCTTTTTTTTTTTTCGTTGTGTTTGGTCGTTGCGGACGTCGCAAGACATCCTGTTCAAGTTCGATGGTTGATCCTTCCACTCAGTGTTTTATTACAGAGGCCAGCTGGCTCTCTGACCGAAGACGCTGAGCTACCGTGCCGTACCAACTGAGCTACCCAAGCACGACTCACGCCCCGTCCTCACAGCTGTACTTCTGCCAGTACCTAGTCTCCTACCTTCCAAACTTTACAGAAGCTCTCCTGCGAACTTTGCAGAACTAGCACTCCTGAAAGAAAGGATATTGCGGAGACATGGCTTAGCCACAGCCTTGAGTGAAAGTCTGATTGTGGAAACATTTGCAAGGCTGTGGCTAAGCCATGTCTCCGCAATATCCTTTCTTTCAGGAGTGCTAGTTCTGCAAGGTTCGCAGGAGAGCTTCTGTAAAGTTTGGCAGGTAGGAGACGAGGTACTGGCAGAAGTAAAGCTATGAGGACGGGGCGTGAGTCGCGCTTGGGTAGCTCAGTTGGTAGAGCACTTGCCTGCGAAAAGCAAAGGTCCGAGTTCGACTCTCGGTCCGACACACAGTTTTAATCTGCCAGGAAGTTTAATAGAATTTTTTGTCTTGGCCGCTTCCTACACGAGCAGAAAATGGACTATAAGAAACTTTGAGATAAGGCAATGAAAAAGATCCTTCCATTTGCAACCGCATGTCGGTGTGAGCAAGCATTTTCTTTCATGTGTTTCATGAAAAACAAATATAGGAATCGGCTCGACATGCGCTAGGGTTTCAGAATGAAAGTTTCAAGTTTGGAACCTAATATTTCAGAAATAATGGACTCAAAGGTCAGATTGAACTCGTCTCACTAAGAACTGAAAATTAAAACTAACTGTATACTGATAGAGTACTCTGTTGTACTTTTTCAAATAAATAATACACTCCTGGAAATTGAAATAAGAACACCGTGAATTCATTGTCCCAGGAAGGGGAAACTTTATTGACACATTCCTGGGGTCAGATACATCACATGATCACACTGACAGAACCACAGGCACATAGACACAGGCAACAGAGCATGCACAATGTCGGCACTAGTACAGTGTATATCCACCTTTCGCAGCAAAGCAGGCTGCTATTCTCCCATGGAGACGATCGTAGAGATGCTGGATGTAGTCCTGTGGAACGGCTTGCCATGCTATTTCCACCTGGCGCCTCAGTTGGACCAGCGTTCGTGCTGGACGTGCAGACCGCGTGAGACGACGCTTCATCCAGTCCCAAACATGCTCAATGGGGGACAGATTCGGAGATCTTGCTGGCCAGGGTAGTTGACTTACACCTTCTAGAGCACGTTGGGTGGCACGGGATACATGCGGACGTGCATTGTCCTGTTGGAACAGCAAGTTCCCTTGCCGGTCTAGGAATGGTAGAACGATGGGTTCGATGACGGTTTGGATGTATCGTGCACTATTCAGCGTCCCCTCGACGATCACCAGTGGTGTACGGCCAGTGTAGGAGATCGCTCCCCACACCATGATGCCGGGTGTTGGCCCTGTGTGCCTCAGTCGTATGCAGTCCTGATTGTGGCGCTCACCTGCACGGCGCCAAACACGCATACAACCATCATTGGCACCAAGGCAGAAGCGACTCTCATCGCTGAAGACGACACGTCTCCATTCGTCCCTCCATTCACGCCTGTCGCGACACCACTGGAGGCGGGCTGCACGATGTTGGGGCGTGAGCGGAAGACGGCCTAACGGTGTGCGGGACCGTAGCCGAGCTTCATGGAGACGGTTGCGAATGGTCCTCGCCGATACCCCAGGAGCAACAGTGTCCCTAATTTGCTGGGAAGTGGCGGTGCGGTCCCCTACGGCACTGCGTAGGATCCTACGGTCTTGGCGTGCATCCGTGCGTCGCTGCGGTCCGGTCCCAGGTCAACGGGCACGTGCACCCTCCGCTGACCACTGGCGACAACATCGATGTACTGTGGAGACCTCACGCCCCACGTGTTGAGCAATTCGGCGGTACGTCCACCCGGCCTCCCGCATGCCCACTATACGCCCTCGCTCAAAGTCCGTCAACTGCACATACGGTTCACGTCCACGCTGTCGCGGCATGCTACCAGTGTTAAAGACTGCGATGGAGCTCCGTATGCCACGGCAAACTGGCTGACACTGACGGCGGCGGTGCACAAATGCTGCGCAGCTAGCGCCATTCGACGGCCAACACCGCGGTTCCTGGTGCGTCCGCTGTGCCGTGCGTGTGATCATTGCTTGTACAGCCCTCTCGCAGTGTCCGGAGCAAGTATGGTGGGTCTGAAACACCGGTGTCAATGTGTTCTTTTTCCATTTCCAGGAGTGTACCTTGTATGAAATTAGTGTTTTCTTATTTTTCACACATGTCTACTCATGCAATCTCAAGTGTAGTATACATGAAAGACCAGTACACTCAGTTTTAATTTTTTCCAGTCATTTTCAGTTCGTACTCAGTTGTTATTTTTTTTTTAAGGAGTTTGTTATACTAAACACTCTGATTTGAAGACAAAGATTTTGAGCAATAATCAAAAATTTAACAATAACAATGATGGTTAATTTGAAATAGTTTTATGCTCAATATTTTTTCAATAATGAATGTGTCAATGTTTTTTCTAAGTACCAAAAATAGAAAACGTATGGTTGTGAGCACTATGCGACTTAACTTCTGAGGTCACCAGTCGCCTAGAACTTAGAACTAATTAAACCTAATTAACCTAAGGACATCACACACATCCATGCCCGAGGCAGGATTCGAACCTGCGATCGCAGCGGTCGCTCGGCTCGACTGTAGCGCCTAGAACCGCACGGCCACTCCTGCCGGCAGAAAACGTATAAAATGACTCTTAATATGGCTTTTTTGGGCACTTGATACTGTGATATGACAAGGTACCAATCATGCTCGATGAGGGGGTCCTCGAGAAACCCCTGCTGTAGGACAACTCAACTGATCCTTGACTCGAGACGGGTACGTTCGGCTATTTGGAGACCATTTGCAGCCATTCATGGACTTAATGTTCCCAAACAATGACGGAAATTTTTATGGATGACAATGTATGTGTCACCTGGTCACAACTGTTCGCGGTTTGTTTGAAGAACATTCTGGACACTTCGAACTAATGATTTGGCTACCCAGATCGCCGAAAGAATCCCATGGAACTTTTATGGAACATAATCCAGAGGTCAGTTCGTTCACAAAATTTTGCACCGACAACTCTTTCGCAATTATAGACGGCTCAGTATTTCTGCAGCGTACTTCCATAATGACTTGTTGAGTCCATGCCACGTCGATTTGCTTCATTACGCCGGGAAAAAAGAGGTCCGCCACCATATACGGAGCTGTTGCACGACTTTCATCGCCTCAGTGTAAATAGCAAGCAACTCTTGAGGCTCACAAATTGGCATTCAACGGCTTTTATGCCTTCATTTTAATTTCTTAAACTCATGCCAGATGTCGTTCTAGTCGTTCGCTATTGGTTCATAGGTGTCATTAGGCTGGCAATCGGCCGGAGTGACCGTGCGGTTCTAGGCGCTACAGTCTGGAACCGAGCGACTGCTACGGTCGCAGGTTCGAATCCTGCCTCGGGCATAGATGTGTGTGATGTCCTTAGGTTAGTTAGGTTTAATTAGTTCTAAGTTCTAGGCGACTGGTGACCTCAGAAGTTAAGTCGCATAGTGCTCAGAGCCATTTGAAGGCTGGCAATGTGTGGTTATTTGTTCTTACATTCATGTTTTTTCGTTTAGGCCCCGTCTACCGGTGTGGTACTGGTTGACTAAGAGAACCTTTTCATGCCTCCCTGGCGCAGCACCTCGCATGCTGCTTGACAAATTTTCTAAATTTTTTGCATTACTAATACGACTTTCTCGTACGCAATCAAGGTATAACCTGATGTTCACATTTGTATGTGCCCTTGAAATGTTATTTAATTTTATGAAGAATCCCTCTTAGTTTTCCTTGTTTTTTGTAACGTCCGAAGATGAGATTTACATCCTGGATACCGGGTCGTGTGTACTATTTTATCCAAACAAAGGATTTGTCAAGTACAACTGTAGCGATGTAATCATCATGAAAAATACAAATTTTTGCAAAATGGTTGAAATGGCTCTGAGCATTTCAACATTGAGGTCATCAGTCCCCTAGAACTTAGAACTACTTAAACCTAACTAACGTAAGGAACATCACACACATCCATGCCCTAGGCAGGATTCAAACCTGCGACCGTAGCGGTCGCGTGGTTCCGGACTGTAGCGTCTAGAAGCGCTCGGCCACGGCGGCCGGCGAATTTTTGCGATAACAAATAAACTAACAGTAGAAACGTTGTATATAAAGTACATGTTTAAAAGTTAAAAACATCGGTAGCGAGGGAAATCACCACATTTAAAACGACGGGGAACAAGGCTGCAGCATCAGAGAGTATGAGACGCTATAGACAAAACACTGACGGGCCAAAACATTCTGACCACCTGCTTAATAGCTTGCTTGTCTGTAGTTGGAATGAAATACGTCAGTACGTATCAGGGATCCGACAGTCCGTTGGTAGGTTTGTGCAGGCATATGGCATTAAATGTTTACGTGCAGGTCATGTAGTTCGCGTAATTAAATGTCCGTTGATATGCGTACACGGTGATCGTGCCCGATAGCGACCGAGGTGGGTGCCATAGAATTTACATGAGGCGAATTAGGTCGCCGAGACATCAACGTGAGTTCACCATAATGCTTTTCAAGCTACTGTAGCACGGTTGTGGCTGCGAGACACGAACAATTACACCACTGAAAGAGTCGGCCTCAGTGGCCGAGCGGTTCTAGGCGCTGCAGTCTGGAACCGCGCGACCGCTATGGTCGCAGGTTCGAATCCTACCTCGGGCATGGATGTGTGTGATGTCCTTAGGTTAGTTAGGTTTAAGTAGTTCTAAGTTCTAGGGGACTGATGACCTCAGAAGTTAAGTACCATAGTGCTCAGAGCCATTTGAACCATTTTGAACCACTGAAAGATGACATCACCGTCGGGGAAGACGTCAAGCATGAAGGGATGCAGATGTTTCGTAGATGCCAGCGTGTCCTCGATTACTATCACAGGTCCCTAGCAAGCGCAGAAGAATGTCTCACTTAGCATAATACTGCTCCCACCAGCCTAAGTCCGTGGCACGCTGAACGTTTCGAACCACCGTTCACCTAGTGAAAGCGTTTGTGATGACTACCATCGAACTAGTGTATCAAAAACGTGATTCACCCGAAGAGCCGACGCGTTTCCATTGATCAACGGTCGAATCCCGATGGTCCCTTGCCCACTGCAATAGTAACTGACGATGTCGTTGGGCCAGCATGCAAACACGTAGGGGTGGTCTGCCGCGCAGCTCCATGTTCAACAGTGTACCATGAACGGTGTGCTCCGAAACACTTGTGCGTGTGAACATTCGACCATACTCGTCGGGTTCGAGATACTCATTCACAGGCTCTGCGTAGTAATAATGTGCCCTTTGTCAAAGTTGCTTATTCCAATGGCTTTCTCCATTTGCAGCCCACATCTTCCATAGGATGATTCCCCGTCCGTTTCTGCTCCGCCTACATTCTTTTGTTACCGCGTCACGTGCCCACAGCGTCACCAAGACGCATTCAGCGTGTCGGTGGGCAGAGGTCATAATGTTTTGGCTTATCATTGTATAGCAGATATGAAAGCACATAATAACTCACAGTGTCATGGGAAACAGTAGCAGCCGGAATGTGGTAACTACACGCACTAAACCAAAAGCCCAGCTGCCGATGCTCTGTTTGCTTCAGAGTAGTAAAAAACACACAAGAAACTTACCCTAAGGTAATAATTATTATACAATGCTCACACAGTGTTATTGTTTCTATCTAATGTTAATCTCTGATGAAACCACAAGTTATTTACTAACTTTGTAAATAATAACAGTAATCAATTCAGCCACAGATGAAAGTAGATAAATTTTGTGGAAATAAAAACAGCTACCGTATATGTACTTTAATTACATTCTTCCAAATGGTTTACCTAATCCGTTTATTTTTATTCATTGAAAATTCCGCATTTAAGTTCATGATTTATAATTAATAAAGATAATTAGCGTAAATCTCCTAATGCAGCTGGACAGCGTGAAAGAGCATCGCCAGTTTCATAAGCTTGTGAGACTTACCGAACAAATGTACCACTACACAGTAATCGTGAAGACGATCACGAGGCACCTCAGACATAGTAATATGGTTCACATTATTTGTTCCCGCTACTGTGAGATATAGTCGTCTACTAATAAAACAGAGACTGTGAGTACAATCTAGTGTCGATATTTACACCAATGTCGAACACACAGGGTTATCCGTAACTACCTGCAGGATTTCAGAAGACGACTGTGTGGAAACATCGAAACATAAGAAAATAGATACACGTCAGTGGATAGAGCATCTCTGCAAGTTTTCAACTCCCATTACATGCGCTCAAAATAGGCATCGTTAATGTCGTGGCAAAAAATGTCAATACGGGAGGAAGAAAACTTGCGTGCAAATCATTGAAATGACTGCTGCGGGAAGACGCAACGGCAGCAGCCCGATATGGTACTCTACGAGGGCTATCCACAAAGTACATTAAGTTTTGGAATTAAAATTAAATAAAGTATTGGAAATGTTTTTTATTATATGCAGATGAAAGCCACACTTAAATACTACTTTTCTGTCCGCCCCCGCTAGCTGAGTGGTCAGCGCGACAGACTGTCAATCTAAAGGGCCCGGGTTCGATTCCCGGCTGGGTCGGAGATTTTCTCCGCTCAGGGACTGGGTGTTGTGTTGTCCTAATAATCATCATTTCATCCCCGTCGACGCGCAAGTCGTCGAAGTGGCGTCAAATCGAAAGACTTGCACCAGGCGAACGGTCCACCCGACGGGAGGCCCTCGTCACAGGACATTTCATTTCATTTCACTACTTTTCTACATAGTTGCCATTTAAATTAAGGCACTTATCGTAGCGATGGACGAGCTTGGAAATTCCTTCGTCGTAAAATTCTGCCGCCTGCGCCTTCAACCACGTAATGACCGTCTTTTGGGACAGAAAAGGTGCGATTTTTGTGAATTTCCTGGAAAGAGGCACTACAATAAACTCTCAAAGGTTGATAACATTCTTCTCGGGTATGCAGCCGGATCATAACGTCTTCATGACACAATATTTCCGCGGTCCACCTGGCCGCCATCTTCAGGTGAGCGTGGTGGTGAACGATCTCGCCGGAACTGACTTCTCAGCGCAAGCGGCAGCCCCTATATAGGCCGCAGAAGACCCACAACGCGTGCGCGAGAAGGTGCCGTAACTGCCCTCTAGCGCAGAAACATACCGCCCCGCCAGTGGCTGAAAGAGGCGAAATCGAGATATCGCTGTCAAAAATTAAAAAAAAATTTTTAAAAATTTTTTATTCCGACGATCGAAACACAGACCGTTATTTTTTAATGTCAGATAACACCGGGTCCCAAGTCTTACTTAAAAGATAACCCTTGTCTCTATTAATAAGATTGTCAGATAAGCGAATCTCTTCCGGCAGTCAGCGATGTGCCAGCACTGAGAAGTGACATGCCATCAGAGACTCTGTCATCATAAGGTTTATGCACTCAACATGCTCATCGCCCGGCGATCACGAATCAAAGGCGCTGCTTCTTATCGGCCCGTTTAACTGCACCGTCGGTGATCACCCTATAGCTCGCTAGGACCCTCGCCACGCGATGATGTCAGGCTGGCCTGTTTTCTCGACGCGACCATTCTTGCATGTCCTGAAACTATAGACCTATATCTCTAACGTCGATCAGTTGTAGAATTTTGGAAAACGTATTATGTTCGAGTATAATGACTTTTCTGGAGACTAGAAATCTACTCTGTAGGAATCAGCATGGGTTTCGAAAAAGACGATCGTGTGAAACCCAGCTCGCGCTATTCGTCCACGAGACTCAAAGGGCCATAGACACGGTTTCCCAGGTAGATGCCGTGTTTCTTGACTTCCGCAAGGCGTTCGATACAATTCCCCACAGTCGTTTAATGAACAAATTAAGAGCATATGGACTACCAGACCAATTGTGTGACTGGATTGAAGAGTTCCTAGATAACAGAACGCAGCATGTCATTCTCAATGGAGAGAAGTCTTCCGAAGTAAGAGTGATTTCACGTATGCCGCAGGAGAGTGTCGTAGGACCGTTGCTATACGCAATATAGTAACAATGGAAAATTGTACTGAAGTGCAGGAGGATCTGCAACGAATTGACGCATGGTGCAGGGAATGGCAATTGACTCTCAATGTAGGCAAGTGTAATGTGCTGCGAATACATAGAAAGAAAGATCCTTTATCATTTAGGTACAATATAGCAGGTCAGCAACTGGAAGCAGTTAATGCCATAAATTATCTGGGAGTAGGCATTAGCAGCGATTTAAAATGGAATGATCATATAAAGTTGATCGTCAGTAAAGCGGATGCCAGACTTAGATTCATTGGAAGAATCCTAAGGAAATGCAATCCGAAAACAAAGGAAGTAGGTATTGTGTTAGTTCTATAGCTACACCGAAAGGGAAAACAGCAAAACGTGGATGTACATGTTGAAACTTTCACATGTTCTGGACGGTCGTTGTTACGCGCGTGACTACAATGTTCAAAGTTAATAGGATACAATTCGAGATATCCTCTTACATTTCGGGAGATCATTGCCTGGGACAGCCGAGTGTAGAGTTATTGTGTGTTAGCACAACAAGAGGAAAAAATCCAATGCGACTCAGGGCGTCCGTAGCAGTTGCTCACCAGTGTGGGATCCGTACCAGATATTGTTGATAGAAGAGATAGAGAAGATCCAACGGAGAGCAGCGCGCTTCGTTACAGGACCATTTAGTAATCGCGAAAGCGTTACGGAGATGATAGATAAACTCCAGTGGAAGACTCTGCAGGAGAGACGCTCAGTAGCTCGGTACATGCTTTTGTTGAAGTTTGGAGAACACACTTTCACCGAGGGATCAAGCAGTATATTGCTCCCTCCTACGTATATCTCGCGAAGAGACCATGAGGATAAAATCAGAGACATTAGAGACCACACAGAGGCATACCGACAATCTTTCTTTCCACAAACAATCCGAGACTGGAAAAGACGGGAGAACCGATAGAGGTAGTCAAAGTACCCTCCGCCACACACCGTCAGGTGGCTTGCGGAGTATGGATGTAGATGTAGAGAAATTTGAGCAACGATTGACTGCTTCAAGGTCACTCCAGCTGTGCCGTGTTTGTCTCTGTTGACTATCTAAACAGCTTGAGGGTAATTACTGCCAGCGACCGAGTGAGCAGTGAGAATCGATGTGCGAGCAGAAAGCTGCCAGTTATGATGATTAGATGTCGATGCATCGATATACCGAAATATCGCTATATTCTCCCAAAAGTATATATATATATATATATATATATATATATATATATATGGAGTCGTCGATAATTTTACTCCGCTTATATCGTTAATAAAATGGCAATATCGAGTGCCGATATTTTTTTAAATTCTATTTTTTCGCAATTTTCGGTAAATATTTGAAGTTGTTCTTTTGAAATTGTAGTATAATATAATTTATAATTTTACTTTCACTGTGTGAAGGAATCTTACTTACTACTTTTTGAGCTTTCTTCACGACCAGTCTTTCCCTTTGACTGTGGGAAGCAAGTATAGAACCAAATAAGAAGTCCGATTGCACTGACGGTGGCGGTGTGAATGAAATAACATGATATCCGATGTGAGGAAATAGCACGCCAGTTGGGTTAAAAAACTATTTTTAACGCAAACATTGTCCTATTTCTTCACATCGGCATTCTTCAAAACCAGTTGCTGAAACTCATGAACAAAAATCTAAATGACAAGATTTCTCTTAGGCGTGGGCGGAGACGTGTAAGGGGAAATGCTGACGTAATCGGCGCTGCTACTACCAACAGAAACTGCGACGTTTAATTTCACAACAAAATTTTAACAGTAAAACTGTTAAGTAGCTAGCGTTTGCAGAAATGTAAAACAGGAAAATAGACATGAAGTGTTCCAGATAAATCCGATATGTGATGAAACCGAACGACAGACCCATCGGAGACGTTTTATTTTGCCACTTACCTGCACTTACCAAGTGTGAATGTGCACCTTTCCTTTCTAGTTCTTGCTCTAAGGGGGATTTCCGCTTATGTGTTGGCTGAAGACCCAACGCCGTGTTACGAGTGGAGGCCGAAATGCATGCGTTTTAGCTCACGCAGGCTGGCGTGAGGAGGGAAGAACTATACTGACGTGAGGTCTGGAACATGAGAAGGAATGAGAATTCAGAAGGCAGACGTAATTAGTTTGATACTTAACTTTAATCCATTAATGATGAACGTCGCTCTTGACGGTACATGATTCACAATATTATCTGTTCAGAATACATTCTTGAAGATATTTCTTATAGTAATTGAAGGCTATGCTAAACTGTCGTCTCTGCAAATGAGAGCGTATGTAGTCAGTGAACCATCGCTAGCAAAGTCGGCTGCCCAACTGGGGCGAGTGCTAGGGAGTCTCTCTAGACTAGATCTGCCGTGTGGCGGCGCTCGGTCTTCAATAACTGATAGTGGCGACACTCGGGTCCGACGTATACTAACGGACCGCTGCCGATTTAAAGGCTACCACCTAGCAAGTGTGGTGTCTGGCGGTGACACCACGTCCGCAGCTCGTGGTCTTGCGGTAGGGATTTTCTCTGCCTCGTGATGACTAGGTGTTGTGTGTTCTTCATCATCATTGACGCACTCAAGTCGCCGAAGTGGTGTCAACTAAAGAGGACTTGCAATACGGCGGGCGAACTCCCCCGCATGGGGCCTCCAGGCCAACAGTGCCATACGATCATTTCATTTCTAAGGGGGATGAGAAGGCTGCTAGCTTGTTGATGTACGGAATGCAATATTAAATCAGTACTGAAAGATGCTGCTATAAAACTGGCAGTATATTTACAACGTGCAGCCGATATTTTTCTTTTGCCCGGTACGTAGACATTTCTCCGTCTGTATATCGATAATTTTTCGAAATATTTCGATAAATTTTTCGATGTATTTTTTAAATATCGATGTATCAGAATGAGATTCTCACTCTGCAGCGGAGTGTGCGCTGATATGAAACATCCTGGCAGATTAAAACTATGTGCCGGACCGAGACTCGAACTGGGGACCTTTGCCTTTCGCGGGCAAGTGTTCTACCAACTGAGCTACCCAAGCACGAATCACGCCCCGTCTTCACAGCTTTACTTCCGCCAGTACCTCCTCTCCTACCTTCCAAACTTTACAGAAGCTCTCATGCGAACCTTGCAGAACTAGCACTCCTGAAAGAAAGGATATTGCGGAGACATGGCTTAGCCACAGCCTGGGGGATATGTCCAGAATGAGATTTTCATTCTGCAGCGGAGTTTGCGCTGATATGAAACTTCCTGGCAGATTAAAACTGTGTGCCGGACCGAGACTCGAACTCGGGACCTTTGCCTTTCGCGGGCAAGTGCTCTACCAACTGAGCTACCCGACCACGACTCACGCCCCGTCCTCACGGCTTAACTTCGGCCAGTACCTCGTCTCCTACCTTCCAAACTTTACAGAAGCTCTCCTGCGAACGGGGCGTGAGTCGTGGTCGGGTAGCTCAGTTGGTAGAGCACTTGCCCGGGAAAGGCAAACGCCCTGAGTTCGAGTCTCTGTCTGGCACACAGTTTTAATCTGCTAGGAAGTTTCATCGATGTACCAGATTTCCAATATTTTTAAAAATATCGACAGTCCTAGTACAAGCGTATCCTGAAAGTACCCTGTATTTCTGATAAAAACCTATGGTCCTCCCAGTAAAGGGGACAGGAAAGTTAAACAGCTGAACAATCTGTGACGGTGACGGAATACTGGCAGCTTTGCTTTTCCAGCTCCAGCTACCAGATGGCCTCTTGCGGAATGCTGACCGGCTGTTGTTTGTCGCCCGCAGGAACTGGAAGACCGCGAGAGGAGCCTGATAGCCACGCAGGGCCGCACCGACGCCTCCCTGCAGGCGCTGCAGCGGGAGAACCGCTACAGCGAGGACAAGGTCAAGGAACTCGAGAAGAAGGTACGTCGCCTGCACATACACATAAAATATGCTAAGTGTCTCTACTCTTATGCGATACATATATCTACTTAAAATTTTGCCATTTTTGTTACAAGCCACCAACTCGTTTACGACTACCGTTAACACAGTTCCACGAGGTCCCTCCAACTTACCTTAAAAAATGTTGTTCCTCAGTTGCTCGAATGACGTTCCAGATACCGCTCTGACATCTGAATTCGAACTCCAGCTTCCTAGTGAATCTACTATGCCTGCAGCAGAAGAAGAAGCGTAGTAGGTGTCATTCTGTTGCGTGATGGAAAATACTGCTTGAAATGCTAGCGAGTGATAGGGTGCTGGGCACATAAACCTTGCATAATTTTTATTTGCTTCAACAGCATCTTACCAGTGACAAAAATTTGTCACAAGAGACGTTACAACAAGTACTGTAAAATTCTCAATACTCCAACCATGAAAATGAGAACATTTACCAAAACTTAAATGCTTGTATACGTGACTTTCAGATACGATAAACAGTGAGGTAATCAACGTTAAGCTTACAAGTTAAAAAAAAAAAAGGTCGCGTAAGCAAATGATGCATTACAATCAGGCTACCAACTTGAGCTAGCTCAGACATCGCTCAGTTCTTTTAACACACACACACACACACACACACACACACACACACACATACACACACAGACAGAGAGAGAGAGAGAACGTAAATATTACAATGTTGTTGTCGTTGTTTTGGTCCTCAGTCCTGAGACTGGTTTGATGCAGCTCTCCATGCTACTCTATCCTGTGCAAGCTTCTTCATCTCCCAGTACATACTGCAACCTACATCCTTCTGAATCTGCTTAGTGTATTCATCTCTTGGTCGCCCTCTACGATTTTTACCCTCCACGCTGCCCTCGAACGCTAAATTTGCGATCCCTTGATGCCTCAGAACATGTTCAACCAACAGGTCCCTTCTTCTTGTCAAGTTGTGCCACAAGCTCCTCTTCTCCCCAATTCTATTCAATACCTCGTCATTAGTTATGTGATCTACCCATCTAATCTTCAGCATTCTTCTGTAGCACCACATTTCGAAAGCTTCTAGTCTCTTCTTCTCCAAACTATTTATCGTCCATGTTTCACTTCCATACATGGCTACACTCCATACAAATACTTTCAGAAACAACTTCCTGACACTTAAATCTATACTCGATGTTAACAAATTTCTCTTCTTCAGAAACGCTTTCCTTGGCATTGCCAGTCTACATTTTATATCTTCTCTACTTCAACCATCATCAGTTATTTTGCTTCCCAAATAGCAAAACTCCTTTACTACTTTAACTGTCTCATTTCCTAATCTAATACCCTCAGCATCACCCGACTTAATTCGACTACATTCCATTATCCTAGTTGTGCTTTTGTTGATGTTCATCTTATATCCTCCTTTCAAGACACTGTCCATTCCGTTCAACTGCTCTTCCAGGTCCTTTGCTGTCTCTGACAGAATTACAATGTCATCGCCGATCCTCAAAGTTTTTATTTCTTCTCCACGGATTTTAATACCTACTCCGAATTTTTCTTTTGTTTCCTTTACTGTTTGCTCAATATACAGATTGAATAACATCTGGGATAGGCTACAACCCTGTCTCACTCCCTTCCCAACCACTGCTTCCCTTTCATGCCCCTCGAATCTTATGACTGCCATCTGGTTTCTGTACAAATTGTAAATAGCCTTTCGCTCCCTGTATTTTACCCCTGCCACCTTCAGAATTTGAAAGAGAGTATTCCAGTCAACATTGTCAAAAGCTTTCTCTAAGTCTACAAATGCTAGAAACGTAGGTTTGCCTTTCCTTAATCTTTCTTCTAAGATAAGTCGTATGGTCAGTATTGCCTCACGTGTTCCAACATTTCTACGGAATCCAAACTGATCTTCCCCGAGGTCGGCTTCTACCAGTTTTTCCATTCGTCTGTAAAGAATTCGTGTCACTGTTTTGCAGCTGTGACTTATTAAACTGACAGTTCGGTAATTTTCACATCTTTCAACACCTGCTTTCCTTGGGATTGGAATTACTATATTCTTCTTGAAGTCTGATGGTATTTCACCTGTGTCATACGTCTTGCTCACCAGATGGTAAAGTTTTGTCAGGGCTGGCTCTCCCAAGGCCGTCAGTAGTTCTTATGAAATGTTGTTTACTTCCGGGGCCTTGTTTCGACTCAGGTCTTTCAGTGCTCTGTCAAACTCTTCACGCAGTACCGTATCTCCCATTTCATCTTCATCTACATCCTCTTCCATTTCCATAATATTGTCCTCAAGTACATCGCCCTTGTATAGACCCTCTATACACTTCTTCCACCTTTCTGCTTTCCCTTCTTTGCTTAGAACTGGGTTTCCATCTGAGCGCTTGATCTTCATACAAGTTGCTCTCTTTTCTCCAAAGACCTCTTGAATTTTCCTGTAGTCAGTATCTACCTTACCCCTAGTGAGATAAGCCTCTACATCCTTACATTTATCCTCTAGCCATCCCTGCTTAGCCATTTAGCACTTCCTGTCGATCTCATTTTTGAGACGTTTGTATTCGTTTTTGCCTGCTTCATTTACTGCATTTTTATATTTTCTCCTTTTTTTCAATTAAAGTCAATATTCCTTCTGTCGCCCAAGGATTTCCACTAGCCCTTGTCTTTTTACCTACTTGATTCTCTGCTGCCTTCGCTACTTCATTCCTCAGAGCTACCCATTCTTCTTTTGCTGTATTTCTTTCCGCCATTCCTGTCAATTGTTCCGTTATGCTCTCCCTGAAACTCTGTATAACCTCTGGTTTAGTCAGTTTATCCAGGTCCTATCTCCTTACATTCCCACCTTATTGCAGTTTCTTCAGTTTTAATCTACAGTTCATAACCAATAGATTGTGGTCAGAGTCCACATCTGCCCCTGGCAATGTCTTACAATTTAAAACCTGGTTCCTAAATCTCTGTCTTAGCATTATATAATCTATCTGAAACCTTCTAGTATCTCCAGGCCTCTTCCATATATACAACCTTCATTCATGATTCTTGAACCAAGTGTTAGCTATGATTAAGTTATGCTCTATGCAAAATTCTACCAGACGGCTTCCTATTTCATTTCTTACCCCTTCTTGTTCTTCTTAAAGTGACGTAACCACAAATCGGGGGCCAGAAGATCTTACAAGGCCCTTACAACCTTAACTAAACAATCAATACAAGTGTTTGTATACCATGGCACAGGAGTCTTGAATTTACAAAATTATTGTAGCAATTAAAAAGAAAAGAAAATGCAAAACGACAGCCGATTTCAGGACATGGGCTGTTACACGAATGCATTTAATTTTTAAAAAATAATAATAATTTCTTGTATGTGAATAAATACGGACAGGAGACTTGCACAAAACAATCACATGCCGGCCGGGGTGGCCGAGTAGTTCTAGGCGCTACTGTCTGGAACCGCGCGGCCGCTACGGTCGCAGGTTCGAATGCTGCCCCGGGCGTGGATGTGTGTGATGTCCTTAGGTTAGTTAAGTTTAAGTAGTTCTAATTCTCGGGGACTGATGACCTTAGAAGTTAAGTCCCATAGTGCTCAGAGCCATTTGTACCAAAACAATCAACATTAAAATGTAATTTCTGTTCGACCTTTGCCAGTAAGCATAAAATAACTTGGGATTTGCTATTAACACGCAATGCTGACCCAGACAGAGGCCTATGACAACTATGATTGTCACTGTCCAAAGCTAAGCAGCATTATACAAGAGATCCCACACTCAAGCGAGGCATTTCGCGAACGCCGATGGTCCTTCTTGGCACTTTTGCCACACGTAACAGAAGTGCTAACCATTTCCTTAGCACCCTTGTGTTTGGCTGTAAGTAAATACCAGCAGCCAACCTCCACGACTGGTGTAGCAGAAGTAAGGAACTTGACGATTCCGCGAACGCAAACCCATGGCCATGAAGGCAGAGTAAAACAATAATTCTTCAGCTGTCGTATGCACAACGTTCCCTTTTACAGTAATACTTGGCTGGAAATTAACATTGGCACGGCGGCATCCACAACCAAGGCAGCCAAAACTCCGTAGACGCAATCCCGCGGCCAGGAGGCGGAAGGAAGCAATAATTCTTCAACGCGCACAGTTTCCACAGCTACCACAACACTACGAATCGGACCACTGTCTTTGGGAGACACGCCTGTTACTCTATCGGAACAGCAGGCAAACATTTGTGCCAGGGAGCGCACGTGTTGTTAAGTGGGCTTGGAGAATGAGTCCATGCTTTCTCGTGAGACGCCGACCAACAGGTCGCTTGGAAACGCCGAGCAAAGAAGTTTCATGGGCGGCAGAAATCAGGTCTAGTCCGCACACAGCTCACTGGTATCCAGCAAGACATTTGAGCAGATAAGCAACCGAGGAGGCGTGCAGTTTTGTACTACTACTACTACTAGTAGTAGTAGTAGTTTTAATTCAGTGATGGATCGCTTTTATACAGGTATCTAACATGACGTAGCATTACATTTTAAGAATGAAAAATGTGATACATATATAAAGGGACTTACATACTTCCAGGTATAGTTTGTCAAGAACGGGACACATAAGCGGCGGTGCGCTTATAGTAGGACCCACCCAGACATTTTTATGGAGTAATTTAGCAAGAAACTATGGAAATCCTAAATTAGGAACAGCTGACACCATCAACGGACTATATAACGATATCCGCTAAATGGCTAAAACATTCCAGTAAAAGTCTGATTGACAATGCACCCTTTGTTTCAAAATTAGTTACTAACACCCAGAAGAGTCCCCCTGAAATAAACGTTAATAAAATGAACATGTTACTCTATCTTTCTGGTCTTAATGCGTGATTAAAAGATGTTAACTGATTCACAATAAGACATTCAGTAATTTTGAAAAACACAACGACAGTTAATTTAGCCGTAATTCAAAATGGAACACATTCTAGAAATAATATCAGTTACAATGTTCTTTAACTACATTCTTGCACATAATACACCTAATCTGTTTAGTTTGTTTATTTTTATTGACTGCAAATGCTGTATTTAAATTTATTGTTTATAGCTAATTAATGTGAGAGTTACGTTCGCCCTGACCCACTATTTATCAGCTTCTAAGTGAAGTCCTTCCTGAAAAATAATCTACTTGCAGCCAGGGGCACAGTCAGGGTAATCCACCAGGAAACATACTGTACCTCCCACAAGTCCAGCGAAAATCAGAATTGCACGCAAGTCGTCCTAAATGTAATCGGACAGGTACACAGTAGAGAGTAGCAATATGGCCTGGGCTAGAGCTTACGAGGTTTGGCTATAAAATAACGGTGCTATTGCTGCAAAACATTTTATTTAAAAAAAATACATAGGGGAGAGTCGGTTAAAACAGGGTACTTAATAAACAAAGTGGCATATGTAATGAACTATGTGTACCAATCTGTTTAGTTTTTAATGACTAATTGTCCAATCTGTGAACTTACAATTGGGCATGAAAAACACATTTAAAAAAATGTCTCATCACAGAAAATAATTTTTACACTTGTGTCAGCTACCCCGTTTTATCAGACTAGTTGGATAGAATAGGGTACTACATTATAAAGAAAATAAAAAAAACTCCATCTTCAAACCCTGACAATCACTTCATGTATAAAAATCACATTTATATGGTTCATCATCATCTTAATTAATGCCAGAGCACTGTTCATGAGCCCATTCACTACACTTGTAACACTTCACCCAGCCTTCTTGACTTAGAATTAGAGAAAAGTTCATTACAATAAATGCAAGCTGTATTATTATCTTCTCCTTCCTCTTCTGAAGATGTGCTATACTCCCGTACTTTTCCAACTTTCTTTGCTTTCTTCTGTCCTACATTTCTGACTCCAGTAGGCCTACAACTGTTAGAATGTGGCTCCATTTGAAGTTTCATTTTGGGAGTCTTTCCCTTTTTCATAGAAGACTTTAATTCTTACTTATAAGGTGACCTTGTAAGAACAGCTGTCTTTCCTCTTCTTCTATGAGATTTTTGTTCCTTTCTTTCAGCTATCGGCACTGCTTTTATGTCTTTCGGAGAGACGTGGAAAGCTGAAGACCCTGGTGTGGTTGGAAAAGATGTTTCTCTGTTTAATGATTCTGAAGTAGGTTCCGAAGGCGGTACATCACCTTTCTCCAACAGTAGGTCAGTGTCTGTTGTTTCAGAAGGATGATACACCCAATCATGGAAAATATCTGCATGTAGTGGGAAGATTCCAGTTTTACCGAATGCATTTACAGCAGTCTCAAAAGAAGCAGCCATCATGAATGCTGTCCCATACAGCCCTACAACTTGATTGATGGTTATCACTCGTCCAGGATGACACTGAAGCCACTTTAGAAGCTCTTGAGAGTAATAATTACTCAGTGGGGTCATGACTGCGACATCCAGAGGCTTCATTCGGTGGCTGCAGTGTGGGAGAAAGCATAAGAGATAAACATGGTTTTCTCTAGCCATATCAATGAATTCAATACTCTTCGTGTGTGTTGAGTGACCATCCAAGAGCAGAAGAACAGGTTTCTCTGCAGTTGGTTTAGAAAATTCAACAAATCGTTGAAACCACTTCAGGAAAATTTCTTTCTGCATCCATCCGCTAGGCTGACACTCCGCAGTAGATCCTGGAGTAGCATTATCCAGCAGCTCAGGCTTGGCTCTTTGTCTAGGGAACACAAACATTGTGGGCATATAAATTCCAGAAGCGCTCATACGGGCTACAGCAGTCACTAAGTTGCATCCCTCCACAGAAACCAAACCGCCAACTTGACGTTTTCCCCTCAAAGCAAGCACCTTTGACTGCTCATTAGGGACCGTTGTTATTCCTGTCTCAACCACGCTATAGACTCTATCGGCTGTGAAGTTGTACCTATTATAAAGTTCTAACAGCAGACCAAAGAACTGCTTCACCACTGCACGGTTGAAGCCCATTGCTCTGGCAAGAGATGTTGGCTCGGCAGAACGCAGGCTTATTGAGGATTCCTCTTCAAAAACGAATAGAACCAGCATTTACCTGCCATCTTCTTAGTCTTGCTGAAGTTATGCGGCAAGCTATTTTTCTCCGGCAGTTCGAAACCAAGACTTTCGCACCTCATCGATGGTCAATCCAAACAATCTGCTTTCCATTAACAGGATATATTCAGCTAATTAATTTTCCTGCTCCTGATTAAATACAGGTTTGTAGCAGCCTAGACCTAAATCAAAAACAATAATAATAATAATAATAATAACTGCAACAGTTTAATTAATTTTTTCTAAAATAGTAAATAGGTAATAATTAATTGAATCCCTCAGCTGCCGACAGGTGGTGTTGACATACCTGGATGGGGACAGCTGAAAATGTGTGTCCCGACCGGGACTCGAACCCGGGATCTCCTGCTTATATGGTAGACGCTCTATCCATATTCTTTTAATTTTTTTTTATTGTTGTGATTGGTCGTTGCGGACGTCGCAAGACATCCTGTTCAAGTTCGGTGGTTGATCCTTCCACTCAGTTTTTTATTACAGAGGCCAACCGGCTCTCTGACCGAACACGCTGAGCTACCGAGCCGGCGAGCCACCGAGGACACAGATGAATAGCGCGACTGCAGGGACCTATCCCTTCCACGCCCCCCCCCCCCCCCTTCCGTGAAACCCACATTCCCAACTGTCCACAGTCTACATATGTAATGTTCCTAATAGATACTTTGCTCATCCACTCATTACTCGCGTCCACTAAAGTAACGATTCCCGTAAGAGTTCGGGCAACCTGTGCGCATTCGCACAGACGAAGGTCAATGGCCGGGTAGCCATTTAACTATAGATGAAGATAGTAACTGTTCTCGAAAGAACAGAGTGGATGAACAAAGTATCTATTAGCAACATTACATATGTAGATTGTGGACAGTTAGGAATGTGGGTCTCACAGGGGCGTGCAAGGGATAAGTCTCTGCAGTCGCGCTCTTCATATATGTCCTCAGTGGCTCAGATCGCCGGCACGGTAGCTCAGCGCGTTCGGTCAGAGGGGTAGCAGCCCTCTGTAATAAAAAAAAACTGGGTTAATCGATCATCAACGAACTTAAACGGATGTCTTACGACGTCCGCTCCGAGCAGATGCAACGAACGAAACCGAACAAAATAAGATTTAAAAAAATTAAAAATAAAAGATGGATAGAGCGTATTCCATGTAAGCAGGAAATTCCGGGTTCGAGTTCCGGTCGGGGCACGTATTTTCAGCTGTCCCCATCGAGGTATGTGAACAACACCTGTCGGCAGCTGAGGGTTTCAATTAATTATCATTTTTTCTAGAGAAGCTGCACGGTCATCAATGGTATCTGTTCTTTCGAGAACGGTTACTATCTTCATCTGTAGTAAATAGACCTTTTTTTACACGTGCTTCCAGAGTACTCTGAAGAACCCCGAAGGACTTCGATGCTTTCCAATAGCCCATTGTTTGGGCCAAAACTGGCGCTACAGTTTCTTTCATACTCTCTTGACTCCATGACTGTCTGTCACTTTTCCTTTTATAAGGCACCTTAATTATGGAATAATTTAAGTTAGATCCTGTGAATAATAATAATAAATTTTCTAACTGAACAAATTAAATAAACTATTTGAAAATCGCAAATGGCGATTTTTAAACCAGTTCGATAAAACGGGGCACTACCCAGTTTTATCAAACTTAGTGGCACCCTGTTGTTTTATCCGACAACGCCATGTTAAGAACAAATTGATTTCAACAGCCCTTGAGCGGGACAAACATTTTGAAACACTCACCGATCTGTAGTGCAGACAACGTTTAACTTATATCATACTTACTTTACAATCTTCAAAATAGTGTCTTCGAAATATAAACGTACAATTCACAGTCGAATATTACAACACAACACTGTAAAAATATATTTTTCCACCGAGAGAACTCGCGGTTGCTTTCAACGGACTGCAGCTATTCTAAGAATGAAGGTCATCGAGTGGGAAAGAGGTTACTATGCTTACCGGGAGATGACAACACATATCAGACGAGAAAAGTACGATACCCTGTTTCGTCAGACTACCCTGTTTTACCTGACCCTCCCCTATTTTAGTTACTGTCACTCTCAATGTACTTCCCTCCTCTATCCCTATAACGCTCCATGCGAATTTCTTATTGACGGAAACAGATTTGGAAGTTTTAGTCTGTGAGCTCCTTGATGATGAGTGACGCTTTTTCTTCCACTGCTTAAACGAGCTGAAATCTTGTTCATTTTATGGCAGTCTGATATTGGGAAATGGATAAAAGTCACATCGTGTAAATCAGACGAATAAGGTGGGTGGTCTAACATTGGGATGCTGTATACTTCGCTAGAAACCTCTTAGCAGACAAAGCTGTATGAGATGGTGCTTCGTCTTGTTGCAGAATCCTGATTTGTTCTTCCAAAATTCGGGTTTTCACTCATTATTTTCTCACAGAGTTGAGCAAGAGCTTCAAGGTAGTAATACGTATTACATCTTCATCTACATATATACTCCGCTAGCCACCAAACGGTGTGTGGCGGAGGGCACTATTCGCACCAATCGCACCAATGTCATATCCAACCGCCCCCCCCCCCCCCCTCCCTCTGTTCCACTCGCGGATCGCGTGAGGGAAAAACGACAGTCTGAACGCCTCAGTACGAGCTCTAATTTCCCTTATCTTTGAATCTTGATCCTTGCGCGATATGAAAGTTTTTGGTAATAATATTTGCTCTACATCCTCGGCGAAGATCGGATTTTGGAATTTAGTGAGTAGCCCCTTCCGTTTAGCGCGTCGTCTATCTGCAAGTGTGTCCCACTTCAAACTTTCTATGAGATTTGTAACGCTCTCGCGATGGCTAAATGTACAAGTCACGAATCTTGCCGCTCTTCTTTGGACCTTCTCAATCTCTTGAATCAGACCCAACTGATAAGGATCCCATACAGACGAACAATACTCTAAGACTGGACGAAATAAAGTATTGTAAGCAATTTCCTTTGTTGAAGGACTGCATCGCTTCAGGATTCTACCGATAAACCGCAATCTGGAGTTCGCCTTACCCGTTACTTGTGTAATCTAATCATTCCATTTGAGATCATTTCGAATACTCACACCCAGATACTTGACGGATGTTACCGCTTCCAAAGACTGGATATTTATTTTGTACTCGTACAATAATGGGGATATTCGATTTGTTATACGCAGTAGGTTACACTTACTAATAATGAGAGATAACTGCCAGTCATTACACCACGCATTTATTTTCTGCAAATCCTCATTGATTTGTTCACAGCTTTCGTGCGAACTACTTTCCTGTAGACTACAGCATCATCGGTAAACAGTCTAATGCCGCTGTCAATATCATCAACCAGATCGTTTATGTAAATTGTAAAAAGCAGCGAACCTATTACGCTGCCCTGGGGCACACTTAAAGTTAAGCTTATTTCTGTTGAAGTCACCCTATACAGTTCTCTGTCTGTTAGAAAACTATCCAACTGCATGTGTCATCGGATAGACCGTAAGCGCGCCCTTTTTGGAGCAAGCGACAGTGCGGAACTGAGTCGAGCGCCTTTCGAAAGTCGAGAAATATGGCATCAACCTGGCAGCCAGTATATCATGCACAAAGATGGCCAGCTGTGTCTCGCATGACCGCTGTTTCCTAAAACCGTGCTGGTTTCTGCAGATGAGCTTCTCAGAGTCTAGAAAGGTCATTATGTCTGAACACAAAATATGTTCCATGATTCTACAACAAATCGATGTCAGTGAAATTGGTCGGTAATTATGTGCATCCGATTTTCTACCCTTTTTGTAGACTGCTATGACTTGGGCTTTTTTCGAGTACCGTGGAACTTTCCGCTGTTCCGATGATCTCTGGTAGATGATGGCTAAGAATGGTGCTATATTTGTAGCATAGTCAACATAAAATCTTACGGGGATACTGTCTGGGCCAGATGCCTTCCTGACGTCTAAGGATCTTAACTGTTTTGTAATCCCTGATACACTAAATACAGTGTCAGCCATCCTTGCGTTTGTTCGATAATAGAAAGGGGGAATGGTGCTGCAGTCCTCACGTAAAGGAGCTTTTGAAAGATAGGTTTAGAATTTCGGCCTTCTGTTTATCATCATCCGTTACATTACCCGTACTGTCAGCAAGCAGCAAGAGAAGGTATTGAATTATGTGTAGCGTTCACAGATTTTACGTACGACCAAAATTTTTTGGGGTTATGTTTAGAATTTACACATAAAGTATTGCTTTCAAATTCGTTAAATGAATCTCTCATTGACCTTTTGCCAGCTGCTTTCATTTCGCATAATTTCTGTTTGTCAGCGGGGCAGTGACTAAATTTAAAACGACTGTGCAAAATTCTCTGCTTTCTCAGCAACTTCCTGATATGTTTGTTGCCGGCCGCGGTGGTCTCGCGGTTCTAGGCGCGCAGTCCGGAACCGCGCGACTGCTACGGTCGCAGGTTCGAATCCTGCCTCGGGCATGGATGTGTGTGATGTCCTTAGGTTAGTGAGGTTTAAGTAGTTCTAAGTTCTAGGGGACTGATGACCACAGCTGTTAAGTCCCATAGTGCTCAGAGCCATTTGAACCATTTGATATGTTTGTTGAACCGAGGTGGATCCTTTCCCTCCCCTACATGTTTACTAGTCACATATTCCTCTAGCACGTGGTGGACAATACCTTTAAATTCCGACCTTTATTTGCTTTTACAAAGAAGAAAACTATACGCTTTTTTTTTTTTTTTTTTTTTCAACTTCCACTGACATAGAAGCCACACCGACATTATGGTCGCTAATACCTTTTTCCAGATTAAATTCCTCAAAAAGATCAGGTCTGTTTATCGCCAAGATATTTAATGTTTCCAATTTCGAGTTGGATTTCTAACCAGTTGCTCAAGGGTGTATGTTGAGAGCACTCCTAGAATAACTTCACACGAGTCTTTGCTTCTGCCCCCTGTGATAAACGTGAAATTTTCCCAGTCAATGGACGCCAGATTAAAGTCTCCACCTATAACTAATGGATAATTTGGATATTTATTTCCTATGTACTCAAGACTTTCCCTGACACGTTCTGCGACGTGTGTTGCTGCGGATGCTGGTGGTCTATAAAAACATCCTAATACGATGGTCACTCCTTGTCTGATTGACAGCTTTATCCAGACTATTTCACAGTCCGACCCAGTATCGATCTCAACTGCGTTTAAACAGCTTTTAACTGCAATGGACACACCACCTCCCACAGCATCGGTCCAATCCTTCCTAAACATTGTCCAATCCGAGTTCAAAATTTCTCTGCTATTTATGTCTGGTTTCAGCCAGCTTTCGGTACCTATTACGATATTGGCATTACTACTGTTTAATTCGGCGAGTAACTCGGGGATTTTGCTACAGACACTTCGACAATTTACTAACATGAGATTTAGATTAATTAATAGTTAGACCTTCAACAATCCAGTGAAAACACACATAGTTCCATGAATATCGCAAAAAATAATCCTCAATCCTCATCGCTTTGAATCTTGATTGGCTCGTTCAAGCTTTTTCAGTCTCGGTGAAGAAGAGCACTTCCAGTGCATGCACAGGCGGTTAGTTTCTGGATCATAAGTGAAAAACCAAGATTCGTCACATGTTATCGCTCTTTCCAAGAAATAATGATCATTTTCAGTGGTACTCAAAATGTCAGTTCAAACAAAAGTGTCAGTACAAACACTTTTAACGAGCTCGTTTTTGTTCGATCGCTGATAATTTTTGGCATCAGTTTCACACACACTTTCCTTTTATTAAACTGGTTATGTAACATTTGCCTTACGCATTCCTTTCAGTTCAGTTTCAGCAATCGATCGAATACCCAACCGACGGTCAGATCGAGTCAAATTATTTACTTTTTCGAAATTTTCATACATTTTTTTTTATGTTGAAGAGCGACCTGGGCGTGAGTCACCTACGTCTTCTATACCACTTCGAACCACTCAAAAACTCGAATAGGCAATAAACAGTCTTCGCCATACACTTCTTTTACTAAAAGATTTCAATAGCAAGTTTTTTCAAGTTTCGTGTGAAATTTCACGGCAATTCGTTACTCTGTTATTACACTTATCATTTTTCCGGCAAAGCAAAATAACAACTCTTACACAAATGAAGGTCGCGGCCACAGTGACACAATGATTTGTCTACTGACACCAGAGATGACGCATTCGACTGAGAAAGCTTCATGCTTCATAGCTATTCGTCAATCATCTTCGGCCATGAGTACTTAATCGGTAACGCATCAGTCCCGTTATTTTATAGCCACACCTCGTGTTTGGGTCAGGGAACTAGGATACGGGGACGTATGAAATGTGTTGTGTTGCGGCAGTGGTAACTGCTCCGCCACTTAACATTGCACTCCCCTCTGGTCAGTGGATGGATGGTTCAGACGGCTCTGAGCACTATGGGACTTAACATCTGAGGTCATCAGTCCCCTAGAACTTACAACTACTTAAACCTAACTAACCTATGGACATCACACACATCCACGCCCGAGGCAGGATTCGAACCTGCGACCGTAGCAGTCGCGCGGTTCCAGACTGAAGCGTCTAGAACCGCTCGGCCACACTGGCCGGCTCTGGTCAGTGAATGCTTCCAGTTATAAATGCATTTCTGCCTGACCACTGTTATCTCTGCCTCACCACTTTATCATCTCTGTTGAACTCAAAGATACATTCCACTGCAGATCCTCACAGTGCGACTGTTAGTTGGTGTGGGAGGAGTAGAGGCTGAAAGTGAGCGACAATAAAGTGCACTCAATAAAATTTACTTACATCTACATACATACACACTACGCAAATCACAATATGACGCTTGGTGGAAGGTACCTTGTACCACTTGTAAACAGATCGGAGGTAAAAACGACTGCTATATGCCTCCATACACACCCTAGTTTCTATTATCTCCGTGTTCCTTGTGCCAAATGTGCGTTGGCGGCAGTAGAATCGTTCTGCAGTCAGCTTCAAATGCCAGTTCTCTAAATTTTCTCAGTAGTCTTCCACAAAAATAATGTTGTCTACCCTCCATGGATTCGCACTTGAGTTCACGAATAATCTCCGTACTATACGCATATTGATTGAATCTACCAGTAACAAATCTAGCAGCCCGCCTCTGAATTGCTTCGTTGTCTTTCTTTAATCCGACCTGGTGGGGATCCCAAACGCTCAAACAGTACTAAAGAATGAGTAGCACTAGTTTTCTGTGAGCAGACTCCTTTACAAGACGACACTCTCTTAAAATTCTCCCACTAAACTTAAGTCGAGCAATCGCCTTCCTCACTACCAGTCTTATATGCTCGTTCCATTTTATACTGCTTAGCAGTGTTATTCCTGGACGTTAAATCGGTGTGACTGTGTCAAGCAGTATTCTGCCTTTGCTGTATTCGAACATTATGGGTTTATTTTTCCTACTCATCTGCATTAACCACATCTAGGACAAGCTGCCATGCGTCACACTAACTAGAAATCTTGTCTAAGTCATCTTGTTTCCTCCTACATACCTTCTATACACCACAGCGTCGTCAGCGAACAGCCACAGATTGCTCCTTACCCTGTCAGTCAGATCATTTATATTTGTAGAGAATAAGAGTGAGCCTACTGCACGTCCCTGATGAACACTCGCTTTCGAGGACAACATACTGAGTTCTATTACGAGAGTCACTCCAAAAGAAATGCACACTATTTTTGTAAAAATACAGTTTACATTCTGCATGTGTACAATTTTTACAGTGTGTATATACATCCTTCCCGCTTGTCTTCAAACTTAGTTCAACCTGTTCCCGTGAGTGGCACCATCACAGCATGTCTTCACGATGGCTGCTACACTTGACGTTCGTTAGAAGCAACGTGCTGTCATAGAATTCCTGTGCTCTGAAAACGAGACAGTGGTAAACGTCCACAAGGGTTTGAAAAATGTGTATGGAGGTGCTGCTACCGATCGCAGTACAGTTAGTCGGTGGGCAAGCAGGTTACGTGATGAAAGTGGGCACGGCAATATTGAGGATTGCCCTCGCAGCGGCAGGCCTCGTACTGAACACACTCCAGACAATGTGCAGAGAGTTAACGAATTGGTGACTGCTGACAGACGCATCACAGTGAACGAATTGTCACGCTACCTTGGGATAGGGGAAGGAAGTGTTTGCAGAATACTGAAAGTGTTGGCGTTAAAAAAGGTTTGTGCCAGGTGGGTTCCCAGGATGTTGACAGTGGCTCACAAAGAAACAAGAAAAACGGTATGCAGCGAACTTTTGGAACAGTACAAGAATGACAGAGATGAATTTCTTGGAAGAATTGTGACAGGTGATGAAACACGGCTCCATCATTTTTCACCAGAGACGAAGAGGCAGTCAATGGAGTGGGATCATGCAAATTCACCCAAGAAAAAAAAATTCAAAACCACACCTCCTGCTGGATAAGTTATGGCTACGGTGATTTTCGATTCCTAAGGACTCTTGCTTGTGGACATCATACCAAGTGGAACCACCATAAATTCTGATGCATATGTTTTTGTGACGGCTCCCAAACCCAAGGTCCTCGGCGGTACTTTTGGGGCAGCCACCACAAATTGTATAAAGCGTGGGTAGTGACCAGGATGTAGCTATGTCTGTTGGCCGAAAAATAATTAATGACAAGAATTGCGCCAGCTAGAATGAAGAGATAACTTATCTTTATTTCTGACGAAACGTGCACCAGCAATGCAAGTCCAAGTAATATCCAAGAGTAGTCCGTGTACTGAGCCTAGTCGAATACAATAGCAAATATCACACTGCAGTGGCTCCGCTATGAACTCCACGAAAGGTTAGCAAGAGACAATCGACAATAGACTGTCCGTGTCGGGGTCAGCGCTCCTCCTTATATGCAAAAGGCAGAGGGCGCTGCGGACTCGAGCTCAGCCACGGCGCGACCTCTTCCGTCGGCGGTAACGCCCTGAGACGCCGACGGCCGCGACAGGAACTGTGGCCAGCGATGTCACGGTCTGGGCGCGCGCGCGCGAGTTGTTTGGTTGGTTGGGTCCGTGGATACAACATATGTGACGACACTGAAGAAACTTCAAGCTCGACTGAGTCGTATTCGACCACATTGGCAAAAGCAGGATGTTTTGCTGTTGCACGACAATGCACGGCCACATGTCAGTCAAAAAACCACGTAAGCGATCACAAAACTCGGATGGACAACACTGAAACACCCGCCTTACAGTCCTGACTTGGCTTCATGTGACTATCATCTCTTTGGGAAACTGAAAAACTCTCTAAATGCAACAAGGTTTGAAGATGATGACTCCCTTGTGCACGCTGCCAAACAGTGGCTCCAGCAGGTTGGTCCAGGATTTTACCGAGCGGGTATACAGGGGCTGGTTCCAAGATCGCGTAAAGCAGTTGATAGGGATGGAAATTATGTGGAGAAATGAAAATATTGTTCCTAAAGGATGTATCTACACACTGTAAAACTTTCAAACATGTAGAATAAAAGATGGATTTTTAAAAAAATAGTGTGCATTTCTTTTGGAGTGACCCTCGTATCTAAGAAGTCTTCAAGCCTCTCACACATCTGGGAACCTATTCCGCATGCTCATACCCTTCTTAACAGTCTGCGGTGGGACACAGTGTCAAACGCTTTCCAGAAATCTAGGAATATGGAATCTGCATGCAGCCATTCACCCGTGGTTCGCAGGACATCATGTAAGGGACGGGCAAGCTGAGTTTCGCAAGCACAATCCTTTTTAAATCCGTGCTGACTTGTGCGTAAAGCTCTTCCGTCTCAAGGAAATTCATTATATTCCAACTGAGAACATGTTCCAGAATTCCGCAGCAAAAAAAAGTGGTTCAAATGGCTCTGAGCACATCAGTCGCCTAGAACTTAGAACTAATTAAACCTAACTAACCTAAGGACATCACACACATCCATGCGCGAGGCAGGATTCGATCCTGCGGTCACGCGGTTCCAGACTGAAGCGCCTAGAACCGCACGGCCACACCGTCCGGCCAATTCTGCAGCAGATCGATGTTAAAGATATTGGCCTACAATTTTGCGGGTCCGTTGTTTCACCCTTCTGTAAAGGAATCACCTCCATTTTTCCCAGTCGCTTGGGACTTTGCGCTGGGCGTGGGATTCGCGATAAATGCAAGCTAAGTAAGGAACCAATGCCGGAGAGTACTTTCGGTAAAATCGAACTGAGATTCCATCTGCACCTGGGTACTTACTTGTTTTCAACTTCTTCAGCTGCTTCTCTATGAGAGGGATGCCTATTACTATGTCCTCCGAATGGGACATTGCACGACTGCCAAACACGGGTTGTTTATATGATCCGTCTACATGAATGATTACGTAAATGAGTAGTTTAAAATTCTGGATTTCCTTTTGCTGTCTTCTATTGCCACACCAGTCTGGTCAACGAGTGACGATATAGAAGCCTGGGACTCGTTTAGCGATTTTACACAGGTTCTCGGCTACATCTTTTGCTAAGGTATGACGTTGGTAATTGCTATATGCTTCACGCATCGATCATCTACATCTACATCCATACTCCGCAAGCCACCTGATGGTGTGTAGCGGAGGGTAGCTTGAGTACCTCTATCGGTTCTCCCTTCTATTCCAGTCTCGGATTGTTTGTGGAAAGAAAGATTGTCGGTATGACTCTGTGTGGGCTCTAATGTCTCTGATTTTATCCTCATGGTCTCTTCGCGAGATATACGTAGAAGGGAGCAATATACTGCTTGATTCCTCGGTGAAGGTATGTTCTCGAAACTTCAACAAAATCCTGTACCGAGCTACTGAGCGTCTCTCTTGCAGAGTCTTCCACTGGAGTTTATCTATCATCTCCGTAACGCTTTCGCGATTACTAAATGATCCTGTAACGAAGCGCGCTGCTCTCCGTTGGATCTTCTCTATCTCTTCTATCATCTATGTATCTGGTGCGGATGCCACACCGGTGAGCAGTATTCCAGCAGTGGGCGAACAAGTGTACTGTAACCTACTTCCTTTGTTTTCGGACTGCATTTCCTTAGGATTTTTCCAATGAATCTCAGTCTGGCATCCGCTTTACTGACGATTAATTTTATATGGTCATTCCATTTTAAATCACTCCTAATGCCTACTCCCAGATAATTCATGGAATTAACTGCTTCCAGTTTCTGACCTGCTATATTGTAGCTAAATGATAAAGGATCTTTCTTTCTTTGTATTCACAGCACATTACACTTGTCTACATTGAGACTCAATTGCTATTCCCTGCATCATGCGCCAACTCGTTGCAGATCCTCCTGCATTTCAGTACAATTTTCCATTGTTACAACCTCTCTATATACTACAGCATCATCCGCAAAAAGCCTCAGTGAACTTCCTATGTTATCCACAAGGTCATTTATATATATTGTGAATAGCGAAGGTCCTACGACACTCCCCTGCGGCACACGTGAAATCACTCTTACTTCGGAAGACTTCCCTCCATTGAAAATGGCATTCTGCGTTCTGTTACCTAGGAACTCTTCAATCCGATCACACTATTGATCTGATTGTCCATATGCTCTTACTTTGTTCATTAAAAGACTGTGGGGAACTGTATCAAACGCCTTGCGGAAGTCAAGAAACACGGCATCTACCTGGGAAACCGTGTCTATGGCCCTTTGAGTCTCGTGGACGAATAGCGCGAGCTGGGTTTCACACGATCGTCTTTTTCGAAACTCATGCTGATTCCTACAGAGTAGATTTCTAGTCTCCAGAAAAGTCATTACACTCGAACATAATACGTGTTCCAAAATTCTACAACTGATCGACGTTAGAGATATAAGTCTATAGTTCTGCACATCTGTTCGACGTCCCTTCTTGAAAACTGGGATGACCTGTGCCCTTTTCCAATCCTTTGGAACGCTACGCTCTTCTAGAGACCTACGGTACACGGCTGCAAGAAGGGGGGCAAGTTCCTTCGCGAACTCTGGGTAAAATCGAACTGGTATCCCATCAGGTCCAGCGACCTTTCCTCTTTTGAGCGATTTTAGTTGTTTTTCATTTTAGAGATGCAGTCAACGTCATCGGTCTTCGGTCTTCTGACTGGTTTGATGCGGCCCGCCACGAAAACCACTCTTGTTCTAACCTTTCAATCTCTGCAGTTGCAACCGACGTCCAAGGTAATTTTATCATATCTCCATGCTCGTCGTCAAATACGTAAATATATGGTGTCTAGGAAACCTGCGTACTCGGTTCGCTACTCAAACAATTCAAACAAATCTTATTAATGAGTTCTATTACTAACTTTGAGAGTTACACAGACGTGTCGCAAGCAAAGGGCGACATACGAAATAATCAAGCTTCTTCAGTATAAACAATTCCAAGTCTGTGTTGCATAGAGTACATAAGCGGTGTGAACAGAGTTCACGCTGCTATACAAGTCGCAATTCCCGAAGCTACTATTCAATTGGGGCGTCGCCAGTCGGTCGCGACGCTTATGTCCCCTTCACATATGAGCCGCCGCTGTTGCGTTGTCGTCCTGCAGAGGGGTCGGTCAGCGTGCGATTGGCCGACGTCTTCTCACAGCCATCTCTTCCGTATCGCTCCCCACTGGCGTTCTGGCGCTTGAGTTTACGTCGTAACAAATTTGCTGGATGTATTCCAAGCTCTGGCTTCCTCTACAGTTTTTGCCCTCTACAACTCTCTCTAGTACCACGGCGGTTACTCCCAGATGTGTTAACATATGTCCTATCATCCTGTCCCTTCTTCTTGTCACTGTTTTCCACACATTTCTTAGCTCACCGATTCTGCGGAGAACCTCCTCATTCCGTACCTTATCAATCCACCTAATTTTCAACATTCTTTTGTAGAATCGCATCTCAAAGGCTTCGATTGTCTTGTTCCGGTTTTCCCACAGTCCATGTTTCACTACGCTACAATGTTCTCAGAAATTTCGTCTTCAAATTAAGAACTATGTTTGATACAAGCAGACTTCTCTTGGCCAGGAATGTCCATTTTGCCAGTGCTAGTCTGCTTTTTATATCCTCCTTGCTCCATTCGTCATGGTATATTTTGCTGCCTAGGTAGCAGAATTCCTTAACTGCATCTATAGTACTCTGTGATCACCAAAATTGACATTTTCTCGCTGTTCTCATTTCTGTTACTTCTCATTACTTTCATCTTTCTTCAATTTATTCTCAATTCACATTCTGTACTCATTAGGCTGTTCATTCCATTCACACATCCTGCAATTCTTCTTCACTTTCGCTGAGGATAGCAATGTAATCAGCGAATCTTATCTTTTCATACTGGATTTTAATCTCATTCTTGAATCTTTCTTTTATCTCCGTCATTGCTTCTTCGATGTATAGGGACGAAAGACTATAGCCCTGCTTTAAACCCTTTTTAATCCAAGGACTTCATTCTGGGTCTTCCAGTCTTATTTTTCGCTCGTAATTCTTGTACATATTGTATAGTACCCGTTTTTCCCTATAGCTTACCCTTAATTTTCTCAGAATTTCCAACCTCCTTCCTTCTCTCCAGGATCGTAAATGGAATCACGCCATGCTGCCACGTTTCAAGGTCAAGGAAGGGAGGGAGGCGAGGGAGCGCAGGGAAGGCCATTGACACCCCCCCCCCCCCCCCCCCGCCCTCATATGGTTCTGCAAATCTTGCGTGAAGCACCCTCCACCCTGACTGCACCCTCCCCCCACTTGGCAGCCTAGCCAAATATGACAACAAAAAATCTGCATTGTGAAAATATTTGTCAACTAAATTAGAACTAATGACTTCCAAAATCCATTTTACGTTGTCGAACGCTTTTTGCAGGTCGACAAATCCAATCATCGTGTTTTGATTTTTATTGACTCTTGGTTCCATTATCAACCCGCAAAGTCAGAACTGCCTCTCTGGTGCCTTTAATGGTTCAAATGGCTCTAAGAACTATGGGACTTAACATCTGAGGTCATCACTCCCCTAGACTTAGAACTACGTAAACCTCACTTAACCTAAGGACATCACACAAATCCATGCCCGAGGCAGGATTCGAACCTGCGACCGTAGCAGCAGCGCGGTTCCGGACTGAACCGCCTAGAACCGCTCGGCCACAGCGGCCGGCCTGGTGCCTTTATCTTTCCTAAAGCCAAACTAAGTGTCATCTAATAGATCCTTAATTTTCTTTTCCATTCTTCTGTATGTTATTCTTGTCAGCAACATGGATGCGATGAGCTATTAAACCGATTGTGCGATAATTCTCGCACTTGTCGGCTCTTGCTATCTTCGGAATTGTGTGGATGATGTTTTACCCAACGTCGGCTGGTATGTCGCCATTTTACACACCAACGTGTGTGATTCCGATACTGGATCCCCTATCTCTTCCCTGTCGACTCCTGTTTCTTCTTCTATCACGCCATCAGGCAAGTCTTCCCCCTCCTAGAAGCCTTCAACACTCTCTTTCCGCCTATTAGCTCTCTCTTCTGCATTTAAGTGGAATTCCCATTTCACTCGTAATGTTACCGCCCTTGCTTTTTATTTCACCAAAGGTTTTTTTGATTTTTCTATATACTGAATCTGCCCTTCTGACAATCATTCTTTTCCTATTTCTTCACATTTTTCATGCAGCCATTCTGCCATAACTTCCCTGCACTTCCTATTTATTTCGTTCCTGAGTGATTTCTATTTACGTATTCCTGAATTTTCACGAACATTTTTCTACTTCTTGCGCCGATCAACTGAAGTATTTCTCCTCTTATCCACGGTTTCTTCGCAGTTACCTATGTTTTTCTGTCCAATATCTCTGCCTCAGAGAATTTCAAGCACGTGTCTTCATTCCTTAGAACTCCCGCATCCACTTCCTTGCGCACTGATTCTTCCTGACTAATCCCTTAAACTGTAGCCAACTCGTCATCATTAATAAACTGTGTAGAGATGGGCAAACTCGTTCATCCTTGGGAACTAGTGCACTGCTGATCGTCCTTTTTTGGGAACCGTTCATTTTTACTCGTTCACCGTTCATTTGTGCTTGGTATATGGTTCTTATGAAAAACTGAAAACTAGTAGTGTAGGTGACTGAAGGATGGAGAGCACCAAGAGGGGGCACTTGCTGCCCCCCCTGGAGTGTAGAGTTTTTATTCGTTACAGAATCCTTACACACTTTTAGAAGTAATTTCTGTGATCCTGCAGAACCTCTCGTTTAGCCAACTGCAGCCTTGTGTGGCAGACTGCAGGGAAATAATATAGGGTGGCGCACGGAAAACCGGCCCCGATTACACACTGCTCGCCAATTACGGACGATGTGTTGCCCGTTACGAGCAGATACAACAAACAGACAAACATGTAATAATTAGGCAGTGAAGAAATAAAAATCTAATGCAAGCAACAACTGCGAAACAATTGATGACGATGTGTAGAGAGCTGGAGAAGAGAACATGAAAATCTCGCATGGGCTATATATAGCTCATGTAGTCTTGTAAACCTGTTTTTGGCTGTTTCCCAACTTAATAGACCACAAGTGTCTTGTATAAAATTCTTCGTTTCGACTTCCACTACATAGCTATTCTACGTTGTAAACAATAATCGTTTACACCCTATGTATACTTCACGTTGTCTCTGAGTACGTAGGCGAAGTAGAGACTTTATGGAAGCATAAAACGGAATGTGGTTTTCTCATACTTGCGTCACACGCTTAGCAAAAATTAGATTTTTATGTTGCATTATTAAAGCCAATGCAGCTATAATGATAATAATTAAGTTCGCAGTAATAAAGTTTTTGGTTTGAAAGCTCCTTCTGAACAAACGTTTTTGAGATAATAAGTAAATACGATTTTATGGCAATCTATGTCTTTTCAAATGGAGAGGCACCGCTTTTCCTACTGAGCCAAAATGACCCACTACCCACTTTTTTTTTTCAAATAAACCAAACTAGCAGGTAAAGCAAATTGGAAACAAACAAACTTAAAAATAATTAGAGCCTTCCAAAATGTAATGTTTTGTATATGAAAGATACACGAAAATCGGTTTATATGAATTTTCTTTCACTAAAAATGAAGCAAATTATTGTAAGTTAGTTTCTAAATCAAGTCGATGAAACCAAAAAATATACGAATAACAAAAAGACTTGCCTTGTTATAAGTATGTCTTCTGCTGTTCATCGATATAACGAAGTGAGCTGATATGCCCTTTTGTTACCTGAAAAGACGTACCTATTACATACAACGTAATTTTTATGTAATTAACGTAACTATAAAATACTTTTTGATTACCGGTCGTGGACGCTGAATAGCCACAACCAAGTGCAAGCACAGTTTGGAACACATATAAAACGGGCGAGCGCAGTGAACGAAACGAACAACTGGATACTGAACTAACTAGGAGCAGTCGCTAGTGGAACTGCAACATGTGGTCATGCGAAGAGCGCCGAGTGCGGCCGAGGGAGACCGAGACTGAGACGAGCAAACGAGGCTGGAACGAGAACTGCCGAAGTGACCGCCGCGACCGAAGTGAACAATGAACCGATCGTTCTTCGTTCCCGGGAACTATAAGTAGACCGCCGCGACCGAAGTGAACTACGAACCGATCGTTCCTCGTTCCCGGGAACTATAAGTAGATCGCCGCGACCGAAGTGAACTATGGACCGATCGTTCCTTGGAATTCGTTCCTCGGTTCTTTCGTTCTTCTTGGTGAACCGTTCCTTTGCACCCGTTCGTTCGCGAACTACCCATCTCTAAAACTGTGATCTTAGTCTGTATCTCCCGCTGTGTACGCCTTACAGTCCAATATCAGATTCTGGAAGCTCTGTCTGAGCATAATGTAATCCAACTGAAATCTTCCCGTATCTTCCGGGTTTTTCAAAGTGTGACTCCTCCTCTTGTGATTCTTGAACATAGTATTCGGTAACACTAACTGATATTTAGTGCAGAACTCAATTAGTCCTTCTACTCTATCGTTCCTACTACCAAGCCCATATTCACCCGTAACCCTTCCTTCTACTTCCTCCCCTACAACCGCATTCCAATCTTCCATGACTGTTGGATTTTCATCTCCCTGAACGTACTGAATTACCTATTCAGTATTCTCATATACTTCCTCTGTCTCTTCATTCTCTGCTTGCGATGTCGGCATGTATACCTGAACTATTGTTGTCGGTCTTGGTTTGCTATCGATTCTGATAAGAACAACCCTATCACTAAACTGTTCACAGTAACTCACTCTCTGCCCTACCTTCCTACTCATAACGAATCCCATTCCCGTTATACCATTTTCTGCTCCTGTTGATATTACCCTATATTTGTCTCACCAGGAATCCTTTTCTTTTTTCCATTTCACTTCACTGACCCCCACTATATGTAGATTGAGCCTCTGTATTTCCCTGTTCAGTTTTTCTAGCTTCCCTACCACGTTCAAACTTCAGACGTTCCACGCCCCGACTCGTAAAACGCTGCCCTTCCGTTGGTTATTTAATCTTTTTCTCATTATCACCTCCCACTTAGCAGTCCACTCCTGGAGATCCGAATGGGCGACTGGTCCGGGATATTTTTGCCAATCAATAAATCATCATGACATTTTTTCAATCACAGGCCACATTTCCTGAGGATACACATTATGTGTCTTTAAAGCATTGATTTCCATTGCCTTTTGCATCTCACGCCGTTGATGATTCTTCCGCATTTTATGGGCAGTTTCCCACTCTCATACCTAAAGGGTGACCTGAATCTCTGTCCGCTCCTCCGCCCTCTTTGACAAGGCCGTTGGCAGAAGATGAGTGACTTCTTATGCCAGAAGCCATCGACTGCCATTGCTGGTTTTTTTTTCAAAATTTTAGCATGGCGAGGTTTGAACTCTGGACTGAAGTTTTGATTATTAGGAAAAGACGCTACCCCTAGACTACCGTGTTGATAATCTACTTACTCGGCACATACTTCTACAGGACGCGATTTACAGTCTGACTAAATTTTGCCCGTAACTTCTCTACGCCGATTATACTGGAACCACCGAGCGAGGTGGCGCAGTGGTTAGCACACTGGACGCGCATTCGGGAGGACGACGGTTCAATCCCGCGTCCGGCCATCCTGATTTAGGTTTTCCGTGATTTCCCTAGATCACTTCAGGCAAATGCCGGGATGGTTCCTTCGAAAGGGCACGGCCGATTTCCTTCCCCATCCTTCCCTAATCCGAGCTTGTGCTCCATCTCTAATGACCTCGTTGTCGACGGAACGTTAAACACTACTCTCCTCCTCCTCCTTATACTGGAACCACATGATGTTCTTCATTGTCTAAATGGAATGCTTACAATCGCTTATCTGCTCTTTCTAGCGAAACTACTCTCCTAGCCTTCTTCATGCATTTATTAACCATTGTCACTACGATGACAGCACGATCTCTAATCCCTCTCTGTATACTGACACAGTCGGTAATGACAGACCTGTCTTTAGCTACGAGGTCTAAAATATTTCCATAGCGTATGGGCTGTCGAATTAGCTGCTCAAGACAGTTTCGGAAACCGTGTTCAAAAGTATTACCGCCTGCAATCAATCCGCAGACGTTCCAGTCTATAGGGTGGTCCATCGATCGTGACTCGCGCGAAATAAGAGTCAAACGAAAAAAGTACAAAGAACGAAACTTGTCTAGCTTGAAGGGGGAAACCAGATGGCGCTATGGTTGGCCCGCTAGATGGCGCTGCCATACGTCAAACGGATATCAACTGCGTTTTTTAAATTAGGAACCCCCATTTTTATTACATATTCGTGTAGTACGAAAAGAAATGTGAATGTTTTAGTTGCACCACTTTTTTCGCTTTATTTTAGATGGCGCTGTAATAGTCACAAACATATGGCTCTCAATTTTAGACGAACAGTTGGTAACAGGTAGGTTTTTTAAATTAAAATACAGAACGTAGGTACGTTTGAACATTTTATATCGGTTGTTCCAATGTGATACATGTACCTTTGTGAGCTTATCATTTCTGAGGACGCATGCTGTTACAGCGTGATTACCTGTAAATAGCACATTAATGCAATAAATGCTCAAAATGAAGCCCGTCAACTTCAGTGCATTTGGCAATACGTGTAACGACATTCCTCTCAACAGCGAGTAGTTCGCCTTCCGTAATGTTCGCACATGCATTGACAATGCGCTGAGCCGGCTGTTGGTGGCCGAGCGGTTCTAGGCGCTTCAGTCTGGAACCGCGCGACCGCTAGGGTCGCAGGTTCGAATCCTGCCTCGGCCATGGATGTGTGTGATGTCCTTAGGTTAGTTAGGTTTAAGTAGTTCTAAGTTCTAGGGGACTGATGACCTCAGATGTTAAGTCCCATAGTGCTCAGAGCCATTTGAACCATTTGAATCAATGCGCTGACGGATGTTGTCAGGCGTTGTCGGTGGATCATGATAGCAAATATCCTTCAAATTTTCCCACAGACAGATATCCGGGGACGTCAGATCCGGTGAACGTGCGGGCCATGGTATGGTGCTTCGACGACCAATCCACCTGTCATGAAATATGCTATTCAGTACCGCTTCAACCGCACGCGAGCTATGTGCCGGACATCCATCATGTTTGAAGTACATCGCCATTCTGTCATGCAGTGAAACATCTTGCAGTAACATCGGTAGAACATCACGTACGAAAACAGCATACATTGCACCATTTAGATTTCCATCGATAAAATGGGGGCCAATATCCTTCCTCCCATAATGCCGCACCATACATTAACCCGCCAAGGTAGCTGATGTTCCACTTGTCGCAGCCATCGTCGATTTTTCGTTGCCCAAAAGTGTATATTATGCCGGTTTACGTTACCGCTGTTGGTGAATGACGATTCGTCGCTAAATAGAACGCGTGAAAAAAATCTGTCATCGTCCCGTAATTTCTCTTGTGCCAGTGGCAGAACTGTACACGACGTTCAATGTCGTCGCCATGCAATTCCTGGTGCATAGAAATATGGTACGGGTACAATCGATGTTGATGTAGCATTCTCAACACCGACGTTTTTGAGATTCACGATTCTCGCACAATTTGGGCATCATAATTTGTTGCAGGTCGTGGTTGACGTTTCACATGTGGCTGAACACTTCCTGTTTCCTTAAATAACGTAACTATCCGGTGAACGGTCCGGACTCTTGGATGATGTCGTCCAGGATACAGAGCAGCATACATAGCACACGCCCGCTGGGCATGTTGATCACAATAGCCGTACGTCAACACGATATCGGCCTCTTCCGCAATTAGTAAACGGTCCATTTTAACACGGGTAATGTATCCCGAAGCAAATACCGCCCACACTGACGGAATGTTGCGAGATACCACATACTTATACGTTTGAAACTATTACAGCGCCATCTATCACAAAGGGAAAAAAGTGTTCCAACTAAATCATTCATATTTCTTTACGTACTACACGAATATGTCATAGAAAATGGGGGTTCCTATTTTTAAAAACGCAGTTGATATCTGTTTGACCTATGGCAGCGCCATCTAGCGGGCCAACCATAGCACCATCTGGTTTCCCCCTTCAAGCTAGACGAGTTTCGTTCTTTGTAGTTTTTTCGTTTGATGCTTATTTCGTGAGATATTTGGCCCGGTCACTATCAATAGACCACCGAGTATACTCGGTAGGTTAAAGTCGCCTCAAACTATATTGCATAATCTGGGTATTTCTGAGCTACTGAGTGTAGATTTTCTTTGAATGATTCTAGAACTGTTGTGGCAGAATCAAGTGGCTGGTAAAAACATCCGATAATTAACTTGAGTTCGCCTAGAGCTGTTCCACGCGTACAAATAACTTCGTAGTCAGATTTAGTTTAGACATCGATAGACACAATATTTTTGTCGACTGCAATGACCTTTCCCCCACCTATGGCGTCTATCTGTCTTTTCGCTATACGCTCCACGACCCACTAAATACTTCAATTTTCCTATTTATGGTTGTTCCAGGAACAATATTGTGCCTACTTTGTAAGTAGTATAATTTCGCTCTCTGTGTACTTTTTGGCAAACGTTCATCAGAGGACTTCAGACTACTGCCAACCTTAAAAAGACCCCACGTGCACACCACAAGTACTCTGCTACCCGATTAGCTGCTTTCTTAGTGTAGTGCACCCATGATCTATCTACAAGAGTCCTATAATTATTTGAGCTATAGCGCAGGTTCACGAATCTGCAGCCAAGGCTATCACAGAATCGACGGAGTCTTCGTTTGAGACCCTCCTCTCATCTCCAGACCAATGGACCCTTTTCAGTTCTGGGAACGATGCCACGAATTGCAAGCTCTGCTCGAGTCCTGAGCGCGAGGCCAGCAGCCTTTGTCACCTCCGCCAGGCGCCTGTATGAACTGAGGATCGCTTCAGATCCCAAGCGACAGCCGTTGTTGGTGCTGACGTGGTCCACATCTTGCAGACGACTGCACCCTGCAAGCTCGATAGTCGCAGTCAAGGCCTCCTCCACATCTCAGATGAGGCCGCCTGGTAGATACACACATTGCACATTCAAACTAGAGCTGTCACTAAAATTACGATATATCGATATTTTCTCCAATAAGTATCGATACGTACTGATGGGACTTTTTCACACAATATATACGCTACCGGCCATTAAAATTGCTACACCATGAGGAAATGCAGATGATAAACGGATATTCATTGTTGTTGTTGTTATGGTCTTCAGTCCTGAGACTACTTTGATGCAGCTCTCCATGCTACTCTATCCTGTGCAAGCTTCTTCATCTCCCAGTATTCATTGGACAAATATATTATACTAGAACTGACATGTGATTACATTTTCACGCAGTTTGGGTGCATAGATCCTGAGGAATCAGTACCCAGAACAACCACCTTTGGCCGTAATAATGCCCTTGAAACGCCTGGGTATTGAGTCAAACAGAGCTTGGATGGCGTGTACAGGTACAGCTGCCCATGCACGATACCACAGTTCAACAAGAGTAGTGACTGGCGTATTGTGACGAGCCAGTTGCTCGGCCTCCATTTACCAGACGTTTTCAATTGGTGAGAGATCTGGAGAATGTGCTGGCCAGGGCAGCAGTCGAACATTTGCTGTATCCAGAAAGGCCCGTACAGGACCTGCAACATGCGGTCGTGCATTATCCTGCTGAAATGTAGGGTTTCGCAAGGATCGAATGAAGGGTAGAGCCACGGGTCTTAACACTGTTCAAAGTGCCGTCAATGCGAACAAGAGGTGACCGAGACGTGTAACCAATGACACCCCATACCATCACGCCGGGTGATACGCCAGTATGGCGATGACGAATACACTCTTCCAATGTGCGTTCATTGCGATGTCGCCAAACACTGATGCGACCATCATAATGCTGTAAACAGAACCTGGATTCATCCGAAAAAATAACGTTTTGCCATTCGTGCACCCGGGTTCGTCGTTGAGTACACCATCGCTGGCGCTCCTGTCTGCGATGCAGCGTCGAGGATAACCGCAGCCGTGGTCTCCGAGCTGATAGTCCATGCTGCTGCAAACGTCGTCGAACTGTTCGTGCAGATGGTTGTTGTCTTCCAAATGTCCCCATCTGTTGACTCAGGAATCGAGACGTGGCTGCACCATCGGTTACAGCCATGCAGATAAGATGCCTGTCATCTCACTGCTAGTGATACGAGGCCGTTGGGATCCAGCGCGGCGTTCCGTATTACCCTCCTGAACCTATATTCTGCTAACAGTCATTGTATCTCGACCGACGCGAGCACCAACGTCGCGATACGATAAACCGCAATCGCGATAGGCTACAATCCGACATTTATCAAAGTCGGAAACGTAATGGTACACATTTCTCCTCCTTACACGAGGCATCACAACGTTTCACCAGGCAACGCCGATCAACTGCTGTTTGTGTATGAGAAATCTGTTGGAAACTTTTCTCATGTCAGCACGTTGTATGAGTCGCCACCGGCGCCAACCTTGTGTGAATGCTCTGAAAAGCTAATCATTTGCATATCACAGCATCTTCTTCCTGTCGGTTAAATTTTGCGTCTGTAGCACATCATCTTCGTGGTGTAGCAATTTTAATGGCCAGTAGTGTAGATGTCCAATTGGCAGTATCAAGTGCCGTTATTTTTACATTATATTATATTTTTTTGCAGTTTTCTGGCTGGCCGCTGTGGCCGAGCGTTTCTAGGCGCTTCAGCCCGGAACCGTGCGCAGCTGCTACGGTCACAGGTTCGAATCCTGCCTCGGGCATGGTTGTGTGTGATGTCCTTAGGTTAGTTAGGGGACTGATGACCTCAGAAGTTAAGTCCCATAGTGCTTAGAGCCATTTGAACCATTTTGAAATTTTCGGTAAATATATGAAATTGTCCTTTTGAAACTGTTGCGGGACATTACATTCACTGTGTGAAGGAGTCTTACTACTTTTTGGTCTCTCATGACATCCAATATTTCTGTTTGACGGTGTGAAGCAAGTACAGGTGACACGAAGAAGTAGTCCGTTTGCGCTGGAGATTGGAGGTGTGAATGGAATAATAAGATTTTCGATTTGAAGAAACAGCACGCAAATTGGGTTAAACAACAATATTTAACCCAAGTATTGTGCTTTTCCTTCGCATCGGCATTCTTCAAAAACAGTTGCTGAAAACGATGACCATAATCACAATGAAAGGCTGGGGTTTTGCAGTGGGCGGAGATTTAAGAGGGGATGTGCTGGCGTAAGAGGTGCTGGGCGTTAACAACAGAAACTACACGTTTAGCTTCACCAAACAATTTTGATGTACAACTGCTAGGTCGCTGGCGTTTGCAGAAACGGAAAAAAAAGAAAACAGGGAAAGCGGCATGAAGTGTTCCAGATAAATCCGATATGTGACAATACGGAACGACGGATCCATCGGACACCTTTCATTGTGCCACTTACATGCAGCTACCATTGTTAGAAAAGTGGATATCGCCAAGTGTGACCATGCGACATTTTGCTTTCAAATCTTGCTGTAAGATGGATAAGCAGGCAGTTGATGTTCAGAATATCTAATAATAACTCAATACTTAAATATACAGATCTAAAGTCGGAATATACACTCATGGAAATGGAAAAAAGAACACATTGACACCGGTGTGTCAGACCCACCATACTTGCTCCGGACACTGCGAGAGGGCTGTACAAGCAATGATCACACGCACGGCACAGCGGACACACCAGGAACCGCGGTGTTGGCCGTCGAATGGCGCTAGCTGCGCAGCATTTGTGCACCGCCGCCGTCAGTGTCAGCCAGTTTGCCGTGGCATACGGAGCTCCATCGCAGTCTTTAACACTGGTAGCATGCCGCGACAGCGTGGACGTGAACCATATGTGCAGTTGACGGACTTTGAGCGAGGGCGTATAGTGGGCATGCGGGAGGCCGGGTGGACGTACCGCCGAATTGCTCAACACGTGGGGCGTGAGGTCTCCACAGTACATCGATGTTGTCGCCAGTGGTCGGCGGAAGGTGCACGTGCCCGTCGACCTGGGACCGGACCGCAGTGACGCACGGATGCACGCCAAGATCGTAGGATCCTACGCAGTGCCGTAGGGGACCGCACCGCCACTTCCCAGCAAATTAGGGACACTGTTGCTCCTGGGGTATCGGCGAGGACCATTCGCAACCGTCTCCATGAAGCTGGGCTACGGTCCCGCACACCGTCAGGCCGTCTTCCGCTCACGCCCCAACATCGTGCAGCCCGCCTCCAGTGGTGTCGCGACAGGCGTGAATGGAGGGACGAATGGAGACGTGTCGTCTTCAGCGATGAGAGTCGCTTCTGCCTTGGTGCCAATGATGGTCGTATGCGTGTTTGGCGCCATGCAGGTGAGCGCCACAATCAGGACTGCATACGACCGAGGCACACAGGGCCAACACCCGGCATCATGGTGTGGGGAGCGATCTCCTACACTGGCCGTACACCACTGGTGATCGTCGAGGGGACACTGAATAGTGCACGGTACATCCAAACCGTCATCGAACCCATCGTTCTACCATTCCTAGACCGGCAAGGGAACTTGCTGTTCCAACAGGACAATGCACGTCCGCATGTATCCCGTGCCACCCAACGTGCTCTAGAAGGTGTAAGTCAACTACCCTGGCCAGCAAGATCTCCGGATCTGTCCCCCATTGAGCATGTTTGGGACTGGATGAAGCGTCGTCTCACGCGGTCTGCACGTCCAGCACGAACGCTGGTCCAACTGAGGCGCCAGGTGGAAATGGCATGGCAAGCCGTTCCACAGGACTACATCCAGCATCTCTACGATCGTCTCCATGGGAGAATAGTAGCCTGCATTGCTGCGAAAGGTGGATATACACTGTACTAGTGCCGACATTGTGCATGCTCTGTTGCCTGTGTCTATGTGCCTGTGGTTCTGTCAGTGTGATCATGTGATGTATCTGACCCCAGGAATGTGTCAATAAAGTTTCCCCTTCCTGGGACAATGAATTCACGGTGTTCTTATTTCAATTTCCAGGAGTGTAGTTAAAATTTGCAGCCGATATTTTAGTAGGCCTGGACGTAGGTACTATTTTTATTTTTATATCGATCTTTCTCTCGATGTATCGAGGGCCGTTATGGTACATTTTTAAAAATCGATATATCGGATTCCCATGTTTTTCAAATCATCAACAGTCCTAGTTCAAACACATCTTGCTATAAGGCGCTAGTGCTAGTGGTGTACAAGTCTCCTTACGCCACGTTTCAGCAGACATCATATTAACTTCTGTCTGCCTACTTAGCTGGGTGGTAACGTGCTTTCCTCCCGTGCAGCGGACCCGGGTTCGATTCCTGGCCGGGTTGGAGATTTTCTCCGCTTGTGGACTGGGTATTGTATTGTCCTCATCATCGTTCCAGCCTCCTCATAATTCCATCATCATCATCGGCACGGCAAGTCATCCAATGCGGCTTCGACTGAAATAAGACTTGCTCTTGTCGGCCGAACTCGAATGGGATAATGATGATTATGATGATGATGATGATTTGATTTGTGGGGCTCTCAAATGCACGGCTATCAGCGCCCGTACAAATTCCCAGCTCAGTCCAATCTCGCCACTTTCATGAATGATAATGAAATGATGGGGACAACACAAACACCCAGTCATCTCGAGGCAGGTGAAAATCCCTGACGCCGCCGGGAATCGAACCCGAGACCCCGTAGCTCGGAAAGCGAGAACGCGACCGCGAGGTCACGAGCTACGGACCCCGAATGGGACCTCCCGGCCAACAATGCTATACGATCTTTCATTTTATCTTATATTCTGAAAAGAGCAGAGCTGTAAATCAGAACTGGGAAAAACCATGTACGTAAACTGGTGAGGAGACAAATAAAGTAAACGTTTTAAAACTTCTTATGCTGCCTGGACTGCAGGATAGCCTCGAATATTTTAATGTGCTGCAGGATGGCCCATTCAGTTATCAACTGACTACATTTATTCTCATAATTTACTAAATAAGAGATGGCTACTTCGTCGGCGAATGGAATATTTCGGCATGTTGCGTGACTGGTCTGTCACAACTTGTACTAACTGTTCGAATGTCAACTGAGTGCACGAAGCTCAGGGAGTGCTGTAACATTGCATCTGATTGCGACGAGGCCGTGTGTGCCTAAATTCTGAGACATTCCAGCTCTGACGTCATACTGTCACTGGGCTTTGCTCACGCCACCGTTTCAAGCGCGCGCTGCAAGCGCTTCGATTTGAAGGAAGCAACCGCCGCCGGAACTAGCAACCAAGAACAACAGATTGACAAGATTATTTGTCGACTCTCGCGGACTTCAAAAACGGACTGACAGAACACGGTGCAAAATATCACTCTGGTAAACCACACCATATAACCATATACAGACAATAAACTGAAAAAAATATGTTTTCCTGAATTTCGATATTTTAAGACCTGTGTCTACTGGGTACCCTAACGTTTTAATTTCGTATGGGAGTTCCAACTGCGAAGATTGGAGATGCAAAAATTAAAAGACCGATAACTTTAGTTAATAGAAAGATGATCAGAAATTTGCAGATATCGATGATTTCAGAAAAACAGTCGATGTCTGCTACATTATTTGGATTTTTCCATTTGTTTAAGAGATGTAGATGGAAAACGTATTCGAATTATTTGACCTGCGCATTCTGGCTCTGTGTTTTAAAGAATACTGCAAACACAATGTTCTTTCGTGTTACATGGCCTGACTGAAGGTAATTATAAGTTCACGAATATTAATGTAACTAACGGAAGGCATCAGTTAGATTCTGACAAAGAATATTTCTATTCTAGTTATCACACTCACGAAGTACTGTTAAATTTGCTTTTGGAATGATGTATTCTAAATAGAGAAAATAGGTAGAAACAAAATTCTGTAGATATGACCGACGATACTGTGAAATGCATTGAATTGCAGCTCTATCTTTTCTCAACATTATTCCAAAACTTTGAACATATATCGATTGACGCTTGTCGTTGGTTTTTCATTAGAACTGAGAAAGAAATCTAGAATAAGAACACTAATTACTGACGAGCAACGCAACCTGAGAAAATATTAGCATTTACACTCTGGTAATTATCAGCTGGAAACATTTACGATAGTAATTGTTTTGCGTTTCAATAGGTGCTATATCTGAGACCCTTTCTGATGTCTGAAACACTTTAAGGACTCTGTCAAAAGTACGGATACATATGGCAATGTCATTTTTATTCTTAATGAAATGTGAAGTACACCCACGACTTAACATAATCTTCGTCATAGTCTATAAAAGGGCAGAGAGCGTGGTTCTGAGTAAACTATTTTTCTAATTTATCATAAAAAAGGTCTCTTACCTAGCAATCATACATCAGCCGTGTAATTACAGCTACCAGGGAGAACGATCAAGTCTTTCGTAATAGATATACAGGGTGCATCAGAAAGAATCATCCGGTTTGACACGTCTATACTTTTGAAAATGATAAACATATACAACGAATTTTGTTTTTTGATGAATGGGAAATTCAAAAAGTTTTTTTCATACCTTTTCATAGGTGTTCAACATGCCCCTTTGAGATGCATGGCATATGTCAATGCGGTATTCAAATTGCTTCCACACTGCAGAGAGCATGTCTTGAGTTACAGCTCCCACAGCTGCTGTTATGTGATCTCTTCAGTTAATTCATTGTTGTTGGTAACGGAGGCACATAAACAGAGTGTTTTATAAACCACCACAAAAAATTATCACATACAGTCAGGTCCGCTGACCTTGGAGGCCAGTAATATAAGGCTGAAATATTTGGTCCAGTGCGACCGATCCATCGTTCAGTAATCCATTTATTTAAAAATTCCCACACTTCCAGACGCCAGTGTGGCTGTGCCCCAGCTGTTGGTAAATGAAATCGTTCGAATGAGTCTCCAACTGTGGGAAATGAAATTTCTCAAGCATATCGAGAAATATGCTTCCTGTAACAGTGTTCTCCGCAAAGAAAAATGGACCGTACACCTTTTCACATGAAACTCCACAAAACACAGTAAATTTTGGAGAGTCCCTCTCATGTTGTATATAACTTCATGTGGTTGTTCCGTACCCCATATTTTCATATTATGACGGTTCACCTTTCCATTTAAATGGAATGTTGCCTCGTCACTAAACACTAAACGTGGAAGAAAACTGTCATCCTCCATCTTGCCAAGAACTCCACACGTTGTTGTTTGTCACCTTCATGAAGAGCTTGCAGTAGCTGAATTTTGAATGGTTTCATGTGTAAAAGTCGACTCAACACACCCCAGACAGACATCGGGACATGATGAGCTGTCGAGCTGCACAGCGAACGGATTTCTGCGGACTCCTTGTGAAACAATGGCGGATGCGTTCTGCGTCTGTATCAGAAACTCGGGGTCGGCCCGGCGATTTGCCTTTACACAAACAACCTGTTTCCTGGAATCGTTCATGCCATCGTTTAATGCTCTGTGTTGTAGGAGGATTCACATCATACTTAGTACGAAAGTCACGCTGAACAATTATTACTGACCCGCACTGCGCAAAACGTAGAACACAAAACGGTTTCTGTTGTCCCGCCATCACTTTTTTACCAGAACTGAAGTCGGCACACACTGCTGCTACCTAGCGGGAATCATGTAAAACTCAAGAGTTTGTTCTTCTTCACGCGCTCATCTCAAAGAACATAATAGTTATGATTTTTTTTTTAAATCGGATGATTCTTTTTGATTCACCCTGCAGATTCGCACTTGATTACTTTAAAGGAAATCTAATCTGCTTTTCCTTTTCAATAAAAAGAAATACAAAGCTGGTGGTTATTTTTTCTGTTCCCGCATGATACAAGCATCTATTATTATCGTCTTTCTCACGTCGCCAGTCTGGCGTTTGAACGCTTCGACAGTTTTCTGTTAGCCATATTCTTTTTCCTTCAGCACTTGTCCTGTGTATCTTTTGGATCCCAGAGGCACTTATACCTAAATTCTTGCACCACTCCATCACTCACGCAGCTCATGTCAACAACAGAAGTAGACGAGGTAGCAGACTTAAGCTTTCTGTACTGCTAGCGCCGAAGTTGAGAGGACGCCAACTTCCTATGGTGGTTCGCCGAAAAACCGACAACCAGAGGAGCACGACCGAATGTTAACGGAACACGACCGACTGCATTTCGCTGGCGCTCGCCTACCGTAACCAGAACGAATGGTCGTTCCCGATGTTCGTTCACTTGTACACTACTGGCCATTAAAATTGCGACACCAAGAAGAAATGCAGATGATAAACGAGTATTCATTGCACAAATATATTATACTAGAACTGACTTGTGATTACATTTTCACGCAATTTGGGTGCATAGATCCTAGGAAATCAGTACCCAGAACAACCACCTCAGGCCGTAATAATGGCCTTGATACGCCTGGGCATTGAGTCAAACAGATCTTGGATTGGGTGCACAGGTACAGCTGCCCATGCAGATTCAACACGATACCACAGTTCATCGGTTACAGCCATGCGGATAAGATGCATGTCATCTCGACTGCTAGTGATAGGAGACCGTTGGGATCCAGCACGGCGTTCCGTATTACCCTCCCGATCTCACCGATTTCATATTCTGCTAACTCATTGGATCTCGACCAATGCGAGCAGCAATGTCGCGATACAATAAACCGCTATCGCGATAGGCCACAATCCGACCTTTATCAAAGTCGGGAGCGTGATGGTGCGCATTTCTCCTCCTTACACGAGGCATCAAAAAAACGTTTCACCAGGCAACGCCGGTCAACTGCTGTTTGTGTATGAGTAATCGGTTGGAAACTTTCCTCGTGTCAGCACGTTACAGGTGTCGCCACCGGCGCCAACCTTGTGTGAATGCTCTGAAAAGCTAATCATTTGCATATCACAGTATCTTCTTCTTGCCGGTTAAATTTCGCGTCTGTCGCACGTAATCTTCGTGGTGTAGCAATTTTAATGGCCAGTAGTGTATTCCCTCCAGCGTAAGCCAAGTTTAAGAGACACACACTCCATGTCCAGTAGTAAAGGAATACGTAGGTGACGCCACAATTGAGCACTGTGTGCGCGTCCCATGTTGCAGGTGCGCATGCTGGAACTGGAGTGCCACTCGGAGGAGAGTATGAAGGAGTCGCACCGCAAGGCGATGCAGGACCTGTTGCGGAGGCTGTCGGCGGCGCTGGGCATCGACTACTCGGACACTACGCCCTCCTCGCCAGACAGCCTCATCCACAAGGCTGCCGAGCTGGTGCAGGTACTGCTCAGACTCTGCTCACTGTATAGCAAGGTCGCCACCGTACGTATCCGCAAGAGGAGGGGTCCTGGGCTCTGGCGTTCAGATCTTTTATTCCTCACAGAACTCACGAGCATTTTTGGAAATAACTGTCTGCGAAGCTGTTAAACCGCTGATTTAGCATTGCCGACTGCAATAGGGTACGTTGATTTTTTTCTTTACATTCTTTCCTATTTTTATTTCATCCCCCTCGCCCCACGGATTGGGGTTGGGGAGGGGGGAGAAAGGAGATTTAGAAGATAAGAGGCTGATTTATTGGTTCATTAAAACGTTTACACAGATGAATGAAGTGATTAGTTCATGTAGACAGTAAGGGGTAGAGGTACAATGAGATTTGTAGGATTTTGATTGGAGTATCCAATGGTTTTATGTGTATGTATGTTTGGTTGAGAGATTTTGGAGGGCGTTGAGGTAAGAAATTCCGATCCAAGCCTAAAGATGTGGGTAGAAGGAGTGGTGACGACGGGAGCACTGAAAAGGAGGAGGCTCTGTCAGATCGGTTCCTTGGATGTATGTTGTTGTTGTGGTCTTCAGTCCTGAGACTGGTTTGATGCAGCTCTCCATGCTGCTCTATCCTGTGCAAGCTTCTTCATGTCCCAGTACTTACTGCAACCTACATCCTTCTGAATCTGCTTAGTGTAGTCATCTCTTGGTCTCCAATTTTTACTCTCCACGCTGCCCTCCAATGCTAAATTTGTGATCCCTTGACGCCTGAGAACATGTCCTACCAACCGATCCCTGCTTCTAGTCAAGTTGTGCCACAAACTCCTCTTCTCTCCAATTCTATTCAATACCTCCTCATTAGTTATGTGATCTACCCATCTAATCTTCAGCGTTCTTCTGTAGCACCACATTTCGAAAGCTTCTATTCTCTTCTTGTCCAAAATATTTATCGTCCATGTTTCACTTCCATACATGGCTACACTCCACACAAATACTTTCGGAAACGACTTCCTGACACTTAAAGCTATACTGGTCGTCAATAAATTTCTCTTCTTCAGAAACGCTTTCCTTGCCATTGCCAGTCTACATTTTATATCCTCTCTACTTCGACCATCATCAGTTATATTGCTCTCCAAATAGCAAAACTCATTTACTAATTTAAGTGTCTCATTTCCTAATCTAATTCCCTCAGCATCACCCGACTTAATTCGACTACATTCCATTATCCTCATTTTGCTTTTGTTGATGTTCATCTTATACCCTTCTTTCAAGACATTGTCCATTCCGTTCAACTGCTCTTCCAAGTCCTTTGCTGTCTCTGACAGAATTACAATGCCATCGGCGAACCTCAAAGTTTTTATTCCTTCTCCCTGGATTGTAATACCTACTACGAATTTTTCTTTTGTTTCCTGTACTGCTTGCTCAATATAGAGATTGAATAACATCGGAGAGAGGCTACAACCCTGTCTCACTCCGTTCCCAACCACTGCTTCCCTTTCATGCCCCTCGACTCTTATAACTGCCATCAGGTTTCTGTACAAATTGTAAATAGCCTTTCGCTCCCTGTATTTTACCCCTGCCATCTTTAGAATTTGAAAGAGAGTATTCCAGTCAATATTGTCAAAAGCTTTCTCTAAATCAACAAATCCTAGAAACGTAGGTTTGCCTTTCCTTAATCTTTCTTCTGAGATAAGTCGTAAGGTCAGTACTGCCTCACCTGGATACATATGAGGGCGGATTTAATGGTCGAGTAATGGGAGATGATTAAAGTTCTGTTGGGAGGGGATATGGAGAATGTATAGATGAAGTATTGAGGGAATGTGATGATATACGCACGGCCGAGAACCAGGATCGGTGAGGGGTGGGGGCGAAGCAGAAATCCACGAAACTGCATTTGCATAGCAGAGGATTAGGAATCTATAGGTGTGAAAGAGTGTGGAAGGGTGTAGCTCTACCTAACTTCTCTCTGTCTGTATAGGTCTCGAAAGGCACAACAGTGCCGACCAACCGCCGTGTGATCCTTAGCCGATAGGCGTCACTTGATGTGGTTACGGAGATGCAGGTGGTCAGCACACCGCTCTCCAGGCCGTCGTCAGTTTTCGTGACGGGAACCGCTACTTCTCAGTCAAGTAGCTCCTCAGCTGTGGCCTCACAAGGGCTGAGTGTTCCCCGTTCGCAAAGATCGCTCGGGAGAAAGGAAGGTGACCCATCTAAGCGCTAGCCAATCCCGACAGTGCTGAACTTCGGTTATCTGATGGGAACCGCTGTTACCATTGCGGCAAGGCTGTTGGCACAGAATAACTTATGTTTGTTGAAATAACTCACTGGAAAGCAGCCAGGTAACGTCCTCTGTAACTGCCGATATTTCGACACGTGGAACTCCATCATTTTTCAAGGCACAAACGAAAGGAAAAATCGCCGTGTAGGGTAGCATAAACCATAGGTCGCCAGGGTTACGTCAACCAGAAATCAACAGACGGCATAGGTAAGAAGACAATACATACCCTGAGCAACTAGCGCCATCACACAGCTGGCCGCTGTGGCCGAGCGGTTCTAGGCGCTTCAGTCCGGAACCGCGTTACTGCTACGGTCGCAGGTTCGAATCCTGACTCGGGCATGGATGTGTGTGATGTCCTTAAGGTTAGTTAGGTTTAAGTAGTTCTAAGTTCTAGGTGACTGATGACCTCAGCTGTTAAGTTCCACAGTACTCAGAGCCATTTGAGCCATCACACAACCAGATACACTCCTGGAAATGGAAAAAAGAACACATTGACACCGGTGTGTCAGACCCACCATACTTGCTCCGGACACTGCGAGAGGGCTGTACAAGCAATGATCACACGCACGGCACAGCGGACACACCAGGAACCGCGGTGTTGGCCGTCGAATGGCGCTAGCTGCGCAGCATTTGTGCACCGCCGCCGTCAGTGTCAGCCAGTTTGCCGTGGCATACGGAGCTCCATCGCAGTCTTTAACACTGGTAGCATGCCGCGACAGCGTGGACGTGAACCGTATGTGCAGTTGACGGACTTTGAGCGAGGGCGTATAGTGGACATGCGGGAGGTCGGGTGGACGTACCGCCGAATTGCTCAACACGTGGGGCGTGAGGTCTCCACAGTACATCGATGTTGTCGCCAGTGGTCGGCGGAAGGTGCACGTGCCCGTCGACCTGGGACCGGACCGCAGCGACGCACGGATGCACGCCAAGACCGTAGGATCCTACGCAGTGCCGTAGGGGACCGCACCGCCACTTCCCAGCAAATTAGGGACACTGTTGCTCCTGGGGTATCGGCGAGGACCATTCGCAACTGTCTCCATGAAGCTGGGCTACGGTCCCACACACCGTTAGGCCGTCTTCCGCTCACGCCCCAACATCGTGCAGCCCGCCTCCAGTGGTGTCGCGACAGGCGTGAATGAAGGGACGAATGGAGACGTGTCGTCTTCAGCGATGAGAGTCGCTTCTGCCTTGGTACCAATGATGGTCGTATGCGTGTTTGGCGCCGTGCAGGTGAGCGCCACAATCAGGACTGCATACGACCGAGGCACACAGGGCCAACACCCGGCATCATGGTGTGGGGAGCGATCTCCTACACTGGCCGTACACCACTGGTGATCGTCGAGGGGACACTGAATAGTGCACGGTACATCCAAACCGTCATCGAACCCATCGTTCTACCATTCCTAGACCGGCAAGGGAACTTGCTGTTCCAACAGGACAATGCACGTCCGCATGTATCCCGTGCCACCCAACGTGCTCTAGAAGGTGTAAGTCAACTACCCTGGCCAGCAAGATCTCCGGATCTGTCCCCCATTGAGCATGTTTGGGACTGGATGAAGCGTCGTCTCACGCGGTCTGCACGTCCAGCACGAACGCTGGTCCAACTGAGGCGCCAGGTGGAAATGGCATGGCAAGCCGTTCCACAGGACTACATCCAGCATCTCTACGATCGTCTCCATGGGAGAATAGCAGCCTGCATTGCTGCGAAAGGTGGATATACACTGTACTAGTGCCGACATTGTGCATGCTCTGTTGCCTGTGTCTATGTGCCTGTGGTTCTGTCAGTGTGATCATGTGATGTATCTGACCCCAGGAATGTGTCAATAAAGTTTCCCCTTCCTGGGACAATGAATTCACGGTGTTCTTATTTCAATTTCCAGGAGTGTATGTCCAGTGTCAGACGTTGCAATGAATTCAAAGAAGAGGTTTGAGTGCTGCAAGGAGCAAGACTTCTGTGCTCTTGGGCAATGAACTGTACAGCAAACATTCTCACCCTGACCTTTATGACAATTTTTAGACTACTCTACAACAAGCTGTATTTACGAGAGTGTGAAGAACACATGCGGGAACTTAACGTAGGGACTGTACACTTCTGACTGTGAAGGATGGTGGAGGTTCTGTAATGCTTTAGATTATTATGTTATGGTTTTCAGTGGCTCTTATATTTTGGGTTCTCGTATTATTTTGAAGAAAATTCCGGACATTTTCAAAATATTGCCCAAAAAATTCAGGAGAGTGTCGGGATACAGTCCGCAATTATTTCTACGTCGCTTCCTCTTAAAGTCCTTTTAGAGTTCCAGAAATAGGGTACTTCCAACACCCGGCACAAATTAAACATGGCTGTAGAATACTTTCCCAGCATCTTTCCCCAATTTCAAAAAGGATGTCTTCATTCCCTCCCTGCTGCATAACTTGATCACAACAGTACCTTATCAAACATCTGACGGAAAATAGATTGAATACCTGTCAATGCCTACTGAGACTACAGTCGCTTCTACAAGGCAAAGCAATTGTAGTAGAATTTGAAAAACGTGGCCGTCCAATATAGTAGGTGTGTTCCTTCATCTACGCTTATCTACGGACTCAAATGCATTGCTCACAGAGAATATGCAGAATTTTTTGCACTAGAACAGAGATAAAAAGGTTGTCAAGACACAATTTTTTTTCAGTGGGTAACTATCAAACATTTGAGGCACAATAACTTTTGTGTTCTTCCATTCAAATTAAGTTCTGACAGCACGAAACAGGTATACAAAAATGGAAATTTTAGAATTTTGTATCTCTTACGTAACGTTCTGCAGGTGTATTTATAACTATGGCGCACTATTCCAGGAGTGCTGAGGACATTTTACAGTATGCACTATGACTGTCCAAGGATTACAGAAGATAATGTGCGCACACAGTTAACATAGCGTACGGTCACCTCAGCCATCCAAAACAACACACATGCTAATTTTGCAGCTAACTATTTTTTATGTACAGATATGAGAGATTTACTACCAGATTTGATTAAGGGAAAATGTCATGGACACACAGTGCATAATCGTATGAGACATACTACAGTTTAATCGTATGAGACATACTACAGTTTTTTTATAGAAAGTAATTTTGAAAGTTTATGCTCATGAGATAGGCAAAATACCCTCAAACTTCAAAAAGAATATAATAATTCCAATTCCAAAGAAAGCAGGAATTATCAGTTTAATAAGTCACGGTTGCAAAATACTAACACGAATTCTTTACAGGCGAATGGAAATGCTGGTAGAAGCCGACCTCGGGGAAGATCAGTTTGGATTCCGTAGAAATATTGGAACACGTGAGGCAATACTGACCTTACGACTTAACTTAGAAGAAAGATTAAGGAAAGGCAAACCTACGTTTCTAGCATTTCTAGACTTAGAGAAAGCTTTTGACAATATTGACTGGAATACTCTCTTTCGAATTCTGAAGGTGGCAGGGGTAAAATAACAGGGAACGAATGGCTATTTATAATTTTTACACAAACCAGAAGGCAGTTGTAGGAGTCGAAGGGCATGAAAGGGAAGCAATGGTTGAGAAGAGAGTGAGAGAGGGTTGTAGTCTATCCCCGGTGTTATTCAATCTGTACATTGCACAAACAGTATAAGAAACCAAAGAGAAATCTGGAGTGGAATTAAAATCCAGGAAGAAAAAATAAAAAGTTTGAGGTTTGCCGATGACATTGTAATTCTGTCGGAGACAGCAAAGGACTTGGAAGAACAGTTGAACGGAATTGACACTGTCTTGAAAGGAGCTATAAGTTGAGCATCAACAAAAGCAAAACGAGAATAATGGAATATAGTCGAATTAAATCAGGTGATGCTGAGGGAATCAGATTAGGAAATGAGACACTTAAAGTAGTAGATGAGTTTTGCTATTTGGACAGCAAAATAACTACAGATGGTCGAAGTAGAGAGGATATAAAATGTAGACTGGCGATGGCAAGGAAAGCGTTTCTGAAGAAGAGAAATTTGCTAACATCGAGTATAAATGTGTAAGGAAACTTTTTCTGAAAGTATTTGTTTGCAGTGCAGCCATTTATTGTGAAACATGGACGATAAACAGTTTAGAGAAGAAGAGGAGCTTTCAAAATGTGATGCTACATAAGAATGCTGAAGATTAGATGGGTAGATCACATAACTAATCAGGAGGTGCCGGTCGTTGTGGGCGAGCGGTTCTAGGCGCTTCAGTCTGGAACCGCGCGACCGCTATGGTAGGAGGTTCGAATCCTGCCTCGGGCATGGATGTGTGTGATGTCCTTAGGTTAGTTAGGTTTAAGTAGTTCTAAGTTATAGGGGACTGATGACATGAGATGTTACGCCCCATAGTGCTCAGAGCCATTTGAACCATTTTTTAATGAGGAGGTGCTGAATAGAACTGGGGAGAAATGTAATCTGTGGCACAACTTGACTATAAGAAGGGATCGGTTGGTAGGACACGTCATGAGGCATCAAGGGATCACCAATTTAGTACTGGAATGAAGCTTGGAGGGTAAAATTCGTAGAGGGAGACCAATAGATTAATACACGAAGCAGATTCAGAAGGATGTAGGTTGCAGTAGATACTCAGAGCTGAAGAGGCTTGCATAGGATAGAGTAGCTTGGAGAGCTGCATCAAATCAATCTTTGGACTGAAGACCACAGCAAGAACAGCAACATGTTCATTTTTCCCACTCGTCTGTAAAAAGAAAACCAATGAAAAAATTGTAGATTCACAGAATTGATATTTTCGTGTAGTGAAATGCTATGTGGGAACAACGTAGCTCTCTCTTTTATCCTACATAGGTATATTATTTTTAAACTGGAAAACGACCTCCAGTTATTTTGTAAGCTTAGGAGAAGACTGTCCAATGATTTTGCAAAAGTTATCGATGCTTAACACTGACAATGACTTGATAAATTTCTTTTCACTTTTGTAGCCGTTTTTTAAATATTTTTAATAAAACACTAAAATGCCTTACAGGCAACTGAACAACAATTTTGGATGCGTATTATATCATGGATAATCTTAAATATGGAGTGACAAAAAGAAGGCGTGTCCCTCTTCTTTGGATATGAATCTGGCAAAAACATTAAATTATTGTCTTCACCTCAGCTGACTAACAAAACTGAAAGAAATTTTTCATCATCTTTGGAGTACCTAAGTAATTAAGGTTGATTTTATTGATAATCGTTTCAGCGTCATCCGAGAAACAGATAGTGTAGTGACAAAGCTACCAGAGCGCCATTTGTGCCAACCTTTTAATAGGAAATGCTCACAGCCAGAACGCTCAGTGTGGTGCAAACGTGTCAAGCAGGCAACCATGCCACAGAGATGCACTTTTGCTTCCTGCAGCCATCTGAGAGAACCTGAATCGTGGCCTTCCGAGAGGCGGGATGGTCCTTTCTGAGAATTGCCACACAAGTTGAACGTGCTGCGCCAGTTGTGTAACGATGCTGGTATCAGAGGTCACGTGAACTTCTCACGTGAACATGCCCTCAGACGCAGCACAGACGCCCACCAGGGTCGACGTATTGTAGCGGCAGCAGTGGCAGATCGCACAGCTATCACAGCACAGGTAAGAGGTGCTGCGAACGGGTTATTAGCAGTGAGACTACGGGCACGCCCACCTGTAGGCTGTCTTCCATTCACGCCACAGCATCGATGTGCATGGCTTGACTGGTGCTGTCAGAGCCTCACTTGGAATGGCGGTCCATGGTCTGCAGTGATGAAAGTAGACTCGTCCTGCACGCGAGTGGTGGTAGTTTGCGCGTGCAATGTAGACCTGGTGAGCGATGTCTTGTAGAGAATACTCGTCCAAGAGGCACTGGCCCCTTCCCGGGCATTATGGCCTAGGGTGCAATAAGCTTCAACTCTCGTTCACCTTTGGTGTTTCTGGAGGGGACACTGAACGGCGCTCAGTACCTGCGTAATGGTGTTAGACCTGTCCTTTCGCCATTCTTGCAACAGGAAGGTGATGTGTTGTTTCAGCAGGATAATGTACGCCCACACGCTACCCGCAAAACTCAACGTGTTCTGAAAGACATGCACCAACGTCCGTAGTCAGCACAATCTCTGGACGTGTCTCCAATTGAGTATGTGTGAGGTGCGATGGGACAAGAAGTGACTTGTGCGACTCGTCAACCGACAATTCTCACAGAACTACGTGAACAGATCGAGCAGGAGTAGAATAACATATCTCAGTACAGTATTCGCCATCTGTACCATCGACTGTGTGGGGCGGCGGGTGGATTGATAGTTAATGTCCCTATTATTTATTTAATGCTGTTGTTTGCCGTTCTCAACACTGGCTCTCTAACTACAATATTGGCAACCAGAAAGTAATTAGCAAAACGTGAAGCCTGTAATTAGAATTCCTAGTGCCCACTTCATCTGAGAAATACATTTATAGCTACAGCTTATAGCTCGAAGGAATTAGGAGATTGTCTGGGATTCATAATCAAAAACCATTCTCTCTAAAATGTTCACTATATTCTGAAAGTCACACACCAAAAAGAATCCACACAATCCAACTACCAGAGCAGTTCAGAGTCTAATGCGCTGATGCAACTATACCTGTTCAAATTAAATGTTTAAGTGAATGCTCGCCATAATTTGATGATAATGTTCATTAAACGCCACACTAATAATGGCAGAAAGTCTGTCCTGCAGCGGCACATGGAAATACGACATGCGCAAACTAAAGATAGATCAGTAACGTCATCCCAAAATTAACACTTCACTCGAAAACGATTTCATGGTTACGTGTATCCCGAGTAACTTATTACTGCATCTGAGGCTGTTTATATCAACGATACCGACGCGACGCGACTCCCGGCACAGGTGGTGCGCTAATCAGTGTCTGGAGAGAACTGGGGCCTTCCTTCTTGCACAGCGTTCTTACATATAAAGCCGCGGTGCGGACGGCTAAGGGAACGCCTGATGAAATCTGCTCTTCAGACTAGCCGCTGGGCTAGTAATGCACCACTTTAAGTTATCGAATAAATCATTGCTTCCTTTGCTGATGGCCGACGAAGCTCTCAATTTAAATGTGCAATCAGCACACAAGTAAGTAATCATAATAAAAGTCTAACATGGTTAAGTCAAATATTTTTGGCGAGAGAATTAATTTAATTTACTACACGCAGTAGACGAACTCTGAACTTGCTCTTTGGAGATACGCTATCGCTTTAGTTTTATAGTTATTCAGTAGAAACTTCTCACATCTTTATGATTATAGCGGATCTCCCTTATATTTAAATTTAAACATCCTAGCTTTATTTATTCGCCTGCTTAATCCATCTTGCTTCCTTAATTTCTAAGACAAAAACCAGAAAATCATGAATTTCAACTAAAATTTTAATTTGTGTGATCCAGAATACTGTTTCTCCTAAATTATTATGCAAAAGGAATCTAAATATAAATTTTTAAGTTTCTTGCTCTTTTCTGTTGCGCCAATGATTTTTACAGAAAAACATCCAAATTTCGAAAATGGTTAGAGTTATTGAGCTGATATTCAACACATATTGATTTAGTATGACTCCTGACATGCTAGAAACATTTCAGGTTATTTACTTCATTTTTAAAGTATTGCGCAACATTTATGACTTATGACGTCAGAGGTAGTTACAGCGGACTGGCTAGCACACAATGGAAAGACTGATGTGAATTTTATAAGGCGTGAGTAGGCTGCTTCCCTACAACTGGATGCCACAGCAGGCGCCTGCGTTGCTCCCATGGAGGCTACACCACATACTATTATGGGTGTTTCAGCATGGATCGATAACTGTTACCACAGAACTAGTGGTGATACTCGTCTGTACACGTAATCATTTCAAGTACTCCATGTGCACTATTCCAACAATAAATCTTGAGTGAACTGGAATCCTCTAAAAGGGTGCACAAACTTTTTCTGTTTTGTTTTTGCATTGTATATATGCTTCTAAAGGTTTTGCAGAATTATCCACTGCTCAAGAAAGTCAGTAAATAATTCTTAAGGCAAATGCTGATTTCTCAAATTTGCATATTAATTTCATTTGTATTGGCGATAGCCTTGCCGCAGTGGATACACCGGTTCCAGTGAGATCACATGCTGTCGGGCGTGGTCGGCACTTGGATGGGTGACCATCCAGGCCGCCATGCGCTGTTGCCATTTTTCGGGGTGCACTCAGCCGCGTGATGCCAATTGAGGAGCTACTCGACTAAATAGTAGCGGCTTTGGTCGAGAATACCATCTTACGACCGGGAGAGCGGTGTGCTGACCTCACACCCTTCCTATCCGCATCCTCCACCGAGGATGACATGGCGGTCGGATGGTCCCGGTTGGCCACTCGAGACCTGACGACAGAGTACTTTTGTTTCATTTCTATTGTCTGCCACCTCAGCATTCACAGAGAGATTTTTTTTTATGTGATGACTGGTGTGTGATCGGTCAAAAGAATAAAAATGAATTTGATAAAAAAAATAATTATTTAGCTTAACTTGAATATAGACTGCAAAGATGCTACAATTATTTCTTAAATATAACTGAAAGCAACAAATATGTTATTTAAACAAAATGCTTACGCAGAATAAATTCTATGGTCAAAACCGACGACTCATATCGAATATTCTTCTGCACCACCTTTTTTTTTACGTAATCACTGTTCACAAGGACGGTGCTTGAGGAAGACTGAGACTGTCCGAACAGTTTACGTCACAGTTCATGAAATCTCGTGTTTTGTTCACTCTTTTGATCGGCCTGCGAGCCAATGGCTGTTGTTGGTACTATGATAACACTTTGTTTTTAAAAATAAAAAGAACTATGAAATCTGGACTGAAATATCTTCTAGGGTGTAGGTCAGGTGTAATAGTGGCAACTAATAAATAAATAAAAGATTGCAATCATGATTTTTGCCCAATTATCGAGTTTGCACTCGTTCTGGGATCCAGTGGCGTCTCATGGTACTATCTCCAAGATGGGTCTTGCTGCTATAATTAATGCCTGAGATAAACGTTACAGTCACTTCATTATGATGTATTTTGTTTGTTTGGCATTTAATTCTTCATTAATTTTCCTGACTGTTTCATCTGAATATTTATTTTATTTCTTTAGCTAGTCCCTCTATCCCACATGTATAAAATGTATACAAGGATATCGGACATGGTTAAGACTTTACAGCTTAAAATACAGTTTGCATTGCATTCCTAAGGCACAAGATATTTCAGTAATTTAGCAAAGAATCATACATACAATAAACGTTAGAGACAACATGCTAAGTCCAATATTCATAATGCATATTTATTTTTGTTGGATGGTTTCTAAGTACTCTCTCAGACTGTAAAAGCAATGATCAGTTAAATATGCCTTTCGTTCAGCCTTCAACTACTGATTTTACTTACTGATTTAATATGGTTAGGTAGATTATTGTAAATTTTTATCCCAATATGTAGAGTTCTTTTTGGCACAATGATGTTCTCTTCTTTATATGAAGATCAGACTTTTGTCTTGTATTGTATGCATGTGTATCTTCATTTTTAATGAGATACCTGGGTATCTATGAATATACTGTTTTATGAAAACTGACGTTTCATAGATAAAAATGTCAGGAAGAGGAAGAATTGACTTTTTTTGAATATGGGTCTGCATGATTTCCTATTTTTAAACCCTTCAATAATTCTTAATATTCTCTTTTGCATCCTGAGAAGTTTAATATTTGTTACTGCATTGCCCCAGAAGATTGTGCCATATTTAAAGGAACAATGATGTAGACACATTTCTTATGCTGTTGGATTATGGAGGTGATATTTTGTTGTGTTCTTCCAGTCCACTAACTAACTGTTCACTTATGACTGCAAAATACTTGTTGAAAGTTTCTGTAACTTTTGTTGTCCAAGAAATCATTCATCCTTCATAACATAAGTTTATATTTTTATAGTGTTTGGTTTCTTTTGGTGTTTGATTTTTTATAACTTCCCATATTGCTTTAGATTTGTTTTTTTGAATTTTCAATATATTTGTCATTTGCCATTGTTTTAGCTTTCCTTACGACATTTTTCAGGATCCTTTTGTAATGCTTCAGGTATAATTGAAATTCATAAGGCATGTTATGAGTCTTTGCTATATTGTGTAATCTTCTCTTCTCTGTGCAAGAGATTCTAATACCTGTTGTAATCCATTTGTTCTTTTTGAGGTTACGTTGGCATATTTGTTTTTTTAATGGAAATGCAGCTCCAAAGTAGGACATGACGATTTCCATGAATTTTTTAAACTTTTCGTTGGTATTTTCACAAGTATACATTTCATACCAGGTTTCTTTCACTTAATCTCTGTATAAAAACGTTTGTTTGTTACTCAATCTTCTTGTTTCTTTTACAAATTCCCCTTTCTCATTTGTTTCGCTTAGGGTGCGAAAAACAGTGAACTGTGCATACTGATCACTGAATCCAGTATTAAGGTCCGCAGCACAGAATTTGTGATTTACGTTTGTGTTTATTATATCTGATCAATTGTTGAGCTTGTTGTTGGTGTAACTCTTGTAGGGGAATCTATGGTGGCTTTATGTGATATGTTTCCAGTAGGGCCATTAAGCTTTGCTGGCCTTTTAAGATTCCCTGAAAATCAATATTAAAATCTCCATATATGATCAGTGTTTTGTTGAAGTTTATTATAGTATTTAAACCTGCTTCTAGTTCATGACAGAAACCAGTTAAGTTCCCACCAGGCTCCTATATACACAAATAACTATTAATTTTAATATGGATAGTTCAATTACAGATACTTTAAAAACTTTCTCTTCAGCTAACAGTTGAATGGGTTTTATGTTACAGTAGTCAAAACCAGTTTTAATAAATGTACAGGACCCTCCATGGCTATATGTGGTTCTAAAGAATGATGGTGACAGGTTGAAGTCTGCTGGTTTTGTGACTGGCATTGCATAGGCGGCCAGTGCCAGTTATACACATTACAGAAGCGTTTTTTAACTCATCAATAAATAAAATCTCATGTTGACTTAATTTGCTTAGCAACGATTGGACAGTTGGGTGAATCAGCATGAAATTACAAGATCTTTTAGACTTTATTTAATTGATCGTTTACTTTTATTTTGTCAATAAAAAATCGTTCAGGTGTACTGGAAGTACTGTTTTCCGTTTCCCTGCTGCACTTATTCTTCTATTATCATCTGCTGCAGAATTTTCCTCTATGTCTGGCTCCCCTCTTACTTATTCAGCTGCTCCAGTTGTTGATTCTGCTGTTGACGCTATTGTTGATGATTTTGCTGCTGGCGTTAAGAGCTGGGTCTGCAATTGGTGGAGCTATTACTGCATTCGTTGCTGTTGCTGTGACTGAATATTGGGAGTACCTTGTTTCTTCTTTTGTTGTTGTTGATGCTGGTGACTGCGGCCTTGTCACAGTTGTTTCCTTTGAATATTGGGGGGGGGGGGGGGGGCAATCCAGGATGATTTTGCATTTGAGTGTTTGATGCCTCGTGTTGATAATTTCTTTTATTTTTGCGACAAGCAGTTTTCTTATGTGTGGAATCTTCACCCAATATTGTTAACATTTACGAGTTGTACATTTCTGAAATTTTGCGAAGGAATGAAATTTGTTGGTTGGTGTTGATTATTTCTTTATTTACGCATGACCAAGATTGTAAGTCATGCCGATGTGGCATGCTCAACACTAAAATATATGTGTGTTGACTGTCCTTGTTTTGCTTTGTGAATTTCGTTTTCGTACAAGTCATTTGACCCACCAAAAGCACAACAAAGTCTTCAGAGGATAAGTCAGCAACGTCTGTTTATCGCACATGTTTGCAAACTTTCGACGTAGAAGCACCACGCTTTAGTATAAGCGATTGTTTGTACAGTGGACTAACCGTTCAGAAGATGAGCAAATCCACCATGGCTGTCTACCATAACAACTACTTTTTTTCGTTCGGGTTTCTTTGCATGTTTGGAAGGACTGCCAGCATTATAGCCAAAACATTCAACATCAGCGCTAGACAGATACTTGATATTTAAGTAACGCAAGTGTTCAGGTCTTTCAGACTCTTTTTCTTTCATGACAGTAACTGAGTTGTTAAGCATTCTTTCGGATGTATCACTCCGCGTATTTGTAGTTGCACATTCAGCTCGCAAATGATTTTTATCACATGCACAATGTTTCTTATTTGCACAGTTGACTGCACACTAGTCTGCTTGTGAATACGTTATTAAGCCCCTATTACACGATGCGCGTAAACCGTACACCTATGCACCAACGCCCCAAGGGTGCATATCTGTAACTACATGCTGGTTCACGTAGACCTATTATACCATTCACGCGGGGTACACTTGGCGCTCATGCGCAGTAGAGAGTGATAACGCTTGAAACGCAAATAGAACCGTCTGCTCTCTTGTACAAGTCATTCGTTCTACAGCGCGAAACAAGGGGGACCGTGTGACATATTGAAACGTCATTACTTCAAATTATGTGAGCTCAAGGCTCCTATTTAATAAGAAACTCTTTTTTATCATTATTTATGAAGTAATTGTTATTCTATTATGTAGGTTACTATTGTTCTGAATTACAGACTCGGCAGTTAGTGTTGTATTACGACAGTTGGTTACACAGGTACACGCATATCTAAATTTACATTAGCACATGGAGGACCCACTTGTTTTTGGAGCTATAATAAACCTTCGGATTAGGGAAGAACAAGGACGAAAACGAAATGCCAGACGCTGTTGAGTTCGACCCTGGCTGAAAGCAAGGAACGAAGGCAGAGAATTGTATTGCTTGTGAAAAAGTGGGGCCCGAAGATCCGCAAGAATTTCGGAACTTCGTGAGGATGGACATCGCCCGTTTCGGGAAGCTGCTGTCTATGATAGAAGATGGAATTAGCAAGTGTGACACAGTCACGTTGGAGACTTATCTCACCTTCTCTAATGTAAAAAATGGCTCTGAGCACTATGGGACTTAACTTGTAAGGTCATCAGTCCCCTAGAACTTAGAACTACTTAAACCTAACTAACCTAAGGACATCACACACATCCATGCCCGAGGCAGGATTCGAACCTGCGACCGTAGCGGTCGCGCGGTTCCAGACTGTAGCGCCTAGAACCGCTCGGCCACCCCGGCCGGCTCTCTAATATAAGAATTAAATCATATGTTTTGTGATCATACCCGCATAGATCACTGATAAAATACCAGAACATACGGTACCCTGTTAAGTTGCAGGCTGGTTGTAACATTACGTTTCCTGGGGAATCTTTTACGAGTCTGGCTTTTAGCCACAGAATAGCACAGCCCACCATTTCAAAAGTTGTTGTGTATGCACTGCAATTTGCAACACTTTAAAGGACCAAACCTTAAAAGTGCACTTGTGTTATTTTTCCAAGTTTGGAAAATGAAATGCTACTCAATTTTGCAGTCCTCGTCTGTTGCACTGGGCGAAACTGCACGGACTTCCCCGCCATCACTGCCCGTTTCTCTTTTCTGGCATGCTGAAAGAAAGCAAGAGATGCAATCAAATCAAACATAAACTTTCGTAAGCGAAGGCATTACGATACAAATCGAAAGTCACCGTGTAAAGTTATAAGCATATTACTCAGAAAGAAATGATTGCCAAGGTATCGCATTATGATACAGCGGGTACATGCATACACCTTTCCTCGCTGTATGCCTGAATTTAGATGATTAACGCCTCTTTGCTCCATTTAATTTCTATAATACAAAGTAATCAAAAGAAAAAATGCTGTCACAAACAGCTAGTATAAAAGGAAGTCTAGTGACAATTTTTTTTTTTTTCTTTTTTTTTTTTTTTTTTTTTTTTTTTTTTCTTTCTTTTATGAAAACCTACTTACCGAAAAAAACGCGGAAAATCCCCAACACGAAAATCTGAAACTAGTTACTAGCCAGTAGCCACCAAACAATAAGCGAACAACAAGCAGAAAGCACTAAGGTACCACCATCTGCGCATGCGCGAATTGTCGGCCCTAGATACAGTTTCTGACCACACAAAAAAAGGATCAATGAATATTGCTGTTCTTTGGTGCAAGTAGACAGTGGAGCAGTTATGATTAACAGCACGGCAGCAATAACGAAACTAACCTAGCAGCTTGAAAATTACAAAGATATAACAACAAATAAATAAAGCATGCATCATCAACGTAAAACGACAGTACTACCAAAATAAACAAAAATATAACTAAATTGCCGGTAATAATTGACATCCCGTCGTATATCTTCAAGACTCTTCCAGTTCAGTTCCTTCAGTATCTCTGTGACATTTTACCTTGGCTCAAACCAATCTGTGACCATTTGTGCTGCCCCTCTCTGTCTATGTTTAATATCTCCTGTAGTCCTATTTGGCACAGATTCCATGCACTTAAACAATATTCTAGAACCAGTAGCATGAGTAATTTGTAAGCAATCTCCTTAGACTGATTGCACTTCCCCAGTATTCTACCAATAAACCAAGAACTACCACCTGCTTTACCCACAAGTGAGACAATATGATAATTCCACTTCATATCCCTACAAAGTGTTGCACCCAAGTACTTGTATGAGTTGCCTGATTCCTACTGTAACTCATTGATGTTATAGTCATAGGATGCTACATTTTTTGCTTATTGGGAAGTGCATGATTTTACATTTCTGAACATTTAAAGCAAATTAACAATCTTTGCACCACTTTGAAATCTTATCAAGATTTGATTGAATGTTTATGCAGATTCTCTCAGATAGTACTTCACTATAGATAACTGCATTATCTGCAAAAAGGTCTGTGGATATAATTAATGTTGCCTGCAATGTCATTAATATACAGCATGAACAACAAGGGTCCCATCACACTTCCCTGGGGCACTTCTGAAGTTACTTCTACATCTGACAATTATTCTCTGATATGTTGCTAGAGAAGGCCGAAATGCACGCGTTAAACTCACGCAGGCTGGCGTGAGGTCTGAAACAGGATACGTAATGAATGCTATAAAGAAAAGTACGTAGCTGCTGGAATACTTAACTTTAATCCATCATTTGAATACATCGTTCTGGACGGTACGTTCAAGACTATAAACTGTTAATGGTGCCTTGCTAGGTCGTAGTCATTGACTTAGCTGAAGGCTATGCTATCTATATTCTCGGCAAATGAGAGAGTCTTCATCCGTATAGTCGCTAGCAAAGTCGTCCGTACAACTGGGGCGAGTACTAGGACGTCTCTCTAGACCTGCCGTGTGGTGGCGCTCGGTCTGCAATTACTGACAGTGGCGACACGCGGGTCCGACGTATACTAGCGGACCGTGGCCGATTTAAAAGCTACCACCTAGCAAGTGTGATGTCTGGCGGTGACACCACATTCTCCATCCAAGATAACAAGCTGCACCCTGCATACCAAAAAGTCCTCAATCCAGTTGCAGATTTTACTTGATACCCCATATGATCATACTTTTGACAATGAGTGTGTGTGTGTGTGTGTGTGTGTGTGTGTGTGTTTTACTGAGTCAAATGCTTTTCATATATCAAGAAATACTGCATGTACCTGACTGTCTTTATCCAAAGCTTTCGGTATGTCATGTGAGAAAAGTGCAAGTTTGGTTTCACATGATCGATGTTTCCAAAATCTGTACTGCTGGCTTTGAGTAGGTCATTCTGTTCAAGATACATTATGTTTGAGCCCAGAATATGTTCTAAGATTCTACAACAAATCAGTTACAATATTGGATGGTAGTTTTGTGAATCACTTCTACTGCCCTTCTTGTAGACAGGGGTGTCCTGTGTCTTTTTCCAAAAACTGCGATGGCCTTTTTGTTTGAGGGATCTATGATAGATAACACTTATAAGGGGAGCTAATTCAGCTGCAAATCCAGTACATAACCTGTCAGGGATTCTACTGGGCTCTGGAGCTTTGTTCAGTTTTAACAATTTCAGCTGTTTCTCAATGCTACTGACAGTAGTACTTCATTTCATTGATCTTTCCAGTGGTGCAAGGATTAAATTGGGGCAATTATCCTGCGTTTTCCTTTATAAAGGAACATACAAAAATGGAGTTGAGCATTTCAGCATTTGCTTTGCTAACCTCAATTTCAGTTTCTGTCTCATGTGCTAGGGACTGGACACTAACATTGGTACCACTATCAGATTTTATATATGAGCAGAATTTGTTTGGGTTTCATGAAATATTTGACAATATTGTGCTACAGTAGTCATTGAAGGCATCAAGCAGTTGTCCTCCGATCAGCCAAACATGTTTCATTCAGCATCTCTCTGTCCATAGTCCTACACTTTGTTTTACACCTGTTATGCAATAGTTTGTGTTGCTTTAGAAGTTTCTTTACAGTGACTGTGTACCAAGGAGGGTCCCTCACGTTATGAACTGTTCTGCTGGGTACATTTCTATCCAGAGCAAGGTCAACTATTCTTTTAAACTTGGGCTACAGTTTCTGTACATGCTCCTGCCCTGTACTGGGAGTTTCAAATTCGTCATTAAGATATGACCCTACTGATTTTTTTATGTACTGCACTGAACATATAAATCTTTCTGCTTGTTTTGGTTGTCCTTTGTACTTTGGTAATCATTGATGCTACAACCACATCATGGTCACTGATACCAGTTTCGATGTGGACATCTTCAAAGAGGTCAGGCCTGTTTGTTGTCATTAGATCCAGTATACTTCCATCATGACTGGAGTTCATAACTATCTGTTCTAGGTAGTTTTTCACAGAAGGCATTTAGTAATGTTTCACATAATGTCTTATTGTACCCACCACTAACAAAACTGTAATTTTCCCAATGAACTATTGAATGATGAAAGTCTTCACTGGTGATTACAGTGATTTGGGAACATACATACAAGTGAACTGCGGTTTTCTCTAAAGTGTTCCATTACATAAGAAGATGAGTCTGGAGGATGGTAGAAGGAGCCAGTTATCATTTTATGTCCATCTGTGATATTGAGTCTTGCCCAAACAGTCTCACATACAGTGTCAGTTTCTGTCTTGGTGGATTTGAGTTTCTTGTCTACTGCATCAAGTTCACCACCCCCATTTCTCATTTGCTTTGCTTATCTTTCAACATACACTTAAATTTTCCCCAAAAATCTCATTGCTATCAATGCAATGCAAGGTTTCAAATAGCTTTCTGCACCTAGTATTATGTGAGCTTCACTTCTTTTCACAGACACTTCGAACCCTGCTCGACAAGATATTAATACTTTCACATGTGGGAGGCATTCCTTGCAATCTTGCACTGATTCTTCTGGGTTTCCTACAGCTGTCATTTTCTGGATTGGAAGGAGGATCTTGCATTGATACTTCTGGGTTTCCTTCAGCTATCGTTTTCTGGATTGGATGGAGGGTCACTTAATCTGAAAAACCTGTGTGTACACCCACACAGTCAGCTATCTGAATATCAACCTCTGATATGTAGTACACACCTGACCCATTTTGGGGCTTCTACAATTGCAACCCTACAGCACAAGTCCAGGGAGTTTGCAGCCTAGCTCGTCACAGAACCCGCAAAGTCTATGGTTCAGTCCTTCCACTCGACTAAGTACCAGAGGACGATGATCATTTCTGGGGACAATCATGAGATTTATCGAAAATCTATGCACAAGGCTGGTCTTCTCAACCTTCCCTGCCAGTCTCTAGACTCACACAACAATGACCTCGGAGCCCATTTGACAGGCATCATTTGTTCCAGTGTGCACCTCAGTCTTCAACTGGTTGCACCATGCCCCCTCAGTGGCTGCTGGAATAGTCTCTTCAGCATGTCGAATGAATCCCTCAAGCATACTCACTGAGTGCACTTGGTGTCTTTTCCTTACCGTTGCTGCCATTTCCCTAAGGGGTACCATCATTTTCCATACGTTTGAAAGCCATTGATTAGTAGACCTCTACCCTTTTGTGTTTACTTCCTCTTAACACTGGACAAAAAAGGTTTCCCCAAAACAGGTGAAATGAGTCCCATTAGTTCAGTGTCAGTGAAAGACAGCACTTCAAACTTGTTGGTTAGGAAGATCAGTACAACACCATGAGTCCTCCCTGCTCCCGCCCATCTTGTATAGGTCGCCTAGATGTATCGCTGACATGTCACTCACAGTCAAATGGGTGAGTAATGACAGATCCTGTATTTCCTGCAGAGGAGACAGGAATGAGAATAGCACTTATGGTACCTCTGGTACCAATATCACAGGTAGACAACTCTCGGGAGCACTTTCAATTCATCAATTCACAGGAGCTGCCAATCATGTGCCATTGGTCAGGACAGATTCCATTTACATACAAATGTCAACCAGCTCATTCCGTGTTTGAGAACAACATTTACAGTGGGGCTGCAGGGTTGCTATAGTTAAACATTAGTTCCCCACAATCGTAGAACAATGAAACTAAGTAGAAACATTTGTAAGGAGGTGTGGAAGAGGAATAATAAATAAACCATTGAGAGAAGCATATAATAGTTTGGAAGTTTGTATGGATACCATTTAAAAACTGTTTGCTGCATTTATTCAATGGTGGACCGTGGAATGTTCAGCCGTCATGACAGCTAGTGCACTGCTAGAAGATTGCACATTGTGTCCAACATTCTCAACCATGGCAACAGAAACGTCTCCAGCAATTCGTGGCTCAGTTGGCTGTTGGACTGTCCGAGGATCAATTCACAAATTTCCAGTTAATTTGAACTTTCAAATTGTGTTCTTCAACCCTGGTGTGAAAAGAAGACCTCTCTGCATTCCTTTCATGCACTGATACTCATGAAGAGCAGTAGTGCTATTGCTGTTCTTTTTGGTGTTGGGTTGGTGCTAAGCTCATAGCATTTTTTCATAAGTTCAGTAAACACAGCTGATACACATAACAAACTTTAGTCATCACTAATATTTTCTCCTTCACTATATACAACAGTCTGCCAATGCTGCGGTAACTTTTTGATATCACGACTATAGAAATCATGTGGTTTTGAGGAAAAGAATTTATCAAACAATGTTTGGAGCACATTTTCATCCGGAGAGGAAGTTCCTTAAAAGTTGTTTGACAGAGAGCAAAAAAGGTGAAAAGCTAAAGATGCAAGGTCAGGTGAATAAGATGGGTCCAGAATGACTTTCCACCAACTCCTCATAGTGTTTTTTGTCAGTCTAGTAGAATGCGGGCAGGCATTATCATGGAGTAGCATCACTTTGCACAGTCTTCCTGGTTGTTGTTCTTGAATTGCATCTACAAGACATCTCAGTTGTTGACTATAAATGTCAGCAGTGATAGTTACATCTTGGAGAAGCAATTTGTAATACACCACACCATCGCTGTTCCACCGGATGCATAACATTATCTTTCATGGATATATGCAGGTCTTTGTTTGGGTTAAACCATTCCTTTCTTTTCTGTGTGTTAGCGTAAAGACACCATTTCTGATCACCAGTAATGATACAGGATACAAATGGTGAGTGCTGTTCATGAGCCAAATGATGACGAGCAAGCAGAGATGCAAATATGGCCATCTGCTGATTTTTATGATTTTGGCTTAGAGCATGTGGTACCCATACACTTGATTTTTGAACTTTTCCCTTTGCATGCAAATGTCACATGATGGTGGAATGAACATAGTTCATCACATTTGCCAGTTCACAAGTACAGTGATATGGATCATTGTAGATTAATGTATTTAAACAGTCCTCATCAAACCCCAAGATCTCCCTGAGTGTGGAGAGGCACTGATGTCAACACAGACCTCCTTAAAAATGAGAAAACTATTTTATTGCCATATCTGTCCAATATCATTATTCCCATACACAAACCAAATGTTTCTGGCTGCCTCTGCTGTTGTTACCACTCTGTTGAACTCAAACAGAAGAATATGTCAAAAATGTTCAGATTTCTCCACTTGGCAGTCCATTTTCTAGCATCCACTTCTCCACTTACTATCTTCAAATGACAAAATGAAAATAAAACTCAAATAGCAATAATGAACTACAAATAAAAAATGACAATTGATAAAAAAAACCTATAGCAACCAGAAAGCCAACATGCAAAACAAAAATTCTCTTTACTTATGCACCAGCCCAATAAAACAGCTTTAGAACTAAAGCTGTGCTCAGTTTCTCCAGACTCGTGTCGACTGTCGGCAACTCTATTGCACATTGGTGAGTTTGTTCAGCCCTATGTCACCATACCAGTATGGGTGCCTAACGAAAAGTCATGACACTAACACCACTAACAACACAAAGCCTACAACACACAGTCTGAATATCACTCCTATAAAGTTAGGCACCCATATGGTAAATAGTTTTCCACCTACACTGCCGCAAAGTTTAATTATAACCAGTCTGTGCATCTGACTGAGTACTGAAGTAAATTAATATTTGTGTTGTATGAAAATAATATTTCCCGGAGCAAATGTGGACTCTGACCATAATTTATTCATTATGAACTGCAGATTAAAAGCTGAAGAAACTGCAGAGATGTAAGAAATCACGAACAGAAATGGTTGAGAGTTTCAGAGGCAACATAAGTCTATTATTGATTGAAACAGTGGAAAGGAACACAGTAGGAGACAAACAGGTAGATGGGGAAGGCAGCAGAGGAACAATTACACAAAGAGACAAGGCTCCATAGAAATCCTTGGATTAACAAACATACTGCTGAATTAAATTGACAATTAAGGAGAAAAACTAAAAACGCATTAACTGAAGCAGGCTAGCCAGAATGTTGTTGTTGTTGTGGTCTTCAATCCTGAGACTGGAATGATCCAACTCTCCATGATACCCCATCCTGTACAAGCTTCTTCATGTCCCAGTACTTACTTCAACGTACATCCTTCTGAATCTGCTTAGCGTATTCATATCTTGGGCTCCCTCTACGATTTTTACCCTCCACGCTGCCCTCCAATGCTAAATTTGTGATCCCTTGATGCCTCAGAACATGTCCTACCAACCGGTCCCTTCTTGTAGTCAAGTTGTGCCACAAGCTCCTCTTCTCCCCAATTCTATTCAATACCTCCTCATTAGTTATGTGATCTACCCATCTAATCTTCAGCATCCTTCTGTAGCACCACATTTCGAAAGCTTCTATTCTCTTCTTGTCCAAACTATTTATCATCCATGTTTCACTTCCATACATGGCTACACTCCTCACAAATACTTTCAGAAACGATTTCCTGACACTTAAATCTATACTCGATGTTAACAAATTTCTCTTCTTCAGAAACGCTTTCCTTGCCAATGCCAGTCTCTACATTTTGTATCTTCTCTACTTCGACCATCATCAGTTATTTTGCTCCCCAAATAGCAAAACTCCTTTACTACTTTAAGTATCTCATTTCCTAATCTAATTCCCTCAGCATCACCTGACTTAATTCGACTACATTTCATTATCCTCGTTTTGCTTTTGTTGATGTTCATCTTATATCCTCCTTTCAAGACACTGTCCCTTCCGTTTAACTGCTCTTCCAAGTCCTTTGCTGTTTCTGACAGAATTACAATGTCATCGGCTAACCTCATGGTTTTTATTTCTTCTCCATGGATTTTAATACACACTCCGAATTTTTCTTTTGTTTCCTTTACTGCTTGCTCAATATACAGATTGAATAACATCAGGGAGAGGTTACAACGCTGTCTCACTCCCTTCCCAACCTCTGCTTCCCTTTCATGCCCCTCAACTCTTATAACTGCCATCTGGTTTCTGTAAAAATTGTAAATAGCCTTTAGCTCCCTGTATTTTACCCCTGCCACCTTTAGAATTTGAAGGAGAGTATTCCAATCAACATTGTCAAAAGCTTTCTCCAAGTCTACAATGCTAGAAATGTAGGTCTGCCTTTCCTTAATCTTTCTTCTGAGATAAATCGTAAGGTCAGTGTTCCAACATTTCTATGGAATCCAAACTGATCTTCCTCGAGGTCGGCTTCTACCAGTTTTTCCATTCGTCTGTAAAGAATTCACGTTAGTATTTTGCAGCTGTGGCTTATTAAACTGATAGTTCGGTAATTTTCACGTCTGTCAACATCTGCTTTCTTTGGGATTGGAATTATAATATTCTTCTTGAAGTCTGAGGGTATTTCGCCTGTCTCATACATCTTGTTCACCAGATGGTAGAGTTTTGTCAGGACTGGCTCTCCCAAGGCCATCAGTAGTTCTAATGGAATGTTGTCTACTCCCGGGGCCTTGTTTTGACTCAGGTCTTTCAGTGCTCTGTCAAACTCTTCACTCAGTATCGTATCTCCCATTTCATCTTCATCTACATCCTCTTCCATTTCCATAATATTGTCCTCAAATACATCGCCCTTGTATAGACCCTTTATATACTCCTTCCACCTTTCTGCTTTCCCTTCTTTGCTTAGAACTGGGTTTCCTTCTGAGCTCTTGATATTCATACAAGTGGTTCTCTTTTCTCCAAAGGTCTCTTTAATTTTCCTGTAGGCAGTATCTATCTTACCCCTAGTGAGATAAGCCTCTACATCCTTACATTTGTCCTCTAGCCATCCCTGCTTAGCCATTTAGCACTTCCTGTCGATCTCATTTTTGAGACATTTCTATTCCTTTTTTCCTGCTTCATTTACTGCATTTTTATATTTTCTCCTTTTGTCAATTAAGTTCAATATTTCTTCTGTTACCCAAGGAGTTCTACTAGCCCTCGTCTTTTTACCTACTTGATCCTCTGCTGCCTTCACTACTTCATCCCTCAGAGCTACCCATTCTTCTTCTACTGTATTTCTTTCCCCCATTCCTGTCAATTGTTCCCTTATGCTCTCCCTGGAACTCTGTACAACCTCTGGTTTAGTCAGTTTGTCCAGGTCCCATCCCCTAAAATTCCCACCTTTTTGCAGTTTCTTCAGTTTTAATCTACAGTTCATAACCAATAAATTGTGGTCAGGGTCCACATCTGTCCCTGGAAATGTCTTACAGTTTAAAACCTGGTTCCTAAATCTCTGTCTTACCGTTATATAATCTATCTGATACCTTCTAGTATCTCCAGGGTTCTTCCATGTATACAACCTTCTTTCATGATTCTTGAACCAAGTGTTAGCTATGATGAAGTTGTGCTCTGTGCAAAATTCTACCAGATGGCTTCCTCTTTCATTTCTTAGCCCCAATCCATATTCACCTACTATGTTTCCTTCTCTCCCTTTTCCTACTCTCGAATTCCAGTCATCAATGACCAATAAATTTTTGTCTCCCTTCACTACCTGAATAATTTTTTTTTTATCTCATCATACATTTCATCTTTTTCTTCATCATCTGCAGAGCCAGTTGGCATACAAACTTTTACTACTGTAGTAAGCATGGGCTTTGTGTCTATCTTGGCCACAATAATGCATTCACTATGCTGTTTGTAGTAGCTTACCCTCACTCCTATTTTTTATTCATTATTAAACCTACTGCTGCATTACCCATATTTGATTTCGTATTTATAACCATATATTCACCTGACCAAAAGTCTTGTTCCTGCTGCCACTGAAGTTAACTAATTCCCACTATATCTAACTGTAACCTATCCATTTCCCTTTTTAAATTTTCTGACCTACCTGCCCGATTAAGGGATCTGACATTCCACGCTCCGATCCGTAGAACGCCAGTTTTCTCTCTCCTGATAACGACATCCTCTTGAGTAGTCGCCTTCCGGAGATCCGAATGGGGGACTATTTTACCTCCGGAATATTTTACCCAAGAGGACGCCATCATGATTTAACCATACAGTAAAGGTGCATGCCCTCGGGAAAAATTACGGCTGTAGTTTCCCCTTGCTTTCAGCCATTTGCAGTACCAGCACAGCAAGGCCGTTTTGGTTAGTGTTACAAGGCCAGATCAGTCAATCATCCAGACTGTTGCCCCTGCAACTACTGAAAAGGCTGCTGCCCCTCTTCAGGAACCACACATTTGTCTGGCCTCTCAACAGATACCCCTCCGTTGTGGTTGCACCTACGGTACAGCCATCTGTATCGCTGAGGCACGCAAGCCTCCCCACCAACAGCAAGGTCTATGGTTCATGGGGGGGCAAGCCAGAATACAGGTACCTAAAAGTTAGAGCAACAGAAAGTTTAAAATCACAGCATTCTCTTCAAGTTCATTTCCCTTGTATAACTCTAATAGATTCCTTCCACCTTTCGACTCCCCCTTTTTTGTTTCTTAATGGTTCAGCATGTAAGCTCTTGGTATTCATACAGCTGCTTCTCTTTTCTCCAGAAGTTTATTTACTTTCCATACAGGCAGCATGTCTACCCCTAATTATGCATGCATCTACATTCTTGCATTTCTTATCTAGTCATTGCTACTTTGTCATTTTGCAGTTCCTGTCAATCTCATTTTTTGGACACCTATATTCTCTTTTGCCTGCTTCATTCACTGCATGTTTATATTTTATCCTTATGTCTTTGAGATTCAGTGTCTTGAGCATCATCCAAGAATTTCTTCTTGGTCTTGTCTTCCACATATTTTACCTTCTAATGTGTTCACTATTTCATCTCTCAAGACAACCTGTTCATCTTCCTTTGTGCTCTTTAACCTTACTTCACTTAATCATTGCCTAACAGCCCCAATCAAAATGACAACAGCATTTAGTTATTTCTACTCATCCAAGTCCCATGTCCTTAATTTCCCACCTTTCTACAGTTTCAGTTCTTGGAAAAAAGCACAAGTCACACTCATCTACAAGAAGGGTAGTAGAAATGATCCACAAAACTGCCATCCAGTGCCCCTGACATTGATTTGTTGTAGAAGCTTAGAACATTTTCTGAGCTCTGACGTAATAGATATCTCGAACAGAATGACCTCTTCAATGCCAACCAGCTTGGATTTCGGAAACATCGATCATGTGGATCCCAACTCTCACTTTTCCCATATGACGTACTGAAAGCTTTGGATCGAGACAGTCAGACATCTCATTATTTCTTGATTTCTGAAAAGCATTTCACTCAGTACCACACATACACTTATTGTCAAAAGTACAATCATTTGGGGTATCATGTGAAATTTGTGACTGGATTAAGAACTTTTTGGTAGGGAGGATGCAGCATGTTGTCTTGGATGGAGAGTCATCGTCAGATGTAGAAGTAACTTTGGGTGTGCCCCAGGGAAGTGTGTTGGGACCCTTGCTGCTCATTTTGCATATTAATGACCTTGCAGATAACATTAAAAGTAACAGCAGGCTTTTTGCAAATGATGCAGTTATCTAAAATGAAGTACTATCTGAAATAAGCTGCATAAATATTCAATCAGATCTTGATAAGATTTCAAGAGTGATGCCAAGATTGGCAACTTGCTTTAAATGTTCAGAAATGTAAAACTGCACTTCACAAAATAAAAAATAAAAAGACAAAGTATTCTATGACTATAACTTCAATGCATCACTGTTGGAATTGGCCAGCTCATTCAAATACTTGGATGTAACAGTTTGTAGGGATATGAAGTGGAATAATCATATTGGCTCAATTGTGGGTAAAGTAGGATGTAGTCTTCGGTTTATTGGTAAAGCACTGGGGAAGTGCAGTCAGCCTACAAAGGAGATTGCTTACAAGTCACTCATGCAACTGGTTCTAGAATACTGCTCAGGTGTGTGGGATTCATACCAAATAGGACTAAGAGGGGATAGTGAACATATACAGAGAAGGACAGCACAAATGGTCATAGGTTTGTTTGATCCATGGAAGAGGGTCACAAAGATACTGAAGGAACTGATCTCTGCCTAACCATTACATAACCTACTTGAAATTTCCTGGTCTCTTCAGGTCCACTCCATGTATAAACGTTCTTTCCTGATTTATAAACCAAGTACTAGCAATGATTAAATTGTGAAAATTCTGTCATATAGTTTCCCCATTCATTCATCTCCCCCGGCCCATGGTCTCCTATAATTTTTCCCTCTTGTTGTTTTCCTACTATGAAATTCCATTCCCCCAACTCAATTAAATTTTTGGATCTCTTAACTATTTGAATAATTTATTTTATCTTGTCATACATTCTTTCAATCTCTTCATCATATGTTGAGTCAGCAGGCAATGAAGGTGAACTACTGTGGTGGGTGTTGATTTCTTGTCCATCTTGACTACTATAAAGTGTTCATTATGCCATTCATAGGAGTCTCTGTATTGATGTTTCTTATGTATTATTACACCTACTTCTGCATTACTTGATTCAGAGAAATAAATTTCCATTATTCCTTTCCATAGCTTTCAGTTCTACACAAGTTCTCCTGCTCAGGATACAAGAATATCAATCCCTGAGAGCTAGACATCCATATGTGTGTCATAGTGACATAAACAGTTTTCATCAGTCTTGAAGAATCATTTCTTGGTTAATGTCATATGTATTTTACATTAAGGTCATTGAATAGTACGGAAGACTAATACGTATACATCCAGGGATTACTTCTGATACATAACCAAACTTATCATGTATTACACATAACAATGAAAATAATCAATTTTTGACAATGAAATGTAACTGGATTGATAAAATATCTACTCACCAAGTGGAGGCAAGACAACACACATATAAAAGAAAAGGACTGGTGCAGTCCCCAACAATCAAGCCTTCCTTCTCAGCCCGACCCGAAAGTCTTCATGACCTGGGGTTCTGGGTGACTTTGTCAAACTCTACCCCTTTCCCTAAGCCCCTCCAGTTCTTTTCCTTTCACTCCTATTCATTTCCCTTCAACTCTTGTGCCAGAAGATGGAGCCACTGGATCTGAAAGCGTGTGTAAGTAAAACCTTTTTTATATGTGTGTTGTCCTGCTGCTGCTTGGTAAGTAGACTTTTTATCCATCCAATTATATCATCTTGTATCAGAGTATCATATAAGGCAATATAGGAAATTTAATAATTGTATCTATGCTGTTTAATAAGTTAACATCTATCACTAATCTCAGGAGATTTTCCATAGCTCATTGTCGCATTTCTTTCTGTGTAGCCATAGAATTTTATATGCTCTGATCTGTGTGCAGGAGACCACACGCCTGCGGGCAAAGTCAACTGATGCCACTGAGAACCTAGCTTCAGCAAGTACTGAACTGAGAAGCTGTCGAGATGCTTTGGAAAGAACTATGGTTGACAGAGACTCACTCCAAAGACAAGCTGCAAGCCAGCTGCTTGAAATAGACAGGCTCAGGCAGGTGTGACAAAATAAATATACACTCCTAAAGAGTAAATATTGTTCATAGTCATTATACATGTAGCCTAGCTAACTATTACAAAAACAGTACATCCGAAGTAAAAACAGCCCTTTATCAATAATGTGCACATTCCACCATACATAAAAACCTCATTATGCTTAAAATCTGGAAATGCTTTCAAAAATTACAATTTAAAAATTGTAACATTTGTTGATCGCTATGCATTTTTGTGCTCATGGAATCACATACAGACTCAACTTCAAGCAGAACTATAATACTGAGTGTTTTAACACTAAAGTATATGTTTTCCTTCAATTGGTCTAACATTTCAGGGCTATTTTTGCATACTTTTGCTTTTAAATATCCCAATAGACATCAGTTACCAGCTGCCAAGTCCAGCTTCACAGACCATGACGACAAGATTTAGACTAATTACAGCATACACAGAGGTGTTTAAGCAGTCATTCTTTCTGTGCTCCATATGAGATAAGAATGAGAAGAAATCGTAACATAGTACTATCCTAAGTACCTTCTTCTATGCACTTCACATTGATTTGTGGAGTATGTATGTAGATGTATGGGTCCCACATACTTGAGCAATATTCTAGTATGTATCACACGAATGAATTGTAAGAAATCTCCTTTGTAGACTGATTGCAATTCCCTGGCATTCTACCAATAAATCCAAGTCTACCATTTGCTTTTCCCATGAATGAGCCTATGTGATCATTTCATTTCATATCCCTACAGAGTGTTATACACTTGCATTTGTGTGAGTTGGCTGACTCCAGCAGTGACTCATTGATACTATAGTCACAGGATACTATGCTTTTTTGTTTTGTAAAGTGAATGGTTTACATTTCTGAACATTCAAATCAAGTTATCATACGTGCATCATTCTGAAATCTTGTGAAGATCTGGTTGAATTTTTAGGCAGCTCCTTTCAGACAGTACTTCATTAGAGACAACTGCATCATCTGCAAAAAGTCTGATGTTACTATTAATATTGTCTGGAATGTCATTAATATACAACATGAACAGCTAGGGTCCCAACACGCATCTCTGGGACACACCCGAAGTTACTTCTACATCTGATGATGACTCTCCATCCAAGGAAACATGCTGTGTCCTCCCTACCAAAAAGTCCTCAACACAGTCACAAATTCACTTGATGCCCCATGTGTTCATACTCTTGAAAATAAGTGTAGATGTGATACTGAGTCAAATGCTTTTCAGAAAACAAGAAATATTGCATCTACCTGATTGCCTTGATCCAGAGCTTTTAGTATGTCATGTGAGAAAAGTACAAGTTGGGTTTCACATGATTGATGTTTTCAGAATGCATTCTCGTTGGCATTTAGGAGGTCATTCTGTTCAAGAGACCCTCATTACGTTTGAGCTCTGAATATGTCCTAAGATTCTATAACAGATTGATATCAAGGATATTGGATGGTAGTTTTGTGGATCACTTCTACTACTCTTCTTGTAGATGGGTGTGACCTGTGCTTTTTTCCAAGAACTGGGCATGGTTTTGGGTCAAGGAATCTGTGATAGATTATATTTATAAGAGGGGCGAACTCAGGCACAAATTCAGTATAGAATCTGACAGGGATTTCATCAGATCCTGGAGCTTTGTTCAATTTCAACGATTTCAGCTGTTTTTCAGCACCACTGACATACTTATTTCATTGATATTTTCAGTGGTACACAGATTAAATTTGGGCAACCCTCCTGGGTTTTCGATTGTAAAGGGACATTTGAAAATGGAGTTAAATGTTTTGACTTTTGCTTTGCTACCCTCAATTTCAGTTCCTGTCTCATTCACTAGGGACATATGATCAGAGTTGCTTTGGCTGTGAAATATCATTTGACAATATTCTGCGATTCAGTGAAGGCATCGTGCATTTCTCTCTCTTGGCAGCAAAATACTTCTCATTCAGCATCTATAGCCCCATGCTTTGGTTTACACCTATTATGCAGTATTCTCTGTTTCCTTAGAAGTTTCTTTACAGTGACTGTATACAACAGAGGTTCCTCCCATTATGGACTGTTTTACCACACCCACCACTAACAAAACTGTAATTTTCCCAATCAGTATTGGATGCTTTGTCTCTACTGATGATTACAGTATGATTGGGGAACTTACTTACAAATGAATTGAGGTTTTCTCTAAAGTTTTCAGTTACATCAGGAGATGAGTTTAGTGGGTGGTAAAAGAATCCATTTATCATTTTATCCCAACACCTGATTCTGAGTTGTGCTCAAACAGTCTCACATGCAGCTTCATTTTCTATCACAGTGGATTTGAGTTTTTTGTTTGCTGTGACGCATACACTGCCTCTATTTCCCATTTGTGAACCCTCTCAAAATACACTTAAATTTTCCCCAATAATATCTCTGCTATCAATTTCAGGTTTCAACCAGCTTTTTGTACCTAGTATTACATGAACTTCACGGCATTGCATGAACGCTTCAAACTCGGGCACTTTGTTGCAATTAGTTTACCATTAGGATTGTAATACTCTCACCAGTGGGGGGTATTTCTTTCGGTCTTACACTGGTGCTTCTGGGTTTCCTAGAGCTGTTGCTATCTAGATTGGATGGAGAGTTGCCTAAGTTAAAAAGCCCTTGCGTGCACCCACACAAACAGTCATCTACCTGAGTGGCAGCCTCTAATGTGTAGTGCACACCTGACTCATTTATGGGATCCAACAGTTTCAACCGTATGGCACAAGTTCAGGGAGTCACAGGCTAGCTTGTCACACAACCCTCAAAGTCTCTGGTTCAGTCCTTCCTCTTGACTAAGAACCAAAGGACCATGATCAGCTCTGGGGCCAGTGCTGTAAATAGTGAGCTTCATTGAAACTCCATGCACAAGGCTGGCCTTCTCAACCAGTTGCCAGTTGCTGGAATGACCCAAGTATGACTTCAGAGCATAGGCAACAGGCATCATCTGTTCCAATGTGTGCCACAATCTTCTGTTGGTTACACCCTGTTCCCTCAGTGGCTGCTGGAATAGTCTCTTCAACATGTTCAGTGAGGCCCCCAGTCATACACACTGAGTGCACTTGGTGTCCTTTCCTGTCCCTTGCTGCCATTTCCCTAAGGCATACATCAGTCGCTGTATGTTTTAACTCCCCCTGGACAAAATAGGTTTCCCCAAAACAGGTGAAGTGAGTCCCACTGTCTAACTTCCAGTTTCTGTGAGAGAGAGCACCTCAAACTTGTTGGTTAGAGAGATCTGTACAACACCATGAGTCCTCCCTGGTCTCCATCCACACTGTGTGGGACTCCTAGGCCTCCATTGACACACCACTCACAGTCTAGTGGACAAGTAATGACAGATCCTATACTTTCTGCAAAGGAGACAGGATCCAATAGTACTTCAGGTACCTCTGGCACGTGTGCCACAAGTGCACAATTCTCAGGAGCTCTTCCAGCACACCAGTTCACAGCAGCTGTCAATCATTTGACAGTAGTCAAGGTGATTTCCAGCTGCTTGCAAATGTTAACCAGTTCATCCCATGTCTGAGAAAAGCATTCACAGTGGGGTTGCATTTTGGCTGGTGCAATGTATTACATGCCATTGAAAAAATGGCTTTAAATTAAGCCCACTGATTAGCTTTCAATCTGTTGAGCTAAATAGTTTCTAATTCAACATAAGAATTGAAGCAAGTACACAAAATGAGATTTCTATCAAGGCATCACAAAAAACTTGTGGTAAAATTTGCTAGTTTCCTAAAACATTTTGGGGTTAAGTATAGTTGTTTGCAACCTCAAATACAGAGTTATTTACAATAGATGCAAAATATATGTAGGGCTATTCCTCTTTAAGGGAAAACTATATGTAACACAATATGCTAGTTAGAATATCTGCTACCATAACTAAATAACAAATGCCAATTTACCACAAATCACTTGTGAATTATGCAAAGGACAATGGTAGCTTCTAAAAATTCTCAAAAGAGGCACATTTATTTGCATTGATATACAATGAAATTCAGATGTGATGTGTTCTTGGCAGAACTGTGAATCACAAATGCTGATATGCTACGAAATAAATTGTGTATCCAAAACACTCACACTGATAACTCACATAAATATAGTTTTGTAAGTGTCCAAAAATTCTCAAAAATAATGTATTTCTCTTGTAATTGTACAATGAAATTAGGAATGATTGTTTTGAATTAGCATATGCCTACTGTTCTCAAACATTTTGAAAGAGCAGAACTAAGTTTAAGCCTATAATTGACAATAATGTACGAGTTTATTGCGGCACTTGCGAATGTTCGAAATTTCACAATGTATCACAGTACTGACAAGTATTGGTACAATCAGTGAAAGATTATACATAAGCAATGTGATCAGTAAAATAAGTGAATCTAGAACTTCAAATCAGCACATGGTTCTTGTAAACGCAGTCTCACACTAAGGAGAATTCCATAGTTGACTTTTATATATAAATAAACATGCGTATTGCACAGGTTTTTTACTTAGCTGATTCTGTGCACGCTTATATGCTAGTGTGCTGAAGAAGCACACTGGAGCATGAGTTTATCTCAGTGAAAATTGCTAAAATAGTGCAGCACCAACAAAGCATGTCTTCTACCCGTTGCAGCTAACAACACAGTAACCAACTGTGAAACATTTCTTTATTCTGGATTCATATTTTATTATAATCAGTTCTCCAAGAAGGCATCAATATGCCACAGAAATTTCAGTTTCTGTGTGTGTGGCATCTAACCATGCCTCAGAGTAGCTTGAATTCCCACTTTTGGTTTACTCGGCAGTGTTCAGTGTATCAAGTAAACGGCAGTCAGTACGGCTTCTGGCTGAAATAATTTTCCAGTTTTACAGTTCAGAAGCATACAGCATGCTTTGTTATTAAAGTTCCTATTCATGTGTTGAACGATTCTTTTTTTTATGGTGTATATTTGATGGTCAGTTCATACTGTATAAAAGGTTTCATTTCACTGGTCAAATATTCACCTCCATTATCTCAGAAAAATCTGCTCATCCTCAAACTGAAATGTACAATGGCCATGCCTTTGTGCTGTTTGAAATATTCCAGCACTTTGTATTAATTATGCATCATACAGGATTGCAGAGAGAAAAGTAGACCGTGTAAGTATAAAGGAAATACAGTAAAATTACAGAAACGAGGAGCAGAAATAGACTTACCATTTATTTACATTCAATACATATATATAAGATGTTGAAGGTGATCCCGTCAATATCAATATATCCCGTCGATATCAATATACACCTGTGCACATCTTAGCATATTCAGATACATCTGGCATAAAGTTCAGATATTGATGGCGGCATGGATTATGTTGTCTTTCAGTTCATGTATTGTGTGTGAATTTATTTTATAGAGCCTGCTCTTCAAATTCCCCACAGAAAAAATCAAGTGTTGTTAGATCTGGCAAATGTGTTGGCCATAAATGTTTGCTGACAGTTCATTCCTCAGTGAAGACATCGTTCCAGGAATAGCTGAGGTGTGTGGCATGTTGCCACATCTTGCTGGAAGATGCAGTATTGTCTTTCACATTCAGTTAGCTGAGCACAAAATGTATCAAAAATTTCCATATATGCAACCATTTTGAGGATAGTGTCAAAAAATATTGGTCCAATGATGCACATTTCCGCACCAAATGCTGGTTTTTTTCATCATGGATTGGTTGCTGATGTACAGTGTTAGAATCCTCCATTGCCCAGTACCTCACGTTCTGTGAGTTCACATGACCGGAAAGGTGAAACCACGCTTCATTATTCATTATGTAATGGAAAGGGTCTTACAAACCAAGCCACGTGCAGTAATCCACATGTATCTCATTGTCATCATCCCTTAATTGCTACACAATCATCACATGATATTCCAATTAAGACTTTTCAATATCCACAGGCAGCTCCTCCTAGTTACATGTGCCTATGGGACCAGTTTACATGTAGACTTCTTTGGGCTCTGAATAATTCTTTGGCGAATGTATGCAATAACTTCTGGTGTGTAAACTGAAGGAATTCTTTGTTGTTTTACATTTTTCACAGATGAATAAGTGCTCCAGTTTTTATACAGACTCTGTGTTGCTCTCTTTGCTATTAGTCCCCTATCAAGATAACTGACCCTGAAAATTTTGCGTGTTTCTTTAACCGAACCTGTTCACTCTATTTCAGAAGTCAAAATATTGCATTTGCATTCAAAGGGGATGTGGGCTACTTTTAACTGTTCAGCCTGTACAAACAGCTTTAAAATCAGTAGCGTCATTTATAAATGTAATGACATACCTCTTTCTGTCATAAGGTGTGGGAATAATAGGACCCATAACATCACTATGAACTAACTCTAGTTGCTTTTCTGCTTTCATTCACTTCTCATCGTGCAGAAATCTTGTTTGTTTACATTCCATGTAGATGGCACAGCATTCTGATGTCTTCCTGTTTTCAACATTTATTCCTTCCATGAAGCTCTGAAGCACTTTTAAGCTTTATATAATTCTAATGACCTAACCTGTCATTCCAGATTTGTAGTATTTTGTTAGGGAGCAGCTGTTCAGGAGTTTCAGGCTAATATCAGAGCATACATTTTTGTCTAATTTTTTTTCTGCAATCACAATATCCTTTCCTCTTTCTCCTTTTCCATGCCACTTTTGAGAAATGTCGCTTGTTCTACAGTTTTTTCTACAGTAAGATCCAACAAATCTAATACATGCAGCATATCTTTCATTTGAAATTTTCAGTTTCTGAAATTCCTTCTACTTAAATGTAGAACTCAGTATTTGATTTCACTTTCTTCTGACATCTGCAGTAGTAGGCTGATAAACTAAAAGAAATACTTGCACCATGTTATTGGTTTAAACTTTTAACTATTAATTTCCCTTCTGCGGGCCCACAACACAATGCAGAAAACTCAGTGACAGAGTGTTACTGCAAGCAGCAAACACGCAAAGCAAGGAAACTTGATTCTAATGAATCTCTCTGCACTTGAAAGTATGTGTCAGACACACCCATAAACAGCCAGAGATGAACATTCTGCACAGTGTAAAAGCAGAGATTCACTACTAACAAAGTTGAATACAGAGTATAATATACAACTGCTATTCTTTCAGCTTCCATCTCTTTTGATGGCTTGTCACTCAATGACATTGGCACATCTTGTAACACAAGAGAAGAAACTACTGGATCTGATATGTTTGACTTCGCTTTGTAATCTTAATCACCAAGCAAATTGGCACAATGATCAAGACCCTGAAATCATAGTCAAATGATGTAGACTGAAATACCCATACACCTGTATAGAATTTTCCACAGTTCCTTGGTTTTCTGTGGTTTTCTTTAAATTGCTTAAGGTGTGTTATTGATTTGTTCCTTTGGAAAGATTACATCTAACTTTCTGCCCCATCTTTGTCCAACCCTTGCCACTGATTCATTTATAAAGACTTTGTCATCAACAGGGCAATAAACTGTAATCTTCCTTCATTCTTCATAATCTTCATGAACATTTGTGGTAATGTTAAACTAAGAGTAGATAATAATATATAGTAAATACTTGATATCATTAAGGAAACAATATTTTGTCCTAAAATAATGGCTTTCCCATTAATTTTAATTTGTGCAAGTGTGTGGTCACTGTGACAATTTCTCTGCAGTTATGGACGATTAGCTATAGTAGTCCTCCAACTGTATTGGATTTAATAGAATGGATTTAATAGAAATCTGTGAACTATGCATTACTCAGTTTAGATTAAAATGTACTCACCAAGAGGCAGGAGGAGAGAATGCACATACAAAGTTTAAGGAAATTTACAAGCTTTTGGAGCCAGTGGTTCCCTCTGGGAGAAGGGTTGAAGGGGAAGGAAGAGGGATGAAGAAGAGGACTGGTGAGGTTAAGGAAATGAGGAGGAAAGTTTGTAGAAGTCAACCAGAACCCCAGATTGGGTAAGGCTTTCCAGATGGAATGAGAAGGAAAGACTGGCAGTTATGTTGCATTTTCAAAAATTGATTATTTTTGTGAAAACATTACTCATTTTGGGATGCTGGTAGTATTTTAGATTTACTACAAATGTACATATGCTGCACTAGTTTCTTGAATACCATGTTCATATGAAATAGAAAAACAGTGATGCGCATCTTGTATAAGTAAGATAATGATTTGTTTCTTACATGGTTTACAAATTTTTGAGGGTTTTTATCACCATATTCCTTTATTCCAGGAAAAGGACAATCTAGAATTGCAACAAAGGGCCTTAGAACGGGAAGTTGCAGATCTTCGGGATAAATTTTCTGCTACAAGTAGAAGCCTAGGTTCTGTCACAAACAGTCTTACTACTCAAGAGGGTCTAGTCATTCAGCTAAAAGGTAATGTAAGTGATTTATATCTTGCAAAAGCGTTGTTTTAGGTCTAGTGTTTTAAAGTGAAAAATGTTTGGATCTCTCTCTCTCTCTCATTTTGCGTGTGTGTGTCTGTTTCTGAGGTGGGGATTTGGGGGGGGGGGGCTGGGGGGGGGGGGGGGGGGAATTGAAGGTAGTTTCACCTAAGATTGGTGTAATATTGTTGTTTTCAAATATGTAGTTCTTCAGTAAGTTATCATTAACCTCTTGGATTCCACTGCTCTTATACTGGCAAATAGTTCAAGCTACTTGTCCCAGTAAAAGAAAAACACATTATGAGCTGCAGACTTTTTTGTTTAAAGCGTGATGAGCTACTGATGTGAAACATAAAATCATATCTCAGTAAGCACATATTTTCCATATGTAATAAGAAATAATAAGTCACATGCAAAGTTTAAGAAAGTTTTATTTCCACTGATTATACACACATACAAGACAATGTCATCTTATGATATAAAAAAGTTAAAATTGTGGTTCTCTTCCTTAAATGATGAATTCTATGCACCTATTCTTCCTGGCAAATTGGTTAATTACATCGTCAATAGGACAATCAATGTCAGGGTGAGTGTTCAACAGAGCTAAGCCATTAAGTCAATCTTCCTTTACTGTTGACCTCAAAGATTCTCTGTACAAGAAAACAGTATAATATTCACAACTTTTCTCAAACAAATGCCAGACAGAAAAATGTATTGAGATCACTAGAATGGCCGCAACTTTTCTCGTAGGTATGCGTTAATTATCTATGTGCAAGACAGAAACGTATAAAATACGATGACGCGGACATGCGTGCTACATAGGAAAGTACAACTACTCAATAACTCGATTCAGTCAAGTCGACTGATGAAAGAAACAAACGAATAGCATGCAGGCTGACTGGTGAGGGTGGCACGGGTAGCAATGTGGGCAACCTGACAGGGGGGGGGGGGGGGGGGGGGGGGGAGAACAGAATAAACAGATAATCGTAAATGAGCTACAGAAAAATAAAGACTGCAAGATATGTTGCAGGAACTAAATGACAGTTAAAAGAGGAAAATTAAGTATGAAGGGGCGAGAAAAGAAGAAAATAGCATTACGAGGGGTGATACAGGTAAAAGGGAACAGACAAAAAGTTGTACTGATAAGTTCAATTTGATGCCAGCTGTGAAATAAAGCACACATTCTATTATTAAGTTCACACCTATGGTGTTTGAAGGTATCATTGCTAAAAAGGACAATATGGAGCAGCGGATACCTAGGTCTTGTTCACCTTGTTACATGTTCTGTAATAGCTCTCCTGCAACCACGTTATTGTGGACAGACTTCACTTGAATATAACTTCCTTCAGTTATCTCATTGTTGATTGCATCTTAAACCCTAATCTTCCTTTCTTCCTTCCTTCCTTCCTTCCTGCTTTCCTTCCAAAACATGACCAAGGGTAAATTCAAACATAGTTGCAATTTGCTGCAAAACAAAATATATTTCAGCAATTGCTTCAGACCTCATACAAAGCCGGGGTGGAATTCATTTAATGAAATAACTACCAATATCAGCATCCTTTTTGCAGCAGATATTCCAAGTTTATTGAGCATGCTGAAAGGCCTCCTCTGGAACAACATATAGGGCTTTCATTAAAGCCTCTTTCACAATGTTTGCAGTGTCCTTTACATGCTCATTTGATTCAGAAAAATGAAGAATCTTGCAAGAGACAGGGTGGGAATGCACAGCATTACCCCCTCTTTCATGGATAGATGCTAATGGATCAGCAGATAGCTGAAGCTGGACACACTGTTGTTATGCAACACCAATGTCTGTTCTGTTGTGGTTGGCCCTTTGTTTCAGTCTGCATTTACATCCTTGCATTGAAAACCACTGAGAAGTGTGTGGCATCAAGAACTCCCCATCATGCCATATATTATTGTTTCTTCCTGTTCCATTCTCATATGGAACATGGGAAGAATGATTGCATAAATGCCTTCACGGTTGCCGTAATTAGTCTAATCTTGTTTCCATGGCCCTTACAAGAGCAATATGTAAGGTGTTGTAATATATTCTTAAATTCCCAGCTTAATACATGTTCTTGAAACTTTGTAAGTAGATTTTGCAGAATAGTAGGTTTCTGTCCACAAACATCTGACAGGCCAGGCTTTTTACCTTCTCTGTGATAATTTCCCATGGATCAAATGAACCTGTCACCATTTTTGCTGCCTCTATTTGTATATTTTCAGTATCAAATGGTTCAAATGGCTCTGAGCACTATGGGACTTAACATCTTAGGTCATCCGTCCCCTAGAACTTAGAACTACTTAAACCTAACTAACCTAAGGACATCACACACATCCATGCCCGAGGCAGGATTCGAACCTGCGACCGTAGCATATCTTCAGTATCATTGACCTATTTGATGAAGATCCCACACACTTGAGCAGTGTTATAGGGTGAGTCACATATGTGTTTTCTAAGTAACATCCTTTGGTAAGTGACTGCACTATATTTGGAGTCTGACACATGCTTTGCATACAACTGAGCCTATGTGAGCATTCTATTTTGTATCCCCACAAATTGCCAAACTCAGGTTTGGCTGATTCCAATTGTGACTCATCTATATTGTAGTCATATCTTATCAAGATCTAACTGGATGTTTGTGCAGTGCTTTTTTCCTGTTAGGACTTCACTGTAGATAACTGCATGATCTGCAACATTTCTGGGGTTACTGTTAATGTAAAACAATAAAAATGTGACATGTGTTTTTCCTGCTGGGATATTAAAACTATCATGAATGAAATCAAACAATGGAAAATCCAGGATGGATTGAAAGAAAGAATGAAAGAATGAAGTGATATGCATTCCAATTTTTAATACCAACACGTGTGGTGGCATGCTTGGCAAATGTTACTAATTGCATATCTCACAAAGGTTTTGACTGATTGATTTGAAATTTTGATGCAACATTGCATTGGAATATGCCTATAGTTATTATATGGCTCATTTTTAAATATGTTTGTGAAATGTTTGAAATGTTTTGCCAATAACTTTAGTAGTAAAGAAGTAATAAAACAAAATATCATGCCTGACACAGCAGTTTCTCAGGCATCACGGTGTTACGACATCAGTCTCCTTAACTAAGTGCCATACAGTGACAAAAATTTGCCAGCACATTTAGTGATACATAAGAATACTATATGCAAAATATTTTGCAAATGGAGTTTGTAGTAATAAAGTAATACATTAAAACGCCATGCCTAAAGCAGTAGTTATACCTCATATACAGCAAAAGAGTTGTAAGCGATAACCTTCATTCCAATTGTCATTTTGTGGGGGGTGTCAGCAAGAAAAATTTTCACAAAGATTTGAAATTATAAATTATCATCAGGTTTGTTGCCAGTCACTAAGTGCTCTTATTCTCAAATACTAGATGCCTAAATCTGGGTATTTTGTACTTTGGTGTGGTGGCACCTCATTGAACTATATGTCATACTTTTTCTAGGTACCTTCATAGGTGTTTGGAGAACAGTTCACCAAAGTTTCATCACAATCAGATGAATGGCTTAGGAATGCATGAATTACAAACATACAAAGAAATATTCATTTTTATATATTTAGATGAATGCAGATTCATCACCACCCATGATGGCGAGAAAGAAAAGAAAGATGAAAAATGCTTGTAAGGCAAGTGATCAGTCCAACAAGACTAAAAACTTCTAGGAAGGTGCACCTGAGGATCAGGAGGTCCATAAAGTTGACAATATTTGCAATGTTATGGGCACTGAAGGTAGGAATAAACATTGTGCAATTGTTCGGTGGGTGGACACCACTGTATGCAGGGAGACACTGTTTCAGCCAAAGAAGACTGCTGCAAACAACACACAGTCACAAGATTCTATTGACACAAAGGTAGAATCACCTAAACTGTGTATGAAATCATTAAGATTCAGTTCACATGATACAGTGCTTGAAGGATGCAGGAAAACTGGTTCAGTGAGAAAAGGTACAGGAAAGCATGGCGTATCAAGAAGTAGTCAATATGTAATTAGCTTTAAAGTAAAGGGAATAAGTGGAACTACTGTTTAATATGTTGTATGCAGTAGTTCCATGTGTAGGTTTTATATGAACGTAATATTATGGATGTGTTTTCTGAGGGAATGTAGAGGTAACTTCTGTTTTAAGTACAAAGTTCCGATGATGTATGAAAGCAGTGAGTTAACAAATCACTTGATAAATAGGGAGAAATGCCAAGCATGATAAATTAATTGAGTGGACCCATTATATGTTAAATAATTTGTTCCAGGAATTTTCTGAGAAGGAAGAACTTTTGTAATTTTATTCTGCTAACTCGTTAAGTGACAGTTCAATAGAGTGATGTCTATGTGTAAAAACAAGAGAAGCTTATCATATTGTCCACCACAGTATTCTCCTCTGGCAGTTCCTAGCTGCATCTTGCACATGAATCACACAGTTTTGTTACAAAATTGGGCATGGGTAAGACAGCTGTATTAACTCTGCTAGTGATTGTTGAAGAAGAGCCGAGAAAGTCAAGGAGAAGATTCTGGACTTATTGATGGCCTGAACAGTGAACTGCTGGCAGAGGAACACTACATAATGCTGTACAGTGATCTGAGATGTGTACTAGTAGAAGTTATTCATTAACTCAGTTGAATCTCCACTTCATTTTCAATTTTCAATTGAAATTAGTTAAAGTATAGTATCAAATGTCAGTTTGCGCATGCACAGTATCCATTGTCTCAATGCTGTATTGACTACCATCACTCTGAAATAATATGCTTCATCACATAGATTTCAAGATTGGGACTCATTTTGTAATATCATTTTAATGGAAGAGAAGATTTTTTTAGAAGCTTCTTACCATAATTGAAAAAGATATTTACCAAGACACATACATGAGGCAGTCCATAAAGCCAAGAGATGGGTTTATACATTTTACACAAAGTTTCATAATAGCAAAAACTTCCAGTGTGTAACTTGTGTCCTACATAGAATGACAGTCATGTTAAGATTTCTGAGGTAAAATTCCAATCATTGGCCTATGCACTGAGAATTGCAGCAAATACATTATTTATAATAAATAATATTGATTAGTGCAGATAATACTTATAACAAATTGTACCTGAAATGATGCATTTTTGAAAGATCCCCAATTGGGTGATGCTTATGTTGATACCATGTATTCTATAATTAAAAAACTCCATAGAGTATGGCAGCTCTGAAGTTCTGCTTGTGGCATAAAAACAATGTTGCAGCTCATTGGCCATGTTCGTCTCCAGGAGGCAAAAATATGAGATGCCAGATTCTCCATTTCAGGCTTAACAATGTAGAGGAATGTGGAATTCCGTGCTGTGACGCCACCAGCTATTCATCCACATTCATTTTCACATACTGTGAGAGGGTTACTTAAAGCAACGAAAGGACAAGAGGACAAAATGGAATTTATTTTGTATTGTTATGCCTACATACACCGAAGAACCAAAGAAACTGGTACACCTGTCTAATATCATGTTGGGCCCCTGCAAGCATGCAGAAGTGCCGCAATATGACATGGCATGGACTCGACTAATGTCTGAAGTAGTGCTGAAGGGAACTGACACCATGAATCCTGCAGCGCTGTCCATAAATCCATAAGATATCTCTTCTGAACAGCACGTTGCAAGGCATCCCAGATATGCTCAATAATGTTCATGTCTGGGAAGTTTGGTGACCAGTGGAAGTGTTTAAACTCAGAAAAGTGTTCCTAGAGCCACTCTGTAGCAATTCTGGACGTGTGGGGTGTTGCATTGTCCTGCTAGAATTGCCCAAGTCCATCGAAATGCACAATGGACATGAATTGATACAGGTGATCAGACAGGATGTTTATGTATGTGTTACCTGTCAGAGTCCTATTTAGACATATGAAGGGTCCATATCACTCCAACTGCACACACCCAGAGCATCCACCAGCTTGAACAATCCCCTGCTGATGTGCAGGGTCCAGGGATTCTTGAGGCTGTCTCCATACCTGTACACATCCATCCACTCGATACAATTTGAAACAAGACTCGTCTGACCAGGCAACATGTTTCCAGTTGCCAACACTCCAGTGCCAGTGTTTATGGGCCCAGGAAATGTGTAAAGCTTTGTGTTGTGCAGTCGCCAAGGCTACATGAGTGGGCCTTCAGCTCCAAAAGCCCGTATCAATGATGTTTCATTTAATGGTTCACACACTGACACTTGTTGATGGTCCAGCATTGAAATCTGCTGTAATTTGTGGAAGGGTTGCAATTATATCACATTAAATGATTCTCTTCAGTCATTGTTGGTCCCATTCTTGCAGGATCTTTTTCCGGCTGCAGCGATGTCAGGGATTTGATGTTTTACCGGATTCCTGATGATCACGGTACACTCGAGAAATGGTTGTATGGGAAAATCCCCACTTCTTCACTATCTTGGAGATGCTGTGTCCCAATGCTCATGCACTGACTATAACACCACATTCAAACTCTCTTAAATCTTGATAACCTGCTACTGTAGTGGCAGTAGCTGATATAACAACTGCACCAGACACTTGTTGTCATATATATATGTTGCTGACCGCAGTGCCATATTCTACCTGTTTACATATGTCTGTATTTGAATACGCATCCCTATATCAGTTTCTTTGGTGCTTCAATGTATAAAATGTGTCAACATACTCCAGAATGAGATTTTTCACTCTGCAGCGGAGTGTGCGCTGATATGAAACTTCCTGGCAGATTAAAACTGTGTGACCGACCGAGACTCGAACTCGGGACCCTTGCCTTTCGCGGGCAAGTGCTCTACCATCTGAGCTACCGAAGCACGACTCACGCCCGGTACTCACAGCTTTACTTCTGCCAGTATCTCATCTCCTACCTTCCAAAGCTGTGAGTACCGGGTGTGAGTTGTGCTTCGGTAGCTCAGATGGTAGAGCACTTGCCCGCAAAAGGCAAAGGTCCCGAGTTCAAGTCTCGGTCTGGCACACAGTTTAAATCTGCCAGGAAGTTTCATATCAGCGCACACTCCACTGCAGAGTGAAAATCTTATTCTGGAAACCTCCCCCAGGCTGTGGCTAAGCCATGTCTTCGCAATATCCTTTCTTTCAGGAGTGCTAGTTCTGCAAGGCCGCAGGAGAGCTTCTGTAAAGTTTGGAAGGTAGGAGACAAGATACTGGCAGAAGTAAAACTGTGAGTACCGGGCATGAGTCGTACTTCGGTAGCTCAGAAGGTAGAGCACTTGCCCGCGAAAGGCAAAGGTCCCGAGTTCGAGTCTCGGTTGGGCACACAGTTTTAATCTGCCAGGAAGTTTCATATCAGCGCACACTCTGCTGCAGAGTGAAAATCTCATTCTGGAAACCTCCCCCAGGCTGTGGCTAAGCCATGTCTCCGCAATATCCTTTCTTTCAGGAGTGCTAGTTCTGCAAGGTCGCAGGAGAGCTTCTGTAAAGTTTGGAAGGTAGGAGACGAGATACTGGCAGAAGTAAAGCTGTGAGTACCGGGCATGAGTCGTGATTCGGTAGCTCAGATGGTAGAGCACTTGCCCGCAAAAGGCAAAGGTCCCGAGTTCGAGTCTCGGTCAGGCACACAGTTTTAATCTGCCAGGAAGTGTCAAGATAATGTTTGTCAAGAAATGTAAACAGGAACAAATCGAGAGTCTGTCTTTGTTTCAAACCCAGAGGAATGTTGTACCATGACCTGGTCTGGAGGAATGAACTGCCTAGTGCCTTTGCAGCAATATGACATCAAAGGGAGAGAGGCACTATCATCATATCCAGAGTGCAAGAGTACTTACTCAGTATAGCGACACTGAAAAATACATTCACCACCACTTCTAAAAAGCAAACTTGAGTCAGGTACAACAATGCGTCCAGAAAAGCTGACTGGACAAAAAAGCCTGTTCATATAAAGTCACCATTGTTCAAAAGTGGTGACCGAGTACACCATCTTGTTTGGCCTTTCAGGCAAAAGTGCTGTCAAAAGGAAAGCAGTAGCCAGCTCAACACACATAAATATGACTTGAGACTGACCCTCATGCTCAGATGTGTTCAGTTGTGTGTAGATGTTTGCAGGCAGTATCCAGGCGTATACATGATACTGAGCAATGCCTTCAAGACTAAGACATCTGTAATTCACAGTGATGCAACCAGTCACATGCTCTGGATTTTAGCTCAAGAAGATAGAGGCATCTGCCTGGCAGAAGATTGTGTCCCAACCACTTGGCATATTCGTACCTTTGGGAAACCTGCTGGGTGATTTCTTCCTGGGGTCACCCCCCCTCTTCAGTGGATCACATTTTTGAGTCCAGGCTAGTAGCTGCCTGGTCAGTCCTGGTGGATGATCCCGTTGCTGCCCAGTGCAACCATACACCTTCAATGTTGATCATGCTGGTGACTACAGTTTGAGTACACTGAGCAATGAAGCAGCCTGGGTTGGCTGTCACATGCCATCCAAGGCACACAGTCTGTATCTAGAATGAATAAAGGGTTAATGCGTTCAGGGGTGTCTTTATTAGTGGTCCTCTGCTCAGATCTAGCCAACAACATTTGCTCAACTATGTCAGTAGCTCCCATCCAAGATAACATGTAATGTCCTCCCTATCAAGAACTCCTCAATCCAGTCAGAATTTTTGCAATACTCCTTATGATCGTACTTTCATTAATAAATGCTGGTGTGGTACTGAGCCAGTTTCTTTCAGAAATCAATAAATACTGCATTCATCTTGGTCCATGACTTCAAAATGTCACATGAAAAAATCACGAACTGGGTTCACATGACTGACATGAAAGATGTTTTTGAAATCAATGCTGGTTGGCATGTAGGAGATCATGCTGTTCAAGATGCTTTATTACCTTTGAGCTCAGAATATAGACTCTATGGCAAATGGATGTCAAGGGTATTGGGCATTAATTTGTGTATCACTTCTGCTACCCTTCTTGTTGACAAATGTGACTTGTACTTTCCTTCAACTAACTGACACAGTTTTGTGTTTGAGGGATCTATGTTTGAAAGAGAGGCTAACTCAGCTGAAATTTCTAATTTTGTTTAGCTATTCTCAATTTCAGTTACTGAGTCACCCATGATTGTCTGAATGCTACCTCTGATGCCACTGGCAGCATTTACATATGACAAAAATTTCTTTGGCTTTTGTGAGAGGTCTTCTGCAACAGTAGTGACTGAAGGCTTCGTATGTTGTCCTTTTGAGATTGAAATAAATTTCATTTAGAATTTCTCTGTCTATAGCTTTATGTTTTTTTACATCTTTTGCACAGTAGTATCTGTTTCAATAGAAGTTTACCAAGCAAAGTGGCGTGGTGGTTAGAACGCTGGACTCACATTTGGGAGGACAACGGTTCAGACCCATGTCTGGCCTTCCTTTGAAGGGGTATGGCTGACTTCCTTCTCCATCCTTTCCTAACCCAGTAGGACCAATGACTTTGCTGTTTGGTCCCCCTCCCCCCCCAAATCAACCAACCAATCAACAGAAGTTTCTTTACAGAGACTGTATACCATCAAGCATCCCTCATATCACAAATTGTTCTACAAAGCATGTATATCTTTTTTGCATGGTCCATTAGTTTTCTAAACTTGAGCCACAGTTCCCCTACATACTTGCGCTAAGAACTAAGAGTTCCTTGATTTATTACACAACTGGTTCTTTATCTACTTTACTGAACATGTAAAGCTTACTAATTTATTTTAAGAACTTCTGCACAAAAAATTCAGTTGTCAGTATTATCTGCAGATAGAAAGCATTGTGTATTATGCCACTGTCATCATTCAATGACAGTAGCTTTTGCTTCAACATACTCAGATGGGTTATTTGAAAGTGAGGAAGGATTGGTGTGTGCCACTTCAAACTTTGGCACTTGTATCTAGGTCATACTCAAAATTCCAAGTCTTATCAATGATAATGGTTCAAATGGCTCTGAGCACTATGCGACTTAACTTCTGAGGTCATCAGTCGCCTAGAACTTAGAACTAATTAAACCTAACTAACCTAAGGACATCACACATATCCATGCCCGAGGCAGGATTCGAACCTGCGACCGTAGCGGTCACGCGGTTCCAGACTGAAGCGCCTTTAACCACATGGCCACACCGGCCAGCAATGATAATCTCACTTCAAAAATCAGCTTCTCTTTGAAACCTTTTCAAAAGTTCATGACAAACAGGCCAATAGGTCTCCTTCTGTTTGTCAGTTGGCACACAAATCAGAGCATATAAAATTCTATGGCTACACAGAATACCAGCTGTTTATCAAGTGTTTATGGGATAACAGAGGCTGTAGGAGTGAACAGAGCCAATATGCATAAAACTGCTACTGAGGATCTGTAAATGAGGTAAGTGTGCACCAAGCTGTTTACGTAAGTGCCAATTCTCCATCTCCTGATGACCTTCCTTGAACATATTTTGCCATCTCAGAAGTTGTGATTTTGATAGACACTCATTCCCAAAGGTCTGCTGCAATAGAGGGAGTGCCTCATTAGTGGATTTCCTGAGCCATGTGCAAAATTTGACAGCCTATCAATGCTCATCAGAATGCTGCATCTTGAGCTTATACTGTGCACCACCTGAGGGTTTCAGTTTTTTTGTCAGTCGTGACTGAATGAAACCTGGGTCCAACTTACTATGGGCACACTGTGTCACTAAAACCTATCTTCAATCTTGGCCAGAGTGCACATGCTGAGACCAATGGAAGGTTCAGAAAAATTGGCCTCTGTGTTTTCCAAGTAGAGATTGTACCATATATACTGTGGTTGGACAAAATAACATAAACATCTCATTACTAGAGAGTTTTCCAGTCTTAGTTGTAAGGTGCTGGCCCATTTTTACCATTGTACTACAATGACAGCACCTCTGAATGGGTTCTGAGTCAACACTGCATCATTGATCATTATGGTGTCATGTTCATCTGTCATAACGACTGGTCTTACAGAATTTTGAGGACATGTTTTTGGTGTCCACTTAATTGATACAAGAATGACAATAATCATAAACCTACTATGCATAGCTGGAGCTACTGTATTTACTGTCATGACAGAATACAGAGTTCATAAGAAGACTACATCTGTGATCACTAAACTCATTGGTAGAGACAAGATATTAATGAGAACCATTACCTGTAAGAAGAAAGACATTACCACAAGAGTGATTGTTACATTAAATATGCATCCAGAAGACATAGTATCAATGGAAAGAGTGCAATAGAAACCACATACAAAAAACATTCAGCCAGAGCTGCCATTGTCAGAGCTCTAGTAAATGAGTTGGACATGAAGGAGAGGCTTCACTATTGCAACAGCTACAAACCAGCTGAAACATGCAATGTATTGGTTTATTTATTTATTTAATGTTTCCATGAATCTGTTGCCATCACTAACACAGGGTGCTTGTGTATATGAGGGTTGGAAATGTAATAGTAGCAACTGTTTATTTACAACTTATACAAAATAAATGTTTATTTCAAATTTTATAGTCCTTCCAAGGAGTCACCAGCATTGTGTACAACCTGTTGCCAGTGATATGGAAGTAATAGGGCACCCTTAGCAGTGCCAGCTGTGTTGATAGTTTGAATGTGCCAGATGCGCCTTAGCACTGTACTGCAAAATGATGGGCAGGTCCTACAGAAAGTGTCATCATTTCTTACTCTAAGCTGATCAGAGGGCTGTATTCCAAAAATGAATTGCTTAGGAAATGAAGTGTCAACTCTTTCTGCAGGACTTACCCATCATTTTGCAGGAAATGCTGGGGCACCTGGTGTTCAAGTTGTGACCTATTTGCTCAAACAATGGGCCTAGAATGTGCTGTACTAACAATAGGACTTAAGTCCAGCATTCACTTGAAAACTGTTGCAGAAATTTGCCAGGAAATAGACTGCTGTGCTCGAACTATCAATTGACTACTTTGAAGGACAGTAAAACATTGACACATATATCTGTTTTGTATAAGTTGTAAATAAGTAGTCAGCACTATTATAGTTCCAACCCTTGTGTATATGAAGAGTACCAAGGGAAGCATACAATTCTGATTGTCTGATTGCAAAAGGGGAGCTTGACTGAAGTTCTGAATTGTATTAAGCAATTGTATTTTGATTTTCAGTGGAAACAAAGCTGGAAGGAATGCAAAGATGTAACATCCCACCCATGACAATGTCTTGCAGTAAAATCTTGGATTTGATAAGGTTAGGAAATGAAATCAACCGTGTTGTTTTCAAAGGACACTAAGGCTGGTTGTCCAGACAAGGACGTGCTCCCCCCTATTGTGACTCTTATGTATTAATCAGTGTTTCATCTTGCTTGGTGGCTTTTCAGTGGATCCTATGATCAAGCTGAAAGGGAAAGTAGTTGGTAAGATCTATGAAATCATCTCAGGCAACAATGTTCATTGTGCCAAAGGCATTGTTCCCAAAAAATAATTGCATCATCCAAGAATAAAATGTCCCCGTTCTCACAGCCAGAAATGTCCTAACTTGATTGGTAAACCTGAAGATGAAATATTGTCTCCCTGGCCTCCACCCTGGGAAACAAGTAAAGGACCATCTCTCTATACTCGTATATACATAACTGCATCATTGTCTATATCACATCTTTGCATCTCTGAAAGAGTAATCTAAGATTGTTTGCTCATACTTTATACCGAATGAAAATGCATTTTGGCTATTTTTGGTTCCTCTTATTTCCTGTCTGTACCAATTACAGCATACTGAATCTTGGAAAAAGATCTTGTTGTGTCTGGAAATGAAAATTTCTTCCACATCAAGATACTCACATCAGTGCTTGAAATAATCCATGCTCAACTTGACTTCTTACTGATGCTACTGACAACCAGTTACTTTCTCAGTATGAGGACTATGTGTAGCAAAGTCAACTTTCATCCTCTAAATGCATGAGAACTTTCAATAAGAAGGATTAGGGTTGCTTTGGATTCCAACAGTGACAGTGCACTGTGTTAAGAAGGTTCTTGTGTTATTTTGCCAACCCGCTCTATCTTTCTAAACTATACTATCTCCTTTTAAATGCAAATATGGCTGATGTCTTTGCAGACAGTCATAAGACTGTGGCTTGAACCTCAACTTATCTCTCTCATCTTTGTCCTCTTCCCCCTCCCCCCTTTACACAGTTTTTTTTTCTTTTCTGTTTCTGTATAACTCCAGCTCCAGAACTTGAGATATTGTTAGCTTTTTCAGTCTGTCTGTCTGTTTTAATCTTCAAATCTGCAAGCAAAGTGTTTGGTTAATTTTAAGAATGTTTGTGGTTTCTTTTTTGTATTGTCTATTCCTTTCAATTTGCAGAGGAAGTCAAACTGAAGGAAGAGAAACACCAGAGAGTACACAATGAACTCAGGCACCTGTTAGAATCACTTGCAATCCAACTGAGTTCACCTACAAGATTCGTTGAATCAGCAGAAGGTAGCATCAAGGAACGGATCCGAGAAATTCTTCAGGACAATAAGGACAAAAGTGCCGTGAGTTCACATAGTTTATGTCACTTGTTGATTGCTGGATGCACAGTGAGACCATTATTTGTGCATGAAAGATTCCAATTTTCTTTAATTTCAGTTGATTTCTCATGATACTTGCTATTTATTTCGTCATATTTCATAGTCTAGTAACTAGTTTTGTTAGTCATTACGAAAAATGAAAGCTATTCCCTGCTCTTTTTTGTAGGAAATTGCATTGCACATTTCACATAAAGACTAATGCATAATGTTGAAAGTATCTTTTTGTCTATTTTTATCAGTATTATCAGATTGTTTAAACTTAAGAGAAGACCCAAAATGTTTATTCCTATATCAGCATATCGTGCTTCATGGATCTAAATAAGTATAGATAGTAGGTGTTGATAATAGTACCATAGTAATGAAGATAGGTCTCCCAGGCTCATGGATCTGCAAATAGTATTATAATTTGTTTACTTGAACTATTTTATCTGTACCATGTGATTCACAACTCTTACACATATGGGGTAATGTGAAGAGGTAGCTAAACCTTAGAATCTTTAATTCCAAAAACAACTGACCTATCACAGATCTGACAAAGAGAGCAAAAGGAAACACCTTTGCCTACCAGAGAGATGACAATGATACCAGTGACATTTTGTTTTTGCCTTGGTAATTTAAGTCAATTATCAATTTGATTTGAATAATAGTTTATTTATATGACTTCATAAAGTACCTTTATTGTGTATATTTTGTTCAGATAGAGAACGTGAACTGCTATGCTGTCATAGAGTTTTTAGTTTTGATCAGATTATCAGGAGTGTAAATCCATTGTGGCCCTATTTCTACCGAAAATGATTCTTGGGAAAGATCGGCAATACTATAACAACATAAGAAAATTTTAAGAAAATGTAACTTTGGATTAGATGATTTGTAATAAGATAGCTGACCTAAAACATAAATGTACCATACATTTTAAATATGGCAAATCTCAGTGCAAGTTTGTTACTGATTTTGTACCATGGATGGGACTTTAGTTCACAGCTTCATCTCAGGAACATAACAGCAAAGTAGTGAGCCATACACCCAAAACAGTCAAAGTTAATTTTATCCACTGAGATGGCCACTGTTCTCATGAAGTAAAAGGGACTCTTTGTATTGATTACCTTACCTATATAGCAAGAATAGTTTTTGCACTTTTAAATGTACTGAGATTTCACCAACTGGATCTAAATACTGACCAGCCATTCTGTCTCTTTGTAGTTTTATCTTATAAAGGGTAAATCAATCATACCAATAACACTTGATTGCCACATAAATGTCCTGGACCAAATGGAAGTCAAAATAAGGAATGAATGAAGCAAAAATGGGTGTTAGAATAATCAATGACAGGCATTCTGTGAATTCAAAAGTAAAATTTTGCTAACAGATCTGACCATAACCCCTAAGAAGTTTTGGTTCTACAAAAAGTCAACATGAGGACAAAACTACGTGTTTAGTTGCTCCGTTCTAACACCAGAATGTAAGATAACAGAGAGAATGACAAAATATTGATTTTGCTCTTCTTAAAATATTTCCATACAGAGATTGTAATATGGTTCCTCCTTTCAGTCATTACACAAATGCTAAAAAATCTGATACTGAGAAAAGTGATCATGGAACAGGAAATCAAATAAAATCACTCAGTAGCAGAAAGGTATGTGGGCCTGATTATACACCATTTATGTGAAAGAGCTTGCTTTCCTAGTGGCAGTTAAGCGTAGGTCTCTGCAACAACAAAGGATACCAAGTGAATGGAAAAAATTGCAGGTCTTTCCAATTTTCAAGAAGGATCACCAGATAGATGCACATAGCATAGACCTATTTTGATGATGACAGTCTGTTGTAGAATTATAGAATACATTTTATGCTCATGCATTATGACCCTTATAAAGAAAAAAAAACACCTCTAAAAATCAAAAGGGATTTCATAAACAGAGATCTTGTGAAACTCAGCTCAGTCTGCCAATTCATGAGATTCATAACACTGTAGACAATGTTGCTCAGGTCGAAGCTGTGTCCCTTGGCTTCCAGAAGACATTCAGTGCAATTCTGCACTTAAGTTTAGTTCACAAAGTACTATCTTACTGAAAATCAGATTGAATTTTTGAAAAGATTCGGAACTTCCTAGCAGGTAGAGCTCAAATGTTGTTTCCAGAATGAATTTTCACTCTGCGGCAGAGTGGGCCCTGATTTGAAACTTCCTGGAAAATTAAAACTGTGTGCTGGACCAGGACTCAAACCTGAGAACTTTTTCCTTCTACAGACAAGTGCCCTACCAACTGAGATATCCAATCATGACCCATGACTCGCCCTCACAGCCTTTAATTCTGCTAGTACCACAGTAGTCAAATGTTCCAGGTTCAGGTCACAGTCCAGCACACAGTTTCAGTCTGCCAAGAAGTTTCAAGTCAGCATACACTCCACTGCAGAGTGAAAATTCATTCTGGAAGCAACCAGGAGATGAGGTGATGGCCAAAGTAAAAGCTGTGAGGGCAGGTTGTGAGTCATGCGTGGGTAGTGCAATTTGTAGAGCACTTGCCCATGAAAGGAAAAGGTTCCAGGTTTGGCACCCAGTCCAGCACACAGCTATAAACTGCCAGGAAGTTTCAGATGTTGTTGTCCATGTGACAAAATTGACAGATGTAAAATTAATTTTAGGAATATTCCAATGGAGTGTTATAGGACCAATACTGTTTGCAGTGTATATTAATAGTCTAGGAGATATGGGTACAGGAAGGTTGCAATACCAGAAGACAGTAGTGAAATGCAAGAACACCTTCAAAGGCTCAATGATTATTGCAGGGGCTGGCATTTGACCCTGAAATAAGGAAATGTAACATATTGCACATAAATGATAAGAAAGATCCTTTACTGTTTGGTTACACTACCAGCAATAAATCCTACCTAACAGCTCATATGTCCACCTTTGGCATGGATAACAGTGGCAGTGCATTGTGGCATGGAAGCAATGAGGCCTTGGTAGGTCACTGGAGAAAGGTGGTACCACATCAGCACACACAAGTCACCTAATTCTCATAAATTCTGGTGAGGGAGCAATGAGCTCTGATGCACATTCAATCACATCCTAGATGTGTTGGATTGGGTTCAGATTTGATGAGATGGGAGGCAGCACATCAATTGGAACATGTTGCTGTGTTCCTTGAACCATTCCATCACACTACTGACCTTGTGACTTGGTACATTACATTGTTGAAAAATGCCACTGCCATCAGGAAACATGATCATCATGAAGGGGTGTATGTGGTCTGCAACCAGTGTACGATACTCCTTGGCCACCATGATTCCTTACACAAGCTCAACTGGATCCTTGGATGTCCATGTGGATGTTCCTCAGAGCATAATGGAGCCACCACTAGTTTGTCTCCATCCTGCAGTACAGGTGTCAAGGAGCTGTTCCCTTGGAAGATGATGAATTCGCACCCTCCCAGCAGCATGATAAAGAAGGCATTGGGATTCATGAGAACATGCAACACTCTGCCACTTTGCCAATGTCCATTGTCTACCATCATGTGCCCATTTCAATCATAGTTGGTGATGTCATGGTGTTAACATTGGCACAGGCGTGGGTCATTGGCTTCGGAAGCTCATTGTTAGGAATGTTTGGTGCACTGTGTGTCCAGACACACTTGTACTCTACCCAGCATTAAAGTCTGATGTTAGTTCCACTACAGTTCTGCTTTACCAGTCTGCTCCTCGAACACCCAACAATTTGTGCAGTTTCTGAAATGCTCATCCGAGCATTTGGGCCATCACAGTCTGCCCTTGGTCAAAGTCAGATAGATCACACACCTTCCTCATTCTACACATGGACAGCATGACCACTGATACTATATGCACCATGCATGTGTCTGACTAGCTGTCATCCCTCACCAGGTGCTGCTGCTATTGATTGTTTATACTGATAGTAGGTTGGTGGTCATAATGTTCTGGCTGATCAGTAAAAACTAGCTGCTGTAAAAGCAGACACAAGGCTGAGATTCACTAGAAAACTATAAAGGAAGTGTAAGTCACCCACAAAAGACTTTTAGGGATACAAAACGGTTGTTCAACTGATTCTTGAATATTACTTGTCAGTCTGGGCTTCCTACATGTTTGGGTAAATAGTAGAGATGGACAAGATCCAACGAATAATGGCACAGTTAGTCACAGGTTTGTTTAGTAAGCCTGAAAGCATTACAGAGAAGCTCAGCAAACTCCAGCGAAGATGCTGCAAGAGAGGCATTGTACATTGTGGAAAGGTTTAATATTGTGCTGTATTGTACTGCATTTCTATTTGTCCTAGACTCTGCGAAAGCAGCTTATGCGTAAGACATTGCATACGTCAATTTATATGAGTACAGGTGAAGTGATTTCTATGCACACATATTAAAAATAACACATAAAGCACTTCATACATGTAATTATTTATATACTACACCTTATACATTTATAACAATAATGGTACTTATTACTACATACATTTAATATTTTTCTGTGGAGCAAACACAGTAATGCTGTAAAAATGGCTCTAAAGATTTTCCAAAGGTTTTGACCTCAGTATTTGCTTTTATGTTTTCAAGAAGAGTGTTACAAAGCTTAAAACTATTTTTGCACAGGGACATGCTGATTTGGTCATATGTAAGTTTTTGTTTTGTTTGATAAAGTGATTGTCAGTATCAATATTATCAAAAGGAAAGATGCTACTCACCATATAGCGGAGATGCTGAGTCGCATATAGGCACAACACAATGACTCTCACAATTAAAGCTTTCGGCCCTTAAGGCCTTCATCAGCAATAGATTATAGACAGACAGACACACACACACACACACACACACACACACACACACACTCACGCAAACACAACTCGCAAACACAACTCGCACATGAGACTGCAGTCTCAGGCAACTGAAACCTCACTGCAGGCAGCATCACCTGTGCATGATGGGAGTGGCTGTAGGGGTGGTGGACAGTGAAGTGCTGCAGGTTAGATGGAGGGCAGGGGAGAGGTGGGGAGGGGGGGCGATAGCAGAAAAGTAGAGAAATAAAAAGACTGGGTGTGCTTTTGGAATGACAGCTGTGTAGTGCTGGAATGGGAGCGGGGAAGGGGCTGGATGGGTGAAGACAGTGACTAATGAAGGTTGAGGCTAGAAGGGTTAAGGGCTACAAAGAAATCTGGGGCATAGATATGGGTACCCACATGGCACCATCCTATGCCAACCTACTCATGGGCCATCTAGAGGAATCCTTCCTAAAAACCCAGAATCCTAAACCCCTCACCTGGTTCAGATTCATTGATGACATCTTTGCTATCTGGATTGCTATCCGCATTCCTCCAGAACCTCAACAACTTCTCCTACATTTGCTTCACCTGGTCCTACTCAACCCAACAAGCCACCTTTCTAGATGTTGACCTCCACCTCAAAAATGGCTACATTAGCACCTCTGTCCATACCAAACCTACTAACCACCAGCAATATCTCCACTTGACAGCTGCCACCCATTCCATACCAAGAAGTCCCTTCTGTAAAGCCTAGCCACCCATGGTCATTGCATCTGCAGTGACAAGCAGTCCCTCTCAAAATATACTGAGGGTCTCACTGAAGCCTCACGATCAACATTTCCATTTTCCCTGCATTTTTTCGGTAAACTTCAAAATCGTAGACTGATTAAATCCTTTCTTAGAGGCTATCTCTGTGGTGCTGAGACCAACAGATGAATAAGCAAATATAGCAGCTTTCTTTTCTGGCGTTAATTCAACTTATCACTGCAAAGTCTCAACTCAAAATGGCAGTATAAACACTGGTTTCATTGTAAAACCAAACAACAACAATAAAGAGTTGTGTATTGTTGGAAAACATGTGAAGAAGTCAGATTATTAAGGCAAGAATATTTCAACAAAATTTAGCAACAATGGGACTGGTACAACCTGAAGCAAATGGATACAAAAGACAAAAAGACAAAGTAATTCGTGGTGCTGCAATAAATATTTCAACCACTGTAATTCTAAGGTTGAAATTAGTGTGGTTAATATTCACAGCTTGCTTGTGATTTCTCAGAAAGGAACTGATGCAACAAACTTCAAGTACCATACTTTTCAAGCTAAGACAGCAGAATCTTATGATCCACCTCGTCATTATATTTTGACAGGTTAATACATACTCCTGTTGGTTCCTCTTTCTTGTCCATGAGGCTTAGTACATAATTTATCCTCTCATAAATGATAGTTATTGTTGACCTCTATACTTATTAATCTGTGTTGTTAATTACATAGAATTTTGTTTTTATTTACAAATTCCATAGATTTGTCATGCATATAGCTTTTTGCTAATATTTTTGAAATGCAAGAGGATACTTTGATGTGCATGGTCTAGATTTGAAGGTTTTAACATTGTAGAACCTAAAGGTGCTCAATCATACTTAAAGGCCTAAATGAGCTAAGTAGTACTTTCATAGAAAAAGTAGGGCATAAAGGGGGCTTTTGCAGAAGAACATGATTTTTAAATAAACTCTCTCGATTGTGGAATCTCCTATTTCACAACTGACAGCTGAGCAATTTTTTGCCAAGTCTGTCAAAAACAAGTAGGTAAACATAGGCTACTTTTTGCTAGGCTTCTTTCCTGGATTTTCAAAGTGAACTTTAAAATTGATTTACTGATATGCACATGTAACTCAATTGTAGTTGACATTTTACATTATCACATTCTTATTTTTTAGTTACCTTTTTTTCATCTTCTTAGTGTTCATTTACTTTAATTTTAGGCAAGCCATGATAAAAAGTCACATTTCCTTCAACACAAAGATTACACAGCTCACATTATGAGCCTCGCTAGGAAGAAGAATAAATAACAGATTGAACCATTAGTTTCCTCTATGACTAGTAGTGCAGAGGACAGCTTTAATCTAGACTTGTATGAGGCTTTAGTGTCAGCTAATGTGCCATGGAACTTGCTAAATAACCCTACATTTTAGATCTTTCTGCAGAGTATCAGCAGCTGCTGTATGCCAGATGAGTCGACATTGCACAAAATTTATTTGAGACATGTGTATGAAAAGGCTATTGCTGATATTAAAACAGACATTGATGACCAATTTCAGTTGACAAGATCACCAACAGTTGTGGCAGATTTATACCTAATGTCGTGATGTTGAAATTAGATTCCACAGCAGCAGGAAAACCCCACCTACTCCTGTATAAAGAACTGGAGAAGATAACTCACACTGTCAGGGATGCCCTACACATTCCGTGGCGAGGAGAAAATGTGGATGGGAAATTTTTGCTGTTGTTGACAAGACTATGCTGTCTACATGTTAAAAGCTGGAGCAACACTGAAAGAATTCTATCCAAATGGAAAATCCAGGATGGTATGTAACAGTATTGTAAAAAGGAAAGTTGCTACTCACCATATAGCAGAGATGCTGAGTCGCAGATCGGCACAACAAAAAGACTGTCACAAATATTGCTGTTGGCCAGTAAGACCTTTGTCAGAATTAGACAACAAACACTCATTCAAACGCAACTCACATGTACATGACTGCAGTCTCAGGCATCAGAGGCCACAGCAGCAGATGCCTGAAACTGCAGTCATGTGTGTGAGTTGTGTTTGCATGACTGCGTATGTGTGTGTTTGTCATCTAATTTTGACGAAAGCCATACTCCCCGAAAGCTATATTTGTGACAGACTTTTTGTTGTGCCTGTCTGTGACTCAGCATCTCCACTCTATGGTGAGTAGCAAATTTCCTTTTCACAGAATTCCATCCCAGTATGATCCATTGCAACTGCCTTGTCCATGGCCTACATCATCCAGCAGAGGAAGTCAGAAATAATTTTCCTGAAATTAAAGGTGTCATATTCCTCTGTTAAGAAAGTGTTTCTCATAGTTTCTACCCAGATTCAGTCCTTTAAGGAAATAGCTTCAGACATTTCCCTCCCATTTGAACCCATACTTACACATTGGTGCACCTGGATTTCTGCGGCTTTATATTATGCCAAACTCTACAAAAAGTCAAAGAGATAGTAGATACATTCAACTCTAGTAAATCAGCTTTTATGGAAAAAGCCAAGCTGACCCTAAAGAACAACAAAATTGTGGCATCATTGGCATTTTTAAGAGCTCCCTTCCAACACCTATCTTTTGCAATTAAATGCACAGAGTCCACATCTCTGCCACTGAATGGGGCTGTATACATGATCTCCAGGGTGCAGCTGCATCTGAAAGAAATATCTGGTTCAGTGGGCACAGCATGCATCACTACTCTGAGGAATATTCTTCTGTGGAACCCCGGATATGAAGATATGTGGAAAGTGTCCACCGTTATGCAGGGCAGAACTTCAAGGGTGGACTGTATTGGGGTCCATGTGCAATTCTGTCAGTGAATTGTGCACCATTGACCTCTTGTGCCATAGAGAGATCTTTCTGAGCCTACTGAAATGTACTGAGAGTGAATAGAAAAAGTTTCACTCTACAAAATGTAGAAATGTGGCTAATTGTGTACTGCAATAACAAAATATAAAAGTTTTTATTAGTTTTAGTGTTAGACCACAAACTGTGATCATACATAGGTATTCATCTCAAACATGTGTTTTTATATAAGTGACAGAAAGAGTTTTTCAGTAAAATACTTTTCATTAAAATATTATAAAAACAGAAAATAATTGCTGCACAGGTTAAATATCCCAATTTTTTCTGCATTATTTTAGTGCCAATATAAGGAACAGTTAATTGTAATAGACTTTTCTGCATTAATATTAGTGTTCAATACATTTTTCTTTAAAAGAATCCAAAAAGGCCAAAATAGTTTGTTTAAACCTAAAGAGAGCTATACCAGGAAAATTAAAGGACTAAAATCCATTCTATAAAAGCCTAAAAATCTTGGCCGTATTGATGAGCCTGTCATTATTTACATTGTCTCTCTCACCTCTTTTTATGTGTTGGAATTACCCTAGATGTTTTCTATACTGCAGGAAAAGTGCCTGCTCAAAGAGAACAGTAGTTAAACTTGGTTTAGAACACTCTTCTTTGAGAAGTTGTAGTTTTTCAGTCATTTTATCACTTTTGTTCCTTCATCTTGTGTGACAGTGCTGCTGTACATTGCCCTGCTATATGTGCTTATTTTACAGGGTGTTTCAAAAATGACCGGTATATTTGAAACGGCAATAAAAACTAAACGAGCAGCGATAGAAATACACCGTTTGTTGCAATATGCTTGGGACAACAGTAAATTTTCAGGCGGACAAACTTTCGAAATTACAGTAGTTACAATTTTCAACAACAGATGGCGCTGCATGTGATGTGAAAGATATAGAAGACAACGCAGTCTGTGGGTGCATCATTCTGTACGTCGTCTTTCTGCTGTAAGCGTGTGCTGTTCACAACGTGCAAGTGTGCTGTAGACAACATGGTTTATTCCTTAGAAAAGAGGATTTTTCTGGTGCTGTAATTCCACCGCCTAGAACACAGTGTTGTTGCAACAAGACGAAGTTTTCAACGGAGGTTTAATGTAACCAAAGGACCGAAAAGCGATACAATAAAGGATCTGTTTGAAAAATTTCAACGGACTGGGAACGTGACGGATGAACGTGCTGAAAAGGTAGGGCGACCACGTACGGCAACCACAGAGGGCAATGCGCAGCTAGTGCAGCAGGTGATCCAACAGCGGCCTCGGGTTTCCGTTCGCCGTGTTGCAGCTGCGGTCCAAATGACGCCAACGTCCATGTATCGTCTCATGCGCCAGAGCTTACACCTCTATCCATACAAAATTGAAACGCGGCAACCCCTCAGCGCCGCTACCATTGCTGCATGAGAGACATTCGCTAACGATATAGTGCACAGGATTGATGACGGCGATATGCATGTGGGCAGCATTTGGTTTACTGACGAAGCTTATTTTTACCTGGACGGCTTTGTCAATAAACAGAACTGGCGCATATGGGGAACCGAAAAGCCCCATGTTGCAGTCCCATCGTCCCTGCATCCTCAAAAAGTACTGGTCTGGGCCGCCATTTCTTCCAAAGGAATCATTGGCCCATTTTTCAGATCCGAAACAATTACTGCATCTCACTATCTGGACATTCTTCATGAATTTGTGGCGGTACAAACTGCCTTAGACGACACTGCGAACACCTCGTGGTTTATGCAAGATGGTGCCCGGCTACATCGCACGGCCGATGTCTTTAATTTCCTGAATGAATATTTCGATGATCGTGTGATTCCTTTGGGCTATCCGAAACATACAGGAGGCGGCGTCGATTGGCCTCCCTATTCGCCAGACATGAACCCCTGTGACTTCTTTCTGTGGGGACACTTGAAAGACCAGGTGTACCGCCAGAATCCAGAAACAATTGAACAGCTGAAGCAGTACATCTCATCTGCATGTGAAGCCATTTTGCCAGACACGTTGTCAAAGGTTTCGGGTAATTTCATTCAGAGACTACGCCATATTATTGCTACGCATGGTGGATATGTGGAAAATTTCGTACTATAGTGTTTCCCAGACCACAGCGCCATCTGTTGTTGACAATTGTAACTACTGTAATTTCGAAAGTTTGTCCGCCTGAAAATGTACTGTTGTCCCAAGCATATTGCAACAAACGGTGTATTTCTATCACTGCTCGTTTAGTTTTTATTGCCGTTTCAAATATACCGGTCATTTTTGAAACACCCTGTATTTTTATTGAATTAAGTATTCACAACAATATGGAAATGGTAGATTAATACTCACCACATAAAGGGAGTGTTGAGTCACAGACAGGCACAGTGAAAAAGAATACTAGAAATATTTAAGCTTTCAGACAAAGTCCTTCCTCAGAAGTAAAACTCCCACACATTCAGACAACAATATTTCACGCACACACGGCTACTGTATCCATGTGCAAAGGCCCAACTGTGACTGCATCTGACATGAGAGCAATCTTCTGGGCTTGGTGGTGTGGATAAGGAGAAGGCAAGCAATGAGGAGGGGGAGGGGTGGGGGGGGGGGGGGGGGGGAATGGGGTTGAGGGATAGGAGGGCTGTGCTGTAGTAGGAGCAGGGAAGGGGTTAGACAGGAGGAGGGCAGGTTGAGGATGTGTTTTAGGGAGAGTTCTCACCTCCAAAATACAGAAAATCTGGAGTTGGTGGGAAGATTCCAGTTGCCACAGGCTTGAAGCAGTCATTAATGTGAAGCACATCATGTTGGGTGGCATTTTCAGCATCTGGGTGAACCAGCTGTCTCTCAGCTACATTTTGGTGGTAGACATTCATGTGGACAGACAGATTGTTAGTAGTCATGCCCATATAGTATGCAACACATTGGTTTATATATCACATGGCTGCTTTCAGAGGTGGCACTGTTTTTGATATGGCCGGAGATGCCAGTGACAGGACTGGAGCAAGTGATAGTGGGAGGGTATATGGGACAGTTCTTGCATCTGTGTCCATTGCAGGGATATTAATCATGACCCAAGGTGCCTTCAACAGGTGTGGAATAGGGGTGGGCAGGGATATTACGTAAGTTGAGTAGGTGGAAGGACCGGAGAAGATATTTCTCATTTCAGGAAAGGATGAAAAATATTCAAAACCCAGGCAAAGAGTGTGATTCAGTTGCTACAGTTCTGCGTGGTATTGAGTCTTGAGAGGAGTGCTCCTTTGTGCCAGCAATGAGGGTTTGTAGGGGATGGCAGGTGACAAGTGAGACAAGGCCTGGGAGACCTATTTCTGGACAATGTTGGAAAGGTAATTTTGATCTGTGAAGGCCTCAGTGAGAGCCTTGGTATATTCTGGTGTTTGGGTGTGGAAGATAAGGCCTCTGGAAAATACTGAGACTTCTACAGGACTATGGCATTTGGAGGACAGGTTCCATATCTACATTTACATAACTGCTCCACAGGCCACCTGTACCACTACTACTCATATCATTTTCTGTTCAACTGGCAAATAGAGTGAAAGAAAAACAAATGTCTATATGCTTCCATACAAACCCTAATCTCTCTAATATCGTCTTCATGGCCCTTACACGAAATGTACAGTGTTGGCAGTAGAATTATTCTGCAGTCAGCCTTAAACGTCAGTTCTCTAAATTTCCTCAATCATGCTCCTCAAAAAGAATTCTGCCTTCTCTCCAGTGATACCCATTTGAGTTCTTGAAGTATACTTGTAATACTTGCACGTTGTTCAAACGTACCGGTGACAAATCTAGTGGCCTGCCTTTGAATTGCTTCAGTGTCTTTCTTTAATCCGACCTCATGCAGAGCCCATACATTCAAACAGTTCTTGGCAGTGGGTTGTACTAGTGTCCTAAATGTGGCCTCCTCTGAAGATGACCCACACTTTCCTAAAATTCTCCCAATAAACTGAAGTTGACCATTTGCCTTCCCTACTACAGTCTTACATGCTCGTCTCATTTCATATTGCTTTGCAACATTACACCCAAATATTTAATTGACATGACTGTGTCAAGCAGCATACTACTAATACTATATTTGAACATTATTAGTTTGTTTTTCCTACCCATCTGCATTAAATTATATTTTCTACATTTAGAGCTAGCTGCCATTAATCACATCATCTAAAAATTTTGTGGAAGTCATCTTGTATCCTTCTACAGTCACTCAATGATGAAACCTTCCCATACACCACAGCATTGTCAGCAAACAGCTACAGACCACTGTCTGAAAAATCATTTATGTGTATAGAAAATATAGCAGTCCTATCACATTACATTACTATTTTGTGTTTCTGCTATGGCTATGAATATGTAGGATGGTGGGAGGGAGTTTATGATGGTGTGGTAAATGTATCGAATATATAGGGCAGGGTTTTGTGGCTATAAGGGGATGTGGGAGAGGTTTGATGGAGGTTCTTGTAGTGGTGCTGGATAGTGCTAGTCCAAGGCAAGGCAGGACTATAAGATGAACAGGTTGGTCAGTTTTTTGAGGTAGTGTTGTGCATGCTGCACTAGTTCCTGGAGGACAAGGGTTTCACGGTGGGAGATGGAATGCAAGAATTTAGCGTTGCAGAGCAGCAAAATTTCACAGATGTAGAGGAGGAAGTGCAAGGTGGTTTGGACATGGTAGATATGGTTTTGCAGGTCTAGGTTGGTGAGGGGTTGTGGAATAATGAAATTTGAACAGATAGAGCTCATTGTGGAAGGAGGGGCTGCAGCTGGAGATGAGTAATTTGACAGTCAGATTTGGGGGGTGGGGGTGGGGGGGGGGGTGTTCCAAGAGCTAGGCAACAGTGCAGGAACTGTATGTGAAACTGGGTTCTGGCTAGGGTTAGGAAAACTTTTCTGTACTGGCACAGATGGAAGGAGTAAGGAACCATTGTGAAACATGAAAAATGTAAAAATATGTGGGAAAATCACAAAAGAATGAAATAGATGAAGTATAGTGAAAAAGATGAAACCTGGGTAAGTAGGGCCTACAGTGAAAAATGAAAATAAAGTAAAATTGATGTGAAAAGAGAAAAAAGTAAATAAAAAGACATTAATAGCAGAAGAGGCGTTGTTAGGTACAGTTACAACAAATTATGTGTATTGCGGGAAGGTATGGAAAGACACACGAAAATATGTAGGAGTGAAGAGAGGTAGTGTGATAAATTTGAAGAAATAGTTATTGGTAGGAAGAATGAGGACTTTGTCTGAAAGTTGAAATATTTCTAGTATATTTTTTTTTTTTTTTCATTACACCTGTCTCTGACTCAATGCCTCTTGTAAGTGTTGAGTAACACTCTGTTCTTTCCATAGCACTGTTATTCCATCCAGGACTTTCTGTTGTTGTATTAGGTACTCTCATTTATACTTTATTTTTATCATATTATCTGCAACACCTGTGAAAAAATTGTTAAATGTGTCGGCAACTTCTAAGGGGTTTGTTAAATTTTTTATTTTCTTGTGATAGCATTATATTTTTACATGATACTGTGTTTTCACCAGTGTCTTTTTTTATAACACTCCACATGGCCATAACTTTATTTGTTGGATTGCATATTCATCATTATGCATTGTTTTTGCTACTCTTATTACTTTCCTCAGTATTTTGAAATGTTTTTCATAATTTTCATGTAATTGAGGTGAGGAATTATTTGAGTTACATATTTTATGTAGCAGTCCCTTCTTCTTGCTTGAAACCCTTATTCTCTTTCTTTGTTTGGTAAGCTGTTGAAGTGGTTTAGGTTATCCTGGCTGTAGCATCTACATGTGTTTTTTAAAGATATGTTGTTCCTGAAACTGCCATTTACTATCAGCGTTAGTATTTGAGCTAGATGGTCGCTAAGACCTGTGTTGAAAATTTTTAGTGAAGTGCTGAATAAACTTTTCTTGACTAAAAATGATGTGGAGCTGTGTTGCAAGTATCTGTTACCCAGTAAACATTATTTACTTTTGCATTTAAATTGTAGGATGCAGCAAGGATCAAAAGGGCCTCTCTATTTCTACTTTTTGTTAAGAAAACCAATGTTCAGGTCTCCCCAAGTCAATTCTCATTTTATTTACTTTATTCAGCAATGTTTCGAATTTACTTAAGAAAAGTTCAAAATTCTTAGGTGGTGATCAGTAACTGTAGCAGTAACCAAGTTGAACTAAGTAATTTTTATAACTTCTTAGTACCCTTCACATGCATGCTGTAGGATAGTTTGTGGAGTATAATGCAGATGTAGAAATATGAATAATCACACTGTTCTTCATATTTGGCACCCCATTGCTTCCATGTTTTCTCGCATCCAAAGATATTTGTAGCTGGAAGTTATGGGCATTCATTCAATCATTCATTCATCCACCATGTTCCATAGAACTTTCAGGTTCCAGCTGCCACCTGCAATGCTCCTGCAGAGCAGCATGTTACATATTTAGCTTTTTCTGTATTTTTTCTTAGTTTAATTTTTAAATTACTTGTGTATTTTAGTATTTAACAGGTATACCCTCATGTTTTAATAACTGTAAAGTGCATGTTCATGTAATCATAGCAAAGTTGTCATTTGGTTATAATAGAGGGAAACATTCCACGTAGGAAAAATATATCTAAAAACAAAGATGATGTGACTTACCAAATGAAAGTGCTGGCAGGTCGACAGACACACAAACAAACAAAAACATACACACAAAATTCAAGCTTTCGCAACAAACTGTTGCCTCATCAGGAAAGAAGGAAGGAGAGGGAAAGACGAAAGGATGTGGGTTTTAAGGGAGAGGGCAAGGAGTCATTCCAATCCCGGGAGCGGAAAGACTTACCTTAGGGGGAAAAAAGGACGGGTATACACTCGCATACACACACACACACACACACACACACACACACACACACACACACACACACACACATATCCCGTGTGTGTGTGTGCGAGTGTATACCCGTCCTTTTTTCCCCCTAAGGTAAGTCTTTCCGCTCCCGGGATTGAAATGACTCCTTACCCTCTCCCTTAAAACCCACATCCTTTCGTCTTTCCCTCTCCTTCCTTCTTTCCTGATGAGGCAACAGTTTGTTGCGAAAGCTTGAATTTTGTGTGTATGTTTGTGTTTGTTTGTGTGTCTGTCGACCTGCCAGCACTTTCATTTGGTAAGTCACATCATCTTTGTTTTTAGACAAAGTTGTCATTTGTTTCTTTTGAGCGGTCTCTGTCCATTCCTCTCAGCCTAGCCAGGTTCCAGCTGCTGCCTGTTGCCAGCAAAGCAGCAAGTTATGTATTTAGCTTCCTGTGGGATTTTTCTTTGTTTAATTCTTAAATTCTGTTCAAGTTTTTGTGTTTAAGAAGTGTTATCGCACAGTTTAGTAACTGTAAACTGTAGATTCACACAATCTGTAGCACAGTTGTAATTTCTTTTGAACAGCCAGCTACACAGCTCAGTAAGGCATCAGTCTCCATTGCTGACACATCAGAAGGGTAGCAAGTTACATATTTAGTTGTCTCTACATTCTTTTATGGTTAATCCTTAAGTTAGTAAAAGCATTACAGATAGGTGGGTACGCAGGAGGAGCTTCCTCCAGTTCGCGAACAGCTGAAGATGTTTATGGCCACAGTCAGCCCATACTCGGGCTATAATAACACTATTTCACTTGACCACAATATTTTATTGACTTTATTATGCCTTACATGTTTTGGCATTACACCATTTCCAAGTGACCCAAAAATATAACACATTATTTTGTGGCTAACAAAACAAAGAATAAATCTGTCCAATATATCTACACAGAATCTCTTAACCATAAAACATTGTGATATATTTGAAAACGGTATAACACCAAAACATGTAAGGTGTAATAAAGTCAATGAAATACTGTTGTCAAGACAAATAGTGTTATTATAGTGCAACTAAATGATGGCAACATCTCATAGAGCATTTATGCAACATATATCTTCAGGCTGACACCTTGGGCTGTAGAAGCAGTGGGGCATCTGGTGCATTGATAAGCCACCTCAGGTGTCCCTTGTTTTGCCTTGGGCTCTGCTGCTGAGGCACCTTGCAGTATACTGGACCTGGGGGATCACCCTCACTGCAGGTTGAGTGGGGTGTAGTAATGTGTAAATGTCACTTGAAGTGGAGATTCAATGTCGGATGGCCTCACTCATTCACTTTTTGAGTGCGACTCCTTCAACAGAGTCTGAGCAGGCACAGAAAGGGAGATGGGGTTGCTAGTTACCAGAAGCTCCAATGTTAGGCATGTTGTGAAGCCCCTTAGAAACATGGTGCCCAGGATCTGAAAGAAATCCAGTGTGTGCTCAGTGTGTTTGTCAGGGGTTCTTGTATGAGTTGTGAAGAGGGCCATGCATGCAGCTATCAAGCAAGCAAGGTGTAGTCATCTCCAAGGTGCTCACATTGTCACCAACAACATCTGTTGCTTGGTTTCTGAGGTCATCTTCAACTTGTATGATTGGCTGGTGGAGACTGTGTTAGTGCTTGTGTCGAACCTCATATCATACAGGTTTTTGTTTATGTGTTTTGGTTAGATCAGGTCAGTGTTGGCTAGACCATCAGCGAAAGAGGACCTGTGTTCCTGCTGCAGGTAAAGGCAAATACACCATTCATTTGCAAATTATGTCTACAAGTACCATGGGTTGACACAGCTTCTCATAAAAAGTGACTTACTTTATAATTAGTCATTTTTATGTAGCTTGAACTTCCATATTTTGTGTGTGTCTGTGTACTTGTCAGGCTGTCTTTAGTGTGGATAGGCCCTGTGATTGCAGTGTTCAGATGCAAACTGAGTTGGTGATCCTTTGCTACAGCTCCAAGCAGCCTTGGCTTCCATCCCACAGCTTGAGGCTGTTACCAATGGGCATCACTGTGGGGGGCAAGATGGGACAATTTGAGGGACATCCAGCATTACTCAAGTGTTCCCTGATCAGTCCACTACTGCGGCTACCTCAGACACTGGCAGCACTGAGTTTTTAATCCCTCACCCATGGTTGAGTGGGAGGTAATTCCAAGGTGTGACCAGCAGCCAAAGACTTTCCGAGGGGCCAATCAGAGGGCCTCTCTGATCTGACAAAAATATTTCAGGCACTATCTGTGGTGATGAAGTCCTTGAGGCAGATGAAGTCACTCACCTTGTTCCAGAGGAATCCTCTCAGCCTGTAAAGTCTGGGCATTCACAGAGTTGGGATTACTGGCAGTTGGGAGCTCCAATGTTAGGCACATAATGGTGGCCATCAGGGATATGACTGTGAAGGAGGAGAAGGAATCCAATGTGCACTCTACATGCATACCAGGAGGAACAGGTGCTTCCTGATGCCACACAGAGCACAGGGTGCAATCAACTGCAGGTGGTGGCTCATGTTGGTACTAACAATGTGCGTCACTTTGGACTAAAAGAGATTTCCTCTGGTGTTGGGCGGCTAGCTGAAGTAGTAAAGACTGCCAGTGCTGCTTGCAAGATGAAAATGGGGCTCACCATCTGTTGTCTCATTGACAGAACCAGCTGTGGTCCTTTGGTACAGAGTGAAGTGGAGGGTTTGAATCAGAGTCTCAGATGGTTCTGCAACCATATAAGTTGAAGATTCTTCAACTTGTGCCATAGGATGGCAGGTTTCTGGGTTCTGCTAAATAGTTTGTGTATCCACTATACGCAGGAAGTGGCTACACAGGAAGTGGGGCCAGGTGGAGGGAACTGGGTAGCTTTTTAGGTTAGTGGGTCTTGGGAAGATGCAGAAAGGGTTTCAGTTTCAAAGGGTGCAGGACAAACAAAGGAAGAGGACAGACATAAGAACAATCAGTATTGTAGTAAACTGTCATACCTGTGTTGGAAAAGAACCAGAGCTCCAAGCGCTAATAGAAAGCACTGAATCTCAAATCGTTATAGGTATGGAAAGCTTGCCAAAGCCACTATTAGTTCACACAAATTTTTTACAAAGGATCTAACTGCGTTCAGAAAGAACACAACAAATACAGTTGCTAGTGGAGTGTTTATTGCTATCATGAGTAGTTTAACTTGTTGTGAAATTGAAGTAGATAGTTCCTGCATGTTAGTATGGGTGGAGGTTATACTTGACAACCAGAATAAATTGATAACTGATTCCTTTTACTTACCTCAGACTCAGATGATACAGTTGCTGGACAGCTCAAAGAAAACTTGAGTGTCATTTCAAATAAGTATCCCACTCATAAAATTATAATTGGTGGTGACTTCAATCTACTCTCGATATGTTGTCAAAAACACATGTTCAAAGTTAGTGGTAGGCAGAAAATGTTATCCAAAATGGTACAGAATGCCTTCTAAGAAAATTATTTTGAACAGATAATTCAGGAGCCCACTCAAAGTGTAAAAGGTTTAGAAACATACCTGACCTCTTAGTAACAAATAATCCTGACCAAATAAGGAATATCATGACAGATACAGGGATTAGTGGCCACAAGGTTATTGTTGCTAGACTGAACACCATAACGTCCTAACCCACCAAAAATAAACACAAAATACATCAATTGAAAAATGCTGACAAAAATGCACATTCACTGGACAGATTCGTAAGAGACAGTCTCCACTCCTTCCAGTCTCACTATGTAAGCAAAAGAATGCAAAATCCCCAAAACTGGTGAAGTTTTACAGAAGTTTTAAATTTTGTTCAAACTTTAATGCGAGGTGTTTCTAACAGTTTCCACAACAAAACTCTACCTCAAGATCTGGCAGAGAATATGAAGAGGTTGTGGTTATATGTAAAGTACACCTGTGGCAAGAAACAATCATTACTTCACTGCACAATGTTGATGACAGCACCATAAAAGCCAAGTTACTAAATACAGTTTTCTGAAATTCCTTCACAAAAGAAGGTGAAGTAAGTATCCCAGAATTCGAATCAAGAACAACCACCAGCATGAGCAACTTATAAGTAGATATCCTTGGTGTAGTGAAGCAGCTTAAAACAGGAAGTGGGGCCAGGTGGAGGGAACTGGGTAGCTTTTTAGGTTAGTGGGTCTTGGGAAGATGCAGAAAGGGTTTCAGTTTCAAAGGGTGCAGGCTGATTGTTTACCAGTCAGGTTCCTTTCAGAGAATGCAGATACTTTAGTTCCATACTTAGCAATTATATGAGGGCATTTTTTCTTTTTTCTTTATTTTTCTTTTCTTTTTCCCCCCAACCTCCAATAGACTGTAAATAAAAGACAACTTCATAGAAAACAATTATTTTATTACCAAAAGTTTTGTACACTTATGGCTAATTTTCAACATAATCACCAAAAAGATGGAGACATTTATCGTACCTGTGGACAAGCTTTGCAATACCCTCTTCAAAAAATGTTGACGCCAGTGATTTCAAATGAGCATTGACGTGGTTTTGAAGATCTTCGTTGGTTTGAAAGTGCTGCCCTGCTAGCCACATCTTCAGTTCAGGGAAAAGGTGAAAGTCACTGGGTGCCAGGTCAGGACTGTACGGCAGATGATCGAAAATATTCCATTTCAATTGTTCAAGGAGCCATTGGGTTGTGCCAGCAGTGTGTGGATGAGCATTGTCATGGATCGACACAATTGCGGAAGTCAGCATTCCTCTTCATTTGTTTTGAATGGTTCTCCGCAAACATCATAAAGTTTCACAATGAGCAGCTGCATTGATAGTAGTTTTGGGCTGCATAAACTCTACGAGCAACATGCCTCTTTGGTCCCAAAACACAGTAGCCATAACCTTTTTGTTGTTGAATGTTTGTTTGAATTTTTTTTGTTTGTTTGGTGAATTTGGATGCATCCATTGTTGTGATTGTCATTTTGTTTCTGGTGTGTCACATTGGATCCAGTTTCATCTCCAGTAAAAATTTATTTCAAAAAGTTCTCTCCTTCATCGTCATAATGGTCAAGGAAATTCAAAGCTGTCGCCATTTGGTGACTTTTGTGGGCGTCTGTCAACATTTTTGGAACCCAGTGAGCACAAAGTTTTTTGTAGCCTAAATGCTCAGTAATGATAGAGTGTATGACAGATCTTGAAACTTCTGGAATTTTCATAGACAAAGCAGTTATGATGAACCTATGATTTTCTCTAACCATTCTGTCAAATGAAGTATTTGTAACAAAGTTCCTGAACTTACTGTCCTGCCAGAAAGTTGTCATGCTGGCTAAAACCTGAAGTAGAAAGCTCTGAAATATTCAGCAGGGCATGGAATATATGTTGAAAAGAGAGATTAGACATCATAGAGGGAGAAGTCTTCACTGCAGTTGAAAAAAATATTGCATCTATCGAGGTCAAAATTGAGTCTAACTGAAGTTACCTGGACACTTTTAATAAGTCTAGGTGAACTCAACTTAATTATTGGATGTATTTACTGGCCACTCAACTCTGCCGTGTCAGTTTTGGAATCATTCGAAGGAAGTCTTGCTTAGTAGTGTAAAAATGCTCAGATCATGCAGTATTATTGGATGCTACTTTAAGCCACAGATTATAGACTGGGGACATCTTTGGATTGATTGCAGGTAGTACTGACAGGCAGTCTTGGGGAGTATTTTTGAACCTTCTTTCAAAAACTGTTTTGAGCAGCTAGTACAACAGCCCACATCCAGTGGAAATGTTTTAGACCTCTAAAATGAACATAAACAGTCCTAACCGCAAGAAACTTTTCGTTTTTGAGGTTATTAGTTTTAGTCTGTTTTGACCATCTTTAGATCTAATATCATGATGGTAGTTGGTGGCAGTGAGCGGAGCAGGCAGTACAACTCCACGAACACTTAGGTCCGAAGATGGTCTAAAACAAACTGAAAAAAAATATATATATATATATATATATATACACACACACACATGAATTAATAAAGGGAAACATTCCACATACACAATAATTTATTTTAGTTTAATATTAATATTCACTTAAAGAGTATAAACACTTGTCAATCAAGAAATGTTTCAGTTTCACTTTGAATAAGTTCCCTTTGTGGCACCTTATAGAGCTCGGTAATCTGTTGTACCATATTTGGCCACTAATGCATGGACTATGGTCTGTTGTTTTTAATTTTGTGCTTTGTCTGTAGTAGCAGTCTTTATTTCTTGTATTATAGGCATGCATATCAGAGCACTTTGTTTCTTTGTTTTGATGTGTCACAAAAAATATAATTAATTTGTAAAGATACAGTGAGTAGACTGTGAGGTATTTATGATGAACAAAGATTTCCCTGCATGAATCTCTATACCCTAATCCATGGATAATTCTGATTGCTCTTTTCTGTAGGGTTAATATTCTGTTCATATGTATGTCGGCAGCACAATCCCATATCTCTATCCTGTAATTAATCTGTGGAAAAATGGTTCCATAATAAATTGTTTTTAATGTCTGATGTGGGACTACTTTTGATAACTGGCTGATTAGATGTAATGAACTGCTGATTTTATTGCATAAAAATTTGATATGGTTTACCCATCTTAGATTTTCATCTAGGTGAATACCTAGAAATCTGCAGCCTTCTGTGTCCACTACTTCAATTCCACCTATGTTACTGATAGAGGTTTGGTGTGAGTTTGTAAGTTTAAATGGCAATAACTGAGATTTACTGATATTAACTTTCAAACCTTGATCTTGGAAATAAGTAGTTATTTGCTGTAGTCCCTCAGTGGATACCAACGTTAACTCATCATTTTGTTTACCAAGAAATAACAGTGAGGTATCGTCTGCATAGGTTACCAATTGGGAGTTGAAAGGTTGCTCTATATCATTTATGTACACTAGGAAAAGGAAAGGGCCCAAAATTGAGCCCTGCGGTACACCTTGTGTGACTGTCTCATATTTGGACTGGAAATTAATGATCTGATTATTGATTTTGTAAGTCAGCATTGTACACTGCATGCGGTTAAATAAATATATAGCCGGCAATTGCATGGATGCAGCATTTACATTGTATGACTCAAGTTTACTTAAAAGTAACTCATGGTTTACCGAGTCAAAGGCTTTAGTAAGGTCTAGAAATATGCCAGCTGTTTGCATTCCTTGATCAAGGGCACCATATGTTTTGTGAAGAAATTCCGTAATTGCTGTGATAGTACTATGATCTTTTCGGAATCCGTGTTGTGTCTCTGTTATGAACTTATTTTTCAAGAAATAGTCACTAAGTTGTGTCAGCAGCACAACTTAAAATACTTTGCTGAAGACAGGTATTAATGATATGGGCCTGAAATTTGAAACCTCTTCCTTGGATCCTTTTTTATGCACTGGTTTAACTGTGCTCCATTTCAATACATTTGGAAATGTATGTTCTCTAATACTGCAGTTTACCAGGTGGGTGATTATTTTAACTAATTCCTTATAACATTTTTTAATCATGATACTACTCAAACCATCCCATCCAGATGAGAACTTATTCTTTAGGTTATTTATTATCCTGCCTATTTGTTTTTCACTTACTTGTTTGAATTCAAAAGGTGGCTCTTCAAAGTGGCAACAGGGATTAGAGATCATGGTGTTATCATAGCAACAATGGTTAGTAAAGCCATCAAGAAGGCTAGGAGAGTATTTATGCCAGAAAGAGAAAATAAGCTGTTGTTTGCATCCCACACAGACAATGACTGTCTCCTCTGGAGAAGTGTGTGCCGAGTAAGTGTGTGTATGTAATTTTGCAGGTCCATTCTTTTACCCTTCTTATACACAGACGTCTTTCTTCCAGTCAATTGGGGCTTTACAATGGCTGAGGGATTTGTGTTAAATGCAAGCTAAGTAAGGAACCATTGCCATAGAGCACTCTCTGTAAAACAGAATTTGGATTCCATGTGGACCTGATGACTTACCATATTTACTCGAATCTTAGCCGCACTCGAATCTAAGCCACACCTGAAAAATGAGACTTGAAATAAAGGAAAAAAAAAATTTCCCGAATCTAAGCCGCACCTGAAATTTGAGACTCGAAATTCAAGGGGAGAGAAAAGTTTTAGGCTGCACGTCCAAATCGAAACAAAGTTGGTTCATTGTAACATGAGACACAATTGAGGTCGAATGGATGAAGATACAGTTACAGTAGTTTGGTTCGAGTCGTAACCTTAACAGTTAAGCTTTACCAAGTAGCTATTGTTATGTCAGGCACTCCATCCATATTTACACGGGTACCCTTCCTTTTTCACGTGCTTTGTCTGGTTTGAATTGATTGCTTATTTTTCTCTGATCTGATAAGTGTCATTCTCTTTGTTATAGGTGTTTCCATCACTCTAAGCTGAAAATGTAGTACTGTACTGTGTCATGCATTGTTTGTTGCATTCTGATAATGACTGTTTACGGTCTGTCGCTGCTCGCGGGATATCTTGCTTTTGTGCACGCTACCACCGCTTACAATTAAAAAAAAAAAAAAAGAGAGGAATGGTCTCATTAGCGAAACAATGGCAAGAGACTGCTATTTTTTGCTACTTACACTGCTGCTTTATTTGATAATGATCAACAAGAACCAAATAATAGACTGTGTATGATAGAAGATGTTTTGAACGAGAGTTCAGCGAAAATTTTTCTCTGTTTGAAAATCTTTGCAGACGCCTCTTTAGTACATTACATTCTCCACAGAAATTGGAGTCATCTTAGATTTAAAAATCTAGTCAATTTCCATGCTTCATTTCTGACTGTATCACTACTAGGCATAAGAATAATACGAATATAAACGTGACATGATATGTACACTCCTGGAAATTGAAATAAGAACACCGTGAATTCATTGTCCCAGGAAGGGGAAACTTTATTGACACATTCCTGGGGACAGATACATCACATGATCACACTGACAGAACCACAGGCACATAGACACAGGCAACAGAGCATGCACAATCTCGGCACTAGTACAGTGTATATCCACCTTTCGCAGCAATGCAGGCTGCTATTCTTCCATGGAGACGATCGTAGAGATGCTGGATGTAGTCCTGTGGAATGGCTTGCCATGCCATTTCCACCTGGCGCCTCAGTTGGACCAGCGTTCGTGCTGGACGTGCAGACCGCGTGAGACGACGCTTCATCCAGTCCCAAACATGATCAATGGGGGACAGATCCGGAGATCTTGCTGGCCAGGGTAGTTGACTTACACATTCTAGAGCACGTTGGGTGGCACGGGATACATGCGGATGTGCATTGTCCTGTTGGAACAGCAAGTTCCCTTGCCGGTCTAGGAATGGTAGAACGATGGGTTCGATGACGGTTTGGATGTATCGTGCACTATTCAGTGTCCCCTCGACGATCACCAGTGGTGTACGGCCAGTGTAGGAGATCGCTCCCCACACCATGATGCCGGGTGTTGGCCCTGTGTGCCTCGGTCGTATGCAGTCCTGATTGTGGCGCTCACCTGCACGGCGCCAAACACGCATACGACCATCATTGGCACCAAGGCAGAAGCGACTCTCATCGCTGAAGACGACACGTCTCCATTCGTCCCTCCATTCACGCCTGTCGCGACACCACTGGAGGCGGGCTGCACGATGTTGGGGCGTGAGCGGAAGACGGCCTAACGGTGTGCGGGACCGTAGCCCAGCTTCATGGAGACGGTTGCGAATGATCCTCGCCGATACCCCAGGAGCAACAGTGTCCCTAATTTGCTGGGAAGTGGCGGTGCGGTCCCTTACGGCACTGCGTAGGATCCTACGGTCTTGGCGTGCATCCGTGCGTCGCTGCGGTCCGGTCCCAGGTCGACGGGCACGTGCACCTTCCGCCGACCACTGGCGACAACATCGATGTACTGTGGAGACCTCACGCCCCACGTGTTGAGCAATTCGGCGGTACGTCCACCCGGCCTCCCGCATGCCCACTATATGCCCTCGCTCAAAGTCCGTCAACTGCACATACGGTTCACGTCCGCGCTGTTGCGGCATGCTACCAGTGTTAAAGACTGCGATGGAGCTCCGTATGCCATGGCACACTGGCTGACACTGACGGCGGCGGTGCACAAATGCTGCGCAGCTAGCGCCATTCGACGGCCAACACCGCGGTTCCTGATGTGTCCGCTGTGCCGTGCGTGTGATCATTGCTTGTACAGCCCTCTCGCAGTGTCCGGAGCAAGTATGGTGGGTCTGACACACCGGTGTCAATGTGTTCTTTTTTCCATTTCCAGGAGTGTATATTCTTCCGTGTTTGCTGTTGTCTCACTCTAGTTTCGTAGTTTATTAGGCAAACAGGATTTAAATGAGATAGCACCAAACATGAAAGCATACATGGTAAAATGCTTATATTCATATTATTCTTATGGTGAAGAGAATACTTCATGTGGTTCACAATTCATAAAAGTTCCTATTAGCAACCATCTCTTCTCACAGGTAGGAAAGAATTCAGAACGTAGAGTTGGCCATATTGACAAACATCCCAAACAGTCTTGCCAATCGGGTTTTCGTAGTACATTGAAACGCTGCTACATTCGAAGATGAACAATATGGAATTTGTATTTACTTCGTTGGCTAATGTATGAAAATGCAGTGGTTGAAACTCGGGGTGGAGAAAAAAGCTTGTCTTCCACCTTTTTATTAATTTATTTACTGACGCAGTGGTTTTGGGCCAGTATTTATCTTTGTGTGTGGAAAGCATGCCTGTGTAGCGCTACATATATTCGATAGCAGAAGTTAGTTTTGGGGGCGCCTACCAACATTTTTCAGAACTTCCGCTTACTTTGCACCTGATTCTAAGCCATAGGCGGTTTTTTGGATCACAAAAACCGGAAAAAAAGTGCGGCTTAGATTCGAGTTTTCAACCCTTTCATATGCTTCTCTAAATAAGGAGTGCCTATTACAAGTTCTCCATATGGGAGTCTGTGTGACAGTAAAATTTTTTTTCATTTATTTACTTATTCATATATCTAGTTCCGTAAGACGAAATTTAAGAGCAGATCTCCAAGGTCATCTCCCCTATGTGAATAATTTCTTAAACTTGACATTTATAACTTCAGCTTTCCTTTTCCTGTTTTCCATTGCAACACCAGGCTGGTCAATGAGTGACTGGGCATGGGGAATAGGGCCCACTGTCTTTTAATAATGAAATTTAGAAAATGCTGAGGAAGCAAACTGTTGTACTCCAAGTAGAAATTTTGTCATCTGTAGAAAGATTTATGTGCGAAGCATATGACAACTACTGCCATCCTGCATAAGCAGAAGATCTTGCCATGAACTCAAGAAAATTCTGGTCCTATGCATAAAATCGTTAAATGGGTTCAATGTTTCTGTCCAGTCACTTTGCCCATTACTCAGCTTGCATTTATCATGAATCTCTCAGCCATTTCATAGTCCCAAGCAATTGGAAAAAAATGCATGTTACTCCTATCAGAAGAAGGGTAAAAGAATGGACTCACAAAATTACAGACTAATATCCATAACAACAGTTTTCCACAGAACTTAGTCTCAGATTGAATATAAGAGATTTCCTTGGGATAGAAAGCTCCTGTCCACAAATTAGCACAATTTTATAAAGAGAGAAAATCTACTTGGCCTTTTCTGGCATGACACCCTACAAGTCATGGATGAGGAGCAACAGGCAGATTTCACATTCCTAAATTTTCAGAAAGTGATTGACGCAATGCCTCACTGAAAACTGGTTATGAAAGTATGAGCTTATGGATAGGTTCCCATACATGTGAGTCACTGAAGACTTCTTAAGTAACAAAACCCAGTACGTTGTCCTCAGCAGTGAGTGTTCACAAGGTATTGTTGGGAGAGCCCCAATGAAGTGCAATAGGACTGCTCTTACTCTTTATATACATCAATGGTCTGATGGACAATCGGCGCCTGTTTACTGATGACGCTGTGATTATAGCAAGGTCTCATCATTGGGTGACTTAGGAGGTTGCAAGATGACAAAATTTCTAATTGTTGTGATGAGTGGCAACTTCCTCTGTTTGTAAGTGTAGAAAAATGTAAGTTAATGCAGATGAGCAAGAAAAACAATCCTGTAATGTTTGAAAACCACTTTAGTACCATGCTGCTTGATACAGTCACATGATTTAAGTATCTATGTGTAACACTGCAGAGTGATATGAAATTGACAAAGCATGTAAGGATGGTAGTAGGGAAGGTGAATGGTTGACTTCCTTTCATTGGGAGAATTTTAGAAAAATGGTGGTTCATCTGTAAAGGAGATGGCACACAGAACATGAATGCAGTCTGTTCTTGAGTACAGCTCAAGTGTTTGGGACCCCCATCAGGTTAAATTAAAGGAAGATATTGAAGAAATTCAGAGGCGAGTTGCCAGATGTGTTATCAAAGGTTTGATCAATATGTGAGTATTATTGAGATGCTTCGTGTACTGAAATGGGAATCCCTAGGAGGAAGACAACATTCATTTTGTGAAACACTGTTATGACGATTTAGAAAATTGACATTTGAAGTTTACTGCAGAGCTACTCTATTGTGAGCAATGTACATTCGGCATAAGGTCCATGAAATCAGGGGTCTTACAGAGGCATATAGGCATTCATTTTTCCCTTGCTCTATTTGTAATAGGAACAAGGAAGGAAATGATTAGTAATGGTACTAAGTACCCTTTACAATGCACCATACTGTGGCCTGCAGGGTATATGGTGAGTGCCAACTGTCATTTTCATAATATTCATACATTCCATTGTTTTGTCAGTAAATGAATGTCCATTGTTTAATTAGTAAATTAGTAAGATAGCTACTACTTTGAAAAATTCTGCTGCATCTGCAATTTTATTATATTGCTGCTATTTATCTTTTTTTGTAAAACAAAACTTTTTTTTACTTCAATATATACTATCTTCTGTTTATAGGAAAATATTACTTGCCACACAGTTTTTTAACAAACACTGCTGCTAGCCATGTAGGTAACAGAACCTGAATCTAGATATTCAGATAATTTGTAGAGAGAGTGGCTAATGACAACAAATGGGAATTTTTTGGACCAACCAGAACTGCCTTTCAGAGATGAATTCTACACATTTGGAAAATATTGCACAAATTCCATTGACTTGAAGGAGCACTATTTCACAAATTAAATGCATTACTGACAACAACACAAATTGCTGTCAGGCCATGAACATTTCACTTTTTTCTCATAGACCTGAACATATGTTTTTTTCTTCTTTTTCTTTTTCTTTCCCTCACTTCCCACCCCCATTTATACGATCTCTTCTGTAAATTTGATTATCACAGTTCTCATTTTGATCTCTCTCTCTCTCTCTCTCTCTCTTTTTCTTTCAGTGTCTCCCTTCTTATACATACATACATAATTCTTTGGTACACACTACATCTTTGTTCCAGGAACTGGAAGAACTTCGAGACAAAGTGGCAAGCCTTACACAGCAACTGAATAGACAGATAGAACAAAACGAACAAGCAAATGCTCGGATACGTCTTCTGCAGGATGAGAAAGCTGTTGTAGAGTCTCGACTTAATAAGACAGAGAGTGATCTGTCAATGGCTGAAGTGACAAAGGATGGACTACGCCGTGATAAGAATACGGTATATTATAACAGTTGCATGGTCTTTTGGGTTCAACTTGAGCAGTATGAAATGTGAACAGAATCTTACAGGCTTAACTCGTATAATTACTAGAAAATCATGTCATGCACTGTTAGGAAACTTTCTACCTGCAAATTAAACTTAAGTGATATTAACTTATAAGCTCAGCACTATTTTTGTCTCTCCTGATTAATATTTGTTATAATCTTTTCCTTGCATGAACATGCCCAGGAAGTAACAAAATTAGAACTGTTTTTCATTTGTTATTTACTTTTGTTAGCATTATTTTTCTCACCTTTAATATGTTCTGTAAGAACATTTCCCCACATACCCTTCACAACTCTCTACTTCTTGCATTTCTGTTCTAATATTCTAATTTCCATTTTTCTTATCTTTGACATGTCTATTACTGTCTCCATTCCACCAAACTGTCACATTTTTAAATATCATCTACTGCACTCTGCTACTAACTTACATCTTGTTTCATGCTGAACCTTGTCCTTATCCTGTTTTGTCAGTGTTTTTCCATCATCACTGTGGTATCTTTCCCTTTACATATTTTTGCTTCTTTCTCCTGAAGAAAGAGCATTTGTCATTGAAGGTATGAAATTAATACCTCATATTAAGATGGACCTTGATCTGCTACGACATTTGGGATGGTAAAGTAGATGTTTTGCCCTTTTTCATACAACAAAATAAATACTTAAACCATAAATGCTGAGTAAAACTGAAGGGAGATTTCTAAAATGAGTAGAATGGTTTAAATGACATGCATGTACTGTTATATGAGACAAGCTGAATAACAATGTTCCTTCCAGTTCATGTCATTCCTAGAAAGACTGGCACGTGTCCTCAGTGTGGATGAGATATCAAAGGATGTTGGTGTCGATTTGATAACTGACTCTTTATTGGCAAGGGCAGAACAACTAGCACGATTAGAAAACGAGAAGATAATAGACAAGGTAAGATTCACATTTATCTACCTGATACATATGCTTAAATTTTTCTTAGAATGTTATGACAAAGTTAAAAGAAAGCTACTGATGGCAATACCCAAATATTTCCTTTCATTGAAAGTTGTAAAAGATTCCATTGTTAAAATATCTTACACAATAGAGAGTTTATGTGTCAATTGAGCACCAATAGAGTAAGTAAATATCTGTTAAAAATCACATGAATTGGTATCGATTGCTACTCACCACATAGAGGAGGTGTTCATCAGCTGACTGTTGGGTAAGCCCTCAGACTAATACCATAGATACACACATCTGGTGAAGGATCTAATCCAATAGCTTATCCAACAGTCTACTTTTAAATATGCATGTCTGTTGTTCATTTGCTTCCTCTATGTGGTGAGCAGCCGTCTATTTTAATCCATATTATTATTCAGTCCTGGATTTCCCATTGTTTGTTAAGAGTTATCTTTAACAATGGAAACTCCAGTAGCAATAGCAATAATGTAGGAAAAGACAGATTGCTATTTGTCATAAAGATGACATGTTAAGTTGCAGACAGGCACAATTGAAAGACATTTACACATAAACTTTCAGCCATGGTTTTCATCTGAAAAAGAGAAATACGCACCATTCATTCACACAAGCAAGCACACCTCACACACGCACATGACTGCCAACTCCAGCAGCTCAGACCAGAATGTGCAGCTATCACACGGAATGGAAGCAGCAGTCTGGAGGCGGTAGGAAAGGGGAAGGGACTGCAGTGTACTGATGGGAGGGAGAGAGGAGCACTGTCTGGTGGAGTGTGCAGGAACTAGAATGCCAACAGGCACAGCATCAGGAGGTTGTGGAGCAGGGACGTGAGAAAAATGGAACGAAAAAGGAGAGGAGTGGAGAAATATGGGCAGGAACATTGGCAGAGAGCAGGAAACAAAGAGGTTGGGAGACAAGAATGGGGAGATAGTGATAGGACAGAGGGAGTGGAAACTGTTGGGTGAGGGATGTGGCGACAGTATATTACCATAGGTTGTGGTCAGGACAATTATGAGAGTGGAGTATATGTTGCATGAACCAATTCATTGATGATATCTTCGCGATGTGGACTCGGGGCCAAGACACCCTATCTTCATTCCTTCATAAGCTCAATGCCTTCTCTCCCACCCACTTCACCTGTTCTTCCTCAATGCATGGTGCTGCCTTCCTAGACATTGACCTCCTCCTCTGTGGTAGCTCCATCTGCACCTCTGTTCACATTAAACCAACCAAACACCAAGAGTACCAGCATTTTGACAGTTTTCATAGAAAGAGCGGATGGTACTCTAGCAGAAGAACCACAGGAGGTTTTGAACAGATGGCAAGAATATATTGAATGTCTGTATAAGGGGGATGAAATGCAAAGCAAAATTAAGATTGAAGAGGAGCAATATGTGCCGGAAGATGGAAAGGGATTTACCATCTTGGAAGCAGAAGTAGAAAAGGTGCTGAAGGAGATGAAGAATAGGAAGGCATGTGGAATAGATGATTTTCCAGCAGAACTGTTGAAGAGTCTGGGAAACAAGGCAAAAAAGAAATAGTCTACCTTTGTAACGAGATATATGACAAAGGGGAATGGCCTGAGGACTTCGCTGTAACAGTTATGATACCAATAGAGAAAAAGAGAAACACTAAAAAAATGTGAAGAGCACCAGATCATCAGTCTAATTTCTCATGCAGCTAAAGTCTTGCTGAGAGTGTTGAATAGAAGGTTATATGGCAAGCTGGATAGAGGGATTGCAGAGAAGCAATTCGGATTTAGAAGAGGAAAAGGAACAAGAGATGCCATTGGCTTGCTAAGAACTATAGGGAAAAGATATATGGAAAAGGGTAGAGAAATCTTCGCTGTTTTTATAGATTTAGAAAAGGCTTTTGACAGAGTTCAGTGGAACAAGCTGATGGATATCTTGAAGAGGAAAGGAGTAGATTGGAAAGAGAGGCGACTGATACAGAATCTATATTTACCCCAGAAAGTAAGATAAGGACTGGAAATGAAATGCCAGAAGGAAGCAACATTGGACAAGGTGTTAGACAAGGTTGTTGCCTTTCCCCACTGTTGTTTAACGTATACCTTGAAGAGATTGTTGCGAAAAGCTTAGATGGGAAAAGAGGAATATGTATTGGTGGAAAGAGAATAGAATGTATAAGATTTGCTGATGACATGGTATTAGTGGCAGAAAGTGAGCGGACAGTGAATAACATGCTCAAAGATCTGAATGAAGCTTGTGTGGAATATGGGATGCAAATAAACACAGCAAAAACAAAGAATGTGGTCATTACTACAAGACACAGACTGTCCAATATTAAAATAGGACAATCTACCATTAGCCAATTAAGTGAATTTAAATATCTCAGAAGCACAATAACTGAAGACTTGAGATGTCACTAGGTGGTGAAAACTCGATTTGCCATAGCGAAGGAGGCATTCAACGGAAAGAGGAGACTCTTATGTGGCAAATTAGATAAAGGACTAAAGAAAAGGCTTGGCAAATGTTTTGTCTGGAGTGTAGCACTATATGGGGCAGAAACATGGACACTGAGATGAGAGGATGAAAAAAGGTTAGGAGCATTTGAGATGTGGATGTGGAGGAGAATGGAGAGAATAAGCTGGATGGGAAGAGTGAGTAATGAAAGAGTATTGGAAAGAGTTGGTGAGAGAAGATGTCTGCTGAAGATTGTAAGAGAAAGGAAAAAGAACTGGTTGGGACATTCACTGAGAAGGGAGTGCTTGCTAGTAAATGCTTTGGAAGGATTGATTTGTGGGAGAAGACTGAGAGGAAGAAGGAGATACAAGATGATAGACGACATAAAGGGAAGAGGAAATTATGCAGACCTGAAGAGTGGCAGAAGACCGGACAGCCTGGAGAACTACCATGTGAAAACCTGCCTTTAAGCAGAACACTGATGATGATGATGATGACCCCTTTCACCAAAAAAATGCTTCCCACACAGCCTGGCCAATTGGGGATGGTGTATTTGCAGTGACAAGAGTTCCCTTATCCAGTATGCTGACGGTCTCACCAAGGCCTTCACAGCAGGCACTATCCCCCAGACCTAGTCTGCAAACAGATCTCTCATCCCATTTCTCCTCGCACCCCACCAATCCTCCACCACCTACCAAGTACCAGCCACAAAGGAGTGTCCCTTCATCACCCAGTACCAGCCTGGACTGGAACAACATTCTTCACCAGGGCTTTGATTACCTATCATTATGCCCTGAAATGAGGGACATCCTACCTGAGATCCTTCCCACCCCTCCTAACATGGTGTTCCATCACGCACCCAACCTCCACAGCATCCTAGTCCATCCCCATGCCACTTCAAATCCCAACCCCTTGCCACAAAGATCATACTACCATCCAGCTGTCCACCATGACAAATGGCCATTGCCAAACTGTGGCCAAGAGCAAAGCAAACTATCTTGTGGCCCAACATGCAGCTGACCATAATATGCTTGATTTCAATGGCTGCTTCACTACCCAAGCCTTCTTGATCCTCCCCTCCACTGCCAGTTTTTCTGAACTGTGCAGATGGGAGTTATCCTTACAACACTTTCTCCGATTCTGTAATTATCCCAGCCTCAAGCTGCGGTAACATAGTGTCCCCAAACTCAATGGTTTTCACCCCCTCTCTCCTATCACTTCCTCCCCATTCATGGCTCCCACCCTCTTTGTTTGCCACCTTCTGCCAATGTACCCACCCATCTTTCCCCACTCCTCTCGTTTTTTATTCCATTTTCACCATTTCCCTGCCCCACATTCTCCTGACACTGTGCCGGTTGGCATTCTAGCCCCTGCACGCTCCACCAGACAGTGCTCCTTCTCCCCTCACTCGTACACTGCTATCCCTTCCCCTCCCCCTTCCCTTCCCCTTCCTCACCCCCTCCAGATTGCTGCTTCCATCCCATGTGATAGTTGCACTGTGGCCCAAGCTGCTGAAGTTGACAACCAGGTGTGCATGAAGTGTGCTTGCTTGTGTGAATGAATGATGTGTGTTTCTCTTTTTCTGATGAAGGCTGTGGCCAAAAGTTTACGTGTAAGAGTCTTTTAATTATGCCTGTCTGCAACTTAGTTTCTCATCTTGATGGTAAGTTACAATCTATCTTTTCCCACATTGTTAAAAGTTATGTTTAATTTATCATTTCCAAGTGCATAACAACCCATCAATGTAGGTCTTTCAAGTGGTATATTTTCTATGCTTAGCTTTCTGATTATTACCAGCATCCATTTTCTAAAGGCACATGAATATGTCTCTTAGAAAGTTAGCAGGTGATTCTGTTAAAAAAATTGTGAATCTTCCTTACCATTTGGATTTTAGGATCTGAAAAATATGCGTAGGATTTTATGTACTGTATCATTATTTCAGTTGGAATATTTCATACTTAGTTTTCTTGTCTATAATATATACTCGTAATACTATTAAGCACTTCAGAGTATTTGTAACTTTACATTGCTTCTCAATATCTATATATTTCAGTAATGAATAATTTTTTTAATTTGCGTGGAAAAGACACTATATTATCCTTTATAATCAAGCAAACAAGTGAAGTTAAAGGTTTGTCAAAACTGGAGCACACTAGGGAAAACAAATCGTGGATTTGCACTTAGAGGTTTTACACTCACATCTTTACAGTCTAAGCTTCAATTACCCTCTTTTTCTTTTTACTTTTTGTTCTTATGTTCCTGATTATTTTTCTTCAAACTATATCATCTCTTTTCTTGTATCAGTACTGGTGGCTTTATGGAACGTACCCACGATTGAGGAGGGAATGTTCGTTCCCTGATCTACCACTTCGAGAAGTAAGGCTTCTATCTCAAAGCATTAAGCTTCATGTTGGAACACAAGCACGTAGATTAGAGTCTCACTCTATTCACTATATGTAAAAACACATTCTTAAAAGTTAGAAGACATTGCTTTGAAAATTATGAAAAGAATAGATTGCTATTCACCACAAAGAGGAGACGCTGATCCACAGACGGATGCAGTGACGTGCTAGCAGTTTTTTCATTGTGCCTATCTGTGACTCAGTGTCTCCTCTGTGTGGTGAGCAGTAATCTGTCCTTTTCATAATATTGTTGTTATTCCATCCTGGACTTTCCATTATTATTTTTTTTAATTGTTATTTCTATTCTAATTCAAATCTTCTCAAAAAAATGCAAATTTAGACCTTTAAAATCCGAGCTCTCTATTAGACATACTCAGATAAACTTTAGCTTCATAGTTACATCTGTTTGTCACTCTCTCATGTATTCTCTTCAGGAAATAATAAATGATGCTCATATGTATAAAATCAGTATACTGATAAACGGATCCAAAATCTCAGATGATTGTGCTTTACTTCTAGGTGTGTATGTCACTTTCTTGACCAACACACAAAACTGCTAACATATTTAATGGGGTTTCTTTTCCCAATGTTATTGGATAATCTTTTGATATGATGAATCTAAGCTCAATGAAGTATTATGATGCAAAAATGAGCAAAGAAAAATGTTATGTAGATTCTGATAGAAACATGGAACATTTACACTTACGTGCTTATGGATTTCTTCTTCAGTGTTATTCATTACGTATAATAAAATTCAGTTTTAAATTAACTTTGGTACGTGTGATCACAGTAGGAGACATAAAAATAATTTCCACAAAATGGTAGAGCATTTGTTTAGGATACAAAGTAGAAATTTCCCTTCAGATGCAAAATTCCTCAACAAGACACTCACTCAGGTACTAATAGAAGACAAACAGCAGCTATTTAATGTAACTGAGGAAGCAGCAGCTTACTTTCATAGTAGTGACTTTCCTTCTAATTTGCTAGGTTAAATTTAGCTAGCGTAAGCACGAATATTAACAAGCAGTACAGATTTGTTTGTTGTTAATGCAGTTTACAGGTTAAGTTTCTAAGAGTTGCATCTGTATTCTTAACATGTATCTTTGCTTAATCCACATCACTGAAAGTTCTGTTATTTGATGGGATCTGCATAACTGGAGAAATTAATTAATTAGTCACACACATAGGATGGTAAAATGTAAATCTTGATAAATTTAAAACTAAATTAAAACCTGTCATACTACCCACACCTTGAATACTGGGATTGTGGATACAAAATCCTATGTTAGCACTCTGGGAAACATAACTAATTTTAAATATGTCACTTTTGATACAATGCTGAATTGTTATGCTTCAACTTTATTTATTACACTCACATTTTCAGTTGTGTAGTAGCTGAATAGTGCAATTAGACAACAGTGGGATTTTTAAAAGTAGCCGCTTTACTGCAAATTATGAAAGACATCAAGTTAAAGTCCTTCAAATATATGGCATAGATTATAGCAAGTAGCTTTGACAAAAACTATATGCTTTGATGATAATTAAATCGAGGAAACACATAATGAAATGTACAAGAGGCATTCAACAGTAATGCAACACTTTTTTTTCCTCAGCCAGTTCCTGTTGAAACAATGCAGAATTTGCTGTGGGACATCATGAAATATTCCCACCTCTTCCCCTACAGTTTCATGAAATTCCAATAGGTAGTGGTGCTATATGTAGCCTTCCAAATGGCATCTGTAACAGATGTGCATGCCAAGTAGAGAGCTGTCATTGAGTTTCTTTTGGTGGAAAACCAGAGCATCACAGATATTCATAGGTGCTTGTAGAATGTCTACAGAGACATGGCACTGAAAAAAAGCACAGTGATTCATTGAGCAAGACTTCTGCAATCATTGCAACAACATCACACATCCCTGTGCATTCCTCTGCGTGCCAGGTGGCCACGCACAGCTGCAACTCCTGAAATACTGAAACATGCAGACACTTTCATTTGAAGAGGCTCACAGTCGAACACCTCACTGCATAACTGGATATCTCTGTTGGCAGTTCTAACACAATAGTCCACCTAACACAATAGTCCACCAGTTGGGGTAGTCAGTGGTGTACGCCTATTGGGAGCCTCGCCGCATAACAGAAGATTATAAGTGCTTACACATACAAAGCTGATCATTACAGTTTTTTATCAAACATCATCACAGGTGATGAAATGTGTGTTCATCAGTTCAAACCAGAAATAAAACAGTAATCCATGGAGTGGTGCTACACTGCCTCACATCCAAAGAAGAAGTTCAAAGTTGCAATATCACCTAGTAAAGTCATGGCAATGGTTTTCTGGGCCTCTGAAGGAGTTATTCTGTTTGATATCCTCCCTCACCTTCTCCATGACATTGCAAAGCCTTGCACAAATCTGTACACCCAAGAGAAGCTCACAGAACTTTATTGGACTGTTCTTCCTCAATTTTGAAGTGTATTGTGCTTCCATCAGGAAAATCGAAGAAATGACTTCAGCTTGTTCATCACCACAAAAACATAAACAGACTTCTCCTTCTCCATGACATTACAAGGCCTGGAACAAGTCTGCACATCTGAGAGCAGCTCGCAGAACTTCATTGGACTATTCTTCCTCATCCAGTCTACAGCCCAGATCTCACACTTTCCAACTTCCATCCATTTGGCCCAATGAAGGATACACCCCATGGGAAGCAGTATATGGATGATGGTGAGGTTATTGGTGCAGCAAGACATTGGCTCCAGCGTCGACCAGTAGAGTCATACCATGCAGGCATACAGGCCCTCCCACTAAGGTGGCATAAGGCAATCACACTGAATGGAGGTTATGTTGAAAAATAGTGTTTTGTAGCCAAAAGAGTGAGGAATAGTATGGTGTATTGAAATCCTGAATAAAACCAACCTTCTTTAAGAAAAAAAAATTGCATTGTTTATTGAATGTCCCTTGTAATGTCTATACAAAGATAGATCGTTACACACTGAATAGGAAAGATGTTAAATACCACAAAGACAAATGGAAACTAATGATTACTAATGTGGGGAGGTAGCATGTGTGCACAGTCACAGTGCTGTCCAATGAGTAGTGATTCCCATCCACATATAAAATGATAATTACTTATTGACATGCTCTACGGAACCATTTCATTATAACTGTCCTGTACACTATTGTTTGTGAAAACTGAATGCTCATAAAGAATGACAAAGAGATATCCACCTAAACTGGATGTCAAACTGTAGCTGGGTGTGTATGATCTTTGTGTCTTTTACATTAGTTGACATTCGCATTAGATTAATTACATTAGATTTTCTAGATAACTCAATGAAAACAAAATTAACTGTTCCAAAACCAATGCAAACAACAGTAATACTTCTGCACTGATAAATTGTTTCAAAACTAGTGTGCTCTGGACATTAGCAGATAGATAAGGAAATCGATTCTACTTTATTTCACTAATTGTTATCCTTTACTCATTCATTCTGTTGATGTACAGCCGGCCAGGGTGGCCGAGCAGTTCTAGGGGTGCTACAGTCATGCCTCAGGCATGGATGTGTGTGATGTCCTTAGGTTAGTTAGGTTTAAGTAGTTCTAAGTTCTAGTTGACTGATGACCTCAGAAGTTAAGTCTCATAATGCTCAGAGCCATTTGAACATTTTGTTGATGTACACAACAGTGCCATGAGATGAAGTAGAAATCAATAAATTGTGTGCTTTAATATTATGAAGAGGAAAGTTGCCACTCACCATATATTTGTGACAGTCTTTTTGTTGTACCTATCAGCGACTCAGCATCTCCACTATATGGTGAGTGGCAACTTTCCTTTTCATAATATTATTACATTCCACCCTGGATTTTCCATTGATTAAAATTATGTGCTTTATTAGCCAAACCTTTTAATGGAATACACCTTTTGAACAAATTTGATGTAATTTGCTCAGACATGCCACTACTGATGACAAAGATTATGAATGAACTAAGAAAGAATTCATTACACATAAACTGATATTAAATGTGTACTTCACTCAATAGATCATTACATACAGAAATTTCAGGAAGATTATCTGCATTTGTGGGTTACTACATGTGATTTGTTCTGACAACAGAGATACATGTAAATGAGGGTGACCTGGTAAAGATAGCTTCAGCAATGAGACATAATGGTGCTGGCCTTGTGTGTGTTCTGAGGCTCCATGAATAGCTCTTTTAAACTCTTCTGTTAGGAGAGTTCATTTAGAGATGGAACATCTGCTTGGATCAGGTATCTTATCAGTAGGTGCAACTGTACTAGGCACGGCCTATACCTCAACAGGAAAGGGAAGGGAAAACTGTCTGGGTTAATAGCAAATAACTTAAGGATGGGGGGAGGGGGGGGGGGGAGAGACTCTATCACATGTGGTAAAGTGCCAGTAGTTACAAGTAACTGAATAGCAGTTTTTTTAGGTAAGGGAGGGCAGAAAGAAAAGATGTTCAGAGGCAGGTTGAAAATGACATTCGCATTGATAAAACCCGCATCCAGAAAGCAAATTTTAATGGGCACAATTCATGCAAACAGCCCCTAACTGAAACTGGAGGTATTCAAAAACTGACAGAAAAATTAGTTCATAGAGTTGTAATGCAGCCAGTGCACCAAATCAGCTATCCATATTGCACCAGAATATCCAAGGACTGAGGGGTAATGTTCATGAGTTGCTTATTTGTGTTGAAGAATTAGAGTTGATCAAACCAGTTGATATAATCTGCCTCTCTGAACATGATGTGACTGCTGGTATAGATTGTTAAATGTTACTAGATTCAAGTTAGCTGCTTACTTCTGTAGAGAAAATATGGAGAAAAGAGGAGCTGCCACATTTGCCAGAAACTGTTTTAATTTCAAGGGTATTGGTATTAATAAATTTTGCTTGGAGCAGCACTTAGAAGCTTATGCAACAGAAGTAGTATTTCATAATAAGTCCTTTATAATAGTATATAGAGAGTACCTTCAGGAAACTTTAACCTCTTCATAAAAAATCTGGAAGCTGTGTTGTTCCGTCTCACAGTAATAATCAAGGAAATAGTAGTTGCTGGTGATTTTAATGTGGATTCATTGAAGAGCTCTGTCAGTGAACAGTTACTGCAATCAATAACCCTGTCATTCACTTTAATTCCTACTGTGAACTATGCAACTAGGGTATTCAAATGCTCTGAGACTTCTATTGATAATATCTTTTTAGACAAATCTAGGTAAAAAAACTCATACCACAAAACCAACAGTATCTGGGCTATCTGATCATGACATGCAGCATCTTATATTAAATTTGAAACTTATCAGGATATTTTAGGAGATTACTCAAAGACATGAACTGGATAGATGTTTACATTACTTCTGATTCAACTAGAAAATACAAAGCATTCATTAATAAAGTTTCTTCCTTTTTTGAATATTATTTTCCACTACAGATAACACAGATCAGACAGGAGTTTAAGAATAAATCATGGATTACACAAGGAATAAAGATATCATGTGAGACAAAAAGGAGACTGTATCTACTATCTAGGAATAGCTCTGATGTTAGCATTGTAATGCATTAGAAAGAATACTGCAAAATATTGAAGCAAGTACCCAGAAATGTAAGCAACTTTATTATGAGAAAAAGATCATTACATCAGGCAACAAAATAGAAACTATATGGGATATAGTGAAGACAAATACAGGTGGAGCCGAAAAGGAAGAGAAACATATAGCTCTAAAAATAAATGAGACATTGGTAACAAGTGCATGTAGATTGGTAAACCACATAAGCAAATATTTTGTATCTGTTACTGAGAGCTTAGGGTTAACAGGTTCAGTCAACAGCACAATGCAGTATCTGAGACCAGTCTTTACAAATAACTTCAGTAAAATGAAAATGACACATCTCCCAAAGATATAGCATTCATCATAAAATTCTTAAAATGAAAATATTCTAGTGGTTATGATATCAACAAAGTTAATCTAAGAGTGCTCATGTGGATTGAATTCTACTGTAAATTATTTAGCAATCAACCTCTTATCAACAGAACATTTCCAGACTAGCTAAGATATGCTGAAGTTAAGCCTCTTTACAAGAAGGCAGATAAAGAGATACTGTCAAACTATCAACCCATTTCACTTTGGCCAGATATTTCAAAAATATTTGAAAAGTTGTGTTCATGCATCTTCTTAAGCATCTGACTGCAAATAAAATATTGTCCAAGTCACAGTTTGGATTCCTTAAGGGTTCCAATACAGAGAAGGCTATTTACATGTACAGTGAGAATGTAATTAATCAATTAGATAACAAATTAGAGACTACTGGGGTTTTCTGCGACCTGTCAAAAGCCTTTGAAGGTGTGAATCACTGCATTCTCTTAAGTAAATTAGAATATTATGGTGTTGCTGACAATGCTGGGAAATGGTTCTAGTCATACCTAACTAAAAGGAAACAAAGGGTGTCATTGTGAAATACTTGTGGATTAAGCAATCGGTCTTCATTGGATTTGGGGTCCATTGCTTCTTCTTATGTGCATTAATGACCTCATGTCAATTACATCACCAGTTGCTAAGTTTGTTTTGTTTGCAGATGATAACAAACGTTGCAGTAAATAGCAAATACGTGCAGATTTAGAAAGGGCAGCTAACCAAATATTCATTGACATTAATAAATGGTTCAAAGCTAATTCACTGTCATTAAACTTTGAAAAGATCCACTAAATGCAGTGCAGAACCTGTAAGAGATTTCCTTACAACATGTGTATAACATATGAAGACATGCAGATTGAAGAGGTTGACAGTGTTAAATATGTGGGATTACAAATCAATAATAAATTCAGTTAGGAAGGACATACCGCAGAACTGCTGAACCATCTAAATAAATCCATATATGCAGTGTGAATTATGTCACATGTAGGATATATAAATATAGAAAAACTTGTATACTTTGCATGCTTTCATTGTATTATGTTATATGGGATCATATTATGGGGTAACCCATAAAATTGACCAAAAGTTTTTAGAGTGCAAAAGTATGTAATAAGATTCATTTGTGGTTTAAATTCTGTATAAACCTGTTCAAGGAACTGGTTATTCTAACCACTGCTTCTCAGTGTATTTATTCCTTAATGAAATTTGTTGGAAGTAATACGTCTCTATTTTCAGCCAATAGCTCAATACATAGTACCAATATTAGGAATAAGAACAATCTATATACATTCTTTAAATCACTTGCCTTGGTCCAAATTGGGGTCCAATATTCAAGAAACACATTTTCAATCATTGACAGCTGCCATTAAAAACTTGGCTTCAGATGAACCACTGTTTAAACAGAGTTTGAAAGACTGTTCGATAGGCAACTCCTTCTATTCTATAGATGAATATCCTAACAGGGACTGTTAGGCTAGCTTAAGTGAAAATGACTGTTAGATTTCAGTTCTGACAGTACTTGGTCACAACAGTCCAGATGAGGTATTTTGTGTATGATGAATTTATTAAAAATGCATAACTATGTTTTATTCTGACAGTGTATTAATTCTTTGGATATTAGGAGTTCCAGTTTACTGTATTCACATATTTTGAAAATATCCTGACAAATGATCATGGAAGGATTATATTCAAATGTTTGTGTTTTTATGTTATACTTTTTGACATGTTCCATACCCATGAGAATCATCTCATTTTTGGGTGTATGGAATGAAAACTGAATCTGATCTAATCTGACAGATCATGGATTTCTGAAATAGAATTGAAAATGATTGCCAATTTCCTTATGTATATACACAGTAAAGGTACAAAGTACATGAAACATTTCTGAACCAATAAATTTTTTGTTACTATTTGCAAGAGCAAAGCCACAAGAGAGATTCTGAAATTTGTAGCTTATGCAAGGGAATGAATTATTCTGTTACTGCAGTTTGCTGATCTGATAGTTCCCTACATCAGACACAATTATAGTCAATTATTTAAAATGTTCTTCTTCTTCTTCTTCTTCTTCTGCTTTGTTAGGACCCTTCAGGATCACATGTGGCTTGTTTTGCACATCTTCTTTCTTCCCAATACCTCTTCATTCTTTCGCTTCTTCTGCTTCTTTCTTCTTCTGTTAAGACAACTTTGATTTTGGTGTCCAGCCACCTGTGACCATCCATCAACCCTCTATTCTTCTCCCTGTCCTGTACTACTGTCTGCAGATTTCTTTCTTTTATTCCTGCAGCCTTCCAGTCATCTCTGACTTCCTTCACCCAGTTGTTTCCCGTATGACATGTTGCATTCCATATCTTTTTAGTCAACCTCTCCTCATCCATCCTCATGATGTGCCCAACAAATCATAACCTCCTCTTCCGTAACTTGCTCAATACATGTTCAATATTTTCATACAGTTCCTGTCATGTCCTGTGTTCCCAGATATCCCCATGTTTTTTGGTGTCCCACATGTCTCTCAAAATTTTCCACTCCTCCTTCTCCAACTGTATACAAGCTCTCTTGCTTAGTGTAATCATTTCTGGTGCATACAGAGCAGCATTTCTTACAGTTGCTGTGTAATGTCGCAACATGACATTCCTGACATATTTTTCTTGCCATATGTTGTTTTCACTGCATACCAAAGCTTCTGCAAAAGCTGTGCCCTGTCTACTGTGTTACTGTTGTTCTGTATGCCGCCAGTTATCTTCTCCGCCAACCACTTGGTGATCTATCTTCCGGTCAGACTCAGTGTTCAATGTCTTGATCTTCTTATATGCAATCTTCGGTCTGACCTTTTCTGCTGTTTTGTCTAGATTTTTTAGTGCTGTCTTTGCCTCTTCTTCTGTCTCATTTAAGAGTACCATGTCATCTGCGAATGCCAGGCAGTCCACTGTTGCATTATTTTTGACCTTGTACCCTAGTTGCAGACCTTTGATCTTCATGTTACTATTTAGTTGTCTCCACTGTCTCACTACTTCGTCCAAAACCAGGTTAAAGAAAATTGGTGACAGTCCATCCCCTTGCCAGACTCCTGTTTTTATTTCAAAGCTGTCTGACAGTGTACTGCCATGTCAGATCCTGGCAGTAGTGTCACTAAACATTTCCTTTATTGTTGCATGTGTTGTAGTGTCCAGTCCTCTATCTTCTAACACATCAAGCAGAGTACTTCTGTCAACTGAATTGTAGGCCTTTTGGAAGTCCACAGATGTCACTATTGTCTTTTTTCCTTTCCTGTGTCTGTGTTATGTTATCCTTTTTATTCCAAATATCTATTCTGTACAGTTTCTCCCTTTTTTAAAGCCACACTGATATTCTCCTATTGTCGGCCCCAGTTGTTCTTCAACTCTGTTCAGTAAGATTCTCAACAAAACCTTGTACCCTATGTTTAAGAGAGAGAGGTCCCTGTAGTTATCCAGTATTTTCTTGTCCCCTTTCTTGTGTAGTGGTATTATAATGGCTTCTTTCCAGTCTATGGGTATTTTCTTATTTCTCCAGATATCCATTATTATATTATACATACTTCTTTCCATTTCAGGCCCACCCCACTTGATCTCTTCAGCACAGATACCATCATTGCCTGATACCTTGTTGTTTTTGAGATTTTTAAATGCCTCTGCTACTTCTGCCCTGGTGGGTGCATTGTCTAGACTATCCTGACTTTCGTCCCTAAAGCTTAAGTGTGTCCACTTTACTGTCGATGCTTCTGCATTCAGCAAATCTCTAAAATACCTAGCCATTTCCTCGCACATCTCTTTCTCACCAGTTTTTATTGTGCCATCTTGTCCATTTATGAAGGGTTCTTTTGCCTCGAAGCCTTTAATTCTGCTCTTCATTTCTCTGAAAAAGACTCATGATTTGTGTTTCTTGAAGGCTGTGTTTGCTTCTTGAAGTTTCTCGTTCCATCTACTTCTCTTCATTTCTGATAATTTTGCTAGCAACTTTTCTCGCATTCTGGAAGTTCAACCAGTTTTCATGCTTTTTACAGGATTGCCATTTCATCCATGCTTTCTTCCTGGTCTCGACTGCATTCTCACATTCATCCATCCATTACTCATGCTTCCTTTTCTTGTTGTTAGTTTGTAATGGGAAAGAAGTAGATAATCCTTAATTGCATGCAGATCAGTCAAAACATTTTGCCTAACTACAACATGGCAGGCAATGCAGGTGACAGGACTCTGCAGGCATGTGTAAGTTCTATGCTCTGAGACCAGAGTTTTCCATCCACGTAGTTTAGAGATCACTAGAACACTCAGAATGAATCTAGAGGACATACAGAACTAGCATACCACCAATACATGTTTGAGGCTACAGAGAAGTGGCATGCACATAGATCTTAGCAGCCCACCAAACTGTATGTTCAACTGACATATTTGGAATATGGTTGGGTGACAGCTTTTACTCACAGTCCCCCCGTAACTACCATTGATTCTTTGTACATTCACAACATAAACTGTGTGGTGGAATATTCCCCAGAAACATACCCAGACCATCTTTCATTTCATGTCATGATATGTAGATGCTATGACTGCAATGTGTCCAGAATTCACAACATATCAAATTCACAAACTCAGAGATCATGTGCAATTCTCAAACTTTCTTATTTAGTGTATTGCTATGTATGAGATCAGCGTCAGATGATAATTTCATTCAAATAGCTCCTTCTGGTGCTGCAGTGTCCATGGACATTGATATGTGTTTTTAGTCATTCCAGATTCCTGAGGCTTTTCCCTCACAATGGTATTTATGGGGCATAATGTGTAGATGAATGTATGGATTAATTCATAAACAGATACTGATAAAGTATGATGGTATAGTGTACTGGTGCAGTACCCTGGACAGTTTGGCTATACTGCACCACATTCAGCCTTCTGGCAACTGTCTCGTCACAACTTGATCACCGGTAAATAAGCACTTGAGATTCCATGTCCACAGCTGATAAACATAAGCATAGTTACCAGCTGACTTATTGAAAGCACTGCACAACACCACAGCATCGGCATCACTATGGGTGGTACCACAATCACAGACCTATTTCCTATGCCGGTCATGTGCTGGCTGGAAACCATTTGTGCATGCTTCTGCAGGCTATATGCTTAACTAGCCACGCAGCCTACAGACAGCCAATCATTCCACAAGATCCTACACAGTCTCCTGGACACTAGTCAGCACCTACACAGTCCCGGACATCAGTCATCTCCACGAGCAGCCAAGCCATCAGCATCGCAGATCACACCTGGAAGGACTTTATCAGCAGCACGCTCCTAAGTTGCCCCAAGAGTTGCCACCTGCCACTAACCACAGCATTCTGGGTCCAGCACCATATGTTCCACAAGACACTATCCTGTCAGCAAGTAGATGTTGCTGACCCACTGAGCACAGCCTCACTGAGCGCCACATCCTGTAATCCATTAGCCATCATCAGGTGCAACCATTGCTTACCACTGACCATGGCCTCATGGGACTTGGCATTTGTGAATGCCGTGAGACATTTTATAGTTGAGTGATCAGCTGCTGCAAATGTTTTGTAGGCAGACTGTGGATTTCTATACCATTCCGGTGTCTGGTCATGCACCTGTGGAGACACCAGACCACTTCAGTACCTCTAGCTCCAGCTCTCCTGCACCGCCATTGCACTCACTTCTGGCCAGCCTGGTGCTGACCTGCACACCACCGGTTGGCATTGTGCAGGCCTGCGCTTTGCCACTCGCTGGCCTCCCCGCTGGTGCCCTGCACATTTTCAGCCCACACACCACTGACTCACACATTGCCTGGTGCAATCCAATGACCTATCTGCTACTGGCCCCCGCACCCCCAGCCCGCATGTTGCTGGCCCAGGGGCCTCTTCCACTTCCTGCACTGTGGCCCCATCGGTTCCTATACTGTGAGCGCTGACAATTCTTGCTCAGTGAAAGCTGCTAGCTTCCACTCTGGCACCACCAACCCTTCCGAAGCCGGCCAGCTCATGTACGACCAGCCATTCTGGCACTGACTCAATCTGCTGCCACCGGCACCCACACTGCTGACCTTCATGATGCCGATACTAACCCACCACCACCATCTCTTCTGGTGCCATGTACTCTGGCATCTCCTGCTCTCACTGATGACCATTCCAACACTGGCTTCATTGTCAACCAGTCCTCCTCTACTTACTGAGATCCTCATACTGTCAGCCTGTCCTTTGGCCTCCCTCATTCTTTTGCTGTTTCCCATCTCTTGCGGCAGTCTTTGCTCTCATCCCGCACAGTGCTTCACTTTCTTTTTCTTCCTCCACATGCTCCCCAGCACACCAGTGCAATCTGCCTCTTCCCAAAATGCACTGGTACCCTCCTGCATGTTCCAACATGCTCCAATGCACACTATCAGTGTAGTCCATTGTGCACCAATGTGGACTCACATGCTAACAGTCTTGCACACCTCCATCTTCTTCCACACTGCATTAAAATCCAGTTGATCACTATTCCATCTCCCTTTCTCCTGTTTTCCCTTGCATGTCACAGCATTTCTCCAACTTCTTGTCACTCTCTTCCACCATTCTCGAGCTCTTTTCCATTTCATAGGCCCTGTGCATGCTCGTGCAGCAAACTCTTCTTTCTGATCCATTTCAAGTGTTCCAAGTGCGCACCAGCCACTATTACAGTACACTTCTTGGATCTCTCACCGACAACTGACTCCGAGCTATCCACCTCACTCAACCACCTCGCATTGCCACCCTGGCATCTGCCATAGATCAGGTCACACTCCCTTCAGCTGTCAACGCCAGGCACCCTGGGAGCACAGTTGTCATCAGAGGCACACTCTCAGCAACACCACATCCCATCTGCTATCCAATGGGTGCCCTCCTCTAACCGCCCCCTCGGGGGCTTAGCATTCGTTTGCTAAGTACGGACTTGGTGACTGTGGTGTTCCTGAGTTGGGGACTGGTAAGCACTGGCACCCCTCTGTCATCATAAGCTCTGGGCATGCTTCAGTGACCACCATGTGGCACAGTGGTGGAATATTGTGTGTTTTGGAGGGCAGGAGTCTTGGCTGGACCAACTGGGCTGTGAGGAAGGTGTGCTAAACATTGATGAGGTAAGTGGCTGTTGAGTTAAAACAGTCCCTAGCAATCAACCTCTGGGGCACCTGCTGCCCTCCAGTTGTATAAGGCTTGCTCAGGCATGTAGGCCTCTGACTAGGTCAACAGTTGTTTTCCTAGTTTCTCATGGGATACCTATGGAATGTCCCTGATGGGACAGGTGTACTGTCTGGTAGCACCTACACCCATTCATCAAACAGAGCTTGGTTGGTCATTTCTCCCAAAAAGAAGTCTCAGAATCATAGTGACAGGGCATTACTGTGCCATAACACTTTCATTGTTATGAAGCAAACAGGTGGAACCTTTGAGAAGGTCTCCCCTTTCTATATTCACAAGGCATTTGAAGGTATTGCTGGGTCTCTAAAAAGTGCCAAAAGACTTCATAATGGAACACTTCTAGTTGAAACTGCTAATTCAAACCAAATGTCTAAGCTCCTGGGATATAAGGCCTTAGGTGACTAGTCAAGGCTGAATTGCATAAAACCCTTAACGTTAGTAAGTGTGTGGTTACCTGCTCTGATATAATGGAGGTGTACCCTGTGGAGTTAAGTGAAGAATGGAAAAGTATGGGCATCACGGAAGTGCAGAACTGTATGAGGAGAGTCAATGACAAATTGGAAAAATTGGCAACATTTATTCTAATATTTAATACTCCGGAATTACCTGAACATATCCTTGCAGGCTATATCCATCTTAAGTTCACCTGTTTGTTCCTAACCCAATGCAATGCTAAAGATGTCAAAGATTTGGCCATATGTGTGGCAGTTGTGGAGGTCAGGTTACAAATCAGGCAATTCTTGTACACTTCCTCCGAACTGTGCAAACTGTTCCAGGGATCACCCAGTGTGGAGCAGAAAGTGTGAGGTTTACAGCAAGAAAAAGAAAATTCAGAAGTTGAAAGTCAAGAGGTGCATACCCTATGGTGAAGCTAAAAAAGCTTTCAAAGCTATGCAACCTCCAGTTTTTGCTGCTTCTTTTGCATTAGCCCTTAAGACGCCAGTTGCTAAGTGTGATGCCTCGACACAAACTCGGACCACAGAATCAAGTACAAGCACATGCACTTACAGGCACTTGTTGCTGTACCTGTGGTGGAAATGCTCTACTTGAAACTGAAGTCATTTGGAAGCCGTCAGCAATGGGCTTACCAACTAAGTCACATACCACTACCCACCATCAAAAACCAACTAAGCCATTCCCACAACCCAAGCAACCACCTCCTCCCATAAGTAAAGAAGAACATCCTTTGAAAAGTAGTTCCAATTCCAAGAAAGTGGCAGTTAATCTTTCGTTTGGCGAGTTCTCTCCCTCTCTGATGGGGACTATGCTCTTGATGATATGGACATCCAATCAAAGGAACTGGAGAGCTGGGAACTGGCTAACATTCCCCCTGACCTCCCCAGTAAATCACCACCTCCGAGGGAGAAAGACAAGAACAACCTTTGCTAAACAATGGTTTCCACAGGGACTTCTGTGTTGCAGGGGAATTTAAATAGATATCCCACATATTTGGAAGAATTACAGCTCCTGGTCTAGGAGAAACTGTTCTGCACCTGCTTAGAAGAAGTGCATCTTAAAGTCACCAACACACCTGCATTACGTGGTTACCACCCATACAGGAAGGACAATACTACTGGAGACAGGGCTAAACATGGCATGGCTGTTTTCATTGATGACAGATGCCACTCCTCTCCTGCCCCTCTAACCATGATTATACAAGCAATTGCTGTGAAAGTTCACACACCCTTTAATATCACAGTGTGTTCTTTGTACCTTCCAGCTAATGATGCTTTGGATGCGGATGCATTGGTAGAACTCTTCTAGGCACTCCCAAGCCCATATTCCCGTGTGGTGTACTTCAGTGCACAAAATGTGCTGTGAATCTCAGCTGCAACTTGCTCCAGGGGTCGGATGATCAAGCACTTCATCCATTTTGAGAATATCTGTCTTCTGAACGCGGATCAGGTGACACACTTTTCCATAGCCACAGGGTCTTTCTCAGCCATTATTCCCCACCTACTGCAGACTCAGTTCAATGGAAAGTGGCTACAGGTTTACATTACAGTGATCAGTTCCCAGTGTGGATTCATCTGCTGACTAGGACAGTTGGTGACAGACCATGCAGATGAATGATACAAAGGGCAAATTGGTTGCAGTACAGTTGACAGGCCAGTTTTGAACAAAAGTATTGTACAGAGGAGACGGTGTCCCATATCACTTTTGAGATCCAATAGGCTGTCGCAGAGTCCATCCCCCTGGTCTAGTAACCACCTCAACGACGGCCTGTACCTTGGTGGAATGACTATCAGGGCCAGATGAACAGCTCTGCAGACCTTCAAACACTGCCCAACTACAGAAAACCTTCATGGCTTTGTATCTACAAGAGCACATGTGAGGCAAGCAATAAAAGAATGGAAGAGGGTTTCCTGGAAGGAATTCATGACTTCCATTAATCAGTCCACTTCCACTGCGCAAGTATGGGACTCAACGCGATGGATTACTGCCAAAGGTTGCACATGTCCCCTTACGACATTGTCAAGTGATGGGGTCATGGTGTACACATTGAAAGACATGGCTCAGGTTTTAGCTGAACACTTCTTTACTGTCACTACGTCATCCAGACAAGCTCCTGCTTTTCAGGTCTTCCGTAAGACTGACTGAGGAGATGAGGAAGCTCAATTTCTTCTTGCATAATGAGGAAGTCTACAACATTCTGTTCTGCATGTGGGAACTGGTATCAGCTTTGTCTGCAGCCAGAGACACTGCTCCGGGACTTCATGAGATCCATTAGGCCATGCTCCTGCGATATAAGGCCTTAGGTGACTAGTGAAGGCTGAATTGCAAAAAGCCCTTAACGTTAGTAAGTGTGTGGTTACCTGCTCTGGTATAATGGAGGTGTACCCTGTGGAGTTAAGTGAAGAATGGAAAAGTATGGGCATCACGGAAGTGCAGAACTGTATGAGGAGAGTCAATGACAAATTGGAAAAATTGGCAACATTTATTCTAATATTTAGTACTCCAGAATTACCTGAACATATCCTTGCAGGCTATATCCATCTTAAGTTCACCTGTTTGTTCCTAACCGAATGAAATGCTACAGATGTGCCCTGAAGTGAAAGGACAGCTCTTGTCTTTTTTCAGTCAGATCTGATTTGATGGACAGTACCCCACAACTTGGAAGGAGGCAATATTAATTCCATTCTGAAAACCAAGCAAGAACCATAGTGCCCCTAACAGTTACCAGAGTGTAGCCCTTACCAGTTGCATGGGTAAAACTCTTGAACATCTGGCTGCTCGAATCCTAAGGTCACCTGAGCCACTCCCATTGTGATTTCAGGCACTACCATTCCGCACTTGACAACTTAATTCTACTGGAGATGGCGATACAAGAGTCCTTCTTACGCCGAAGCCATTTGGTTTGTGTGTTTTTTGACCTCAAAAAAGCATATGAAACTACTTGTAGATACAACATCCTTTGCCAACTTCATGAATGAGGACTATGTGGACGCCTGCCACTTCTTATCCAATCCTTTTTCAAGGACCGGCATTTCCGATATTGCATTGGCAATGCCTTGTCTGACTGTTATGTTCAAGAGAATGGGGACCCACAAGACAGTGTCCTCAGTGTCACATTTTTTGCCATCACTATCAGTGACATTTCCTATGCAGCCAGGAGGCCTGTCAAATCCTCTTTATTTGTGGATGACTTTGCTATCTTCTACTCTTCCTCTGATCTTACAATGATGACAAGGCAGCTACAGCTGACCATTAGGAGGCTGGAAACCTGGGCCAGGACAACTGGTTTTCGGTTTGCACCAGAGAAGACTACATATATTGATTTTAACCATGCTCACTGAAGTTTCAGCCAAGCAGTGCTCACAATGGCGAACAATATTTTACATTTCCAAGGAACTGTGTGCATTTTGGGTTCATTATTGGACTTAAAATTAACTTGGCTCCCACACCTGAAATGCCTGCAAACAAAGGGCTTCCAGTCATTGAATATTTTTAAATGCCTTAGTGGAGAAACATGGGGAACTGACAGGTCCCAGCTCACAGTTTTATAGGGCATTTGGTTGCTCATGTTTAGATTATGGCAGTGTGGTCTATGGATCAGCCTATCTATCCTACCTCAAGATGTTAGATGATGTCCACCATGAGGGCATTTGGATGTCAACTGGAGCATTTCAGATGAGCACAGTCCCAAGTCTGTGTGCAGAGGCTGGTGAACCACCACTCTGGATTTGGCGACGTATCCTTTTGGCTCAACAGGCACTGAAAATCTCAGCGGCACCTCGTCATTTAGTTCAGTGGTCGAACCCACCTTTGAATGGCTGTTCAGGATTCAGCTCCATGCGACCCAGCCATTTCGTATACATGCTACAAACTGTCTCAAGGATCTTGATCTATCAGGCATCAAATACACATGGAACGCATTGCCACCTTGGCACCTTCAGAGGCCCAAAGTGATTTTAAGCTTGACACAGTACAAGAAAATTGTGCTCCAGGTTATGTTTTTACAACTTTGCTTTCATCCATTTTAAGTATGTACCACAGTTTTATTGTTGTTTATACAGATGGATCCCAGCAAGAGAATGTCCTTGGTTATTCTGCTGTTTTTCCTGATACAGTTTTTAAAGCGCATCTTCTAGAATAATTTACAAATTATGATGTGAAATTATATGGCATTCTGATGGTACTGTTGAGGGTTCACAGACATCACTGTACAAGGTTTCTTGTCTGTTCCAACTCACTTTAGTGCACTGCAAGGACTTCAACAATGTATCCAGTAGACCAGCTGATTCAGCTCATCCCTGACTCATTACAGCGCTTTCATCACGGTGGCAAGGAGATGATTCTTTGCTGGTTACTTGGCCACACCAAGATATAGGGAAACAGCATGGCCAACGAAGCTACCAAGGAAGAATGTCGGGATGGTGCTGTCCATCAGTGTCCCATTCTGTTGCATGACAACATCCCATTTTCTGACAGACACATCATGCGTCAGTGGGATGAATCATTGCAGGTGACAGTAAACAAATTTTGGTCACTCAAATCGACCACAAAGGCATGGTGGACTTCATGTCAGCCCCACCACTGGAAAGTGGTTCTGCTTACCAGACTGCGCATTGGACATAGCCCTTTAATGCGTGGCTTTCTCCTCCGGTGAAAGGATCCACCATTATGTGAAGTTTGTGGTGCACCCCTTTCAGTTCAGCATGTTTTGGCAACATGTGTCCTATATACTGATATTAGGTCAGCCCTCAGACTCTATGAAGATCTGCCCACCATCCTCACAGATACTGATTCCAGTGTTACAAGAGTGGTGAAATTTTGTGAACTGTCAGGCCTCATCTCTAAATTGGTGGGGAAGGGACGCAGACTTTAATGCATTATAAACTCTTCTGCATGTGGGGACAGCCTTTGTCCCCACCCATGAGATTGGCATGCTGACTTTTTGTCAGGGCGCTGATGACCATGATGTTGAGTGCCCCTCACCTCAAATCATCATCATCCCCCAACTGCACGCGACACTGCCCCCTGTCTCTTGCAGCCATGGCTGGCCTCTTACCAAGGGTGGTGTCACTGGGCCATCATCAGCTACAGGATCCCAGATTCTTCTTTGCTGCACTGTTCCTCATCTGCCACCTAGCCATCCACCCTCCTGTGATTGTGCTCAATGCTTTACCTCCCATATGCAGGGCAGTCATGTCTTGGCTGCCTCACAAGGGCACTGCATTGTTCCCAGCTGGGTGCCAGCACCTGACGATGTCCAGTGTTCCACCAGTACTCTCACCATCATGGTCACACAGGGCCCTCATTAAATCTGTGCCAGGACATTGCCCGAGTCCCCTGCTCTAATGCATCACACTCCTAGTCACTCCCACAGGGTTCACTGCATGGCAGGGCCCTCATGTCTCAAGTTTCATTTATCTGTAATGTTTTCTGGGAAAAGGCTCTGAACAGTGGCAGTCGCCATCTACAGGCCTCCCCATGGTGACTCTCCTACTTCATCACCCTCTTCAACTGCTGCTGGCCCAACCTCCCTCCTGCCACACATGACGCAGCTCTTTCTGCTGCATGTGGCAGCCTGGCCATTCTCCCTCATTGGGGCATTGAACTGCACCCTCACCAAGGTGTCAGATTGGGCGCTGCCACACCCCCACCACAATTTCACCCCGGGTGCCTCTCACACACTTGCTTCCACCATTGGGTGCCTCTGCACCAGTCCCTGTTGATGCCTCTGCACCAGTCCCTGTTGATGCCTCCTCCATACCACTGCACTGTGATTCTGCATCTGTTGCAACAATACATCAGCTTTTCTGCATCAGTGCAGCATTGCATGGTTTCAGGATGCTTTCAGCATCTCTCCTTTAAAGGGGAGTTGTTTAGTATACCAGTGCAGTACCCCTGAACAATTTGGCTGTACCCAATCACATTCAGTCTTCTGGTGACTGTTTTGCCGGTAAATAAACACTTGTGTCTCTATGTCCAGAGCCACTAAACATAAACATATTTATTGGCCAAAGTATAGAGAACACCACACAATGCTGCAATGCCAGCAGCATCACTCCGGGTGGTGCCACAATCATGAACCTATTTCCTATGCCAGTCGTGTCCCACCTGGAAACTCTTCGTCTATGCTTACACCGGGTGTTTACTTAACCAGCCATCTGACCCGCAGCCAGCCAATTATCACATGAGCTCTGACACAGTCCTGGACATCAGTCATCTCCATGATTAGCCAAGCCTTCAGCATTGCCAACCATGGCCTGGAAGGACTTTGCTTGCTGCATGTTCCTCAGTCGCCTCACATTCACCCTGATTGGCCACTGCCTGCCACTGACACAGCCTCATGGTTCCAGTTCCATGTTGTTGTTGTGGTCTTCAGTCCTGAGACTGGTTCGATGCAGCTCTCCATGCTACTCTATCCCGTGCAAGCTTCTTCATCTCCCAGTACCTACTGCAGCCTACATCCTTCTGAATCTGCTTAGTGTATTCATCTCTTGGTCTCCCTCTACGATTTTTACCCTCCACGCTGCCCCCCAGTACTAAATTGGTGATCCCTTGATGCCTCAGAACATGTCCTACCAACTGATCCCTTCTTTTAGTCAAGTTGTGCCACAAACTCCTCTTCTCCCCAGTTCTATTCAATACCTCCTCATTAGTTATGTGATCTATCCATCTAATCTTCAGCATTCTTCTGTAGCACCACATTTCGAAAGCTTCTGTTCTCTTCTTGTCTAAACTATTTATCGTCCATGTTTCACTTCCATACATGGCTACACTCCATACAAATACTTTCAGAAACGACTTCCTGACACTTAAATCAATAATTGATGTTAACAAGTTTCCCTTCTTCAGGAATGCTTTCCTTGCCTTTGCTAGTCTACATTTTATATCCTCTCTACTTTACCATCATCAGTTATTTTGCTCCCCAAATAGCAAAACTCCTTTACTACTTTAAGTATCTCATTTCCTAATCTAATTCCCTCAGCATCGCCCGACTTAATTCGACTACATTCCATTATCCTTGTTTTGCTTTTGTTGATGTTCATCTTATACCCTCCTTTCAAGACACTGCCCATTCCGTTCAACTGCTCTTCCAAGTCCTTTGCTGTCTCTGACAGAATTACAATGTCATTGGCGAACCTCAAAGTTTTTATTTCTTCTCCATGGATTTTTATACCTACTCTGAATTTTTCTATTGTTTCCTTTAATGCTTGCTCAATATACAGATTGAATAACATTGGGGAGAGGCTACAACCCTGTCTCACTCCCTTCCCAACCACTGCTTCCCTTTCATGTCCCTCGACTCTTATAACTGCCATCTGGTTTCTGTGCAAATTGTAAATAGCCTTTCGCTCCCTGTATTTTGCCCCTGCCACCTTCAGAATTTGAAAGAGAGTATTCCAGTCAACATTGTCAAAAGTTTTCTGTAAGTCTACAAATGCTAGAAACATAGGTTTGCCTTTCCTTAATCTATTTTCTAAGATAAGTCGTAAGGTCAGTATTGTCTCACATGTTCCAACATCTCTATGGAATTCAAACTGATCTTCCCTGAGGTCGGCTTCTACCAGTTTTTCCATTTGTTTGTAAAGAATTCGTGTTAGTATTTTGCAGCTGTGACTTATTAAACTGATTGTTCGGTAATTTTCACATCTGTCAACACCTGCTTTCTTTGGGATTGGAATTATTATATTCTTCTTTAAGTCTGAGGGAATTTCGCCTGTCTCATACATCTTGCTCACCAGATGGTAGAGTTTGTCAGGACTGGCTCTCCCAAGGCTATCAGTAGTTCTAATGGAATGTTGTCTACTCCCAGGGCCTTGTTTCGACTCAGGTCTATCAGTGCTCTGTCAAACTCTTCACACAGTATCATATCTCCTATTCCATCTTCATCTACATCCTCTTCCATTTCCATAATATTGTCCTCAAGAACATCGCCCTTGTTTAGACCCTCTATATACTCCTTCCACCTTTCTGCTTTCCCTTCTTTGCTTAGAACTGGGTTTCCATCTGAGCTCATGATATTCATGCAAGTGGTTCTCTTTTCTCCAAAGGTCTCTCTAATTTTCCTGTAGGCAGTATCTATCTTACCCCTAGTGAGATAAGCCTCTACATCCTTACATTTGTCCTCTAGCGATCATTGCTTAGCCATTCTGCACTTCCTGTCGATCTCATTTTTGAGGCTTTTGTATTCCTTTTTCCCTACTTTACTTACTGCATTTTTGTATTTTCTCCTTACATAAATTAAATTCAGTATCTCTTCTGTTACCATAGGATTTCTACTAGCCCTTGTCTTTTCACCTACTTGATCCTCTGCTGCCTTCACTATTTCATTCCTCAAAGCTACCCATTCTTCTTCTACTGCATTTCTTTCCCCCATTCCTGTCAATTGTTCCCTTATGCTCTCCTTGAAATTCTCTACAACCTCTGGTTCTTTCAGTTTATCGAGGTCCCATCTCCTTAAATTTCCACCTTTTTGCAGTTTCTTCAGTTTTAATCTACAGTTCATAGCCAATAGATTGTGGTCAGAGTCCACATCTGCCCCTGGAAATGTTTTACAATTTAAAATCTGGTTCCTAAATCTCTGTCTTTCCATTATATAATCCATCTGAAACCTTCTAGTATCTCCAGGGTTCTTCCATGTATACAACCTTCTTTCATGATTCTTGAACCAAGTGTTAGCTATTATTAAGTTATGCTCTGTGCAAAATTCTACTAGGCAGCTTCCTCTTTCATTTCTTAGCCCCAATCCATATTCATCTACTATGTTTCCTTCTCTTCCTTTTCTTACTTTCAAATTCCAGTCACCCATGACTATTAAATTTTCGTCTCCCTTCACTACCTAAATAATTTCTTTTATCTCATCATACATTTCATCAATTTCTTCATAATCTGCAGAGCTTGTTGGCATAAAGTTTTACTACTGTAGTAGGTGTGGGCATCCTGTCTATCTTGGCCACAATAATGCATTCACTCTGCTGTTTGTAGTAGCTTACCCGCACTCCTATTTTTTTATTCATTATTAAACCTACTCCTGCATTACCCCTATTTGATTTTGTATTTATAACCCTGTATTCACCTGACCAGAAGTCTTGTTCCTCCTGCCACCAAACTTCACTAATTCCGACTATATCTAACTTTAACCTATTCATTTCCCTTTTTAAATTTTCTAACCTACCTGCCCGATTAAGGGATCTGACATTCCATGCTCCGATCCGTAGAACGCAAGTTTTCTTTCTCCTGACGACGACGACCTCTTGAGTAGTCCCCGCCCGGAGATCCGAATGGGGGACTATTTTACTTCCAAAATATTTTACCCAAGAGGATACCATCATCATTTAATCATACAGTAAAGCTGCATGCCCTCAGGAAAAATTACAGCTGTAGTTTCCCCTTGCTTTCAGCCGTTCGCAGCACCACAACAGCAAGGCCGTTTTGGTTAATGTTACAAGGCCAGATCAGTCAATTATCCAGACTGTGCCCCTGCAACTACTGAAAAGGCTGCTGCCCCTCTTCAGGAACCACATGTTTGTCTGGCCTCTCAACAGATACCCCTCCGTTGTGGTTGCACGTACAGTATGGCTATCTGTATCGTTGAGGCTCGCAAGCCTCCCCACCAATGGCAAGGTCCGTGGTTCCATATCCTCCACAAACAAATAAGTCACCAACAAGCAGGTGCCAATCCCTCACCAACCATAGCGTCACTGGACGCCACCTGCCATAGGTCCTTTGACCTATCAGCCATCACCAGGTGCAGCCATTGCTTACTATTTACCACTGCCTCATGGAACTGAGCATTTATTAATTCTGTGAAACACTTCGTATTTCAGTGATTGAACCTAGCCTCCAAGTGATCCTTCCTTGGTGGATACGGTGTGACCTTATTTCTCATTGTCAAGAAATGATTCTTTGTTTCAGTCTTGCCATCAAGCAGTGGCTTATTTTTCTGTTATTCCTGGTCTGTGTTCATTGACATAAGAAAGCATTGTTTATCACTACCGGTGGCATATAAATAAAAGTGCTGTTCCTCATTGTGGTCACAGGATATAAAAATAGTGCAGTAATTACTTTAAAAAAGAAACTGCTTGTTTGTGGGTAGCATGTGAGCACGTGCATGCTCACTCTGTCTCTCTCTCACACACACAAACACAAACCAGTTACTGACAATAACAGAGACATGACACTTCCTGCTTACTTCACCATTCCATTATATGTGTTGAAGTGACAAAAATCTGAATGCTCTTATCCAAATGTATATCATATCACTGTCAGTCTCTCAGTTAACCTGTCCAACATTTAATTCACCTTCTCTTTATCTGCCTGTCCAATTATGAAGATTATCAATTTTTTTGTCTGTTCAGTTTTTGAACTGCATGTCAAATGAAGTCCCTCCATTATTATCTATTATAATTTCTCTCTCTCTCTCTCTTTCTCTCTTTCTCTAGCACATTTGTATTGAATGGCTAAGCTGTATTCCTGAAGGCATGTCTGATGCAATGAGTGTTTAAACTGATCATATTTTTAAACTTACATGAAGAGAACATATCACTGCTGGAAAATGATACATTAATGTATGCTCATTTCTTGTGATTTTATGTAGTTTACTATCTTCTTTGTAATTTTGAAGATCGTATTCCACAATATGCTCCATTATCATTGCAGACTTATGAGCCAAAGCATTACTTCTGCTCACCATGAGATTAAATGTCACCTGGTGGCATTTCTGGTACAGGACATGCTAAGAAAAGTATATAAGCAGAGCAGAGAGAAATGGAGAATCATTATAGTGCTTATAGGTCACAAATGGAAAAATTTGACAAAGAGCAAAGAAGTAAAATAAGGGAAAAGCATTCATTCACCCATAGTGAATCGATGTGTGGAGCAGAGAATGGAGCACAGAAACATGTAACAGAAAACAGCATTTGCCATAACTTTAGAGCAGTAGCTCTTTTCATAGCACAAGTACATACATTCAAACACACAACAATACTCACATATCTTCAGAAAGAGTCCGACTACATATCAAGTGGCAACCGACCACCCAGAAAACCAAAGCCCAAAAACATTCTTTCTTTATGAGATAATGTGATTTATTTTAATATTATTTTAATAGTGACAGTCATACTAACAAAAACAGTTTATTACACTTTAGATAGGCTTTTCTCAGTGAACATTTTCAATTTTGTAGAAGTTTCTCATATTTTCGCTAGCATAACTTCAGTGTATTTCCTTTTTGCATTCATTTGATTATGTTTTAACTTTCACATGAGCAAGGGTAGTAAATTCCCAGAAACCAACACTCTCTTCAATATAATCGATTTGTGTCAAGCAGTTTTCATTCTTAGGACCGCGGAGGTGTGCATCTCGGTGCCTGTGTGGTTGTGTGTGTGAATACATATGAGAATCCCTGCTAAACCCAGCAGGACAGGTCAAGTAGTAGGAATTTTATTTAGTTGTCCAAACATTAAAGCACAACTTATAAGCTTGACTATTGACTGAAAATGTCTTTAATTCAAAAACGGCTGAAGGCCCATGAATTAAATACAGATGCTATAATATATTTTTTTAGAGGTAGAAGGCTCTAGGCTTTAACCTAAAATATTATTTTAGCCCAAGCGCTGTAAGACTTGACTAGTCAGATAGACGAAGTTTTTAAAAGTGGCTGAAGGGCCATAAATTTAAAACAACATAACTACAATAACAGGCAGAAGGCCCAAGCTTTATGACCAATAAGAAACCTTCCTTCAAAATGGCTGAAGCCCATTGTTTGAAAAGAAAACTGCAACCAAATTTCCAAGCCAGAAGGCCCAAAGCTTTTAACCTTAAATAGTATTTAAGCCCAAGTGATTGAAGATTTGATAAGTAAGAATCCAAAATTTTAAATCGGCTGAAGGCCCATCATTTTAAGAACAACACAACTACAATAAATTTTCAACAGGCAGAAGGCCCACAACTTATCTTGAAAGAATGTAATACTTTGATAAGTAAGATCCTTAAAACTTAAAGCAGCTGAAGGCCGATGCTTTTAAAAACAATACACTACAATAAATTTTCAACAGGCAGAAAGCCCACAGCTTTATCTTCCAAAAGGTAATACTTGACAAGTAATATCCTTAAAACTTGAAGCGGCTGAAGGCCGCTGCTTTTTAAAAACAATACAATAAATTTTCAACAGGCAGAAAACCTTTGATTTTAAGATCACAATTACAAATTCAAACCATTGGCTACGACTCATTAAAAACAAAAAAATTAACGCCAGTAAGAAAGGCAGTATAGGCAACAGTGCTCAAAAGTTTCCAGAGGGTTCGGTCTGCGCTTGAAATCTTAACGTTCGCTTAGGTGAGACAAGACGTCAGACCAACTATAATTGATCCGCCGGCAACACAACCAAGAGACAGTCAGGGACCCACCGACAAGACGACTTGCTAACCACCAACCAGTATATGAGAATTCCAAAGCCAAAACGTTACAGACACAGCCACACACAACCAAATATACATTAAGCTGTCAAAACTACACGCCATGTTGGACAGCTACAACAGGTAAGGAAAGGGCACTGCCTGAATTTACATCAGCGACCAGGGCAGGTAACTGGAACACTAACGGCCACAAGGCAAAAAATTCCGCTGGTGCACTTGAATTTCAAATCGGCAAATATAGTTAATTCCACCACACAGCAGCTAAATCTTCAACAACCCGAACACTCGCTGTTGCTCCCAGGAATACCGCCAACAGCAAACCACCAGCCAACAGGACAACGTGAACAGACATGGCTTTGGTAATTAAATCACCACTCAACTTTCATGTCCTGGGTCGATGAGCCACAAACCTCACAGCGACGGAACAGCCCCCACACGCACCAAAACTGCGTAGAGACTGCCAGCGGGCCCGGCCGACTATGCTGCATGGAGACTTGCTTGCTGATCCACTCCAATCGACCGACTCACTGCTAGTATGCCGACAACATTTAAAACAAGTTGTCAGTGGAAATGACACCAACTACACACACAGCTAGACAAACACTTGCACGAAGACTTAAATGACACTCAGCAGTGGCTGTGCCATCACAAAGACAAATCAGGAGTTGATACACACACACAGCCAACCCATAAGTGATCAGCAAGCCAATTCACGTTTTCCAGTAGGACAACCGACCGACGATCCATAAAGACAGTCCCTGGCTCAAGTGATTTGTGGCGGCAACTGTTGGGCGAGCCATGTACATCCAGGCCTCACTGCTGCTCCAACCCGATTGAACTAGTGTCGCATTCCAACTCCACGACTGGCAGGTCCGAGCTGCCCTCCTGCCATGTTCCATCTGACTCCACGACAGACAACAACTGGGAAGTAATAGCAGTACAGCAAAGATAACATGTGAGGGCTGTATCGATAGGTGCTGCTGCTGCCACTGACGGGCAGACCGATCAGCAACTCAGTGACAACAGAAATTGAAACTAACATAAAGAGGTGGCAACACAAAAAAAACAGGATGTAAAATAAGAGATGGCACGAGCGCGAACCACACACGGCGCATCATGTACTTGTGCTACAGAAATAGCTATTGCTTGAAAGCTAGTGTGAACACTGTTTCTTGTTAGATGTTCTGTGCTACATGCACCAATCCACTATAGGTAAATGGTTGCTTTTCCCTTATTTTACGTATTGCTCCATCCAGGAATTTCTATTATTATAGACAAAGGACAGATTGTTGTGGCCCAGTGCCTGTAAATGAGCATCTAAGAAGTGGCAAAGCTGGTCAGTTGTTTGCATGGTACTGTTGTGAGCATTTATGGAAAGTGGTTAAAGTGTGGTGTCTCCATAAGTAGGCGACAAGGTATTGGACATCCACATTCATCACAGAATGTGGAGGTCAGAGGCTTTTCCACTTTGTAAAGCAGGATAAGTGGTTATCTGTGTCAGATCCAATGACTTTAGTACAATGCTGCTAAAGGGAAAAGTGTTTCACAGCTTATCACTTAGTACACATTGTTAACATGGAGCTCTGCAGCAGATAATTCCCATGTACTCCCATTTGACCAAATAACATTATCAGTTATGATTTCAGTGGACATGGGACCATCAAGACTGGCATTTGGATCAATGGAAAAGACAGATAAATCACGTTTACTGTTACATCAGCTTAATGGCCATGTTTGGATATTCCATCACCCCGATGGATGGCTGCTCCAAATATGCCCCATCAACAGATGCAGACTGGTGGAGAAGTAGTGGGGGCGGGGGGGGGGGGGGGGGGGGGGGGAGCAGTATTATGCTATGGGCGACATTTTCTTAGGGTTTCATGGGATCTATGGCAGTAATCAAAGATACCATACAGCTGTGAACTATGTGAGCATTATTGCAGACTACCTGCATCCCTTCATATTTCATGTCTTCCTCAATGGTGATGCCATTTCCCAGCAGGATAATAGTCCCTATAGCAAGGCCTTAATCATGCTGTAGTGGATTGAGGAACACGATAGTTAACTTGAGTTGATGTCATGGTCACCAAATTTGCCTGATGTAAACTCAATGGAATAAATCTGGGACACTAGCTTTGTGCCCACAAGCCAGTGGCATGTAATTTATGGTAACTGTATGACCCGTGCATAGAAATTGGTGTATCATTTCTCATGTAATCTACCATGGACTTGTCAAATCCTTGTCATGTAAAATCACAGCTGTATTGCATTCCAAAGGTGGATGAACATGCTGTTCAGCAGGTGATCACACTGTTCTGGCTTATCAGTGTATCCAAATATTCAATAGAAAAGTGATGTATTTTGACTGATATTTTATCACATTATCAATAGCCTTCAACAAGTTTTCGGATAAGTAACAGTCTCATGCACTCATTGGTTCTAACACTGTATTTCAGACATCAGCCGTATATCAGCTGCAGCGAAGGGTGAGAACTCTTCGGGAACAACTGCAACGCAGAGATTTGCATTTGGACTTACTGAGACGTAAGATTGCTCTCCAAGAAGATAACAGTCGTATGCGAACACTGCTAGAGAATGAACGAGATGAGGCTAACCTGAGGTAGGCATCAAAGCAAAATATAAAATTGCAACATTGTTTTAAATCACATGCCTTTATTAATTTTAAACATGCTTGTTAAGAGTAATTTAAGCTTGGTAACTGAGGAGTCATTACCATAGCTACCAGCACAAAATAAATTTCATTGTTGTAATGTATCAGTTCTGCAAATTTACATACATATTTTTGGGTAGATGTTCAAATACCTTGGATTATGGTACCCCCAGAGAAAAAAAAAAACAAGGAAGTCAAATCTAGTGAGCATGAAGGCTGTATGGCAACACCATGCAAGAAGACAATGTGTCCAGGAAACTTTTCTCTCATGATTGAAAGGGAACGATGAACCACTGTATCTATGTGTGGACACTGAATTTTTTTTTTTTCCCCCCGCTTGAGTTAGTCGAAACTGTTATCAAGATCTGTGTCAGTAAGCCTTTTATTACTGTTTGTTGGTAACTGTCTCTTTCATAGCTTATGTGATGAAGATCTTTTTGTATATTCATTTATACAGATCTGTTTTTGTATACTGTGTGTGTGTGTGTTTGTGTGTGTGTGTACGAGCATGTGTGCAGGAGGGGGAGGGGCAAAAAAGAAGATTTCAGCTAACTGAAACATGTTAATGCTTCATAGTGAACCATAAATCAGTAAGATGGTAACAGTCCATGGTTGCATGCACACTGAATGACTTGTTTGTGTTTACACTTTTTGAAAAACTGTTTATTCTGTTCACTATTCTCAGTGTACTTGATCATGTTTTTTTTAATTTGTGCAATGGATTAACCATTCAGTCAAAGGCATCCATATGATAGTTTGTTGGGGGGTATGGTGTATTTTTAATATTTTGGAAGACAAATGGTGACTTGCAAGTAGTCATAAAAAAGTTCCAGTTCTGACTGTTAAAAACCTGCGTAACACAGACTTTCAAATCATATTCTTGGAAGACAAACACTGGACTGCACCATGGTTTTTCCTTTCTCTGAGAGATTTGAGGAGGGGGAGAGAGATGGTGGGGGGTTTGCGGCATGGTAGTCATATTGATGAATTTGGAGGTGTTGAGAAATGGAATGTGTGGAAGTGTATAATTCCAAATTTACTGCATATTTCCAAAGGACACTCACAAAACTTATGTAAACAACATTGTAAAACCACAGCCATTTGAAGATGGCACAACTGCAGAATGTACTGTGACTTACAACCTAAAACTAAAAGAATTGGATAATGCTGTTCACTCAGCAAGTCAGATTATTGCCCAAACATTAGAAGCTAACATAATGGCTTTGTTGGTTGCATGTGAAACTGTTTGACACTTGTGAGTGGACTTACACAGAATTTTTTTCATGGCAAATGTGATGTCCAAACATGTTTTCTTTATTTTACTATGAGGCAAACCAACAATATGGCTAGTGTCATAGCCAAATTTGAACAGCTAGTTGTACATATCCAACAGTTAAATGTTGAAAAAGTAGTCTGTAATGTAAATATCCATTGTGTCATTTCCAAAGTTCATTACTTTTGAAAAGCATAGATAATAATATTTTTTGACAGGTGACTGGTGATTTTATTGGCAAGACAGCCCAAAATGGTATCAGTAATGCCTGTGATGAAAGGGACAATGTTAGATCAATAATGAAATGTAGGTCTACTGAATTGAATGCTGAATAAACAAGTCCAGGATCCTTAACGTATATAAATAACTTGAGTCAGAATTGTCAAAATCATTCATTTATTCATTATAGGCGCAGTACTTAATAACAATTGTTTCTGTAGTCATCATTTTGGATTTATATAAGAATTATATTTCAATCTACCCAGTAATTACACAGTATGAAAAACAAGTACTACCAACCAAAATCTGCACTAACCTGACTCACACTGTTGTAGCCATGTAGGAAAGCAGCACACACCCAGCTTTCAAAGACCTATATCATCTTTAACATTACAAAGAAGTCATTTTGTTGTTGTTGGTAGAAGCAACATACAGTGGATGCCATGTTTCCATAGAAGTCTACCAATATTTCCCAATCATAAGGTAGATAAGTGATTCTTGCCTTCCCTTTCTTCATCTCAGTCTCAACCTCTTTCTCAGTCTTTCTTGATTTTGACTGGAATGCCCACTCAATGTGACAGTCTCGGTACCGGTACTCATTCCTTCGGAACATTTTATATGGTGTAATTCTTCAGTGTGATTCTCCTTGTTTGGAAGTGTTTGATCTCTATGGGCCATAGTCTTTAGCTCCAAATTTGTTAGTGATGGATGGTGATGGCTTGAGCTAGGTGATGAAGGTCAGTGTGTGTGGGTTTTCTATGAGTATATACACTGTGACCCAGGATCATCTGGTCTTGTCTTAACTAAAATGTCAAGGAAAGGCAACTGGCCATCTTTTCTAAGTTCTCTTGTGAATTTTATATTAGGTTGCATAAAGTTTAAATGTTCCAGTGTTTTTCCTCATTTTTCTTTCCAAGTGTCCACACCACAAATGGGTTCCCAACATATTGATAGAAATATGTTGGTTTAAACTTGGCAGATTCTAGCACCTTCACTTCAAAGTGTTCCATGTATAGGTTCACTACAACAGGCAATAACAGGTTATCCTTCACCAATCCACCATTTTGTTCATAATATTTCCCAATGAACAGGGAATAAGTTGATATCAGCACATGCCTAAACATTTCAGTGAAACAACTTCCAAGCTTTTCCATGTTTAGTTCCATGGATTCTGAAAGTGGAACTCTAGTAGAGAGGGCGATTTCATCAAAACTGACCATAGTATCTGTACCCTGGAATTGCAATTGACTGAACTCATGCACAAAGTAAGCAGAGTTTCAAATGCGTTGTCCGCACTTCACCAAATGTTCACTGAGAATGGGTTTCAGGTATTTTGTCAGCTGTCTATAAGTGTGCAGCACTTGTGTACCTTAGTAAGGACATATAGTCATTGTGGCACAGCTGCCCCTGTTCTAAGACACTTAATGATATTACATGGCAATCCTGGAGAAGCATCACTATCTTCCTCCCAGTTTTATTCATAGGATCAACATGTATCTGTCTACAGGCAGTGCCATTCAAAAGACCGAAAATCTTCATATTGTAGTTCACACATGACATTAGGAACGTACTGTTGCCCTTGTCAGCTGACATATTTATAGTTTCCTTGTCCTCCCATATATTTCTTAATGCTACTTGTTGTTTCTTGGTGCCTTGATAAGTGCTCACTAGTTTCCTGGTGGACCTCTTCCGTGGCTTCCAGTGGGAACAAAACTGCAGCATGTTTCATGGAGCAATGTAATCTATTATTAGCAGCATTTTTGGAATGGATGTGAAATTTAGTCCTTTAGCAAGGATCTTCACTGTACCCTCATCCAGATGTTTGTCAGTGAGTTTAATCCCCACATCTTGTCTTGGATTTTTGTACATTTGATCAAATTTTGCTTTTTGGTATGCAGACATTTTCAACTTCATTGATTCTCTTGTGACCATGTTGTATTGTCAACCCATTTCCAAGAACCTGTAGAGAGTGTAGCCAACATGTAAAGATGCCAATGAAGTTGTTTTGAAGCAACATCTATCATTCATCGGGTGGCACAAATTCTCTTTTCGTACTAGCATCAGGCTTGCATTGCACATAATCATATTTACTATTAGTGTTTTAATATGATATTTGATCTTGGTACGACTTGTTCATCTCAACATCTTGTTAAGAAGGTCAGTGTACTGAGCTTATCCAACTTGTGTATGTTGCGGAACATCTCCTCCTGACGGCATGAAGTGCTATGATCTCTCAGGTTTCTTCTGTGTCACTGATTAATGGCAGTCTTCAGCCAAGTTGTTGTTTCTATTTTATGCACAATATTTTGACAACCAGTGCAGTTGTTTTCTTCAGGTGCACCTGATGAAAAGTTACAACAACAGCGAAGTTTAGTGATATGTACATTGGTGGCAACAAAAGCAAAAGGTGATTAGAATAAACAAGTGAAAGGGTGCATCGGCTTGATGAATCAGATGTTTTAAGTGCTTCAGTTGTGTTGTAAAAGGACATAAGAAGGCTGTCTGAACACAAAGAAAAGGAAAGAATTGGAAGTGACACACTTCTGCATGATAATGTTTTGGTAAATGGTGTGTTGCATTTATGTTACATGAAAAATGTAGAAGAACTCTGATTTCAGTGACATCAGCACATGACCATAGCATTATCATTCAGTTCATCCAAAGACAGTTGTGAATTCATCAGAAATTGTTGAGTGGCTGAGCTAACAGTTAAGGTAAGAGATTTTCAGCCTGGGAAGCTTTTGAAGATGTTAATTCCAGTGAACCGATTGAGAAATCATGTATTTCTGAAACTAATCTGGCTTCCAGCAGTTCATGGCAAATCTAGCCTCAGCAAATAGGTAATCAAAATAAATGCCATAACTATGAATTTCTGAGGAGATAGAATCAGTGTCAAGTTTGATGATGAATTTCGTGATTATGTGTTAAAGAGAAGCAACACGATGAACAACTTACAGTCATGCCAGCGATATTCCAGTATACCTGAGGAAGTCATAATGCAGATCTGTGTGAAGTTAAACAGTTCTTCTTGGGGTCATGGTACTCATCTGCTTCCCATGTAATTACAAGAGATTTCACATGGTCTATTTTTTGAAAGAAAAGTGTAAAGCTGTCCTAAAGGTCCAAGAGGCACAGCAACTTGTCAAAATCCAGTGTGGTTGTCCAGTTGAAGTGTCTGAGTGAGACAGTGGTCATGAATTTGGCAATGAGAAGGTTGGAGGTCTTCTGAAATATAACAGTTCAAAGTTGGGTTTTGTAAATAACTACATAATTTTTTTAAAAAAATGACTGCACTGAACACATAAAGAGAACAGTGGTAGAACTTGTATAGGCAATGTTCATCTCAAAGAACCTTCTAACATTGCTGTAGACAGAGACAGTCATTATGTCTGTGTATATTATTAATCAAACAGTGTTGCTGGAAAGACTCCCCATCAGTTTTTTTTACAGAGAGGAATGCTAATTTGAATAGACTGCATAGATTGGGGACCAAATGTTATGCACATATTCCAAAAGAATGCCACAAGCAGTAGAATATAAAGGGATAGCACACAGTCTTTGTTGGCTATGGTGAAGATATTAATGGTTTTCACCTCTTGGATAAAATCTGGCCAACAAGTCATCTAGAGGAGAGATGTTGCATTTGAGCCAATACTTACAGGAAAAATCCTTACAGAATTTCCACATAAGGAAAGTAAGTCAGCAGCAAATAAGGGCACTTCTGTGACAGATGCTTCAAGCAGAGACAGGTTAGGAAATTAAAGTGAAGCAGCAACTTCTTTGGTGAAAATACACCTGGACCAAAAGGGTCTGCAAGGACACAGATTTAATTTTAAAAGTAGAAGCAAATTCAAAAACTCAAAAATTTCATCTAATGTATGTTAGCAGAAGTAGATGAGCTAAAGAACTTTTCTGAAGAATTGCAGTCACCAGGCCAGAGTAATTGGAAATCAGCAATGGTAGAAGAAAGTGCATTATTCGAGGAAAATTCTACCTGAACTTTGAGAGAATTACCAGCAGGGTGCAAGTAAATCTCTGATCAGAAGGTTTTTCTTGTCAGACAAAATACTGATGGGGAAATTTATTGACACAAAGCCCAAATTGCTGTTTGGGATTATGTTAATGTGAAGGCATTGATTCTCTCCAAACATTCATTCCAATTTCTTACCTTGACCTAATTAGAGCAGTGCCAATAATGAAGGGTTAGAGTTATCACAGGTTGACATGAAGTCATTATTTTTAAATGATCTACAGAAAGTCCGAGGAGTTTTGTGATGGTAGCAGCAGGTTATGCAGGCTCTTTAAAAGTTTTTGTGCTTTAAAACAATTTTTAAGTTGTTGGAATGGTCAGTTTAAAAGTGTGCTTCTCAATTTTGGAGGAATTGAAATCAGTGTTTATACAGGTCTGTATTATAGTTGTTTTATATGTTGACGAGGAACATATTGCTGTAATCAAGAAGAGTGTCATGTGGATTTTCTGAACACAGTGCGTAAGGAATTAAGGATTACAACAGAAGTTGTTGGACATTTCTTCAATATTTTAATAAAACAGCTTATACAGAAGATATACGCCATTAACGTAATATGGCAAAAACAAATGTCTCAACACCAATTGAGAAATATCCGCAAGTGAAACAATCACAAGTATGAAACTCAAGCTACCTATTGTGAAGCTGTGAGATGCTGGATGTATTTGAAGTATCAGCATGTTCAGACATCTGTTTTTCTTAAGACTGAGCAAGTCTTGCACTGCTGCAAGTGGACCACAAATTAAATGTGTGTTACATGTGTGGGTGCAGTAACAGAAAAGAACGCTGGCAACTTATTTCATCGTAGCAATTCTTCTTATGCCCATCTACACAAGAAACAGTGGTGTAAAGGCAACAAGAACATTTATTGCAGAGAACTGATACATTAATGATTTACCGTCAAGAGTAAGTGATTACAATATAAATCACAAAGATTCAGCATGATGCCCTTCGCAGCATAGAATAAGAGCATGAGCAGTGCTCCATGCAGAAAATGCATGAACCTCTCTGACTGACTCTGGTAATCAGCTGATCCTACCTATTGCACATGCAATCCATACTGGTTGCCCCACAAGCCCGCACAGAGAAGCGGAGCATCATTGTCGCCACCCGCCAACCTTGACGCTGTCCAGGAATAATGAGGGTAAGTGGACACACCAGACTGACCACATCTGGCATGGCGGCTGCACCCCAGGTGAGCTGGAATGTTGCTGGGTGCCATACTGGTCAGGGTAAGCAGCTTGCTGGGTAGAGGTATCTTGAAGGCATCCTCAAACAGAAAAGCAGGTTTGACCCAATCAGTAGATACTGTTCTGCATTGTTATTGAGCAGGATGTCTACGGTCTTGTCAGCACATGAGAGGATGTAGTGGGGTCTGGTATGAGACGGGGTGAGGTCAGATTTTACAACGTCCCAACGGAGCGTGACATGGGAGATGTCTGTCAATTCCTTGCACATGAGAGATAGATGTGTGCTGTGGCATGGCCCTAGCTGAGGTTGCAATTTTGCAGTGTGCTCCCAGAGTTGTGTTACAAAATCTGATTGCTGAAACATGTCCCCCAATGGAGCACTTTACTCAACAAATTCTTAGTGACGCATCGAGATCTGGTTTGTTTACTGACCACTAGCTGAGCAACACAAGAGGCCAGCCATGGTCCACTTAACATCATAACACATTAGTGCTGCTTTGAGCGAGTGGTGCCACCGCTCCACCATACTATTACTTGCAGGATGATAGCTAGTAGTTGTATGATGGTAGGTGCTGCAGAATTTGCTAATCTGTACGAAGAGCTTGAACTCAATTGGCAGCCACTGTCTGTCATGATATACAGTGGGCACCAAAACCAAGTGACCCACTGAGTCAAGAGTGCTGTCACCAGAGTCTCGGTGAAAGTATCTTCTACAGGAATTGCCTCTGGCCAGCCTGTGACTCTGTCCATGATTGTCAGAAAGTAACATAGTCTATCTGATGGCGGCAAAGGTCCCACAATGGATATGTGCAAACCTTTTGGTAGCATCTGGAAAATTGCCTGTGGGTGCATGAATATCCCGGTTGACCTTACTGCATTTGCAAGCTATGCATGTATGCACCCACTGTCAGAAATCCTTTTGAAGTCCTGACCAAATGTGGCATGAGACAGCAAGTTTCACAGACTGCGTGGTTTTTTCACGTTGAATTGTTGCAGCATAGCAGAAAATTGGCACTTCATTTCATTTTATTATCTTCCTGTAAATCATTTACATGATGTAGGAATTGTCACAACAAAGTTATCATACTAGTACAAGTACTACAGACATAATAATGGTATATCACTTTCAAGGCATTTTTTAAAAGTACAAATTTAGACATATAAATTAAAATTTTTGGCAATAAATTTACACACAATCAAAGTACTCATCTACGTCATAGAAAGTTTTGCTTAAAAGGTAATTTTTAAGCTCAGTCTTAAATTTTACTTCATCTATTATTTCCTTCATGTACACTGGCAGAGCATTGTAAAGTTTTATTCCAAAATAACTTACATGCTTTTGGGTTTGTGTTGTCCTTACCCTTTCTACATACAAATTCTTACGAGCTCTAGTATTATAATTATGGCAGTCCTCATTTGTACATACATTTTTCATATGTGCTCTTGTACACAGAATGTTTTTAAAAATATACAGTGATGGTATTGTGAGTATCTGCAGTTCTTTGAAAAGGGGCCTACAATGAGTTCTTGGAGGGTTATGTGTTATGATTCGTATAGCTCTTTTCTGAAATTTGAAGATATCTCTTAAGCTTGATTTAGTTTTACCCCAGAACACTATGCCGTAAGACACGATGGACTGAAAGTAAGCAAAATACACTAGTCTAGTACAGTCTGTGCTGCATACTCTAGATAATATCCTCAATGCAAAACATGCCGAATTGAGCCTGTGGGATAAGTACTTGAGATGGTCTTTCCAGCTTAAGTTTTGATCAATGTGCATGCCCAAAAACTTTGTGGATTGTACACTCTCTATCTTCTTATCCATTAGCTTTAACTAGAGGTCCATATCTTGAGTTGCTTTGTCATACTGTATATAATTTGTTTTACTTAGATTAAGTGTTAACTCATTAGCATTAAACCAATGTTGAATATATTTCAGGACTCTATCAGTTGTGGTGGTTAATGATTTTTATCATCACTTATAATTATGCTAGTATCATCTGCAAACAACATTATTTTGGTAGAAATATTAGGATTTTTTTATGTCATTTATATAAAGCAAGAATAATAAGGGACCAAGAACACTGCCCTGTGGGACACCTATTTCCAATTTCTTTGCATCTGAGACCCACTCGATTTTCTGATTTTTATGTTCTGCGATGATTTCTACCACCTGAGTTCTATCTTGAAGGTAAGATTCAAACCACTGCTTCACAACTCCCCTTACACCTATTGCCTCCATCTTGTTTAACAGAATTTTGAGATTTACTGTATCAAAAGCTTTAGATAAATCTAAGTTAATTCCCACTACACATTGGTACATTAACAAGTTCAAGTTGCAATCCATTCTGGGTATTGTGCAGCATGTTCCATAGTTCATCATCTGTTTGCTGTGCATCGCGTAAGTGAGCGAAATCAACTGTCTCAATGACTGCGCTAATGCGAGACAAGCAGTTTGTTGCTACATTGCTGAGGCCAGAGATATGTTGTAAATCAGTAGTAAACTGCACAATGTAATCTAGCTGATTCAATTGTCTGGGAGAATAGTTATTGTTATTTTGCTGGTAAGCAAATGTGAGTGGCTTATGTCAGTGGATATAGTGAACATTCTTGCCTGTAGTTGGGCACAGAAGTATTTGACTGCTGCGGAGTTGGCCAACAGTTTGCAGTCATATTTACTCCATCATGTTGTGCTGGTGTTAACTGATATGAAAAGAAAGTGAGAGGTTGCCAAATCCCATTGACACATTGTTGCAGTGCCAGTTTGAATACTTTCTAACTGGCGTCGACTACAAGTGCCAGGGGGGGCATCTGATTTCAGTTGCACAACTAATGTAGCTTCTGCAAGAGTCTTTTTGACCATTTCAAGTGCTTCTGTTATTGTTGGGGGTCCACTGTCACATCACTTTAACATTCGCATTAGGACTGGCCCGCACACTTGTGAGAGTTTCCTTCAAAGTGGCGGCATACGGCAGGTGGCATCTGTAGAAATTCAACATGCCAAGGAACCTGTGCAGCTCTTTTGCTGTCACCAGTCTAGGAATATTTAACTCAGCCTCTACTTTATTGGATACTGGACGCGATCGTTTCGCTGCAATGAGATGGCCCAAAACTGTCACTTCCAGTTGTCCAAACAAACATTTCAACACATTCAGGACGATACCATACTCACTCAGATGCTCAAAGACCTTGGTCAGGAGTTGCTGGTGTGGTTCCAGAGTGTCTTATTTGGTGAAAACCTTTGCCATGTTTGGGCTGCATTATGGAGGCCAAAGGTCATAAATAGGCTCTCAAACAGACAGAAATGTGTGATTACTGCTGTCCTTGGCACATCATCCTCCACTACCAGAATCTGTGTGTATGCTTTTGCACAGTCAAAGATGCAAAGATGCTAGACACTCACATTCCCCTCAGAACATGATTATAATCTTTGAGATGTGGAACCTGATCGGGAATGGTGCAAGCATTCAGGGTGCGATAATCACCACATGGTCTCCATGCACCATTTGTCTTAGGGACGAAAGGCAGCGAGGATGACCAGGTACCACTAGATGGACATATAAGGCCTCCTGTGAGCATAGCATCAAACACAGTTTTGACGGTAGTGTATCTGCCTGGACCTAAATGTCTAGGTCTACATGACACTGGCTGCCAGCTGTGGTATTGATATAATGAATGGTGTCATGCATACCTGATGAGAGATCTCCGGAGGCCTTGTGGGTGCAAGAAACTGGTCAAGCAGTCTGGCGTAGTTGCCTGACATGGTCTGGATGAGTTTAACATCAGAGCTGGCCGCATGGCGTTGGTAACCAGTCGTTGACAACCCTGTGACCGCATCTCGGAGATGGGTGTCAGTGGTGTTGGATGGCAGGTAATTGTGGATGAGCAGGTCTGCATTGATAATTGGTTCCATGATGTCTGCTACAATGAATTTGCAGACTACGAGGTGCAGCTAGAAAAAAACCGGACTGATGCTGGAAAAAATATTTATTTACAATTATTTACAATTTCATGTTATCTCCTTCAATGTACTCTCCTCCTCGGTCTCTACACCGCTCCATACGAATTTTCCACTGTTCATAGCAATGCTGCATATCATTTTCGGTAAGTCCATACATTACTTCCGTCGCTTTTTCTTTTACTGCTTCAACAGTCTCAAACCTAGTTCCTTTCAAAGCTGACTTGACTTTAGGGAAAAGAAAAAAGTCACAGGGGGCCAAATCAGGTAAGTAGGGTGGATGATCTAAGATGGGAATGTTGTGTTTTGCCAAAAACGTCTTCACTGACAACGTACTGTGAGCTGGGGCATTGTCTTGGTGAAGGATCCATGACTTTTTTCTCCACAAATCGTTCTGTTTTCTCCGTACTCGCTCACGTAGGGTAGCCAGGACGCTAATGTAGTAATGCTAATTCACTGTTTGTCCCTCTGATACCCAATCAATGTGCACAATCCCTTTGATGTCAAAAAAAAACAATCATTGCCTTGAATTTCGATTTTGACATTCGTGCTTTTTTTTGTCGTGGAGAACCAGGAGTTTTCCAATGCATCGATTGGCGTTTAGTTTTGGGATCGTAAGTAAAAACCCACGATTCATCGCAAGTAATAACATTTTGTAAGAAGGTGGGATCACTTTCAATGTTTTCCAGGATGTCAGAACAAATCATTCTTCAGCGTTCCTTCTGTTCAATTGTGAGACACTTTGGAACCATTTTTGAACACACTTTGTTCATGTTGAAACTTTCATGAAGAATCTGCCTAACACTTTCCTTGTCAACTCCTGTTAACTCAGACACTGCTCTGATTGTTAAACGGCGATCTTGTCAAACAAGTTTACCGATTTTTTCAATGTTTGCATCGGTTTTTGCTGACAATGGTCTGCCAGTGCGAGTGTCATCACTGGTGTCTTCGCAGCCATCTTTAAATCATTTAAACCACTCAAACACTTGTGTCCGTGATAAACAATCATCACCGTACACTTGTTGTAACATTACAAACGTTTCACTTGCAGATTTTCCTAGTTTGAAACAAAATTTGATGTTAACACGCTGTTCTTTCTGTACACTCAACATTTTCCGACGCACAGACAAAACGTCAACTACTTAAAACAGACGCCACGGGCAGACTGAGTGCAGGAGGCAGATGAAACTCGAGCAGTAGGCGGAGCGAGAGTCACGTGACAGGCCACGCAACTTTCAGCCTTATTGCATTCGTTTTATTGTTTCACCAGTACTAGTCCGGTTTTTTTCTAGCCACAACTCGTATATGCAGCATAACCCCAGATCTAATTCCATGAACTGTGTACCATAAGTCAGAATGTCTGAATTCTGACAGCTTGAAGGCAGTAGCTGGGCGAAATTTGTGTGTCCTATCCCTCTCCAGAATACTCGGATTGGAGCCAGTATCTATCAAAAATTTATGGCCCAACTTTTGGTCTGTTAAGAACAATCAGATAGAGGTGCAGGTAGATGCGCCAAATTCTGCTTGCATGATAAATTAAGTTTATGGACTTGGTCTCCGAAAAGCTGATGATACCAACATATGTTGTCTGTTGACATGCCATCCTGATGTGAAGTATGGCATGCAGCGTGGCTCTGCGATTGCTGTTAGTAATTGTCCTTAGCACTGCAATAAGTGAGCAGCTTGCTCAATTGTTTGGCCAAGCCTTCAACTTTGTTAAAGCCATCATTCAGTTGTGGCTACAGTGTTGTTACCTCCAGGGATAGTCTGTCGAGTTGGGTTGCACATCTACTGAGGTACTGCCACAAATTACTGCTGAGTTGGAGTCAGAGGCAAACATGATAGCATCTTGGATATGGTCGGATGGGGCAGCTCCATCATCCAAGGACATATCCATCTGCATCACTATTGTGGCTGACATTACATCAGTGGACTTCTTTCAATGGGGCATCTCAAGGACAGGGTCTGTCAAATGCCTGTCAACGACATCAATGATTTAAAGAACTGAATTGTTACTGCCATTGCCACAGTTGATGCAAATATGTTATGCTGAGCATGGGTTGAGCTTGAATACAGACTGGATGTTATGCATGCCACCAAAGGTGCACAAGTTGAAACTGACTCAATGCCTTAAAAACTTTGAGCGATTGTATGTCACATAAGCCAAACATGGTGCGAATATCTTAATTACAAGTAGTCTGGATGTTATAGCACATCAAAGTTGTACCACATCTTTCGTGACAGCCTGTGTTTTGTGTTTTGATCTCACAGTAGGACACCAGACCTGACAGTGAGGAACTTACTCATCAGTGCTGTGATACCAAAACAATGTACGTTAGATGTATTTTTAAAAAATTCAACTACAGACCAGTCACTATTTTCTGCTTTCTCCAGAAACTGTGACAGACAGTCTTGTGGTGACCAGTACAGATCATGCATGCAACGGGTGTGATCAGCTGATCACCAGTGTCAGTCAGAGAGGTCCGAATGTTTACTGCACAGAGATCTGCCTGTGGGCTTATTCAGTACCGCAAAGGGTGTCACATGAAACTCTGTGATTTATGTTGTAGTCACTTACTCTCTTGTTATCGGGAAAAGTTCGCTGCAGTAAATGTTCTTGTTCCCTTAACACACTGCTTCTTGTGTAGATGGAAGTAAAAAGTATTGCTATGATGAAATAAGTTGTCAGTTATCGCACACATATGTAACATGCATTTTATTTGTAGTCGACATGCAGCGGTGCAAGACTTGCCTCAGTGGTGACCCCAACATGGATTACGATAACAGCACAGAATATTTCCTAGCCATGTGAGAATGACGGATGATGATGCCCGTAATATTTTGAGAATCGCTGTGTACTTGCGCCCTTATGGTTCGTGCAAGTGGAGTCGAACTTCCAATGTTCTGGAGTGAATGCAGATTCCACTAAGTTTGCACTTGCAGTTAGCCAATTGGAACGCTGATTTGCAGTGGAAGTCCAAAACATTATTACATCCCTGCTGGAGGTTTGCACATACGTCAAATTAAAAACTGAGCTCACATGCTGTGTGTCTGCTTCACAAGAGGAAAGAGTATGTGAAGTATTCACACAGGAAGACATTTGTAATAAAAAGCCTTCACAGTACTTACAACATCTACAAAGTAAAGTGGATGCGAATACAGTTCCTGACATGTTGTTCCATACCTTGAGGAGTAGCAGACTGCTGGCCTTGGAGGCCAGGGAAATGGACCACCCTTGCCAATCAAGCGACGGCACACTGAGCTTAATGCACCATGTTGTTAGAAAACGATTGTGTAATGTAAACAGCTGCAGCATATTAAGGTAATTGTTAGAATTAACTATTTTTCCTGAGAACAAAAATGGTCCCTGTCACATACCTGTTCCATCATAGTATGCATATTGGTTGTGTACCAGAGACAAACATTGTGTTTGTTTACCTTACCACACATTTGAAATATTGTTTCATCAGAAAATGCTAAGCTGTTTAGATATTTCTATCCTGCTCTAAACAGCGAAGAACATCCACAGCAAATTGCTTACATCATTGCTTGTCATCTGGTTTCAATGAGTGCAAAAGCTGCAATCAGTATGGATACATCTTTAAATGTTTCTGAAAGTCCCAGTGCACGGTTGCCCTAGGGATTTGCAGCTCCTGCGACAGCCTAGGGTGAATGTTGAAAAGCCAACCATATCCATTATGTGTCAGATTCACTTGTTCCAGGTCCTCCAGTGTGATGCTTGGCATCAGAGTTTCCTGCCTGCGTAAAATTCCTGTACCATGGCCTATTGACATCTGCGAGTGAGGTTGCTTCCTGTACCATGTTTGGAAGTTCCTTTGAACCTGCATGTCCAATTTGGTCTGAATTTTCAGCCCACACACTGAGCCTTTTCTTGAAATGTTGTCATTATGCTTCACTTTTGACAATCTGTAAAGACAAACAGAGCTTTGTGAGTCTGTCTGTAACGTAGTGTAAATGTCTTAATTAGTTTGGGTGCTGTAACACATTGAAGTTGTAGAATACCTTTTTAGACACCCTATATTAAAGCCTGTTAATGTAGTCAATGTAGCCCACCTGTGGTGACTTGTATTACTTGGTTTGTGAGCAGTGAGATTCACAAAGTGAATACCAAAATAAAGCAAGAACTGTTAGAATAGTGAAAGTTGCCATGAGCTTTAAACAAGTAAGTTCAAAGCATTTTTCCAAAGAATTCTGTGGGTAAGAGTGGCCATTATATAGAGTGTCCTGTAGCTTGAAAGGAAAGGCTTCATCAGATAACTGCAGCTATCCTCTTACTGCATGGCCACAGAATTTATAGAGCATTGGCGAGTAGCTGTCACAGTCTTGTCACATACTTACAATGCTGTTACCATTCCAATGTAGGATCAGTAACACTGTGGGTGGTGGTATGGGAAATGTGGACTCAGAGAGACAGGTGCTAACTGGACCTTCCCACTTCCCAGAGTCATACCAGTGCCTGACTGGTCAGAGATGGTGTCAACATAGATGGTTCCAGCCAGTCTACCAGATGCAGATGGAGCTGGCTCTGGTACAGTGGGTGCTGGGAGTAAACTTGTGGTTGGTGATAATTCAGCCTCCAGGGCAACCACAGCTGTGGAAAAAACCCTTCACACTCTGGGAACTACCCTGTGGGCTCCTGTGGCTAATGTTGAGGCCCGAGTTTTAAAAGACTGGTGCACCTGGGACATGGCTGTTGGTGGTGCACACCTGTGGGTGAGGTTGCAGCAGATCTAAGTTCAAAGCTGTGGGTAGACATATGGCAGAAGATCACAGTGAGGTCCAAGTAGGGGTGGGTTTTATATGTCCTATTTCAGGTGAAACTGGTTCCTGTGGGGGAACATCTGCTCTTGTCCAGTTACAACATGAAACAGCTGGTGCCACTGTGATCTACAATGTCACTTTGTGTCCACTCCTTCATCTGCCCAAGTCATAACATGAAACAGCTGGTGCCACTGTGATCTACAATGTCACCTTGTGTCCAATCCTTCATCTGCCCAAAGATATAAGCCCAAACTTGGGAGCCCACAGATTACTACGGGCTTGAACACAGACTGTGGGCTGACAAAGATGAGCCAGAAGTTCAGATAGTGTGCATAGTCTGTACCTCTGTACACTTTTGGCCTGACTGTGGCTGCTGAAGGGGGTTGTCCTGTGATGAGGAAGATTGTTGTAGCTTCTTGGACACTGACCTCATCATTTCTCTTCTCATCTGCGTCTTAAAAATCTCAGACCAATTGCTGCCCCTCTGAGTTGGATACTGGTGGTTGGGCGCATTGGTCAGATAATCGATGCTGCTATCCTGGGAGAACACCTGAAATGCAGATGGGGTGAACTGGAGACTGTTATGTGTCAGAATATGTGGGGAATACACTATATTGCAAAGCTGGTTGCAAAGGCACAATTGGTAGAGTCTGCTGTTCTTGCAGACAGCTACGTGATATAAGAGAAATTTGAACAGCAACTACATTGCTCCCTGAAATGATCTGGTGAAATCCACATGCAGCCACTGCCAAGGATGATCAAGTGTTAGCCACAGGGAAAATTGTTGTGCTGGGACTGCCTAATTTTGTGCACAAGCCTGACTTGCTATGATTGCATATTCAGTGTCTTTGTCAATTCAGGGCCAATAAATATTACAGTGTGCCTTGTATTTCATATAAGATGCCTCCCAGTGTGATGCCTGCAGAATGTGGTGACAGAGTGTGGGTAGAATGATATTCCAGTATTCTTCCTTCTCAGTAGCCAGTAGTAGAATGCTCTTAGTGCTGTTTGGTCACTGACACAAAAAAGCCAGTTGTAGAATACTCTTTGTGCTGTTCAGTCAGTGACACAAGGAAAAAAAATCCTAAATACCAGGTTAGGCAAGTGCTCTGACCATCCAAGCCGTACAGCCAATAATACACAGTGAAATAGCAGTGCTCTGTTGCTGCAGCTACTTTAAGAGCAGTTATGGAAAATTCATTTAGGGTACTCTTAATGACATTATTGAGGGGGAAAAAAAACACAATTAAAATTGGCATCTGGCCCTTAGATATGTGATATAGAGTGTCTGCATTCGTGTGGTGGGCAGTGGGGTGATAATGCATTTCATAATTGTAGTTGCTTCAAAATAGTGCCCTCCACTGCAGTCATTGCTCCATTTTGTCTGGTAGCTTATTATGGGGGCTGTGTGTCTTATAGTCCATTAGCAGATGGAATTTTGTGCCAAGCAGGAAAACATGAAACTTTTTTATACCGTAAATTATTGCTAATGCCTCTTTTTCAGTATGAGTATAACTTATCTGTGCTGCTATTAATGTTATAGATGCAAACACAGTCAGATGTTCCTGCCATTTGAAAGCTTGTGGAACAGCATGGCACGAAACAAATGTCAGTCTCTTCTCCCGAAATATCAAGACAAAAGTGTGCAACAAAAATAGACTTTTGAAGATATCACAAAATGGCTGTGTATGCTGATAGAGAATTTGATTTAGAATTCTAGTATCAAATTTTTATCAAAATTGTATGTACTGTACTCAAGTTACATTTCCCACCAATTTGGAAAATGTGGTTTCAAGAAAAACATGTTTTAACTTTTGGGTTAAATTTTTTTTGTAGTTAAGCATACCTTTAGTCAGCAATCCCTTGACCATACAGCACTCCTTCTAGATACAAAAGGAGGTCCTCCTCCATTTTCTTCACGGCCACTGTGGTCCTGCAGGCCTCTTTGCCAGCTTCTATCATCTGCTGATCTGCTTGCTCAATACACTTTTCAGCTACTTTTATCCAGAAGTTGTAACTGATTCGTCCAATCTCAAGTTCAAGCACATTCGTAATTCCTGTTAGGCCATCATTCAAGTTACATGCTACCACAATTTCCATTATGTTGAGTATTTTTTTTACTCCTTTGAAAGGTTTTTGGAGTCACTTTTAACAAATCACCTTGTAACTGGATAATGGAGTTTCTGGCAAACTTGGGATGAACACTACAATAAAGTAAATAGCCAAGAGAACATTTTAAGCCAAGAAAGAAAAAATCAAGTTTATGAAATTTTAAGATAGATTTGGATATTACCATTAGTTGTTTTTATTTTTTTTAACTACAGCTGTGGGAGTTCCCCAATGAGTTGCTGATACCAGTGTAATGAAATTTAATTCAATAAATCTATCTACTTCTGCTGTAACTGCATCTTGCTGAGTGAATGGAACTGGTCAAGAGTGATAGCAACAAGACTGAGCAGACTTTTTTTAACAAAATGTTGTTGTTGCTGGTGGCGATGGTGTTGGTGTTGTTGTTGTTATTGCAATATTTAGTCCAAAGACTTGTTTGATGCAACACTCCACTCTACTATATCCAGTGCAATCCTCTTCATCTCAGAATAACTACTGCAACCTACATCTATTTGAACCTGCTTACTGTATTCATCCTTTGATCTCCCTCTACAATTTTTACCCCGTGTAATTCCCTCCAGTACCAAACTGACAATTCCTCCATGCCTCAAGACATGTCCTATCAAATGATCTCTTCTATTAGTCAAGTTGTGCCAGTTTGAGTCAGTACCTCCTCATTAGTTATTTGATCTATCCATCAATTCTTCTACAGCATCAATTTCAAAAGCTTCCCTTCTCTTCTTATATAAACTGCTTATCCTTTGCTTTTCACTTGTGTACAACGCTATGCTCCAGATACATACCTTCAGAAAAGACTTTCTAATACTTAAATTTATGTTACACGGTAACAAATTTTCCTTTTCAGTAATTATTTTCATACTGTAACCAGTCTGCAATTTATATCTTTTACTTTTAGTGTCTCATTTCCTAATCTTATTCCTTCAGAATCACCTTATTTAATTTGACTACAATCAACTACCCTTTCTTTACTTTTGTTGATGATCATCTTATAATCTCTTGTTGGTGTTGTTGTTGTTGTTGTTGTTATTGCAATATTTAGCCCGAAGACTTGTTTGACCATTTCATTCCTTCAAACAATTCTTCCAAGGCTCTTGCTATTTTGACAGAATTACAAAGTAATCACCATACCTCAAACTTTATATTTCTTCTGCTTGAACTTTAATTCCGTCTCCAGATTTATCCTTGGTTTCCTTTACTGCTAGCTCAGTGCGCAGATTGAATAACATTTTGCATAGGCTACAACCCTGTCTCACTCCCTTAACAACTATTGTTTTGGTTCATGCCCTTATAACCTTTAAAAATACATGAGCCTGAAAATTTGAGGCTGATCTGAATGATGGCTTCAATAATTGCTTATAATATTTACACAATTTATTCATGGCTTTAAATGGAATAGTAGAAGGTATCAAATTTGATTTTGTCATTGGTTCTAAAACTAAATGCTATGAAAGCATCTAATCCAAAAATGTTAATTGGAAAATTAATGACCAAAAATGTTAGTTTATTGCATACTGAGTTGGCCCTGTAATGCAATTTTATGGCTACCAAAAGCTGCCACATCTTTTTGTGGTAACTGAAATGGTACCATGGCATATGGCAAGCCTTTCTTTTGTATCCAACAATGATTCAGATTCCCCACCCAGCCCAAGTATTGATATGGATAACAGGTCATAGACATTCAGGCTACATACTCCAACCATAGCTTTCTCCCACATGAAGTGCTGCTGCAGCAAGCATGTCACATGGAGCTGTATGCTGATGTGAGACTGCCTGTAAATACCACAATCCGACATCTGACAGTAAGTCTTGCTAGTTCACTGAAGCATTAAATATGTGCCATTTATTAGCAGAGTTCTGACCTTGCCTGATTCAGATTGCTCTCTGGATTGTTGGTATATGCTTAAGATGACTTTGCTGTGATCTGAACTTGTTTTCAGTTAGCTGTTCGCTTTCTGAACTTTGCCATCATCAATATCAGGAACCCCTTGTTTGTTCCACCAGTCGTTGCATTACTGCCAGTGTAGGGGATCATAGATTGTGTCCTACCTACACAGAATAGAACAGAGAAGCTGTTATGAAACTTTCATGCTTTGCATTTTTTCCAGTGCAGCATGTATCCTGAGTTTCTAAAGTTGCAGTCGCAACATTTGCAGCTGCAACAGCAACAGCTGCAGCAACAGTACAAAGAACAGTGGGAACTCAAGCAGCAGGAAGAGCAGCAGTGACAGCAGCAGTGCCAACGGCACTTGTAATTCTAACAGCAACAGCAGAAACTGCTTTCACAACTGCTGCAAAACCAACAAGTGTGCAGCTGCGATTTCCTCACCTCCCTCTCTGCCATAGCAGAGCAAAATTCACATGCTGCATCACATAAAACGCAGCATATGAAGTTTGCTATGTATGGACAGGTTACTCCTGTAAACGAAATTGCAAATCTGAAGATGGTTCTAGAGGAACTGAAATCGGTCATATGAATAAACATTTTTTTACAATCAAGATGGATTATAAATAACATTGGAAAAACCAGTGATTGAAGTTATGCCATCAGACATTATGTCTGTTTTTGCAAACTGTTTAATGAATATACAAACCAGCCCATTGGCTCCCCTCACTGCAGAGTGATTACATACAATGGACAGTTGATCCCACTGTAGGATCACATCATACTCCAAGCTAAGTATAAAAATGTGGCTTGGAAACTAACTCCGCCAGTAGTCAACTCAGACAACAACTAACACTTTTGGGTTAGACACTTTTGTGCTTTTTGCTTTTCAAATTCAGGACCAGGTGAGTCTAGTTTCAGTTGCAATACCAGTCACAGAACTTGATCTGTTATGTGTGCAATATAAACAACTGCTTGAACCTCCATAAGATTGTGTGACAGCATACTAGGCCCACGTATTCTTAAAATAATCAGCAGAGCTTAAGTTTTTTGAAGCTCAACCAGTGCCTTTCATGTTGTGCAAGGAAGTTATAACTGAACTAAATAGATCACAGAGTAAGGAATTATGTCTCAAGTATCATCTAGCCAGTGGGCTACACCCTTGGTTGTAGTTTTATAAAACCAAATGGATCACTTTGAATTTGTGGTAATTTTTAGTGTATTGTTAATGGTAAAGCAAATTTCATCTTTAGGAAAATTTTCTGGGGCCAGTTAATTTAAAAAGAAAGATCTCGCTGATATCTACTTTCTGTTGCCTGTAGATGATCAGATGAAACAGGTTTTAGTGAATAATGTGCAGTTCTGCATGTATCATTGTACCAGGCTGCCATTTGGGGTCACAGGTGCTCCCAAAATATTTCAGAGATACCTTGAGCAACTATCCCGAACTGTATTAATTATTTAGATTACTTGCTAATTACTGGAGCCATGCTGGAACAGCACCTGCACAACCTACAGATTTTGTTTGTTTGGCCCCATGCCCATGGTCTGTGTTTCACCTCAAGAAACGCAGTTTATTTATTTATTTATTTATTTTTTTTTTTTTTTTTTAAGCCAAGTGTAATATACTTCAAATGTGTCTTAAGTAAAGAAAAGCTCATGCCCAAACAAGATCATGAGGATGCAATCACTAAATTAAGGGCTCCTGAGAACCTCAGAGAATGAATCTTGCATAGCCAAAGTCAATTATTATGCAAGATTCATTCCCGGTGTGGCCCACATTTCCCACCTGCTTAATTATTTGGGGAAAATAGGTATTTAATTTGTGTGGTCAGAAGCATGCCAGAAAGCTTTCCTGCAACTTTAAAAGTGCTATAGGACAGACTCTTTTTAACAATATGTCATCTCTGCAGAGTTTAATAATTGCCACTGCTGCATCAAATTGTGACATTGGTGCTGTGCTGTCCTACAAATATGTTGATGGCATGAAATAGCCTATTGCTTTTGTATCTACAACATTAAACTAAGAAAGAGGGTCAGGTATCATATACCATGTCAGGAAGTTGCATGTTTACCTTTATGGTAATAAGTTTCACCTGATCACCAACTGCAAGGTCCTTATTTTGCTGTCAAAACTTCCTGATAAGACAGCGCAGTGTCTGCAGTGGTAGGCATTGTTCCTGAGTAAATATACCTACAAGCTGCATTATCAGTCCACCACACAGCATTCAAACACAGATGCACTTTCCAACTAGCCATATGGGACCAATACAGAAATTGGCAGGTTCAAAGCAGTGTATTTTTCCTTAGGTGCTAATCAGCAACACTTCCTCAACAAATTCCCAATTAGGCCCACAAAGTAATTGTGTAAACATGCCACAATCTACTATACAATGTATTGTCTGCTGTGTGGTGGGTTGACCAGAGCACCTGCCTAAGGGCACCAAGAGCTTATATTGTCTTGAAGTTTCTTTCTATTATATAACACTTCTACTCATTCCTTCTACCTTTCATTGTTTCCTTCTTTGCTTATTACTGGCTTGCCATTCCATCTCTTGATATTCATACTGCTGCTTCCCTTTTCTCCAAAAGTTCATATAATTCTGTAAACAGCATTTATCTTTCCTATGATCATGCATGCTTTTACAGCTTTACACTTTTCTTGTAACCCTTCTAGTCGATTCAAATAAATATAGCCAGCAAAAGATGGGGTAGGAGATTTTATTTTTCTGACTCATTTGTTTGGTTGGAAAGATTAGAAAACCATGTTTTTCCAACAAAATTTATTTTGGCTAAACTCTTTGTACCCAAAATACTTAACAAATTTTGAACTTTTTTACTTTTTTTTCAAAAATGTCAGTTTCTTTTGCTCCTAGTACTTTGGCATTTATTTCCTTTTTAAAAGAGTACAAAATTCTGTACAAATTTAATTACTACAACTTTTCTTGCATCCAATGCCATTGGCAGTACAGTCTGCCAAAAAATATCAACTTTTCAAATTTTGTGCAAAATGGCAAATGTCTAGTTTTTGAGCACATTTATTTCAGTTTCTGTGTACATATATTGGTACTGAACATCTCACTTTGTGGTATTCAATAACTGTGTCTGCAATCAGATGATTTATGGCTATCCATGTATTGTAATTCTTATGTCACTAGTCAAAGCTAAGCTCCAGTGCATTTCAGCCCTGACTCACGCATATTTATAAAACTGCATCCTTTAATCATTATATTATATATATTAAATCACCAGCTACAGAAAATTGAACTTATTAGCTGAAATAAGCATATCACAATAAGTAACTAATTACACTTGTATTAAGAAACCCTGCAGTTCAAATAAAACATAGGTAGCTTTATTATGATTAAAAAGGCATTAACATTTACTAACACTTTTTATTATCACTTCTGGATGCATAATGCCTCTGACTGTGTGTTTCACCCTTTGATGCACTTGACTGGGTATCACCAGAAATGCTTTGAGTAGTAGAATCGAGTGGATCCCACGTCAGCCTGTTCATCCAACAGTCAGTCAGCCACTTCCAGTTAGTTAATTTCAGTTTCTGTTTCCTCAGTAATTTCCATAAAATCTGTTTCTTCTTCACTTTCAATCAATGTAAATTCCAAGATGGAATATCAACAATATTGTGAAAAGTATAGATTGCTACTCACTTTAAAGATGACACATTGAGTTGCAGGCAGGCTCAACAAAAAGACTGTTACACACTGAGCTTTCAGTCAAAGCCTTCTTCAGAGAAGAAAACACAATCACATTCATAAAAGCAAGCACACCTCATGTATATGTGACCACTATCTCCGAATGCATTTTGCAGATACATTCTGGCCAGAGATAGTGATCATTTGTGCATGAGATTTGCTTGCTTGTGTGAATGTGTGTGTATTTTCTTTCTTGGAGAAGGATGTGGTCGAAAGCTCTGTGTGTAACAGTCTTTTCATTGTGCCTGTCTGCAACTTAATGTGTCATCTTTATGGTGAGTAGCAATCTATCCTTTTCATAATGTTCTTCTTTACATTCTTCATACAAAAATTTTGGCATGTTTTCACAGTTGAGGCCTCTACTGTTCCTGCACATGGAAGAACATTTCAAACATGTTTTTCTGCAGGAGCATACTCTGCCACAGCTCAACTTACATGAGAACCAAACAACACAAAGAACTGACTCAGGTTCTGGATTGTGGCTCATTACAACAGGCCTCAGACCATGATTACTGTGAGTCCAGCCTATTTCTCGGGAGGTTTTCAGTTTCCCATCCAATTTTAGACTTGCTGGTAACACTGTAATGAATTATTTTAAGCAACGTTCTTTTTTGGGTGGCAACCTTACAAGATACTATTTGCTTTTTGTGGCAGATTTGGTGAATAGTTACTGCCACAGATCTTCTGATGTTTGGGAACAGCTAATATCTCCACTATACAATGTGATGATAAACTGTTCTTGTGATGAAGCAAGCTGGGATATTTTTACTTCCCCTCTGGTTTTGCCATCTGCCTCCTTAAAATTCATTTTTTTTTCATTTTTGAACTAATTACCATTAACATATAATCAGCATTTTCATAAAAGAGAAAGGTTGGTCCTGAGTCTTCAAGAATATAACACCAGATCTAATTTTGTCCATAATTTTGTGTATGTAATTGATTTCCTAATTTATTTTGACCATTTGTAGTCAATACTTTCATTATAGGGCAAAATCAGTAATTGTTTCGTAACTTAAATTCTAATGTTGATTTATAAACAAATATAAATTCTGTACTAATTATAAACATTAGGAGGAACAACTAACAGTATTCTTAAAGGATCTATTTGGCTCTATTCAAAAACATGTTAGCAAAGCCAACCCTTAATTAATTCCAAAGTAATTAACAGTTTTGTCAAAAGTATTGTTTGCATAGCTATATCTGTTAATTTCACGATTTAAACAAATAATTCAGCCTAACTCTTGTAGTAGAAGAAACTGTTAAAAAGATGGAATTTTTTTATGTATTCAGTTAATTTAATGAATTAAGTTTTAATTGTAATTTCCGTAAATTTAACTTCGAACAATGTGTAGTTTCAGCCCCCATTATTGTGAGGATGTATAAGGGCCTGTTTTTTGTCACAAGACAGTCAGTCCACAGCCGAGTTTCAGACGAGAAACCTGTGTTGGTTAGAACAACAACAATACTTCAACTTAACTGTGAAATAAGTGTTATGTAATTAGACCGTGTGCTAAAACAATGACAGTGTCTACTCCATACGTACCTTGCTATTCTTCAAGAACTGTGAACTTCGTGGTTAGGTTTTTACTGCTCGTAGATGTTCAATAGTAAACTATTGTAGCAGTATGTGGAGGTTTGCCTGCAAACTATTAATGAGGCTTATGGAAAGTGAAAACAATAGTGCACTGGCCATATTAGATGTGTATATGGGGGGTTGTGAAAAGTGAAAGTAAACAACTGTGAAATGCAAATGTGTACTTGTTGGCTACATCATTTACAGAAGACAGTACTGCACTTCCACCCCCTATTTTTTCAGCTAGTATCACAACGCAGTACATCAACACCAAGGACACCAAATGAAGAAATAAAGAAAGAAGGCAATCTCTAACTGTTATTGTTTTTTACGGGTAGTGTCTGGCTTCTTGAATGTGCCAAGTGCTGAGTTTAGGTGTCACATTTCTTAATGATGTTACTAAGTTTCATTTTTCCTTGACCGAAAAAAGATGATGTTAAATCATATCCACTAACGGCATGACTGAATGGAAGATCTTCAGCGTTACACTTGTAGGATACAGTGCAAAACCACTTGTCTTCTCACTTCCTTTTCCTGGCTTTTGAAAAAATATGTTTTCGAAGTCTTGTCCTAAACCAGCCATGAACACAAGGAGGTCAACATCTTCCTCCACTATGACCACACTTCCAAAACCCTTGGTTCTTGAAATGGCAGATGTTACAGTTATAATCCTAACTTCTTGTGCCTGGTCAACCTCAATGCTACAGCCTAAAAATTCCTTTCTAAGAATTGTGATGAAGAGATTCTTGTTTTGTTAATTGTACAAAAATCTTTCCTGACGGACTTGGTTTACCATCTCTGATTCAACTACAACTTCAAGTGAAGAATGTTTTCTAGACCTTCAAATTCTCTCGGCTCTCTTTTTGCTATGTTTCTCTCCCTTGCTTGGGTACCTATCAAATACAATAGGAAATTGAGATCCAAAATGTTGCAGATAAGAAACATAACTTTGGGCTATTGATTTGAAGGAAAGATTTTGTGGCCAAGTTACTTAGTGTATAAGGTAACCTCCATCAACAGCAAAAAGGTTTATTTGGTGCATTTGAGTTCGCATCCTTCACTGGAACAAAGGTGTTGTAGAATGAAGATTTTGTTCCTTTTCGCATACCTTTTTTTGTGAGAATAGAGACACTGGAAAAGGAGAATGTTCATGTTTCAGAACGGCTTTTAATTCTTCTTCACTATGTAGTGATGTATGAATCACAATAATTGGATGCCTGGGAATCATTCCATTGTAGACAGAGGATGTAGTTCAGTTGATGTCATCTGTGAAGATATTGGGTGATGAGAGGGGAGCTCCTTTGCAGCCTGATTTTGGAGGTATGAGAGGATTGGCCAAGGGAATTCTCATTACTGCAGATGTGCCATCTATGGGTGTGGTAGGGGTGACAGCTGTCCAAATAAAGATACTGTTGATGGTTAGTGGGCTTGACATGTGTAGTGGTATGAATGGACCCATCATAGAGGTGGAGGTCAAAGTCCAGCCTGGTGGCACATTGAACCAAGGGAGACCAGATAAAGCAAATGGGAGAGAAGATGTTGAGGCTGTGGAGGAATGAGGAAAGAGTATCTTGGTCATAGGGCCAGCCCATGAAGATATCATCAGCAAATCTGAACAAAACGAGGGGTTTGGCATTTTGAGAAACTAGGTAGGTTTCCTCTAGATGGTACACGCCCATGGCTATGCTGTGGATTTGTTTGTATATCTCCCCCTGAAGAGAGAAGTAGTTATGTGTGAGGATGTAACTAGTTATATGTGTAAGGAATGAGGTGGTGGATCTACAGTTAGAAGGACAATAGGTAGTGTTTGATAGCAGCAAGGCCATGACCATGAGAGATATTTATATATCCATCAGCCCCTGTCCTACCTGCTGTGAACCACTCACATAACACATCTTCTACATCCCCAAAATCTCCCTCCCAGTGTCCCACAAAACCCAGAACCTAAACAAATCCAAAACGCTGTTGTCACTCTATCCACCAAAACCCTTGATCCCACTGAAGAATCAGTCCTGTCCAAAGGCCTCACCTTCAGCCCCACACCCAAGTTTGGTCTGACAGACTAATCAAAGACCTACTCTCCTTCTCCTGATTAATACAGTGGAAACACAGTTTTGCTACCAATTCATCCAATCAAAGCCAATTTAAATCCAATATTAAACCTTGCCTCCCCCAGTCCAGTTCACATCACCATCTTACCCATCACCCCCCCCCCCCTGTCCCACCTAACACTGCCATGTTACCTTCCAGGAATTCCTTACCTCCAACTTAGCCTCACCATCATTTTCAAGATCTCTTCCAAAGGAGTAGTCAGACAGTTGGTAGATACCTTGTATAAGGTGATCAGTTCATCGTGACAGTGAGAAGTCTGTGTGGAGATTGCAGTCCTTAGGTGAAATATTGGAAAATGGAATGATTTTAGAAGCTGGCAATACTAGCAAAATATCTGTGTTATTTACACTGGTCACTTGTGTTGAATCCCTCCAAAATAAGATTAGGGATATTGAACATATGCTAATTAATTTAGTGTTATAGATATGTTGAACCATACAGTTGGATAATTTTTTAACAAATATACCACTCCTGCTTCATAAGTCAGTCTGTTACCAGATTTGGCAATCGACATGGAATTTTTCTCTTTGCCATCACTGTTTGGAAAATATAATTAAATGAAGCCTGAAACTGCTTACATTTCTGAGCCATGAGATTCTTCATCTTGCGTGTGCACATGTAACAACTACTTTTTCCTTGAAGTAATAGCTGTAGGAGCCTGTACTTAACTACATACAAAGCAGCTTACAAAGCTTTTTTTAGGAACCCTAAAAGCTTCCTGCATCCTATCCATACCAGTCATAAATAAAATGCAGCACATATGATGGAATAAATTATTTGTTCTTTCCTAAATTCAAATGTACATGCATCAACACATTCTTTGGCAGTAATGGTACAATAAAAAGTACTCAATACCAATGTTTCATAGCAAATTTCACAGGGGAAATGAATGTATTTCATAGTGTGAATTTTTTTTCTGTGCATAACAAAACAAATGTTTCTAACTTCTTTTCAGGGTGAAGAAATTGCTGAAGCAGATAGATAAGTTGCAGTTACAGCTGGCAGAATCTCGTGCCCAGGTCAGAGACCTAAAGACACAACTTGCAGATGCAGCAGATTACAAAGTAAGCTTACTGTTGTGACCACTATGCATGGAGCCTTAGTATGTGATATATATCACTGAATTACAAATGACTGGTACTCTTTATGGCAGTGAGTTCATATGTAGTGGTCTTTCTTATTCTTCACTGGCAATTCCTCATGTTTATTCCTTGTAATTATCTGTATACGAGTCCACAGCATTGACAAGTTGGGAAAGGGGAGGGGGTGCATATGCATACTCACATAAAATGAGTCACTGTCTACAAAGAAAAAAATCTTGATGCACATAGGAAAATTGGTGGGATACACTAATGTACTGAAATGGTTGATGGGATACATTAATGTATTGAAATAGTTGTTCTTCTGCCTGCTGATATGGTGTCTGAATGAAGGTATTACACAGAGGGAGGGCAGAGGAATAGTTTCCTGTTGAAAGTAAATCCCAAATTGATATAAATTGGTATAGTACACTGGAGCATGCACAAGATTTCTGCACGTTTTTCCATACTTATTTATGATTCAAAACAGGTTATGCATATTACTTTGCCTCTTAATTTTAATCACTGTGACAAAGGAAAAGGTGATGTGGTCACTGAAGTCAGTGCCAGATAACGATAAGTTAATATTAATCTTGTGTAGATTGTGAAGTGTTGTGTATCACACAGGGATAAAAAGAGAGAGAAAAATCTGTCGTACTCAATGAGCTTCTTTTATTAACATCTCTCAAGTGTTAATGTCAGTTTTTCTGTGCATAACAGTCAGATGCCCTCTTGAACTACGAGATGAAATAGCTGTATGAATATCAAGAGCTCAGTGGCAAGTCAGCACAATGCAAAGAAAGACTGGCTGAAATGTGGAAGAAATGCATAGAAGGGCTGTATTAAGGGAAGAAACTTAAAGACAGTATTATGGAAGGGGAAGAGGAACTGGAAGTAGATGAAAAGGGGATATGATAAGATACTGCTTTCCAGATCTTCAGTGTATTAATGATGTCCACATTTGAATTCATCGAAGTATTAGATTAAAATAGAAAGAAACATTCCACACGGGAAAAATATATTAAAAACAAATATTCCATGACGTACCAAATGGGAAAGCACTGGTAGATAGACACAATAAAAAAACACACAAAATTTCAAGCTTTCGCAACCAACGGTTGCTTCGTCAGGAAAGAGGGAAGGAGAGGGAAAGATGAAAGGATGTAGGTTTTAAGGGAGAGGGTAAGGAGTCATTCCAATCCCGGGAGCGGAAAGACTTACCTTGGGGGGAAAAAAGGACAGGTATACACTCGCACACACACATATCCATCCACACATAAACAGACACAAGCAGACATATTTAAAGGCCATGGAGATAGGGGTAGCTGTAAGATGCAAAAGTGTTGGAGCTGAAGTGCTGCTTGCCCCTCTCTGCAGTTGGATGGTAGCAGTGAATAGCTGCATCCTGGCTGACATTGGCGGTAGTCACTTCAAAATGCTCTGCCATTGTCTGAGCCATGTCTCTGGGTGTTGTTTGGAGACACCACTGTTTCAGCACTGCTGTTATTGGTAAATGACTGTGTTTACCAGAAGCCCTTCTGATGGCTGCCCATATTTTTGTAGAGTAAATGGAATGGTTGGTCGATTCCAGGAATGCTTGCTGTGACCGTTTCTTGCTCTCCTTGATTACACATTGGGTATTGACTCTCACGACCCAAAATGCTGTGAGGTTTTCTGCTGTTGGGCAGTGCTTGAACTGTCGAAGAGCTGCATGCCAGTCCCAGATTGCTGAGTGGTACTCAGTGGTCCACCAAGGTACAGGACGCCTTCTAAGATGACCTGAGGACTTTGGAATGTATGAGTCAGTGGCATGATGGATCGCTCATGTAATGTGGTCCACCCATTCCTGGACACCATCATAGTGTTCAGACACAGCCAGCTGGCTGAACAGCATCCAGTTAACCCAGCTGACCCTCCATTTTGGTGGCTTCTCTTTGGGTAATGTTCCATCCAGCAGGTGAATGTGGAGTGGGAAGTGATCACTGGAATGAAGGTCGTCAGTGACTTCCCATTGAACAGAATCTGTGAGTACCAAAAGCTGAAAGAGAGGTCAGTGGTTGAGTACCCAGTAGCAGCACAGAAATGAGTGGGAGTACCTGTGCTGAGGAAGCACAGCTCATGAGATGTCACGAGACTCTCGAAAACCCAACCCCAAGAGCAAGTGGAGCTCAAGCCTCACAAGACATGATGGGCATTGAAGTCTCCCAGTAGGAGAAATGGTCGGGGGAGTTGTTCCATAAGGTCTGTGAGAGCCTCAGAGTCTATTGCACCTTGTGGAGGTAGCTACAATAAGTTAACAGTGATCCTCTGACACACCTGAATTGCTTGCAGATTATTAGCCATGGGGAGAGCAGAGGAATGGTGCGCATTGTTGACAAACACAGTGACTCCTCCCTTGTCCTTTTCCCAGTCAGCTCATCCTTGCAAAAGAGCGTACAGCCCCGTAGTACACGGGCATTGGGCACTTTAAAATGTGTTTCCTGAAAACACAAGCATGGGGGTGTTCGTGTGTTAGGAGTTGCAGTTCCTCCACATGTGTTCTCAACCCACTCTGCTATAGGACGGGAGCCACCTATCAAGGGAGTTGCACTTTCATCCTCACTTTCTGCCGGGGAGGGGAGCCCGCAATGTGTGGAGGCTCAGTCTTGTGGCAAGACGATTCCCCAGTCCAATACCAAGATCCATCACCTCTGAAGAAGATTCCAGAGAGACATTGGAGAGGATTATGTCAACATCACTGGATGGCGTACTTCCGAGTTCTTTGCCTTTGACTTTGATTTTTTTGTCTGAGGAGGCTTCAGAGCCACAACCATGGAAGTGGTAGTGGCAGCACTGGATGGTGGACAAGACTGGATCTGTTGAGGGGCAGGAAGTTCCACAATGTCAGAACTGTGACCTCTTCTGAAGTTCTGGGGGGAGGTGCAGGCTTTGAAGTAATTGCAGCAGCACAAGTGTATTGACAAACTAGCAATTTCTGTTTGTGTCGCGTCATTGGTTATTTGGACATGTCGTTTGAGAACAGAAGCAAACTAGGGAGCAAACATGAGTGGTTGCATGGCCTTATATATCTTTTTGGCTTCACCATATGGTATGTGCTTTGTCATCTTTATCTCCTGAATCTTCCATTCTTCAAGAAAGACACTGCAATCCCTACTCTGGACAGGGTAATCTCCAGAGCAGTTGACACACTTTGGAGGAGCAGAACAACCAACTCCCCTCATGAGTGGCTTTACCACATTTGCCACTAGTCGCTTCCCTCTTACAACCAAGAGTACTGTGCCTGAAGTGTTGGCATTTAAAAGAGCACACTGGGTTCAGTAAATAAGGCCATATGCTTAGGCAAAGGAAACCTGCTGTGACATGCTCTGAAAAGTTTTATACTGCTAAATGTAACTGTAAGAAAGTCTGATTTGACAAGATCACCATCCACCCTTTTCATAATGTTTTGCACATCAACAGTGCCTTCCTGGCACTACTCGGCTTTCAGTTCTTCTCAGGGAATGGCAACTAGATCCTGGTGAGTCACAACACCTTTGCTGTAATCCAAGGTGTTGTGCAGTTCAGTTTCAGTTGCATACTCCCCGAGGCCATGAGCTTTCTGGAGGTCCTTCACTTGTTAGGAACTACATTTTTCCCATATTGCAAGTGTTTGACAGATTTTAAGGTTCCAGCAATGTCCCATAAACCTTATTGTATATAGAATTGAAAAAATTTATCAAAACTATCCTCGTACCATTTAACTATTATAAACACATTTCTGATAACAAGCATGCCTTCTGTTATTAACTGGAGGACTGGCTACCACAGCTCTCTTGTTTGATCGGGTGTTAGTGGCTTCCAGCAGCCCACCTTTCCTTCTGGGAGGAGGAAGAGAAAATTTCAAAGGATCGGTCAAGGTCCCATGAGCAGCTAGGAAAACAAAAGTCCACCTAGACAGAGCCCCACATGCCTAGGTAAGCCTTGTACAACTGAGGTGCAGCAGGTTCCTGATAGCTTGCCAGCTAATGACTGCTCCATCTTAACAGCATGCAGCACACCTTGAGATTAAGGTTTTTTTTAGAGGCTTCTACTACCCTCACAATCTGGGTGGTCAAGCAACAATCTTTGTTCCCTGTGACACACAGTGTTCCCCCTAGTGCTCCACATGGTGGTCTCTGAAGCATTCCCAGAGCTTACGGTGTCAGTGGATTGGTGACATTTACCACTCCCCAGATCAGGAACTCCCAGGTTGTCAAGCCTCTACCCAAAAAATAAATGCTGAGTCCCTGAGGTCTTATAACACAGGGCTTGTAACACTTATCCTAAACACTCTGTCTGTAAGCTAGGACTGAATTTAATTGAGAATGCAAGAATATATTGTCATGAATAGTATTAATGTAAGAGTGCTATATTTGTGGAGAGATATTTGGAACTGTGAGTATGGAGGCATTGATGAATAAAAAAAATATATTGTAACACTATCACATCATGGCACCAATGGAAGTTCTGCTAGTATTATGGTTTCATTGCCACTTTTCATGTTCATTACAATTTCATATGTTGTTGTTGTTGTTGTTGTTGTTGCTGTGGTCTTCAGTCCTGAGACTGGTTTGATGCAGCTCTCCATGCTACTCTATCCTGTGCAAGCTTCATCTCCCAGTACTTACTGCAACCTACATCCTTCTGAATCTGCTTAGTGTATTCATCTCTTGGTCTCCCTCTACAATTTTTACCCTCCACGTTGGCCTCCAATGCGAAATTTGTGGTCCCCTGATGCCTCAGAACATGTCCTACCAACTGGTCCCTTCTTCTTGTCAAGTTGTGCCACAAACTCCTCTTCTCCACAAATTCTATTCAATACTTCATCATTAGTTATGTGATCTACCCATCTAATCTTCAGCATTCTTCTGTAGCACCACATTTCGAAACCTTCTATTCTCTTCTTGTCCAAACTATTTATCATCCACGTTTCACTTCCATACGTGGCTACACTCCATACAAATACTTTCAGAAACGACTTCCTGACACTTAAATCTATACTCGATGTTAACAAATTTCTCTTCTTCAGAAATGCTTTCCTTGCCATTGCCAGTCTACATTTTATGTCCTCTCTACTCTACCATCATGAGTTATTTTGCTCCCCAAATAGCAAAACTACTTTAAGTGTCTCATTTCCTAATCTAATTCCCTCAGCATCAGCCGACTTAATTCGACTACATTCCATTATCTTCGTTTTGCTTTTGTTGATGTTCATCTTATATCCTCCTTTCAAGACACTGTCCATTCTGTTCAACTGCTCTTCCAAGTCCTTTGCTGTCTCTGACAGAATTACAATGTCATCGGTGAACTTCAAAGTTTTTATTTCTTCTCCATGGATTTTAATACCTACTCTGAACTTTTGTTTCCTTTATTGCTTGCTCAATATACAGATTAAATAACATCGGGGAGAGGCTACAGCCCTATCTCACTCCCTTCCCAACCACTGCTTCCCTTTCGTGCCCCTCGGCTCTTATAACTGCCATCTGGTTTCTGTACAAATTGTAAATAGCCTTTCGCTCCCTGTATTTTACCCCTGCCACCTTTAGAATTTGAAAGAGAATATTCCAGTCAACATTGTCGAAAGCTTTCTCTAAGTCTACAAATGCTAGAAATGTAGGTTTGCCTTTCCTTAATCTTTCTTCTAAGGTAATTCGTAAGGTCAGTGTTGCCTCATGTGTTCCAACATTTCTACGGAATCCAAACTGATCTTCCCCAAGGTCGGCTTCTACCAGTTTTTCCATTCATCTGTAAAGAATTCACATTAGTATTTTGCAGCTGTGACTTATTAAACTGATATTTCAGTAATTTTCACATCTGTCAACACCTGCTTTCTTTGGGATTGGAATTATTATATTCTTCTTGAAGTCTGAGTGTATTTTGTCTGTCTGATACATCTTGCTCACCAGATGGTAGAGTTTTGTCAGGACTGGCTCTCCCAAGGCTATCAGTAGTTCTAATGGAATGTTGTCTACTCCTGGGGCCTTGTTTCGACTCAGGTCTTTCAGTGCTGTGTCAAACTCGTCACGCAGTACCTTATATCCCATTTCATCTTCATCTACATCCTCTTCCATTTCCATAATATTGTACTCAAGTACATCGCTCTTGTATAGACCCTCTATATACTCCTTCCACTTCTCTGCTTTTCCTTCTTTGCTTAGAACTGGGTTTCCATCTGAGCTCTTGGTATTCATACAAGTGGCTCTCTTTTCTCCAAAGGTCTCTTTAATTTTTCTGTAGGCAGTATCTATCTTGCCCCTAGTGAGATAAGCCTCTACATCCTTACATTTGTCCTCTAGCCATCCCTGCTTAGCCATTTTGCACTTCCTGTCGATCTCACTTTTGAGACGTTTGTATTCGTTTTTGCCTGCTTCATTTACTGCATTTTTATATTTTCTCCTTTCATCAATTAAATTCAATATATCTTCTGTTACCCAAGGATTTCTACTAACCCTTGTGTTTTTACCTACTTGATCCTCTGCTGCCTTCACTATTTCATCCCTCAAAGCTACCCATTCTTCTTCTACTGTATTTCTTTCCCCATTCCTGACAATTGTTCCCTTATGCTCTCCCTGAAACTCTGTACAACCTCTGGTTCAGTCAGTTTACCCAGGTCCCATCTCCTTAAATTACCACCTTTTTGCAGTTTCTTCAGTTTTAATCTACAGTTCATAACCAATAGATTGTGGTCAGAGCCCACATCTGCCCCTGGAAATGTCGTACAATTTAAAACCTGGTTCCTAAATTTCTGTCTTACCATTATATAATCTATCTGATACCTTCTAGTATCTCCAGGATTCTTCCATGTATACAACCTTCTTTCATGATTCTTGAACCAAGTGTTAGCTATGATTAAGTTATGCTCTGTGCAAAATTCTACCAGACAGCTTCCTCTTTCATTTCTCTCCCCCAATCCATATTCACCCACTATGTTTCCTTCTCTCCCTTTTCCTACTCTCGAATTTCAGTCACCCATGACTATTAAATTTTCATCTCCCTTCACTACCTGAATAATTTCTTTTATCTGATCATACATTTCATCAATATCTTCATCATCTCCAGAGCTAGTTGGCATATAAATTTGTACTACTGTAGTAGGCATGGGCTTCATGTCTATCTTGGCCACAATAATGCATTCACTATGCTGTTTGTAGTAGCTTACCCACATCCCTATTTTTTTATTCATTATTAAACCTACTCCTGCATTACCCCTATTTGATTTTGTATTTATAACCCTATATTCACCTGACCAAAAGTTTTGTTCCTCCTGCCACTGAAGTTCACTAATTCCCACTATATCTAACTTTAACCTATCCATTTCCCTTTTTAAATTTTCTAACCTACCTGCCCAATTAAGGGATCTGACATTCCACACTCCAATCTGTAGAATGCCAGTTTTCTTTCTCCTGATAACGACATCCTCTTGAGGAGTCTCCGCCCGGAGATCCGAATGGAGGACTATTTTACCTCCGCAATATTTTACTCTAGAGGACACCATCATCATTTAACCATACAGTAAAGCTGCATGCCCTTGGGAAAAATTACGGCTGTAGTTTCCCCTTGCTTACAGCCATTCGCAGTACCAGCACAGCAAGGCCGTTTTGGTTTGTGTTACAAGGCCAGATCAGTCAATCCTCCAGACTGTTGCCCCCGCAACTACCGAAAAGGCTGCTGCCCCTCTTCAGGAACCACACATTTGTCTGGCCTCTCAACAGATACCCCTCCGTTGTGGTTGCACCTACGGTACGGCCATCTGTATCGCTGAGGCACACAAGCCTCCCCACCAACAGCAAGGTCCATGGTTCATGGGGGTGGAATTTCATATAAGAGTTTCTTATCTTTTTATCAAATGGTTCTGTTTGCTCATTCATCTTTATGCCCCCTTCTGTGACTAAGTTGCCAGTATCATCAAGAAATTTTCTTTGGCAACAGGACTGGATGGATATCCATTTAGACTCATGAAGACAACTAGGACCTAAAGTAGAATTTTTGAAACCCAGAGCCAGAATCAGACCATAGTGATTGCAAAGTTATGTGTTAACCACCTGCTGCAGTTCCAGCCACTGAAGCGTCCAGCAGATAATAAATATGTGGTCACTTGGCCAGTGTTGTATAGCATGGTGGCAAAATGGAGAAATTCTTTGCATCCTGTTTCACATTGGCCTGTAGTCTATTCTCCCCATAAAATGAAGGCTTATCTTCAATTTCACACAGATATCCTCCCTTTCTTATCTTATGCAGAGCGCTTTTTGAATGAATTCTATTTCCATTGTCAGTTGTATATTGTGCCACCATGTCATTTCTACCACTTTTCTTATCTAGCTCTACTAGCTATATAATTTCTTTACTTTTTCCCATGTTATTTCTTTGCGGCAGCCCATTCTTTATTCATAGATCTCAGGTTTTGTTATTGAAAAACTTCGTGACATCAATACCTTAATTTTTTTTTCCCTCCCCCTTCCCCACATTTAGTTCAGGCAGGCACCAAGTTTTTCGTTTTTGCATTCTTTGTTTCCAGACCCCAAGAAGTCTTTTTGCTTCCTTACCTGCAAATAACAAGTAGACATAAACAAAGCATTACTTTAGAATTACTTTGAAAATCATTGGTAGTCTCCCAAACCTCTCGATCTACTAGACACTAGTGAATGGCTGTTCCCCTTCTATCCTTCCAAATATAGCAGCTGCTTTTGAACAAACAACGTACAGGGCTATTACAAATGATTGAAGCGATTTCATAAATTCGTTGTAGCTCCATTCATTGACATATGGTCATGACACACTACAGATATGTAGAAAAACTCATAAAGTTTTGTTTGGCTGAAGCCGCACTTCAGGTTTCTGCCGCCAGAGCGCTCGAGAGCGCAGTGAGACAAAATGGTGACAGGAGCCGAGAAAGCGTATGTCGTGCTTGAAATGCACTCACATCAGTCAGTCATAACAGTGCAACGACACTTCAGGATGAAGTCCAACAAAGATCCACCAACTGCTAACTCCATTCGGCGATGGTATGCGCAGTTTAAAGCTTCTGGATGCCTCTGTAAGGGGAAATCAATGGGTCGGCCTGCAGTGAGCGAAGAAATGGTTGAACGCGTGCGGCAAGTTTCACGCGTAGCCCGCGGAAGTCGACGAATAAAGCAAGCAGGGAGCTAAACGTACCACAGCCGACGGTTTGGAAAATCTTACGGAAAAGGCTGAAGCAGAAGCCTTACTGTTTACAATTGCTACAAGCCCTGACACCCGATGACAAAGTCAAACGCTTTGAATTTTTCGTGCGGTTGCAACAGCTCATGGAAGAGGATGCGTTCAGTGCGAAACTTGTTTTCAGTGATGAAGCAACATTTTTTCTTAATGGTGAAGTGAACAGACACAATGTGCGAATCTGGGTGGTAGAGAATCCTCACGCATTTGTGCAGCAAATTCGCAATTCACCAAAAGTTAACGTGTTTTGTGCAGTCTCACGGTTTAAAGTTTACGGCCCCTTTTTCTTTTGCAAAAAAAACATTACAGGACACGTGTATCTGGACATGCTGGAAAATTGGATCATACCACAACTGGAGACCGACAGCACCGACTTCATCTTTCAACAGGATGGTGCTCCACCACACTTCCATCATGATGTTCGGCATTTATTAAACAGGAGATTGGAAAACCGATGGATCGGTCGTGGTGGAGATCATGATCAGCAATTCATGTCATGGCCTCCACGCTCTCCCGACTTAACCCCATGCGATTTCTTTCTGTGCGGTTATGTGAAAGATTCAGTGTTTAAACCTCCTCTACCAAGAAACGTGCCAGAACTGCGAGCTCACATCAACGATGCTTTCGAACTCATTGATGGGGACATGCTGCACCGAGTGTGGGAGGAACTTGATTATCGGCTTGATGTCTGCCGAATCACTAAAGGGGCACATATCGAACATTTGTGAATGCCTAAAAAAACTTTTTGAGTTTTTGTATGTGTGTGCAAAGCATTGTGAAAATATCTCAAATAATAAAGTTATTGTAGAGCTGTGAAATCGCTTCAATCATTTGTAATAACCCTGTATTTTGTGCAGCGGATAAGCTGTCATGCAGAAGATTAAGGACTTGTCACCTCCTGGGCTTATTCCTCCATAAGCCTGGAGGTCCAACATAGCTACATATCATTCTATGCTCTCCAAACTGGGCATTTAAATTTCTTATAGTAGGTATGTTTTCACAATCTTATGTTCTTCAGAATTGTTCTAGACACCTTTGTTTCTAACTTTTAAGTTTCATTATTGGTGAGAAAAAGATGTGAATCTCCCAAAATTTTACCCCAATTCGGTAAACTGAAAATGTAATTATTCTCTCACAAACAAACTGAATCTTATATAAATGTAGGCTTTTGCAGCCATTGTCACAGTCAATAAAATTTTTCTGGGTTTGTGACCACATAGTCAATATGTAAAACTATCAACGTTTCGGTCTCTGTTGAAAGTGACCTTCTTCAGGGTGTTTTTGTTTAATGCTGAATGAGAAAACTTTGTTTCTTATATACCTGCAGACAAGGATGTTGTCTAATTCGGATAGGCTGGTAAGGATGAAGGGGAGGGATGATAGAAGTTCTTTATTGGTGTTTTTATTATTATTTTTTTCACTAATGGAAAACTGACTTTTTGATTGGTGTTCACAATACTGCTTGTAATGGGTGGAAATCAGCAAATGGAAAACCAGACAGCAGTTGTGACACGCCGTTGTTTTCCTGCTTTCTAGCGCCGGCTGAGGTGTGCCAGTACTCTAGTACCTGCAGCCACTGCAGTCTCCCGCATGCTTGTGTGTATTGCTACACATGAGCTGGAATCCCATAATGCTGTTATTGCTGGGAATCAAGACATCAGAAGTCGGCACCTGTCTTCTCTGTTCATATTGGCGGGTCACTAGGCTATTTCTATTGCCTCTCTAAACTACCTCCTGAAAGTAAGTCTGTTTTGCCAGTACATGAGCTTCACCAAAATCAATCTGTTCGCTACACTTATCCTGGTGTTCTGCCACTGCTGACTTGGTGTGTTGCCTTAGTCAAATATATCTTTCGTGTTCAGATATCCGTGTGTTGATGGGTCACTCCATCTCGCCTACCTATACTAATCCACATTTGCACCTGATTTTGTAAACCCCAGCAGCATGTAGTTTGTCAACTGCATCTTTAGTTGTGTGAAGAACATCTTTTACTCTGTAGCTGCTTCGGAAAATTGGCTTGATGCCTGCTCGGTGGAGAATTTTGCCTACCCATTCAGTGACACCTTGAACATATGGTAGCAAATCAGTGCTTCATGCTTCCTTCTGCTCTCCTCTATTGCCTTCATTCTTTGTTGCCATAGTTTTATCTATTAGTTTCATCCCATAACCATTGGCACCAAAATTGGACTTGAGGTTTTGTAGTTCACCCTTTAGATGTTCCTTATTGCTAATTCTGTGAGCCCTTTTGGTTAAAGTGTGCATAGTGGATTTCTTCTGTGTAGGGTGATGATGAGAGAAGGCATGTAGGAACCTGTCAGTACTGGTTGGCTTCCTATATGCTCTATGGCCCAGTTTACCATCAGGTAAAGGACTCCACCCATTTTGTCAAACCTTCAAAAGAAAAGTGTTTCTCGGCCACAGACCTGATGGTTACCTTCAACGTGGAGTCTTTATTCAGAAATGTATCAATACAAGACACCATGAACATCTTAGAGCAATGCATGGCACCCGATATCTGTGATCTAGTGCACCGTTTAACGACCACCTAATTCAGGTGGAAAGGGGAATTCTATGAACAGACAGATGGTGTAGCTATGGGCTCCCCTCTCTCGCCTATTGCAGCAGACATTTTCCTAGAAATATTTGAAGAAACAGTGCTCCAGTCTGCACCATTAGGCCCAAAATGTTGATGATACCTTTGTTATCTGGTCGCATGGGGAGGAAGAGCTACGAAATTTCCACCAACACCTCAATCAGCAGCACAGCAGAATAGAAAAGAATGGGGTGCTGCCTTTCTTTGATGTGGAAGTTTACAGAAAGCCTGATGGTAGACTGGGCCGTAGATTATATAGGAAGCCAACCAGTACTTACAGGTTCCTACATGCCTCCTCTGATTGTCATCCTACGCAGAAGAAATCCGCCCTACACACTGTAACCGAGAGGGCTCACAGGATCAGTGATAAGGAACATCCAATGGTGAACTACAAAACCTCAAGTCCAATTTTGGTGCCAATGGTTATGGAATGAAACTAACAGATAAAACTATGGCGACAAAGAATAAAGGCAATAGAGGAGAGCAGAAGGGAGCACAAAACATACCAAGTCAGCGGTGGCAGAACACCAGGATGAGTGCACCAAACAGATCTATTTTGGTGAAGCTCATGTACTGGCAAACAGACTCTTACTTTCAGGAGGAAGATTAGCAAGGCAATAGCAATAGCCAAGTGACCCACCAAAATTAAAAGAGAAGGTGGGTACCAACTTCCCACATCTTGGCTGCCACCAATAACAGCATTTCGAGACACCAACTCACGTGAAGAAATACACACAGCCGCATGGGAGACCACAGCGGCCACAGTTACATAGAGTACTGGCATACCTCAGCCACCACTAGAAAGTGGGAAAACATCACGTCCCCAACTGCCATCTGGTTTTCCATTCGCCGATTTCCATTCATCACAAACAGTAATGCAAACACCAATCAAATAGTCAGGTTTCCATCAATGAAAAGAAATAATAAAAACACCAATAAAGAACTTCTAACATCCCTCCCCTTCATCCTTACCGGCCTATCAGAATTAGATAACAGCCATGTCTGCAGGTATACAAGAAAAAAAGTTTTCTCATTCAGCAGTAAATAAAAGCACCCTGAAGAAGGGCACTTGCAACAGTGACTGAAATGTCAGTAGTTTTACATACTGACAATGTGGTCACAAACCCAGAAGAATTTTACTGATTAAAACTGAATCTTGCTGCAAATTTTTGAACAGTATTTCGCAAAACATTCTGTACCATTATACTTTTGACTATTTGATTAATATTTATAGATCTCTACTCTTGTGCTGCCATGCCTGCACCCTTTAGGCACAGTTACGGCTTGGGGTAATACAATGAGTGTTCTTTATTATTTGTGGCTCTTTTCTCCCAAGGTGCACAATTGAAACTTCTGCATGTTTCAGGGGCTGGTAAGCAGGTGTTTATCTTCCACCCAACTGAGATTCTCTTTCTGATTTCCATATTTTGAAATGTTGTTTTAGATAGCAGCCCTAGAGAGAGGCAGAAAAATTGAAGACTTGCAGAAGAGATTAGTGGAATCTGAAATGCAACGGACAAGGTATAATCGCAAGGTCACACTTCTGAAAGATCAGGTAGGAATCAGTGTGTATGGAATTTGGATTGTAGGGCATAGTAATAATTTTCTGACTAATCAAGGCATCATCACAGCACTCTTTTATTCATCAGATATCAGGCTCATTTTCATGTTCTGAACTAGATATTACAAAACAAATTATTATGATTAATATCCAGAAAGCAAGTTCCATTGACCAATTACATAAACACAAAATTTGTTGTATCAAAGCACTTGAGGTAAAACTGAATGGAGTGTATTTTGACATAACTGTCATCCATTTTGAGGTACTTGTTACATTGAAACACCATGTTTTTTACTTCCATTTTGTAGAACAACACTGCCTGAAATGATAACCAGGTGGTAACAGCTAGTTTTATAGTATTATCATCATAGTTTCACATGACAGTAAGTAACATTTTCAAGAGCAAAAAGAGATGAAATTAAAATAGGACAAAGTTAGGTTTGTAAGGGACAATGAAGAAATGTTTCTAAGAAAAACGTCATACTGAATTGTTGCATTCCAGCTATCACATGGTGAAGAACAGTGTTCTGTGTGACAACACCATTCATGTCTATTGTTCTATATTGTGTAACACTGATTTTGTAGTGTAATAAAAAGTTTTTGGATTACCATTGGCTCCAAGACATCCATCAGTAATACAGCCTTTCTGCCCCATAACAAACTGAACTAGAGTTTCCATCTCATTCGAACTTGTCCAGAAAGGAAAAGTTAATGACAAAGTTTGCGTACTGTCTTTTCAGTAGCATTTTTACTTCACCATTGGACATTCTGTAGTACAATTTCATCACCAAGCTATAGTTGGTTATCAAAGGGCTATCACTGTAATGCCACTAAACCAGAAATACATAGTGTGAATTTTGGTGATTTCCATTGTACATGACAATGTAATGGAATAACTTCCACATGTTGTTTTTGTGAACATAGTTTTCTGTGTGCATTCACATAATAGTGTGTACATAGGTGAAGTAAAAAAAATATTGAAAATGCAGCAGATCAGCTTTATTATTAAATATTCCATTTGTTTCACTGTCCCAGTGTTGTCAAGGATAGTCTTTGTGTCCCCCATGAAAGAAAATTTCCTATTTTGGTCTTCTGCACTGAGGATATGTGCCTCTTGAAACGTTACTCTCGTCCAATTACTACACTGAAATTTTGACTGGTTTGTACATTCCTGGAACTGTTGCTGCCAATTTGCATTATGATTAAATATTTGAGATGGGCACATGTATTTAAAATGACTTATCTGTAGCTGCATTGTTTCCAGGTCAGCTTGCTGTCATCTTCTTCTTGTTAATGGTCCAGGTTCTTTAATTAGTCTTGATTAGAACACAAATCTTGCACATTAATGTCAATTTTCTTCAAAAGCATCTCTTACACCGTCAAACCAATAACTTGAGCTTTCACGTTAATATCAGTATTCTAGTGCGTGTTTACAAAGATATAAGAAATTGAACTGTGTCTTGGAGCACATTTGACTACTATTTATAACATGTGTATGCCCACCAGAGTGTTTTGGATGTTTCCATTGTCAATTTAATTATTTTACTAACATCCTGTTTTCCAAATATTGAAAAATTTAGGCAAAATTATATATTTTTATGTGTGGAAAAATCAAAGATTAAAACAGTTACAATAAGTATGTTAAATAATTATGAATTAAAGACAAAAGGTTACAGTATAGTACACCTATGAGACATTTTATTTACATTTTACAATTAAGTGATCTATAATTTAAAAAATGTTTTTTGTGAAGCTAACTACTACTATTCCAGTCCTGTCACAGGTTTATCCTACCCCATCAGAGGCTGGGCCACCTGTGAAAGGAGCTGTGTCTTTCCAGCTCTGCTCTGCCGCAATCATTGCACAACTTTTTATATTGGTCCTACCAACCAGCTGTCCACCAGGATGAATGACCACTGCCAAGCAATGGCCAAGAGCAAAGTAGACCCTGTGGCACAACATGCAGCTGAACATAACATGCTTGATTTCAATGGCTGCTTCACTACACAAGCCACCTGGATTCTCCCATCCTCCATCAGCTTTTCTGAACTGCGCAGATGGGAGTTATCCTTACAACATGTTCTCCACTCCCATAATTATCCCAGCCTCAACCAAAAGTAACACACTCTCCCCACATCTGCCACCCACAGTTTCTGTCCTCTCTGTCCTGTCACCTCCTCCCTATTCTCGACTCCCACCCTCCGTGTTTGGCACCCTCTGCCAACACACCTGCCCATCTATCCCCACTCCTCTCTCTTTTTATTCTGTTTTTCTCACCTCCCTGCCCGACAACCTCCTATCGTTGTGCCTGTTGGCATTCTAGTCTCTGCACACTCTGCCAGAAAGTATTGCTCTCTTCCCTCACCCACACACTGTTATCCCTTCCCCTTCCAGATTGCTGCTTCCATCCCATGTGACAGTTGCATTCTGGCCTGAGCTGCCAGAGTTAGCAGCCTTTTGTGCATTAGGTGTGCTTGCCCATGTGAGTGAATGGCATGTGTTTCTCTTTTTCTAGTAAAATCTGAGGCTGAAAAAAGCTTATATGTAAGTGTCTTTTAATTGTGCCTATCCATAACTGAGTGTGTTATCTTTACAGTCTGTCTTTTGCTACATTGTTGTTAACTACATATTTGTTTTCAAAAAGCAAGTGTTTAAAAAAAGAAGAACATATTTTTGTCTGGAACAGTTTAAATAAAAGTTTAAATAAAATTCTACAATTTTCCCATGTTTATGTGACTTGAACAAATTATGTCATGGGAAGTACATTGTTTTCAAAAAAATACTTGTCATCAGAACTACACTCTCACTCATATTTTTCTGTTTTAAAGTTGAAGAAATAGGCTGACTGACTTTCTGGTAAAATGTTTACACATTGTTACTGGCACAAATATTCTTGTTATTTGTAACCAAATAAGAGCAGTGTTATGGCCAAAAATGCCCCAATGTCTCATGTGCTTCCTCAGAAACCATGTTTTGTTCATTTCAAATCTAAAATGGCATAAATAACATTAAAACTAAAAGTGGTGTCAAACGATTCATTTTGTCTATATATTCTAAATCTAATTCATTAAACTGTATTCTATTCTTTGATCTCATATGACAACACTGTTTCATCCCCAATTATGGTTCAACATAAAAAGTGATCGCCTTCCTCACACTGTCATATCACCGAACAGTAATGCTCTCCCAATTCACTGCTTTGTATGGTCATCTGTTAGTGAATGAGGGACCCAGCAAGCTAACAAAGGGTGTCCCATAAAGAACACAATTTTTAAATTGAGTGCTTCTTTTAATTTGTTAGGTTTCCAGACATGAAATTTAAGTCACTGTCATCTGTTGATACTGTGATTACCGATTGTTATTATCAGTTGTCATTTACATGTGTAGTTATCAGCTAAAATTGAGCAATATACAGTCGATCATTGCATGTAGGTTTTCAAAGTGCATTTCAACTATGGTGAATGCTGTACAGAGACCATTCAAAGACTAGGTGTAATTTTTTGTAAGTGAAATGCGCCTAATGTGTCAACAGTGCAGAGACTGGAAGGAAATTTAAAGATACAGGATTGATAGTGAACATCAAGTCACTTGAAAGTCCTAGTTCTTGTCGATTAGTACAGAATGTCGCTCTTGTCAGTGAGAACTTCGCTCTGAGTCCAATGACGTCAGTTCACCATCACTCTCAACAGCTAGCCCTTCCAAAGTAATTTCCATCAAATTTTAAGAAAAGATCTACATTTGCACCTTTTACAATCCAACTAACACAAAGCTGAAGCCAATGAACCATTTGAAGCATCAAACAAGTGCCAGTTGGATATTCACAAAACATGAATTCAATAGTGATTTCCATAAAAAAATAATTTTCACTAATTAGGCACACTTCCAGTTTTTTGGTTATGTGAATAAACAAAATTGCCAGATTTAGGAAAGGCAAACCTACGTTTCTAGCATTTGTAGACTTATAGAAAGATTTCGACAATGTTGACTGGAATACTCTCTTTCAAATTCTAATGGTGGCAGGGCTAAAATACAGGGAGCAAAAGGCTATTTACAATTTGTACAGAAAACAGTTATAAGAGTCAAGGGGCATGAAAGGGAAGCAGTAGTTGGGAGGGAGTGAGACAGGGTTGTAGCCTATCCCCGACGTTATTCAATCTGTATATTGAGCAAGCAGTAAAGGAAACAAAAGAAAAATTTGGAGTAGGTATTAAAATCCATGGAGAAGAAATAAAAACTTTGAGGTTCGCCAATGACATTGTAATTCTGTCAGAGACAGAAAAGGACCTCGAAGAACAGCTGAATGGAATGGACAGTGTCTTGAAAGGATGATATAAGATGAACAACAACAAAAGCAAAATGAGGATAATGGAATGTAGTCTAGTTAAAACGGGTGATGCTGAGGGAATTAGATTAGGAAATGAGACACTTAAAGTAGTAAATGAGTTTTGCTGTTTGGGGAGCAAAATAACTGATGATGGTCGTAGTAGAGAGGATATAAAATGTAGACTGGCAATGGCAAGGAAAGCATTTCTGAAGAAGAGAAATTTGTTAACATCGAGTATAGATTTAAGTGTCAGGAAGTCGTTTCTGAAAGTATTTGTATGGAGTGTAGCCATGTATGGAAGTGAAACATGGATGATAAATAGTTTAGACAAGAAGACAATAGAAGGTTTCGAAATGTGGTGCTACAGAAGAATGCTGAAGATTAGATGGGTAGATCACATAATTAATGAGGAGGTATTGAATAGAATTGGGGAGAAGAGAAATTTGTGGCACAGCTTGACTAGAAGAAGGGATCACTTGGTGGGACATATTCTGAGGCATCAAGGGATCACCAATTTAGTATTGGAGGGCAGCATTGAGGGTAAAAATCGTAGAGGGAGACCAAGAGCTGAATACACTAAACAGATTCAGAAGGATGTAGATTGCAGTAGGTACTGGGATTTGAAAAAGCTTGCACAGGATAGAGTAGCATGGAGAGCTGCATCACACCAGTCTCTGGACTGAAGACCACAACAACAACAACAACTGGAAATGAAGTGACAGTGATTGGTGACCATTATCACCATATGATAATACAGTTTTTGTTGCTGCAGTTATATGAATTGAATGTGGAATGCATGTAGTTCCAACATGATGGCGCAACTTGCCACAGTGCCATTGCCACAACAAGGTTGCTGAGAGAAAGATTCCCTGCTCACCTCATCTCTCGCAATGGCAATCAGAACTAGCCACTGAGATCATGTGATCTGACACCATGTGACTTTTTTTTGTGGGGTATGTCAAATCTTGTATTTATGTGGACAACCCATGGCCCACCCCTCAACTCAAGGCAGAAATTAGATGTGTCTTGGACAAAATTCAAGTGGAACTTTGGTCTAGAGTAGTCAAAAATTTTGACCACGGATCGAATGTGTACAGACAAAGCTGTGGAGGACATTTGCCTGACATTTTGTGTCATGTTTAATCACAGTCTTTACAGATAATTTTAAAGCTGGGGAAACCACAACTAAAATAGTTTATATTCATACAATGAACAGTAATTTTAATGGAGGTGTTACAACTATTAAAATGAAAGTGAATGAAATGTCCAATGGTCTGCTGTAACTATATTTGTTCCATTCACTTATAAGCCTGCACAACCTGTTTCATAACTTTTGAGTTGCACTTTCTGGTGCAGATATATATGTCATGTCATAGGTTACAGAATGCCACATAGCAACAATTGGCACAGCTAGGCAAAGTTTTCAGCCATCCTCAATTGATAATAAACCACAGTCAATTGATTAAAAGATCATCACTAATGATGAATGTCATGTGTGCGTTAAGCTGTGAACTGTTCAGTTTCCGATCAGCACCTGGATGGCAGCCACAGCACACATTTCGACAACACACGAGATGCTTGTAGTTTGTGTTGTCATCGGCTGTGTTGGTGGCAAATACATACGAGTGTGTTAGCTTTTGTCACTACAGGGCCCAGTACTTCTCTGAATAACATCTGTGAAGGGCATTTTATTGCTTGACATAGGCCAACAAGAGCATATTTTAATTGGAAGTGTACACAGTTCATTATTTAACACTGACATGGCATTCATCATTGATGATGCTCTTTTTATCAATTGAGGAGGGTTGAAAACTTTACCTAGCCACATCAGTTGTTGCTCTGTGGTATTCTGTAACTTATGGCATAGCATTTATATTTGCACTTGAAGATTCAAATCAGAAGTTGCGAAACTGGTTGTGTGGGTGGTCTGATCAAATACAGCTACAGCTGGTCATTGAACATTTCATTTTAATAGTTTAAATATTGGTATTTATAAAAAAAATGTTCAATATGTGGATTGTCAAGCAATCATGTATAACTTAAAAACTGCATTCTTTATGGGACATTCTATAGCTAGCAGAAAAAAAACAATCTGCTCAATAGAATTACATTCTGCAGCAATTAGGAAAGCTGTGGGAAACACACAGACAGAGCTGTAATGATGAATCATCAGTTTGTGTTTTGTTCACCATCATTTCCATAGTGTCTCATGTTGTATTGATGTACTCGTGATCTGTTTAGCATACAATAGAACGAATTTGACAGTGAATGTCAGCAGTCTGTGCATGCATAAACTGGATGACTGTTCACACTACACAAAGAGTGGGCATGTCAGTTTCTTATGTACTACCATAACCCTCTAACATATATCTGTGTTGCTGGCATCTCTAACTGAGACAGCTCTGTCTTGCTGATGGATCTCATTAGCTGTCACACAAGTGGACAATTTCCTCTGTAACACACCTGCAGTGTAAATTGTAAATTCAAATTACATTTGGATACCATCTTTACCAAACCGAAAAGCTTACATTTTTCAATTTTATTTAGAGTAGCCTTCATGTTTCAATAGAGATTAGGTAAAAAAAATTAGCAATAAGTTTACATTAGGAACCATTCTGCTAGATGGATGTTGTTGATATTGTTTGGGTTGGGCCACATGATTTTGTCATCATTAGGACCCAAATGTTAATAAATAAAATCTCAAACTAACAAATATATGAATCCCAAAAGACCATCATTACAAAGTAAGGAACTGTTAACAGCTATAAAGTACTTAAGGAAGTAAGCAGGAGAAGAGAACAACCTCATAAAAAGATACACTCATACAAGTACCATACCCTGGTGGCTGTGGCTCCTACCACCATAGTATGATTCCATTTGTTAAGGGGCAGTGTTTCATCTTATTCGCTAGAAAGAAATACATGGTCAGGTAGTAGATTTTACTAGCCAGTTCTTCGACTAGTGGCACATGACCTTGTGTGTCTACAGTGAGGTTACTACATTTAGAGTGATTTCACATTTTCTAACATCAGGCTGTGTGTAGGAATCTGTCTCCCAGATTTAGATGAACAAAGCAAAAAGGACTTCTGGTATTGCCCTTTTCAGGTGTGGCAAAATGGTATAATGCACTCTATGGTGACCAGGTGCTGTATCACCAGCAACAATCAATGCAAATTCAGTTCCCACAATAAGAAGGGAAAGTAATAAAGTTTCTCCTTGTTAGAAGAGAAGTCCCAACTTCCCAGCTCATTGGTGGCTTTGCATTGCTGTATGACTGAATCCTGGTTGGTGGTGGGGTTCACTCCTGTAGATTGTTTCACCATTGCGTGGGCTGTTTCTTCTCTGCTGGGTTGTAGAGTACTATTTATTGCTCATTGCATCAATAATTAGATACCCACCAAGAAATCCTGATTTTCTCTCTTATTAATAACAAAATGGTAGAACTATTTATACAGTTCAGAAATTCATGCCCCAATTTCTTTTTTCTGTCCTTAATAATTTGGCAGTATTCTGCCCTCAGTCCCCAAAAGTCTAAACATTCTCTGTAAGTGGCGAGCATTTGAACTGTCACTCAGCATCACACCTGTCCCCCGATTGCGGATCACCATGCCTCATTCATCTAATTGGCAGGTGTACTTTTCAGTTCTCATGATGACTTTGGAATGGATGCTTCAGTACCCTGATGAACTGCATACGTAATGTTATATATTTGTATGTAGATTCTGTTCTAAGTTTGAACATGACCAGCTGACTGTACAGCATCCAGTTAGCCTTGTATAGCATTCATTTCAGCAGCTTCCTATCAGGCACTGCTTGATCCATTCATTGGGAGAAGGGTACTGCAGTACAGATCATTGACCAGCAGTGTATATGTGGGCTCAAGAGAAATCAAGAACTGAATAGCCAAGAACAGCCATGTAGCAGTGCTAAGGTATAAGTTTTCCCCATGATGAGAAAATGTAACTCTTGGGCCCTCTCAACACCTCTGAGTAAAGTGCGCATCATTTATGACGGCGGCCGAGTTTAGGTTCATTCTACGCATCTGACATCACAAAACACAGTCAGCCAATGAACAGAAAACGACGTTGCCAGAGCTCGACTGCAGTGCAGAGCAGGGACGAGTGTCTTCAGTTTTAGAAACGTTCAAGCATAAATAAAGTAATTGAACAAAAGCAATGTCTTGATAGCAGACTTTCTTTTATAGAAAGTTTTGAAAAAGCATTCTTTATACCAGTTGCTTCATATTCTATTAATTAATTAAACCAAACAAGCAATAAGCCTCCTAATTCAGGCGATAGCGAGGAAAGGTGTTTGTATCATTCTCACTAACCGCTTTTTCGCATATAAAGAACAGCAGTAATTGTTTATTTCCTATTATACTTCGATGAAACGTGAGTAATTCATAGTCATACCAACAGTGTTTGTCGGTATTTTGTGTGATATGTTAAAGTCCTTCAGGAGGTCTGTTGAATGACGAGTGCATTAGCGTAATGGTTAAGGTGTATAGCTGCTAAGCGAAAGGGTCTGAGTTCAAACCTTGTTTGGTGCTTAATATTTTCTTTATTTAAAAACAATATCGAAGTGTCTTACTTCTTGAATTTTATTCGTTTGAATGTAATTTTTTGAAATTTCTAGTGGCAACTAAAATCGACCATACAGAAAGTTTACGCTATGGACTTTTACCTCTGAAAACTTCAAAATTTCGTGCAATGGTTTACTACATTTAATGCTGCATAATAACTGTGTTGAACATCGAAACAAAACTGCCGGACGAAGTGGCCATGCGGTTCTAGGCACTGCAGTCTGGAAACGCGAGATCGCTATGGTCGCATGTTCGAATCCTGCCTCAGGCATGGATGTGCGTGATGTCCTTAGGTTAGTTAGGTTTAACTAGTTCTAAGTTCTAGGGGACTAATGACCCCAGAAGATGAGTCCCATACTGCTCAGAGCCATTTGAAATAAAATTAAGTCATTTATGAGGGGAGGGTATCAGTCAAGAAGATGTGTAAAAATCAAATTTTTGGGCCAAATAGTTTTTGTGAAATCAAATTATAAGTGTGTCAAAGCAGTGGGAACACCATGTGTCTGCACAGGCGAACAGTGCAGTGATGACAAAATCGCGCACAGCGCGGAATGCGGGGAGCACATCTCTGTAGCAGCGAAAGGGTTAATGCGGCCATGGTGGCTTTACTTCATAAACTGTGCACTCCCCCCTAAATGTAAGTTTGCGAACTAATACTATGGCCCTGCTTCTCTTGGCGCGTGCAACTGGCAACGCAGCAATCTCCTGCGTCTGGGCGGGCATGCGCGAGCCGCCAAGATAAAAGAATTGAACTACAGAGCCCCTTAGCACATTATGTAAATTAAAATTAAAATCTCTACATAGGCAAAGTGATTGGAGAAGTGTGTGGTGGGGGTCTTCACAGTGTGATCTGTTGTGGAATGCACTATTTATCTTTTTCAACTTGTGGCAAAAAATGGTGGTTGGTATTGAGTACGTCCCACTCTCATGACAATTAAAAACTAATTTCATTGTTACTTTTTATGCAGTGTTTGGCCTAAAGACAATTAAAAGCCAATGTCACCATTGTTTTCATGCAGTTTTTGGCTTCAGAAAATTAAAACTGATTGTAGACTTTTTTTGTAATTTTTGGCCTCAGGACAATTAAAAACTGATTTTTCCCACCCAATGTGTGCACGACCATGCCATCATGGAACTAACTGTTATATCCTAGCCAGTAATGCCAACCGAGCCCGCTGCCAAAAGGTTGGCAGCATCAAAGTCCGGACGCCGTCCGCATAAGCAGCGCCAGCGATACAGGAAATCGCCGCAAGTCTGCGCGCGCCACCGCTGGCTTCTGGCTTCTTAAGCGCTGGAGTCGCGAGCACTAGGACAGTTCTGCATTCGCCGCTCAGTTGTGTACTCGCCACCGAATTGTGTACTTGCTAGTCAGTTGGGTGTTCATCGCAGCAGAGTTGTTGTTTGTCGTCAGCCATCGCTGACCTAGCCGCTCCGACTCGAACTAGACAGATTTCCGTAGACACGGAGTTCACGACCTTGTTTCTGTATTTTCGTGAATAAAGATAAGTACCGACTTTTATTTAATCTGAGTGTTTGGGCTTTCATCTTTCTGTTCACTGTTCCAGCGGACCGGTCGGCCCGCTATTGAAAGTGTGGCGGTGACTTCGTAAGCCGTTTCTACAGCGAATTGTTTGTCGCTACGAACACCGCCACAAAACTAACAGTGCCACAACTGTTGAATGCCAGACTGAAGCACTCATGCATGTTCCATAGTATGGTTGACTTAATGTGCAACTCACACCACAGTTGTCTTACTGCGATTCATTTGTCATTTGTAGCCAGACCCATTCATGGTATGATGCTTTAAGTGCCATCTAGTGGTAAACCTCCGCTCCCCCTCCTCCCCAAAATGTTTTCCATTCTTCGATAATATTCCACTCAAATTTGGAGTCATTTTGAGCAGCAGTTCTTTTTTACAGTGTTTTTAAATTGGAACTTATAATTAATCACCCATACATCAAAAAATGTGTGAATGAAATACAACAGTAAACAGAGTCTTTTTTTTCAGGCTCACTGTTGCCACTTTTAATGATATTCTGCATCTCCCTAGAATCTTCTTCAAATCACTCCTTCTGAAGTTCAATTATTTCAGTCCAAATAATACTGTAGTAGCACATAGTAGAGTTAAGTAGATAATGCTTTTCAACAGTGATACCATACTCATTCAGCTTCTTATATTTAATGTAATGTTGTGTGAGCTGGGATTTTTATGTTTCAGATGTAAGGATTTGACTTCACATACACACATACATACATATGTTTCAATTATCAGGATTCGACTTCACACGTGAGGTCTTTCATCATTGCCTCTAATCTCACTTAATATAAAATAATAGAGACAATTTCAGAAATGTGTCTTCTTCTCTTTCTATCACTGAAAACATATTTTGGTTAAGGTATTAGGGAAATAAATGTCTAGCCACAGTCCAGGTTGCCTGAGGTGCAGAAGTTGCTTCAGAAGTTGCCCACTAATGAATGTAAACCTCCAAATCCACACACTAATGAAGTGCAGCCCATGTTTTTACCCACCGTCAGGATTCAGAAAATTAGGCCGAAGTTCATTTTGTGTGAGACACACACTATTCCATTGTCTTGTCTCTCAGTGGTTGCTGAAGGATGCTCAAAGCTCACTGTACTAGACGATTGGTGGCATTAACCAATTTCCAGCACAGGCTTCCCCAGGTTTGACAGGCCTGCACCCAACCATTTCTGGCCTGTCCACACTCTCTGGAGGTGCTGGTGGTTACCAAATGCAGTTATGACCATTAATGATAGAGACAACAAAATTGTGAGATAAGAAACAGTGATAAAAGAAAGAAGAAATGAAAAAAAGCATGTGCAAAATTGTAATACAGTGAGAGAAAGCAGTAACAGAATAAAAACAAAAGAATGTCACATCATGATTGCAAGAACACGTAGAAAAACAGATAGGCCATAGTTAACCAATAAACTGTAATCAAAGAAGAACAGAAGTTTTCTTATTTATTTATTTAGATTTTTTGTGTGGAGTCATCAGTATGATGTCTTTTACAAATGTGAAACATTTTTAGGTCTTAGTAGTACAAGTAGTAATTAAACACAGTCAATAATGCTTGTTACAATATATTGCAATCTTTCTACACGTTATACAGCAGAAATCTTTAATTTACCACTTACTATAAATTTTATATTTCATAAAAATTATCTTGTTGATTTATAAAAACACTTGAAACATGTCTATCTTGCATATACAGAGTGGAGAAAAATTGTGTCACGAAATTTTAACCCTGGATAGCTGATGACAGTAGGAACCAAAATTACTAATGTTGTGTAGGTCGACAACGCACCATTTTTAAACTATGGAAACTTGGTACCATGCGCTCCCATTAGCCGTGGGATTGCCCTGTTACTGGATGCTCTGGACTACACATGACCATGAGTGCTTTGCCTGCCGGAGATAATATACAGTTTTCAGGGTTTGGGTGGGCACCACTTTTGACAATGGGCTGAGAAGAAACAGGCCATTGGTGACTTTGTTACACACAGCATTAATGTGGTTAATCCACCAAAGGTTTGAGTCCAGATGGACACCTACGAATTTATAGCTGTTTGTGTCCTCTGCCATTATCCCTCATACCTCATTTATGCATGAGTGGGGTGAGCTGCCAGTTGCAAATACACTCCTGGAAATTGAAATAAGAACACCGTGAATTCATTGTCCCAGGAAGGGGAAACTTTATTGACACATTCCTGGGGTCAGATACATCACATGATCACACTGACAGAACCACAGGCACATAGACACAGGCAACAGAGCATGCACAATGTCGGCACTAGTACAGTGTATATCCATCTTTTGCAGCAATGCAAGTTGCTATTCTCCCATGGAGACGATCGTAGAGATGCTGGATGTAGTCCTGTGGAACGGCTTGCCATGCCATTTCCACCTGGCGCCTCAGTTGGACCAGCGTTCGTGCTGGACGTGCAGACCGCGTGAGACGACGCTTCTTCCACTCCCAAACATGCTCAATGGGGGACAGATCCGGAGATCTTGCTGGCCAGGGTAGTTGACTTACACCTTCTAGAGCACGTTGGGTGGCACGGGATACATGCGGACGTGCATTGTCCTGTTGGAACAGCAAGTTCCCTTGCCGGTCAAGGAATGGTAGAACGATGGGTTCGATGACGGTTTGGATGTACCGTGCACTATTCAGTGTCCCCTCGTCGATCACCAGTGGTGTACGGCCAGTGTAGGAGATCGCTCCCCACACCATGATGCCGGGTGTTGGCCCTGTGTGCCTCGGTCGTATGCAGTCCTGATAGTGGCGCTCACCTGCACGGCGCCAAACACGCATACGACCATCATTGGCACCAAGGCAGAAGCGACTCTCATCGCTTAAGACGACACGTCTCCATTCGTTCCTCCATTCACGCCTGTCGCGACACCACTGGAGGCGGGCTGCACGATGTTGGGGCGTGAGCGGAAGACGGCCTAACGGTGTGCGGGACCGTAGCCCAGCTTCATGGAGACGGTTGCGAATGGTCCTCGCCGATACCCCAGGAGCAACAGTGTCCCTAATTTGCTGGGAAGTGGCGGTGCGGTCTCCTACGGCACTGCGTTGGATCCTACGGTCTTGGCGTGCATCCGTGCGTCGCTGTGGTCCGGTCCCAGGTCGACGGGCACGTGCACCTTCCGCCGACCACTGGCGACAACATCGATGTACTGTGGAGACCTCACGCCCCACGTGTTAAGCAATTCGGCGGTACGTCCACCCGGCCTCCTGCATGCCCACTATACGCCCTCGCTCAAAGTCCGTCAACTGCACATACGGTTCACGTCCACGCTGTCGCGGCATGCTACCAGTGTTAAAGACTGCGATGGAGCTCCGTATGCCACGGCAAACTGGCTGACACTGACGGCGGCGGTGCACAAATGCTGCGCAGCTAGCGCCATTCGACGGCCAACACCGCGGTTCCTGGTGTGTCCGCTGTGCCGTGCGTGTGATCATTGCTTGTACAGCCCTCTCGCAGTGTCCGGAACAAGTATGGTGGGTCTGACACACCGGTGTCAATGTGTTCTTTTTTCCATTTCCAGGAGTGTATTAGTATCTGAGATTTGCTTACATTGCCTTTAGTGCTTGAGTGTGGAAATATGTACTTAATTCCAAACCTCATTCGTTGCTGAAAATTCCAGTTCCTCACAGCCTTCACCGTAGAATAAAACTGATTAAAGGGGTCTACAGGGCCATGCTTAGGTCTTTGCTAAATCCTTGCTGTGATTCAGTAAGCATTTCATGTCTTGAGAAAAAGGCTCCGAGTTGCGATAGGATAACTATTTCAAATATAATTAGAAATATCTTCTTTACTTCCTTTTCAATGAAATGGCTAAATTACTCTTATTTTTAAGGCACTTGCATATATGTCTTCATTAAGACTGCAGTTGATAAGGCAGATAAGGAGTTCATTTATTTCATTGGCACAATTCTTTAACACCACATTTGGGATGCCATCCCACCCAGATGAGTGCTTGTTCTTTAGCATTGAAGATCTCATTGATTCACCTCCAAAAATTCAACCCTTATTCCCTCTGTGATATTATTTGCTGTGTCAGCCTGTAGCTGTATAACAGGGACTGGTTGGTCAAAAGGTGATATAAATTGCTTATTGAACAAATTACCTACTGCATTTGAATCTTTCACTAGCTGCCCCTCACGTTTAATGCTACCCGGTTCACATTGCACCAGGTTGCGATTTGTGCTTCTACCAGTGGGGGGGATGTCTTAGGGGGTTACTAGCTTGGACCGTGGCATTACGCATGGTTAAACAGCTATTTATAAATAGATGTTAATGCCGATACTCACTACTGACGCGTATGCATTATCAGAAAAGCCATCCCTTGTTATATCTTTAAAAGTACATTATAGGTCAAACTTATTTACAAAATCATCTACATACAGGTACAGATATACGAGGGGAATTCAAAACGTAGAGGCACATTTGTGAAAAGTTGTACTTATTCTGATGATAGAAAACTGAAACATATTAATAGTGTTAATAGTAAGACTTATTAAAAACTTTCAGTGTTCGGCTCCACAAATTTACATTATATGTATAGTTTTACTCCATTGTGTGGGAAAAAAACATCCCAGGTTGGGATGCATAAACTAAAACCAGAAGAGGGGATGGTCTGATGCAGAGGGGGGGAAATCCTCTCACCCCCCTGCAAATCGCACACTGCATTGCACCTTGCTGGTGGTTTTACAATGTTTATTGATTAGTCTCCAGGATGTCTTACCTATGTTGGCTGAATGCCCTATTGTGTCGCCATTTTATGTGTTTCCTCAAATGTGAAAGGTCCATCTCAAAGGTTTTTTTGGCTTGATTGTGCTTCTCCTTAAATATACGTAACTTTATTTCTTTATACAAACAGTCAAGATCATATATATTTTGCCTTAATTCAACTAGCCTAGGTAGAAGTTTCAGTCTACTATTACTTATATATAACAGTTGTTTCTGGTTATTTCTTTGAAAGGACAGCAGTAGTCAAAATGCCACAAAATGGCTCTATAAAATTCACCCCATTTTCTTTCTGACCCTTTAGTTTGGTAAATGCTGTCCCATTTCTCCCCTGCTAGCTTTGTCTTTGTAAAAAATGAAAAAGTAAATGCTGTCCCATTTCTCCCCTGCTAGCTTTGTATTTGTAAAAAATGAAAGTTTTTCAAATAATATTTTGAGTTTAAATTAATGTGTTTTGCGTTTAGTTGTGCAACATGACTGACATGCTGTTCTTTGTTTCAGTTGCAACTTGCAGAAATTATAATAAGTGTAGCTTAGTATTTGTAGTGTGCATATTATTTACTATGAATGGTGTACATTTCCTGTGTATATTTTGGCCTGTAACTGTTCCTTTCTCTGCTTACAGAAATGAGAACAAACCAGCACTCAGAGATTACTGGAAATTATTGCCAAAACTGTACATCAAAAACATACCAGTGTGGTGTGATTTCCCTCAGTGGACATGTGTTAACAGAGAAATTGAGCATGACAACTTCAAACTACAAAAACTGTGTAAAAAATTACATCATGTGGACCTACTACATATAAGCAAAAGTGAAGTGTGAAAAACATACCAGGCACGGACTCAACTTAAACAGAAATGGAAAGCCAGTTATCAAACCATATAATGGAGCTTTGTAATGAACTGCATAAAACCATGAATCCAATCATCCTAGATAATAATCAAAACATTTTTTAGGCACAGGAAGCAACATGAAAGTGTCAAACTAACACCCTGGATTTGAAAGAATCCTGTTCCAATGGTGAGGAAACCAGCTTGGAAGTGAATAAATTGTCAATGCAGTGTTGTGTGAAAGACCTGTTTAATAATTTCACTGATACAGAATCCTCTGTCATAAGGGATTATGAAGTATATAGAATGAAAGGTAAACAAATTAGATCAGTACCCCTTAGGATAATGTGATAATTGTGCCGCAGTGTCTTAGAACTAACTCAATTTGCTACAAGTGTTTGTGGATGAGCATTCACCACACCCATTAGTTACAGAACATGAACTGAAACTCAACAAAATTGAGTATCATAAATTAGATGGTTATGAATTAGCGTATGGTTACTGCAAGCAACAAGGGAGGTGTGATGGCAATATTTGTTAATGAGCACCTTACACTTAAGGAAATTCATTTATTGCTTATTGAAGGTGTTAATGTTTGTGCTACTCAGAAGCCATTTATTCTCCATTATTTTAGTTGCTTTTTGTGCTACACAGCTAAAGTACTCTAACAACTGACAAAAGTGACCTGAGTAATGAAAATCAGCACTTTGGCAGTTGACAGTGTCTTTAACATTGTTGTTGGCTATTGCATAATTTATTTTATCAGGTGAACATCAACAACTGAGGAACATCATTTATGGTATTTATAGGATAAATTATTTTACTAGAGCTTGACTCTGTTGCTCTAGTGTCAGAGCTTACTATATTTGTGAGATTATATGAATTTAATATATCTTTTAGTTTCATGTACGTTATAGTACAAGAGTTTGCATCAGTCTTTAGCTCTGCAACTGTACTAACATCAGTGGGGCTATTTGCCCTGTTCAAACACATCAGTATTTGGTGGGCACTACAGTACAATAACTCATGTTTAGATAATCCACTTGACTGGGTGCTTAAGTGGACCACAGCACCAGCCATTTCAATTGTTCTTTCTTTAGTGTATTGTCCAGTAAATGTGATTACTTAAGTGTAAGATGTTCATTAACAAATACTGCCACCACACTTCCCTTGTGTTATTGCTTGCAGTAATCATCTGTTAATTCATAACCATCTAATTTGTGATACTTAATTTTGTTGACTTTCAGTTCATGTTCTGTAATTACTAATCCACAACTGCTTGTAGCAAATTGAGTTATTTCTAAGACACTGCAGCACAATTACTCACATTATCCTAAGGGGTACCGATCTCATTTGTTTACCTTTCATTCTACACACTACATAACCCCTTATGATAGGGGACTCTGAATCTGTGAAACTATTGAACAGGTCTTCCACACAGCACTGCAGTGACAATTTACTCACTTCCAAGCTGATTTCCTAACCATGTGAACAGGATTCTTTCAAATCCAGGATGTTAGTTTGACACTTTCACATTGCTTCCTGTGCCTAAAAATACATTTTGATTATTATCTAGGATGATTGGGTTCATGGTTTTATGCAGTTCATTACAAAGCTCCATTATATGGTTTGATAACTTCAGCTTCCCATTTCTGTTTAAGTTGAGTCTGTGCCTGGTATGTTTTTCACACTTCATTTTGCTTATATGTAGTAGGTCCACATGATGTAATTTTTTACACAGTTTCTGAAGCTTGAAGCTGTTGTGCTCAATTTCTCTGTTAACACACATCCACTGAGGGAAATCACACCACACTGGTATGTTTTTGATGTACAGTTTTGGCAATAACTTCCAGTAATCTCTGAGTGCTGGTTTGTTCTCATTTTTGTAAGCAGTGAAAGGAATAGTTAGGTGCCAAATTATGCACAGGAAATGTACACCATTCATAGTAAATAATATGCACACTACAAATACTAATTATAATTTCTGCAAGTTACAACTGAAACAAAGAATAGCATGTCAGTCATGTTGCACAACTAAACACAAAACACATTAATTTAAATTCAAAATATTATTTGAAAAGCTTTCATTTCTTACAAAGACAGAGATCACACACCCCAAACAAAACAATTGATGTCCAGACTTACTCTTACAGTGAGCATTTCAAATATCATTTGTTTTCAAAGAAAAATAAAGTCAACACAAAGAAGAACTATTTACAGAATTGTAGCTTATGAATATAAACATAACCCTACAGATCCTCCTCAGTGTTTAAGTTAATTATTTAAACAATGGAAAATCCAGGATGGAATAATGACAATATTATGAAAAGGAGAGTTTGCTACTCACCATCAGTGGAAATGTTGGGTCGCAGACAAGCAGAAACAAAAAGATGGCTAATTAAGTAAGCTTTCAGCCCCTGAAAGCTTTATGCAAGTGTCTTTTGATTGTACCTGTCTTCAAATTGAGATGTCTTCTTTTCATTAAGTTAATTATTTATACTTTTTGGCGAATTTCACAACTCAGATAAATCATATATCTTTCTTTTGTGACACTCTTTGAGATGTGGGTAACTCACTCACAAGTGAAGTGTTCTGTTAGAGTGAAATATTTTGTTCTTCCCTCCAGGACATCGTAGAAGTCTTTCTTAGGTGCTAGATGGCTTTGACTTTGTCATTCCTCACAAATACATGAGTCATTCTATGCAGATCTTTACTAATGAATTGTGTTTCTTGTATCTTGTGGGAACATTCTGAAGGGCACAGTTTATCTGTATGTTGGTGTAACTGAGAAGAAAATGTTTGTTTGTTTTCTGACCTTACAGTGAAATCACCAATCAACGTTAAAGCTGTGCCTTACAACACCGCAGCAGCTGATGAGTTACTTTCTTCTCTCACACAGCTACATGGTTCTAGGAGAACCGTAGGAACAATGTCACTCCATTTACTATTACTATCTGCTCTGATTGTTGCCTTCAATGTTTGATGGAATACGTCTACCTGTATTTCCCCATTTTATTGTGGATGGTACGCCATAGCCTGTGTTGATTTAGAACCTCAAATCTGAGCTAATGCATGGAAAAGCTCTGGATGAACTGTGCTCCTTGTTCAGTCACTACGTGGTTAGGTACTCCAAGTATAGTGATTTAGAAGTTATAAAATGCTCACGCCACTGTTCCCACATGAACATTGTGCAGTGAAATTACTTCTGTCCAGTTACTGAACTGATAAATGCCCATTAAACAATATAATGCATTCATCTGAGGGAGGCAACAGGTCAATCAGGTTGATGTGTGTCACTTTGAATCGTCTCTCTGTACTTGGAAACTGGGCAACAGCAGATTTAGTATGTCTAGTCACTTTTGGCATGCTATGCATTAGTTTGCCCATTTTTGGATAGCTTGTGATGGTTGACCAAATAAATCTGCATGTGAGTAACTTCATGGAAGACTTAATACCAGGATGTGTCATACTATGGTAAAGCTGAAAATCAGAATATCGAACTTGGTGAGGAATACAAGGATGAATGTTGATACACTGCATCATAATAATCTTCCACCAGGGGTTTAATGTTGTGTAAACTTCCATGAGGTACAAGGGCTACACCAAAGTTTCTGGAACTGTTTATTACTCACTTGAACAACTGCTATCTTCATGTAATCAGTTGGTACTGTTTCTTCCAGCCTGGATAGGTTATCAGACACAGTATTTTCTTTTTCCAGAAGTATGTCTGATATCTATTGTAAATTATATCTACTGTAAATTGTGACATGAACTGCAGGTAACACAACTGGATAGGGTTTACTTTATCATTTTGTTGTTTAAAAGCATGCATCATAGGAACATGGTCAATGATCATACTGCAGATGATCGTCCTTCAAGCAGTTATTTAAAACCTTATTGTCATGTTCATACTGGGAAGTTCCCTATTATATGACGAATATTTCTTCTTGGTGGCGAGAACTATTGAGAGTAGAAACCAGTTGCTTTTCATATTCCTTCTTCTTGTTATTGCAGCACTGCACCAGGTGCAAACATCATAAGTGTCTGAAAATAATGCAAGTTCATTGTTTACATTAAGGAATGTTAAAAGGGCTGCATTTACAAAGTCCATTTTGCAGTTCTTGAACTGCTTTACTGTATCTTCTGTCCACTAAATGCTTCTATTGTAATTTTTCTTCGTTTTTTTTCAAATAATCTTTAGGATAGCTTGAAGTTTTGCAGTATATTCTGAATGCCTTCAGTAAAAATTCAGTATGCTAAGCAAACAACATAATTATGAGGCAGTTCCTGGGCATTTTAAATTGTTTATTGCTTGCACTTGTTTTTGGTCTGGTTGGGTACCTTCTGGAGTAATCACATGACCTAAAAAGTTAATTTCTTAACTCCAAACACAGATTTTCTAACATTAATCCTTAAATCAAAATTGTTCAGTCATTCAAAAAGGATAGTTAAATGTTGAATGCATTCTTCTGAAGAGCTAAAAGCTGTCAGTATGTCATCTGTGTAATCAAAACAGAAATCTAAGTTTCTCAAAACTTGCTTATTAAATCTCTGAAAGGTACTGGGTGCATTCCTGAGGCGAAGTGGCATGAAATTGAATTCATAAAGTCCAGGAGCTGTGATAACAGCACTGTTTTCCTTATCACTTTCAGTTAGTGGGATTTGGTAATATGATTTCAGTAGATCAACTTCAGAGAATAGTTTCTTTCCAACAAGGATCAAATCTATATCATTTACGTGAGGAACTGGATAGTGGTCATACATATAGTGGTCAGGAAGGGTCCAGTGTGTCAAAAAAAATGGAGACTATGTTGAAAAATAGACAAAAGTGTAAGCTTTTCAACGATGTATAAATTAATAACAATAAACAATGTTTTCTATTTGTAAAAAATATGGGAACTTTAGTTTTGGTACAACTCTCATTACATGAACAAATCAAAGTGACTCAAGTAATAAACAGTTATTAAAAAGAGTTTATACATAATGAAATACTCAGTTTTGAACACTGGTTGATGCCTAGCAGTGTAATTCATGTCCTGTACACTAATCAAACCAGAGGGCTACGTAGTGCTGAAATGGAAACAGGAAAGAGGCCAATGGGTAGGACAATTACTAATTAAGGTTGAGTCCAGGAGGGTTACAGGAACGTGGGTGTAGTGTATTGTAGAGTGAGTTCCCACCTGTGCAATTCGAAAATCTGGTGTTGGTGGAAGGGATCCTGTTGGTAGAGGTTGTGTAACAGTCATTGAAATGAAGAACATTGTGTTGGGTTGAGTACTCGGCAACAGGGAAGTACAGCTGTTTCTTTTCCACAATATGTCAGTAGCCATTCATGTGGACAGACAGCTTGTTGGTTGTCATGTCCCACACATAATGCAGCACAGCAGTTGCAGCTTAACTTATAGATCATGACTGATTTTACAGGTAGCAGTGCCTCTGATGGGATACGTGAGTTTGCCTGAACTGATGAGATGATATGTGGGACAGGTCTTGTGTCTAGGTCTATTACAGTGATATGAGCCATGAGGCAAGGGTTTGGGAGCAGTTGTTGTATAGAAATGGACAAAGATATTGTGTAGGTTCAGTGAGCGATGGAATACCACAGTGGGAAAGGTGGGAAGGATAGTGGGTAGGACATTTCTCATTTCAGGGCACCACGAGACGTAGTCGAACCCCAAGCGGAGAATGTAATTCAGTTGCTCTAGTCATGCGTGGTACTGAGTCACTACAGGAATGATCCTCTGTGGCCAGACAGTGGGACTTTGGGAGGTGGTGGGTGACAGAAAAGATAGGGCATAGGAAATCTGTTTTTGTTAGAAGTTGGAAGGGTAAGTATGGGCTGTGAAGGCCTCAGTAAGACCCTCAGTGTATTCCGAGAGGGACTCTCATCACTACAGATGTGATGGCCACAGGTGAATAGGCTGTATGGAAGGGACTTCTTGGTATGGAATGGGTGGCAGCTGTCAGAGTGGAGGTATTGATGTTGGTTGGAAGATTTACTTTGAACAAAGGTACTGATGTTGCCACCGACATTGAGGAAGGTACCTTTTTGGGTTGAGTAGGGCCAGGTGAAGTGAATGGGAGAGAAGGTGTTGCCTGGAGGAATGTGGATAGAATGTCCTCCCCCTCGATCCAAATCACGAAGGTGGCATCAATGAATCTGAACTGTATGAGGGTTTCGGATTCTGGGTGTTCCTCATGTGAACCATGGACCTTGCCGTTGGTTGGGAGGCTTGCGTGCCTCGACGATACAGTTAGCTGCACCGCAGGTGCAACCACAACGGAGGAGTATCTGTTGAGAGACCAGACAAATCTATTGTTCCTGACGAAGGGCAGCTGCCTTTTCAGTAGTTGCAGGGACTAAAATCTGGGTGATTGAACTGGCCTTGTAACATCAACCAGAACAGCATTACTGTGCTGGTACTGTGAATGGCTGAAAACAAGGGGAAACTACAGCTATAATTTTTCCCGAGGACATGAAGCTTTACTGTATGGTTAAATAGTAATGGCATTCTCTTGGGTAAAATATTCTGGAGGTAAAATAGTCCCCCATTCAGGGACTACACAGGAGGATGGCATTATGAGGAGAAACAAAACTGGTGTTCTACAGATCGGAGCATGGAATGTCAGATCCCTTAATCAGACAGGCAGGTTAGAAAATTTAAAAAGGGAAATGGATAGGTTAAAGTTAGATGCAGTGGGAATTAGTTACGTTTGGTGGTGGAGGAACAGGACTTCTGGTCAGGTGGACACAGGGTTATAAATACAGAATCAAATAGGAGTAATGCAGTAGTAGGTTAAAAAAATAAAAATAAAAAAAAATAAATAGGAATGCGGATAAGCTACTATGAACAGCATAGTGAATACGTAATTGTAGCAAGATAGACAAGAAGCCCATGCCTACCACAGTAGTACAAGTTTATATGCCAACTAGCTCTGCAGATGATGAAGAAATGCATGATAAGATAAAAGAAATTATTCATATAGTTAGGGAAGATGAAAATTTAATAGCCATGGGGGACTGGGATTTGACAGTAGGAAATGAAAGAGAAGGATAAATAGTAGGGGAATATGGACTGGTAAGGAATGAAAGAGAAAGAAGCTGCCTGGTAGAATTTTGCACAGAACGTAACTTAACCGTAGGTAATACAGGGTGTACATAAAGTCCAGGAACACTTTCAATCATTTATTGCACAAGAACTAAACATTGTACAGATGTCATACATATTGCATTTAGAAGAGAAAATCTGAAAGATTTTTTTTACACACATTCAATACACGAACTCTGAGTGACCAAGCAGACATCAATATGGTAATCAAATTCTTGCCATACCCGTCCCAGCATGGTATTGTCGACTGTGGCTTGCCGTATTCTCCCGGAGCTCTGCTACATTACGTGGTAGAGGCAGTACATACACCAGATCTTTAATGTGTCCCAACAGAAAAAAGTCACACAGAGTGAGATCTGGTGATCGGGGAGGCCATTTCCAACACATAGAAAGCTCACTCCGCACCTAAACTCGCCATGTTTGTGACTAGCACACACTAAAATTCCATGCGGGAAAAATATATCCAAAAACAAAGATGATGAGACTTTCAAACAAAAGCGCTGGCAGGTCGATAGACACACAAACAAACACAAACATACACACAAAATTCAAGCTTTCGCAACAAACAGTTGCTTCGTCAGGAAAGAGGGAAGGAGAGGGAAAGACGAAAGGATGTGGGTTTTAAGGGAGAGGGTAAGGAGTCATTCCAATCCCGGGAGCGGAAAGACTTACCTTAGGGGGAAAAAAGGACAGGTATACACTAGCACACACACACACACATATCCATCCGCACATACACAGACACAAGCAGAATGTCTGCTTGTACGGAGGATCAAGGATGTAAAAAGACAGGGGCTAGTAGAAATACTGAATTTAATTGATGAAAGGAGAAAATATAAAAGTGCATTAAATGAAGCAGGCAAAAAGGAATACAAACATCTCCAATAGGAAGTGCAAAATGGTAAAGAAGGAATGGCTCGAGGACAAATTTAAGGATGCAGAACCATATATCACTAGGGGTAAGATAGATGCCACTTACAGGAAAATTAGAGAGACCTTTGGAGAAAAGAGAACCACCAATATGAATATCCAGAGCTCAGATGGAAAACCAGTCCTAAGCAAAGAAGGGAAAGCAAAAAGGTGGAAGGAGTATATAGAGGGTCTATACAAGGGCGATGTACTTGAGGGCAATATTATATAGTAAATAGAAAAGGACATAAATGAAGGTAAGATGGTAGATATGATACTGAAGAATTTGACAGAGCACTGAAAGACCTAAGTAGAAACGAGGCCCCTGGAGTAGACAATATTCCGTTAAAACTACTGATTACTTTGAGAGAACGAGCCATGACAAAATCCTTCCATCTGGTGAGTGAGAAGTATGAGACAGGTGAAATACCCTCAGATTTCAAGAACAACATAACAACTCCAATTTCAAAGAAAGCATGTGCCGACAGGTGTGAGAATTACTGAACTACGAGTTTTTATAAGTCATGGTTGCAAAATACTAACACGAATTCTATATAGACAAATGGAAAAACTGGTAAAAGCCAACCTCAGCGAAGATCAGTTTGGATTCCGTAGAAAAGTAGGAACACGTGAGGCAATACTGACCCTAAGACTTACCTTAAAAGAGAGGTTAAGGAAAGACAAACCTACGTTTATGTGTTTGTAGATTTAGAGAAAGCTTTTGACAATGTTGACTCAATACCCGCTTTCAAATTCTGAGGGTGGCAGAGGTAAAACACAGGGAGCAAACGCCTATTTACAATTTGTACAGAAACCAGATGGCAGTTATGAGAGTCGAGGGGCATGAAAAAGAAGCAGTGGTTGAGAAGGGAGTGAGACAGGGTTGTAGTGTATCCCTGATGTTATTCAGTCTGTACATTGAGCAAGCAATAAAGGAAACAAAAGAAAATTTGGAGTAGGAATTAAAATCCAGTGCAAAGAAACCTTGAGGTGTGTCAATGACATTGTAATTCTGTCAGAGACAGCAAAGGACTTGGAAGAGCTGTTGACCAGTATGGACAGTGTCTCAGGAGGAGGATATAAGATGAATATCAACAAAAGCAAAATGAGGATAATGGAAGGTAGTTGAATTAAATCAGGTGACACTGAAGGAATCAGATTAGGAAATGAGACACATAAGTAGGAAATGAGTTTGGTTACTTTGCCAGCAAAATAACTGATGATGGTCGAAGTAGAGAGGATACAAATGTGGACTGTTGATGGCAAGGAAAGTGTTTCTGATGAAGAGAAATTTGTTAACATCGAGTATTGAGTTAAGTGACAGGAAGTCTTTTCTTAAAGTATTTGTTTGAACTATAGCAATGTATGGAAGGGAAACATGGACAATAAACAGTTTAGACAAGAAGAGAATAGAAGCTTTCGAAATTTAGTGCTACATAAGAATGCTGAAGATTTGATGGGTAGATCACAGAACTAATGAGGAGGTACGGAACAGAAGTGGGGAGAAGAGGAATTTGGGGTCCAACTTGACTAGAAGAAAGGATCGGTTGATAGGACTCCTTCTGAGGCATCAAGGGATCACCAGTTTACTACTGGAGGGAAGTGTGGAGGGTAAAAATCATAGAGGGAGACCAAGAGATGAATACACTAAGCAGATTCAGAAGGATGTAGGTTGCAGTAGGTATTTGGAGATGAAGAGGCTTGAACAGGATGGAGTAGCACAAAGAATTGCATCAACACAGTCTTTGGACTGAAAATGACAACAACAGAAAGGATTCCTCTATATGGCCCATGAATAGGTTGGCATAGGATGATGCCATGTGGGTGCCCATAGCCATACCCCTGGATTTGTTTGTAGGTGATGCCTTCAAAGGAGAAATAGTTGGAGAGGATACAGTTGGTCATGGCAACTAGGAAGGAGGTTCTTGGTTTGGAATCTGTCAGGTGTTGGGAAAGGTAGTGTTTAATAGCAGTAAAGCCATGGTCATTAAGGATGTTAGAGTCAAATGAGATGGCATCAGCAGTGATGAGCAGGGCACTGTGCAGTAGAGGAACAGGAACTGTGGAGAGCTGATGGAGGAAAGAGTTGGTATCTTTTATAGGAGGGAAGGTTGCGGGCAAAAGGCTGAAGGTTTTGGTCTACAAGAGCGGAGATTCTCTCAGTGGAGACACAGTAACCGCCCACAATGGGGCATATTGGGTGATCAGGTTTATGGATTTTAGGGAATAATGGAAGGTAGGAGTGTGAGTAGTGGTAGGGGTGAGCAGAGAGATGGATTCTGGAGAGAGGTTCTGGGACAGACGTAAGGATTTGAGGAAAGAATGGAGATCCTGCTGGATTTCTGGAATTGGAACACTGTGGAAGGGTTTGTAGGTGGATTAATCTGACAGATGGTGGAGTCCTTCTGCCAGGTAATCCTTGCGGTTCAAAACAACATTAATGGAGCCTTTGTCAGAATGTAGGATTATAAGGTTGGGATCAGTTTTTGGGTGGTGTATTGCGGTTCTTCCTGCAGACGTAAGGTTAGTTTACATGTTGAGAGTTGTGGGGAATGATGGTGAGGCACGGTTCAAGGTTAAGAAATCAGGCCCCTTCTCTGTTCCCATTTCAGCACAACACAGCCCTCTACACCACCAATACACCCAATCTTTCATTGTTGTTGTTGTAGTTGTTGTTGTGGTCTTCAGTCCTGAGACTGCTTTGATGCAGCTCTCCATTCTACTCTATCCTGTGCAAGCTTCTTCATCTCCCAGTACTTACTGCAACCTACATCCTTCTGAATCTGCTTAGTGTATTCATCTCTTGGTCTCCCTCTACAATTTTTACCCTCCACACTGCCCTCCAATGCTAAATTTGTGATCCCTTGATGCCTCAGAACATGCACTACCAACCGGTCCCTACTTCTTGTCAAGTTGTGCCACAAACTTCTCTTCTCCCCTATTCTATTCAATACCTCCTAATTAGTTACGTGATCTACCCATCTAATCGTCAGCATTCTTCTGTAGCACCACATTTCGAAAGCTTCTATTCTCTACTTGTCCAAACTATTTATCGTCCATGTTGCACTTCCATACATGGCTACACTCCATACAAATACTTTCAGAAACGGCTTCCTGACACTTAAATCTATACACAATGTTAACAAATTTCTCTTCTTCAGAAATGCTTTCCTTGCCATTGCCAGTCTACATTTTATATCCTCTCTACTTCGACCATCATCAGTTATTTTGCTCCCCAAATAGCAAAACTCCTTTACTACTTTAAGTGTCTCATTTCCTAATCTAATTCCCTCAGCATCACCCGACTTAATTAGACTACATCCCACTACCCTCGTTTTGCTTTTGTTGATGTTCATCTTATATCCTCCTTTCAAGACACTGTCCGTTCCGTTCAACTGCTCTTCCAAATCCTTTGCTGTCTCTGACAGAATTACAATGACATCAGCGAACCTCAAAGTTTTTATTTCTTCTCCATGGATTTTAATACCTACTCCAAAATTTTCTTTCATTTCCTTTACTAATTGCTCAATATACATACTAAATGACATCGGGGAGAGGCTACAACCCTGTCTCACTCCCTTCCCAACCGCTGCTTCCCTTTCATGCCCCTCGACTCTTATAACTGCCATCTGCTTTCTGTACAAATTGTAAATAGCCTCTCACTCCCTGTATTTTACCCCTGCCATCTTTAGAATTTGAAAGAGAGTATTCCAGTCAACATTGTCGAAAGCTTTCTCTAAGTCTACAAATGCTAGAAACGTAGGTTTACCTTTTCTTCATCTTTCTTCTAAGATGAGGCATAAGATCAGTATTGCCTCACGTGTTCCAACATTTCTACGGAATCCAAACTGATCTTCCCCGAGGTCGACTTCTACAAGTTTTTCCATTCGTCTGTAGAGAATTTGCATTAGTATTTTGCAGCTGTGACTTATTAAACTGATAGTTCGGTAATTTTCACATCTGTCAACACCTGCTTTCTTTGGGATTGGAATTATTATATTCTTCTTGAAGTCTGAGGGTATTTCGCCTGTCTCATACATCTTGCTCACCAGATGGTAGAGTTTTGTCATGACTGGCTCTCCCAAGGCCGTCAGTAGTTCTAATGGAATGTTGTCTACTCCCGGGGCCTCGTTTCGACTCAGGTCTTTCAGTGCTCTGTCAAACTCTTCACGCAGTATCGTATCTCCCATTTCATCTTCATCTACATCCTCTTCCCATTTCCATAATATTGTCCTCAAGTACATCGCCCTTGTATAGACCCTCTATATACTCCTTCCACCTTTCTGCTTTCCCTTCTTTGCTTAGAACTGGGTTTCCATCTGAGCTCTTGATATGCATACAAGTGGTTCTCCTTTCTCCAATGGTCACTTTAATTTTCCTGTAGGCAGTATCTATCTCACCCCTAGTGAGATAAGCCTCTACATCCTTACATTTCTCCTCTAGCCATCCCTGCTTAGCAGTTTTGCACTTCCTGTCAATCTCATTTTTTTCCTTTTTGCCTGCTTCATTTACTGCATTTTTATATTTTCTCCTTTCATCAATTAAACTCAATATTTCTTCTGTTACCCAAGTCTTTCATACTTCTCTCCTACTATACTACCTCTCTCCCCTGCCCTCCATCTAACCTCCCAAATGCACCTGGCTGCCCCATCCTTTCTCCATATTGTCCCTGCGCACTCCCACAAACAGCACTTTACTATCCTCCAACCTGCCGTGCTATCCTTCCTCACCCAAGCTTCCTTGCTTATCCCCACCACCTGGTTGCCTCTCCCATGGTGCACCGCCGCTCACAGACTGGCTTCAGCTGCTGGAGACTGTGGTCATGTGGTGTGTGTGTGTGTGTGTGTGTGTGTGTGTGTGTGTGTGTGTGTGTGTGTCCAAAACCTCACTTTTCGACAGTCTTTTTGTTGTACCTATCTGCAACTCTCATTATGGTGGGTAACAACTATCCTTTTCATAATATTGTTACAGTCCATCCTGGATTTTCCATTGTTTAATCTATAGATGTTCAGTCTGGACTACTACTTCTAAATATCACTTGACACTAGGCATTTACAGTCCAATGATCTTCATTTATAGCACATGGCTGTAACACCTGGCACCTGCTGATATGCACTGGCAGGTACACTGGAACTGTTGCTTTGCAAGCTGGAACAGGAACAGTTGTGTTTGGTGAACCTCTATTTATTCACAACCAGTGGAATGATGTCTATCTGTGCTCTATTTTGCGGAAGAGGAAAGAATAGCCAGTGATCAGTGCCCTCTGTGGCTGCTGACATAACTAGTGGCAGTTGTAGTCAACTATTTGAAGGTCTCATGGAGAAAGCGTAAATCAGTTCCAGTGAATGAATACCATCTAGACTGTGACATATCAGAATGTTGAGATGCCTGGTATGAAGACTGCTTACTTGGCACCCCCTGTAGATATTCACTGTGTACCATGTGATTGTGGACACGGCAAGAAGAAACCCACAAATTAAAAAAAAGCATGTGCTCTCTAACTTCATTTATTATTTCTAGGAATGGAAAACAAAGTATGACACACTGCAGGGAAAAATAAGTGCCCTGCAGCCTGTTGTAAGGGGGGAAAAAACTTAACAGCAAAAAAATCTGAAATTGGAGGCAAATAGAAAATGAGAGTAATAAATGTTTAGAGGAGAAGATAACGAAATAAACTAAAGCCAAAATTAAGAGCAGAAATGTAGCAAATGCTTCCTTCTTATAAAGTACCAAAATGAAATGATTGGCAGGAGCAAAGGGCTTGTTGGAGATCCTGTTCCCATCTCATGAGAGTGAAAATATTGTTGCTACAGTATCCCAAGATTCAGATGGCAAAAGAAATACTGTTGTTATTCTCCACAGACTGTTCATCAACATAACATTGTGATGAAAAAAAGAGGGGAGGGCTGCATTGATGATTGTTAAATCCAGGAGAGTGTAGAGATGCGAGCATGTGTTGTAATAACACAAATTCCCATTTCTGGAGTTCAGGGAAACAAAAATTGGTGGGAGGATCAAAATAGTTCCAGGTCCCTTGAGTTATGCAGTGGAAAGTGTTCAGCAACTGGGTACTGGATGCAGTCTTTCTTTCTTTGCCCATTCATATACATGGCCAGTTTAGTGGTGGTAATTCCTATAAAAGCAATGTGCAGTGAAGAGTTAATTCAGTCGATAAACAAGATGTGTGGTTTTGGACTTCAGAAAGTCATGTCTGTGGCAGGCAAATGTATAAATACGTTAAGGATGGTACTGGTAACAAGATGGTGTTCCGAGCTTGTTGTAAGTGGAAGCTGTATTAGTAACAGGGTGAGAGGGATTTGTTTGTGAATAAGATTTGTGAGGTAGTTTTGAGAGAGGAAAGCCTGGAAAACATCACTGGTGAACGTATTGAGGAATTCAGTGGTGGAGCAGATACATTTGGCGAAGATGCCTTGGCCATGGGAAGGGAGTGTTTGATTTTATTACTTTTTATTCTTCATTCTCCTTACTCATTTTTTCCTTTCACTCCTTTTCCTCCTCCTTCTTTGTTGCATCATTCATTTCTCTTTCTCATAACCTGTCTTTACTTATCACTCTGAAGCTGGCTCAGTGCTTATCAGTGTACAATCTCTGATTTTCTACTCCATGATGCCTCTCACTGCATCTCTGTCTCCCTGTGTCTTAAGAGGTGGGACCATCTCACCCTGGGCCCAAGTGACTTGCCCTTTATTTTCAAACAATCCTGACCTACCCCACTCTTCTCCCCAGGGAAGGAACTGTACTTTGTGTATTTTTACAGGTAACTAGCAGCAGAATTAAATACTGGCCACTAATTGTGTTTCATAATTTTCTTGACTGAAATGTTCTTTTGATAAAAATAGTGGAGCTTCAACTTCTGAAAGTTATTATTTCGGTTACCTTTTGGCCCTGCCTTTTAATGCCACCTGGTAGCCATATTTTTTGTATCTTCTTTTGACTTCATTCAGACTTAAGATGCAAAAGTTTCTTTTCCGAAGGACTTTTGTGATCTCTTCATAATAAATAATGGGTCCTGTAGACTAACTCGAAGTGTGTATTAAGCCACAAGTATATTAAGAGGGATTTAGAAACTCTCTCTTGAATTAACTTCACTGAAATGAATGAAATCAAGTGATGACATGTAATGTTTTGAAACACAGAACTTCCAATTTAATGAACATGTCATGATGAAAGAAAATTTGTGCCGCATTGAGATTCATATCCATAGACCTGTTTATTTCTACAATGGTTTGCATCGGTGTATAGCTTGAACATTTAGCTATTTTTCGACATAATAACCCTTTCTGTCAATGCATTTTTGTAGACACTGTGGCAGTTTTTGCATGCCCATGTCATACCAGCTCACCGCCATGCTGTTCAGAAAGTTATGAACCTCTTCTTTCACCTCATCATCGGAGCTGAATTCATTCGATTAAGTATAACTGTAGACATCTACATGGCCGTGTTATACAAAGTCTACTATAATAGCTCTGACACATATAACTGAAGATAGAATCAGCAAGCCAAAATGAATCTTCTTTGTGTGCAGAAATGGGTGGTGGAATCCTTGTGAAAATTGGGAATGGATGACAGGCACGTATACTGCTTCCATATTTATGTTCTGCTGGAAATCAGTATGTGAGGGTGCTTGATAGGTTCCTTTCTGCAGCTTGATAAGAGCTGTACTAGGAAGTGAAAGTCTTAGCTAAATCTGGAAGTTTTTTTGAGTCACAGATGGTCATTGGTGGAAATTCTGTAATCCATAAAAAGCGTGAGCTTCAGATTCCAGGAGGGAGCAAGTGCCCCCCAGCCCCTTGCAAATGCCAATGATTGACAGGTACACTAAAACACAAAGAATAACAAGTACTCCAGTAACAACTGAGCAGCACTGCTGCATGGTAGTAGTGATCAGTGCAGACCACAGAAGTGCTGTCACTGCTGGAGTACTGGCTATTCTTCATGTTTTTTACTGCACCTGTTAATACATATTGATAAAACAAATATCACACTAGACTAAATTTTGGACCACTCTGTTGAATGGGCTCATAGAATTCTGCTTTAAATATCATTTTGTTTTTAATTGGAAACAAACCAATATTTTCCATCGACACTGGGCATCACGTGAAAGATATGATGCGCAGTACTTCTTTTGCCTGTTTCCAGCTACACACTGCAAAAACAGAATCTGCCAAAACACCAGAAAAAGTATGCCTCAGGAATTTTAGGAGATCCCCCTGTATAGACATAGATTTGAACATTATGCTACTCTTTGTAACAGGTTCGAGCAACAAGTCAGTCAGCTGAGCAAGAGCGATCTCTGAATGACCACCAGGTACAGTTGCTACGAGATGAGCTGTCCAGTACAAAGCAAAGCCTGCTGGATTGTCAGCGAAGAGAAAGTTCGGTAAGCAATCTGTTGTCTCTTGATTGGCCAGTTTGCTGTGATGTTTGACTACAGATTAATTACAATAAGATAGCTCATGTGGTTACGGAGAAGACATTGTGATAGAAGACAGAAAAAGTTTCACAACTATAATTCAACTATAAATCCTTGATATTTTGACTTCTGGTTCCACATGAAGAACAACAGAGTCTACAATCTTAAAGATACACTCCAAGAAAAACTGTGTTAGTAGAGTTTTTTGTGCCATGCGCTTAATGCACACCATTATATAAAATAAGTTTCATGCTTTCTGAATTGAACTTGAAAATAACAAAAATTAATAAAATAGAGCAGAGAAACATTAGGCACGCCTTGAAATGATGCTCAAAATCATATACAGCAACTGAGGTGGAAATTGAGAATATTGAGGATGTTCTTCGTGTTTCCTGATATTTGAATAAATCTCTACTGAAAAAATTTTTACCCATTTAGGTAAAGATGATAGAAATTTGTCAGTGCCACACAACAGCAGACTATGTGGTCTACATAATCCGCCTCTTACATTCTTTCAAATGCTAATATTCTGAATTTAAGAGTCAACTTTAAATTCTCTATCAGCACCTCATTTGCTGTACACATTTCGAGCGTCATTCAAAAGTGTATCAAATGTTCCTCTAATCTGATTTATTCCTTACTTTTGGACAAATCATTTCACCAAACATTTGGCGGTTTTTCTTTTCCAGAAAGCAGGATCTTTTTGACATCTCATCTGATTTATTACCACCTTCTGTTCTCAAAAGTCCTGAGTTTAGTGCCTGATTTGAAGTGAGCCAATTTGACAGTTAAAATATCTCACAAATGCAACTTTGTACATTTGGAAAAGTTAGACCTTGCACAGATGAACTTTTTGACGTCCTTCTATTGTCATCTGTTCTCAAAATTTCCTAAATTTAGTACGTGATTCAAAGGAAGCCTTTTTAACAGTTAAATATCACACCATTGCAACTGTTTATGCACAAAAAAGCCAGGCTTTGCACAGGTGAATTTTTCCATTTACATAGCTAGCAGCATCTGCTAGCTATGTAGCTATAAATATTATTTTTCATCAAATCACTAATTTTTTCCTTAATTAACCTGATTACTTTCAAGCAATTAATTTTTCTTTTCAAAGCTAGACCTCACAATGACCAATTTGATGCCTCATTTGTCATTTTCCCACTCCTTGTTTGGCTATGATAATTCAGACAAAAACCATTGTGTAATTTGTCTTTCAACAAATTAATATTTTTATCTTAATTTCCTTGATTATTTTGAAACAATTAAACTTCCTTTTTGTAAAATTCGACTTCACACTGGTCAGTTCAATATGCAGTTTGTCCATTTTCCACACTTTGTCTGGCTATGAAAATTCAGACAAATAATCAGGTGTGAAATTTATTGAGAATCTTGTTTTCACTCCACTCAAATATTTGACCAACAGGTTTCTACACCTTTTCTTTTCCTCTTGAAATTCAACGAAAAAACTCCTTTCAAAAGCTTGAAATTCTGTGCAAAGCTTACACATCCAGTTAAAAGGAGACCTGCTGTTTAATGTAGACTCCAAACCATGATGAAATTGTGTCTCAAAGACAAATAATTAAAGTGCTCACAAGTCTCAAAAACAAATAAGCAGACTGACAAGTATTCCATACATAAATATGCTATTAGGCAGAAAAATCCGCTATACTATGAACAAGGTATAGGGGATACTAAATCAGTACCTCACTGATTTTGTTGGACTTAAGTGTGTATGACAAAAGAAGACACACTACATTAATTTTTTACAAAAAATGAACAGCACAATTCAAACGTTAAGCGATTTATTTAGGCCAGACTTGGACTGTCATCCACATCTTGTTGGACTGTCCGATTTTAGCCGCACTGCGGTGAAAGTTTAACCTTCCTGGCAATCTGCCTATGGTGCGGGCAACAATGCCTCAACGGCTGCTTTAGTTTTACATTTTGTTTGTGAGTGGGGTTTTTATCACATAATCTGAGGGTGGGTGCCTGGCCTTCTCCCCCATTTTCCTCCCTCCATTTTCACTCTTCCTCAATCTTTCTTTGCTATTAGTTTGCCTTAGTGTTCATCTTCTCCCTATCTGTATTCCTTTAGCTTTGTCTTTTAGGCTGGAGATTTTAGTGTTTTGCAGGGTGGCTGGCTCATCCTTTTTAATTTTTGCCAGCCAGCCCATGCCATCTGCTATATTATTTTAATATCTTCCACTACTCTTTCCTTTTAGTGTACATTTACCCTTTTGTTAGCTTCTTTTGTTTTCTTCTTCAGTGTGGTTCTGGTTTAGTTTTAAGTCTTTTATTTTCCCCTGACTCCTTTTGGGAAAAAGGACTGACGACCCCGTAATTTGGTCCTATTACTCCCCACACCAACCAACCATGAAATAATAATTACTACTACTACTACTGTGAATTATCATTCTTGCCAGTAACCCCCACTGCACTAATTTTACAAATTTGCAGTTTAACATAGGAACTCAAATGAAGATAGATGACAGACTCCATGACAGAAAGAAAATATGGTTACTAATTGAGGTAACAGATGACAGATATGGTTTCTAGTGGTAAAAACTTGTCCACTGCAAATTTTTATTACTCTCCGTTATTGGAGTGGTATTTATCCTTTCTCCAACAGCATTTCGTTTCATCCAAGCTTACAAACAACAACTTATCATCAAAACAAGTTCATGTTTGTAACAAGAAATCATTAAATCTAATAAGTGGGCTGTTGGAAAACACCACACCCATAAAATATTGCAAGTTAAAAAAAAAATCATTTATCATCACTATCAACACTACTGATAACAGTGGTGTGGATCTAACAAGGTGGGGCACAATAGCAAGAGAGAGTTCACCACGAAACAAACTAGCCATTAGTACCATTCTGCTATATCTGCCTGCAGTGTTCCTTGAGGGTGCACACTGAACATACAGTATTGATTTTTCTAGATTAGTGCTTGTGTGCTGATGTCTATTTGACCATTTCACCAAATACTTCACAAGCAAATGAGAGTCATAGCATTCAGTGTATATTAATTTTTTTGGAAGACAGAAACCGTGTCCCCCATGGAGAGGCTGTTGCAGCATTGCCAGTTGGTAAGAGTGGAAATATTTGGAGCATGTATAATAGGACCAGCAACAACTGTTACAGAATTCATACTGCATCATCGTAGTAGTATTAGTAGTAGTAGCAGCGCAGCAGCTAGTGGTGGTAAGTGGTCACAGTCATAGTTTGAGTTGAAAATGCAGCTTTCACTATAGATTAGTTAATAAAATATTAGGAAAATAAGAAATAGTTCATAAAATATTAGGAAAATAATAAAACAAATTTGAAGTATTGTATCTACAGTTACAGAGCTTCCGATCATCAGTCAGCAAACTCCTGGGTTTGGATCTCCCTGTGCCAGACTATGAAATTATCTCACGCCTACAGAAACTGGTATCCGCACATCGTGACTTTACTCTTGTGTCTCGCCGATACGATGATCCCCTATTGCTCGGATCAGCATCAAGGACACCTCTTCCAGTGGGAAACAGCCCAAACCCAGGACCAAGAACACCTCGATTTGATGATTCTGGTTTTGGAGATCCACCTGATCTCAGTACCTTAGATGACAGTGACGATGTTAATGGCATCTATAACAAACGACCTCTGAGAACTTCTACGTAATGTGACAGTTTTGAGATCTTGCATTTTACCATTGTAAGTTAGAGCTCAAGGTTATGTACAGATAAAAAAAGTGAAAAAGTTTTCCACTGTATATTTTATCAGCAAACCATCTGAGACTTATTTTCTAGTGACCAGCCCACACTATTGTAATGTATATGACTTAATCACACAGAGAAAATATTAAAAACTAGAAATAAAAATAGGACTGCAGGCACCAAAAATACTAGTAGTAACATTTATATAATTCAAACAATAAACTTCTGTGCAAATGCCTGTTTCCATTTAATGAGTGAGATATGGTGTTCACAGCCTGTTTCAATGATATAAGAAGTTCATCAAATTCACACCAAAGGGGACCCAAGAATAAACAGAATGTAAACAAAAAGTAGTTTTATTTAATTTGACTTAGATAATTGTCAAATCTCCTTCAAAGTAACATTCATTTAACACAAATCAATTGTTCCACAGTTGGAAAAAACTGAGTGTCACCGTCTGGGTTGCTCTTAATGGCCTACTGCAGTTTTCCTTAACTTCATCCAGATCAACAGAACTGATCATTTTTAGTGCCTAACAGTATTGAAGAAACAATACTGAATTTTACATGGGAGGCGAAAAACTATACAAAATATAGGAAACATTTTATAGGATGTGTGAATTGTACATTGTAGCACTAAAATGAAGTTTTGGATCATATCCATACGTAAAACAAAGAAAAGATGCTGGAGATTTCTTAATTATGTGGAATTGTCTCAATATTTGTTGCAGGCTATGTTAAGTGTTATTCATTTGTCATACTGTATTGCATGACTTACCACTTTTTAAACAACCAAAAACTCCAAGTTGTAATATCAACAATATTAGGAAAAGGATACTCACCATAAAGATGACCTGCTGAGTTACAGACAGGCACAACGAAAAGACTGTTACACATTATAGGTTTTGGCCAAAGCCTCCGTCATGCATGCATAAGGTGCAGTTGCATGTGTGAATTTTTGTTTGTTTTCTTTGGTGAAGAAGGCTTGGGTGAAAGCCATAATGTATAACAATCTTTTCGTTGCACCTGTTTGCAACTCAACAGGCCATCTTTACAGTATGTATCACTATATCCTTTTCCTAGAATTGCTGATTTACCACTTTTTATAATGGTCTTGGCAGTCAAAAAACAGTTTGTGTTTTGAAAGGACTAAGATTTGTTTTTTAAGAATAGCTTCAGAGAAGCAATATAATTCAAATTAGTCCGATCTTACAATCCTGATACTGTTCCTAAATCCCTCCAAATGTCACCAAAGAAAAAGTCACGCCAATTTTGTGTCATAAAGACAGTAATCCAGAATTGCATGCTCTGCCAAGTTTCTTCATCAGCAGCATAAGACAACATTACACAGATACTCCTGAATCAGTAGCCTTATAGAAGCAGTTCATTCTTAAATAGTCCTTATGGACAACAGCTTGATGTTCTTGTCAGTGATCCCATTTGGCTCTTAATTTTCAGTTAGTCTTTATATTGCTTCACGAAGCATACTTCTCAAAGTAGTTTTGTTGGACATTTCAGAATTGCTTGCCATTCTTCATTGAAATTCTTAACAAATAATATCACCAGAGAACGATATTACATCACTCTTAAGGCAGGGATGTACAGACTTGCTGTAGCACGGGCCACAAACCCTTCACTGTAAGGGCCTTGAGTTCAAAGTTCGTGCTGAGAGATGACAAATTATTTCAAATTGGGATCCCCCTGCCTAGATTGAGCTCAAAGGAACTATTTCTACAAGGGCCCACACACACGCTACCCATGGTTTGTGCACCCCTGCTCTAAGTGTTGTAAAAGTAGGTTCATTTCTGCACCCCTTCCATGGCTAATGGAGTCATTGGGCCATAAACTTTTCTCCATATACTTTGTGAAAAGAGTAATGTAGGTAATGTACATCATATGGTCATGGCTTTTCTCTGTGTCTTTAGACATCAAGCATATTGGATAGAAAGTATAACTTCATATTCTTTAAACTGCCATTCAGTGGAACTGTGTACTGACTGACATTCCATCTAAGCATCATATTTCTTCAAAGCCTTTTGCATAAGCAAAACCCCTGTATCAGTAGCTAATGTTAGTAGAACATTTGTCAATAGCACATTTCTATGCTGATATGTGCAGCTTTTAAAATATAAAATGACTTTGGCAAGAGTTTATGCACTCATCAGCACATTGCACTCACATTCAGGAGTATAACTGTTCAAACCTGCGTCCGCCCGTCCTGATTTAGGTTTTCCGTGATTTCCCTAAATCATTTCAGGCAAATGCCCCGATAGTTTCTTTGAAAGGGCATGACCAACTTCATTCCCCATCCTTGTTTCATCTCCTCCCCCAAACCAACTACCCGAATGACAGTTTAAATGGAGGCAAAACTTGTCCTAACCAATGAACTTTGGCTCATGAAACCAGCAGAACACTGCATCATGAATTTCTATATTGTACATTATACAGTTAACAGTAGCCAATTTAGTTTTTATAATAAACTGCAGTTGCCAGTAAATACAGGATGTACATAAAGTCCGGGAACACTTTCAATTATTTATTGCACAAGAGCTAAACATTGTACAGATGTCATACATATTGCATTTCGAAGAGAAAATCTTAAAGAGGTTTTTTTTTATTTATTTATTTATTTTTTTTTTACAAACATTCGATATGCGAACCATGGGTTACCCGGCAGAAGTCAACATGGTAATCGAATTCTTGCCATGCCCGTGCCAGCATGGCATCATCGACTGTCGACTGTGGTAGTTACTTCCTGTATTCTACCCCGGAACTCTGCTACATCACGTGAAAGAGGCGGTACATACACCAGATCTTTAATGTGTCCCTACAGAAGAAAGTCACACAGAGTGAGATCTGGTGATGGAGGCCATTTCTTGAAACAGCTGTCCCCTTCTGTAGCACGGTTGATCCATCAATGTGGCAGCTCCGTGTTCAGGTTTCATAGACAACTTCTGTCACAGGACTTTCCACACTCTCATTGGACCCATTTCAAGTACACGGGATGCTCGACGCACCGATTTCTTTGGACACCGTGGGAATGTCTCTCGTGCGCACTCCACATTCAGTTCACTCACACTTCTCTTTGCCGGGCACAAGCAACACGTCTTAACGAATTTGTTGTGCCAGTGGTCAATGGCCTTCCTTGTTGGTGGCTTCTTACTGTTCTTGGTTCCAAACATCCGTTGAACAGCTGTAGCACACTTGTTTTTGTCGAACTCGCACACACAGAAAGCTTGCTCCACACCTGAACTCGCCATGTTTGTGACTAGCGCTGATTATCGGTAAATTACCAAACTACACTGTGGCGGTATACATGAAAAAAAAAAAAACTTTAGGGTTTTTCTTCAAAATGACATATGTATGATATCTGTGGAATGTTTTGTTCTTGTGCAATAAATAATTGGATGTGTTCCTGGACTTTATGTACACCCTGTATAGAGAATTTCACCATTATGCACAAATGCTGTATTTCAAGCATTCACATATTACATTAAACCCAACACATGAAATACTGTATGAGAACCACACAACAGAAGTAGTAACATGTTGGAAATAAAAGATAACAGAATAAAATGAAATGCACAGCAATAGAGTAGGGTCCGATTCCAACTGTTTCTTTGACCAATGGCATCATATCATGTGTAGAAGCGATTCTTTACCTTAGTTATTAAGACAACTACAGATAACATTAAATAACAGGCTGATCAAATCATTACATTCTTCAAGATGACAATGACAAGATAGACCATTATGTTCATACATAAAAATAAAGAGCATGAAAAGTATTTCGATCAGAAAACTGAAATTAACCGAACAACCACAGGATTGAGAGGGTTTTAGGTGGGGACAAACTTAAAAGAATAAGGTTAATAAATATAATCATTCCAGAGCAACCAGGAGATCGAAAAAGAAGCCACACAAATTCACACGGAATAAAAGGAATGAAAATATAAAATTGGAATCTAATTAGTCACTTGACCTTTATAGCTCAAATGGAGACAGCAATACAGCACATGTGCCCCCCCCCCCCCCCACACACACACACACACGAGAATTACATACATGGATTTGTTTCGACTAAACCAAACATAAAAATCACACAACTGGAAAAGAAGTTTTTCCTTGACCTATAGAGCTCAAACAGAGACAGTGATACTGAAAAGTGCAAACTGAACTGAGAGAAGCAATGTTGTAATTTTCAGCAAGTCTATATAATTGAAATGCATGCAACAATACTGAAAACATAACCCTGTGCAAATGGAAATAATGAAACAAAAAAATGAAAACCAACAATGAAAATAATTTCCCAGGCAGAAAAATACAAAATTAGATTAAATTTAAAAAATTACAGAATCGTACTTCCTGAGTGCAGTTGACTCAGAGTAATCTAGGTGGCCACCAAACATACTGCAAATCACAGACACACAAACACAAAAACACCCTTCCACATACAAACAAAGGCACAAAGAGACAGGCAGAAACACGCACACAACATTTACAAATTAAAAAAATAACACAATAAACAAAAGATACCAACATGTACAAACCAATGAAACATCATCTCCCAGAATGAAACCCTGTACTTTATCTCAAACTCGTTTTTACAAATGGTTCCATACATACAAACAAATTACAAATACGCAACACCAGCTTGAAAAATAAAAATGGACAAATTACTGTAATAAAAACAAGAATCTCCAAAATGAAACCGTTCTGCAGGCAAATCAACAGAGAAAGGCAACTCTATGGAAAAACTGTATACAAACAAATGACAGACACAAAACAATTCTATTTTGAAGACGCAGAATATGCCAACAAAAAACTGACAACTCAAAATCCACAAAATGGGAGACGGGGAAAATCAAAAAATAAGAAAAACACTTAAATGCAAACAACATCCCAATTCAAAATGCAGTTGTGATTACAACTGGCATTAACACAAATAAAATGGAAAATTTGTTTGAAAACAAACAAGAAGCAAACAACCTACAATCTAAAGAAGAAGGAAATTGAAAACAAAAGCTTACAAGTCAATAGGGAAAATTACATAATTACCATATTACAATGCAAAACTAGATAATTTCTACACCAAAATCACAAACATCCACTACAAGAGTATGTCTCGCCACTTACTATGGAATGCAAAATGAAATACATCAACACACAAGTGGAATTGCACCTTATGGTAGATCTGTATAGCTCACAGGAAGACACCGATGCCACCCACAGAGCCACAAGAGAATGACATACTTGAAAAAAAAAAATAAAAAATAAAAAAAAAAAAAAAAAAATTCCTCCACATGGAACTGAAAAAATATGTACCAAAACCACACAAGTGGAATCTCAACATACACTAGAGTTATGTAATTCAAACAAAGACGATGACAGCAGTCATCCACACCGCAAGGAATCATATAATCAAAAAGTAACAAACACCAATTGCTCCAGAATAAAAATTGCAAAAATAAGAAACTGCAATAAACAATAATTGTTTCACACCAATTTAACTTCTGCTGTAAAGTTGCTACCTAACCTTACCCTCAGAAATCGTGTCCAATCCAGAAATAAACAGCCAAATATTTGTGTAAAAGAAAATAAAAATATAAATGCTACTTGATTCTTTATTGACAATTTAAACTATGCTTGCTGTTCACAAACATCAGAGATTACATGAGAAACTAAGACATACACAGATAACATTTAATAACATATCACTTACATCCTTTGCAATGTAAACTAATGACATCAAATACGACTTATTGGTCAAGGCACACGGACGGAACCAGGCCTTGCTTTGACCCAAGGCCACCATGACGGTGAGCTATTACCAAAACTAGTTTGCGGAGAACAAACAAAATATACTCACTATTCGCATTAACATTTTCCTGCAGACAGAGATCTTTCAAAAAAGGAACAATTTACGTAAAAATTCCGGATAAATTTTCAGCTTGTCACAAATGATCAACAAAACAAATATTCTGCAGAGATTTAGAAATGTAATTTTACTTAGTATTTGCTTATACGGATTATCTTATTCTGTATGCTTCTGTACATAACTGAACTCTCACTAGCTTTTTTAAAGTTACAGTGTAATAAAGTCAATGAGAAGTCCAAGTGCATGATACTTCCCACTTTATTTGCCAATGGAGTGCAGGAATAATGACTACTTAAAAAATTGTGCAAGTGCTGCAATTAAACTAAGGCTTCACAGCCAATATTAGAGCAATACAAAGCAAGCTATAGTATATTGTACGATAGTTCGCATCTATCTACAAACATCTTCCAGTTCATGTATTTCAGTGTTCCTCTCCCATGGGATCAAACAAAGCTGTAATATTCAATATTCTAGGATCAAACACACAAACATTTTGTTAGTAATATCCATTATAGACTGAATTCTTTTTCGCAGTATCCTAGCAATGAATCAAAGTCTGGCACCTGCATTACCCGCTATTGAGACTATGTGATCATTCCATTTCATATCAGCACAAATTTTTTATTCAGAGGTTTTTGTATGACGAGACTGATTCTAATTATGATTCACTGATGTTATTGTCATATAACACTACATTTTTTGATATTATGAGAAGGAAAGTTGCTACTCACCATATAGCGGACATGCGGAATCACAGATAGGCACAGTTGTCTGAGACTTCAGCCGTGTGCGTGAGTTGCATTTCTGTGAGTGTATGTGTTTGCGTTTGTGTGTCTATTGTTGACAAAGGCCATTGGCCGAAAGCTGTAAGTGTCAAAATCTTTTTGTTGTGCCTATCTGCAACTCAGCATCTCCGCTATATGGTGAGTAGCAACTTTCCTTCTCATAATATTGTTACATTCCATCCTGGATTTTCCACTGTTTGAAAACTACATTTTTGCCTTTTGTGAAGAGCACAATTTTACATTTCTGAACATTTAAAGCAAACTGCCAGTCTTTACACCACTTGAAATATTATCAAGATCAGACAGCAGCTTCTCTCTGGTAGCACTTCATTACAGGTAATTGTCATCTGCAAAAAGTCTGAGGTTGCTTTAACATTTTAAGATCATTAACGTAAAATATTAACAGCAAGGGTCCCAACACCTTTCCCTTCAACACACCTAAAATTACTTCTACATTTGTCAATGGCTTTCCCTCCAAAACAGTATGCTGCATCTTCCCTACCAAGAAATCATTGAACCAGTATAAATTGAATTTGATATCCTCATATGACTGTCATGCTAACTAAGTCTTTTTGTAGTTAGTGGAGAAAAACTAAAAGGTAGTGGCTGGGTCCACAATCCCTAGGGAAGGGTAAATGTCCATCAAACGAGCTGTTTAACAGTATCGAGCAACAGAAGAAAGAAAAGTAGGATAGAATGACAATATGAATTAAGATAGAAAGCTACTCTATCGCATAGAGGAGGTATTGAGCAGAAGAAGAAAAACACACACACTCAACTCAGACCTATGGCCACTGCCTTCCTTGGGTGGGCAGCGTGTGGTTTTGCGTGTGTGTTTCCCCTTCTCCATCTGATTAAGAACTTTGTCCTATAGTTAAAAAATATCCGACAGTTTACTTTTAACTCTTAACTACTATGGTCATTCACAGGAACACAATTACTATGGAGGGGTCTCACAGACCGCATTTTTATATTTTATCTAACAAACCAGAATTTTGCTGAATATATATACTTGCTTAATTTCCTGTCATGCATTACACTTCTTAGAGGTGAACTTTGTAGAAATTTGATTTTTGTACACAATGCAGTATTTTAAACACATCGACAACTAAAACAAAGCAAAATTTGGAGTATATTTTTATTTTATGAGTTACGAAAATAGCAGCAAATACTTAGCTCTCTACTTACTCACAGATTATCATCAGAGAGATTATATTACAAATTGACTGTATGACAAGGTGGAAAAATCCAACTTTACTTACAATAAATTGTGTGTGAAGTCAACTTTCAGTTTACAACTCATCTTTGCAATGTAGATCAAATATTTCAGGCCATAAGTCTATGACTGGAGAAACTTTACCACATTTTACATCTAAAATTACAAGTAAAAATTAAGTGTGTGTTCTCATGGGCCACTGAATCATATTTTAGTCAATTTCCACCTGCAAACACTTCACGCAGACCTTCCTGGAACACTTCCAACAAATCAGAACACCACACTGATGACACGGATATCTTTTTTTCCTCTTCAGACGAGGAGGGCAAGAGGCACACATTTTTCGATTTTCGAATTCTTCTTTCAGTTTCTGAGGCTCATCTTGTAAGTACAGTGTTCTTCTGATGGTGTCACTCAACTCTCGTGGCAAACGTCCAATAGAAATTCTACACTACATATGAGGTTCAACTAGGTCTCTTGCTAGAGTCTTCATGAAGCTCAATCTAGTCATTACATCTGCCTTTGGATAAGCTGGATGTACCATATAACAATTTACACCACAAGCAACACCCACTAATGTGAAGAAAATGGCCAAAGGCCACCTTCTTATCTGGCGACTTGACGAATAAGCTTTGGTCGAGACAGTCCATGCCACCTTGTGTTATAAAACAGGATGATCTCAGGTTTTCCTGATTCAGGGTCTATGTTTACTGAATGGTGCATAGAAGAGATCAGTATTGCAGCTTTGGACTTCTTGGGGGCAAAGGAAACCAGAGTCATGTCTTCTGTAAAACTGTAAACGGATGTCTTCACACCACGTTTCTTATTAGGTAAGAAGTTCTTTGGGATCTTCTCCTTTTTGTTCATTATCAGTATACCAACGTATGCGAGACCTTTTTTTGAAAGTCCATTGACTAGTTCTATTGGCGAGTACCAGTTGTCACCAGTAACATTTCTTCTTGTGTTTTCAATCTGTTTCACCAATCGAAGAACAGCCTGAGTGGGAACACTGTGACCTTTCTCATGGCTGGGAGGGGTGTGACTATCGCTGCCTTTCCCAGAATAAATGTATGCATTGTACAAGTGATTTGTATGAGCGTCAGTCAAACACTGATCTTTCAGGCCATACTTTGCCGATTTGTTTGCTATGTACATTCTAAACCCACACCTTCCACAAAAAGGTCATCGACACACACTGTTGCACTTACAGAGTAACAAATTTGACTGTTTTTGATGGAACACAGAAAGATTTGTGGAATTGCTGCTAATTTGTCTGTTGTCTTTCTTTCCCCCCAATCATTTGGATTGTCAAATCGTAATGCAGACAATAAAAACAGAAATCTTTCTTTGCTAACAGTGCATCTGAAAACATCTCTGCCTTTTCCATCGGTTGCAAACAAGCTGTAAACAAACTCGTTCCCCGACTTGAAAATGGCTGAAAACAGTAATAGACCAATTACAGCCTTCAATTCAGTGACATCAACATCTTGTATATAGGATAAGCGATCGTTACCATACTGTGCTCTAAGCTTAAATATTTTCAGATTTGTCCATCCAATGATTTCGTCTAGAATGCCCGCTGTAAAGAAGTTTCCATACCTCCAAAACAGCAGGGTTTTCTCCAAGACTTTTCGCCATCTGTCGCAGTCCAGGAAGCTGCAAGACGATGTTTGTTGCCTTGCTCTTACGTTAGCTCATGGCTGCTTTTTTCTCCATCGAAAACATCTGTTCTTACTAAAGAAGTGAGCTACATCGTCAACAGCTGTCACATCTTGATCACTAGCAGTTTCCTGCTCTGAATTTATGTTGTGATCACTTAATATCTCAAAATCAGGATCATTATCGCTTTCATCAAAGTCTTCATCCGAATATTCAATGGGGCGATCTTGAAAATCCACATCTGTCTCACATAACACACATTGCATAGAAGGTTCAGCTTTCCCTGCCAAGGAGAAACAGTGCACACTTAGCTGCAGAGTGAAAATCTCATTCTGGAAACATCCCCCAGGCTGTGGCTAAGCCATGTCTCCGCAGTATCCTTTCTTTCAGGAGTGCTCGTTCTGCAAGGTTCGCAGGAGAGCTTCTGTAAAGTTTGGAAGGTAGGAGACGAGATACTGGCAGAAGTAAAGCTGTGAGGAATGGGCATGAGTCGTGCTTCGGTAGTTCAGATGGTAGAGCACTTGCCCGCGAAAGGCAAAGGTCCCGAATTCTAGTCCCGGTCGGGCACACAGTTTTAATCTGCCAGGGAGTTTCATATCAGCGCACACTCCACTGCAGAGTGAAAATCTCATTCCAGAAACAGTAGCATTCAACAAAAATGTTGCACTCAAACACTACAGTACATCTGTGAAACCTCTCAAGACTAATAATTACAAAACAAAGAGCAGCAACAATGCAAGAATGCTGGCACGTGTAGCTTGTCAGCCAATAGGAAGGTACACGGAAGAGACCATTTGGCTTTGCAGGGGTGTGAGAAATATCTCGACACACAAATTTGTTGCGGTCTGAGAGATAGTCGATAGTAGTTAAGGGTTAAATGTAGCCGTCTGCAGCTAAACACTTCCTTTGTGCTGTGAGTATCAATAGGTCTTAATTCATAATGCAATTTCTAGAGGAATGTATCTGAACTGGAGAAAGCTCAATACGAAAGAAACAAATGCACGCACTTGCACTAACTAATATATCTTATTTCTACTGCACATTTTACATTGGGCGACAAATTTATGTTTCACCTTCTTAATTCAGAAACTGTTGGTAAAATACCTTCCCATATAAAGGTGTTTCAATATTTCTCCTATAGACCATAGATACCATATTTAACAAAACAATTAAGAAACCTTACTCCAGTGTTTTCATTGATGATTTCTTTTTACTGTAAAATGTAATTCAGTTCACTTCTCTACTTACTGCGCCTCCTGCAACACTGGTGCTCCGGAAATTTTCTTTCACAAACTGCGATTCATTTTCTAATTTAAATATAGAGAAGCAGATACACAAACAAACAAGCGTTAATACAGTAGCCCATGCTCTCTCTCAACAACACAGAGTGAAGTCAGGAGTCAAACCTGCTGTCACTTGATACTGCACGATTTCCACAAACTATTGCAGGAGAGGAGAAAGACATACGTCACATCCCACAGATTAATAAAAGTGATAATTAAGAATAACAAATTTTTATTTATATGTACATTTCTCGATGATTAACCATAGGTGTGTATATAATACAACATACTACTATTCTTACAACGTAACTCAATTTCACATGGATGTGAACAAAGTATCAGCGAACAGGGTTCCACCGGTTGAAAACCTCCGCAAATTTCTTTCGTTCTGAAACAAAAATATTCCGATTTTCAGTAGTTAGGTGCAAAAATTAATCTTTAAAGGGCAAAAAAAAATTAATAATTCTCTTCTACTGTTTTGCAGTACTTACACATAATAGGACCTGTGTAGGTTAACATGAGAAAATGCTGCAGTTACAATAGTGTGTAGATAATAATTTTGTAACCAGACTATTAACATGTTTGAAAATGTGGAGAATGAGTGTTAAAATAAGAGGATTCAAACTAAAGAACAAGTCTATTAGAATGCTTATAAAGGTAAAAAATTAATGGTGAAAAGCTAATGCCACATATTAAGACGCAGAAATAAAGAAGTGGTAGAGTGAGGAGTGAATGAGTCAAAAATATGAGAAGGTGTAGGAAGTCAATGTAGAAGAAACTAAAGTGAATATATATGGCAAAACAACAAAAAAGAAATGTGATGTTATGGAAACAGGAAAGGCATAAAAACCACATAGATGTGCATGATATATACAGGATGAATCATGTAAAACTTGCACTGCAAATATTGCGGAAATAGAAAGTGCTATTGATGTGTGGTTTTACACAATGGATTGGTAATCAGGGGCTCATACTGTTAGCCAATCAATATATTGTAATTCATGCTAACATACACGTTTATAAATTGAACCATGCCTATTGACATTAACAAACTAAAAGTGGGGAAAGCGGCGGTAGGGGAATACACAAACAAAAGTTTTGGGGCCATAAATCCTCCTCCTGGCAGAAGAGGTAAAGGGAAACAAAGAGGGGTGAACAAAAAGGACTGGAGAGGTTTAGGGAAAGGTTCAGTTCAAAAACTCATCCGCAACCCCGGGTCTGGGGAGACTCGCCAGATGGGTAAGTTTTGTCCGGTAAGTAGAGTAGATTTTTTATCTATTCATTTATATTAGATTAATCAATAATTCAAGGGATCACCAATTTAGTATTGGAGGGCAGCGTGGAGGGTAAAAATCGTAGGGGGAGACCAAGAGATGAATACACTAAGCAGATTCAAAAGGATGTAGGTTGCAGTAAGTACTGGGAGATGAAAAAGCTTGCACAGGATAGAGTAGCATGGAGAGCTGCATCAAACCAGTCTCAGGACTGAAGACCACAACAACAACAACAACAACAACAATCAATAATTGTTTTTGTTGTTATAAAATTGGGATAAATTAGACTGTCAGTGGTGTTTGCTGCGGGATTCTAGCGCGATTTGTTTACAAGATATATTTTGAAAAGTTCCCACACCGACATTTGTACAACATCTGTGGTAGCACACTCTAAAGAACAACACAAGTGCATACACTAGTTATATGGACTATGACTAGTAACAAGAAAACAAACCATCACAGGCTGTATTCAAAATTACCATCAGCAGCGGCAATACACACTTTCAAGCCTGGTACGGAACGAGAGCTGCTCACAAGCTAGCATTTCTGTGGAGATGTTCAAGCAGGCTGCAGTAATACATCATTACCTATCATTGGGTGTAGTCTGTGTGTCCTTGTAGACAGTATCTTTCAGCTTCCCCCCCCCCCCCCCCCCCCACACACACACACACACACACACACACACACACACACACACACAGAGAGAGAGAGAGAGAGAGAGAGAGAGAGAGAGAGAGAGAGAGAGAGAGAGAGAGAGAGAGAAGTCTACATGTGGAATGGGCTGGTCAAGGTGCAGGTCCTCTGCATCCAATCCAAAGATTTCGAAACAATTATTCGTGAAGACATGCTGTAATACTTCATGCACTATGGGCTGGACAGCCATCAAGTTGGTCTACAGGTTCCTCATAGTCTGCAGAGGAACATCTTCCTGCATCTGTGGAAGATGTTCTGTTAGGAGGCTAAGATAGTTGTTCACATTCAGTGTTCTGTCTGTGAAAAGTAGGTCTATGAGCTGATGGTTCACCATGCAAGACCATATGTTTATACTCCATGTATGCCCAAGTTCAACTTGATGAAGAAAAAGGGAATTGTCAACAGACCAATAGTGCATGTTTCTGCACTTTATCTGGCAATGATCAGTAAATGTGGCTTCATCACTAAACAAGATATATGAATCAATTGGAGTATCCTGTCTTAATGCCAATATAAAGAAGTTAACGCAATTCTCATAATCATTTCCAGGCAGCTCTTGATGGAGAGTGATGTGATAGGGGTGGGACTTATGCCAATGGAGAATTCATGGTGCACTTTCCTGACTCATGGCTCTACCACGTGCGATTACACAGGAGCTAATGTGTGAATCAACTGCAACTGCAGCAAGAACATCAATTCCCCCCCTTCTGTCATCACTTGTTCCCTTCTGTTACACAGTCTGTGTGTTACACAACCATTTTCACGTAACTGGTTGAAGAAGTTAATAAGTAATTGCTGAGACGGTTGATGTCTATCGTGATATCTTGCCACACACATTGTACTGCATTCTTACTACACTCTCCATACACTATGAGCATGTCGGCTTTTTCTGCATTGGTAAATCCCATTGTCCACCAGCGACCTATTGCTTGACTGTCACACACTGACTAGCAAGTCACAATGCACTCGAGGAACACAAAAGCACATTGTAAGCAAACATAACATTGTACCTAGCAACTACGCAGGCTGAATGGCACTAACAAGTCTCTGTATGGAAACTTTTCAAAATATGACTCGCACTAGGATCCTGCAACAAACACCATTGATATTCTAATTTACCCTAATTTTAGTTTGTTAGTGTCAATAGGCATTGTTTCATTTACAAATGTGTATTTATGCACAAAAATATTTGAAGTATTATTACAATCTGTTTATTGGCTAACAATATAAGCCCCTGACTACCAACCCGTTCTGTGAAAACCACACATCAATAGCAATTTTCATTTCCACAATATTCGCAATGCAAGTTTTAAATGATTCACCCTGAATACATAGTGTTCTATAGCATTCTAGGACCATTAATTCCCATAGATGGTGCCCTTGACAGATTTGATTATTTTTCAGGAGAATTCCAGGATCTTTCAACAATATGCCACATACTTCCTTGTGGTTAGGTCTGTAAAAGGTTAGAACAGGCTATATTAACCTTCACAGAAGTTCCGTGGCTCCTAAATTCCCTAATTTTAGTACAATTCAGCACCTGGGGGACTGCCTTGAGCCTTATGCTTGCAGTATGAATACTCCTCCGCATGTCCTACAATGGTTGGGAGAAGCACCGCAGGGGGTGTTGATTCTCTAGTTACTGTAGTGGCTTGTTCTGCAGAGGCTAGGTGGAAATTAGATGGGGGAAGGAGATGAGGAGGAAAGAGAACAAATGAGAAAGAAAGGAGACAGGCACATACTATGATAAAACAACTGGTCAAAACCAATTAATGCGAAACACTCAGTCTTGTTTATATGCCTTTCCACAAATCTAACCCTCTACTATTCAGCTAGTTATTACCTTTGTGATGTACCTTCACTCATGACATGCACAACTACAGGGATCGCGAGTCCATACAGTTCACACACCCCGCTTATAGAGGCCACCTGGGTCGGCACCCTGGTGCACCACTCTGGTGAGCCGCCAAAGAAACAGTATTATTTAAGCCATCACAAACAAATGCTCAGCCTATTCAGTAACCTTTATTACTGCTGTCCATTCATTGTTTTCAGTGCTACGTGAAACCTGTACTTCACTTACACTGGCTCTATAAAATATTAAATTCTTTCCATTCCACTTGAACATATCATTACTGTAAATATATCTGATTATTTATGAAAGTGTAAATATCTCAGAACTTGCAAGGAACAAGATACCGAAGAACCTTTCTGCTGGTGTGAATTTTTCACTGTCTTGTGTGTGATCACTCACATCTTTCCTGTACTACGTCACAATAGAGGTTTAGAATAACTTTTCATCTTCCCTCCAGCAACTTTACATCTTATTTTTTCTTTCAATTTTGTACTTTTCCCTGCTTTTGCTGATGTAAAACTATTCGCAGAACTTTTGTGGTCAGTTCTGAAATTTCGAACTTAACAGACTGCCCCATGCATTCCTCCACACGTCATTTTAATCTAACACACTAGTCATAAAACTGCTTACAAATTAATTTCATCTCCAATTAACCTTGTTTCAAGCCTCCATTTATTGTAATGTAAGCCAATTCAGCCACTAATTCCAAAGTTAGCTGAAAATGCATTCAAAGCACAGCAAAATAAATGAGCTCCGCTTACTAGGGACTGAATGACGCACTAAATGCCTGAGTAGATGTAAGATTTCTAGGAAAACAACCATGTAACTATCGAGGGGAGAAATGTGTTAACTCTAAACTTTGATCACCAGCATGAATGTAAGAACCATCCCATTTTAATCTTTGCAGAATCTCTCAAGAAAGATTACACTATGACAAATCAATATGTTACTTAAAAAGTTTTGAGTGGAATACAAATTGTGGAAGGAGTATAGATAACAATATAGACAGCCTACACACACACACACACACACACACACACACACACACACACACAGAGAGAGAGAGAGAGAGAGAGAGAGAGAGAGAGAGAGAGAGAGAGAGAGAGAGAGAGAGATCGACACTGTCCCAGCACTGCCTACCAGATGCACACACACACACATTACAACTGAAGTTTTTCAGATAAAAGTTATTGCAGACAAAGGTGATTACAAGGTAAGCATTACAGTTACATTCTAGAGATCACTGAGGTCAATGAAAATTGAGCCAACTTTTGTTTCCAGATCCTCAATGTTTATTGTGTCAATGCTAGAGGCTAATTAAGTATTTTATCTCCTCTTTGTTTTCTTTCCCTACTAGACAGCACTGTTAACTGCGACAATAGATGATTTTTTTTAAGTGTCTATGTAAAAAAAATAAATGAATAAAAGCAAACTTTTGTGGAACTACATCTTTTTTGTAGTACTCGCTGTAAGGAGGAGGTTTGTTCAACATGAACCACACGCAGGTGCTCCAATTTCCTGTAAAGGCGTGCTATCTAGAATTAAACATGCTTTCCTTGTGACCCACTTACAGTCCAGTCAAATTAAACAAAAAAATTGCCCCAACCTGGAAATTTTACAGCTGAAAATTGGCAGAAATGCTCAGGATGATATCCAGTTCAAAACTATAAGAGTCCCCAAATATTCATTTTGGGGAAAATCTGCCATCTTGGAATTTTCGAGTTAACATAGTAACTGACCAAGTGTCCAATTGGCTTTGTTTCTGCACCAAATTGTATGTTTTGTTGCCTATTATAACCAAAAATAAAGATAAAAATATAAATACTCTGGGAGACTGCGTATGCAAGTAATGTGACTGCACGATGACCAGCAATGCTTGCACTTAAGCTATCTGCATGCATTTTCTGATGCAGCTCTCATTGGCAATATAATTAAGGATGTAGAAAAAGTCGAATCTTGTCTCAGTGATCATTTGAAACAAACACACTTGGACCTCCTTTTGGAAGAGATTTCTGTTGACAATGTTCTTTCGTCAGACTTCATCGCCCACGCAGCAGATTTGTTGGTTGGTGCCACGCCTGCATGTACTGATGTAATTGGTGCCATAGAAAGGTTCTGCAGAGCAATCTCTGAAATCCCTGGAGCTAAGAGTCTTGCAAAGTTTCGGATAAGGCAGATTTTGGGAAGATACAGCCCTAAGAATAAAAAAATAAAGTCATGACTCTTGTCTCTGTGTCTAAAATGTCCAAGATCAAAGACACTCATTAATATAAATCCAAAACAAGTTTTTTATTGACTGCTGTGTGTTGTATGCAACAATGATGACCTTTGAGAATATCTGAAATACAAACTAGCAGCCTGTGATCTTATGATGGGACATTTATGAGAAAGGCACGAAGCCCGCATTAATTGACGTTCTTGAAGAGATTGTGCCACCCAAAAATGACTTTCCAACCAAAGCAGTATTTGCAATTCAGGTGGGTCTATGCTGCATTGAGTCCCAAAAGAAACGCAAGGGGATGTTGACAATGAATAAAATCTTTTTGTTTTCAAGCCGCGACAATTCAAATAAAATTCCCACGCTTTCAATGGCACTCTCCGCCATCATTATCAATTTGACTGCCAGGGATGGCACAGTTTCTGCTTGTATAAGCATGATTACAGCATCTGGCACCAGTCGTAGAGGGCTGAAATGGCACATGCATGGAAGTTGACTTGCTACTATGAGGTGCGCAACTCATCTTATGCTGAACTGACACTGTTTGAAAACAAACATTTTATTCAGACATCCATGAAAGACTCCAAGAGCACATGGAACTGATGATGCTACATCATAAACATCTACTCAACTAGCGTACGTTAAAAAAAAAACTGTGCGTCATTGTTATCAAGACACTTTACACTAGCTGGGATCTAGGTAATTCGAGCTTCGGGGGATGCAGATATTGTGGTGGTGAAGAGTGCTATACATATGGCCAACAATGGCGTGGCGCTCCTCATTCTAGTGGCCACGCGCAGCAACTGGATGTGACCTAACTTCTGCTCCTTGCAGAAAAGGCAAAAACTAGCTCAGAGACAACAGCTGTTTAAGGGAAAGAGTTTCTCTCTTCAACAAAACAGGTGCTACACACCAGGAAATCGCATAAGCTGAAGAACATTTCCTTTTCGTTTTGTACCATCATGGTGTTGAAGACAACCTGAACAGCATCAGACAGCTGTACAGCAGGGCAGATGCAAAGTAGTCCACCACAACAACATTTGATTTGGCCACATTTACATCTACACCCACAGTGGGACAACAGCATTTGCAATGAGTTTACCACTGTCAGCTGAGGAAGACATTATCTTCATTAATTTTGTCTAATATAAACAAAAATTCTTGGATCTTTAACTGATTTGCATCATTACCTTTAGATTCAAGTATGGACGGGAAATAACCTTCTGGGAAAAGAATAGGGCTGGAGTGCGCATGCCAGCTGGCTTAAACCAAATCTAACTGGAAACCAGCACTAGAGCAAGTATTTCAAATTATATCTCGCAACTGTAAATCTGGTTGCAAAAGCAAGTCTAAATCCAGGGCAGGCGGCATAAGTTGCACAAGTATGTGGGGCTACTACACTGGCCATTGGTGCATAAATCTGTGTACTTCACAGACTGACATCAAAGACAATGTCAAAACTTTGACTGTCATGTTTTTATGTAAACTGTAAATAACCAAAAAATGTAAAAAGTCCTGCTCACTGTTTTTTCTGATAACTTCTTTCTGTTATTAATTTTTGGCCAGTGAGTGAACATATTACAGCAACTTCGCCCACTTTCATAAAAAAAAACACTATCATTGTTGCTCTTCCCATCCCATGTAAATTATTTGAACTGCATTTTATTTTTGTTGGACTTTACAACATTACTGTGATTAAAAAAACAACACAACCACATGATCAGAAGTGAAAAATTGGAGGTCTTTTTTCCAGCACTAGTGGCGTTAAAATATATATTATTATTTCTTGAAAAAAAAAAAAACTGGACTACAGCAAACAATTTTAGCATTTTAGGTGCTAGGATGCTTAAGCTCATTAACTTGGTACATAAATTAACCCAATTGGCTGCCTGGTTCTGCTACTATAATTAAAACTCTAAAATTAAAATCCCAAGGTTTCAGTATTGTCACGATGGCAGAATTTCGCCAAAAGCGTTTTTTTAAAACTTTGATCTGGAAAGTGTCCTGAATGTTTCTGTCAAGTAGCAGCTTGTTTTTTTTAAATGTCCAGTTTAATGTCTAATTTGACTGGACTATTAGTAATATGTCTAGGCCAAGGACCCAAAACATCTGCGACCCGCCGAAAACTTGTACAGGGGGCTCCAGACAGAGTACGGGTCAGCTTTGCCTGTCTTCCTGTACAGCCAGACACTAATTGGTGGCCACCAGGCAGTCTCACCTGGGCCACAAGAGGTTGCGTTTGCAGTTCCTCCCAACACGTGACTGAAAATAGTCCACAATGTATCCTGGAGCAAGTGTCTAATATACCCCCGTGTCATAGCTTGAAAGGTGTTCACACCGAGGGAGCTGCATGGGCCAGGAGCCAAGAGTTTACACTCTTCATCAATCAGGTGCTCATTCTGGTGCCATCATAGCAGCTGCACTGTCATCCACTGTCCACCTTCCACCAAGATATCAACTGACCCAAGAACTCTTCATGTCATCAGCCATCCTTTAAGGTTAAGGGGTCTCTGACACTGCTCATCAAGAATCACCAGAGTAGCTGTTTCGTCGTTTAACTTTTCTGGTTTGGTCTAGGGATACTATTTTGTTGTATATGGGAACATTCTTTTCATACGTTTTTCATTCTTTATTGTAGGCCTCAGAATCAGCCAGTACATCAGTTACTTTGTATGCCAGAAGAGACATTGTGTTGGCGGTTCAGAGTTAATAAAATCCTTAAAAATAATTTGGAACTTTTTCTGTCTGTAGTCCACAGATATACCAATTACTCATCAAGGTTTATATTAAACAACTTTGTTGTATGATGTAATATTTCAAGATATTCTTCTTCAGGGGTTACAATGGGACACCCTTTAAATCATAGTATAATACCCTAGCAACGTGTAAACATGTCCAGAAATGAAAATAAAAAGTGGAAATGATAATTCTGGTTACCTGGAGTTGGGAAATCTTCAGGATGCAACTCTACATAGTGTCTTAAAACAGCATCCTTTTCAGCCAGATAATCAGCCCTGTACTTCTCAACGAAGTTACCAAGAGCAACAGCACCTAGGGTAAATAGTGCATGCCTCTGTATGCCTGAAAAATAAATACATAAATTAATAAATCTTGAATCAATGTGCAAAATTTATATCTACAGCAAAGTTAATGCAGGAACACAGCCAGTAACCTACCGGTAATCATCTGCCAAAAAACGAGGTGAAAAAGATTCCTACAATATAAATATAAAGAGTAGTTAAAATATACTTTATAAGTAATGCATACTGCACAATTTTGTATTACTCACAGTAGTAGTTAATAACAAGAGGAGACAACGTAGGTCTCTGGCTTTGCTACAGGCCAGTCTGTCACTACATCTAATTTTTTCCCATTCACCAAATAAGTACAAAAATCAGTAACCAACATTAACATCCATACTAACCACATAAGTTATTCTGGCACTCTCCATACTGAAAACAAAAGTACAGTAAATTCCAAAATAAATGGTTAGATTCAGCGATTCTCATTGGCTACCACGTGCTATCAGCCAGCTATGACCAACATCAACAAACTGACAACAATCAACAGGCAATGCAAGAGCCACTGACACTGTAACTGCACTTTAGCTGCAGTAGGTCAGTTGTGTGTGGAGTGATAGTGTAGAGAGATGCAACGAAACAGTGCAAATTATGTATGAACAGAAGAACTTGTACAACAGGGATTAACCAAATGAAGCAATGGAGTATTTAATTGTTAAGACACTGACCTCATATTCATGAGGACATAGTTTTCCCTGGCCGGCCATCCTCATATAGTTTTCCCTAAATCATTTCAGGCAAACGCCTGGAAGGTTCCTTCTAGATCTACATACATACTCTGCAAAGCACTGTGAAGTCCACAGCATAGTACCACATGTTAGGATTTCTTCCCATTCCAACTGCATGTGGAGCACAGTAAGAATGATTGTGTTAGTCCTGTGCATGCCATAATTAATCTTCTCTTCATAGTCCTACAGGAACAACATATATGGAGATGAAGAATATCTCCAGATTCTTCACCTAGTGTTGATTCTCAAAACTTTTTAAATATTCTTTTCAGAGATAACTGCAGTCTATCTTCACATGTCTAACACTAGAGGCTTTTAATGTTTCTGTGGGACTCTACCATGAATTAACAAGCCTGTAAACATAGTACTACCATTCTTTGTATATGTTCAAAGTCTCCAGTTAGCCCTATTTTTTATGGGTGGCATACACTTGATTCTAACACGGGTCAAACAAATGATTTGTGAGCAACTGCCTTTGTAGACTGACTGCATTTTCTCAGTATCCTGCCAATGAACTGAAGTATGTCACTTGCCTTACCTACTACTCAGCCTAAGTGATCATACCATTTCATAACCCTACAATTACTTACATCCAGCTATTTGGATGTCGACTGGTTCCAATTGTGACACTCTGTTTTTACAGTCACTTTTATATTTCTGAACATTTCAAAGAAGCTGCCAATTTTTGTACCACTTTAAAATCTCATCAAGATTTGAACAGATACTTGTGCAGCTTTTTACAGATAATACTTGATTGTAATTAACTGCGTCATCAGCAAAATGTCCGAGATTACTATTAATATTCTCTATACGGTCATCAATTCACAACAAAAACAATATACTTCCCTGGGGCACACCTGACATTACATCTATCTAATCTCCAACCAAGATAACAGCCCGCATCCTCCCAGCCATTGCATTCTCAATCAGTCCACAAATTTTGTTTGGTACCCCACACAATCTTAACTTTTGTTAAAAATTGTTTGTGTGGCACCGAGTCAAATGGTTTTCTGGAGTCAAGAAAAAACTGCTTCTACCCGACAGCCTTGATCAATGGCTTTCAGGATGTCATGAGAGAGACGTGCAAGTTGGTTTTCACATTATCGATGTTGTCGGAATTCATGATGGTTGGCATGGATGACATTTTTGGGCTCAGAATATGTTCAGGATTTACAATGGGTGTACATCAATGAGACATAACATTAGTTCACAAATATGAAATGATCACATAGATTCAGTAGTGAGTAAAGCAGGTGGTAGACTTCAGTTTATTGGTAGAATATTTGGGAGTGCTTACAAATCATTTGTGAAACCCATTCTAGAAATTGCTGAAGTTTGTGGAACCCACAACTAACAGAGGACACTGAACATATACGGAGAAGGGCAGTACGAATGGTCACAGGTTTGTTTAATCCGCGGGAGAGTGTCAAGAGAGATACTGAAGGAATTGAAATGGCAGACTCGAAGATAGGAGTAAACTATCCAGAGAAAGAGATTTTCACTCTGCAGCGGAGTGCGCGCTGATATGAAACTTCCTGGCAGATTAAAACTGTGTGCCCGATCGAGACTCGAACTCGGGACCTTTGCCTTTCGCGGGCAAGTGCTCTACCATCTGCGCTACCGAAGCACGACTCCCGCCCGGTACTCACAGCTTTACTTCTGCCAGTATCTCGTCTCCTACCTTCCAAACTTTACAGAAGCTCTCCTGCGAACCTTGCAGAACTAGCACTCCTGAAAGAAAGGATATAGCGGAGACATGGCTTAGCCACAGCCTGGGGGATGTTTCCAGAATGAGATTTTCACTCTGCAGCGGAGTGTGCCCTGATATGAAACTTCATGGCAGATTAAAACTGTGTGCCCGACCGAGACTCGAACTCGGGACCTTTGCCTTTCGCGGGCAAGTGCTCTACCATCTGAGCTACCGAAGCACGACTCACGCCCGGTACTCACAGCTTTACTTCTGCCAGTATCTCATCTCCTACCTTCCAAACTTTACTGCATCCACAGAGGCATTCCAACCATCATTCTTCCCACACTACATGTGTGAATGGAACAGGAAGAAACTCTAATCACTGGTGCAACAGGATGTACCCTCTGCCATGCACCTCACAATGGTTCGCAGAGTATAGATGTAAATAACAATTGTTTCTGCTGCTTCCATTTTGTCAATAGGTATGATGTATGCTGTCTTCCAATCATGGTGAATAATGTTTTTTCAAGGGATCTCTGGTTATTATGATGGAGGCTAATTTACCTGCAAATTACGTATTGAATGGGACAATGATTCCAATGGTGTCTTAGACTCTTGTTTAATGCCAGCAATTTTAGCTATTTCTCAATGCCATCGACACTAATATCTAGGTCTATATCAATCATCTCTGTAGTGTTGGAGGAATTAAACTGGAGTAGTACTCAATTTCCTTAAAAAAGAAAGATCTGAAGACAATTCCGCAGTCTGAGCAGTACCTGTAGTACCACTAACAGCCTCACATTTTACCAAAATTTCTTTACAGTTTGAGAGAGATCTTTTGATTAGTTTTTGCTGTGGTAGTCATTGAAGGCTTCATGCACTGCCCTCTTGACAATAAACACGTTTCACTCATTCTCTACCTACAGCCTTATGCTTTCTTTTAGACCAATCATGCATCAGTTGCTGTTTCTTTAAAGTTTATTTACAGTGACTGTATACCATGCAGCATCCCTTCCATCATGAACTTTTCTGCTAGGTACATAATTATCCAGTACTTGGTCAACCATTCTTTTGCCACATGAGCCACAGTTCTTCTATCTGTTCACGCTCAACTAGGTAAATATTTTGAGTTCTCTTTTGGGACAGGGTATGGCTGCTTCTTTAACTAAATTTCCCTGCTCTTTATACAACAATTGCTGTAACTACCTTACAGTCACTAATGCAGTTTCAGCAAAGACTTCCCCAAACAAGGCCTGTCTGCTGCAATTCAATACAATATATTTCCATCACAATTGGGCTTCTAAATTGACTGTTGTAGGTAGCTTTCAGAGCAGGCATTTAGTTATGTTTTACAGGATGTCTTGTTATGTTCACAATTTAGAAAAATAACTATCAAAATAAATTGTTGGATGGTTAAAGCCTCAGTCAATAATGACAGTATCACTGGGTAACATTCATTCATATTAGTGAACTGAGGTTCCTCCAAATTTTTCGGTTACATCTAGGACTGAGCAGCTGTCATTAGGAGGAGCAAATCACAGATTCACACCCATCCTTGATTCTGAATCTTGCCCAATCAATCTTGCATGCAGTTTCAATTTTGATTTGAGTTTCTTACCCACTCTGACAAATCCACCTCCATATCCCATTAGCCTATTCTTTTGATATATATATTTTGATTTAGACCGAAAGTCTCACAGTTGTCAATTTCCTATCTTAACCAGCTTTCTGGATTACAATTATTACTTTAATGGTAGTTCTAGTATTGTATGAGTTCGACTACTTTCAAAGAGCACTTCAAACTATGTTGTGAATGCTTCAGCAACTCACCACAAAGATTTTTAAGGTTTCATTTGTGTGGACTGTTTCTTTGGGGTTTCCAGTAATTCTTTTGCGTCCCCTACAGCCATCATTATTTGGATTGTAAAGAGAGTCACATTAAATTAAAAAAAACTCACTTCACACAATTAGTCACCTGTGTAGCAGAGTATGGTGTGTAGTGTACCTCTGACCCATTTAAGGGCAACCCTGCAATTCTCAAGCGAATGAGGTAAGTCCATGAAGTCACAGTGTAACTTGTCTGAGAATCTTCTCAGTCTCTCATTCAATTCTGCTATCTGGCTCAGAACCAGAGTCCCCTGACCTGTTCTGGCCACAATAGGGCAGGTTGTGAGCTTAGATGACACTCTGCAAGAAAGGCCGATTATCTCAACCCTCCCCACCTGTCGAAGGAATGTTCTCTCAGAGCCCATACAACAGTCATTGTCCATCCCAATGAGCACCAAAATTGGCAGTTGAATGCACCTTGTTCTTTCAAACACTAAAGACAATATAAGGGTGTTACCATTCCCCCACCTCCCTCTGAACTGATACGGACTATACAACATTTAGATACTGAATCTTGAATTCTACATATACCCTCTCTCCATTAACTCCTTCAAAGAGCAATGACATATTGATGGCATGCAATTAAACCTTGTACATCCATTTGATTAAATTTTACATGGGATGTAAAAACGGTTTCTTACAAGCAATATAAACTGATCCAAATAAAAGTGCTACATGTGTAACTACATGGTAAAAGCCTAATTACTGACAGATTACAGAAATTCATGTACTTTCAAATCTCTCTCTGATAATGGGGCCACTGAAATTACGATGTCTCACAGAAAGGCGGAGGTACGAGGTTTTCATTGCCTATCATCGATATGTTACAAACCTCTTCTTGTAACAATATACACAATAATGTCTTGTCCAAAAATGATGGTGCCTCACTGACTTCCTAACAGTTACAGCCACTCATTCGAACAAGAACTAAGCATAAACAATCCCATCGATTTCGCTGTTAAATTACATTTCATTTTTCATACGATCAACACATTCACAAAGGCGGCAGATTTATGCGGACGACATAATTTATGATTTACAAAGCACGTATTTCAAATGGTGTAATTCTGTACTCATACACAGAGAAATCATTGACAGTTCAGTGCACAAGAATCTCTGCATTAGCGCTAACACATAATATACTACACCCATGGGAGGATTTCATGTTCCTTCAATAAAACAAAAATACACACAATTACACCACTTACTACTTTAGTTGTTGTTGTTTAGTAGTTGCCAACAACAACAACTACTACTACTACTACTTTAGTTATAGTGGTTTGTAAATATTTACTGAGAGTCAGAAGCGTTTCACTTTTAAAACCAAACGAAATTGATGAATTATTCCGTGGATTATAACATAAATATACAACTAACAAATTTCCTCCGATTTCAATAAGCGCACAACCTGCTACACTTGCAAAAATAATGCTCCGAACAGTAAAATCTATGCACATACGCACCGCTTAGCAAGGGACGACGGTTAGCAGCATTCGCGAAACACACACCAGCGAACGCTATGCCTCCGTATGTCAAAGGAGCCCATATTTTGCTAAGAAGCGGCTCTTCCCTTTGCCTTTTCCCATCCAGCAACTCCAAAGGAGACGCCATTTTGTTCTGGCTTCAAAGATAGCTAGCTCGTTAGCTCCTAGTGAACTCACTCCCTCACTGCGTCCAGTAGCAGTTCGCGGGAGACTGGCTGGGACCCAGGCCTACGAACTGCACCGATAGATGTCGCACGCACTGCAATAATGGTAAAGATCTGTGTAGCTTTAATTAATGGGTCGTTCACATACCACGATCTGTCTCCGCGGACATCTGTGCACATCACATATCTGCAGACTGATAGTTGCGTGTGGACAGCAGATTTGCGCAGATATGAGATAGGTGCAAACATGCAAGTTGGAGCTGGAACTTTGAGCAAATTCCTCAAATCTGTGAGCATCTAACACATCTGCGCAGGTAATATGTGAGCAGGATATCACTGCAAATTTGACATGCGAAACGTGTTTCAGTCAGCTGTTCGTTTAGAAACTTTAGTGTACGTTTCTCATCTGTGTGAGCACAGTGAATTTTAAAATGCCAGATGCACTACTGAATTAATTAAAACGTGTAGGAGTCATACCGGTTTGTGGAATATTAAGAGAAATCAATACAGCGATCGAGATAAACTGAAAAGCCAAAGAAAAAAATGGTTCAAATGGCTCTGAGCACTATGGGACCTAACTTCTGAGGTCATCAGTCCCCTAGACTTAGAACTACTTAAACCTAACTAACCTAAGGACATCACATACATCCATGCCCGAGGCAGGATTCGAACCTGCGACCGTAGCGGTCGCGCGGTTCCAGACTGTAGCGCCTAGAACAGCTCTGCCACCCCAGCTGGCAGAGCCAAAGAAACTGGTACACCTGTCTAATATCGTGTAGGGCCCTCGAAACCATGTAGAAGTGCTGTAACTTGACTAATGTCTGAAGTAGTGTTGGGGGCAACTGACACCATGAATTCTGCACAGCTATCCATAAATCTGTAAGAGTACAAGGGGGTGGAGACCTCTTCTAAACAGCACGTTGTAAGGTATCCCAGATATACTCAATACTGTTCATGTCTAGGGAATATGGTGGCCAGAGGAAGTTTTTAAACTCAGAAGAGTGTTCCTGGAGACACTCTGTAGCAATTATGGACATGTGAGGTGTCGCATTGTCCTGCTGGAATTGCCCAAGTCTGTCAGAATGCACATTGGACATGAATGAATGCAGATGATTAGACATTCTTATGTATGTGTCATCTGTCAGTATGTGTTGTATGTAGACGTCTCAAGGGTCCTATATCACTCCAATCGCACACGCCCCATACCATTACAGAGCCTCCACCAGCTTGATAGTCCCCTGCTGACATGCAGGGTCCATGGATTTACGAGGTTGTCTCCGTACCCATACACGTCCATCTGCTCGATACAATTTGAAACGGGACTCATCCAGCCAGGCAACATGTTTCCAGTCATCAACAGTCCAATGTCGGTGTTCATGGGCCCAGGCGAGGCGCAATACTTTGTGTTATGCAGTCGTCAAGGATACACGATTGGGCCTTTGATTCGAAAACCCTATATCCATGATGTTTCGTTGAATGGTTCGCACACTGACACTTGTTGATGGCCCAGCATTGAAATCTGCAGAAATTCGCGGAAGGCTTGCACTTTTGTCAGGTTGAATGATTCTCTTCAGTCGTTGTTGGTCCCATTCTTGCAGGATCTTTTACCAGCCACAATGATGTCGTTGGTTTGATGTTTTACTGGATTCCTGATATTCACGGTACACTCTTGAAAAGGGAAAATCACTTCAGAGGTGCCGTGTCCCATCACTCGTGCGCTGACTGAAAGATCACGTTCAAACTCACTTAAATCTTGATAACCTGCCATTTTAGCAGCAGTAACCAGACTAGCAACTGCACGAGCCACTTGTTATATAGGTGTTGCCAACTGCAGCGCCTTATACTGGCTGTTTGCATATTTCTGTATTTGAATACGCACGCCTATACCAGTTACTTTGGTACTTTACTGTAAGAAGGAAGCTGCTTACAGTTCTGTAGTAGAGAAATTACGACCCACTGACCCTACAGCAGACAAGCAAACAGTACTAAAAAATAAATAAATACGTTGCAGACTGCTTATGAACATGAGCTAAGCAAAGTAACGAAATGCATTCACACTTTTCGTCAAACTGAGGTGACACTAGCATGTGGATAACTTACCAAAATTTTCAGTTCTGCCTGCTTTAGTTAAAATTCTCTCTACATATGCTTTCATTGATCAAATATTAAATGCTCTGAATAAACAAACATTACCCACTGGGATTCTTTGTAATCTCTCAAAGGCTTTCGACTGTGTGAATCACAAAATTCTTCTAGATAAGCTTAAGTATTGTGGCACAAGTGGGACAATGCACAAATGGATTAATTATCATTTAGCTAGAAGAATGCAGAAGGCTGAAATTAGCAGTACAGATAGTCTCGAAAATCAGCAGAGTCTTCTAACTTGGGAGGTATCAAGAACCCATGGGGTTCAGTCTTGAGTCCTTTATTGTTCTTAATATGCTGTATATCAATGACTTGTCACTCTATACTCACGAAGATGCAAAGCTAATTTTTTTTCTGATAATACAATTATACACTCCTGGAAATTGAAATAAGAACACCGTGAATTAATTGTCCCAGGAAGGGGAAACTTTATTGACACATTCCTGGGGTCAGATACATCACATGATCACACTGACAGAACCACAGGCACATAGACACAGGCAACAGAGCATGCACAATGTCGGCACTAGTACAGTGTATATCCACCTTTCGCAGCAATGCAGGCTGCTATTCTCCCATGGAGACGATCGTAGAGATGCTGGATGTAGTCCTGTGGAATGGCTTGCCATGCCATTTCCACCTGGCGCCTCAGTTGGACCAGCGTTCGTGCTGGACGTGCAGACCGCGTGAGACGACGCTTCATCCAGTCCCAAACATGCTCAATGGGGGACAGATCCGGAGATCTTGCTGGCCAGGGTAGTTGACTTACACCTCCTAGAGCACGTTGGGTGGCACGGGATACATGCAGACGTGCATTGTCCTGTTGGAACAGCAAGCTCCCTTGCCGGTCTAGGAATGGTAGAACGATGGGTTCGATGACGGTTTGGATGTACCGTGCACTATTCAGTGTCCCCTCGACGATCACCAGTGGTGTACGGCCAGTGTAGGAGATCGCTCCCCACACCATGACGCCGGGTGTTGGCCCTGTGTGCCTCGGTCGTATGCAGTCCTGATCGTGGCGCTCACCTGCACGGCGCCAAACACGCATACGACCATCATTGGCACCAAGGCAGAAGCGACTCTCATCGCTGAAGACGACACGTCTCCATTCGTCCCTCCACTCACGCCTGTCGCGACACCACTGGAGGCGGGCTGCACGATGTTGGGGCGTGAGCGGAAGACGGCCTAACGGTGTGCGGGACCGTAGCCCAGCTTCATGGAGACGGTTGCGAATGGTCCTCGCCGATACCCCAGGAGCAACAGTGTCCCTAATTTGCTGGGAAGTGGCGGTGTGGTCCCCTACAGCACTGCGTAGGATCCTACGGTCTTGGCGTGCATCCGTGCGTCGCTGCGGTCCGGTCCCAGGTCGGCGGGCACGTGCACCTTCCGCCGACCACTGGCGACAACATCGATGTACTGTGTAGACCTCACACCCCACGTGTTGAGCAATTCGGCGGTACGTCCACCCGGCCTCCCGCATGCCCACTATACGCCCTCGCTCAAAGTCCGTCAACTGCACATACGGTTCACGTCCACGCTGTCGTGGCGTGCTACCAGTGTTAAAGACTGCGATGGAGCTCCGTATGCCACGGCAAACTGGCTGACACTGACGGCGGCGGTGCACAAATGCTGCGCAGCTAGCGCCATTCGACGGCCAACACCGCGGTTCCTGGTGTGTCCGCTGCGCCGTGCGTGTGATCATTGCTTGTACAGCCCTCTCGCAGTGTCCGGAGCAAGTATGGTGGGTCTGACACACCGGTGTCAATGTGTTCTTTTTTCCATTTCCAGGAGTGTAGTAATCACACCCAAGAAACAGGAATTAGCCAAGGAAATTGTAAATAATGTCTTTCAAAAACTTATTAAGCAGTTTTCTGCAAATGGACACTCACTAAATTTTGAGAAAAGACACTAACACAGTAGTGTAGAGTAAATGACATAACACCATTGATAAATATAGGTTTTGAATAGAAGTCATTTTCTAAGGCAGAATATTCAAAATTTCTGGATGTGTGCATCGATGAGAATTTGTATTGGAAGAAACACATTGATGATCTGCTGAAATGTTTAAGTTCAGCTACTTATGCTACTAGTGTTATTGCAAATTTTGGTGATAAACAAATCAGTAAATTTCCTATTATGTCTGTTTTCATTCACTGCTTTTGTATTCCATCATTTTTTGGGATAATTCATCATTAATAGAAAAAGTATTCATTGCACAAAAATATGTAATCAGAATAATAGCGGGAGCATATCCAACATCACCTTGCAGATGTTTCTTTAAGGAAATCGTGATATTCACAGTACCTTCGCAATACATATATTCACTTATGAAATTTGTTGTTAATGACTCATCCTAGTTCAAAAAAAATAGCAAAGTGCGTAGCTACACACTAGAAGAAAGGATGATCTTCACTATTCTCGATTACATCTGACTTTGGCACAGAAAGGGGTGACTTGTGTCACCATAAAAATCTTTGGTCAATTACCAAATAGCATTAAGAGTGTAACAGACAGCCAAACAACATTTAATAACAAATTAAAAGAATTTCTGAATGTTAACTCCTTCTACTGAATAGATGAATTTTTAGGTATGAAGTAGTAATATATATATATATATATATATATATATATATATATATATATATATATATATATATATATATATAGAATGAGACGTTACATAACATTACATTAATATTTGTTTCATTGATCATGAATACAACATTTTCTAATGATGGGAAACATGTCAGTTTAACGTACGTTTTCTTTAAAGGATAAACACATACATACACACACACACACACACATACATATATACATATATGACTGTGTGTGTGTGTGTGTGTGTGTGTGTGTGTGTGTGTGTGTGTGTGTGTGTCCTTCAAAGAAAACCTACGTTAAACTGACATGTTCCCTATCATTATAAAATGTCGTATTCATGATCAATGGAACGAATATTAAAGTAGTGTAATGTAATGTCTCATTATGTTGGCTAGCAAAAGGAACTGCTAACACACTCAGTACTGTCCTATGCTTTTATCGCATGCATGCATCAGTGCAGCAAACACAAGTATGTCCTATATTCTCAAGAAGAGCAGAGCCAGATTTCTGTGGTAAGTTGATAATGGGAGATCTTGCAGCAGTGCCTTCAGGACATAGGGATTTTTATACTTGTTTTGTTTCCTAATATAATATGCTGTTGTAACAAGAGTTAATCACAGGTGAGCTGTAAAATTCATTACCACAACACTAAAAGTAAACTTTTCCACATAGGTTATGGATACCATAAGTAGGATTCAGAATGGAGTTTTATAATTTTGTGCAAAAGTCTATAACCATTGCTGGTAGACATCAGGCAGGGATGTGAAAATCCAGATTCAGAAATAACTATAGCTCATTGGTCACACCTATAATTTCTAAGAATATCCTATGTTTCAAACAAGTCTAAAACTGTTAAAATATTATCTGCAATTTGTCATAATTGATATACTACGGAACTGAGTACACTTTACTTGCCTTCATGAATTCCTCCTTATGGACAGTGTAAATAGCGTTGCATATAGTTCTTCAGGTTCTCTTGGTATATTTGTTGATCGAACATTCTATGGGTGTACTGCTGGTTCATAGTGTCCAATGGGCACAATATTCTGGCGATCAGACATGTCGCCATCGTCATATGCGCTGACGAATTTAGTTCCTGAGGATGTGGGCCGAATAATACCCCTTGCCCCCACAAGCTGCTCCATCTGCGGTCCACACCCACAGCCACATGTTGGTGTCAGCGGTCACAGAGACACTAGCGTCGACATCTGCAATGGTGTTGATGTAAGTTCTCTGTCTGCCCTGGTTGTCAGCTCGTTTTGTTTGCTGATAATGTCCTTAATTGAACTCAGTGCTGGTGTCCAAGCCTTGCTAAGATTATAGCTGCAATCAGTTTAGACTATGTTTACAACTGGCAAACAATTTTAATTCCTGGACCTGGGATTGGATTGATGGTGTTACCTGGGTGACAGCCGATTCCACCTATAGAAAGGCCATAGGGCATCAAATATCAAAATTCTCATGCCTCGCTGACAAACCATCACCGGAGACACCGTGCAAGATGGTCATGAATCTGACTGACATGGAGCTTATAGATGAGGTGGTTTAAGTTCTGGAGAAGGGACTTAACTTTCCTCCCACCCTAAATACAAACTGTTTGCGGACATTGTCAGTGCAGTTGAACAAGTTGTTGCGTGACTACCACCTGAAGCAACTGAAGAAGTACGTCGTGAAACCTGCCGTGCTCTGATGAGAACTAAGCCTAAAAGGTCAAACGTCAGCACCAGAGAGAGGGTGGCTATTCGGAACCTGAGAGAACGCCCTAAGATTGATGTCTTACTTGCTGACAAAGGCAATGCTACTGTTGTTCTTTCCCACAAGGACTACATTGAAAAGATGCAGAGCCTGCTAGATAACGACTCCTATAGGAAGATCAATGCTGACCCCACAAAGAAGATAGAGAACTAGACTAGGGCTCTTCTCAAGGACGCGGATTTACCAGAGGTTGTAGCCAAGAAGCTGTTACCTCAAGGACCTGTACCGCTAAGACTTTATGGACTCCCTAAAGTTCAAAAAGATGGGGTGCCATTGCGCTTCATTGTCAGCAACGTTACGGCACCTACACATTTGCTGGCAAAATACCTCACGGGAATACCCTTATGTGGGTAAATGCACTCACCATATCCGCAATTCTGTGGATTTTGTAATGATGTGGAATCTACTTCATATCTAAAAATACATCTGTTGACTAGGAGGAGCTGTCATTCAGAAATTCTTTCGATTTGTTTTCGCCATCTGTCAGACGTTTTAGGGGACATTACATGTCCTATGCCGCCAATGTTAAATTATCGAATTTTATGACCCATTATTTTGGAAACTTTTTAAGACACCTGCTTAAAATTTTCCATAATTATTGAATCACCTTTCTAGATACAATGAATTAGAATTATTACTAAAACAGTATTGTGGGACATGTTTTTTTTCAAACACTCAATTTTTTAACAGAATTTTGTAAATAAATGAACATAAAAAGAAAGCAACTCAGGATATTTTAATTGTTCTAGTTCCATACGTGTTGAATCTCACACTTGGCATGCTGTGAAAATTTCTTGTCTCTAACATCAGTACTTTTTAGAAAACGGGTCATTTATTGCAAAAAATGTAGTTCAGAGATATTGAGGTTTAAAACATTTTTTTATTACAAATTCTTATGCAGACTTACATTTCTGCGACTTTTATGCACTAGAATTGCTCTGGGCCATAGTCTGTGTCTTACTCAGTGTCACAACAGCCCAATGATTGCTTCCTCCTTTTCTTTCTTGCTTCTTTTCTCATTTGCTGAACAGCTAACTCTGCTTCACGTACACGAAGCTCATTCAGTTCCGCAGTCTTTTAGCTGCGTTCTGTCAAAATTTTACCCATAACGTCTCCAGAACCTTAAGTCCTTCATAGTTCCCACCATTAAAAGTTATTACAGCATCAGACACTGCTAACTTTAGAGCCATAAGGCCAACAAATACATTTTAGGCACACGGCACCACACAACATTATTGAGGGACTCATTCACATTCTGGGTCTTCCCATGAAAACACTTTGTAAACCTCAGTAACTTAGGATTTACCAAATCTCTGTAAATAGGTTTGATTGCCTCCATTACTGCCAAGGGAAGTGAACGTTTATGTGTAAATTCATACAGGGTGCCAGAAAGTTCAGCTTGCCTATATTTACACCAAGTGTTCGGTGGAGGTGGACACAATGCATGGCATGGCTTTTCATCGGTTGATATTCTATGAAAGAAAGTGCTCCACACAGCTCTTTTCATCTTCTCTAAATTGTCACAGTTATCTCTAATGGCCTACAATTAGTCATTTTATTTACATATAAGAAGCAATAGAAGTTAGCTTACTATAAAAATAGCCTATAATCACACTACTTTCAACGAAAACTAGTATCAGAAACAAAGGACTGATCTGTGTATTCGTAATGCCAATTGCTGAGCCGTAGCAGCAGGCACAAAACAAAGCAATGCACACCCTTCTAGACTGTGTAGTTCTCAAGATATGACTGCTCAACTGTGGCAGTATGTGTGTAGCCGCGAAATTTGACATTCACAAGTCAACATTCAAAATATTAGTTCAAGGTTTCACAGTTGTCTGATTTTAATGTATTATATACCAAAATGTTCAGGAAAGTCCAAAGTACATTATGGAGTAGAAAACAGAAAATGTCAAATTTCAACGAATTTCACGTACAGTGTCCCTTTAATGCTGTTTGGTGAATGTGGCAGCATATTCACCCCTTTCTGCTGGTCAGCAGCCAGTTAAGTGCTATTTTCAGAATAGCGCCAGAAACGCGTTATACGATACCGGAAAAGATCCTAGCTGGAGAGTAAACTAGGGATAAGTTAACAGACGATTTCTGGCCGGTTAGCGAGCTTAAGCAGGGAATAAGTTTGCAAAAGGGCAGGAATAGTGACAGATTCAGACAGCGATGATGATATTTTGGCTGAAGTGTTCATGAAAATGAGAAAGGAGAAGAAAATGAGACGAAACCGATTCCGAATTTGTATTCATATTTCGCTTATCAAAGAAAAAAAATGTTCAAATGTGTGTGAAATATTATGGGACTTAACTGCTAATCTCATCAGTCCCTAAGACTACACACTACTTAACCTACATTATCTTAAGGGCAAACACACATCCATGCCAGAGGGAGGACTCGAACCTCCGCTGGGACCAGCCTCACAGTCATGACTGCAGATCCCACAGACCGCTCAGCTAATCCCGCGCGGCTGCTTATCAAAGAAAGCCATGCTTCGTCTTTTCGATCTTGTATGTGAGAAACTGGAGCATATGACGGACAGATGAGACTATTTCTCTGTTTTCTTCAATAATACTGTTTATTTGTAGTAATATGCATTTGATTTCAATACTTCGTTAATTCTGTCGTGTTATTTGTGTAAATCAGGCACATTAAAATGACGATTCGTGCAAAAATAGTCTTGTTTATCTGGTGTGTGGTACAATTGCTGCAGTAGTGGAAAGGATTGTTTCGTTGCATTTAGCAAGCAGTGCTGTAATGGACTTCAACAAATCGAAAAACCGCACCTGTTATGTGTACCATTTGCTTTAACAGCTTTTTTCTGTTTCAGACAAAACATAGATTTTTCGGACTGCAAAACGTTTTGATAAAACAGTAGTGTCCCAGCCACATTCTGTCAATAGCAGAAAATATTACTCCATTCAGTTTGTATTGGGAATTTCCCTTTTTGTAAACACTACAGCAGTGTCAGAAAAACTTTCCACCTTTCAGTGAAAAGGCTGCATTAATGCTTCAAAACAACAACATTGTCTTCCACATACCATTATTCACTGAAGCCTGTGAACTATTTAAGCTTACCAATGCTAAGTTTAACATAGTAAGATTAAGAGGAAAGTTAGCCTTTTCAGCTGTTAGTGTTCTCTACATACGAACACCCACATTATTCATAAAATGGGAAGGGCTTATTTCAATAGTGGTACAAGTCCATTTTTGTTTGTTGTGAGATACAGAGTCCTAAAGTTAAATGAGTGCTGAAAAATGTGCAGTTGAGATACCAGAAGTATTCAAGCATATGGCTTCTTGCTAGAGATGAACCTTTCTTTCTGTTTGTTTGGATCATTAATTTCAGAAGCCTTATAGGCAGAAAAGTGGAGATAATGGACTTGTACCACTATTGAAATAAGCCCTTCATATGTATAAGAGCAGAACAGGAAACCACATAGTTGTAGAATGTAGAAGGAGTGAATGGAATGCTATGTTCCTAACTTCCCTTAAATATGAAGTTATTTTCAGTGTCCTCCTATATGTCAAATTGTAGCTAGTTGAAGGCCACTCAAATTAATATATCTTAACATTGTACTTGTGTGAAGTACCATTTTCTGAACTTCATTGGTTATTACGATTATTTAATGTAACAAAAAGTTCGATAGAACACTAATATCACGAGTTCACTCAGCCACATATGTAGCAGAAAATTTTGTTAACTCTTATCTCCCAATGGAACAACAACTTTCCACCTTTTAGTGAACGCTTCAGAGCAACAAAATTGCCAACCACCTCGCATTATTCCCATAAACATGTAAATTATTTGTGGTTACTCAGGCTAAGTTTAACACAGTAAAATTAACAGGAGAGTCAGTTTTTTAAAAAAAGAAAGCTATAGCAGATAGCTGTTGTACTTCTCAGTTATTAATGTTACCCACATACCTACATCCATATTTATCATAAAATACACTCCTGGAAATGGAAAAAAGAACACATTGACACCGGTGTGTCAGACCCACCATACTTGCTCCGGACACTGCGAGAGGGCTGTACAAGCAATGATCACACGCACGGCACAGCGGACACATCAGGAACCGCAGTGTTGGCCGTCGAATGGCGCTAGCTGCACAGCATTTGTGCACCGCCGCCGTCAGTGTCAGCCAGTTTGCCGTGCCATACGGAGCTCCATCGCAGTCTTTAACACTGGTAGCATGCCGCGACAGCGTGGACGTGAACCGTATGTGTAGTTGACGGACTTTGAGCGAGGGCGTATAGTGCGCATGCGGCAGGCCGGGTGGACGTACCGCCGAATTGCTCAACATGTGGGGCGTGAGGTCTCCACAGTACATCGTTGTTGTCGCCAGTGGTCGGCGGAAGGTGCACGTGCCCGTCGACCTGGGACCGGACCGCAGCGACGCACGGATGCATGCCAAGACCGTAGGATCCTACGCAGTGCCGTAGGGGACCGCACCGCCACTTCCCAACAAATTATGGACACTGTTGCTCCTGGGGTATCGGCGAGGACCATTCGCAACCGTCTCCATGAAGCTGGGCTACGGTCCCGCACACCGTTAGGCCGTCTTCCGCTCACGCCCCAACATCGTGCAGCCCGCCTCCAGTGGTGTCGCGACAGGCGTGAATGGAGGGACGAATGGAGACGTGTCGTCTTCAGCGATGAGAGTCGCTTCTGCCTTGGTGCCAATGATGGTTGTATGCGTGTTTGGCGGCGTGCAGGTGAGCGCCACAATCAGGACTGCATACGACCGAAGCACACAGGGCCAACACCCGGCATCATGGTGTGGGGAGCGATCTCCTACACTGGCCGTACACCACTGGTGATCGTCGAGGGGACACTGAATAGTGCACGGTACATCCAAACCGTCATCGAACCCATCGTTCTACCATTCCTAGACCGGCAAGGGAACTTGCTGTTCCAACAGGACAATGCACGTCCGCATGTATCCCGTGCCACCCAACGTGTTCTAGAAGGTGTACGTCAACTACCCTGGCCAGCAAGATCTCCGGATCTGTCCCCCATTGAGCATGTTTGGGAATGGATGAAGCATCGTCTCACGCGGTCTGCACGTCCAGCACGAACGCTGGTCCAACTGAGGCGCCAGGTGGAAATGGCATGGCAAGCCGTTCCACAGAACTACATCCAGCATCTCTACGATCGTCTCCATGGGAGAATAGCAGCCTACATTGCTGCGAAATGTGGATATACACTGTACTAGTGCCGACATTGTGCATGCTCTGTTGCCTGTGTCTATGTGCCTGTGGTTCTGTCAGTGTGATCATGTGATGTATCTGACCCAAGGAATGTGTCAATAAAGTTTCCCCTTCCTGGGACAATGAATTCACGGTGTTCTTATTTCAATTTCCAGGAGTGTAATTGTAATCTTTGTGTTATAAGAACATAGGTACTTGTCATTCAGCTAACACATATGTTTAGTTATTGAATCTATATAATCAGAGCAATGGAATGAGTTACACTTTTAAATCTCCCTTGAGTTATCTCATGTCATTCTTTCTTTCTTGCAGAACTGACTCTGGTCCACCAATAATATTTTCATTGAATGAGACTGAAGCAGTTTTCGTGTTTTGTGGTACCCTCTTGAACTCACTTACAGTATCTACCAGCCTCAAAGTATCCTCAAGCGATTAGTTTTGCGGTCTGGAACGCTTATCACTCATGTTTGACATGCTATTTCTGAAGAAAACGACTATGTAAATATGCAATGACATACACAAAAATACCCAGGGTGCACTTCAGTCGTTGCCAATATAACTGGACGTGAACGCTATTTCGGGAATAATTGGGGAATAAAGTGGCATTGTACAATGTGCACCTCAAGTTAACCCATGGTTAGCCTATTCCACGGTTAGCTATCCCTTGATTTATCCTGAGATTGTACAAAGCGCCCAAAGTCAGATTTAATCCAAAATGGTGAAGATAATTTCTTTTTCTAGTGTTGTAGCTATGCACTTTGCTACTATTTTTGAATTGGGGTCTGTTATTAATAACCAAGTTCATAAGTGAATACATAAATTGTGAAGATACTGTAAATATCCCAAGTTCCTTAAAGAAATGTCTGTAAGGTGATCTTGGGTGGGCTCCAGCTATTATTCTGATTACATGCTTTTATGCAACGAATACGTTTTCTCCTAATGATGAATTGCGCCAAAGTATGACGCTATATGAAAGCAGTGACCAATAAGAGGTCTTTTTAGAGCTCCGAATATAGTATGGGAAAAAATATGCTACAGTTTCATTTCAGAAACAGCTTCACATAGAAGGCAGAGCAGCTACAACAGATGTACGATTAAAAAAAGCAAAAGGAAACACATGAATATTACACCAAAGAAAGGTAGCAGAGGCTACGGATTTGTGGTGTCCCATACAGGGAATGTAAGTTTCAAGCTGTGTAGAATGAAATACACAAATTGATGAGGTTGTCAACAGAAGGATGCCACAGTAAGCTCTGCTCAAATGCAACATTTCTACAAACAATAGTATTTCACCAAATGTAGCTGTATTGTAGATGGTGAATTGTAAATAGACACAAAATGTAGAAGCAACTGTGAAATGTGATATGATTTTTCAAATAGTTGGACTTTTCAGTCTCTCCAACAAACTGTGACAACAAAGCACCATGGAAATTGATCTGACTGAAAATTCTGAGAGGTGTTACTGCGTATCTTGCTGTTATATTTACATCTGAGAATAATTAATTCATTACATCAGAAATGGGTGTTCTACAGAAAATATCCTTGCTGAATTGTTGAACACTATTTGTGCATCCACTTTTCCATCCTGCGGCATAAACACTCACACACACACACACACACACACACACACACATATATATATATATATATATATATATATATATATATATATATATATATACAGGGTGAGTCACCTAACATTACCACTGGATATATTTCGTAAACCACATCAAATACTGACGAATCGATTCCACGGACCGAACGTGAGGAGAGGGGCTAGTGTAATTGGTTAATACAAACCGTAAAAAAATGCACGGAAGTATGTTTCTTAACACAAACCTACTTTTTTTTTAAAAGGAACCTCGTTACTTTTGTTAGCACATCTGAACATATAAACAAATACGTGCCGTTTGTTACATTGTAAAATGTTAATTACATCCGGAGATATTGTAACCTAAAGTTGACACTTGAGTACCACTCCTCCGCTGTTCGATCGTGTGTATCGGAGAGCACCGAATTACGTAGGGATCCAAAGGGAACGGTGATGGACCTTAGGTACAGAAGAGACTGGAACAGCACATTATGTCCACATGCTAACACCTTTTTATTGGTCTTTTTCACTGATGCACATGTACATTACCATGAGGGGTGAGGTACACGTACACACGTGGTTTCCGTTTTCAATTACGGAGTGGAATAGAGTGTGTCCCGACATGTCAGGCCAATAGATGTTCAATGTGGTGGCCATCATTTGCTGCACACAATTGCAATCTCTGGCGTAATGAATGTCGTACACGCCGCAGTACATCTGGTGTAATGTCGCCGCAGGCTGCCACAATACGTTGTTTCATATCCTCTGGTGTTGTAGGCACATCACGGTACACATTCTCCTTTAACGTACCCCACAGGAAGAAGCCCAGAGGTGTAAGATCAGGAGAACGGGCTTCATCGGTAAACAGGTAGAACTGCAACGCATTCTCTGTTAATGCCCATTGACAGAATTTCACTCGATGATTAAAGTCATCACCTTCTAATTGCTGATGTAGCGACACATGAAACGGGTGAAAGCGGTGACGATGCAGTATGCGCATGACACTACTTTGACTCAGTCCACTGGCTCTCGCAATGTCCCGTGTACTCATGTGTGGGTTCATGGCAACAGCAGCTAACACACCAACTGCGCCCGCTTCTCCTGTGACGGGCCTGTTACGGACCGGTTTGCGTGCTACGACCATACCTGTTGCATACAGTTGACGGTAGATGTTTTGCAATGTGCGGCACGTTGGATGCTCTCTGTCCGGGTACCGTTCTGCATACACCCTGCAGGCTTCAGCTGCATTTCGTCGACACTCGCCATAGATGAGTATCATCTCCGCCTTTTCAGAGTTCGAATACACCATGGACACAGTTCCTACAACACTACACTATCACAGACGTCTGGTAACACGGTGTACTACAGTTGGTCTGCGTGCGGAGACGAATGCAGAATAACAATAGCAGCAAGCGCTACATGCGGACACTGCGACAGCTAGACCAAACCACAACAGTGCACTACAGCCACACTCGAAAACACGGTCGTCATCGTAAACGTGTCCCTGCAGATGCTGCTCGCCGACCGTGGCCCGTGTTTGTTACAACACGCAACTGAACGTCGGAGGTTTCAAGCGTCAACTTTAGGTTACAATATCTCCGAATGTAATTAACATTTTACAATGCAACAAACGGCACTGATTACGTATTTGTTTATATGTTCAGATGTGCTAACAAAACTGACGTGGTTCCATTTAAAAAAACGTATGTTTGTGTTAAAAAACATACTTCTGTGCATTTTTGTATGGCTTGTATTAAACAATTACACTAGTCCCTCTCCTAACGTTCGGTCTGTGGAATCGGTTCGTCAGTATTTGATGTGGTTTACGAAATATATCCAGCGGTAACGTTAGGTGACTCACCCTGTATATACATATATACACAGGGTGTTACAAAAAGGTACGGCCAAACTTTCAGGAAACATTACTCACACACAAATAAAGAAAAGATGTTATGTGGACATGTGTCCGGAAATGCTTAATTTCCATGTTAGAGCTCATTCTAGTTTCGTCAGTATGTACTGTACTTTCTCGATTCACCGCCAGTTGGGCCAATTGAAGGAAGGTAATGTTGACTTCGGTGCTTGTGTTGACATGCGACTCATTGCTCTACAGTACTAGCGTCAAGCACATAAGTACGTAGCATCAACAGGTTAGTGTTAATCACGAACGTGGTTTTGCAGTCAGTGCAATGTTTACAAATGCGGAGTTGGCAGATGCCCATTTGATGTATGGATTAGCACGGGGCAATAGCCGTGGCGCGGTACGTTTGTATCGTGACAGATTTCCAGAACGAAGGTGTCCCGAGAGGAAGACGTTCGAAGCAATTGATCGGCGTCTTAGGGAGCACGGAACGTTCCAGCCTATGACTCGCGACTGGGGAAGACCTAGAACGACGAGGACACCTGCAATGGACGAGGCAATTCTTCGTGCAGTTGACGATAACCCTAATGTCAGCGTCAGAGAAGTTTCTGCTGTACAAGGTAACGTTGACCACGTCACTGTATGGAGAGTGCTACGGGAGAACCAGTTGTTTCCGTACCATGTACAGCGTGTGCAGGCACTATCAGCAGCTGATTGGCCTCCACGGGTACACTTCTGCGAATGGTTCATCCAACAATGTGTCAATCCTCATTTCAGTGCAAATGTTCTCTTTACGGAAGAGGCTTTATTCCAACGTGATCAAATTGTAAATTTTCACAATCAACATGTGTGGGCTGACGAGAATCCGCACTCAATTGTGCAATCACGTCATCAACTCAGATTTTCTGTGAACGTTTGGGCAGGCATTGTTGGTGACGTCTTGATTGGGCCCCATGTTCTTCCACCTGCGCTCAATGGAGCACGCTATCATGATTTCATAAGGGATACTCTACCTGTGCTGCTAGAACATGTGCCTTTACAAGTACGACAAACATGTGGTTCATGCACGATGGAGTTCCTGCACATTTCAGTCAAAGTGTTTGTATGCTTCTCAACAACAGATTCGGCGACCGATGGATTGGTAGAGGCGGACCAATTCCATGGCATCAACGCTCTCCTGACCTCAACCCTCTTGACTTTCATTTATGGGGGCATGTGAAAGCTGTTGTCTACGCAACCCCAGTACCAAATGTAGAGACTCTTCGTGCTCGTATTGTGGACGGCTGTGATACAATACGCCATTCTCCAGGGCTGCATCAGCGCATCAGGGATTCCATGCGACGGAGGGTGGATGCATGTATCCTCGCTAACGGAGGACATTTTGAACATTTCCTGTAACAAAGTGTTTGAAGTCACGCTGGTACGTTCTGTTGCTGATTAATGTGATTTGAAGAGAAGTAATAAAATGAGCTCTAACATGGAAAGTAAGCGTTTCCGGACAAATGTCCACATAACATATTTTCGTTCTTTGTGTGTGAGGAATGTTTCCTGAAAGTTTGGCCGTACCTTTTTGTAACACCCTGTATATATAATGTTTCTGTGATGATGTGATTATTAATTACACTCCTGGAAATTGAAATAAGAACACCGTGAATTCATTGTCCCAGGAAGGGGAAACTTTATTGACACATTCCTGGGGTCAGATACATCACATGATCACACTGACAGAACCACAGGCACATAGACACAGGCAACAGAGCATGAACAATGTCGGCACTAGTACAGTGTATATCCACCTTTCGCAGCAATGCAGGCTGCTATTCTCCCATGGAGACGATCGTAGAGATGCTGGATGTAGTCCTGTGGAATGGCTTGCCATGTCATTTCCACCTGGCGCCTCAGTTGGACCAGCGTTCGTGCTGGACGTGCAGACCGCGTGAGACGACGCTTCATCCAGTCCCAAACATGCTCAATGGGGGACAGATCCGGAGATCTTGCTGGCCAGGGTAGTTGACTTACACCTTCTAGAGCACGTTGGGTGGCACGGGATACATGCGGACGTGCATTGTCCTGTTGGAACAGCAAGTTCCCTTGCCGCTCTAGGAATGGTAGAACGATGGGTTCGATGACGGTTTGGATGTACCGTGCACTATTCAGTGTCCCCTCGCGATCACCAGTGGTGTAAGGCCAGTGTAGGAGATCGCTCCCCACACCATGATGCCAGGTGTTGGCCCTGTGTGCCTCGGTCGTATGCAGTCCTGATTGTGGCGCTCACCTGCACGGCGCCAAACACGCATACGACCATCATTGGCACCAAGGCAGAAGCGACTCTCATCGCTGAAGACGACACGTCTCCATTCGTCCCTCCATTCACGCCTGTCGCGACACCACTGGAGGCGGGCTGCACGATGTTGGGGCGTGAGCGGAAGACGGCCTAACGGTGTGCGGGACCGTAGCCCAGCTTCATGGAGACGGTTGCGAATGGCCCTCGCCGATACCCCAGGAGCAACAGTGTCCCTAATTTGCTGGGAAGTGGCGGTGCGGTCCCCTACGGCACTGCGTAGGATCCTACGGTCTTGGCGTGCATCCGTGCATCGCTGCGGTCCGGTCCCATGTCGACGGGCACGTGCACCTTCCGCCGACCATTGGCGACAACATCGATGTACTGTGGAGACCTCACGCCCCACGTGTTGAGCAATTCGGCGGTACGTCCACCCGACCTCCCACATGCCCACTATACGCCCTCGCTCAAAGTCCATCAACTGCACATACGGTTCACGTCCATGCTGTCGCGGCATGCTACCAGTGTTAAAGACTGCGATGGAGCTCCGTATGCCACGGCAAACTGGCTGACACTGACGGCGGCGGTGCACAAATGCTGCGCAGCTAGCGCCATTCGACGGCCAACACTGCGGTTCCTGGTGTGTCCGCTGTGCCGTGCGTGTGATCATTGCTTGTACAGCCCTCTCGCACTGTCCGGAGCAAGTATGGTGAGTCTGACACACCGGTGTCAATGTGTTCTTTTTTCCATTTCCAGGAGTGTATATATATGACGAATAAGGCGTCAACCTTTGCAATAAGCAACCATTATCTTTTTTATAATCTTAGGTTGGAAATTTATCTATGGCACATATCAAATTGGAGGTTGTTGTTATTGTATCTTACCCTAAATGTTTGAGGAACATAACACACAAAATTTTGGCTTGTGCAATCATCTCTAGCAGCTATATTTAATCTGGGAGGGAAGGGAAAATAACTGGAGGCATGACAACTTCACTGTGTTCGTCCTTTTTTTGTACAGTTATCTCAAATAAGATCTGTCAGTTCTAATTTCCGAATAAAAATACTTGTTCTAAAATATGAAAAATTAGCAGAGTTGCAGATGGTGGATCTTTGAAAGTAGCTAGACAAGAACCAAAGAAGGTAGTAGGAAGAACTTTATGGGTTAAAAGTAGATAATAAATCTCAAATTAGGATCATAAATTAAAAATAAAAACAAATAATTTCAGAATAAAAATATAAACTATACATCTGGGAGGGAAGGGAAAATAACTGGAGGCATGACAACTTCACTGTGTTCGTCCTTCTTTTGTACAGTCATCTCAAATAAGATCTGTCAGTTCTAATTTCCGAATAAAAATACTTGTTCTAAAATATGAAAAATTAGCAGAGTTGCAGATGGTGGATCTTTGAAAGTAGCTAGACAAGAACCAAAGAAGGCAGTAGGAAGAACTTTATGGGTTAAAAGTAGATAATAAATCTCAAATTAGGATCATAAATTAAAAATAAAAACAAATAATTTCAGAATAAAAATATAAACTATACATTTGTTTATTTTATTTTCAGTTAATTACATCAGAGAAATGAAATAATTAGAAAAACTGTCTCTTGTGCATGTTGTTTAGTATCACACACATCCTTTCTAATCGTCCTGCTGGCTGTCCCCCTGCCAATACGAATGAAGTCTCCAATGGACAGAAGGAAATTACCAGAGGCAAAATATTTGGGTGTCTGTAGTAACTGGTTCATTGATGGAGCAGATTCATCTTTGAAAGAGCAGAATAAATTACATGAGACAAATCAAGACAAATTTAAAAACATAATTTGCTTGCCATTCCTTCTAGTGTTATGATTATATAGATTCAATAATGGAACATTTGTCTTAACTGAATGACAAGTACCTATGTTCTTATAAACACAAAGATAACAAATACTTTATGATAAATATGAATGTGGTTATGTGGATCATACTAATAACTGAGGAATACAACAGCCATTTGATGTAACTTTCTTAAAACAGACTGACTTCCCTGTTAATTTTCCTGTGTTACACTTGGCTTGAGTGTACACAAATAATTTACATGTTTATGGGAATAATGCGAGGTGGTAGACAATTTTGTTGCTCTGAAACTCTCATTAAAAGATGGAAAGTTGTTGTCCCAATGGGAGATAAGAGTGAATAATATTTTCTGCTATATATATGTCTGAGTGAACTTGGGACATTAGTGCACTATCAGACGTTTTGTTACATTAAACACTCATAAAACATCATGGAGTTCAGAAAAATGGTACTTTACACAAGTACACTATAATATATTTCAATTTATCTTCAGCTAGCAACAGTTAGATATAAAGGAGGACACTGAACATAACTTGATGCTGAAGGAAAGTTAAAAACATAGCATTCCAGGCACTCCTTCCACATTCTACACCTTTGCAGATTCAGTAACTAGATTCCTGTTGTGCACTTATATCATTCAAATATAACTATTATTTTATGATAACTACGTGTGGACTTAATGGATAATATTATTAATCGAGAAACACAAAAGCTATGTTTCATAGCTGAGGAAATATCAGCTTTTTAAAAAGATCCTAACTTTCCACTTAATTTACTGTGCTAAACTTAGCCTGTCTAAGAATAAATTCACAGGCTTCAGTTAATAATGTTATGTGGGAGACAATGTTGCTACTCTGAAGCATTCATAGGTTGTGATCATAATATTTTCACTAAAATGTGGAAAGTTGTTCTGACACTATTGTGGTGTTTACAAAAATGAGTTTTCCCAATAGAAAACAGCGTGCAACAACATTTTTCGCTGTTGATGTAATGTGGCTGAGTGGAACTGGGACGCTATACGTTGTATCAAAACGTTATGCAACACGAGAAATTGATGTTTTGTCTAAAACAGGAGAAGCTATTAATATAAACATTTCATGCAACTGGTGTAGATTTTCGATTTGGTTAAGTCTATTATGGCACTGTCTGCCAAATAAGACGAAACAGTTCCTTCCATAACTGCAGCGAAATAAACAAGAATATTTTACATGAATCACCATTTCAGTGTTCCTGACTTAAATAAACAACACGACGGAATTAACGAAGTACTGAAATCAAGTGCATATTACTGGAAATAAACAGTACTACTTAAGAAGAGAGAGAATTAATCTCACCTGTACCTTATATGCTCCAGTTTCTGACGGACAAGACTGAAAAGACATAGTACGGTTTTCTTTGACAAGCGAAATCTGGATATAAATTCGGAATCGGCCTCGTCTAACTTTTTCTTCCTTCCTCATTCTCAGGTACAGTTCAGACACAATTTCGTCATTGTTGTCTGCATCTGACACTATTTCTGTCATCTTGGCAACTTACTCCTCAGTTAAGCTCGCTAACTGGACAGATATCGGCGGTAAACTTATTTCGAGTTTATTCTCTGGTTACTCGTTATTCTGGGTTCGTACAACGTGTTTCTCGCCCTGTTCCGAGAACAGAGCTTAATAGTCTGCTAACCGGAAATGTGCAACCGGCACTGTGTTATCCCGAGCTTATTCTCCGGTTAGGCGTTATTCCGGGTTCGTATAACGTGTTTCTCGAGCTATTCCGAGAACGGAGCTTAACCTAGCGCTGTGCAAAAGATACTCGTGTTCTAACAGGCTCGTGGTTTCCCGATACGCCGCAGCTTTCGATACAGAATCGAGCTTGTTCGAACAATCACATCACAAAACTTCCTGGTAGTTTAAAACTGTGTGACGGACAAAGACTCGAACTCGGAACTTTTACCTTACCCGGGCAAGTGCTCTGCCAACTGAGCTACCCAAGCACGGCTCACGCCCCGTCCTCACAGCCTTAATTCCGCCAGTACCTCGTCTCCTACCTTCAAAACTTCGCAGAAGCTCTCCTGCGCACCTTGCAGAACTAGTACTCCTAGAAGAAAGGATACTGCGGAAACATGGCTTTGCCACAGCCTTGAGGATGTTCCCAGGATGAAATTTTCACTCTGTAACAGAGTGGACCCTGAAGGTCCCGAGTTGTAGTCTCAGTTGGGCACACAGTTTTCATCTGCCAGGAAGTTTCATGTCAGTGTACAATCCGCTGCAGAGTGAAAATTTCATTCTGGAACCACGTCACATTTTACTCGCTTGCCTCATGTGCAAAGGATGCGAAAGAAACTACACTCCTGGAAATTGAAATAAGAACACCGTGAATTCATTGTCCCAGGAAGGGGAAACTTTATTGACACATTCCTGGGGTCAGATACATCACATGATCACGCTGACAGAACCACAGGCACATAGACACAGGCAACAGAGCATGCACAATGTCGGCACTAGTACAGTGTATATCCACCTTTCGCAGCAATGCAGGCTGCTATTCTCCCATGGAGACGATCGTAGAGATGCTGGATGTAGTCCTGTGGAACGGCTTGCCATGCCATTTCCACCTGGCGCCTCAGTTGGACCAGCGTTCGTGCTGGACGTGCAGACCGCGTGAGACGACGCTTCATCCAGTCCCAAACATGCTCAATGGGGGACAGATCCGGAGATCTTGCTGGCCAGGGTAGTTGACTTACACCTTCTAGAGCACGTTGGGTGGCACGGGATACATGCGGACGTGCATTGTCCTGTTGGAACAGCAAGTTCCCTTGCCGGTCTAGGAATGGTAGAACGATGGGTTCGATGACGGTTTGGATGTACCGTGCACTATTCAGTGTCCCCTCGACGATCACCAGTGGTGTACGGCCAGTGTAGGAGATCGCTCCCCACACCATGATGCCGTGTGTTGGCCCTGTGTGCCTCGGTTGTATGCAGTCCTGATTGTGGCGCTCACCTGCACGGCGCCAAACACGCATACGACCATCATTGGCACCAAGGCAGAAGCGACTCTCATCGCTGAAGACGACACGTCTCCATTCGTCCCTCCATTCACGCCTGTCGCGACACCACTGGAGGCGGGCTGCACGATGTTGGGGCGTGAGCGGAAGACGGCCTAACGGTGTGCGGGACCGTAGCCCAGCTTCATGGAGACGGTTGCGAATGGTCCTCGCCGATACCCCAGGAGCAACAGTGTCCCTAATTTGCTGGGAAGTGGCGGTGCGGTCCCCTACGGCACTGCGTAGGATCCTACGGTCTTGGCGTGCATCCGTGCGTCGCTGCGGTCCGGTCCCAGGTCGACGGGCACGTGCACCTTCCGCCGACCACTGGCGACAACATCGATGTACTGTGGAGACCTCACGCCCCACGTGTTGAGCAATTCGGCGGTACGTCCACCCGGCCTCCCGCATGCCCACTATACGCCCTCGCTCAAAGTCCATCAACTGCACATACGGTTCACGCCACGCTTTCGCGGCATGCTACCAGTGTTAAAGACTGCGATGGAGCTCCGTATGCCACGGCAAACTGGCTGACACTGACGGCGGCGGTGCACAAATGCTGCGCAGCTAGCGCCATTCGACGGCCAACACTGCGGTTCCTGGTGTGTCCGCTGTGCCGTGCGTGTGATCATTGCTTGTACAGCCCTCTCGCAGTGTCCGGAGCAAGTATGGTGGGTCTGACACACCGGTGTCAATGTGTTCTTTTTTCCATTTCCTGGAGTGTATAAACTAGCCACTGTAAGCTAAGGCACAGCACAAATTTCTCTGTTTCGTGAAACAGTGAAGGAAACAGCACAGACTCTTATTCTGCTTGAATAATATTAAAATACCTTTTCCTCAGACAGCATGTATGGATATATAAACATTTATGGCGATTTTCAAGTAAAGATAACAAAGACAAAAATGTTGTTCTTAAAAAATTTTGCTTGACTGAATTCAGTATAAAATAGTATATAACATTATACAGATTTTACTCAGTTTGAGAAGAAAAAAGTAGCAACATTCAGATGGAATAATCAAGACAACTAATCAGGAATTAGATGTTGAAAAAAACGAATGTATCATTACAAAGTGACTTTAATTTTTATCGCGAGGATAAATTACAGTGGAGTGACCCTTCTTGCAGATAGTACCATCAGACCTCACCAGATCGCAGGACGACAGGAAGCTCGAGAATTACACAGAATCATGGTGCCAATATTTTATTTATTTAGTAGTTGGTGTTGTTACGCGGGCCTTACACCCTTGAAGATACTTTACTCCATGTTTCACAGTTTTCTTTATTGTCAAAATCCATAGCGCATTAAAAACGTTAAGACAGCACATCGTGATAGTACCAACAAATGTCAGTAGATCAAGCCTGATCAAAAGATCGAACAGAACCGGAGATTTCCCGAACTATGAGGTAAACTGCTCGAATACTTCGAGTTGTGTTCAAACACAGCCGTGACTTAACTGGCTGTTAACTGGAGATTGAACAAGACTGAGATAACCTTTCGATACCATGAGTGTAGAGATCACTTGGTTTCGAGGCAGAGAACTCGTCTAGCCATGTTCAAAGCGCATTTTCATCCAGAAAGGAAGTTCCTAGAAGGTTGTTCAATAGAGAGCGGAAAAGGTAAAAATCTAAGCGCGCAATATCAGATGAATAACATGGGTGTGGAATGAATTCCTAACCCAACTCCTGTACAGTAATTTTTCTCGGTCTAACAGAATGCAGGAGGGTGTTATCAAGGAGTATGATCACATCACGCAGTCTTACTGGTCGTTGTTCTTAGATTACATCTGCAAGACTTCTCAGTAGTTGACAATAATTGTCACTTTGGGAAAGCAATTCATAGCACACCACACTATCATTGTTCTAAATCAGATGCATAATGTTATCTTTTGTGAATGCACGCAGGTCTTTGCATGAGGAATTGCAGCTTTGTTTGGGCTTAAGGGGGGTAGGACGTCAAACGGGCCGACTTGAAGCAGGAGAGGCACCAAAGGAAATTTTAATTTCCACTGTCTGTACATTTACAAATAAACTCTTAAAACTTCGTCAGCAGGACCAGGAAGGTTTCGGGATTCACATTCATAGCAGTGGAAGTTCAAAAACGCAACAAAATAATCTTTTTACATGTGAATTTTCATTATTTTTTCACTTACTATTGGCTGCATTTGTTGCTATAGGTACAGTTCTCTTCATAAGTAAAAGAGATTCTTCGATGAATTTTGCACAGCCATACTTACAGGTGTGTGAAACTCTAGAATTTACTTAATTTATGAAAAATTGAATGATCTGTTACAGTTTAGACTTTGTTTGTAAAAAACTCTAATTGTATAGTTAATTATCTCGATTTTTACCACAGTTTTAATAGATTTGGAAAATTCTAGAGTTTCATACACCTGTAAGTCTTCATCGAAGAATTTCTCTTACTTATGAAGTGTTGTGACGTAACAAGACTGTTACGCCACACTGAAGTAGCCGAATGAAAGGCATGCGTACACACACGCCGACTGCCGTCAAGTCTGGAACAAGATACGTTATGACTGCTATCAAGAAAATACGTAGCTTTGGAATATACTTAACTTTATTTACTCCTTGTGATACATCTCCCTTGGCTATACAAATGAGACTCGTAAGATACATGCACTGTTACAATTGGCGCCTTGCTAGGTTGTAGCCATGGACTTAGCAGAAGGCTATTCTAACTGTCTCTCGGCAAATGAGAGGAAGGCTTCGTCCGTATTGTCGCTAGCAATGTCGTCCGTACAACTGGGGCGAGTGCAATATCGTATCTCGAGACCTGCCTTGTGGTGGCGCTAGGTCTGCGATCACACAGTGGCGACACGCGGGTCCGACATGTACTAAATGGACCGTGGCCGATTTAAGCTACCACCTAGCAAGTGTGGTGTCTGGCGGTGACACCACATGAAGAGAAGTGTATGTATAGCAGCAAATGCAGTAAGTGAAAAAAATGATGAAATTTCACATTTAAAAATACTTATTTTATTATGTTTTTGAACTTCGACTACTATGAGTGTGAATCCTGAATCGTTCCTCGTCAAGCTGACAAAGTTTTATGAATTTATTTATAAAAGTATAAACAGTGAAAATTAAAATGTCCTGTGGTGCTTCTCCTCCTCCAAGTCGGCCCGTTTGACGTCCTACCTCCCTTAACCATTTCTTCCTTTTCCTTCACATATGGCCACCTGCTGATTTTTGTGATTTTAGCTTAGAGCATGCAGTATCCGTACATCCAATTTTGGAACCTTCTCCATTGCATGCAAATGTCACATGATGGTGAAATTATCACAGTTTATCGCATTAGTAATACAACAAAAAAAGTGTCACCCCACTCTCCATTGTTGCCAAATTTATTCATGATGACATATCCAAGATGGCGGCGATAGATATGGCAACATGACAATGACGTCATAGTGGGAAGTTCAGATTTTGGTGGGAAGATAGGTCAATTGGGCTACTTCCACTAACCTAACACCCTCCCCTCCCCCCTCCCTACCTCCAGAAAATGGCAGGAAGTTCAAATTCCATCAGGATAATGCAACACACCACGGCTACCACTACTAATCTAACAGTACCTCGAGTGTTATACTGACGTCACATCTCTACATAAATAAGCACCAAGTCATCCTCTGCACCGTGCGCACGTGTTCACCATTGCTGGTGTGATCCCTCTCTCTATCTGCGGTCCAGCAAAGACTTAATTGTCGAGCGACTCACACTCGCAGACGCTGCAAAAATCTGTTCCATTGCTTCCCAGAATAGCACAGCCTGCTTTCTCCCTAGCGATCCTAATGGGACATGTGAGCTGCATCTAGATGTGCAAGCATGCTTACCTGCCCAGCGTGGCTGACGGATTGCCATGAAATGCACATGTGGTGACTCACCATCTAAAAGATTCTCAGTATTATACTGGTGTCACATGGCTATGTAAAATAAGAGTCAAGTCGACCTCTCAGCAATTGTATAGTGTCCCCAGAAATAGTTTACGGTCGCTTTTGTAGGAGATTTGGTGATGTCTCAGCTTGTCTACATGAAAATTCTTGCCCTAACAGAACCTGTTTACGAAAAAATAGTGCATAATAACGCTGATTGTGTGCCTAACATGGCATCCCATCCATCATGTGTTACCCTTCCTGCTTTCAACATATGCAAACGTTCTCACTACTATGTAGAGAGTCCTATGTCCAGGAACAAAAGATATCTTGTGAATGAATGGAGCATTTTGATTGGCTCTTATTGAATTTACGCGTTGAATTACTGATGCCGCCAGTGTGGAAGCACCATCCACCTTTTTTTCTTTCTGCAGACGAGACTTTGAGCGGCAAAAAATAAAAAAAACTATTTTTTACAGATCACCACATTGCACCGACAATTAAACCAAGCAAAGTGGCCTACAGATCGTCTAATATGTAAAGAGTCTTATTCAATTACACCACTCTGCCACTGAGGGCTGGAGCTTGAACATTAAAACGTGAAACCGATCTCCAACCTGGCAGTATATCACCGCGTACCATGTCGATATAGTTAACATACAATTTGTATCCTGCGCCATACAAAAATCGCCCCTTTTACATCATTAGTATAGCTATCGACCGCCAGACACTTGTACATATACTGTGCAGATGGACAGCTCGGTATATACTCCTCACTGCACTAGGTATTTCCCCATGAGGTCATGTGATCATCCATTCCCCACGCGTGACCAAACGCCCTCACTGGACCAAAGTCACTCTCAGAACTGTCTGGCAAAGACAGACTCGTTTCCCCTCAGCACAAACGCATTACTGTTTCTGGTCCGGACCTGCTTGCTTGCCTGTTTTCTACACACATCTCCAGACTCTGGGATTACAAGAACATATGTAACTTCGCATGGTTTTCCAGAATATCATACCATTTTTGCGGTACTTATCGTTATCAAGCACATCACTTGTTCAACATAATTCCAAAGATATAGACTGGAAATTATTTGTCTACAAACCCTTAACTTTAGCGAGGTGGAGCATGCTGTAAACCACTGAGTAACTAGAAACTTATCACGTCTGCAAAGATCTTTATGTGAGAACACGAAAAAAAAGAGGATACTTATATTTCCATTCGCGAATCAGTTCACTATTCGGCTATCTAGAGCACGAAACAGTTAAGTCAGCTACACCCCAACAGGCCTCTTCATTCGGACAGCTCCTACAGTTAACAGGAAATGTTAATCATTCCCACCACAGGCCACCAGCACTGCACGCAGCGACTGAATCGTCCTAGGAAAAAAAACGGCCTCATATATATTGTATCCCTGTACTTACAATTAAATATTACGATCGCGGCCTCAAGAGGATGATATTTGACAATGAGTGAAGTATCGGAAATACACCCTGCTGACGGCTGTGGCTCTGGAAATAGAAATATCTGTACCATTCTTATGACTTTCCATATTCTTCCCTTTGCTATCACAGTATTCCACATCTAATCTATACCTTCCTTATGACTGGACATAGTACTTTCCTTTGCTCATGTCTTAACACAAACACATACTTTATAAGCCTGATGCTCAAGGCGAACCTACCATGAACGCCCTACTACTAAGTAGAATACTTCGTCAGTAACTGATTGCTGGCGATACGAAATAATACAGACCGAAAATCAACGATGAGTGGACATGTCTCATAAGTTTATCTTGCGAGTGCTACAACTGTGTCATAGAAACAGAGGCGTAATCGTCTTACAAACCACTATACGTTAAAAAAAACACAACTATATTACCATCACAAGCGGTCTTGGTTCTACAGCTGCACACAAGCATCCATGTTAAAAGCTATAACGGTTTTATAAATCCACATATGGCATTGCATTACCTACGAATGATGTGATTTTTCCAGACAAATACCGTGACACTGAATATAGACGATGACGCCGGAGTGTGTATTATCAGACCAGCAGTGCTGTTAAACGTTGCCGACGGTGCACCCTCGTAATAAAATTACTGAATTTTGAAAGTGATTCGGTTAAGGAGCGTGGTATGAAACCGGTATTTGCAACTCCCTCACGCCGCCGCCATTAGATATTTCTCCAGTATTTGTAACGCATTCTGTCTCGATGTCGTATCAGAGGTTCTGTGATATATCCACTGAGTTATAGGCGATGATTGATTAAGAAGGATAACAAACAGTAGTAGATGGTGTGCTGATTGAGGTCGTAAGAAATGTACACTATCTTTTTAGATCTCTAGTGCTACACTTTCGGTAGAAATGATGTCTATCATTTGGAATCAAGTCTTTCCATTCAACCACATATCTGTGTTGGATCTATGGAGACGTCCTTTAATGATTACAGCCACTAGTTAATCCTACTTCTGGCACTCTCATCTCTCGAAACGAGTCACCTTTCTCGAACCTATCTGCTACAGAAAAATTCCAAAGTTGTTTTAGGTAGTCCCTATGCATCTTGCAACAGCCCCACATACTCTACGCTACCATCCCTGCAGCTTTGTGCATGTGATCATTCTAATGTAAGTCGGAACTGAGCAGAAGTCAGAGAAAGCTATATCTACCACCTTCTGTAACCCTTGTAGAAACAAGCTAAGCTGAGTTACTGTGACAGAACTGTGTTTTGACCATTTGATGGAAACGAAGCCTGCTCCTACAACACAAAGTAGTATAAAATACAGTACGGGAACTGCTGGAGGGACTTGGATTTTGCTACAGCATTGTGGTACTTCTCCAAACTACAAACAGGTACTACAGCTCCATGTCCCTCAGGGCCTATTCGCGTCTATCACTTCTATTCTGTACCATCCACCAGAGAAAAATTATGAACTATAAAAGCTGCACTAACTTCATCCGATAGAAAACTCGATAAGATTTTTACCGCATCTCTATCATCTCATATATTAAAAACAAATACCGCACGCGTGTCGGCATCAAGTACATGTGATGATCCTATTGAATATACAGATATTATAATGAAATGAACACCCTTAGGTGCTTACAGGCGTTGACATACGTCAATGGGGACAGATGAAAAGTGTGCCCCTGACCGGGACTCGAACCCGGGATCTCCTGCTTACATGGCAGACGCTCTATCCATCTGAACCACTGAGGACACAGACGATAGTGCGACTGCAGGGATTTATCTCTGGCACGCCTCCTGTGAAACCCACATTCTCAACGTATTGTCCTGCACTACATTCGTAGTATATATACAGGTATTGATCCACTGCACAGACCAGTTTAATGTTTCATCACCTGTACTGTAAGAGGATGAGCATATCCACAGACTTTATGGTAAGTCGCAAGAGATGTTCCCTGTGAACCTGTGTCATTGTTTGAAAAATTGTTTTTTTTCTGCTGTATCACTCTTTGTACACTGCCATATGTTTTGTTTTTCCACCACGACTTCGAGGTCTTCGTCAGGTTCTAGACTGACGTTAACACATTCGGATCCATTGCTTCTTACAGAAAACTAGACATCACATGGTATAAGTCATATTGTTACTGCTGCTACCATAACATACCACACACATTGGATGATTTTAAATAAAAGGCAGTTACAACTTAAGGAAACTGGAAGAGTTTGGCGGCGTTGTTCAGAGCTTCCAAACTGCAGTCCAAAGGTGATTGACAACCTCACAATTACACTCATCTGTCACAGTGACAGAATAGCTGATGGCTCTACATTCCATTTTGACTGATTCCTCATATTGCAGTCATGTACATGATCACTGTTTTGGTGCTAGCATTCCCCAGATGGTGTTGCCACTACACCAAAACTCTTTCGCCAACTCAAACAAGTGATACCAATCAATCATTATGTGGTAACCAACAGCGTACCAGTGGATGGATGGGATGGAAAAAACACTGCCGATATACTGTTATAATAAGCATTACAGTTGATAGTGCAAACAATTTTAGCGATTTTACAGTAATTTCAACACCAACCAATGATGCGACAGCATGTTTCCCCAATTTCAACATCATAGCTAAACCGCCCATTCTGTACTTTGCTAGTATCATTGCGAATGTAGATAGATGACTGTGCAGTACGTCCATTCATTGTTAATTCTCAAACATATACATCATCAAAGTATACCAGACAGCTCTCTACAGATTTCTAGCACTTTGAGCATAGTGCTTAATTAACAATCTGTCTCTATGTGGATGGGAGTCACAGAGCATTCTCACAGTCTTAGGATAAAATTAGAGACTGAAAGACCCCCTCGCACTGTCATTGACCAACCCGCCCCGCAGCACCGTTACCGATTTAATCTGCAGCCGCCCAGAAGTAGACCGCTACATTCCACGTCTCATGAATGAATGGCGCTTGCCGAGTCCTCGCCCATCCAAGTGCACAAGATTTCTCCACATGCACCCATGTCGAAGAGGTTAGCACTCCTGTATAGTAACTGATTTGAATGTGTTGTGATGCAATAACAGATAGTTAAGACAAACAAGAAATGGATGATTTTTATGCATGATGGAGCTCCAGACAGATGGAGTTTGAAGCATTTTACGTAAATCAACTATGCTAACAACTTTAAAGTATTGTTGTAGTGTCTTGTATCAGTACCAGGAGGGTATTGGGAAGAGACAACATAAACACACACACTCCTAAGGCTACACGGTTCAGCACTTAAAACAGGCTATAATGTTAGATCACTTGAGTATCCGACCTATCAGTGGTGTGGAATGCAGAGCTGTTAATATTCCAATGTAAGAAACATATTTCCAACGCATGACATACATCTTTCTTGCAGGTTTCTCTACGATAAACTACGGTAACAAACTGTAAAACGAAAAGACTAATTCCTTAAAACAGTGGCTCTGTGTGATACATGCACAATATAGATTTCCAGAGATGTACAGCATCCACTGTTCACATCCGATAACGGTTAAGAAATTATACTACGCCCACATGAGTCGTATATAAAATCATCGTTAGTAACGATAAACGCATAGCAGCAGCGTCCAACATGTGAAATTACAAGTCATGCAACTCTGTAAACTTCACATCTCCAAGCAGATGTATACAACGGTATTGCAGTGTTTCACAAACACCTATCGTTAACTTAATTATGAAACTGAAGTATCGATTTTACACCCAAGATGCGACAGGTGAATGGAGTACATCACATAAATCTTCGTTCGTTTAGATGATTGTGTCACGTTTCAACACACATGAGATGGAAGTCCTCTGATGACCGAGAGGTTTATTGTTAACAATTGCAAGTAGACACTGTTCTAACACCCACACAGAACACGGAGTTGTATATGAGTCGAACACAGGCTATGTCACACAACTGATGCATCCTGACAGAACATCAGGAAAAATGGTCAAATGACCTGCAACAACTTCTCCCTCTCTCTCTCTCAAGAATGCATCATCAGTCTAGCATTAAATCGCACCTCGTTACAACCCCATCTCAACCGACCACTCCACCCACTCCATGTCATCCTTTAACGCAGATGCAAGTAAGTTTAGAAGCAGATGGTTCTCTGTCTTCCTGAAAAGCGCCAAATACAGTAGTCAACTCACGTGTATCACTGTTACCTCAATAGACATACAGTAGAATGCTGCCTTGACGGAAAAAATGTGACTGCTTCCCTGGTTCCCTTCGCTTACATGTCGACGTTTTCTCGGATTTCTCTTGCTGTAGCATATTTGTTCCCATGTACAAATTGACCTGCACCAACCAATTCTTTCGATTTTATGAGTTCTACCCATGCGATCATGACATAACCTCTCATTCCATGTTCTAAAATTGCTTGTAAAAGTAGTAAATGTAGCGCAAATGCACTGATCTGGGGGCATAGTATACAGTCGCCTCCACACCACATATTCCACATTTGCTGAGCATCTGCTCTGTTTTCCGTGTGTCTGTGTATGTGCATGTGCCTGTGAATGGGGTATGGGGTGCCACATTAGGACCGCAAGGAAGAGGTAAGAATTTCCATGCAGACAAGTTGAGACATCACCAGAGCTCTTACAAAAGCGACCGTAAACTATTTCTGGGGACACTATACAATTTCCTAGAGAGCGACTTGACTTTTATTTTACATAGCCATGTGACACCAGTATAATACTGAGAACCTTTTAGATGGTGAGTCACCACACGTGCATTTCATGGCGATCCATCAGCCACGCTGGGCAGGTAAGCATGCTTGCATGTCTAGATGCAGCTCGAATGTCCCATTAGGATAGCCAGGTAGGGAGCAGCCTCTACTATTCTGAGAAGCAATGGAACAGATTTCTGCAGCGTCTGCGAGGGTGAGTCACTCGGCAATTAAGTCTTTGCTGGACCGCAGGTAGAGAGAGGGATCACGCCAGCAGCTGTGAACACATGTGCATGGTACAGAGGATGGCTAGGCGCTTATTTATATAGTGATGTGACGTCAGTATAACACTCGAAGAAGTGTAATTGTAGACACGACTTTCAAATGCCGTCAGCAGCGGCGCGAGAGCAAATGGCTATTGTTCCAGCGCTGGCTTGCCTCCAGCTGGCCTTGCAAAGCACGTATGCTCGTTGAAGCCTCTGATAGTTGCGGTTGATGGCAGTTCGAAAGTGTTTATTTTTTTACGTGCACTGGATTATTTTCGACTATTTAAGAGTTGTGAGCGTTACACATGCATTATCTTTTGACAGTTTGCGAATTGTTTTGGTGTCTATTACATTATTTTGTGAACAGGTGTGCAGTGCATGATTTCAGCAGTTGATGATTAGCAAGCGTGTTTGCAGTCTTTTAGATGTATTATTTTGACAATTTACGAGTTGTTTGCCTCTCTGCACATCCGTGTACTGCATTATTTCGGTGACTTACGAGTAGTTTGCAGCTCTGTAGGGTGTGCAATGCATTATTTAGGTAATTCACGAGTTGTTTGTGTGTCTGTACATCAGTGTACTGCATTATTTTCGTGATTCACAAGTAGTTTGAAGCTCTGTGTGCTGGCATGTCAGAGCGAGTGTTTTGTATCAGTATAATAAATGTACTATGTCAAATCCATCCCTAAATAAATTGTTCCAAAATAAATAAAGTACACACCTTCCTCTCTCCAGCAGCCCATCACAGACTAATTCCTTTCCCTGCCATTTTCCCCCACACTGTCATCTCCGATTATGTCACAAAGTTACTACTGTGCCCTCTGGTGGCAGTACTGTGTACTAGGTCTGTTGGACTCCGGACCTCATGGTGGACACACTGGATGGAGGTACTGCCTCTAACTGTTTAAATAAAGACTGCCTGCAAAATGAAGGCTTACATCCATCCTATCCAGCAGCCTCAAATGGGCTGAGTCCTTTTCCTGCCACCCCCCCCCCCCTCCCAGACCGCCATCTCGGATTACGTCACGGAAGGGACGACAGCGCCTTCTGGTGGAGTACTGTGTACTAGGTCAGTTGGACTCCAGACCTCGTAGTGGACACTGGATGGAGGTACTGCCTCTATCTGTTTAAATAAAGACTGCCTGCAAAATAAAGGCTTACATCCATAATATCCAGCACCCCCGAATGGGCTGAGTCCTTTTGCCGCCATTTTTCGCCGTCCAAACCGCCGTCTTGGATTACATCATGGAAGGGATGACAGCGACCTTTGGTGGCAGTACTGTGTACTAGGTCAGTTGTACTCTAGCCCCATGGCGAATACACTTGATGGTGGTACTGCCTCAAATTGTTTAACTAAAGTCTGAAAATAAAGACATACATCCATCCTATCCAGCTCAGGCTGAGTCCTTTACCCGCCAATGTTTAGGAAGAGGTGGTTGTCAGATGATGTAGGTTAGTGGACGTAGCCCAAATGCCCTTTTTTCCGCCACTTTCTTAGGTTAGTAGAGGTAGCCATGGTGTGTTGCATTGTGCTGATGGAATTTGAACTTCCCGACATTTCCTGGTGGTGGGGAGGGGGGGGAGGGGAGGGTTTAGGTTAGTGGAGGTAGGCCAATTGATCTATTTTCCCTCCAAAATGAGAACTTCCCGCCATGATGTCATTACGACATTGCCATATCCATCACTAGCATCTTGGATCCGCCATCTTGAGTAAATTTGGCAACAGTGGAGAGTGGGGTGCCGCTCTCTTTGTTCTACTACTCATATTTGCCAGTCCTCAAGTATACTGACATGGACAATCGTGGATTAATGCGTTTAAACGATCTTCATGGGTTCTGGCGTAACCGCAAGCAACGGAACGAAGATGTGGAACGCAGGAACAGAGAAGGCAGTGAGGAAACTTCGACCAACGGTGCATGGATCTAGACTGCACTGCACCAAGAGCGACACCTTGAAGAAGAGAATATAAGCTACGCTCCTACTAGCCTCAGCCGCTCAGGTCGGCCCGAGTCTGTAACGTATATCTGTGCTACGCTATCAGATTGTCGTGATCCGTATCAAGTGCTTACTGGTCTTTACTGTTTTCATGTCACCTCTCGTAGCAGAGAAAGTTAATTACTGCGAATTTGCTTTCTAGAAATAAAACTACTAATGTTATTTGTTTGAATTGTCGTATAGCATTCCGAGAACTTAACATCCTCTAGGCACTCTATAAGCAATGAGTGGGCATGACCCCACAACTGGCGACGAGTCATCAACTGAACTACGTGCCATAACTTTGCAGGCACCTTAATTCTCTCTTCTCTTTACTTTGCAGGGGCGCTCGCTTTGCTTTAACAGTTTCTTGTCGTTTTTGCTAATAAGTGTTTTCATGTGGGAGTTGCGAAAAATTTCTTTGATATATTTTTCATTTGTGTCTTCCAACATGCCCACCAATCCTGTCCTGCCCCTTGCTCAGGTGCCGCAGTTGCAAATATTAGATGCCACACAGCTAATGCAGTTGTTTCAGTTTCAGATGAACCATATTTCTACCCTGCTCAACACGGTGCAGAAGCTACTCGCCAACGCTGCGCGTCCAACGTAACAAGCACCGCCTACTACAGCTGTTACACCGCCTTTTCGACAGTTTATTGAAAAAGACGAGGAATGGCTCGAGTGGCTCCACCAGTTCAATGCGCATATGGTAGCTCACAACATCCCAGGTACTGTGAAACTTCCTTATCTATTATCAATGTAGGAAGTGCAGTGTTCAGACTTATGCAGAAGTTACACCCTAACGCCACTCTGAGTGAACTGTCATACGAACAAGTAATTGCTTTGTTAACTAACTACTATGACCAACAAGTGAATGTGGTGGCAGCTAGGTATCAATTCTTTAATTGCAAAAAACGGCCAGAACAAACATATCGCGAGTGCGTAAGAGTTTTGCAAGGTATGACAAGAAAATGCAAATTCAAATGTGCTTGCAGTTCTTTATATTTAGGTGTTATGTTGCGTGATACGGTAGTGTACAATGTGCCTGATGACAAAATCAGAGAACAAATTTTGAAACAGTCCAATCCATCATTTCAGCATGTAGTGCACATATTAGACCAGTACGATTCCGGTGCCTTGTCGGCTCATACATTTGAGCAGCCAACTATTTGTAGGGTTGACTCCCTTAGTTGTGATCGCCCCATTCCGTACCGGTGGCGTGTGCTAGCTAACCACACCGGATAAACAACCTTCCATGCCGCATAAGCAGTTCGCTAAACAGGCGGCCACACAGGCGAACAAAATTAATTCTTGGCCTCGCTGTTATACACAGCACAAACGCCAAGACTGCCCCTCCCGACAATCTCAGTGTTACTCTTGTGGTTGGAAAGGATATGTGCAATCCATATGTTTGCAACGGAACAAACATCAGAATTCAGCCCACTCACAAAATTCTCGTCACAAGGCCCGTATCATTAATGCAGTATATTCTAAGTCTGCAAGTAGCAAGGCAACCAGTGGTTGCTCAAGATCAATCCCTCCAAAACCCAGGCAATCATTGTAGATAAAACCACCCCTTCCTTCCGCCTCCTTGATTTCTATCTCACCGTCTATGGCCGTCCTATCGCCCTCACTCCAACCCTTAAGTACCTTGGCGTCACCCTCGACCGTCGCGTCTCCTGGACTCCCCATCTCCGGACAATCCAAGCTGCTCCCGACTCCGTCTCCTCAAGCTCCTTTCCGGCCGTACGTGGGGTCTTGACCCCTCCGCCATCCTCCACACCTATAAATCCCTCATCCGCCCTATCCTTTGTTATGCCCATCCGGCCTCCCCCTACCTTTTATAAATCCCTACAAATCCTTGAACGCCATGTTCTCCACCTCACCTATCGCATCCGTCTCCCCTCCCCCACGCTGATCCTGTATGATCTCACCCCCTTCCCCCACCTCCTCCTTTTCCTTGAAAGGATACGGATCCTGTACACCTCCCGCAAACTCGATCCTCCTCATCCGCTTGTCTCACCCATCGTCTCCACCCCCGCCCGCTGCCGCGCCTGTATTCCCACGTCCCACCCGGTCTCCATCTCTCCACCCTCCTTACCCTCTCCCAAGGTGGCTTCCGCCAGCTCCCCCTCCCTGATGATGTCCTCCTCCCCTCCATCTACCCCTCCTATCAACTTTGATCCTCCCCCCCCACTTCCTGTGTCCTTTCCTTTAGCCACCCTCCCTCCCTTCTCTCTCCTTTTCCCCCATCCCCCTTCCTCCATCCCTCTTCCCCTGGGCTTCCCCTCCATCTTCCTCCATTCCCCCTATCTCCTCTGCCCATGGCATCTCTGCTCTCCCCTCTCCCTCTTCTACCCCCCCTCCTCTCTTGGCAGGTCCCCGGACTCGCACACGCTTCGTGGACTTTCGTGCGCCGGAGATCATCGCCATTAGTGTCTCGTGTGTGTCGTCGTGTTTAGTGTTTAGTGTTCACCGTCGCACTCCATCGTTCACCTGTGCCATCGCCATCTTCAGTGTTTGTGCATCGTATCAACAGTTTGCAGTGTGGATTATCGTCAAGTGTGAACGGCTCTGTGTTTGTCTTTATGTGTCTACTGTTTTATTGCCCACCATTCAATAACTTATGTGTATTCTTACCGGTTTTTCTCATTGTGTATTCTATGGCTGAAGAGCAGCGTAGAGTGCTGCTGACAGCCTGCCTGTTGTACAGGTTTTAAAATAACAATAAAGAAAAAAAAGTAGCAAGTGTGCAGTTTCTACAGTAATACATCAGTCAAATAAACTTTTTTTCATTTGCTTATTTGTGAAGAACGTGTGAAATTTCTGTTGGACACGGGTGTCTCTGTCACATTGCTAAATCATCGCATATATGAACTGTTAGGCTCAACACACCTGTGGGGTACTTCAATGTGTTTACAGTCATGCAAAGGCAAATAACCCCCAGATGGGTGTCGAGTACAACGCATCCATTGATTCTAGTTACATTTTGTACTTACATGTTAACAACTTATACGAGTACGCCATGCAGCAATCACTGTTGATTGGGGTGTTTCGCTGGCTGTCCAAAGAGGAATGCAAGGGATTAGGTGGACAAATAATGTGTCTTATGGCTGATTCTGATGTAGGGTATGTGCTTGAGGCAGAGATCGCATACCCTAATAATTTGCTTGGAGAGACAAGCGACTTGCCATTATGTCCAGAGCAACAAATTCTGCGAGGAACCACCATCCCTAAACTGCTGACTACTGTTGGGGATAAGCAGAGGTACATCATTCATTATTGTAACCTCCAGCAGTGCCTCAGATTAGGGATGAAGCTTGTTAGTCACCCGGGCAATCTCCTTCAAGCAGTCCCCATGGTTGAAGGAGTATATTGAACTAAATACCGAAAAGAGGGCGGTCGCGATTAATGATTTTGAAAAAGACTTTTATAAATTAATGAATAATTCCATTTTCGGGAAAACTATGCAGAATGTGCGAAATGAACGCTATATAGTGATTAGAACCGAATGGGATGGGCATTATGGCGTGAGAAAATGTATTGCCAGGCCAAATTTTAATCAGTTCACCATCTTCAATGAAACCTTTGTTGCTTTGGAGATGTCGAAAACTGCAGTAGAGTTTATGAAGCCCATCTATTCGAGGATGTACATACTGGATATCTCCAAATTCTGCATGTACCGATTCCACTATGAGTTTCCAAAACCTCATTTCGTAGAACCAAAGTTACTGTATATGCATACAGACAGCTTTATCTACTGGATAAAGAACTGCGATCCATATGAAATAATTAGGTGCAATGGTAAAGAATTCAACACGTCTTCTTATGAGGCCAATAATCCTTATGGTATTGTTCAGCAGAACAAGAAGGTTATCGGTCTCATGAAGGATGAGTGGAATGGTTTACCAATTGCAGAGTTTGTGGGATTGAGATCCAAAATGTATGCATATCGTACAACAGATGGCAGCACTCAGAGGCAGGCAAAGTATGTTAGATGCATGGCATCTCGTGTTCTTATGGTCGAGGACTATTTGCAATGCCTGTATGGTCGCAGCTTCGAAGGCGTTCACCCACACATGTTTCAACAAACTAGCATTCAATCACGAGGTCACAAGGTGTACACTGTGCTACAGTCTAAAGTCGGATTGTCTCCTCATGATGATAAAAGAGTCATTTGTGAGGATGGGGTGGAAACCATCCCATACTCACACTATTTACTTGAAACGAAAGTAGGGGTGGGGGACTGGTTTGATAGAGAGGGAATGAGTGTGTGAATGCAGTGAATGGGGGTTATGCACAGAAATAGTATAGCTCTTTTATCATAGTGTAAATATTGAATGAGAGTGTTGTGTGGTGTGTATCACTTTGTATGCTTCCGTATATGTCTGAGTGTCTGAATGAGTGTAGGAGCCTGTGTTACATTTTTATGTGTGTTTATTTAAATATATTAATTATTTTTTGAAAGAAAATGATAAAAATGAAAAAAATTAAAAAGTAAAAAAAACTATATTTATGTAAATATTTTTTGAACATTATTAGTACGTAATATATGAAGAAAAGATAAATTTTCCTGCTTGACTTCTAATTTCTATATGAAGAAAAAAAATAAACTTTTCACACCTCATGTGTGCTTCCGTTTGAGTTTGTATAGAAATTAGATTTTAGTTTGCAAGTTTCACCTACCGCTAGCCATCCAGTCAGAACTAATTATAAGTATGTGAGTCTCACTAATTAAATTTTTTATATATGTTCACTTGCTTGTTATAGTGGACAAATGTTTAGAGCCATGGACTTCAGTGAAATATATATATATATATATATATATATCTTCACCTCGTTCTTGCAGTGGAAAATGTTTAGAGCCACTTACTTCAGAGAAATATATTTTCATTTGCTTATTCTAGTGGAAAATGTTTTAGAGCCATAGACTTCAATGAAACATATATGTTCACTTGCTTGTTGCAGTGGAAAAAATGTCTAGAGCCATTATTTGAATGAAATATATTTTCAATTGCTTGTCATAGTGGAAAATGTTTCAGAGCCACCCACTTCAAACAAATACATTCACTTTTAGTGAAAAGTATTTTCTTTTTTCGGGTGGAACTTCACTAGCAATAGTATTTACCTTGTAAGATAGTGTAATTAGGTTTTAGTACCTCTGTATTAGTTGTGAAATTATATATATATATATATATATATATATATATATATATATATATATATATATATATCAATTATCTGAGCAGAATGCTCATATTTCTGAATAATATAAGGTCTGAGAAAACGTATCTTCAAACAGCATAACGTTGATATTTTTCGTCAAAAACAATTCATGTATCTGTAAACTCATATATAAATGTGAAAACTGAATCATGTTACTGTAAATTGATATTTTTCAAATAGTGTTAAAAAATTCTGCATTCAATATTAAATTCACTTATTTTATTGTAAAAATGTTGAATTTTGTTATTATTATTTCACCCTCAATCATGATCATCCTTTTTTATTTAAAAATATGATAAATGTACTTTCTGTATTGAAAACGTGGATACAGCCACATTGCACTACAGATAGACATATAAGGTTTTACTGGCAGTGCACCTAAGCACTTCCTTTCAGCCCCTGATGCTGGCAGCTGCGTGGCTGGCATATGACGCATCGCCACGCAGGTGAGGTGAAGCTGGTCTGTTATTGACTCAGGTAACATTACTCAGCGCATCAAGGCTGTGGTAAGCGCCTCAGACAGTTCCATTGGAATTCGCTTCATATGCAATACCCGCCAATAAACTTACATTCTACGGACGTTGGGTGTCATAAAAAGAAAGAAAACGAACAAATTTTATAAATCATTATTTATTTGTAATCCAAGCCAAAAGTAATTTTACATTCTCATAGGCAGATACAAAAGCACTTTTTTCGTAAATGTTCTTGAGTCGATGGATAGATCGACATCCATACAATTCCAGATCTTGAATAGAAGCAAATTTAAATATTCGACACAGCCAGGTAATCTTTGCATCACCTTTAACGTAGATGATTGTCTCCTTGTGATCAAATACTAGGAGCACTCGCGCCAAATCTTTATAAGAGATGTCAGGGTCATCCTGGTGAATTCCATTATAGAAGTGTGTTAACCACATTGCACTTCTGCATGTTTTAATTCACTTCACTTCCTTGAATGGTTTCGGCGATGAAACTCTTGATGAAAATGTTCCTATGATTCCATCACTTTTTGGAAATGCTATTAACGCACAGTTTATAATTATGAATCGCCTGCTTTCGTCATAGTAAAGTCCTTGTATGTCAGCTACGACCCTCACATCTTGGGGTAACATCGTGATCTGCCTTAGAGCTAGCAGAGCAGAGCACCAATTAATTTATACAATTCGTTGCACTACACCAGTGAGCGAGCAGTACTTAACAATATGATCATGCAGAACTAGAGCATACACTGCAGTGTGATCTGGGAAGTTTTTTGAAGATTCAAATTCATCCCGTACATCTACAGGCCTTGTTTTAATTATCTCTTTCTGTTTTCAACAGTCAATCACGATTATTGGTGCTAGCTTCTTGAAGCTCTGTGGACTCAGTAGGCATCCTCAATTTTCAACGCCTTCATAATAAGATGCTCGGAATCTTGCATACATGTCAAATGCAAGACTGTATACATTGCTGTCCCACTGTTGATGTAGATTCTCGTATGGGTAGTATTCGGAATTCAGGTAGACTCTGGCGTTAGTTAACTTGCAGTGGTCGAATTCAGTTGAGTCCTTTGATACATTCCCACGCCTTTGAGTCTGAAATGCGAGTATGATGAATCGAGGTGCATCCAATTGCACTGATGTTTTAATAGCCAAGATGCTGTAGACAGGACTGGGTATTAAAAAGCTCCAATGATCGGAAGGTTAGTGGTAGATAGGTGTCGGCATTCAGAACTTTTAAGAGCTTCATGTGTTCCTCATCAGCAACAGTGATGTGAGGCATTTTCCACACTATGCTATTAATCTTTATTTGAACATTCTCTGCAGCTGTTTGAACGAATGAATTCGCGTCACTTGCACTCCGCAGCAAAATAAGTTCCTGTTTAGCGTTCATAATAATTCTTTGCATGTCCTCAAAATAACCCATGAGCATTTTCAATGGCACGCATGCGGTAAATCGACTGTATCTCCCCTCACCATCCGGCACCTATGAACCATCCCACATTGTCCAAGCTGCTTGAATCAGAGGCTGAGGCTGAAACGTATGTCTTAAGGGTTGACATTATGCCGACATTGCATCCGCAATCTATTTCTATACTGTTAAGTTCATAACGTATCTCTTGAAACAGGAATGCTAGAGCATTTCGCGTGAATTTCGATAGCGTTACCACAGTGCCGTCGGCTTTCTTAAATGTACAGTTCAGATGCAGGAAGCTCTTGCAAGGCAATGTTAAGGCGCCCTGATGCTGGATAACAATCCTAATTTCATCATTTTTGTTAAATGTGCTTGAAGTGTAGGGTTTGTATGAGTGGTATTCATGACATATAATTCGATCATCACACTCTACTGACTGAGTTATGCTGAGCGACATCATTTTGCAGTTGAAACCTGCTGAAATAAGGAATTCGTAATTAAGGCATAGTATCACCTTGCCCTTCAGCAATACACTGACGGGTTGTGAGGTCGGTGTGCTAGCTTTATACCTTACTCCCATCTTGCCTTAGATGCAAGCGTACAATGATCTCCTCGAAAGTTAACAAGCTGATTATTCTGGTCAACATTACGCAGTTCTAGGTAATCCAATGTCTGAACTGTCACTGCGAGATATATAGCGTTTGTGGGGGCTTGAACTATTTTATACCCAGTACCAACAGTAGAGAAGAATCCGTAAATTGAGTAAATCAACTTATCGTTGAGGTATGAGTTTGTGGAAATATTGCTCTCAACGTGGATTGTGCTGACTGGTAGTATATCTACAGCTTGATCCGATTCGTAAAATTTACTCGCATCTTTCACGAAAACACGATCCTTTGCAAAACCTAGCAGTGGACCTACTGAGTCTAAAGTCGATCGTAGCACTCTCTGTCCGTATTTCAGATTTAACAGTATTAATGTTTGCGCATAGTTCAATACCTTTTCCTGACTGTTTTAAGACTTCGTTTAAATCATCAATATCGTAGGCATCAGGTTGTATTTGTTGAATCTCCTTCCAACCATCCATTTCCAGATGCAGTTCACTGTTGCTCTTAGTGATATTTGGAATGCTGTTATACGTCTCCAGACCAATCAGTGCAATACTCCAGTCTCCTGCACTTAAATCAATCGGTGGAAAGTAATTTGCACGTAATACTGATCCTCACTCTTTTAAAGTCAGAGTGTACGACATTGCATCTAAACCTCAAATGATAGGTGTGCGTTCAATGATGGCTCTTTTATACGTGTGGATGTTCGTACCGGCTCTGACGAGGAGAGATGAAAGCGCGGATTCCAGACTTCTCACTGCTTGGTCTAAATATAGTGCACATTCCAGAGGTTCGCTGATGCAGGCGAAGGCTAATTTGTCATGGCTGTCATGAGGAACATAACACAGAGATGCCCGCACATTTATGTGTTAAAGTTCTGATATCGCCGAAAATTGTAGAAAACACGTCTTGTGCTGGTAAAGTAGCGTTGTAATTGTTCAGGTGGCTGTAAATTCCCAAATGAATCGAAATATTTTACTATATTTGCACTTTTCTTAACATACGCCACCCAATGGGTACCTGGGCCCCCAGCAACAACTAAATTTACAATTCCGCACTCATTAGTCCGCCACATGGTTTTCGGTCATGTATACCGCATTAAGAAGCCACGGAATCCAGGAATGTGAAGTTTTTCTTTAACAATATTAACGAAATCTTTATTCGTGAGTGCTCGATCAGGTAGGATAACTAACGGACTTTTTTTTATTTATGAAGAGACCTAGTCCTTTCCTGTATGGTTTCAAGTAGAGACCCTTTCCGATAGCTGCTGCTTCCATGGCCCAATTATGTCTTCTGGCTTCCTCTAGATGGGTATGTGCATTTTTTACCGTATTGGCTACGGCTGCAGCTCCACCTGTAATTGAGCCTACCGCAAACAGAGCTGCAAGGGCTGGAACGAAGAACGGAATAATTCCACCTGATGTGTTTGGTAGTGGTAGGACCCTAGGTGGTTTAACTGCAGTCTTCTTCTTCTCGTTCTTCTCCCCCCCCCCCCCCCCTCTCTCTTCAACACACGTTTAGCTGCACACATCGATGCGAGAATACAGTTTTTCAAACAACCGGGTTTCTTCTTTTTCACCCCCAAAGCCGTTCGCGCTGCATTCATAATTCGTTTGAAATTCATCACCCCCAAGCCCAACTTAATTTTTCCACGCATGGTAGTAGTGTATCCCGTACCGCTCCATCACAGTCTTGAAATGTTCATTGTAAAACTCACCGTGATTGGTTTGAAGATTGTCCAGGCATCAATTCGTTCCTGTCTGCAGCAAACGCTCAAACACTACAGCAACATCTCTACCAGTTTTAGTTTTGACAGATAATACCCTTGCGAATTTAGAGTATGTATCAATAACCATTAAAATGTATTTGAATCCATTATTCTCATGTGAATATTGACTCATATCTACAAGATCAGCCTGCCACAAGTCATCCAGCCCTGTAAACATAACATGCCTACGAGGGTATGTTTTGCGTGCTGGCTTGTGCAATTCTCGAACTACCGTCTCCATCCTTATGCAATGATACCTCTCTCTCGAAGCTCAGAGATTATCGAAACAACCTCATTCGAATGAGCTGTATTGCCCGCAGCAGCCGAAGCCATCAACAGTCAAAGTCTGTCTATTAGTTCATCCAGCTCATCATAATATATATACTGCGGGAGTTGATTGCTCACACCTTTATGCTGAAAGTCTACACCCTCACCAATGCTTTTACTTTGCTCATTCAGTAAAGATTGTATAATGATTGCGTATTTAGAGTTTTGCGGGTTTCTCAGTGTTCCGTCACGATTTTTATACAGCTCAGTCAATTGTAGTATTTCACCATACACTTTGCGTCCATTGGTAGAGTATTTTAAGTTTTTTGAGGCCTTAGGAAGATTAGATTCATTAAGCGAGGTGTTTCTTTAAACTCTGTATCCCCGATGCGTATTGTGCTATCAGATAAACTTATAGTTTGAGATCCTAGCATGTACGGTCTCTCCCGGCTGACACCAAATGTTCTATCTATCTTACCTGCCCCATGCTGGTTGGTGAATTCTGTGACTGGATCATTATCACGCGAAGCCATCTTACTGATAGAGTCGGTAACAGGTTTAAAAGTTTCTCTTAGTGTTTGTTCACGATCCGTATGTCTCAACCTCAGCAAAAGTAATTTCTCTCGAACCGCTTTGCACGCCTGAATGACTTTATGCTCTGTCGACATCTCGGAGCATACTAATCAGAGCTCTACATTTCACATGCTTTTATATATTGTTTGTTGTTGTTCTTCTTATTCTTGTTTCCTACACCTCCTTCTTCAATAACAACAACCTCAGCTTCTATCTTCCCCTCAAATGCGCTAATTCTATTCTCTAGCCGATTTTGGTTAAGCGCAAGAAGTTTCTGAGTGTCCTTTAATTCCCTTACAACCTTACCGAGTCTTGGCTCAGGATTCAGTGTACATGCGAGCATTCTGTCTATGCACACTTAATGTTTCAGACTGAGCATCTGCCATGAATGCGAATTTATCCATGGTGTAGTATCTACTGACGCACTCAGCTATTTTGTACGTTTGTATCCGGAGAAACTCCTGGAAGTTCTGGCTATACCTACTATCATTCATTTTCCGACTTTTATCAATAACGAGATACCCGTATTGTGAGTGGTTCCACCAATCAGCACATATCTTTACAAATTCATTGTATGACATGTTGGTCCCTACATGAGTGTGGTAAACGTGTTTTAAATTGAGATTGTCTTGTTTGAGGGCTATTATGAGGTTGGCATTATCCCTCACCAACTGTTTTGGGATCCTGGAATATGTCTGACTCTGATAAAATACGTCAACACCCATATGACGACCAAAGCTGAAATATCTACGAATTTGATCCTGCTTTTCAACAGCCACATCATCAAATATGAAGACAGTGTTAGGCTATACCTCTTCACGTGGGGGATTGTCGTCACTTTCACTGAGTGCTCTGTACGTTACACCATCTAATATTTTCTGCAGTAACTGGTACTTGGGTTGAAAGAGTATTTTGGAGAAGACGTAAAGGTGCTCGAAGCAGACTCCATCTATGTGTGTTAACAGAGCCATGAGGACATTTATCTTACCACAGTTGGAAGGACCTACAATTATCACTCGTATGCTGTTGGGAAGCAGTGCTCCATTCTTCTTCTTCTTATTGGTCTTCTGGTCTTGGTCATCATCACAGGACGAGTCACCTACAACAAAGTCCTTGTGGCGAGAGCGCTTCACCCAGCCTTCCATGATACCTACTGTGCTAGGTGCTGACGTGCAGTAGGCTTTTATATGATAAATAATATGTGTGTGTAGCCACTCTAGCACAGTCACCTTACCAACTGAGCTACAACGGCTACACTATAGAATGAACTCCAAGTGGTATATTTAAAGGGAAGAGTGTCACATACATTAACGTATACTAAAGTGCATTAAGGTATGTGACATTTTTGTCTAGAGAAATAAAAAAGACAAAGAGAAATTTAATATTATAAATATATTTATTAATTCACGATATACAATTATGATCAGCATGGAAAACAGTAGGTTCATTCTTTTTCAAGTGGTGCAACAGAAGTACAGTATTTCGAAAATAGTTGTTTCTTATAACCCTCAAATTCAGCATGTATATCTCGTAATGTTGTATGTGCATCGCAATTGTCTGGTATTCCATCAGTAAATTTGAGTTCAATATTTTCAACACCTATTCGAGGAATGGCACAAGACTTCGACACTGCAGTTGTACAGGTACTAAAACAATGATCTGTATCTTCTATGTGAATGCTACAGTATGAGCCAGTTAATGTCACTGTATACAGCTTGAACATATGGGCACGTTCTATTTAGTCTCTCTACTGTAGTAGTTACTGCCATGTCTAGATTGAATAAGTTATCAATAGTCGAGTGCTGCATGAAAATACTATGACACTCAGCACTTTTAATTCTTAATGTAGCATCGTCATACATTGACAGAATACTCACAGTTAGACTGCTGCAGTACATGTCCTGGTAGAAGTGGGATGGAGCGTATTCGGTGGTCATATGCTTCTTGATGTATGTTTTTACACGACAGAGTTCATCCCACTCATAGTCAGAAAACCTAACTTTAATATTTTTTGGCACATTTTCGAGCACTAGCACAGTTGACAGGCTACAGTCTTGTGAAACTTCAAGTCCTACATGAAGACACTTTGAACCACTAACTGTAACACATAGCATGAAGCGAACAGTATAGGCTTTGGTGCACTGGAGGTCGGTATCTCCTCATCCACAACATCCACACCAGCGTGGTTAGCCTGCTGTTCGTGCATTGATGGTTGTACATCTCTTGTGCTATGATCAATGGATGGCGCATACGAACGAGTCCAGTACTGTGAAGCCCCCTCAAATGCAGTCCCTGACACTGACATTAGCACCTCGCTATCCTGCTCCAGCACGCTGGAAGCTGTACTACAGGATCCTGCGTGGAAGAGTCCGAGGTCACCAAGTGTGCGGGCCCCGACAGGCTGGAACCTGCTGACTTCACGAGTGAAGCTAGTGGACAAAGAAGAATATTCATAAGCATAATATGCTGCTGTTACAGAAATAATAATAATAATGATAGTAATAACAATAACAATAATAATAATAATCCCCGTGCAGGTCCGAGAAAAGAATAGGCCTCCGGTATGTTCTGCCAGTCGTAAAAGGCGACGAAAAGAACAAACCACTAATAGGCCTAACCCCCCTTTTAGTGTGATTAGTTGGTTCAGGACAGAGCTAATGAAGCCTCGGACAAGTGCTGTCATGGTCGGGGATGACGCTTGAACCCTATGCCCGTCCACAATGGCAACGAGACTGCTAGCCACACGGCAAATGATTTAAATCCAAATAGAGGTGTTTTGCAGGATATGGTTCCTGCAACCACTCTAGAAGGAAAACAAAGACAGAGGATGAGATGGTCAGATGAAGTTAACCGACACCTCATGTTCTGTTATTTCGAAGCAACAAACTTAGGAACCAACACAACTGGATACAGATCACAAGTATACACAACATTTATTACCAGATACACGGAATTAAAATTTTTAACAGAACAACGACTGGCTGATCAGATTCGTGTAATAATAAAAAATAACAGGATACCCCAATCAGAATTAGAAAACATCAAACAACAAGTACAACAAATACTGGAACAAAATAATGTGCAATCAGAAGAAGTAGAAAATACAGTAATGGACTCAAACATCCCAGAGCAAACAAACAAAGAACAACATGCATCAATTAAACAATCAGAGGAAAACGAAATCTTAAGACAGCCACCAGAACAAGCACAAAAAGAACATGAAGAGACACACATGTTAGATATAGAGGAAAAATTTAAGTTGACATATATAGAATACAAAGACACAAATACAGACATTAGACCACTCTTGCATAGACCACCAAATAACCCACAAGTCGAAACAACAATAACAACTATCAAAACAATCATACACAACAAAATAAATGAAAATACAACTATGGAAGAGTTACAACTACTGGTTTATGTAGGAGCATTCACTACATTAAATATACACACTAGGCACAGATCAGAACCAATCAACACACAGAAGAAACCCCAAACACCACCTGGGCAACACAGGCTACAGATCAGAATAGAAAAACTGAGAAAAGACATCGGACAGCTAACACAATTTATAAGAAATGAAATATCAGACAAAAACGAAAAACGTTAGGTAAAATCTCACAACAAGAAGCGATAGAGCAATTAGATGAAAAGAAACAGAAATTACAAGAATTGGCCAAACGACTTTAAAGATACAAAAAAAAAAGTGAAAATAGAAGGAAACAAAACCAAACATTCAACACAAACCAAAAGAAATTTTACCAGACAATAGATAACACACACATTAAAATAGACAATCCACCAAACATAACAGACATGGAACACTTCTGGAGCAACATATGGCCAAACCCGATACAACATAACAGACATGCATGGTGGATACAAGCAGAAACAGACCCGTACAAGATGATACCACAAATGCCTGAAGTGATAATTTTGCAACATGAAGTCACCTGAGCAATTAATTCTATGCACAATTGGAAAGCCCCTGGAAAAGATAAAACAGCAAATTTCTGGCTAAAGAAGTTCACCTCTACACATTCACATCTAACTAAATTATTTAACAATTACATTGCAGACCCATACACAGTCCCTGATACACTTACACAAGTTATAACTTATCTGAAACCTAAAGATCAAACAGACACAGCAAACCCAGCAAAATATCGCCCCATAACATGCCTACCAACAATATACAAAATATTAACCTTAGTCATACACAGAAATTAATGACACATACAACACAGAACAAAATTGTAAATGAAGAACAAAAAGGCTGCTGCAAAGGAGGCAGAGGATGTAAAGAGCAACTGATAATAGATAGAGAGGTGACATATCAAGCTAAAACTAAACAAAGGTCACTGCACTACGTATACATTGATTACCAAAAAGCTTTTGATAGTGTACCCCACTCATGCTTACTACAGATATTGGAATTATACAAAGTAGATCCTAAATTAATACAGTTCCTAAACATAGTAATGAAAAATTGGAAAAAACACACTTAATATCCAAACAAATTCAAATAATATCAGATCACAGCCAATACAGATTAAGCATGGAATATACCAAGGAGACTCGTCCTTTCCGGTTCTGCCTTGCCTTCAGCAAACAGAAAGAGTCACATTGAGCAAAAAGGAAGGAGGAAGGGGATTTATGGACAAAAAAAACCTACATTATGGACAGGTAGACAATTTAAGAAAACTCTTTATCGAACGAGCAGAAACTAGCAAAATACACAAAGCAATCACTCATACAAATACATAGGTTACACCACTCCAATTTTATAACCACTTCTACAACCCTTTAGATCACATAACATCAACAGATACGAAGAAAGTAAATTGGAAAAAGAAAACACCACATGGCAAGCACCTGTATCATCTAACACAGCCACACATCGATCAAGATGCATCCAACACTTGGCTAAGAAAAGATAATATATACAGTGAGATGGAAGGAGTCATGATTGCAATATAGGATCAAACAATAAACACCAGATATTACAGTAAGCATATTATTAAAGATCCCAATACCACAACAGATAAATGCAGACTTTGCAAACAACAAATAGAAACAGTAGACCACATCACAAGCGGATGTACAATACTAGCAAATACAGAATACCCCAGAAGACATGACAATGTAGCAAAAATAATACATCAACAACTTGCCATACAACATAAACTAATAAAACAACACGTTCCCACATACAAGTATGCACCACAAAATGTACTGGAGAATGATGAATACAAATTATACTGGAACAGAACCGTTATAACAGATAAAACAACACCACATAACAAACCTGACATCATACTCACCAATAAAAAGAAGAAATTAACACAACTGATCGAAATATCCATACCCAATACAACAAATATACAGAAGAAAACAGGAGAAAAAATTGAAAAATACATCCAACTCGCTGAGGAAGTTAAGGACATTTGGCATCACGATAAAGTTGACATTATACCAATTATACTATCAACTATAGGAGTCATACCACACAGTATCCACCAGTACATCAATGCAATACACCTACATCCAAACGTATATATACAACTACAGAAATCTGTAATTATTGATACATGTTCAATTACCCAAAAGTTCTTAAATGCAATGTAACATATACCGTACAGTTAAAAGGAAGTCACGCTTGATCAAGGTCCGGGTCACTTTCCATTTTTAACCAGACATAACGTCTGAGACAGGAAAGAGAAATAATAATAATAATAGTAATTTTGTGAAATAGATATTTACTTTTCTGTTGCTTCCTCCTCCTATTCTGCTGCTGCTGCTGCGGTGACTAATACTTCGTCTTGACTGACTGACTGACCTGAACAGAGATCGAGCAGCTGCTGAGTCCTCCTTATATACCATCCACCTACGTCGTCATGATGCTGTGTTCATATTGGCTGAATCGTGTGATCTCATGACCTATCGAAGCGCCCCTCTAGTGGCGAGCTTGCGAACTAGATGAGTTCTTCGGTCTGCTGGATCGGAGGCAGTCGTCTCTTGTGGTCTGGGAGCTTATATGGTGCTTTTATAAAAGGCAGACAGTTGCAACAATAGCGGATGTTTCCATGAGATGGGTAATGCATCTGTAAGGCATCTCACTGCAACGCATTTATTTGCAGGACCGTATTCTTTCTCTTCATATGTTCGAGCATTAATGTGCACTTCCATCCGCATATAGGAGGCTATGGGGGCAGTCCTCAACTGTATGCTTACAAACATCATAGCTATTAAATTCAACCTACTCAAACATCAATAACGCATCGATAGAACACATTTGGCATGACCACGAGGATGGGGTGCGAGTGGCTGATCTTTAATGGTATATACAGAGTATACGAATATGCTTGGACCGAAGTGAATTTACATCAACTTGACGTCTCTTCCGTTTTGGGAGAGTGAATGCTTCATGATGAATATCTTGGCAGTTTGCGCATGTGCATGAGCATGTGCTGGTTACGATATGCATCCTGGCTCCATTCCTCTGCATTGCCGAAATTTGCAGAACAGAATTATTGCACTTATACCTCCTACACTCCTCCATTATCAGACTCTTCCATACGTGAAGTAGTGAACTGTGGCTACAGTCCTCCCTCGAATGTCTACATACACTCCTGGAAATTGAAATAAGAACACCGTGAATTCATTGTCCCAGGAAGGGGAAACTTTATTGACACATTCCTGGGGTCAGATACATCACATGATCACACTGACAGAACCACAGGCACATAGACACAGGCAACAGAGCATGCACAATGTCGGCACTAGTACAGTGTATATCCACCTTTCGCAGCAATGCAGGCTGCTATTCTCCCATGGAGACGATCGTAGAGATGCTGGATGTAGTCCTGTGGAACGGCTTGCCATGCCATTTCCACCTGGCGCCTCAGTTGGACCAGCGTTTGTGCTGGACGTGCAGACCGCGTGAGACGACGCTTCATCCAGTCCCAAACATGCTCAATGGGGGACAGATCCGGAGATCTTGCTGGCCAGGGTAGTTGACTTACACCTTCTAGAGCACGTTGGGTGGCACGGGATACATGTGGACGTGCATTGTCCTGTTGGAACAGCAAGTTCCCTTGCCGGTCTAGGAATGGTAGAACGATGGGTTCGATGACGGTTTGGATGTAGCGTGCACTATTCAGTGTCCCCTCGACGATCACCAGTGGTGTACGGCCAGTGTAGGAGATCGCTCCCCACACCATGATGCCGGGTGTTGGCCCTGTGTGCCTCGGTCGTATGCAGTCCTGATTGTGGCGCTCACCTGCACGGCGCCAAACACGCATACGACCATCATTGGCACCAAGGCAGAAGCGACTCTCATCGCTGAAGACGACACGTCTCCATTCGTCCCTCCATTCACGCCTGTCGCGACACCACTGGAGGCGGGCTGCACGATGTTGGTGCGTGAGCGGAAGACGGCCTAACGGTGTGCGGGACCGTAGCCCAGCTTCATGGAGACGGTTGCGAATGGTCCTCGCCGATACCCCAGGAGCAACAGTGTCCCTAATTTGCTGGGAAGTGGCGGTGCGGTCCCCTACGGCACTGTGTAGGATCCTACGGTCTTGGCGTGCATCCGTGCGTCGCTGTGGTCCGGTCCCAGGTCGACGGGCACGTGCACCTTCCGCCGACCACTGGCGACAACATCGATGTACTGTGGAGACCTCACGCCCCACGTGTTGAGCAATTCGGCGGTACGTCCACCCGGCCTCCCGCATGCCCACTATACGCCCTCGCTCAAAGTCCGTCAACTGCACATACGGTTCACGTCCACGCTGTCGCGGCATGCTACCAGTGTTAAAGACTGCGATGGAGCTCCGTATGCCACATCAAACTGGCTGACACTGACGGCGGCGGTGCACAAATGCTGCGCAGCTAGCGCCATTCGACGGCCAACACCGCGGTTCCTGGTGTGTCCGCTGTGCCGTGCGTGTGATCATTGCTTGTACAGCCCTCTCGCAGTGTCCGGAGCAAGTATGGTGGGTCTGACACACCGGTGTCAATGTGTTCTTTTTTCCATTTCCAGGAGTGTATAATGCAGCTACTGAAAGCTGCTCTATCCTTCACATTCATCTCGGTGATCGAACGCATGATGATAGTTTGACGACAGCTCAGCAAAGACTGAATGTGCACCACCAATTCCGGTTGTCTGAGTGGCGAAAAAAAAAAAGAAATGTCGTCGTCTTGGATAACAGTACTCGCATCATCAGCTGATGTCAAGACAGCGTCCTCTGTGTTCTAAGCCACATGGTGGATGGAGGATGCTAAGTTCACCGGACTTGGATACGATGTGACGTCATTATGATGTATACACGCTACATCGAAAACGATAGAAACCATATATCGACTATTCGACTTTTGTGAACTTTCGAGAGGTTGTGACAGGGTAGCGCTGTGCTCTGCGCCATTCGTTTGGATATGTTTTGCGTTCCTTGCGTTTAAATCGTGTATTGTACTGTGTTTGTGTCCTGTGCGTTGTTTTTCGTTTGCTCGTCTCTAATTATGTGTTCAGCATTCGAGAGACTAATGAGAGAAAAGCTGAAAGAGTTCAGCATCTTTGACGACTGGCAATTGCGTGGTTATTGTGAATCTCAAGCAGAAATTGATGTACTTCTGACCCAGCTGAAGTGCGTCGGTTATTCGTACTCGGTGAGAAGAAGCACTCAGCAGCCAAAATCTTTAGATGCATCAAGACACTAACCTTTGGTTAAGATTACATTGAGAAATCCACTTCCCCTCGTATTTTATCTCCGGTCGACGATTTTTCTTCAACAATGCCTCATATTTTTCTTTTTAAGTTTGAAATTCAATCATTCTACACACCAGTCATTAATGGACACTAAGGTACCTGTCTCTGCGGTCCGAGTGTAAAATTACTTTGAATTATGGTTGATAAAAGACTATCTTGGGATGGACATATAAATTACTTAGCTAACAAACTAACTTGCATGAGTTCTCTTTCAGCTATATAAATGAAGAAAAAAAGTCAGCAAGAGTATGCTGCTACAATCTAATATGTACTGACAAGACCAATTGTATGAAACCATACTAAAATATTGATAATAAATAAATATTATTTTCGGCGTAAGCATTCAATACAACAATCACACAATCTAATCTGGTCGGGACATAAGAAGACTTCACTTTTTTACGAAACGTGTTGTCCGTGGTGTTTTCAAGGCCACGGTCAGGAATATTTCTATTAATATCCAGCTTTTTTACTTTTATTTTGGCGAAATACATATACGCTGCCACACTGACCTGTTATCAGAATCGCACGTGTCAAAACAAACCACTAGCTGACGACAGTTTAGAATCTCGAACGTTCGTAAAAGTCGATAGGTGTGTTAATCGACTAAAGTGTATTACGTCATAATGACGTCACATCATATCCAGGTCGGGTGAACTTAGCATCCTCCCGTGGTGGATATACGGGGTGCAGCCATCTTGATTGACGTCACAGTCGCCATCTTGGATGGTGTCATGGTGGCGCTCTCTGGTGGCGACGATATCAACTAAGCCAGTTGGGCTCTAGAGCTCATGGAGAACACACATGCTTGAAACTGGTTAAATAATAAAGAAAAGCCCATTTTTCCTGTCTTTTTCTTGGTGTGATGCATTACCATGTTGGAATTGGAACTTCCCGTCATTTCCTGGGGGGTTAGGTTACTGGAGGTAGCACAATCGACCTTCTTCCCCCCAAAATTCAAACTTCCCGCCAAGATCCACCATCTTGCATGACGTCAGCGCCGCCATCTTGAATAATGGTACTTTGAGGTAGCACTCCCCTTCTTCCAATACTGAATTGATCTGTCTTTTTTTTCAGCTGTCAAATAGACATTTTATCTTTCATAGCAATTTATAGGTTGCTATAGGCAATGTATTACGTAAATTCACCACAAAAAGGATTGGTCCTATTCTCTTAATATATTTCCTTTTAACAATTTTATATGGATAACTGTATTCGTCTTTTAAAGTATCACAATTGGTTTCTATCACAGTTATCAATTTTAAAAGTCTGCTACATGCATTTTACCTAGTGCGTTTTTATCAGATTATGTTTTTTGCATAAATGATGACTACATCTAATCCCACAGTAGTGACATCTAGGGGGGATGTAGGCAAACATATTTCTGGTAGCTATTGTACTTCAGTAGCCAGTTGCGATAATGACTGTGTGGACAATGTGGCCTTTTCTATACCTTATTTTAGATCTATGTGACGATGCTGTGCTGATTATATGTTTTGACGATGCCAGTATGGCCTTATCACTTTAAGACATGGTGTAAAACAGGTAAGTTTCACGGTATTTTATCTGAACATTTCCCCGATTGTTTTGATAGTATATTGTGATACTTATTGCTGTATTATGCTGAAAGACACATTGCTCACTAGGTGTATATATTTGTATATTGTAGATCTGAGAATGGTCATTACGGACTGAAACTGGTCATCATCTAAAGAATTGATATTGTGATCAAAGACTGGAATAAAAAAACATTTGACAGTATCAGATCACTGTTTGTATACGCGACCATGTCGCACTTGGTGAAACTAGTGCCATGTCTGGCTTATAACAGAGTCAAAAGGCTCTGTAAACTGAAGCAGAAAATCAGTACTGAGGTAATGAATATTACATTCAACAAGCAGTGCCTTGCAGCAGGCGTCACACCGAATTATGAGAAAGTGAACATTAAACAACAGTCAGCCTTCGCCTTGGTAATCAAAGCCAAAAGTGAGAGGAACTGGATTAAGTCCCAATTACGTGAATCGTGTAACCATAAAGTCTTTCTAAGTAAAGAAGCTTTCGATTTACATTTGCAGTTAAGTAACGAACTGTCTAGTACTCTGTTTCAGTTTGTTTTGGCAAGAAATTTGTGTTGGATGTGGATGGATGGAGAGGGTTGGTTTTAAGGGCGCACGACGGCAAGGTCTTCAGCGCCCGCTCACTACCAGATTGTGACGGGTGTCAAGAAAAGGCTCAGAACAATAAGATAAAAAGCAAAACGTAAGACACAGGAAACAAGCTTGGAAAAATATGTGCCTACCCACACCGAAGCGTGGGATGAAGCATGCCGCCAACAGTAAAACATGGGCAACCCAGGAAGAAAAACAGAGTAAGAATTAATGTTGAAAGAATAGAAAAGAGGCACAACAAAAAGTTAGGTGTATTGCTAAAGTATCAGAAGACTAATGTTGTAAAAAGTAAAGATGGCGTTGAACAACATCGCTTTTATGATATAGTAGCTAACTTGACAAATATCGAATTGAATGAGGATGAAAATACTCTGCTGAATAAAGGTTTACAACATAACGTCACTCCTAATCCTGATAATCGAACCATTACAAGAGTCACAGTCGAAACTGAAATGGCGTGCAAAGCAGCTAAGATGACGAAACTAGAAGTTACGGACACAGCCGCTAAAGTTAATAAACCTTTATCCAGTCAGTGTAACTCTTCTAATGCCGTCAGTCATGAAAGTCGGATCTTAAAAAATCTTAATACAAAGTTAGAAAAAGGGAAGGCAATGGTCATTCACGCAGACAAGGGTAATACAGCGGTCCTTATGAAGAGGACTATATTAAGAAAACGGAGGAATTCTTCTCTGAAAATGAGATAATGGAAGTTCACAAAGACCCAACACAGAAGTTCCAAATAGATTTACGGAAAAAGATAGACAGCTCCCAATTTCTGCTTAACGATTACGAAAAGAAATCGCTAAAAATGATGCATCCTAAGCTCCCCCAACTGAGATCGCAGGTTAAGATACATAAGAAAGGAAACCCAGTCCGTCTAATTGTTGACAATTTGTCATTGCCTTTTGTCATTGCCATGTTGTAAATCAAATAAGTTTCTTAACAACGAACTTAAGGCAGCGTACACTTTCTCTGCCAATTTTGGGGTGAAGAACAGTTCTGACCTTGCTAATACGATTAAAGAGATACATAATCCAAATAATGCGACACTAGCTTCCCTAGATGAAAAAAACCTCTACAGTAGTGTCCCAATAAAGGAAAGGATTCAGATTATTAAACGTAATCTGCTAACTCATAGCCGGCCGGGGTGGCCGAGCGGTTCTAGGCGCTACGATCTGGAACCGCGCGATCGGTACAGTCGCATGTTCGAATCCTGCCTCGGGCATGGACTTGTGTGATGTTCTTAGGTTAGTTAGGTTTAAGTAGTTCTAAGTTCTAGGGGACTGATGACCTCAGATGTTAAGTCCCATAGTGGTCAGAGCCATTTTTTTTTCGACTCATAACAAGATTAGTACTGCAGAAAAAATCGAATGAATAAAACTTTTAGAATTTGCGTTAACTTATAACTATTTTACATTCAATGGCAAAATATATCAACAAAAAGTTGGTCTTGGGATGGGTAACAGTTTGGCTGGTACGTTAGCAGCCTTTTTCATGAAAGACTTAGAATGTAAGTTCTTTGCTATGTTTCCACAACTGAAACACAAGACTACATATTATGAACGTAATGTCGATGAGATCTTGTTACTGTTAGAGGGGGACGAGAATGAGGTTACCGCATTTGCTCAAGCCATAGGCAGCATGCACCAAAACATAGCGTTTACTACAGAAATAGAAGAAGTGGGCTCCATTAACTATTTAGACCATACCATTAAGAAGGTTGATAACAGACATAAATTATCGATTTTCAGAAAGCCTACATGTACAGATACTATTATCGGAGACGCTTCATGCCATCTGCCACGATATAAAACGGCCTTTTTCAGCTCTATGAGCCACCGACATTTTAGATTACCATTGGCCAACAGTGAAATACGTCAAGAACTTAGTATATTAAGGCAAATTGCAGTAGCCAACGGTTTCTCAGCTGAAGATGTTATGCGCCCATACAAGAGGATAAAAAAAAAAAAAAAAAAAAAAAAAAAAAAAAAAAAAAAAAAAAAAAAAAGTAAACAGTAGGCAGTCCCACAATCATGTAGAAGAAAGAAAGAATAAAGAAAACCTGAAAACTATTCCAATGAAATTTTACGGAAAATTGTCCCAACAAAGAGAAAATTGTTTGAATAAATCTAAGGTTAGATGTGGTTTTCGAGTTAAGACTCAAACTCCTTGTAAAACATAGTTCGAGTAAAGATTCTGATAAATTTGACGGTTCTGGGGTTTACAAGATCGTTTGTAGTAGTTGTAACAAATTTTACATGGATCAAACTCGCCGTGTTTTTAAAATTAGATTCAGGGAGCATTTGCAGGCGCATAACAAAACTGCTTTGGGAATGCATTTGGCAGAAACCGGCCACACTGTAGGCAATATCGAGAGTTGTTTGCGTATTCTACACAGGGCAGATAATGGTCGGGCTCTCAACTTCGGGATTTACGAAGCCAAAAAGCATGAGCCCACTAGGGTACTCAATGGACAAAGCAATTGTATACTCAACGCCTGCTTTGCTTGGTTTGATAATGTACTACGAAAACCAAATAATGCCTCTTGTATTTATACCTAGCCTTACTTGATGATTTATGCTGAGAACAATAGGCGTTTGCCTTACTTCCATACATTAGTTGCTCTAATCCTGTAACTGATTATGTCCTATTCATGGAATGTATAGCCAGACACTATAATTTTATTTATTGACTGTTAATACGTTGTTTAAACGTTTTCTGTGGGAGCCATATCACGTTGTATGTAAAGCCCTCTAGTGGTTAAGTTCTTACGATCGGTGCGTGGCTACATAACATCCTGGCGGCCGACCCAGCAGAGGGCGCTGATCATTGTTCAGTTTTTTTTTTTTTCAGCTGTCATACAGACATTTTATTTTTCATAGGCAATTTATAGGTTGCTACAGGCAATGTATTACGTATATTAATTGTTGACCATAAATTCACCATAAAAAGGATCGGTCCTATTCTCTTCATATATTTCCTTTTAACAATTTTATGTGGATAACTGTATTCCTCTTTTAATGTATCACAATTGGTTTCTACGGTAGTTATAAATTTTAAAAGTCTACTACTTGTATTTTACCTAATGTGTTTTTTTCAGATTATGTTTTTTGCGTAAATGATGACTACATCTAAGCCCACAGTAGCAACGATGTAGGCAAACATATTTCTGGTAGCTATTGTACTTCAGTAGCCAGTTGCAATAATGACTGTGTGGACGATGTGGCCTATTCTATACCTTATTTTAGATCTATGTGACGATGCTGTGCTGATTATATTTATACGTTTTGACGATGCCATTATGGCCTTATCACTTTAGGACATGGTATAAAAAAGGTACGTTTCACTGTATTTTATCTGAACATTTCCCTGATTGTATGATAGTATATTGTGGTGCGTACTGCTTTATTATGTTGAAAGACACACTGCTCACTAGGTGTATACAGGGTGGTCCACTGATAGTGACCGGGCCAAATATCTCACGAAATAAGCGTCAAACGAAAAAACTACAAAGATCGAAACTCGTCTAGCTTAAAGGGGGAAACCAGAAGGCGCTATGGTTGGCCCGCTAGATGGCGCTGCCATAGGTCAAACGAATATCATCTGCGTTATTTTCTAAATAGGAACCCCCATTTTTTATTACATATTCGTGTAGTACGTAAAGAAATATGAATGTTTTAGTTCCACCACTTTTTTCGCTTTGTTATAGATGGCGCTGCGATAGTCACAAATGTATAAGTACGTGGTATCACGCAACATTCCGCCAGTGCACACGCTATTTGCTTTGTGATACATTACCCGTGTTAAAATGGACCGTTTACCAATTGCGGAAAAGGTCGATATCGTGTTGGTGTAAGGCTATTGTGATGAAAATGCCCAACGGGCGTGTACTATGTATGCTGCTCGATATCCTGGGCGACATCATCCAAGTGCCCGGACCGTTCGCCGGATAGTTACGTTATTTAAAGAAACAGGAAGTGTTCAGCCACGTGTGAAACGTCAACAACGACCTGCAACAAATGATGATCAAGTAGGTATTTTAGCTGTCTTCGCGGCTAATCAGCACATAAGTAGCAGACAAATTGCGCGAGAATCGGGAATCTCAAAAACGTCGGTGTTGAGAATGCTACATCAACATCGATTGCACCCGTACCATATTTATATGCACGAGGAATTGCATGGCGACGAATTTGAACGTCGTGTACAGTTCTGCCACTGGGCACAAGAGAAATCACGGGACGATGACAGATTTTTTGCACGCGTTCTATTTAGTGACGAAGCGTAATCCACCAACAGCGGTAACGTAAACCAGCGTAATACGCACTATTGGGCAACGGAAAATCCACGATGGCTTCGACAAGTGGAACATCAGTGACCTTGGCGGGTTAATGTACAGTGGGGCATTATGGGAGGAAGGATAATTGACCCCCATTTTATCGATGGCAACTAAATGGTGCAATGTATGCTGATCTCCTACGTAATGTTCTACCAATGGTACTACAAGATGTTTCACTGCATGACAGAATGGCGATGTACTTCCAACATGATGGATGTCCGGCACATAGCTCGCGTGCGGTTGAAGCGGTATTGAATAGCATATTTCATGACAGGTGGATTGGTCGTCGAAGCACCATACCATGGCCCGCACGTTCACCGGATCTGACGTCCCCGGATTTCTTTCGGTGGGGAAAGTTGAAGGATATTTGCTTTAGTGATCCACCGAAAACTCCAGACAACATGCGTCAGCGCATTGTCAATGCATCTGCGGACATTACGGAAGGCGAACTACTCGCTGTTGAGAGGAATGTCGTTACATGTATTGCCAAATGCATTGAGGCTGACGGACATCATTTTGAGCATTTATTGCATTAATGTGGTATTTACAGGTAATCACGCTGTAACAGCATGCTTTCTCAGAAATGATAAGTTCGCGAAGGTAAATGTATCACATTGGAACAACCGAAATGAAATGTTCAAACGTACCTACGTTCTGTATTTTAATTTTAATTAAACCTACCTGTTACCAACTGTTCGTCTAAAATTGTGAGCCGCATGTCTGTGATTATTACAGCGCCATCACAAAGCGAAAAAAGTGGTCCAACTAAAACATTCATATTTCTTTACGTACTACACGAATATGTAGTAAAAAATGGGGGTTCCTATTTAAAAACACGCACTTGATATCCGTTTGACCTATGGGAGCGCCATCTAGTGGGCCAACCATAGCGCCATCTGGTTGCCCCCTTAAAGCTAGACAAGTTTTGTTGTTTGTAGTTTTTTCGTTTGACGCTTATTTCGTGAGATACTTGGCCCGGTCACGATCAATGGACCACCCTGTATATTTGTATACGATAGATCTGAGGAAGGTCATTACGGACTGAAACCGGTCATCGTCTAAAGCCGTGTCTACGGTCATGAATAGGGCCCCGATTTTAATGGCAAGTTTTATTTTTTCTGAACTATAGAGTGGATTTTAGAACAATTTATACGCAAATCTAGGCATTTTAGTGTCGAAAAATGTATTTTGATTGTGCGTATAAAGTCACATTTCAATAAATTTTAGTAATAGGTCATACTGCGGCTAACTTAATATAATAGATCATATATCCGTCAACTTTTCCCAAAAATGCATATACCCTTTTTCTCGTATCTTACGGGACACACGAATAAGAAAATACGTTGCTCACGAGACAATATTTAACGTGCTATTATGAAAGATAAACAAATAAATTAGTACACAGCTTTATTTCTCAGGACTGTAGCAGAAAATCGGTGTACCACAAGTCATTTCGCCAACATAAAACATTGTTGCGCAGTCGACAATGCGCTCTCAGAGCCAACAAAGGCGGCTTCTGCCGTAATAATCGTCGCAGTCGCAAAGGTATTCCCAGTAACCAGTTTGAATACATCCTTTGCCTTGTTCAACATGCATAAAGCAAAGTGTTCCGACAGCGTGAAGTTGCGAGGATATGTTCGAGAATTTGGAGAGAAGTTTTTTATTACTGATGGAAAAATATTATTTTGCAAACCGTGTGAAGTTACAGTTAGAACAGAAAAGCGCTTGAATGTGCAACAACACTAATACCGCTAAACACAGCAGCTGTGTGAAACGTAGTGCTGAAAATAACAGCAGGCAAACGCTGTCATTTGAACAGACAGGTCAATCGTCAACTGTGCAATCATTCTGCAAGGATTTGTGTGAGATGGTGTCCTGCAACATCCCATTGGAAAAGCTGAAGAATCCACGCACAGACGGTTCTTGGAGAAGTACACAACACATCTAGTTCCAGATGAATCTACACTGAGAAAGGATTATTTATCCGTATGCTACAATGATGTGCTCAACAAAATACGAATTACTATTGCTGAGCAAAAGATTTGGCTGTAAATAGACGAAACTACAGATACTAGTGGGCGATATATTGCAAATATTGTTGTTGGCGTTCTAGAAGTTGATGGCCCTGGAGATACGTTCCTACTAACGTGTGAAGCTCTCGATGGAGTAAACAATTCGACGATTGCCATTTTGTTTCACAACTCTCTGAAGCTATTGTGGCTGGATGGTGCAAAAAGAGACAACGTTTTGCTGCTTGTAACAGATGGTGCTTCATATATGGCCCAAGCAGCCAAAGGGCTTCAGATTCTCTACTCCAATATGGTGTACGCCACTTGCCTTGCACATGCGTTGCTGAAGAGGTGCGATCAAATTACCCTGACGTGGACAAATTAATTTCCTGTGGAAAGAAAATCTGTGTGAAGGCTCCGCTACAAGTGCAGAAATTCAAGGAAGAAGCACCTTCAACGTCCCTCCCACCTAAACCTGTTCTTACACGATGGGGTTCTTAGCTTAATGCTGCTGAGTATTACTGCACCAACTACACCTTAATAAAGACAATCTTCTGTGAGCTTGATAGCAATGGATCAAAGGCTATCAAAATCGTGAAAGAAGTTTTTACAGATACATTGTATCGAAACTTGGCATACATCAACTCCAATTTTTCAGTGATATCAAAATCCATCAAACGACTGGAATGCGTTGGCACTCAGCTATGTGAGGCCCTGAGTATTGTGCAACATGTGCAGAGTGAGTTGGATCGAGCTCGTGGTCATGTGGCTGACAAAGTGAAAACCAAATAGCAAAGTGTTCTCCAACGGACTCCTGGATATTCTACACTGTGCAAAATTAGTGCCAGCCCTTTGGGGAATGCCGCAACATTTGAAGATACTGCGAAACAAAGCTGAACTCCAGTGACATCGCTGCCTTCAAATACGCTCCAGTGACGTCTTGTGAAGTGGAGAAGAGCTTTTCCGGGTACAAACCTATCCTCAGCAACAACCGTAGATCTTTGACAGTGGAAAACCTGAAAATGCACCTTGTGATCCAGTGAAACTTTGCAGATACTGAAGATTGACATACGGTGTTAAATAATGTGAAACGCTTTAAATACTATGTAGAAATAAAAACATTGTTTTACTGTTTCGATAGATGATCTTTTCACTGTACTTTGTGTTTAGACAATAAAACATTTAGACATTCAAAAAATAGGATAGCAGAACAAACACTGGTAGCAGTTACTTCTGTAAAATATCTGGGAGTATGCGTGTGGAACGATTTGAAGTGGAATGATCATAATAAATTAATTGTTGGTAAGGCGGGTACCAGGTTGACGTTCATTGGGAGAGTCCTTAGAAAATGTAGTCCATCAACAAAGGAGGTGGCTTACAAAACACTCATTCAACCTATACTTGAGTACCGCTCATCAGTGTGGGATCCGTACCAGATCGGGTTGACGGAGGAGATAGAGAAGATCCAAAGAAGAGCGGCACATTTCGTCACAGGGTTATTTGGTAAGCGTGATAGCATTACAGAGGTGTTTAGCAAACTCAAGTGGCAGACTCTGCAATAGAGGCGCTCTGCATCGTGGTGTAGCTTGATGTCAAACTGTGTCTGGATGAGGTATTGAATATATTGCTTCCCCCTACTTATACCTCCCGACGAGATCACGTATGTAAAATTAGAGAGATTCGAGTGCGCACGGAAGCTTTCCAGCAGTCGTTCTTCCCGCGAACCATACGCAACTGGAACAGGAAAGGGAGGTAATGACAGTGGCACGTGAAGTGCCCTCCGCCGCACACCGTTGGGTGGCTTGCGGAGTATGAATGTAGATGTAGAACACAAATCCTTGGGATTAAGAACAGGGGAATATAAGGTAGGCAATGTACTGGAGCCCACTGCTCCTTAGATGCCCGTGTAAAGTATCCTTAAACATTTTGGAGAAAACTGGCTGGTTTTTCATAATGCACGGACCATGTGGGAATGGTACCTCCCCTAACAGGACAAGAACGTCATTTGACAGGAACTTGATATGGCACATGAGTCAACCTGTTCCACAATATGTAAGGCTGTTCGCAGTAGGAAAGAACTTTAAGTACAAGAGACTGTCTTTCACAAATGTGACAATGAATTAGTGCTCGTAACGCTTAATGTACGCATTTTATAGACAATGTTTACTGGATTTCTTTCCTTGTTTCAGTCCCCACTACCGCCTCTCTAACAAGGGGAGGCCGCCAATTGTGAAATTCAGATTCGATTCATACTGCGCATAATAAAAGCTCATGGCCAGAGGTGTAATGTGGCAAAGCACCAAGATGCACTTCTCAGCCGTTGTCGAGAAAATCTACAGTTAAAATAAACCGTTGCTGTGAAATGCCCTCTACGGTTAATAATTTTATACAGCGTCGTGGCGCAGCGGTAAGCGCTCGGGTTTGTAATCGGAAGGTCGCCGGATCGAATCTCACGCCATGCAACATTTTTTTATTATTAGTTTTTCGTAATTCAAATATATATATATATATATATATATATATATATATATACTATTAATGAGCTGCTAATGCATTTTGGTGAAGGCAGATCGCTCTCCAATTGTACCGCCTCCATTTTTCTGTTTGTTTAACAGGGTGTACCACAGCTCTCATGTCTGCACTGATTTTCGACGATGTTATAAGTTGCGCTAGGAACCGCATCTACCTTCTTTCGAAGTTAGCACGCAACTACGCTTTTATGCGGCGGCTCGTTTCGGCCCATTCAACATCTGTCCTTCAAGTGTAACGAGCGAGTAACGGAGCTTATATTTCATACCTGCCACAGCAAATTTGTGTTCGTGGGGTTTCTATTCTAATTCGAACGTTTGACTTACCCTATACGTATTCGTTTCGGAATATCGTTTCTACGTCTTCCGTTAACTATACGTGGTTAACATTATGAAGACAACAACATTTGTGAAATACAACTTTGTTTGCGGAAAACATGATGATGTTCGAAGTCACCAGTTTTTCCACGACAAACGACCTTCAACAACTTATTATATGCATAATTGTTGCAACTGATCGCCGGGAATTTTTTATATATATATATATATATATATATATATATATATATATGTGTGTGTGTGTGTGTGTGTGTGTGTGTGTGTGTGTGTGTGTGTGTGTGTGTGTGTGTGTGTGTGTATATACACACATTTGAATAACAAAAAACAAATACTAAAAAAAAAATTGCATGGCGCGAGATTCGATCCGGCGACCTTCGGATTACGAACCCGAGCGCTTACCGCTGCGCCACGACGCTGTCGATAATTATTAATCGTTGAGAGTATTTCACCGCAACGGTTTATTTTAACTGTCGATTTTCTCGACAACGGCTGAGAAGTGCATCTTGGTGCTTAGCCACATTACACCTCTGGCCATGAGCTTTTATCATGCGCAGTATGAATTGAATCTGAATTTCACAATTGGCGGCCTCCCCTTGTAAGTTTGCTTTATTTATCATGAATGACTGGGACTACTTTATACAGATTTTCTGGAAGCATTTTAAGATGCTAGATCCCTATTTATAAAGGACTTTTTTTATTTCTCGATAGATTGATGAATCTTTCATCTACTCAGAAAGTAATCGCTGTTAGTAGATCCTATATTACTGCCATTCACAGAGCTCTGTAGTTGGAATGATATTAAATGACGAACGGTCTCCGTAAGATTGCAAGTCTACCAATGTACTTAATCAGAAGAGGTATCAAAAGCACAGGCCGCCATGATGTAATGAGGTCCACTTAAGATAGGGAAGCTTGAAAGGAAGCACTAGGCCTCTCTCTCTCACACTCTCTCTCTCACACACACACACACACACACACACACACACACACACAGTCGTATTAGAAGTGTCACTTTGTACATTATTACACTCATTCTATTCAAGTCCATGTCATAAACAACATGTAAGTATTGTTACCAAATAAAGTCAGTGCCAGCCCACCAGTCAGGAACAACAGAGTAGAGAAGGCTGTGAGAAGAGGTCAGCCAATCACACGCTGACCATCCTCCCTCCAGGACGACAACATGACAGCAGCTGTGGATACTGGGGTTTCACAGCAAGAAAATCACCTTTAACACATTACTACAGCAGCATGTAGCCTGCAGCTGCAGCAGCAGCACGACAACCAGATCTACACTTTGGCATCAAGCATCCACATCCCACAGCGTTGGATGAGCATGCTTAAACTATGCATGGTTTCAGTGAGGCCACAAATTCTATAGGCGCCCTGCCCATTGCTGATGCTCTCATCCCTGTGGTACATCAAGTCCAACATTATAAGATTTCAGCCTAATATATGGACTAATTGAGGAGCAGTGTGGTGTCCCAGATGGTACTCTCATTTGCTGACTGCCAGAGAGAATAGATGACGCATCACATGCAGAGGGAGGCATGCCTATGTGGACATCAGTCAAGAAGTGACCCATACATTGTTTGAAGTATGGCTGTCAGATCTTGAGTATATTTAACAGTAAGTCTCTATATAACTTACATATCATGTCCGTAAAAGCAGTATTAACTTACAATTGAAACTCTAGGTCTTTTGGACCACTGCAATGAAGAGTGCAACTTCTACTACACATTCCAAATATATAATTTACTTTCACAGACAATGTCATGATAACTGTTGTCTTTCACACAAGCCAGAGCTGACAAGTGTTGCTCTTTGGAGGGCTGAAAAGAAAAAAGAAGAAAGAAGCTGAAAAGAAAAAGAAGGAAGGGAAAAAAAATCACAAATATACACAGTTTTAAAGAGACAAAATTATTCTTGTTGGATGACCACAAAACAGGAAACCTCACTTTATCTTATTAGATGTTGTTTACATTAAAAACAGATGCTTAAGAAATTTTTCACTGTGTTTGAAAACAGTAAAAATATATGGTGAACATTATTGTACATAGACTAACAAATTATATATTTACATTTTTTACATACAAGTTCCATAACAAAATATGCTGCATATGCCTGTCCAAGTATAAGAGAAAGCTGCCCATTTGAATTTTTTAGGGGAGGTTGAAAAAAAAAAAAAATTAAAAGGAACTTCTATTTTGAAACACCAAAAGTCTTGGTTTCAATACCCGTAATGACAATATAGTATACAAATAATAACAGCAAAAATAACAATAAGTGTATTAGAAACTTGGCGAGACATAAGAAAACAGTCAGAACCTTCGACTTTGATCTATACCTAGTTGCACAGAGCTTGTTACTACCCAAGTACAGCTCACTATCTAACAATTATTTTCCAACATTTCTATAAAATTATTAAATCAAAAATATATTCTTGTGTGTTATCTGATACAGTCAAAGTGTTTAAATACACAACATAATTTGTTTCTGCAACAGGGACAGATGATACTTTAAGCATAATATTACAGTAATAATTCTGTTAGCACTCTTGTACCCGAACATGATCTTAGAACATGCTAACTGTACAATGTTTAATAATCTATGACCTGTAACCCTGAAAGAACATTTGTCTTAACTTAATCGAGAATCATCAGACATCTGAACCAGATTCCAGCTATGCAACAAGACCTATGAAGGCACCGAATTCTTCCTCTTCATCTTCCTCTTCTTCATCCATTTCAGCATCAAGCTCAGCATCAAGCTCTACTCCATGGAAAAGCAGATTGAAGCACTTAGATGATCTGCTACTAAAATGCAGGTAAGGGCACTGTGGATTCAGACGAGCACTACAAATCCAGCAGAAATAGGTATTGCATCGCCAGCATACCATTTTGTTGCATCCATCTGATTTCTGTAATGTTAGTAGCAGTGATTCACAAAACATGTTAACATTTTCTGTATACAATGCATATATATAATGAATATTATGCATTTCATCTACAAGGTGAACAACCACTAATTTGGTGTACACAGTTCTCACGTAATTTAGTCTCAAAAATCATGTACTAAAAAGATATATGAAATTAAAGATGGCTGTGGGTTGCTTAATGTTTATGTAAATGCATATTCAATCAAGTACAGAGTTGTTCTCTTCAAACAACGGTCAAAGTTTGACATCATAATGTTTATTCTTTGAAATTAGTTAAAAAACAAATTTATATTAAATTCAAATAGCCAAAGAGCAATGTAAACCTCTAGAGGTGAAAAAATTTTGTGAGAATCATTCAGAAGGAAATGTTAGATATTAATTGGGTGCACAGTTTTGTCAGTAATACGTTGCACGACAAAGAAATAGTTGCAAAATTCCTATCATAAACTTGGCTCCTAATTATTCATCTTCAGGTAAAATTTCCTACCAACAACTACAGATGTGATGTGTTAGTACGCAGTATGAAAATACGTTAACATGAGTTAACAGACATTAACTGACAAAATTATACATAAAAAGCACAAAATTGTCATAGTTCAACAGTATACTATAGAACTAAAACAATTCTGTGTTTTTCATTTATAATTACAAAATTGTTCCACTAATCAGTAATGAAAGAATCACACTTAGCAGGATATTAACTGACACATTACCTATATGCAGCTTTACTGTACGATTAAACGATGATGGCGTCCTCTTGGGTAAAATATTCCGGAGGTAAAATAGTCCCCCATTCGGATCTCTGGGTGGGGACTACTCAGGAGGACGTCGTTATCAGGAGAAAGAAAACTGGCGTTCTACGGATCGGAGCGTGGAATGTCAGATCCCTTAATCGGGCAGGTAAGTTAGAAAATTTAAAAAGGGAAATGGATAGGTTAAAGTTAGATATAGTGGGAATTAGTGAAGTTCGGTGGCAGGAGGAACAAGACTTTTGGTCAGGTGAATACAGGGTTATAAATACAAAATCAAATAGGGGTAATGCAGGAGTAGGTTCAACAATGAATAAAAAAAATAGGAGTGCGGGTAAGCTACTACAAACAGCATAGTGAACGCATTATTGTGGCTAAGATAGACACGAAGCCCACGCCTACTACGGTAGTACAAGTTTATATGCCAACTAGCTCTGCAGATTATGAAGAAATTGATGAAATGTATGATGAGATAAAAAAAATTATTCAGGTAGTGAAGAGAGACGAAAATTGAATAGTCATGGGTGACTGGAATTCGACAGTAGGAAAAGGAAGAGAAGGAAACGTAGTAGATGAATATGGATAGGGGCTAAGAAACGAGAGAGGAAGCTGCCTGGTAGAATTTTGCACAGAGCATAACTTAATCATAGCTAACACTTGGTTCAAGAATCATGAAAGAAGGTTGTATACATGGAAGAACCCTGGAGATACTGACAGGTTTCAGATAGATTATATAATGGTAAGACAGAGATTTAGGAACCAGGTTTTAAATTGTAAGACGTTTCCAGGGGCAGATGTGGACTCTGACCACAATCTATTGGTTATGAACTGTAGATTAAAACCGAAGAAACTGCAAAAAGGTGGGAATTTAAGGAGATGGGACCTGGATAAACTGAAAGAACCAGAGGTTGTACAGAGTTTCAAGGAGAGCCTAAGGCAACAATTGACAGGAATGGGGGAAAGAAATACAGTAGAAGAAGAGCTTTGGGTAGCTTTGAGGAATAAAATAGTGAAGGTAGCAGAGGATCAAGTAGGTAAAAAGACAAGGGCTAGTAGAAATCCTTGGGCAACAGAAGAGGTACTGAATTCAATTGATGAAAGGAGAAAATACAAAAATGCAGTAAGTGAAGCAGGCAAAAAGGAATACAAACGTCTCAAAAATGAAATCGACAGGAAGTTCAAAATGGCTAAGCAGGGATGGCTAGAGGACAAATGTAAGGACGTAGAGGCTTATCTCACGAGGAGTAAGATAGATACTGCCTACAGGAAAATTACAGAGACCTTTGGAGAAAAGAGAACCACTTGCATGAATATCAAGAGCTCAGATGGAAACCTAGATCTAAGCAAAGAAGGGAAAGCAGAAAGGTGGAAGGAGTATATAGAAGGTTTATACAGGGGCGATGTTCTTGAGGACGATATTATGGAAATGGAAGAGGATGTAGATGAAGATGAAATGTGAGATATGATACTACGTGAAGAGTTTGACAAAGCACTGGAAGACCTAAGTTGAAGCATGGCTCCGGGAGTAGACAACATTCCATTAGAAGTACTGATAGCCTTGGGAGAAGGCTCTCCTGACAAAACTCTACCACCTGCTGAGCAAGATGTATGAAAAAGGCGAAATTCCCTCAAACTTCAAGAAGAATGTAATAATTCCAATCCCAAAGAAAGTAGGTGTTGACAGATGTGAAAATTACCGAACTATCAGTTTAATAAGTCACAGATGCAAAATACTAACACGAATTCTTTATAGACGAAAGGAAAAACTGGTAGAAGCCAACCTCAGGGAAGATCAGTTTGGATTCCATAGAAATGTTCGAACACGTGAGGCAATACTAACTCTACGATTTATCTTAGAAGAAAGATTAAGGAAAGGCAAACCTACGTTTCTAGCATTTGTAGACTTAGAGAGAAAGCTTTTGACAATGTTGACTGGAATACACTCTTTCAAATTCTAAAGGTGGCAGGGGTAAAATACAGGGAGCGAAAGTCTATACAGTTTGTACAGAAAGCAGATGGTAGTTATAAGAGTCGAGGGGGATGAAAGGGAAGCAGTGGTTGGGAAGGGAGTGAGACAGGGTTGTAGCCTCTCCCCGATGCTATTCAATGTGTATATTGAGCAAGCAGTAAAGGAAACAAAGGAAAAGTTCGGAGTAGGTATTAAAATCCATGGAGAAGAAATAAAAACTTTGAAGTTTGCCGATGACATTGTAATTCTGTCAGAGACAGCAAAGGACCTCGAAGAACAGCTGAATGGAATGGACAGTGTCTTGAAAGATGAACATCAACAAAAGCAAAACAAGGATAATGAAATGTAGTGGAATAAAGTCTGGTGATGCTGAGGGAATTAGATAGGAAATGAGACACTTAAAGTAGTAAAGGAGTTTTGCTATTTGGGGAGCAAAATAACTGATGATGGTCGAAGTAGAGAGGATATAAAATGTAGACTGGCAATGGCAAGGAAAGCATTTCTGAAGAAGAGAAATTTGTTAACATCGAGTATAGATTTAAGTGTCAGGAAGTCATTTCTGAAAGTATTCGTATGGAGTGTAGCCATGTATGGAAGTGAAACATGGACGATAAATAGTTTAGACAAGAAGAGAATAGAAGCTTTCGAAATGTGGTGCTACAGAAGAATGCTGAAGCTTAGATGGGTAGATCACATAACTATTGAGGAAGTATTGAACAGGATTGGGGAGAAGAGAAGTTTGTGGCACAACTTGACCAGAAGAAGGGATCGGTTGGTAGGACATGTTCTGAGGCATCAAGGGATCACCAATTTAGTACTGGAGGGCAGTGTGTGTGTGTGTGGGGGGGGGGGGGGGTATAAACTGTAGAGGGAGACGAAGATATGTATACACTAGGTAGCAGTAGGTACTGGGAGATGAAGAAGCTTGCACAGGATAGAGTAGCATGGAGAGCTGCATCAAACCAGTCTCAGGACTGAAGATCAGAGCAACATTACCTATAAGAACGTCCAAATAAATGTGTCTAAAGACGGCTAACTAGCAGCTATATTTGATCATAAAACTTGATTATTATGTTTCAGACTGTTGATAAACTTGTTATTTTTTTTAATGATTCAGTTATTTTGGTATATTAACAGAAAATTTTTAAGTTGTGGGTCGAATAAAATTATTGTGAGTAAAGGGACCACCGTGCAGTTCAGGACAGACACAAAAAGAAGATTAGACACGAAAAGAAGATTGAAATCATCACTAAGCTTTTGAACAATTTTCAATAAATAATGTGTATATAAATCATAAAAACCCTGACCAGGTTTCAGCATCATTAAGGCCATCTTCTTCAGAAGGAAAGTCACATTAATGTTTTAAACATATTATAAAATAAACATCTAAAATACTTCATACTTTTAAAAAAATTAAATGGAGTACACGGAATAAAATTATACATAGGATTCAGCATATGTTAAGAAGTAAGGAGGCAAAGCTGTTTTCTCCACGAACACAGTCAGGGGTGGGGTGGGGGGATGGGGAATTATTATCCATCGCCTGGGATATGTGCCCGGTGTTTAATATCGGACAGACTGGTAGAGCTTTTGACATAAGATATACGTAACATTTGCTAGGGGAGAAGGGTACTAATGTTCATAAATCTACTTTCATGGAATATTTCTTAATATTGGGGACACAAACCAAAAGGAGTAGAAAAAAATGATGATTCTACATATAGAGAAGACACTTCGTGTCTTGAAAGAACTTCAGGTCCTTATGAGTATGAACAGTAACTGTGGTCTTGTAAACAAGCAACTACAGTTAAGAAACAAACACTTCTTGAACATTTCAAGCCATTGCTCACAACTACATGAGGTTTTGGTTCACATTTCCATGTACTTCCATATCACAACATCATTTCTCCCTTTTCCATATGGACTCTATACTTTGTTACTGACAGCACTACAGATGACACTGTATACCACATTCTGTTTTGTAGATTTGTAAATAACCACTTAATTTATTTTATGCTACATACTGTTGTCATTTTTATAAAAATTATTTTATTCCTTTTATTATCTTTTATGAATTTTTTATACTACATACATTTTACTCTGTTTAAAACATCTAAATATATAGCATACTTATGTATTACTGTAACAATCATCTATTTCATGCCGTTGAATGTTTGTCACAATACCAGCACCAAGTACGTGGCGCACTCTACACTACATTTACCTGGTGTCACAACTAGTTGCCACATGTTGAGTCTAATGTCTGCTATTTTTACAAGCAGTAGCTGTTTAACAATTTTTACTGTTTCCATGGAGGGCTTTATTCCATATTTTCTGCTGTCTGACTTTAGCTTCATAGCTCATCACGTAAGTTTACAATTTTAACATAATGTAATTTACGTAAGTACCAGTTTCATTCCACATACTCCGTTTCAATGTTGTAAAGTATTAAGTATTTTAGACATTTATTTTATATTTAAAATATTATAGGTAACTTTCCTTCTGAAGGAGATACCCTCAGTGGTACTGAAACCTGATCAAGACTTTTACACTCATCTTCATGAAAAACAGAACAGCTTGAATGCCTAGAGATAGGATGTTCATATTCACAGGACGCGTACATTAGTAAGTTCTGCAGAAATGATTACCATTTCAGTCACCTCGGTTCGGCACGTGTCCTGCTGCCTAGTAGGCCCAGGAACTGCCATGGGTACTGATAACTTGTTCCATACCAACGCTTATAAAGCGTGAATGGCGTTATGTCACATACACCTGGTTCCAAAGTTCACCTGTGGTGGTTGGCATTCGGTTACAGCACTGCTCCCATTGTTTCACCATATCTGACACATCTTCACTGATGGAAAGTCTAGTAATACGGTGGGCCAGAGCAAAAGGCTGACATTCTGTGACACCAAGAAGGCATTCGTATGTGCAGCAACATGTGGTCATGCATTGTCTCACTGAAAAATGGCGTGTGGGGTGCTGTGTAGAAAGGGTATGGCTACATGTCACAGGATGCTGTTCACAAGGTCACTCTGGTCACAGCACTCTGGATATACACCAACTGTGATTTGTGGTTGTATGCAATAGCACTCCCACACCACAAGGCCTTGAGTTGGCACTTGGCACTTTATGTCTTGTGCAAATGCAAACACTGTGATGCTGCTCCCCATCTTTGGCAAACCAAAATACAGCCATTATTTTCAAATAAACAGAACCTGCATTCATCCAAAAACACTATCTAATGCCATTCCTGTCCCCATTGATGTCGTTCCAACCACCATTGCCGTCTAGCATGTTTCTGCACATTCGTCAAAGGTAGAAAGAGAAGGGGATAACACACATGTAACCCGTGCTGTAATAAACGGCGAGGGACTGTCACCACTGATAGTGTACGATGTGTTACACTGTTGCCCCCGAGCCAAGGAGGATGCAGATCTGTCCTGCAACCTGCAATGCCATTTTGATGGGGGGCGGGGGTCTGGGTGGTGCAACCTGACCCATCTTGTCGTGTTCTACGGTGTTCTGTGAACCATTCAGCAAACACCTGTTGCACTGCCGAAACACTTTGTCCCACACAAGCAGCAATTTCCCGGATGGATATGTCATATTCTCTCACACCAATAACGCATCCTCTTTCAAACACACCGATTTGATGGTACAGTTCATTCATACATCTGAGAGGCATCCTGCACGTCTGCTCAAGTCAAGCCACACTGATCTGTTATCTTCAGTTTACAGTGACAATGAGAGCCACAGGCACATTTTACTGGTACGTGACTTGCGCCACAATATTGATATTGACCTAGAACCCGTAGGCCGACATGGTAGAAATGCCAATCATTTCTTCAGAACATACTATTGTAGATGTCCTGTGAATAAGAATGTCTTATCTCTAGTTGTTCAAGGTCTTTCATTTTTTCTGAACATCAGTGTAAAATAAATTTATGCAGCCTGTTGACTGTATATTCCTTTTACTGAAAATTTATTTGCGGTTGCTGCTGTCAGCCACTTTTAAAATTGTGCTGCTGAACAATGTCCATCCTGTAAGATAATTAACAAAATCACACACAGACAAAAACAAACACATGTGCATATACATGGCTACACTGCCCCAGTTGGAACAGTATAACAACCCATCTTTACAGGTTTCATGATCAGTTTGTTTGGGGCAGGGGCCCAAACAGCGAGGTCAATCAGGATGGCTGGATGCAGGTTTGAACCGTCGTCCTCCCAAATGCAAGTCCAGTGTGCTAACCACTGTGCCACCTCGCTCGGTAGGTTTCATGGAACAGGTAGTTAACAGCATTGAAAACTGTACCTTAAGAAAGAGGCCAACTGTAGATATATATGGAAAACTATTGTCTGTCGTGGTTCACTGGTGATTATGTGTAAGAACATCAGAAAGTGTGTGGTAAGAACTCTGTACAGGCAAATGTTCAAATATATAAATATTTTAGCAACTGAACCTGCTGATTTTCCTTGTGGTTTATTGAATACAGTATCCAATTGTACTATGGTCAGTGGACCAATTTCTTGGCTTTGAAATTTATCTGTCAAACTCCTTGGACTTCTTTCTGTGCGGGTTATGCCATAGTGATTGTCTACGAACTTATGTGAATAATGACGTATTTTTAAAAAACAAAGATGATGTGACTTACCAAACAAAAGCGCTGGCAGGTTGATAGACACACAAACATACACACAAAATTCAAGCTTTCGCAACCAACGGTTGCTTCATCAGGAAAGAGGGAAGGAGAGGGATAGAGGAAAGGATGTGGGTTTTAAGGGAGAGGGTAAGGAGTCATTCCAATCCCGGGAGCGGAAAGACTTACCTTAGGGGGAAAAAAGGACAGGCACACACACACACACACACACACACACACACACACACACACACACACACACACACACACACACACACATCCATCCATCCGCACATATACAGACACAAGCAGACACTTGTAAAGGCAAAGAGTTTGGGCAGAGATGTCAGTCAAGGCGGAAGTACAGAGGCAAAGATGTTGTTGAAAGACAGGTGAGGTATGAGCGCGGCAACTTGAAATTAGCGGAGGTTGAGGCCTGGCGGATAACGAGAAGAGAGGATATACTGAAGGGCAAGTTCCCATCTCCAGAGTTCTGACAGGTTGGTGTTGGTGGGAAGTATCCAGATAACCCGGACGGTGTAACACTGTGCCAAGATGTGCTGGCCGTGCACCAAGGCATGTTTAGCCAAAGGGTGATCCTCATTACCAACAAACACTGTCTGCCTGTGTCCATTCATGCGAATGGATAGTTTGTTGCTGATCATTCCCACATAGAAAGCTTCACAGTGTAGGCAGGTCAGTTGGTAAATCACGTGGGTGCTTTCACACGTGGCTCTGCCTTTGATCGTGTACACCTTCCGGGTTACAGGACTGGAGTAGGTGGTGGTGGTGGTGGTGGTGGTGGTGGTGGTGGGAGGGTGTATGGGACAGGTTTTACACCGGGGACAGTTACAAGGGTAGGAGCCAGAGGGTAGGGAAGGTGGTTTGGGGATTTCATAGGGATGAACTAAGAGGTTACGAAGGTTAGGTGGACGGCGGAAAGACACTCTTGGTGGAGTGGGGAGGATTTCATGAAGGATGGATCTCATTTCAGGGCAGGATTTGAGGAAGTCGTATCCCTGCTGGAGAGTCACTTTCAGAATCTGATCCAGTCCCGGAAAGTATCCTGTCACCAGTGGGGCACTTTTGGGGTTCTTCTGTGGAAGGTTCCGGGTTTGAGGATATGAGGAAGTGGCTCTGGTTATTTGCTTCTGTACCAGGTCAGGAGGGTAGTTACGGGATGCGAAAGCTGTTTTCAGGTTGTTGGTGTAATGGTTCAGGGATTCCACACTGGAGCAGATTCGTTTCCCACGAAGACCTAGGCTGTAGGGAAGGGACCATTTGATGTGGAATGGGTGGCAGCTGTCATAATGGGGGTACTGTTGCTTGTTGGTGGGTTTGATGTGGACGGACATGTGAAGCTGGCCATTGGACAGATGGAGGTCAACGTCAAGGAAAGTGGCATGGGATTTGGAGTAGGACCAGGTGAATCTGATGGAACCAAAGGAGTTGAGGTTGGAGAGGAAATTCTGGAGTTGTTCTTCACTGTGAGTCCAGATCATTTTTTAACACAGGTTGAGAAACCACAAGCCCATACCAATTATGCTAGGTTCATTTGAATGTGTCTAGAATTCACTGGGAGACAGTAAAATGTAAACGACGTGTGATTAGGGCCTCCCGTTGGGTAGACCATTCGCCAGGTGCAAGTCTTTCAATTTGATGCCACTTTGGTGACTTGCGCGTCAATGGGGGATGAAATTATGATTAGGACAATTGACAGTGAACTAAATCATGTGTTCCGGCAGCAAATGGACATTTTGAAGACATTATGTGAGGTTTTTTACTTATCAGTAACACACAGAAATGATAAGTGTAAGGAAAGTTGACGCAACTGACACATACATGCAAAAATACTAAGCGCTTTTGGACTTGTGTTGATACAGCCCTATTGTTTTTTTAATTTTTTCATGATGCATCCAATTCATAAGTACTGTATTGTCCTCTATTTTTGATACTGCATCCACAATCAATTACCAAAGTAACTGGAGACAGATGTGAAATGCAAGCCATAAAAAATAGGAGAGAGAAAGTTTCAGCAGATTTTTGGGGCCAAATGTGAGAATTAGCTGAGGGAGATAAGTGTGTAAAAAGTAATGCAGTCAAATAATGATGAAATACCACGAATAAAAGAAGGAAAAATGTGCTAAATATGTCCAAATGCACTTGTAGATTGAAAGCACATAACCAAGATGGAGTAACTTTTGGAGCTATCAGTTCCTTTCACTGGAAGAACAGAGGGATAGGTTGAGAAATGTTAGAAAGAGGTGGAAGTCACTCACCCCAAGTTGAGAGGAACCCACCTCATGTCTTTGCAACCTCCCCAACCTATTCCTCTTTCCTTCCTAAAGAAGGAAAAGATAGTTCTGGAAGCTAGGAATAATTCTTTACTTTCTAATGAGTTTACTGGCAGTCCTAGAATTTATTTATTGCCTATCCAGCAATTCTGTGCCTTTGTAATTAAATGAACAATCACCATCAGTGATTGGAAGGGGGTAGAGTAGCATGGGGAAGTACTGCAACCCGTGGAACCAAGTGGCTAACAAGAACTGGCTAAGGGATAGAGATGGTTATGACAACCAAGGCTGGGTGAGAGGGTGACTGTGAATATAAGTCTAATTATTCCATGAATCAAGATGCCATAGCAAACTGAGTATCTCAAGATGAAGCCCCCATAGTACCAACTGTCACATTATAATGACATGCCACAATGCTCATTCTTCATACTTCTACATAAGAATTCTTAAGTTAATATCAGTTTTCTCCAGGCTCTATAAAATATTGCTACATTTCCTTTAAAAAACTCACTCATTCCAATACAGGGATCAGAAAGTTAACTGGAAGAGTTTCTCTTTACCACTGTCAGCAATTGTCATGTTGAGATGTTGAGCTCATTGCCTTAACAGCAGAAGTTCATCTAACTTCTTTATGAATTTTACACCCAGAATACTAGAGGTATTATTTTAGGTCACTGTCAGGCTGATCAGGCATAATATTTATGCATAATTGTTTCACACCATTAAAAAAAACCATCAGAACAAGAGAACTCTATTCGTCACTGTAAGAGACTTCTACAAAAATCAGTGCCACCCATTGAATTTACATAAAGAAGGTAAAGCTGCCACGATGAACCTGAAGCCTGATTTGAACACACAGTGCTTTACTAGGCATGGCTCTATTGGAGGTGGTATTCTATTGCCTTCCTCCAACCTCTGAACTATGGGCAACTTTGCATTTTTCACATTAACAAACATGACAAGTGGTGAAAGAAGTGGTAAGTGACAAACAGAAATTTAGTAGCATAATACAGAACAAATTATTGAAAAGGTACCTTCTAGCCAACAATTCAATTATTCTTACCTCTATGGCAGCATTACAATTAGGACAGTTCTTACTGTTGCTACTAATCCATGCTTCTGACATTGTATTGTCAACAAGTAATTGTAACTGCCTTCTACCATAACGCTGCTCCAGCACTTCCTTTTGCTTCTCATCTGCTGACCGATATTCCTCCACAAGCCGCATTTTTTCATCTATGTGCAAAGTGAGAGGGCAAATTGTTTAACAGAATATACAGTTTATATGTTTTAGATTGAGTAGTGCACAAAAATGTTAATTTTACCAAATGTTCTTTGGCTGCAATCTTTTAACGAAACATAACCTAAATGTTGTTTAACATAATCCTTTTACCCAGAACATAAATGCCATTAAAATGAAATATGATAAGAATTGGAACTCTACACAAAATAGGCGCATTGCCTTAGGGGAAACCAGACTGTCTTCTAAATGGAATTTTTTTAGTTACACATTTCAGACTCGGTTAAAAAATAAATGGTATCATCACGAGTCTAGACTTTTTAGCAAGTCATCATCAGATAATCTGTTTAAAAAAGAAAATGGGAGATAGTAAAATACTATGAAATTAAACTACAAAACCACATCAACACCTATACACAACTACACACAATTTTCTATCCAATCATTTTTTCAATACTTTTTTCCTTGGGTCCGGTTGCATTCAGTGCAAACAAGCAACGCATGTTATCTACAGGACAAGCCGCTAATGCCTGTGTCTGGCCAGTCAGCAGATATTGTAATGACAAGTGGCCCACGTGTGAAAGTACGTTGAGAGGCGTGCACACTGGTCATAATGGTGCAGTTACTGCAGCCTCTGAACAATCAACTACATGACTAAAATTATATTAAAATCTGTTCATAATTAATAAAGAAAGAAAATCCTAGGCAAAGACTCAATATTCCTCAAAAGACACCAAAGTACTACAGAAGACTGTAATAATTTTGCAGTTATGTGGGAATTGGATCGTAGCCTGATCAGCAGCAATAATTTATGAAGAGGTATGAAGGGGAATTCAAAGTTGTAACACCACTGATATTAGAGTCAGTAGAGTCTGAGCCCCCATACATATCTGTCACAATAGTCAAAGGGTGGCCTACCTTTGAATCCGATACAACATTGTAAATGTTCAGTTTTAGGTGACAGTCTACAATATGTGTACAACTACAGTCAGTGCAAGATGGCAACTGTTGGGAGGGCGGAAGTAGAGATAGTTTTGCATCAGGAGGCGCTCTCCCAGTTTGCTCCTTGTCTTTTTTTCTTCAGGTTGAGGCTGGTGACCTGTTGCCACAAGTAGACGCAGTGAAAGAATGTTCAGAATTAGTTATTTATTTCCATAAGTTTCAGTCAGTTTTTCAACTCGCTGTTGACATCGGCTGTCGACGCTTATTGAGGATTTGTGTCTTAAGTGGCGTTCAGCCCGCTTGAGGTAGCTGCTGCTGCTGCATCCTTTGTTCCCTGCTGTCTGCTTAATGGCAGTTCACCGACTGTGGTGGCTCCGGCACTGCCCATACAGTGAAGGCGATGCGTGTGTTGGACTTACTCATGTCAATCTGGACAGAACTCTGTCGCCTCCCATTCACCACCGCTTTTCTTCATCTGCTGAAGTGAGATGACGGTTGAGGTGTAGCTGCTTAGTACGATCATCCTCTGAAGTATCAGAAACACTTATGTTCCGATCCAGGATGATAGGGAAGACCCCAGGTTCACCCCTCTGCTACAGCGATGGGCTAATGTTGAACTCTGCGACTGGTGATCATAGCGAGGCACCCATCTTTTCCAGTAGTGGTTGTCGTCGTTCAGTAGCGTGCACTAAATCTACAACACGTTACTGTAATCTGGGAATTGAGTGTGTACTTTATTCACATCATCGATCTGTCTGACCAACTGCATTACAAGCTAAAATGCTGGGGTATTTATGGAGCAAAGTCGTGGCCAATGTTTACCAAACATCACTTGTCATGACCGTATAGGTCTAGCTGTTATGAAGGTATCAGCCCGGGGTTCTCACTCTTCCGTGCATGCTTAATGAGTTTGTTATAGTATATGACCGGCTCATAAAAACTTTTTGTGTCAACTGTTGCTTTAGTAATAGTATTTATTTCATCACGTCACAAAGTAGGCGTGATCCCGCCTAGCTGCTCCACACCACTACATTCCTGCTGAGGTCCATTGTTTGTTTCACCGGAAGTGCCAATGTTGTTTTTTCCCCTGACCCACTCTCGGTGCTGAAATATTCTTCTTCTTGCCCCTCATGTTGACACTGCCGTAATTTAAGTGAGATAGCTTTGCTCTGAGACTTTCAAAATTTTAACAGTCTGCTGCCTTCTACGAGGCTGGCCTGCAATCCCTCTCCTTCAAAAAATTTGTACCAAATTTTAGGAAAAACAAAAATCTTAATACAAAATATTTCTCTACTTACAAAATTCTTTACCATCTTAAGATTGTTAAATTTCTGTGTTCTTTCTGGCACAACCCACTTAAGGGGGATCTCATGTGCGGTTTCTAAATCTGCTTGCATAATTTTGAATCTTAGGAAAAGATACACTGCACAAATCACCACTAGTATGGTGATTATACTAGTGTCCGTAAGACTAATGGTAACTGTGTTCTGCTTTCATCCATGGTGATATCCCTGAAGATGTCTTAACATTTGTTCGACAGCAATTTGTCAATTTTTTGCACCAATTAAGCTGTATATGTCCTACAGTATGGTAGCACCTGGCGTGTAGTTTACAAAGGAAACATTTTAAATAGGTAAAATTCTGAAGGGATTTTCTGTCCAATACAATGTTGGTTGTGCACTACAAATTACTGTAGTATGCATGATGGTTGTTCATAGGTGAAAGTATACTCCTGCTATAGCACATTCTGTTCCGCTGATTAATATACCACTATTCTGCAATTCCACTCATCATTCCTGTAAAAGTATCGTTTTTGTAATGGTTCACTATTACCATTTGTGGCTTGTACACAGTATAAATCCAATGATTTCAACCCACTGAAAATGTGTTTCTGGCTTCATAACCACCTTCTTACAATTGGGTGCATTCATATTTCCTTAAAGTAGGTTTGCTTCGCAACATTGGTTATCTGTTTGAACTACTAATGCAGGACAAATAATAATAGTTTCCTTAATACAACTACCAAGAGATCTACTGATAGAACTACACACATTTTCAGTTATTTAGACACACGTAGTAGTTCATTAACCAAGAATTTAATCCATCTGTCAACAACACTCCACGCAAATGGATATGCACAAATCTTATTACATTTAAATTGTAAATTATGACTTACAGCTAGTTACAGGGACCTGTACATTAACATTAACACACACACACACACACACACACACACACACACACACACACACAAAATCGATCTTGTATAAACTTGTTGCTCTCATTTATGGAAATATCATGCCACAGACACGTGGTAAATTCCTTTTTCCTCTTGAAATATTCCTTACAAAAATCTTTTTGGTGTTAACAGTGTAGTGGTTAGTTGTTTATTTGTAGGATGCTGGACAGCTTCTCTAATTGAAACTTTCCTGGCAGATTAAATCTGTGCGCCGGACCGAGACTCGAACTCTGGACATATGCCTTTCGCGGGCAAGTGCTCTACCAACTGAGCTACTCAAGCACGACTCACGCCCCGACCTCACAGCTTTACTTCTGCCAGTACCTCGTCTCCTACCTTCCCAACTTCATTCTGGGAGCTTCTCTAATTATTTTTGATTTTATTCAATGGTCACAAACTGTTTGCTAATTCTCTTGTTAGCCTAGCTATCCCTACCACCCTGTGTAACATTTTCAGATGACTATGTTACACTTAAAATTCTTATTCATCGCAATAATTGTATCATTAACATATTGCAGTAATTCAATTGTTCTTTTAAGCATCCTTTTTAGTTATATTTAACAATCCTCACTCCAGACCCATAATTTGTGTCATATGCCAACCCACTATTGTTTTTGTAGTGTCTTGTTTCTTCTTGCACTTTAAAAATTGTACTATTCAGACTTGAAATATCATTATCTGAAGAGTCAAACATTCAGCCATCCTCTCTTTCTCTGTATTAGAGAATGTTTTACCCATTACTTGCTGCAACAGCTCTCTCAGCTTATCATACCAAAACTTAAGCTAATAATTATATTGCCCCCATTTGGTGTCTTTCGCACTTCTGACATGTCTTGCAAACTTTTCACTTCATTCCTAACCTCCCAGATATTGAAGGTCAGTATCAACAACCATCTGTGATTTTTTAGGACTATATCTGGCTGCTGTGCAAACAAAACCTCATTCCACAAAGACTGGTTGACAATTCCTTCTGCTCTAATGATGAGCAAGATAATAACACTTGGTAAACTCCATCTAAGTGTCACCCTCACCATCACATTGAGGACATAATTTATATGTACTACTTCCCTCCTTAGAAAAAGGTGGGAACACAACAAAAACACCAATATTCCCAAGTACACTACATAAATCAATGAAAACAAAGAAAATATCCTATTATTACCACTGTATCTCTACATCCCTGGCTATGTATTCCTTGGTATCAACCATTACACCCTATTCTGCAGTATTTCTTTACTCTTTTGCGTCTTAGTTCTAGTAAATGGCAATTCCCCTGATACTTGAGGAAAGGCGCGCGCACGCGCGCGTGTGTGCGTGTGTGTGTGTGTGTGTGTGTGTGTGTGTGTGTGTGATTTTTTGTTTTTACTGCTGAATGCTATGGTTGAAAGCTTTATGTAGGTGTCTTAACTGTGCCTGTCTGCAACTTGACATGTCCTCTTTATGGTAAGTAGCAATCTATCTTTTCCTGCATTGTTAATTGTAACCTTACATTTACAGGTGACTATCTTCACCACCTGATAAGGACCCTGAAACTTCACCAAAAACTTTTTTTCCTACCTTTCGGAATGCAAGGGTTCACAAGTACTACCCAATGACCCATCCAATACTGTGGTAAATTCCTCTTACTTAACCCCACATGCTCTTTACAGTCTAGCACTTTCATGTTTGCCTGTTTTGCCCTTTGCCAGACTTCCTTTAGAATTCTTGCAAACACCTTGTCGTGTTCACCATCTTTTCCCAATTTTAGTTGAATCACACCAAACGGAGATGGCACTCTGCATCCATGTACAACATAGTAATTTGATAACTCTATTCCTGTGCAAGTTTTTCAATTGACACACTAACTACAAAATCTAAATATATCAATTGACACACTAACTGCAAAATCTAAATATATGTCACAGTGTATGTGTTGAGAATTCATATAATGGCTTAGCATCTTTGGTTTAGCCCTATGAACTCTTTCTGTATGACCATTTGCCTGAGGGTGGAATGGACTCTTAAGTAATTTCTCAATTTTCAGGAAGCAACAACTGCTTAATGAGATCAGACATGAAATTTTGGTCCATAATAATTGCTTGCAGCACCCAAAATTTAAGTATCCAATGATTTACCATAGCATGAACTACGGTGCTCACTTTCTGGTCCGGTATTGCTATAATTACTAAATATCTCTAGAAGTGATCGATAACTGTTAACACATACTTGTTACCCGATGGACTCTCATGAAATGACCCCAAAATATCAGCTCCAATCATTTGAAATGCATAGTCGGACTCTGGCAGTCCTTATGATTTTATCTTCTCATGGCAAAAAATCAGAATGCTGCAAACATAGAATACAGTTCTTGACACACTGCTGAACATCAGCACGTTTTGTTTGCCATCAGACACTTACTGCTACTCTTCTGTGTGTTCTCCTCTTACCCCTGTGACCTAATGATGTATGATCATGTTCTTGCTGTAATACCTCTGTTCGCAAAGCTACTGAGACTACAGCACATGCACCACACTTTTTTGATCTGCATAATATCCCATATTGTATGACAAACTGTGGTGGTTTGCAATACGACTGACAGTCTTTTTTATTGCACTTTCTTCAGATCCTTGATATCAAATCCAGAGACTTGCAATGCCCAACCTTTTTACTAAGTATATCAGCATTTTTGTGTTTTAACACCCAGTTCTTGGATTACATCATACTGAAATTCACTTAGTTCCAAATCACATCTTGTTAGAAGACTTGATGGAATTTTTGCCATTGTAACCATTCTAAATCTGCATCATGATTAACCAAAGTGACAGATAAAATCAAAAATAAGAAATACCATATATCAATACCAACATCTCCTTTTCAGTGGTAGAATAATTTTGCTTGGCCTTATTAAGATGATGAGAGATATGTGATTGAGTGTTCTTTCCCATCAATGATTTTTCCAAAAATTACTCCTAAAACTATACTACATGTATCACAACACAATATGAATTCTTTTGTGAAATGTGGAAAAATTGAAATTGGATCTGAAGTTAACACATCTTTTAAATTTTGAAACACTGTCTGACACTCAGGTGTCCAGCTAAACATAACATCTTTTTGCAATAGTTTTGTTTGTGGTTGTGCCACTTCAGCACATCTCTTCATGATTTTTTCTGCAGTAATTTGCTAATTCAAGGAAAGATTGTAATTGTTTAACTGTCTGAGGGACCAGAAAGTCATGTACTGCTGATGTAAAGTGTTGATTTGTCCTTATTCCAGCTCTGCTAATTATATCCCCCAGACAGTTTACTTGTGATGGTGCAAAGAGACACTTATCAATACTAAGCATAAGTCAAGCCTCTTCCAACCTTTCAAATACCATCTCCAAATGCTGAGCAAGCTCTTCTAGACTTTTAGAGAATACAATTACATCATCTAAAGAGACCATGCATTTGTTTGGCACCCCTGAGGACTCCATCTAATAAATGTTGGATATAGCTGGCACTTCCAACCCAAAAGGCATCCTACAATAATGGTAGTGACCAGAAGACACAGTAAAAGCTGTTTTATGTCTATCCTCAGGGTTTACCTCAATTTGATGGTATTTACTTCTTAAATGTAGTGTTGAAAAGAACTTGCACTGACCTAAATTATCTAATGTGTTAGTGTATCCCCTATCCGTCTGCAATTTTTTTAAAAAATAGGAAGGAGGAGAGTATACAGTTCCAACAAAACCAGTATTTATTTCTTCCATCTGGTGACTTTTTTAATTTAATTACTACGCTCACTGGTCATGGCCTAACACTATCTTCTATAATCCATTCTAATAATTGCCAATTCATAAACCGATTTACTAAAGACTCTAAATGCTTAGGTAACTGATACTGTCTTCCAACTACTGGTGAATGATTGTCTGTATTCTATGCTGTGTGATTGGTGTGGCAGGTAACACTTCTTGTGGATTCAACAAACCCTTATATTGTATTAGCACCAATTCCAGTAACAATCTATCTTCACTCTTAAGATGCTTCACTTTTTCTTCAATGAATGTATGTCAACAGTTCGCTCTGTTCTGCCTTGTACCCTAGAATTTTCAATATCTTCCTTTCCTATAGCATCTAATCTGGCTATAAGTAATCCCTTTGGAAGAGTAAGTTCATCTTCCCCAACGTTATCCATGCTTATTGGCACTGTAACCTGACACTTAATAATAACCCTTGTATGCATTATACATCTACCTAAAAAAACAATGCTGCTCATCCAACATGTTATTAATTGCTAGTAGTTCTATGAAACACCCTTTGGAACATTAATATTACTGGTACCCAGAATAGTTTGCCTGTACCTGCTTGTACTCTGTCATGCAAAACAACTTTTAATGCACTTACACAGTTTATCTGATGCCACCTTTGAAATGGGTGCATCTTGTGATGTAGAAACAATTGCCACTGTTGTACCCTACAGAAATAATTTACCATCAAATACAACTGTCTGTTGTCAAAGGTTGACTCTAGTACAATGCCTAATCAGTGTTCACTTTTAATGCACTTCTATTTGATGGGAATGCTTCTCGAAAGAAGGAAGATTCCCACTGTTATTTAACAAGTTCCTTTTCCCATTATAGTTACTCCTTTTCCTTTGGTTTATACTCCTGTGTCTTATGACCATCCTGCCAACAAAACATTGTGATTGTGCTTTTAAATGATTCTTTCTCCCACAGTGGTAACATTCTCTGTTTGACACAAACATTTTCTGATCATTCCAATACTTAGCAGCACTATCTATCTCTTGCATATAAGTGGCTACACACAGGGCAGCTGGTACAAATTGTGGATTTGCCACTCTCACCCTTGAGAAAATTCTGTAGATATCCCCCATATAAACACATCTAGTGCCCCATCCTCAGTACTCCTCCCTCCCCCCCCTCCCCCCAGTGGCAGGCTGTGGTTTGGAGCTCAGTAACTGGTGATTATGGCGAACCACCTCTCCCAGTAGTGCCTGTTGTTGCTCAGTAGTGCGCAAGCAATCAACACCAGGCTTGTGCCAGAAGTCACTTTTGTGCAATCAGGCAATAGAGTGCAAACATTATGTACACCATCGATCCATGTGACTGACTGCCTTATAAGCTAAAATGCAGGGGTATTTATGGAGTGAAGTAGAGTCTAATGTTTACCCGACATCACTTGTCACGACTGCATAGTTCTTGCTATTATGAAAGTACCAGCAGTTTTCACTCTGCCGTCCTTGCTTAAAGAGTTTATTATAGTACAGGACTGGTTTGTAAAAGTTCTTGGTACGTGTTGATGCATTAGAGATTGTTTCTTTCCTCACGTAATGAAGGTGATGTGATACTGAAAAGCTGCTCTGCTCCACTACATTTCTGCTGAGGTCTGCCGTCTGGTTTGCCTGAAACGCTAATGTTATGTTTTCCTCCGACCAGCTCTCAGTGGTGAAAAGATATTCTTCATGCCCGCCTCATGTTGACACCACCTTAATACAAGCGAGATAGGTTTGATCTGGAACTTAAAAAATGTTAACCATTTGTTGTCTTGTATAAGGTTGGCATGCAACATTAGGCAAAAAAATCTTGTGTTGTTTTAGTGGTGTAATGATGATAAGTGGAGACTCAATTATGTGAACCTCAGTTATAAGAAACTGGTTATAAATTAGCCAATAAGTATGGTGTAGGTACATCTGAGATAAGTGATATAGAGAAGAATACAGGTTCAATTCTGACGAACACCTGCGAACTTGATAGTGAAGACTGGAGTCACTCCTATTCTTCTGAGGAGATCCTTGAAAAGTTAAGCAGATTCCTATGTTATATTGTTGATTGTGTTTAATTAAACTCATAGCTTGACTTTTTTGGGTCCATACACCTTTTATTTTATCTGTTATTACTTTTATGTTGTAATTTCATGTACTGGGACATTCCATGATCTTTGAGATTTGCTCCTCAATTTGGCCCTATGGAACTAGATGTGTAAATAAATAAATAAATAAATCAAGAAGTGATGAATAAACTGAAAAATGAGCTTGTGGGATAAGCTCTGTACTACTGATTTTTACAGGAACGATCACCTTGACATTATGTATTAATGGTAGAAGGGTAATCATATGACAACATACACAAAAGATAACCATATGTGGATAACGTACATTGTCTTTCTAGAGTTAATAATGAACAAAAATTGCTTTTCTTAATCATTCAGTTATCCAGATTTTTGATTATTCAAATGACATGACAATAATCTGGATAATGAAGTCTCCACTGTACTGTGTACCTTGTTGTTTATCACTGATACTGCTACCATCACGGAGTGTGAAGCAGTATAGAAGTGTTATCTGCATACAGTGTCTTATATTATAAGTAGTAGCATAACTGCTTATTAATCAAGGTAACTCATGTATGTCAACCAAAAACAACTGGCCACATAACTATTAAACAACCATACAGTAAGTGGGAAAAATAGTGCATCATTTACAACAGGAAATGTCGAATGTATGTATAATATGTAATAATACAGACTGCTCTACTGTTCCATCCATCAGCTGGTGGAGAAGAACCACGACAAACAATGACTTAAGGAATAATAGAGGCAGTACACTTTGGTTAGGTACCAGGAACGTTACCTATGTAAAGGGACTGGTAAGTACCTGCGACATTATAGTTAACATAATTTTCCAGTATTTTACTGTCCCCCCTTTCTTTTTTAACAGCTCATCTGATAATGACTTGCTAACTTGCTAAGAAATCACAATAGTTTTTGCATACCAGAGGCAGAAAAAAATATCAGCAATGTTACCAGCCTTAGTCTTAACTAAGAAACTGGGACTTCATGTGGAGAAATTGGTAAGTGTGAGTCACATGACAACTGTAAAAGCGGGATCAAAAGAAAAAGTAAGTTGGTAATCGTGATCAAAGCTGTGTGTATGTACAAACACTGGTAGACAAATAATATTAAGATGGCTACAATATGCACCATGGAACTACAAAATTCGGAAACTTACTTTCTGTACAGTGATTCCAGAATGAAAAGCTAGTATGGTGATACACATTTGTTGCAGCCATGAAGTCTAGAAATGAAGCTGAAAGTTCACAAGTAGTGCAGTAGCTGTGGCTTATGCTATTCATCATCTTCAGGCGCAATGTGTTGAGATTATGAAAGACACAGCAACTATAAAAGATATTGTGAAAGGTAATGCCAAGTGATACTGGATGACATTTCAACAACTGTAAACAGCCATTGTGGTCCAGCAAATGAAATTGTGCAGGAAGTGCTCTAATTTCACAAAGTAGCTTCAAAATTGATGCCCCGGCAGTTGACTACCGAACTGAAATAGTGATGCATGTCAATAATTTCTACGATGCGCTGAACAAGGTGAAGCTTCTCTTCATGAAATGGGTTTGAAACCTAAGTCCACTAGCACAGACCAGAAATATAATGACCAAGGAATGGCACTCAGCCTCACAATCCAAATGAAACAAGTATAAAATACAGCATGGAAGATTATAGCAACCTCTTTCTGGGATGAAAAGGAGGTTACACAGAGGCACTGTAAGTCATGAAGATTCATTGTCTCTCATGCAATAAACAAATATGCCCTAAAAGACATCCACACACTACAATCTAATTAAAACAACAGTTTGCTGTCTGCAAGTGCACTGCTGCAACATGACAATTCATGATTTCATACAACCAAACAACAGTTCTGGCCATTACAGATGTAAGGTTTGGGTGCCTTCTGCATTCATCTTACTCAAGACCCTAACACATTTAAGAAATAGAAGTAATTGTTGCCATTCATTACTAACAACAGGTACACAACACAACACCTTTCATGTAAAATGTGTGTTAACATTACGTGAAATCCAAAACACTATCTCTTACTCAGTAAAGTACAGAACTACTCCAATGCAGCATTACATGCATAAAAGTTATTTAGAAAAAAAAGTAGTTTCCTATGTTTATATTGTGAGACATGTCTGTACTTTATTCATGCTCTACTTCTTTAAAGTTGATGAATTATGTATAAAAATGAAATCTCATACATCAACAGTGTGTGAGAGAAATGACACATACCTGACTTATAACGGCATGGTTCAACACCGTGGTAGACCATCTTGCAGTACACACAAAAAACATAATTGCAAGCTGGGCATGTCGCCATTTTCTCATCAGGATCACGTGTTGTTGGGTACTGGCAAAATGACCTCGGACAATAAATTACATCCTCCATTGAATCTAACATAGCGTTTAGAAGCACAGAATCATATTTTTGAAATAATTCTCGGCTCACAAGTTCCTGCACCTAAAATGAAGAAAGGAAGTCTTTTTTTGAACTTTTAAAGAGTCTACACATTAAATCTACAATATTTTGTTCCTACAATGTGTGGTTTTATTACAATATGCTTGTACATTTGCATAAAATGTTGTGAAAATTAATAAGCAAACAGTGTGAGTGCAAAGACTTCTCACTACTGCCAACTTCAATGACTTAATACAGAATACAGTAGTTCTGCAGTGCTCATTATGAATTTGATATTTCATTTCACTGTGCTTTGTTTCTTCAACATCTGGGTAAAGGAGCATTTCCTAATTCACTGAGGGCACTATCTACCTGTACACTTCTAATTTCATGTGCCAGACACCATAAAACATGTCTTCCAACTACAGTGCTAGAGGGAGTCAGATTTAGCAAAATTTGTTTCCTGCCAGAGAACGTACTAATTCAAGAGTATTAGCAACTGAAATGTAACTGACCAAAAACATTTTCATTTAATAAATGACTTTTCTGATTTCTGATCATTTTAAAGAAGCATTTCATTTTTGCATCCTGCTGCAATAATGACAGCACTGGAATTTATATTTCAAAAGCTTAGGCAACAAACAAGAAATGAGTCATCTCCCTTGTGCCACCAATCCTTCAGTAACAAATTCTGTAAGGGAACAAATTGCATAAATGCAAGAAAGCCACACTAGATAAGATAAAGTCAGTAACTCATAAGTGTGAAATTCGTACATCCAGAATTTCCAAACTAGAGACAGTGAAGGACATCAAAAATCATTTGTTGCCCTAAAAAATGAGCAACCAAATCATTGAAGTCATTATGATATTTAATTACAGACAAGCTAAAGCAAAGGACAAGAAACTGAGTTATGTGCCCCGAACACAGTTAGAAAACAGTGTCATTGGCACCACTGATATTGATATTGACCTCTTTGTTACTGTTCCACAGTCAAGAGTTCTGTTTCATGCTATACTTAACACAAACTTGGTTTCTCTTAAATTTTTGGAAAGGAGATTTGGTAATTGTTTGCTGCCCACAATTCCAGCTCTTTATGGGAACCTATATGACTGAACAATTAAAAAACACATGGCAATTGTTCCAAAGGTATATGCCAATATATATGTATGTATGTGCAATCTAGTGAGCATACCTTCTTTGTCTTTTAGCGTATGTGTTTTGTTCAGCTCTTCTCATTCATATAATTTTGAATTTTACCCTGGCTGTTTCGAGCCAGATAATCTCTCTATATAGAGATGTGGGTTGCACCATACTTTTAACTGTTTATTGACAATTTTGTAGTCAATAATACTTTGTATCCATCAACAGTAAGTATATTTGCTTATATCTTTTGTCTGAAATAAAATTAGTTATTTTATTTTTTAAAACAGTTGTTCCTATCAATAGAATTGTGTCTGCTGTACGGATTCCTAATAGAGCTTGTTTTCGCTTTTCTTTTCCAGGTAGGTGCAGATAGTAGTCTAACAGTGTACTTTCCCCTCTTTGTTTTCAGATCTGCTAAATTATTCTTCCATGACCACTATATTAGCCTTACCTCTAATTTAATACCTCTTTGGATTCTTAGTCCCTAGCCCTCTTCTGCTCAGCAGCAATTAAAATGTTAATTTTGCACAGTTCCATGGTGTTTTATTTCTCTCTGGTTTAATGGCAATAACCAACATTCCATAGCATTACTTTAAAGGCTGGATTAACCCTTTTGCTGCAGTGAATTTTATCACCCTGAGATCCCTCAAGTCCTTTGACTTAGGAGTAGGAAAATTTAAAGCTGAAAATAATATCAATGTTTTGCAGAACCCCTGATGGACCTGGGCTTTCTATTGAGAGTTTTTTCTACCTGCATTTGGAAGGCCTCCATTTTAGGGCACTGATGACATCCTCCCTCCCTGCTTGTACCCTCTCTATTTGCTACACTTCTGAAGAACTGCACTGCCTTGAGAATACAGTGAAAATATGGAAGTGTAATTTGTAAGCAAGTTTACTAAGCAATAGTAAACAGGCATTTCCAGGGTTGTATCATTCTTACCCGTGTGCCATAATCAAGTCTCTTGATACTGTACCAATCTCGAGGAAGTAGAAAAAGGGAAATTTAATAAAATGCATTCCTGTGGAAAACAGAATAATTTCATGTCCCAATGAAGAAACTAAACGACATTAAGTGTAGGAAAACTTTCTAGCAATAACTAAAAAAGGCATTAAACACTTCAAAATTATCAGCAATTGTAAGAGGTAAAACAACACAATTTAAAATCCTGATTGAACTGCTTAATAAATAACATGTTACTAATCGTAAATAAAAAAACGTACCTGTGCAGGTGTCGCTTCTGAGGTGCATTTATCCTCAGGGCAGGCTATATGATGGACAGTGCCCTCTTTGATGCGGACTTCAAGGTACGAGGAGATGCAATTGCGACAAAACACATGACCACATGGGTCAAACTTTGTGCTCTGTGCACCCACTTTATCCTTCAAAAATAAGAAAGTATGCTTATAACATATTGCAAACACTGATTTTTACACAGGGATAGGACTCATGTGGCAAGAGGGTTGGGAGTGGATATGATGTACAGATGTACCACAAAATTGTGTAGATTCTATGGGTGGCAGAATACCACTCTGGGAGGAATGAAAAGGATGGTGGGCAGAATGTTCCTCATTTCTGGACATGATGAGAAATACACAAAGGGTATTAGCAATTGCATTTTTGATGTCTGGCGGTGACTGTACACACACCACATTCTTCAACTCTAATGCAAAATTCAAGGCATAAAATTATCTAGTGTCAGAAGAAGAAACTCCACAATGAACTAAGGTAGAACACAGATAGGCATTTTATTAAGTATGTAAGATGCTAATAAAGAAAATAAATAAAAAAATAAACAAAAGGGAGGAGGAAGAAGAAGAAGAAGCAGAAAGAAAAGAAAAGAAAAAGGCTGTGAAGGTAGCCAAACAAAGTTATAATGTTCTAGATGTGTTAAGTACCATTTCTTTCAAAAGTGATTTTATTCGCTCTAAATGTGCAACATCCATGTGAGTATTTTATACTACTGACAATGTGGAATTACATCAGTTTAATGTGCAATAGTTGCATACTGTTTGTTGTGTTGTGGGTACTTACAGCATTTTTAGGTCACAACTGTACTGTCTATACATTCCACTGTATGTGGAGAAAAATGGGGAGAGTTGTGCAGCATTTAACTGCACAAATAAATTCAGGAGTGGAACTAGTATTACCTTCCACAGGTATGTGGATATGTTTGGATGTTTTATATTTGGGACTTCATCATAGCACTTACATTTTCGGAAGGGCTACATCACTGACTTTACATTGTTTCATCGGTAGCTGTTATTTTTTGACAGTACTGGTGGACATGAGGCTCCAAACATTTCAGGTCCTGGTGCTATAACATAGCTTAGATATTGGTAACACCACCACTCGATCAGGTATCAGGGCAATATTGTAGTGTAACAGATGCCAGAACACTCATGTGAAGCTAAATACATTTAACTTTGAAAATTTGGAGCACTAAACAACAAAATGCTATGATTCACGCCTATGCTAACGTAATAAGCAGCACTTACTTGTGAATAAACAGTTATGGCACAAATTTCTTATTGCAAGTTAAAAAAAAAAAAAAAAGTTTGCTGAAATTGCTTGCTGTTTGTTCACAAATTAAATTCCTTTCTTGTAGTTATACAGGGCGGTCCATTGATAGTGACCAGGCCAAATAACTCACGAAATAAGCATCAAACTAAAAAACTACAAAGAACAAAACTCGTCTAGCTTGAAGGGGGAAACCAGATGACACTGTGGTTGGCCAGCTAGATGGTGCTGCCATAGGTCAAATGGATATCAACTGCATTTTTTAAAAACAGGAACCCCCATTTTTTATTACATATTCATGTAGTACGTAAAGAAATATGAATGTTTCAGTTGGACCACTTTTTTTGCTTTGTGATAGATAGCACTATAATAGTCACAAACATATAAGTAGGTGGTATCACGAAACATTCCGCCAGTGCGGACGGTATTTGCTTCGTGATACATTACTCGTGTTAAAATGGACTGTTTACCAATTGCGGAAAAGGTCGATATCGTGTTGGTGTAAGGCTATTGTGATGAAAATGCCCAACGGGCATGTGCTATGTATGCCGCTTGGTATCCTGGACGACATCATTCAAGTGTCTGGACCGTTCGCCGGATAGTTACGTTATTTAAGGAAATAGGAAGTGTTCAGCCACATGTGAAACATCAACCATGACCTGCAACAAATGATGATGCCCAAGCAGGTGTTTTAGCTGCTGTCACGGATAATCAGCACATAAGTAGCAGACAAATTACGTGAGTATCGGAATCTCAAAAACGTCGGTGTTGAGAATGCTTCATCAACATTGATTGCACCCGTACCATATTTCTGTCCACCAGGAATTGCATGGCGACGACTTTGAACGTCGTATACAGTTCTGTCACTGGGCACAAGAGAAATTACGGAACGATGACAGATTTTTTGCATGCGTTCTATTTAGTGATGAAGCATCATTCACCAGCAGCAGTAACAAAAACCGGCATAATATGCACTATTGGGAAACGGAAAATCCACGATGGCTGCGACAAGTGGAACATCAGCGACCTTGGCGGGTTAATATATGTTGCGGTGTTATGGGAGGAAGGATAATTGGCCCCCATTTTATCGATGGCAATCTAAATGGTGCAATGTATGCTGATTTCTTACATAATGTTCTACAGATGTTACTATAAGATGTTTCACTGCATGACAGAATGACGATGTACTTCCAACATGATGGTAGTCCGGCACATAGCTCACGTGCAACTGAAGCAGTATTTAATAGCATATTTCATGACAGGTGGATTGGTTGTCGAAGCACCATACCATGGCCCGCATGTTCAAAGGACCAGACTTCCCCGGATTTCTTTCGGTGGGGAAAGTTGAAGGATATTTGCTATCGTGATCCACCGACAACACCTGACAACATGCATCAGTATATTGTCAATGCATGTGTGAACATTACGGAAGGTGAACTACTCGCTGTTGAGAGGAATATCGTTACAGGTATTGCCGAATGCACTGAGGTTGACGGACATCATACTGAGCATTTATTGCATTAATATGGTATTTTCAGGTAATCACGCTGTAACACCATGCGTTCTCAGAACTGATAAGTTCGCAAAGGTAAATGTATCACATTGGAACAACCGAAATGAAATGTTCAAACGTACCTATGTTCTGTATTTTAATTTAAAAAACCTACCTGTTACCAAATGTTCATCTAAAATTGTGAGCCATATGTTTGTGACTATTACAGCACCACCTATCACAAAGCAAAAAAAAAAGTGGTCCAACTACATTCATATTTCTTTACGTACTACACGAATATGTACTAAAAAATGGGGGTTCCTATTTTAAAAAACACAGTTGATATCCATTTGATCTATGGGAGCGCCATCTAGTGGGCCAACCATAGCGCCATCTGGTTTCCCCCTTCAAGCTAGACAAGCTTCGTTCTTTGTAAAATTATATATATATATATATATATATATATATATATATATATATATATATATATATATATATATATATAAAAGAAGGACTTGTTTCCTACGTTACTGTTTACACCACACCACCATACACATTTTTTTTACGATTTGTGCAATGATACTACAAACTGATTATCTTTATTTTGTATTGTTTACAAGTCTTAAAACATTTACTTTTAGTCATCGTTCATCAACTATTATAGCGCAATATCGCTGTTGGACTTAGCCCGCTTAGACGGAGTAACGTAATGCTTGAGACACCTTCTGCTCTCAAATCTTTAGTTTTCTGTTTCTAGACAATCCAATGCAATTTTCTCTGGACTTGTAGCATAGTTTATGTTTCCTGGATGACCAAAAACGTTTAATATCATTAAAACATGGTTGCTAATTCATGTCACACAATTTTTTTGTTATATCTGAAAACATTACTTTTGGTCCTTAGCACATTTAAAATGAGAGACCTTCAAATGATAAACAGTAAGTATAAGAGTGTTCAAAATAATTCTTCATAAATGTAACAAAGGCAGATGGTGTTTTAGTAGAGTATCTGTGTAAAGTAAATCCCTTTGGACTTCATCACAAAGCTGAACATCTTGCCCACTTTTGAAAATTTTTGATAAAGGCTGTGGGAAATGTTACTGTATTAGCCAAGCACCCTTTTTTTCAAGACGCTTCTTGAGCAAATTTTTTAAACATATTCTGACTAATCACAATCACAAATTGTTTTACTAACAAAGAATCTGCCTAAAATGTTAACATTACACCTATTCTAAATTTATGCCATTTATTGATTGTCTATGTTTTGATAACACCAGGAGAAATCAATTAAATGGTTTACATTAATCTGACCATTTGTTTTATAATTTTACACTTGCTAACCCTGTCATCTGTGATACCACTATTTTTAATCATCATCATCATCATCATCCCAATACCACAGCTGTGAAATTTATATCCTCATTGTCACAAATATTTGTCTGTTTCTACCACATATGTGGCAATTTCGGAGGTTTTGGTTACTGCGGGACCTGAGAACACAGCTGGTTCTATCTGAATACTTATGGAATTTCATTTCTGTGACGATGTGAGTATTCGACAGTCTCTCTTGCTTCCAAACTTATTGTCTGCTTGCAGCGATGATCTCTTTGGCTGCGTAGAACCATGCACACCCTTTTGTTCCTTTCGTATGTCACGGTGACTGTCGACAACATTGCAGCATGAAACACATAACTACACCACTGGCATCCATTTAAACTTTTACTGTCTCCTGCAGAAATGAATACGTGCTACTGTCCAATTTTAAAGTCAATTCAATTCCAACAACACATGGATTCAGGCAAACTGCAGTTTAAACGTGGTAGATGTTCCTAAAAAGACAAAGTACACAGCACACATTCCCATGGTTGGTAACATGACGTTATTTGCTGTCTGCTCATAACCACCCCCCCCCCCCCCCCCCAACTCATTTAGTTTTTAGTGGAGCTTGTGTCGCTGTTTCCCCTCCAACCATTCTGTAACTGTGTGCTTCAGCAAGTGCGAAACATGCACAGCAATATCTCCAAGGAAGCGAGTTGTATGTAAGAACAGCTACTAATACATAAACAAATGATTGTAATCACGATTCAGTCCAATTTTCGAACATTTCCTCATCCCGCAATCTACTATTGTCTGTTGGTACTATTTCCACAATGGGTCTTAGCACTGTAATTTATTCTTGTGACAACAACAAGTCCATCTAGTATGATTTATTTCACTTGTTAGACATGTCATTCTGGGTTAAGTTTACTTTTTTCATCTTTATGTCACCATTGTATTCTAAAGCCGACTGAAAGGTGGTAATGTTTTTACCCCGTATTCTAATACGCAAACAGCGAGTGAATTTCTCATTTGCACATCACTTAGTAAATCATTACAGTCTCTCAGTACGAGAACTTTCGTTGCAAACCTGTTCAACTGTCAAATTTTATGCAGAACATTAGATTGTTGTACTAGGTAGTTCAAAGTTTTTCTCATATTCTTTGCACTAGCACTGTCCAAATCAAATGTCACGTGACTGTTCGAGTAACATCAAGATTGTATACACTGATAAGTCAAAACATTATGGCCATCTGCTTAACAGCATGTTTGTCTGTCTTTGGAACAAAATACATCACCGATTCTTCGTATCAAGTATGTGACTGTCGGTATGTTTGTGACGGTGTGTGGCATTAGATTTCTGCACACAGGCCATGTAATTCACGTAAATAACAGACCACTTATTAGCAAATATGGTGATGGTGCCCGATAGTGACCAAGACAGGTTCCGTTGGATTTACATCAGGCTGCCGAGGCATCAACACGAGTTCACTAAAGTGCTCTTCACACCAATGTATCATGATTCTGGCTCCAAGGCATGGACAATTATACTGCTAAAAGATGACATCACCATTGTGGAAGACATCAATCATTAAAGGATGCAGATGGTTTGCAGCTGTCAATGTGTCTTTGAAGACAACCACAGGCACCATGCAAATGCGGGAGAATATCTCCCGTAACGTAATACTACACCCATCAGCCTGCATCTGTGGCATGCTGCACGTTTCGAGCCACCATTTACCTCAATGAAAATGTTTGTGGAGAACCATCGACCTAGTGTACCAAAAATGTGATTCAACTGAAGAGCCAACAAGCTTCCACTGATTGACGGTCGAATCCTGATGGTCCCGTGCCCACTGCGTATCATAATTGATGAGGTTGCTGGGTCAACATGTGAACACGTAGGAGTGGTCTGTTGCGGAGCTCCATCTTCAACACTGTACAATGAACAGTGTGCTCCGAAACACTTGTGCATTCACCAGCATTGTGCTCTTATTCTGCTCAGAGTCATGTAACATATTTCCACCCCAAAACAAACTTAACAAATCTTCAATTTCCTGAACACCTTTCCACTGCTGAAAGTTTATGCTTCATGGTTTCAAAATCCTTTGACAATAGCTGTTTCGCTCCGACTGCAGTAAGAGAAAGCACAAGAAGCTTCACTTAATGTAATTGTGTTCACCAAACACATCAAGTGTGCAGAACCGGAAAATACACTTTGTGCTAACGAAATTGCAAATTTCAGCAGAGCAATATATTAGACTGTGATAACACATCAATGTGCCATGCCATCTTGTCAAATCTGGTTTAATTTTAGGTGATGATGCAAAAAAAATTCCAACCCCTATTGAGAGAACACTTGATATCCTAAAAAACTAGTGCCAGTTAAAGGAACTGAAAGCGAACACTGCAAAAACTATATGGAGCATTTTGAAACCAAACATGTGGAGCTTAAAATGCAGCATAATCATGAACATATCGAGGAAACTCACTTGACTGAGTTCCTTGGGTTAAACACTGACAAGAACCTAAGCTGGAATAGGCATATTGACTTCCTATTAAATAAATCTAAGTATTTTGCTTATGCAATGGAAATACTAGCAAACGATACTGACTTTACCACTAATTAATGGTCAGAATGTAGTTAACATGAAGCTAGATACTTTAGAAAATGCTGTAGTGGATTCTGTGTGAGAAATTTTACTATTCTGCATAAGAATTCAAGGATTAGGATCTGTTATTAGCTGCCCATCAACTGGTCTGCATTTAGAGTTAATGGTTTTGACTTGTCTCCTGTAACTGAAGTAAATGATTTACATTACACATGTTATGACACTAACAAACCACAAATTCACAATGACACTCTTCGGTACGCACTTGTGATCTCCCGCATTTATAACCATTTAAAAGCACTCCACTGCATAATCTGCAGGTGCACTGATCCTATGCCTTCCACTACAAGACTACTGGTGGCTCTCTCTCTCTATGACTACCTGGCTTTAAAACACACTATAAAATGTGTAATTCAGAAGTTTCAAGACTGATTCATTTCTGAGTAGGGGAGCGCGTGCGTTCTGCCAGGTGGGGGAAGTAGTGGGGGGTCTCAGGGAACGAACTGATGCTGCAGCAGTTGCCTCCAGAACCCTGGAGAGTGTGCATTGCTTGCAGTGTGGGTGCAGGTCATTGACCTCAGTCGAATAGTGGGATAGGCGAAAATGGAGTATCACTTGGAGCAGCGTTATGCGATTAGGTTTTGTGTGCGACTGAACAAAACCGCCACGGAGACTCTCAGTATGATTTAAGAGGCCTTTAAGGAAGAAGCCATGTCCCATGCAATGGTTTTCCTGTGGCACAAACGTTTCAAAGATGGCAGTAGGAATGTTGAAGACGACGACTGCTATGGGAGGCCATCATCAAGGCGAACAGATCAAAATGTGGAAAGTGTGCAGGAACTTTTAAACAATGACCATCGACTTAGTACTAGATTAACTGCCATTGAACTGGGACTCAGAGTGTGGAGTGTGGAGGATTGTGACAGAGAATTTGATGATGCGAAAAGTTTGGCAAAAGTTTTGTCGGTGGGTCAGAAGAAACGGCACCTGACTGTTTACCAGGAAATACTCCAGCGGTTGAATGTTGATCCAAACCTTCTATGGAAAGTGGTTACTGGTGATGAGACCTGGGTCTACAAGTATGATCCTGAGTCGAAGCGTCAAAGTGTAGAATGGCACAATGCTTCTTCACTGAAGCCTAAAAAAGCTCGCTTGAGTAAGTCATGTGTGAAGTGCATGCTGTTTTGTTTTTTTATGGTAAGGGAGTGATTCACAAGGAGTTTGTTGCTCGTGGTCAGACTGTCACAGGTGGCTTTTACGCTGGAATGCTCCACTGCTTGAGGGATTGAGTTCGCCGCATCCGCCCGGCGATCAAGGGCGACTGGATTCTCCACCACAACACACCCGCTCACACGTCGCGCACTGCTGCCAATGTTTTGGTCAAGTTCAATGTGACAACACTGCCACAGCCACCCTACAGCCCCGACTTGGCTCCAAGTGACCTTTTCCTCTTTCCCCGAATCAAGACTGGCCTAAAAGTGAAGCGATTCGACTCCATCGATGCCATCAAGCAGGCTTCGATGAGAGCCCTTGGCAGCATGATGCCTGAGGCCTTCCTGAAGGGCTATGAAGAGTGGAAGACGCACTGGCAGTGCTGTGTTGATGCTGAAGGATCATATTTTGAAGAATTTTAGTCCACCGTACTTAAATGTCCAATAAATTTCTAGTTCTGAGTTAAGTCTTGAAACTTTTGAATCACACCCTGTATACATCCTAAAGTGATATTTCACAAATGACTGACTGGCAATTATTATTATTATTATTATTATTATTATTATTATTATTATTATTATTATTATTTTCCATTATTCCCAATTAAGAGAGCGTTTGAACTTGAATTCCTTTATGATGATTGTTTATGTTTTTTCTGAGCCCAAATTTTCTTCATGTTTTCACTGTCTTGTTTCTTTCGTTCCGCTGTCCATTTGCATCCTGGTCTCTTCTGTGTTGTGGTGTCAAATTTATGTTTTTTGATGACGTTCCTGAATTCAGTTCTATTTTCTGCATCGTTTACTGTTATGTGTGCTTGTCTGAGGTCCTCTTCAACTTCTTTTATCCATTTTGTTTTTCCCCTGCCTGAGTTGATGACTTTAAGAATTCGCTTTGAAATTCTGTTTTCATTCATCCTGTGGATATGTCCGTAGAACTGCATTCTTCTTTTCCTTATTGTATCCGTAATCTTGTCTGTGTATTTATATAATTCTGATGTTGATCTCTTCTTCCAGATTCCTTGCTCTTGTATTGGGCCAAAAATTTTCCTGAGAATTTTCCTTTCTTGTTTCTCTATTTCTTTGATTTTAGTTTGCCCACCTATTTGTGTTGTTTCAGATGCATACAGTGCCTCTGGAAGTACGACAGTGTTGTAGTGCCCCAGTTTTGCGTTAATGGATATGGACTTTTTGTTATAATAGTTCCACGTGAGTTTATATGCTTTCTGTAGTTTTTTTATTCTTTCCTCATTGGCCTTTAGGTTGATCCCTGATGGCTGGATGATTTCTCCCAGGTACTTAAAATGTGGTACTTGTACGATTTTCCCATGGGTTGTCACAATAGGCAATTTGTCTTGTGGCACTCTTTCTATGTACTGGGTTTTCTCATATGAGATTTGCAGGCCAGTTCTTTGTGCAATTTCGTGTAACTTCTCTATGGCGTTAGTGGCTTCTTTTCTATTATTTGTGAGGATTGCAAGGTCATCCGCAAAAGCTAAACACTTCACATTGAATCTATTATCTTTTCTAATGCCAATTTGGATTCCTTTGACTTCTTCTTCCCATGTCCTGATAATTTTTTGAAGAATGATATTAAACAGTAATGGTGAAAGTCCGTCACCCTGTCGCACTCCAGTTTGGATTTCAAATGGTTCCGAGATATCCCCCATAAATTTAACCTTGGAGACTGTGTCAGTTAATGTTTCCCGAATGATTGCTCTTGTCTTTCTGTCAATGCTAAATTCTTCCAGCGTCTTGCAGAGCGCTGCTCTGTCTATTGAGTCGTAGGCCTTTTTAAAATCTACAAAAGTAACCACTGTGTTTCGGGTGTTTCTCATCTGGAGAATCATTTTCAGATTCCAGATCTGCTCTATGCATGATCGTCCCTTGCGAAAACCAGCCTGGTATTCCCCTATTAGTGGGTCAGCTTGTTCTTCTAATCTATTCATGAGAACTTTTGATAGGATTTTATATGTGACCGGTACAAGTGAGATACCCCTGTAATTATTTGGTTCAGTTTTGTCCCCTTTTTTGTGGAGTGGATGGATGAGTGCGTATTTCCATTCAGAACGGATCTGTTCTGTTTCCCTAATGTTTAATACGATTTTGTGAATTTTTCCTGTTAATCTTTCATCATTTAGTTTCCATAGTTCTGCAATAATTCCATCTTCTCCTGGGGCTCTATTGTTTTTCAGTGTCTTGATAATTTCTACTATTTCGTTGATGGTTGGCGGTTTAGTGTCAGGATTTGGTGTAGACGTCTTGTAGTGAATATCCTCTGTACGTCTTTCGCAGTTGAGAAGTTTGTTGAAATAGTCTGCGAGGATTTGGCAGTTATTCTTCGTGTTAGTTTCTAGTGAACCATCCGGTTTCTTGAAACAAAGATTGGGTGGCTGGTATCCTGCAATATGCTCTTTAAACGTCTTATAAAAATTCCTGGTGTTGTTGTTATTAAAATCTTGTTCTATCTCATCTAGTCGCCGTTTGTCATAATTTCTTTTTCCCGTGCGAATAGTTTTCGATGTTTGTTTTCGGATTACTAGAAATTGTTGCCATTTTTCTGATGTTTTGTGACTATTGAAGTTTTTCCAGGCATTGGTCCTTTCTTCTATTGCTTGGTCACATATTATATTCCACCACCTGTGTTTTCTCCTTCTCGGGGGTTGACCCAATTTCATCGTGGATTTGATGACGTCCGTAAGTTCTGTCCAGTTTGTGGTGTTCGTCTGACTAATTTCCTGTAAGATGTTTTCCTTTTTATGTATTCGGGGTCTGGTCTCAGCACTTTGTTTAGTTTTGGCTTTTTTCTACTGGGTTGTAATCTGGACTTTATCTGTAGAAGATGGTGGTCTGAGTCAAAAAATCCTCTTCTCGTTTTCACATTCAGGATTTCTGCAGTGTTACTCTTGGAGATAGCCACATGGTCTATCTGGAATTCACCCAACATTGTGTTGGGCGACTTCCAAATATACAGTTTCTTGTTGGGTTTTTTTGAATTGTGTTGACATAATTATGAGGCCGAAATTTTCGCAAAAGCTTATCAATCTTTCCCCATTCTTGTTAGTTCTCTTGTGAGCTGTATGGATTCCAGTGATTTTCCTGTATTTTTTCTCTTTACCTAATTGTGCGTTAAAGTCGCCTAACAAGATTATTACATGGTGTTTGGCAATTTTGTTTGTCGTCTCTTCAAGGTCATTCCAGAAGTCATCCACTTTATGGCAGTTCTTCTTGTTATAGGTATTTGTGGGTGCGTGTGCGTTGATCAAGGTATATGCTTTGCTGGCCGATTTGACGGAGAGCATTGATATACGTTCTGAGGCAGACTGGAAGTCAATGACAGAGTCGCTGATAGATTTGTGGACTGCAAATGCTGTGCCGAACAGTTTGAGTCCTTTCTCATTAGTTTTAACTGCTGGTTTCCCTTTGTAGATCCTGTAGTTGTCTGTATCAAAATGGTTTTCGTCCGTAAATCGTGTTTCATGGATTGCAAGGATTTTGATCTGGAATTTTTGCAGCACGTCTAAGTTGTTTGATCTTGCCCAGTTTGAAAAGAGTATTAGTATTAAGTGTACCGATGAAGTGTCTTTGTTTTGTGTGTAATAATTTGGATGTCGTCTGGTTCTCAACCTTAGGCGTAACATGATGCTCCTGGTCCCCCGGAATCCGATGACCAGGTAAAGCCAGCCTTGCGACTGGTGCCCAGGGTAGTGGATTCATTCCTTGTGTTATCATCATGTTTGGTTTTCAAGTCGAAAACTAACTTGGTGGTGGTCCTTCCGAGGAAAGATCACGAGGAATACAACTTGATTGTTGAGATCAAGAAGGTTGCTGCAGCCGCACAATCTAGGGGAACAGACGCTGACCCCTAACCGCTGGATACCAGGCAGACGTTAGTGGATTTCGGTTGATAGTTTTGGTCCACCCCAGGTATTTTATTTCCCCGGTACCCTCCATATCTGGAGAGCATTCCCCTATCTGCCACCTTGGGAGGCGCCCGATGGGAGACTATCAACTCCACACAACTCCACATTATTATTATTATTATTATTATTATTATTATTATTTCTCTTTCCTGTCTCAGACATTATGTCTGGTTAAAAATGGAAAGTGACGCGGACCTTGCTCAAGCGTGACTTCCTTTTAACTGTACGGTATATGTTACATTGCATTTAGGAACTTTCGGGTAATTTAACATGTATCAAAAATTACAGATTTCTGTAGTTGTATATATACGTTTGGATGTAGCTGTATTGCGTTGACGTACTGGTGGATATTGTGTGGTATGCCTCCTGTAGTTGATAGTATAATTGGTATAATGTCAACTTTATCCTGATGCCACATGTCCTTTACTTCCTCAGCCAGTTGGATGTATTTTCAATTTTTTCTCCTGTTTTCTTCTGTATATTTGTTGTATTGGGTATGGATATTTCGATTAGTTGTGTTAATTTCTTCTTTTTATTGGTGAGTATGATGTCAGGTTTGTTGTGTGGTGGTGTTTTATCTGTTATAATGGTTCTGTTCCAGTATAATTTGTATTCATCATTCTCCAGTACATTTTGTGGTGCATACTTGTATATGGGAACGTGTTGTTTTATTAGTTTATGTTGTATGGCAAGTTGTTGATGTATTATTTTTTCTACATTGTCATGTCTTCTGGAGTATTCTGTATTTGCTAGTATTGTACATCCGCTTGTGATGTGATCTACTGTTTCTATTTGTTGTTTGCAAAGTCTGCATTTGTCTGTTGTGGTATTGCGATCTTTAATAATATCCTTGCTGTAATATCTGGTGTTTATTGTTTGATCCTGTATTGCAATCATGAATCCTTCCGTCTCACTGTATATATTGCCTTTTCTTAGCCATGTGTTGGATGAGTCTTTATCGATATGTGGCTGTGTTAGATGATACGGGTGCTTGCCATGTAGTGTTTTCTTTTTCCAATTTACTTTCTTCGTATCTGTTGATATTATGTGATCTAAAGGGTTGTAGAAGTGGTTATGAAATTGCAATGGTGTAGCCGATGTATTTGTATGAGTGATTGCTTTGTGTATTTTGCTAGTTTCTGCTCTTTCTATAAAGATTTTTCTTAAATTATCTACCTGTCCATAATGTAGCTAAAAACAAAGATGATGTGACTTACCAAACGAAAGCGCTGGCAGGTTGATAGACACACAAACAAACACAAACATACACACAAAATTCAAGCTTTCGCAACCAACGGTTGCTCATCAGGAAAGAGGGAAGGAGAGGGAAAGACGAAATGATGTGGGTTTTAAGGGAGAGGGTAAGGAGTCATTCCAATCCCGGGAGCGGAAAGACTTACCTTAGGGGGAAAAAAGGACAGGTATACACTTGCGCCCCCCCACCCCCCCACACACACATTTGTAAAGGCAAAGCTTCTAGGTCTGTGTTACTCCAAATGAGTAAGTCAATATTGGTATAGCATAGGTATTTATAGCTTTTGTTTTGTTTCTTGCTGTCAATTCTGTTTTCAGTATTTTTGTTGGTCTTTGTCTATATTTTCTTTTAGTTCTTCTTTAATATTTGTATTATCTATTCCTATTTTTTGTCTGTATCCTAGATATTTATAGGCATCTGTTTTTTCCATCGCTTCTATGCAGTCACTGTGGTTATCCAATATGTAATCTTCTTGTTTAGTGTGTTTTCCCTTGACTATGCTATTTTTCTTACATTTGTCTGTTCCAAAAGCCATATTTATATCATTGCTGAATACTTCTGTTATCTTTAGTAATTGGTTAAGTAGTTGATCTGTTGCTGCCAGTAGTTTTAGATCTTCCATGTATAGCAAATGTGTGATTTTGTGTTGGTATGTTCCAGTAATATTGTATTCATAATGTGTATTATTTAGCATGTTGGATAGTGGGTTCAGAGCAAGGCAGAACCAGAAAGGACTTAATGAGTCTCCTTGGTATATTCCACGCTTAATCTGTATTGGCTGTGATGTGATATTATTTGAATTTGTTTGGATATTAAGTGTGGTTTTCCAGTTTTTCATTACTATGTTTAGGAACTGTATCAATTTAGGATCTACTTTGTATATTTCCAATATTTGTAGTAACCATGAGTGGGGTACACTATCACAAGCTTTTTGGTAATCAATGTATGTGCAGTGTAGCGACCTTTTTTTAGTTTTAGTTTGATATGTCACCTCCGCATCTATTATCAGTTGCTCTTTACATCCTCGTGCTCCTTTGCAACAGCCTTTTTGTTCTTCATTTATAATTTTGTTCTGTGTTGTATGTGTCATTAATTTCTGTGTAATGACTGAAGTTAATATTTTGTATATTGTTGGTAGGCATGTTATGGGGTGATATTTAGCTGGGGTTGCTGTGTCTGCTTGATCTTTAGATTTCAGATACGTTATTCCATGCGTAAGTGTATCAGGGAATGTGTATGGGTCTGCAATGTAACTGTTAGATGTAAATGTGTTGAGGTGAACTTCTTTAGCCAGAAATTTGCTATTTTATCTTTTCCAGGGGCTTTCCAATTGTGCATAGAATTAATTGCTCGGATGACTTCATGTTGCAAAATTATCACTTCGGGCATATGTGGTATCATCTTGTATGTGTCTGTTTCTACTTGTATCCACCGTGCATGCCTGTTATGTTGTACCGGGTTTGACCATATGTTGCTCCAGAAGTGTTCCATGTCTGTTATGTTTGATGGGTTGTCTATTTTAATGTGTGTGTTATCTATTGTCTGGTAAAATTTCTTTTGGTTTGTGTTGAATATTTGGTTTTGTTTCCTTCTATTTTCACTTTTTTTGTATCTTCTAAGTCGTTTGGCCAATACTTTTAATTTCTGTTTCTTTTCATCTAATTGCTCTATCGCTTCTTGTTGTGAGATTTTACCTAACCTTTTTCGTTTTTTGTCTGATAATCCATGTCTTATAAATTGTGTTAGCTGTCCGATGTCTTTTCTCAGTTTTTCTATTCTGATCTGTAGCCTGTGTTGCCATGCTGGTTTTGTGGGTTTCTTCTGTGTGTTGGTTTCTTCCGATCTCTGCCTAGTGTGTATATTTAGTGTAGTGAGTGCTCCTATTTATTATCATCATCATAAACTAACATCTTTTGGTATCTTCAACTCTCATACAAAGTTTTTATTATCACTTATTTCTATGAGGGTGGTTTGAAAAGTTCTTGGAATCAGACCGAGAGGTCAACGCTAGCACAACAAGTTGTTCATGTGATATTCATTGGACTCCTGTCTGTAAACAGGTGCCATGTCAGTGCTCTTGGAAGAGAGCTGTGGCGGTGATGTGGCTCTGTTGTTGTTCCTCCGTAGTGATTGGCGGGAGGGGGGACCAAGAATTGAGTTGTGATTAAGTACTTCGTAAAGAAAGGTATGAAAGCAAAGGACATTCATGCCGATTTCCAGAATATACTGGGGTGGGGGGGGGGGGGGGGGGGGGGGGGGGGAACGCGCCTTCATAGTCAACTGTTGCCACGTGGACAAATGAATTTAAATTGGGTGGGGAGAACTTAGATGATGATCCGTGCAGTGGTCGGCCAAGATGCGTCACTACTCCAGAAATCATTGCAAAAGTGCACAAAATGGTCATGGAAGATGGCCGACTGAAAGTGCGTGAAATTGCTCACAGTTGCCAGATGTCATCTCAAAGGGTATATCTCATTTTAACTGAAGAATTAGAAATGAAGAAATTATCTGCAAGATGGATGTCACAACTCTTGACGCTGGATCAAAAACCATTGAGAATGGACATATCGGACCAATGTTTGGCCGTTTTAGGAGGAATGAACAAGATTTTTCGCACTGGTTTGTGACCACAGATGAAAATTTGGTGCACTACTATACCCCAGAGACAAAACAAAAGTCAAAGCAGTGGAAAAATGCTGATTCTCTGCCACCAAAGAAAGCAAAGAGAATTCCTTCGGCGGGAAAGGTCATGGCATCAGTCTTCTGGGATGTGAAGGGGCTTCTGTGTGTAGATTATCTCCCTACAAGGCAGACAATTACTGGAGAATACTATGCTAACCTCCTGGACAAATTGCAAGAGAAGACACACAAAAAAGGCAAGGTTTAGCAAAGAAGAAAGTCATCTTCCATCAAGACAATGTGCGCCCACACACGTGCCGTCGCTATGGCAAAATTACACGAACTAAGGTATGAGTCCCCCCCCCCCCCCTTCCCCCCGCCGCCCCATTGAACCATGGACCTTGCCGTTGGTGGGGAGGCTTGCGTGCCTCAGCGATGCAGATAGCCGTACCGTAGGTGCAACCACAATGGAGGGGTATCTGTTGAGAGGCCAGACAAATGTGTGGTTTCTGAAGAGGGGCAGCAGCATTTTCAGTAGTTGCAAGGGCAACAGTCTGGATGATTGACTGATCTGGCCTTGTAACACTAACCAAAACGGCCTTGCTGTTGTGGTACTGCGAACGGCTGAAAGCAAGGGGAAACTACAGCCGTAATTTTTCCCGAGGGCATGCAGCTTTACTGTATGATTAAATGATGATGACGTCCTCTTGGATAAAATATTCCGGAGGTAAAATAGTCCCCCATTCAGATCTCCGGGCGAGGACTACTCAAGAGGATGTCGTTATCAGGAGAAAGAAAACTGGCGTTCTACGGATCGGAGCGTGGAATGTCAGATCCCTTAATCGGGCAGGAAGGTTAGAAAATTTAAAAAGGGAAATGGATAGGTTAAAGTTAGATATCGTGGGAATTAGTGAAGTTCGGTCGCAGGAGGAACAAGACTTCTGGTCAGGTGACTACAGGGTTATAAACACAAAATCAAATAGGGGTAATGCAGGAGTAGGTTTAATAATGAATAGGAAAATAGGAATGCAGGTAAGCTACTACAAATAGCATAGTGAACGCATTATTGTGGCCAAGATAGATACGAAGCCCACACCTACTACAGTAGTACAAGTTTATATGCCAACTAGCTCTGCAGATGACGAAGAAATTGAAGAAATGTATGATGAAATAAAAGAAATTATTCAGATAGTGAAGGGAGACGAAAAATTAATAGTCATGGGTGACTGGAATTCGAGTGTAGGAAAAGGGAGAGAAGGAAACGTAGTAGGTGAATATGGATTGGGGCTAAGAAATTAAAGAGGAAGCTGCCTGGTAGAATTTTGCACAGAGCATAACTTAATCATAGCTAACACTTGGTTCAAGAATCATGAAAGAAGGTTGTATACATGGAAGAACCCTGGAGATACTAAAAGGTATCAGATAGATTATATAATGGTAAGACAGAGATTTAGGAACCAGATTTTAAATTGTAAGACATTTCCAGGGGCAGATGTGGACTCTGACTACAATCTATTGGTTATGACCTGTAGATTAAAACTGAAGAAACTGCAAAAAGGTGGGAATTTAAGGAGATGGGACCTGGATAAACTGAAAGAACCGGAGGTTGTACAGAGTTTCAGGGAGAGCATAAGGGAACAATTGACAGGAATGGGGGAAAGAAATACAGTAGAAGAAGAATGGGTAGCTTTGAGGGATGAAGTAGTGAAGGCAGCAGAGGATCAAGTAGGTAAAAAGACGAGGGCTAGTAGAAATCCTTGGGTAACAGAAGAAATATTGAATTTAATTGATGAAAGGAGAAAATATAAAAATGCAGTAAATGAAGCAGGCAAAAAGGAATACAAACGTCTCAAAAATGAGATCGACAGGAAGTGCAAAATGGCTAAGCAGGGATGGCTAGAGGACAAATGTAAGGATGTAGAGGCTTATCTCACTAGGGGTAAGATAGATACTGCCTACAGGAAAATTGAAGAGACCTTTGGAGATAAGAGAACGACTTGTATGAATATCAAGAGCTCAGATGGAAACCCAGTTCTAAGCAAAGAAGGGAAAGCAGAAAGGCGGAACGAGTATATAGAGGGTCTATACAAGGGCGATGTACTTGAGGACAATATTATGGAAATGGAAGAGGATATAGATGAAGATGAAATGGGAGATACGATACTGCGTGAAGAGTTTGACAGAGCTCTGAAAGACACGAGTTAAAACAAGGCCCCGGGAGTAGACAACATTCCATTGGAACTACTGACGGCCTTGGGAGAGCCAGTCCTGACAAAACTGTACCATCTGGTGAGCAAAATGTATGAAACAGGCGAAATACCCTCCGACTTCAAGAAGAATATAATAATTACAATCCCAAAGAAAGCAGGTGTTCACAGATGTGAAAATTACAGAACTATCAGTTTAATAAGCCACAGCTGCAAAATACTAACACGAATTCTTTACAGACGAATGGAAAAACTAGTAGAAGCCGGCCTCAGGGAAGATCAGTTTGGATTCCATAGAAACACTGGAACACGTGAGGCAATACTGACCTTAGGACTTATCTTAGAAGAAAGATTAAGAAAAGGCAAACCTACGTTTCTAGCATTTGTAGACTTAGAGAAAGCTTTTGACAATGTTGACTGGAATACTCTCTTTCAAACTCTAAAGGTGGCAGGGGTAAAATACAGGGAGCGAAAGGCTATATACAATTTGTACAGAAACCAAATGGCAGTTATAAGAGTCGAGGGGGATGAATGGGAAGCAGTGGTTGGGAAGGGAGTAAGACAGGGTTGTAGCCTCTCCACGATGTTATTCAATCTGTATATTGAGCAAGCAGTAAAGGAAACAAGAGAAAAATTCGGAGTAGGTATTAAAATCCATGGAGAAGAAATAAAAACTTTGAGGTTCGCCGATGACATTGTAATTCTGTCAGAGACAGCAAAGGACCTCGAAGAACAGTTGAATGGAATGGACAGTGTCTTGAAAGGAGGATATAAGATGAACATCAACAAAAGCAAAACGAGGATAATGGAATGTAGTCAAATTAAGTCAGGTGATGCTGAGGGAATTAGATTAGGAAATGAGACACTTAAAGAAGTAAAGGAGTTTTGCTATTTGGGGAGCAAAATAACTGATGATGGTCGAAGTAGAGAGGATATAAAATGTAGACTGGCAATGGCAAGGAAAGCGTTTCTGAAGAAGAGAAATTTGTTAACATCGAGTATAGATTTAAGTGTCACGAAGTCATTTCTGAAAGTATTTGTATGGAGTGTAGCCATGTATGGAAGTGAAACATGGACGATAAATAGTTTGGACAAGAAGAGAATAGAAGCTTTCCAAATGTGGTGCTACAGAAGAATGCTGAAGATTAGATGGGTAGATCACATAACTAATGAGGAAGTATTGAATAAGATTGGGGAGAAGAGAAGTTTGTGGCACAACTTGACAAGAAGAAGGGATCAGTTGGTAGGACATGTTCTGAGGCATCAAGGGATCACAAATTTAGCATTGGAGGGCAGCGTGGAGGGTAAAAATCATAGGGGGAGGCCAAGAGATGAATACACTAAGCAGATTCAGAAGGATGTAGGTTGCAGTAGTTACTGGGATATGAAGTGGCTTGCACAGGATAGAGTAGCATGGAGAGCTGCATCAAACCAGTCTCAGGACTGAAGACAACAACAACAAGGTACGAGTTGTTGCCACACCCGCCTTATTCACATGATATGGCTCCATCAGACTTCCATCTCTTCCCAAAACTGAAAATTTTTCTTGGTGGATGAAGATTCATTTCAAATGAAGAACTTATAGCCGGAATTAACAACTATTTTGCAGGCCTGGAGGAAACTCATTTTTGAGATGGGATCAAGGCACTGGAACATTGTTGGACAAAGTGCATTAATCCACAAGGAGTCTACATTGAAAAATAAAAGAAGTTTCAGTGATGAAAGCACTTTTTTTTTCTGTTCCATGAACTTTTCAAACAACCCTCGTATGTTGACGTTGCAGAGAAGCAGTACAGAAGCCTGTCAAGAATTTTCAAACATCAATGCAATACTACAATGATCACAATTGAAATTTCTTATTCATATAGCACTACTGCAAAAGTTAACCATGCGGTAACACCATGGCCACTGATCGATAGTGCACTTAATGAAGTAATTTAAGGTAAACATAAAAAAATTCTCACAATAGCAGTCATAAATACTTGTAAAGAAGGCTTTAAGGTAGTTCTTTCTTCACTGACCACTTCGTTAAAAAGCTATGCCATCTATGAAGTTTTGTAAAGTTTTTGAAATGGTAATCAACAGAGTTATATTTTGTAAAATTAGTGCTACAGTAACCAATTACAGTATATAATTTTAAAAATATTATTAAAAACATCACAGTGAGGGGAAGGAACAGATAGCAGCAGTTCCTTTTTTTTTTTTTTTTAAAGGGGTGGGGTGGGGTGGGGGTGGGGGGTGGGGGGGGGAGTGTGTTGGTACTTGTTATTTTGTGTAATCAGACAACGGAAAATCCAGGATGGAATGTAACAACATAATGAAAAGGAATGTTGCTAATCACCATCGTTGCTATATACTGAGCAGAACTCCCCTTTTCATAATGTTGTTATTTTGAGTAAGTTATTTGTCATTTAAGCCAGACATAACAACACCCCCCCCCCCCCCCCCACACACACACACACACACACACACACACACACACACACACACACAGAAGCACAGAGACTGAAATTGTGTAATCAGGGAGAGATGCATCACGCACACACTAAATTGACAACTAAAATTTATATAAATTTATATACCACACATGCACAACCAATGACAAAACATGTGCAGTGCCAGTTATTATGACTTATGATGTAATAATGAAGATAAACAGTTTTAACGAAAAACTAGACAGCTACAGCAAAAGTATGTGGCTTGCTGACAAGTAATCAAATCATAGTCTTCTAGTTAAATAGACATTTTATGGGATGATGGTACAGTCAACTAGTGGATAGATCATATCTTAAAAAGCTGAAAGTTGTACACAGTAATACAAGCAATATAGTCCAGGGACATTATTCTGACTGGGGAGAAATCACGTATGGGGTTTCCCAAGGTTCAATCTTAGGTCCACTATTGTTCCTCAGATATATAAACCCTCTTCCTTCTCGTATATAACAAGCAGAATTAGCTCTGTTTGCAGATGACAAGTATGGCAATCAATCAAGGCACATTTACAGGAACAGAAGCAACAGTAAAAAAAGTTCTTAACATTACCATTGACTACTTTTCTGCGAACGGTCTCACCCTCAATTTTAGAAAGATACAAATTACACATCTAGCATATTACACCAATGATAAGTGTAACACGTGGCGAGGAAACGATTGGTAGGGTGGAAACTTCAAAATTCTGATGAGAATTTAAAATGGAAAAAATACATATTGGAACTTCCAAAACAACTTAGTGCACCCACATTTGCACTTGGAATCACAGAAAATCTTGGTGAAATAATGTACATAATTAATTACAATACCAGAAGGAGAAATGACATTCATTACTCCACATCGTTTTTCATAGCACAAAAAGGGGTGCACAATGCTGCAACAAGATTTTTATCACTTACACAGTGCTATCTGGGAAAGTTTCTCCTTCACAACTATTACCAATAGGAGAATCTCTATTACTGTAACATGCAAAAGGTGGCGGGTAGGAATAACAAACTCATGTGTGTATATTTTTTTTCTTTTTGGGAAAAAAGACAAAGAAGAATGTAAAGTTCAGAAAGTAATCACGTGTACAAATATATTTATGATGGGATGTAAGATGAGTCATTCCACTTCATAGAAATCTATTGTGCAGAATGACATATGGAACATGCAACTAACAAACAAAAAATAAAATAGACGAGCCACCCACTCCCATACACACTAAAATCGCCAACCTAAACCCTTAAGTCTGGAGTCCAGATGACACACAGAACATTAAAAGTTTTAAAACCCTTGACTCACTGTAAGCTGAAATACAGGACCACTTAAGCTACCATTTGTCCTCTTGTCCAAATACAAGGGTCACACAGAAAGTAATGCCCCACACTATGCTCTCTCAGATTTTCTCGGCATATAGTGCGCTTTCAGGTGTTCTGCTGAGTAGTTGTTTCCATTTTCTGCACAATATTTCAATGACAAATTCAGCCATCATTCTTCATATGCTGAAAGTGTTGCTGTTATGTGTGCTCACTGTCTGGATTCCAACCGCCCTGGTTGGCTTTCTAAACACAGTACAGAAAATGCTAGCAATGACTTTGCAGAACACCTGGAAGCACACTACGAATGGGATTGTACACTGGCACTAACGAAAGCAGGAGCAGACAACCTCTGTAAGCTCCCCATATGCTACATACAAACATTTCAAATTTCCCACAAGTTTTCAGATCTCTGAACAGTGATAATCTTGTTGGTTGATGAATGTAAGATGAGACCCTGAAGCCTCCCTAAATTTTTAGTATGGTCTTCCCTTCCTTTTACATCCTCACACACACACACACACACACACACACACACACACACACACACACACACAGACACGCCCATACATAAATAGCACTTTGTGGGACACTTTACACACACACACACACACACACACACACACACACACACACAAATAGCACTTTGTGGGACACTTTACTGGGGACCTAATGCTGCCCATAGACAACAAACAATATCATGCTTAATGAACTACCTTTAAGGGCACTTCTGTTGTTCCAAGGCATCAGAAAGGACACTACAGGTTACACAAGGATGGATTCATAAATCCGTGAATGACAAGAGAGCACACTGAAATCACTTATTTCTTATTGGCGCAGAAGTCATATTTACTCTGTGTATAATCCGAGAAATGTGCCAACAAGAGTTTCCAAAGGAATTGTTGAGAGTATGTTGTTTCATGAAATTGGAGAATTGTGTTTTGATAAGAAACAATTTTTTGGTGGTATAGTGATGAAAAAAAGGGAGGAAAAACTGAGAAAATGTTATGGGGACCCTGCTCTGTCACAAGGCATCATTCACAGAATTTTTATGCGAACACTAGAGCACGAGAGATGCCAAGCACACAGAACACATGCTTGATGTTTGATTTGTACATGGCACGTTTTAGTTTTCATAGCTTGTACAGGCCACTTACTTGTCTGGCAGACAAACCAAGTGCCGCAGACTGTGAGTTATATTATAGCTGGCCACTCACTTAACATCATGTACCACTTGATTCCTACCACATGTAATGCGATCATCAGATATTTCACACTATAAGAATGTACTCCCTTTAATTGTGTCAACATATGCTTCATTTGCACTACTTGGAAATTAACAATCTATCCACAGCAAAGATATTTTTTAATTGTTATTGCTTTTACAAACAATAGTCTTAGCATAAAAAATACCTATGCAAATACTGCAAGTGGCTGGATAAGATTGGCACTATAGTGAAGCTCAAACATTCATTGAAACTTCCATTCACATGTCCCTAGATATTTAATGGAAATAATAATAAAGGGGATTTTGAGATTTGCTGATGATGCAGAATGTAACATTGCAAAAGTGACACACTAGCCTGAGAGTTGGGCTCAGCTGCATGGTCTTGTGACCCATCTGGGTGGGCCCATGTACAGGATAGCACATGATGCAAGACACAGGTTGGGTGGGCTGAAACCAGCACAGTGCACGGCTAGTTGAGGTCACAAAAGAAGAAATCTTCAACAAAGTTTGTGATATTGCGATGGAAGACCTTCACATGAAAATCCACACAACAGCCAAGACCATAAACATTTTGAGTGAACATATAAATAATATTCTGCATGAAAATTTGGTTATGAGAAGTGCATGGGCAAGATGGGTGCCACAAATGTTCACAGTTAACAACAAGCGTAGCCATGTTTCGTATCACACGAATGTTCGAACATGTTTAAGTGTAATTCTAACGAGTTTTTGCAGTGTTGTATCCTGGCTGATGAAGCATGGATTCATTACTTTCACTGTGAAACAAAATTGAAGCAGCAGACTTCCTCTGGTGAACATGCTCAAAAGGAAGCAAAAACATTTTGTCACTGGGAAAAGTCATGGCAACTTAACCCCCCCCCCCCCCTTTCTTTGGGAGGCAAGGGATTCTCAAGGTGTGATATTTAGAGACTACCTTGTGAAGAATAAAATAATCACTCTTTTATACTATGCTGAAGCACTGTATAAATTTCGCAAGAGACTGTTAAAGGAACAACCACATTTGATAAAGAAAAAGGTTCTCTTTCACCAAGAAACTGTCTGCCCACACATCTGTTGATACAATGACAAAATTTGCTGAACTGTATTATGAACTGCTATCTCATTCACCCTATACTCCAGAGATTGCTCCGAGGAACTACTTCCTCTCCAACAAGCCCGAAAAACTGACTTGGTGGGGAGGAATTAATATTCAAGGAAGACTTCATGTCAGAAACAAAATTTTATTTGGCAGCCCTTCAAGAAGTGTGTCTTCTGAAACGGTTAACACATTGTGGAACTGTTTGAGGAGGAGTAATGAACTGAAAATCCATTCTTGATAATTTTGGAAATACACCAAACAAAATGGAGAAGGGATGGGAGGTGTGGGGATGACCATCACACAGAAAGATCAGAACGCCATATGTTGAACTGTCCAAGGGCATTATGCCTCCATCTAGTATCAAATGCTATTTCAAAACTGATGAATATACGAATTAGGTGAAGCTTGCACAGCATAGCCTGTGACATGGCCACCTCAGCTAGGGTTAAATTTCATTCCAATCCAACACTGAAAAATATTGGAGAGTTGCCTGTATTATAAGATCCAGATAAAGCAAGGGCGACCATATGTACCAATGTCTTCCTGCCCTACTGGAGAAGTGTAAGTACTCTGGTATTTCTGGTCAAATCCAGGTGTAAGGAAGAGAATTAAAATAGCTTCTGCTTTTAAGTCAAGAAAATTTTCCATTTCATAAATTTAATTAAAAAGGTATCAGATAATTTTTTTTATAACTTCCAGTGATACACAATGACATGTTGAACCTTATTTTGTTATGAGCAGGTATGTGACAGACACCAATGTATCCAACTCTCACACGGGGATAGGCTAGTAATAAAAATCGTTGCTAGAACTGAAGCCAAACCACTCCTCTCAGTGTCCACTTGATGGTCAGAAAGGTGCATTCTATGTGGCAGCAACAGTAATTCAAGTAAATTACTCTGCAATTTTCTGGGTTTTCTCTCTCTTACTGCTCTTGACAACACCATTTCTGATTACAAAACGTGTCCATACAATCAAAAGCTTAGTGTAATGATTTATGGAGCTCAGGAAACCTAGCTAGGATTTCTTGCAGCATTTGGCCCTCACTACCTGGAAGACAATGTGAAGTTCTCTCCAGATGATAAGTATTTGAACCTAGACAGTGCCATATGCCCACCACTGATACAAGAAACATTTATCACTCTACTAAAAGGTAGGTAGTTGTTATTGCTGCCTTAAGGATTTCAGCATAGATGTGTCATTATTTGGTGAATTGTATACATGCAGAGTGTGGAAAAAATTTGGAAACACCAAATTCACAACACATTATCATGCCTAATGTGTTGTAGGAAAACAAATGGCATTAAAAAAAAAAATTAAAAAAAATATTCCAGTTTTGTCAGAATGGATAAATACAGGTCCTGTATTGTTTTCTAGGTAATTTTATACCATTCTTCCTGCAAAATAGTTGAGAGTTCAGATAATGACGATGGAGGTGGATAGTGATCATGCATTCTTCTCTCCAAAGTAGATCACAAAGGCTCAATAATATTGGGATCTGGTGACTGTGGTGGCCAAGGGAGATGTGACAATTCATCCTTGTGATCACAAAACCAGTTCTGGACAATGTGAACTGTGTGAACAGGAGTCCTGTCATCCTGGACCATAGCATTACCATTAGGGAACAAACACCATACCACAGCACGGACCTGATCTGTCAAAATGGTCACATAATCCCTGGCAGTAATGTAACCTTGCAGGGTAACCAAAGACTCATGGAATACCATCTTATGGTTGCACAAATCGCCACCGAACCCAGGTGTATTTCACTCTTTGGACATAAACTCCACCAGAAGTTGGAAACTGCAGAAATAAGACTCATCTTGTGCTGGCATACGACTTCGCCAGCACACAATTCGGCACTAAGAAACACTGCGTATAAGGCGCTGAATTATGCGGACCTACGACAAGAGAAGATCAAGAGACACCCCCCGACTACACACCGATAATGCTCCCGGAGTAGTGTACATACAGGCCACGGCCGCTGACAGACAGCTCAGTCTCAGTACCTCAGTATGTCACATCGGGACTAAATTCGCATTGCACCTCAATACGTTGCACAGTGCTCTAGTCTTCCACAGTGATAGTTGTCGCCTCGCACCTTAGCTAGCTGTGAGGGCATGTTAGTCATTGTATATAGCTGTGATATGACATGGACAAGATTCAGGAATTAGTCATTTGATTGCCGTTAACCACAGAACTTCAGATTGGACATCACTGAAGTTAAGTACACTATTGGTTCATATAATTAAGTGTATTTTGTGTTGTAGTAAGACCAAACCGGCCACCCACCAATCATACCGTCTCTTCATCCAGCCAGGAACCACAAAACATCAGAGGAGGGAACACCAAGTGGCGATGATTCTGATCAAGTTTTGTTTGCTTTTCATGTGTTTTACATTGCTGCAGGGGAGCTGTCATAACAGTGATTCTTTTCACTAATTTGTTCTTGTTGTTGCATGTATTACAGGATGAGAGCTGCAAAAGAAATCTAGTTCTCTTTTCAGAGGCTTTGCACATTGCTTTCATTTTGTCTTTTCATACGAGGGTCACTCAATAATTAAAGAGACAAATTGGTCTGGAGAAAAAAGCATTTATTTTTACAAAACAATACTTTTTCTACTTTTCAATATAATCCCCTTGAATATTTATGCACTTGTTCCAACGGGCTACAAGCTTTTTTATTCCAGCTGCAAAGAACTCTTTATCTTTATGTTTGAATCAATTTCCCACAAACTTTTTCACATCCTCGTTGTCCTTAAACCTCTTCCCACGTTTGCCTCCCTCAGTGCACCAAATAAATGGGAATCACTAGGTGCTACATCAGGATTGTAAGCGAGATGGGGCAGAACTTCCCAGCCCATTTTGTCAATGGTTCCATGGGTTAGTTGAGCAATATGAGGACGTGCTCTGTCTTGCTGGAGAATCACACCTCTCCTCTGAGTTCCACGTCATCTCTCTCTCATGACTGGCTTCACCTTGTTTAAAAGCAAATCCGAGTAGTACTGGGTGTTCATTGTATGCTGCTCTTCGAGATGATCACAAAAAAAACTGGGTCTTCAGCATCCCAAAACACCGTCAACATGACTTTTCCTGCTGATGCTTGGGTTCTGAATTTTTCTTGACAAGTGAGTTGGTGTGCTTCCACTTGATGCTTTGTCTTTTTAATTCTGGCTCATAATAGTGAGCCCAAGTTTCATCAAAAGTTAAAATTTTGTTGAAGTGCTCACCTTCTCTTTCACAATGTTCCTTTAGCTCTGTGCACACTCTCAACCTTGTTTCCTTGTACAGCCACCCCAACTTCTTTGGGACCCATCTTGCATGTGTTTTGCGGTACTTCAGCTCGTTACAGATAATGTTATGAACTGTACCAGTACTAACTTGAACCTTATCAACTATCATTTCCACAGTCACACGGCAGTCGCGGCATGAATAATGTCATCAATTCAACTTTCATGTGAGAGAGTTGAAACTGCAACTGGTCGGCCAGGATGGTGTTCATCAGTCACCGAGTCATGACCATTTTGAACTGTTCTACCCACTTGTAAAAATTTGCACAATTCATACAACCTTCACCATAAACTTTAGACAATCTACAGTATATATTCACTGGTTTCTCACCTTCAGCAAGTAAAAAACTAACAACAGAACGTTGTTCTACTAATGTGGACGTTTCAAGTGGACTTGCCATCTTGAAATGTATTTTTGAGGTTATAAACAAAACAATGTTGATACATCAGCTGATCAGGGCTCATCCCAGTGATGCCAAATTAAAGCCATAAAAGTACCAAACTTGCCCTAATAACAGTTTTTTCCCCAGGCCAATTCGTCTCTCTAATTACTGAATGACCCTCATATTTTGCTGTAATTTGTTAGCGTCAGTATGGCTACTCCGCCCCCTCCATCCTCTGCCCCTGTGCCTCAGCCATAGGCTGCTCCTGCTCTGGAAGTAAACCAGATTTTTCAGTTTCAGAACCAGCAAATCGCCACACTGCTGTCTACTGTACAGCAACTGCTTGCTGCACAAGCAGGGTCGGCTGCCCAACCGACCAACCAACTGATCCAAAAAGTGGCACCAAACAACATTCCACTGTTTCGGCACTTCGACGAAAAATATGAGCAATGGCTCTAATATCCCACCCAGTTCCAGGCCCACTGTCAAGTCTCAAATTCCAAGTACTGTGAAATCTCACTATTTCCTGTCCATCGCGGGAACCCCTGTGTTTTGCTTAATTCAAACACTTTTCCCTGCGTTGTCTCCTGACGCTCTCTCCTATGATGAAGTATAGGTGTGTTAGGTCCGTATTACGAATAGCAGATTCAAGTCACAGCAGCCATATTTCAGTTCTTCTGCCTTAAGAAAAAGCTAGTACAGATGTATCGTCAGTGATATGCAGACTTACAGCATCTCACTTGGAAGTGTAAATTCAAGTGTAATTGTGGCAACTTTTATAGTGACACGATGATCCGTGATACAATCACATACAATGTCCCTGATAGCAGAATTAGAATTAGAGAACTGATTATCAAGTACTCTGATCCTTCACTTCTTAAGTATTACAGACATTAGAACAATTCGATTCTGGCACCACAGCCGCAGATAAATTTGATCAGGACTCAATTCGTCGGGCCCAGTCGGCTCTTGCCAACGACTTCCCCACTCAGCTGCCACAATAAGTGCACACACAGATGTGCAGACAGCCCAGTAAACAAGTAGCCAGGCCTGTAAATCTAGTGAAGTCTTGCCCTCACTGTTTTGCTCGCCATAACCTGTAACTGCCTATCTTGCAATGCGACACATAGATCACGCGTAAAGAAAAGCCATGTCCAGGCAATATGCTTGCAATGGCGAAAGAATGCAAATTCTGCCTGCTCTCGCAGCAACCAGTCTCATGCACATTCTGCGAATGCAGTGTTTGCAAAACTGACTACAGGTTCCTATTTGTAACTCTACAAATTGCTGGCCGCCACGCTGACTTTCAATTGGACACAAGTGCTTCTGTAACTTTGCTTAATCTTGGCAAGTACAAACAGTTAGGCTCACCACAGCTGTCAAACTCTAGCACGCACCTCATTGCATATAACAGACAGGAAATCCCAGTACTTTCACAGTATAGTTTGCCTGCCACTTACAAATCTCACGCTAGGACAGTGAAATTTACTGTGTTGCAATCAACAGACAGTGAAAATATTTTTGGGTAAGATTCATTTGACTTGTTTGGCCTTAGTGTCCAACACAATGTAGCTTCTGTGACTGTTTTTAATCCAAACGACAGTGTAGCTAGGTTACTTAAGAAATTTCCTGAACTCTTTTCTGATGGACTTGGCAAAGCTAATAATTTTGTAGTGCACATTACCCTGAAAGACAACGCACAGCCTAAATTTTTCTGGACTCGGTCTGTTCCCATTGCTTTAAGGGACAAAGTGGCCAGTGAATTAAAAGAATTGCAAGGCAATCATGTGATTGCTCCAATACAAGCTACTCTGTCAGCAAGTCCATTAGTTTTGATGTCCAAGCCTGCTGATTGCATTCACATTTGTGTTGACTTAAACTACAATCAATCCACAGACAATAACCGACACTTATCCATTGCCTCACCCTGAGCTTGGCGCAGGCCATTACTTTTCTAAGATAGATTTGCATGATGCTTATCTGCAAATAAAATTAATTGAAGAATCACAGAAAGTGTTCATTTTTAATACACTGTTCGAACTACCTTGAAGATAGTCATCTGAGGTCGTACGCCAGAGAAACACATTACAAATTTTCGTACTCTTTTTCAAAAGTTCTTAGATGCAGGACTCGAGAGCCATCTCAAAAAGTGTGACTTTTTCCAAACAGAACTACAGTACTTAGGTTATGTGATAAGCAGTCAGGGTGTGCACCCCCTCTAATTTCATTTGCCTGCAATCCATGACCTACCAGTTCCTCGCAATGTATTTGAACTGCAGTCAGTGCTAGGCAAGTTGACATACTACGTTCGTTTCACTCTGAACGCTTCACAGATCGCTTGTATTGGAAAAATGTGCCTTTCGTGTGGACCAAAGAGTGTCACTACGCATTTCAGAAACTCAAAAATGCCTTGCTCAGTGACAGATGTTTAGTATATATTGATCCTGCCAAACCAGTGATTTTGCAAGTAGACGTTTCCTCAAAGGAATTGGCGCGTACTTTCGCACAGAATTGGTGCACAAAAGACATATTGCTTTTGGCTCAAAATTGTTAACACAAACTCAGCGCAGTTATTCACAAATTAAAAAAGAAGCTCTCATTATTGCGTATGGTCACAAGTTCTATTTAGTGACAGATCACAAGCCTTTTCAGTCCTTGTTTCAAACATCAAAGCCGATTCCTACATGTAATGCTCAAAAATTGCTACATTGGGCTTTGCTTTTATCCCTGTAATATCCTTTTACAACACTGAGAATGAGCACATGTGATTGTCCACTGTAAGATTGTACTGAGATCACACCTTGTTGTACTGAAAGGTTACGCCGATGAGCAAAGTATCGGCGCACTGCTGAGTTCTGAATACTGTTCAATGAGCAAGGCGAAGACGTGCGATGTGATGCAACAAAATCTTCAGATCAGGATCCGCTTCCGTGGTCTGAGCGATTTGTCTGCTATTCAATGGAAAAGATTGCAGCAATTCAAAGCCCTGCGCGTTGATCTGGCAACAAGATGTGTCAGAGGAAAGATCGATGAAAATAATCACCTCTTTATAAAATTTTGTAGTTTTTGCACTTGCTATTATTGCTAGATAGGATGTTGTAACAGTTATTTACTACACATAACCGCCCAGTTAAACAGTTTACTAATTTGCTGAAGGCCCAGGAGAACAGAGAGAATGAAATCACAAATATAAGAAGGGAAGAATCTCTGATTGAAGTCCTTGTTTTTAATGTTACAGATTGTCATATGTGAATGGACATGTACCATGAGGAAGAATAGAATGAAAAAAAAATAATAATAATAAATACTTACACAAAAGCAAGTAAAAGAAAACAATCACAGGAAATGCCAAGGTAAGTATGGCTGTACACACAAAGATAGAAATGCAGCAGTCAGATAAAAGAAAAACAACAAATATTTAAAAATGGGAAGAGTTGGTGAACTTCAATAAGGATTTTTGGGTATATTTGCCATATTTAACAAGCAACTGAAAGCAGTTGAGAAAAATTGCACAGCAAAGCAACTGATACCTTCATACAAGAGTACAGTAAGAGAAGCTGTTGCCAGAACAGGTGCGATCTTTCAAGGTATCTCAGTGTGCAAAAATACATTACTGTATGGGTTAAGGCATTCTGTTCCAGTGCCTGCCTGTCGGCTTGCAGCAGGGCACCACAGACACATGTGGGCAAATAGCTGATGTGTGAGCAGTAAAGCTGCTAGGTAAAAGTTCTCCAGCGGCTGAAAGCACACTGTCAGGGTTGGTCAAGTAGTTCACGCATGTGCAGAATGAATGTAATAGGGCTGCCAAGTTGGTAGCCTATACTGGCTGTGCCTGCTCCCGAGTAAGTTGAGCAGTGCTTGGTAGAGTTGAGACAGCCTGGATTAAGAGGTAACATTTTGTATAAAACCAACAAGAGACAATATTATGAAAAGGATAGATTGCTACTCACCGTATTGTGGTGATGTATAGTTGCAGACAGGCACAACAAAAAGACTGCTTAACAAGTAAGCTTTTGGCCAAACGGCCTTCTCCTGAATTAGACTACACATACATTCACGCAAACACAACTCGCGCACACACATGACCACTGCCTCTGCCTCTGGCTGCTGAGGCCAGACTGCGAGCAATAGCACATGATGGGAGAAGCTATCCTTCCAGGTGGTGAGGGTAAGCCTCCTAGGCATGGTCCTGTTGCGGTAATAGTTGTATTTACTTAATTGCAACATAAAAACACATCGTAACTCATATGACTCCTTTACTAGAAAATTATACAACAGAACAACATAAAAACAAATGAAGAAACATAAGTCCGAGACTGCACCAGAGATAATAATTACAAATGGCAATCACTTGCACACAGCATTACACTGCACTTCACCACTCCCCCCTTAGTGTCAACAGTACTTTCTGTTGAAACGGACATGTCGTCCAGAATGGGTTACAACGGGTTGTGCAGAGGCTGCTGATGGTGCATTAGAGGTAGCGTGAGTCCCATTGGAGTTGGTATGACCTTACACTCCTCAAATCTTCGAACTGACTGATCCAGCTAGTTGCATGGAGTCCTATAGTATAATGTGAAGTCTGAACCAAGGTGCAACTTGGCATTTCTCAGTGACAAATCAATGTCACTGGAGAAAAATGTGGTAAGAGACTGAAAAAATTCCACGATCACATCAAGGATTGAATCTCGGAGCTTTTAACATTTACCTACTTAGCTATCTGGTCTTGCACATAAATCGCAGCACATCGTATACGAGGCCAGCACTGATAGTTCTTTTTGAATGTGAAATTATGTTTCAACAACAGGCATTTGTGAGTATAGGGAGAAGAGACCTATTTGATTGTTGGAATATGAAAAAAGCTTTTGTACTCAGAGTATCCGCAATAACGACTGACATCAACTGAACACATGAGAACTGTGATTACCATTGGAGACACACATGCACATGTATTTATGGCCATATTAAAGGTTTTCTAATACCGTATGATTTAATGTGCTGTTCTTCCTCAGTAGTTACCATCTTTAGCTAACACTGCGCGGTGAATTTTTGTTAAATAGTGTGCCAGATTTAAAAATTACTGACATCGCTGCAATACTATTTTTACTAATTAGGGTTTTAAAACAAGAATTATTTATCTCTGCCTTGAGTATGTACACGTTAAGTGTGGCACTGCTCTTACAACCAGCCTGTGGTGAACTTCATCCAGTGGTGATACACCATATAGAAGGGACACTGTGCCTGATGGGAGAAACAATCTGGCTTGGGTGATGGGGTTACTTAGGTGGAATGGGCCAGAAAGTGGGAGGGATGGCAGGGTAGGGGTGAGGGAATGTGTAGTGCTGACTGTAGGAGCGTGCACTGATAGTTATGTGGCTGTGAAAGCAGTCAAGTGATCTACAAACTTGGGTGCAACTACTGAGCTGCTTTCTACTAGGGTGTGACAATCATCAAGCTGTCTGTCCGCACAAATTGCCACAGACAAACTGTGCCTACAAATAGTCACACCACTCAGTTGTTGAACATGCTGTCCAGCAAAATGTGCTTCATTCAATGGCTGCTTCACAGCCTGCACCATTTGGAGCCTTCCTACCAGCATCAGTTTTTCTGAAATGCACAGGTGCGAACCCTGCCTGCAACATATACTACATCCCCATAAACATCTTGCCCCAACCTTAGTTAATCCCCGTCCTTCCCCTCCTTATCCCCTTCCCTGCTCCCGCTCTAGTACTACAAAGCCTTTTATTCCACAAATGCACCCAACAGCCTTTTTCCTCTTCTCTCCTGCTCCCCTTCCCACCAACTCCTCCCCAAATGTTGGATTGCTTCTCCCATCAGACACAGTTGCAGTCTGTAGTACAGACACAGAAATTGGACGTGTGTGTGCGTGTGTGTGTGTGTGTGTGTGTGTGTGTGTGTGTGTGGTTTTCTACATCATGAGGTGGTCTTTTGGCCGAAAGCTTAGATGTATTGTAGTGTTTTCACTGTGCCTGCCTGTCACTCGTCTCCTCTACATGATGAGCAGCAATATATTCTTTTCCTAAGATTGTTATTAATCCATCCTAGACTTTCCATTTTTAATCCAGATGTGGTGGTATTTTGCAAATACCCATTCAGCTACTTCTGATGTAAAAGTATTGACACACACACACACACACACACACACACACACACACACACACACACACACACACACAATATTATAGTGGTATGCCTGTAAGAAGGTAGCTGCATGATGTATTCTGCACAGAGACAGATATGGATGGAGAATATTTTGTGGCATCGTCTGAGCATTCTGCCATGCTATATGCACTCTATAGTAAGACACAACAGCAGCCTGGTATCTTTATCAGACATAAACTGACGTGAAAATCTAAGCTTAAATGTTCTACACTCAAGTCTAAGTGCATGGTAACAGGTCATCATATTGGAATGAAGCTACCTGCTCAACTGCCATGTGGCAATATGGCCCTTGCTGCTGCACATTGCTCTATCACCGACCTTATTACGTGCACACCACTATAGCAGACGTAGAAATAATTTTTTCACTGATAACAAAATGAGAGAAGGACATTCCAATGTACAAAGAAGAACAGTTATAAATAATGTAAGGAATAAACAGACAGTAACTAGGAGTATATAACATATGTAACAATTACTCTGCATTTGTTTCTACTACTCATGTCAGTAGCCACACTGTAATTGCTCGTTTCAATGACCTAAGTGCTTTCTTCTTACTGTGGATCAATTGCTCACATCCTACTCATTTGTCTCTCATATTTTGCATTTATATAGTATATTATACTTGACATTTAAGCCAAACAATTGTCACATTCATATACATGCACAACATACCTGGAAACAGATCTTGCAAGTGTAGAAATTGCGTTTGAAAACTTCTTCATCTCTGATTTTATTGTAGTCCACAATCACTCTAACAACTGAAGTGAATGGACTGATGTCCAGAACGGCACGTGGGTCTCCTGTTCTGCTTTGCCTTGAAGTGAATGCTATGCCATTTGCTTGTGAAGCAGTTTCTGGCATTTCAGATGACTTTTCCAGAATGTTTTCTTTAGTTTCAGTTTTCCTCTGTCTTATCCCTGCGTTATCTTCTTTAGTACCTGCCAGTTTTATAAATAATAAAATTGTTAAACAACTCAATATAAATTAATGCTTATTTTATTATATCAGGCCAGAAGGTTGTAAACTGAAGACATTTTTCAATTATGCTAGTGAAAATTCCAAATGACATGAGCATACATAGGATTGAAATTAACTTTTAAAAGCCTTTATAACTACATTGCCTGACAAAAAAGTGAAGTACCCAGAAGATACTGTAAAGTGTCAATGTAACTTAGTAATCACACTTAGCACCGCTGGGTCTGGAAATGATTAAAATTGCAAATCTCTGTAAAAGGTAAAATTACCACTGGAGTGTACTAGTGTTGTGTGTTCTTACCAGGCCTGGTCAGGTATATACAGGCTGTGCACAGCATTACTTGTGAAGGACACAGAGATACCATATACTTGTGTGAGACTGCGATAACACCTATTAAGAATATGAAAGGAGCCCCATTTCAGGTCTCCATTTGGCTGTCTGGTCGAATCATGCAATATCCATATTTTTGAGGCATTCAGATGTAATTGTGTCAACACTGGATTGCACTGGAATGTGAGGACAGGCATACACATAGTCAAAGTTGTCAGGTCTGACCGTCACAAGGGAGGATAGCCATACTGTATATCAAGCACCACATTGTAACCTCTTAACATCTGCGCCTGGCATCCAAGAACAAGCAATGGATTCACTGCAACTTGATGTGTCATCCTGCACCACTGGTCAGAGACTAAAAGCAGCCAGACAAGGGAATAAATATCTCATGCACATGCTGCTGCTAACACAGCATAAACGGCTTTGTTGGAGTGGCACCTTGAGGGAGGAAGCACAGACCGCTGATTAATAGCATCACACTGTGTTCAGTGATGAAATGTGGTTCTGCACTTCCCCAGATGACCATCAGTGAATATCGCAGTGACCCGGGAACAGGGTCCATTCTTTCAATGTTTTTCGAGATGCACAGCCTTGTTAACCTGGCATTATGGCACTAGGAGCTACTGGGAGGGGGTGGGGGGTGGGGTGTGTGTGTGTGTGTGTGTGGGGGGGGGGGGGGGGGAGGCACGTTTCTCCAATGTTCTGAATATAATAAGATTATTTTCTTTCAGAACAATCAGTAGAACACATCACTAGTGATCAAAATTATAAACTTTCATGGCTATGTAAGACTTGTTATATGTACGACTGTTTCTCAGTATTTTAGGCCAATGTTCTGTATTTAATGTTTTTGTTCCTGTGGGTGGCCAAAATTCAACAACAGTAGTCACTTCATAACTGAAGCTTCCTTATACTGAGGCCACTGATTACACATCTCACCATGTGCTATTGTACCAAAACAAATCTCAAAAGTCGTGGGTGGCTTTCCTACCTATTTCCGAAATATTCCTATTTCCTGCAACATTTTCCTTTCTCTTGCTGTGCGAAAAAGCTTATCCAAAATCCAGTGTTTCTTATGTCTGCTTTCATTCATCTGTTACTGCCATTTGCTACAAATCCTTTTCTACATTTTTAGTAATTTTTTTCTGCTGTTTCACACTTCTGTGGATCGAAAATAATGTACCATGTAAGGTTACAATTGTCTTTAATACTTCTTACACCCACAGTCTAAGATGCAACTAAATTTTTCTGTGTTTACAAAAATCCCTTAGTGTCAGGTTGTTTTACGTAACGAAAATTGTGTATAAGCTAACATTCACAATGGGAAGTCCTGGACAGAATGACAACAGTAGGGAAAGGACAAGTTGCTACAACCCACATAAAAGGGTTTGAGTTGCCGACAGGCACAATGAAAAAGAATTTCTGAAACAGAAGCACACACATTCACAGCTTACACACAAATGGCCACTGTTGTCTCCTTAGCACCCGGAGACTGTGTGTGTGTGTGTGTGTGTGTGTGTGTGTGTGTGTGGTGGGGTGGGGGGGCGCTATTTCTGATGAAGGGGACAGTCCAAAAGCTGAACATTTCTAGCATTCTTTTTCACTGTGCTTGTTTGTGACCCAATGCCATCTTTATGTGATGAGTAGCTACCTATTCTTTCCATATTGTAACTAAAAATCACAATCACTTTATACATGTGACACAGTCCTCAAGAAAACTTACCTGTATCACTTTCACTAGGTGGCGATGGAGTGTAGGTGTAACGATTTTCCCAGTTTCTTTGGGATTTCCAGTTAGTTCTATATCCTCTTCTTCCTCTGCTTGAGTAACCCCGACCACGAGTGTTGTGGCCTAGCTTCTTGTCTTTCCCATCTGTAGTCAAAAATATATTCCTGAGACTTTTGTTTCCATGTTTGTTTTCATTACTGCTTGGATCAAAAATAACCTTCTGAATGTTCTCTGATCGATGATTGGCAATGAACTTCTGGTTGAAAGTGTACATTGCACTCAGATCTAGCTTTTCTTCATGGCCTAGAAATTTCAGTGCTTCCTCTTTCAGAAACTGAGTCCAAAGGAAAAGTATTTCCATGCCTTTGTTTTCTTCCCATATATCATCTAATTTTCTGCACAATTTTGAAATCTGAAACAAAATGTTAATGTATTTGGTCAAAATTTATTAGTGAGAAGCATGTTTACAGAGAGATACTATTAAAATGTCCAGTGATACTTTAAAACACCCCCCCCCCCCCCCCACATACTTAGGACATTCAATGAGATTATTAGCACTATTGCATAAAATAGAGTGCTTACAGTATCTAATATTCATATTACTAAATGAAACATAATTAAAAGGTCAGTTACAAATGTCTCCTAGTCTGCCACACATTTAAACTTAAGAATAATGCTTTTAAATACTGGTACTAGAGACAGAGAGGAGGGTGGGGGTGGGGGGAGAGAGGGGGAGGGAGGGAGAGAGAGAGAGAGAGAGAGAGAGAGAGAGAGAGAGAGAGAGAGAGAGAGCGCATTTTCTCTGACGTTTCAGCAGATATTTGCAATTTCATTTTTCAATGTGTAGTTGGCGCCACCTCAAACGAATATTGCCCACTATGTGTTTCATCTAACACCCAGCGATGACAGAAAGCACTGGTTTGTTTTTCGTCACAAATAAATTTGTTATTAAAGTGGAATTTCATGTGCCTGTTCAATAGAGCCATGTCAAGCAAGTCATTTTATCAATATTTATTATCAGGGACAGTAAAACACTAAGAATAACCAGTGCTCCAGCAACAACTGAGCAGCACTGCCTCAAGGTGGTAGCAGCCAGTATGGGTGACGGCACTGTTCTACATCTACATTTACATTGATACTCCGCAAGCCACCCAACGGTGTGTGGCGGAGGGCACTTTACGTGCCACTGTCATTACCTCTCTTTCCTGTTCCAGTCGCGTATGGTTCGCGGGAAGAACGACTGTCTGAAAGCCTCCGTGTGCGCTCTAATCTCTCTAATTTTACATTCGTGATCTCCTCGGGAGGTATAAGTAGGGGGAAGCAATATATTCGATACCTCATCCAGAAGCGCACCCTCTCGAAACCTGGCGAGCAAGCTACACCGCGATGCAGAGCGCCTCTCTTGCAGAGTCTGCCACTTGAGTTTATTAAACATCTCCGTAACGCTATCACGGTTACCAAATAACCCTGTGACGAAACGCGCCGCTCTTCTTTGGATCTTTTCTATCTCCTCCGTCAGACCGATCTGGTACGGATCCCACACTGATGAGCAATACTCAAGTATAGGTCGAACGAGTGTTTTGTAAGCCACCTCCTTTGTTGATGGACTACATTTTCTAAGCACTCTCCCAATGAATCTCAACCTGGTACCCGCCTTACCAACAATTAATTTTATATGATCATTCCACTTCAAATCGTTCCGCACGCATACTCCCAGATATTTTACAGAAGTAACTGCTACCAGTGTTTGTTCCGCTATCATATAATCATACAATAAAGGATCCTTCTTTCTATGTATTCCTTCTTTCTATGTATTCCCTGCTAGAAGACTGGTTACTCTGTTTTAGTGTCCCTATTAATATGTATCGACAAAATGAATACTGCACCAAACAAATAAATTGTTTAAAAATAATTCTGTTTGTAAAAGTAAACAAACTGATGCTTTCCGTCAACATTGGGCACCACAAGAAAGATGTGATGACCACTATTTACAGCATGCGTGAAAGAATATCATGTCTGTTTTGCATTTTTAGAGCTATCACTAAACATGATTTCAGCGCCTTGGTATTCTCATAGAACTGAAAGAATGATATGTCTGAAAACAATATGGGGGTGACAGATTTTAGACTCTTGGAATAGGTTTAGCTGGACCTATAGTCTGTGTACACACCATGGGGTCTGGCCTGGACACGGACCACCAAACAAAATGGGAGCAATATATACAAATAGGGTCACTCTCCAGGTATATTCGAGTTTCCAAATGCATTCCTATATTCCTATTTCAAAGCTTGAACTGGATCTCTCTCTCTCGTGTGTGTGTGTGTGTGTGTGTGTGTGTGTGTGTGTGTGTGTCGGAGGGGGGGGGGGGGGGGGGGGGGGGGACGACGACATATTCCTGGAAGAAAAAATTAACAGTTAATTCAGATGGCTAGGGTGGGGCCAGTAATGGCATGTAAAGCCGCACATGTGCATTATATGCTGCACACATGCAGTCCATGGCTCAGTCTGTCTTTACACTACTCAGTATGTTTCGTCTTTGCTCAGTCCTTCTGGGAACTGTTTATGGAAGCAACAGAACCACTGAAACATTGTCATAGGCATTACTGTGCCTAGACCAATGCACTGAGGTAACAAGACTAGAAGAGTACATGTCAGATTGATGGCTGGGAAAGTGCCAAAGCTGCACTAAAATGTGCAGATTTTCCGTCATTGAGATAACACAGGCTAAAATCAGACAGTAGTTGTTCTATCAGAGGACACCTTCCAAGGTGCTTTTTACTTCCCCACTGAAGTGACTGAACATGAGGAATAGTTCCGGGTGAGGGGGGAGTTGCTTTGTTGGTTGATCGTCTTTGGATACATTATCTTCCTGTCTGGAGAAGGCACGTAAATACTACACCGGATGAATCAGAGGTCACTCAAACCCACAGGGCTACCGCTGTACGAAGACGCACCCATTCACCATGAACATATGTCCGAATGAGCATACAGATTCCTCCTCGGGATGTAAGGGGCTGGTACAGTTCCTACAGAAGGGATGGTAAAGTTTGTAGGTAAGGTGTGGTTACCAGAGAACTGTGCAGACTGCCAAGTAGGATGATGGTAAAACGCCCATACATGATCATACTTGTTTGTCAGATTCACTTGTTTCTGCTCACAGGCTTGTCAAACAAGCCTGTACATATACCAGCAAAGTGTCAACTTAACTTCACTTCTGAAACTGACGTTGTTCACATTGTGCAGTACTCTGACTGTAGTGGGAATGGCTACCAATGCAAAGTATTACTTGCATTGACTTTAGCACTGTGTAGAAAGAAAAACAAAACAAGATGCTGGTCCAGGGAATGGTTAAAATTTACAAAAATATATCCATGAAAATGTGCTACGAGAAATAAACATGCAGAACCTGTTATTTACATCAACTTTCTCCAAATGGACAGTTAAACTTTCAAAAACCGAGTTATTTTGCCCTCACACAGAAAAAGGTTACACAAGTAAGAAAAAAATCTCTTCTACTTTGTCCTCTAATGACAGTTCATTAAAATACCACAACATGTGAATATATACACTGTCTGTGGAAGGTCTGGAGAACTTCAACAACTTTTTTTCTTTCTCACTCTCACTTTTATATTGTGTGTTCAAAATTTATCTTCTTAACCACTTCCTGAGTGATATATGGCTTGGAAGGATGCAACACCTCTACCATTTTGGTAATTGCCAGTGATATTTTGTTCTTTTTTCTTTATTTCAGTCTCCATAGTTTTGGAAACTCATGATACAGGGAGATAAATTTTAATCAAACTCTTTTTAAATAGACATGCACAGTGAAACATAAGACAATATCAATGTCTCTTACCTTGTAAAATCTGCCACCAATCAAAATTTCTCAGAAACACATTAAACACACAATATTTGACAAACACATCTAACAAGAGACACGCCACATCAAATATTGGATATTGTGTAAAGAGGAATTGCTGTTACAGTTCAAATGTGCCTGCACTTCTGGTCAGGTGAGTACAGAGTTATAAATACAAAATCAAATAGGGGTAATGCAGGAGTAGATTTAATAACGAATAAAAAATAGGAGCATGGGTAAGCTACTACGAACAGCACAGTGAACACATTATTGTACCCAAGATAGATACGAAGCCCACGCCTACGACAGTAGTACAAGTTTATATGCTAACTAGCACGTAGATGACAAACAGATGGAAGAAATGTATGATAAGATAAAAGAAATTATTCAGTCTGGGAATGGAGACAAAAATTTAATAGTCATGGGGGACTGGAATTAGATAGTAGGAAAAGGAAGAGAAGGAAAAGTAGTAGATGAATATGGAATGGGGTTAAGGAATGAAAGAGGAAGCTGCCTGGTAGAATTCTGCACGGAGCATAACTTAATCATAGCGAACACTAGGTTTAAGAATCATGAAAGAAGGTCGTATACGTGGAAGAGGCCTGGAGACACTGGAGGTTTCAAATGGATTATATAATGGTAAGAGAGATTTAGGAACCAGGTTATAAATTTTAAGACTTTTCCAGGAGCATATGTGGACTTTGACCACAATCTATTAGTTATGAACTGTAGATTAAAACTGAAGAAACTGTGAAAAAGGGATAATTTAAGGAGTTGGGACCTGGACAAACTGAAAGAACCAGAGGTTGTAGAGTGCTTCAGAGAGCATTAGGGAACGACTGACAAGATAGGGGGAAAGAAATACAATAGAAGAAGAATGAGAGATGAAATAGTGAAGGCAGCAGAGGATCACATAGGTAAAAAGACGAGGGCTGGTAGAAATCCCTGGGCAACAGAAGAGATACTCAATTTAATTGATTAAATGAGAAAATATGAAATGCAGTAAATGAAGCAGGCAAGGAGGAATACAAACGTCTCAAAAATGAGATCGATAGGCAGTGAAAAATGGCTAAGCAGGGATGGCTAGAGGACAAAAGTAAGGACGTAGAGGCATATATCACTAGGGGTAAATAGATACTGCCTACAGAAAAATTACAGAGACTTTTGGAGAAAAGAGAGCCACTTGTATGAAGATCAAGAGCTCAGATGAAAAACCATTTCTATACAAGGAAGGGAAAGCAGAAAGGTGGAAGGAGTATATAGAGGGTCGAGGGTCAATACAAGGGTGATGTACTTCAGGGCAATATTATGGAAATGGAAGAGGATGAAGATGAAATGGGAGACATGATACTGCGTGAAGAGTTTGACAGAACACTGGAAGACATAAGTCGAAACAAGGCCCCGGGAGTAGACAACATTCCATTAGAACTACTGATAGCCTTGGGACAGCCAGCCCTGACAAAACTGTACCATCTTGTGAGTAAGATGTATGAGACAGGCAAAATACCCCTCAGACTTCAAGAAGAATATAATAATTCCAATCCCAAAGAAAGCAGGTGTTGACAGGTGTGAAAATTACCGAACTATCAGCTTAATAAGTCACGGCTGCAAAACAGTGACACGAATTCTTTACAGACGAATGGAAAAACTGGTAGAAGTCAATCTCAGGGAAGATCAGTTTGGATTCTGTAGAAATGTCGGAACACGTGAGGCAATACTGACTCTACGACTTATCGTGGAAGACAGATTAAGGAAAGGCAAACCTACATTTCTAGCATTTGTAGACTTAGAGAAAGCTTTTGACAATGTTGACTGGAATACTCTCTCTCAAATTCTGAAGGTGGCAGGGGTCAAATACAGGGAGCAAAAGGCTATTTACAATTTGCACAGAAAACAGATGGCAGTTATAAGAGTCGAGGGGCATTTAAGGGAAGCAGTGGTTGGGAAGGGAGTGAGACATGGGTGTAAGCCTATCCCCGATGTCATTCAATCTGTATATTGAGCAAGCAGTAAAGGAAACAAAAGAAAAATTTGGAGTAGGAATTAAAATCCATGGAGAAGAGAAATAAAAACTATGAGGTTTGCCGATGACATTGTAGTTCTGTCAGAGACAGCAAAGGACCTGGAACAGCAGTTGAATGGAATGGACAGTGTCTTGAAAGGAGGATATAATATGAACACCAACAAAAGCAAAACGAGGATAATGGAATGTAGTCAAATGAAAGCAGAAGATGCTGAGGGAATTAGATTAGGAAATGATATGCTTAAAGTAGTAGATGACTTTTACTATTTGGGGAGCAAAATAACCGATGATGGTTGAAGTAGAGAGGATATAAAACGTAGACCGGCAATGGCAAGGAAAGTGTTCCTGAAGAAGAGAAATTTGTTAACATCAAGTATAGATTTAAGTGAGTAACGCCTGTGACTGGGCAGAGGATGCTGTTTTGATCAAGAATGACCCAGATCTAATTCTGGACAATCCCTCCACCTACCCAAACTTGTCCTCTAAATGTTCAACAAAAAACTGAGGCTTCGTCGTCATGAAAGATTCCCCATCAGCTCTCAAACATACCAGGTACCGGGGCGAATAAGATCCACTGCCATCCTTAGCCTGACATTCTTCCCACGGTGCAGCCGGGGAGGGGAACAATTTGGGGTCAAACTTCTGAGCAACGAATTGAGCTCGTGAATGCTTAGAGACTGCTGGTGTTTCACCACTAGCAAGAGATGATGTACTTCACTTCATCGCGTGTCATCCACCTTGATGTCACCCAATCCAATCAGGGGTCCTCCCCACGGGTGCCACCCAGCCGCAGCAAAGCCCACCTGGCAGGATGGCCATTGCCAGGAGTCCTGATGCCTCAGGGGGATGGGCATCTACCCCTTGGCATACGTGGGGAGTTAATGGCGCAGGTATCAGCAGAGCGATACCTGTGTGGTCAAGGGGCTACAACTAACAGGGTACATGGTGGCCCCACCACAATGGACTGGCTACCCTGCTGGATATCAGGTGCAAAAAAGTCTATGGTCATCATCGATGCAGAAAGCGACACTGCATAGTGCATGGTGGAAAACGCACCCAGGAAGGTGTCCTTGCCGAAGAGACGGAGAATGAGTGGGACTGAAATGCGACGACAAGAAAGTGGGCTAAAGATCTCAATGCACGATGGACACAATGCATCATGTAAGGCACCCTTCCCCAATTGGCTCGCTCTTCGGGAAAATTTTGAAGAATGGAGGTCAAACCCTACAGGGGACCATCACATAAAGGCCGAACCGTGCGAAACTCCTTTTAGTCGCCTCTTACGACAGGCAGGAATACCTCAGGCGGGGGCACAGGATAGATGGTTGATTTGAGTACCCAGTATACTCATATTGGGGGTAACATTGTGATCCCTTCAGAGTGACTGTATCAAATGGGACTGATCTGTTTGCAGGAGACAAATGCCAGCTATGGTATTGTAGTAGTTTGCAGAAAGAATGAGATCTCTCTTCCTGGCTAGCCTCCAGCTGCAACTACAAACCACAGCCCTGTTGAAAATGTACAGGCAGAAATGAAACATACTTGCGAGAGAAGTAGCCTCATCTCGCAATGAGCACCTGCAATCAATTTTGGAATGTTATACTAAATGCCTGGGAGGAGGTAGTCGAAAATGGGAACATTACTTACCTGTCTAATTTATTGTGTACGGTTATTTTACAAATTTTATGAATGTCTGAATTGTATGTTCTTTTGTTGAAAGGTAGGAATTTAAGCTTGCAAGTGACAGGTTGGGTATAATTGGATATAAAGTAGCCAGTGAGTGAGCATGACAGGCAGATGGAAGTGCAGCGCACTACGAACAGTCAGAGTTAATACAGTGAGATAGGCATTCATCAGTGCAATCAATTCTCTGAAAGGATAATTTGTGTAACAATATATTAAATTTTGATCAGCATGGTGTAAAGCTGTCATAGGAAGATGTGTACTGAATTTCAGGAGATTGAAGTGCACTGTTGGGCACTATTACAAAAGAATTGCTAGTTTGATGGAATTGCTAACCACTGTCAAGTTGAAGTCAAGTGTATGCTGTTTATGGATCATTAAATGAAGACTGAAATTATATTCAATCAAAAAATGTTTGTGAAAATAATATTTTTACCCATTTCACCTGACTGTATTAGGTAATGTGACTTTACAGCAAAACAGGGGTGCGTATGCTTGATTATGAGGAAGAGCCTACAAATAATTATACAATCTGAAGCTAAAGGTTCAGTTCAAAAGTTTGTAAAAGTTTTCCACTCAGTCGAAGCTGCAGGAGCCAACTGCCTACATAGCAGTTTGTCACTGAACTACGATGATCTCCGCAGTTTCATGCACACTGTATTATAATTATTATAAACGAAAAGAAATAACAGAACATTACAGGAATCACTGAAGTTTCAGAGACTGGCTGACCTACTACAAATATGTGATTTGTGGTTTGCGTACATGAGGGAGCAGATAATTAATTCAGACTGACGATGATCTTGGTGAACAAATCTTGGCAGTGTATGTAATTACTGGTGTGTGGTGAGATGATTGACTATACAGTTTACATTAACCTCCTGAAGATTAATTACTTTGTTGATATATACTGGGTATATCAAAAAGAATCATCCAATTATAGAAAAATCATAACTTCTATATTATTTGAGATACGCACATGAACAACATACTGTTGGGAAGAGCAAACTCTCAAGTTTACACGGTTCCTGCTTGTAGCAGTAGTGCGTGCCCACTGCAGTTCTAGTAAAATGGAGTCGGGCCAACAAAGCATTTTGTTTTATACATTTTGCACAGTGCAGGTCAGTAATAACTCTTCATCGTAACTTTCATACTATGTATAGTGTGGGTCCTCCTACAGTACAGAGCATTAGATGATGGCATGAACAATTGCGAGAAACAGGTTGTTTGTGTAAAGGCAAATTGCCGGGCCGTCCCCTGGTGTCTGACACAGACGTCAAACACATCCGCCATAGTTTTCACAAGGAGTCTGCAGAAATCTTGTTCACCGTGAAGCTCGACAGCTCAGCATGCCCCTGATGTCACATGGCGTGTGTTGCATCGACGTTTACACATGAAACCATACAAAATTCAGCTACTGCAAGCTCTTTATGAAAGTGATGAACAACAATGTGTGGAGTTGGGTAATTTCATTCTTGGCAAGAGTGAGTATGACAGTATTCTTCCACACTTAGTGTTTAGTGACGAGGCAACCTTCCATTTAAATGGAAAGGTGAACCATCAATGTGAGAATATGGGATACGGCACAACCACATGAAGTTGTAATACAGCATGAGAGGACTCTCCAAAATTTAATGTGTTTTGTGCAGTTTCATGCGAAAAGGTATTTGGTCCATTTTTCTTTGTGGAAAACACTTGTTACGGGAAGCAAATATCGTGATATGGTTGAGAACTTTCCCACAGTTGGAAACTGATTCGAACGACTTCATTTACCAACAAGATGGGGCACCGCCACACTGGTATCTGGAAGTGCAGGAATTTTTAAATCAAAGGATTACTGAATGATGGATTGGTCGCACTGGACCAAATGATTCAGCCTTACATTACTAGCCTCCAAGGTCACCGGAACTGACTAAATCTGATTATTTTTGTGGGGGTATTAGAGGAGGAAAGTTGCTACTCAGCATATAGCAGATGTGCTGAATCGCGATAGGCACAACAAAAAGATTCACGGTTGTAGCTTTCGGCCATTAAGGCCTTTGTCAGCAGTACACACACACACACACACACACACACACACACACACACACACAAACTTGCACACATGTCTGCAGTCTCAGACAACTGAAACCACATTGCGAGCAGCACTAACAGTGCATGATGGGAGTGGTGACTGGTTGGGGTAAGGAGGAGGCTGGGATGGGGAGTGATAGTATGGTCGGGGTGGCGCAGTTTAGACAGAGGGCAGGAGAGAAGTTGGGGAGGGTGGGGTGGGGGGGTAAGTAGCGGAAAGGTGAGAAATGAAAAGAAATTAAAAGACTGGGTGTGGCAGTGAAACGATGGCTGTGTAGTGCTGGAATGGGAACAGGGAGGGGGCTGGATGGGTGAGGACAGTGACTAATGAAGGTTGAGGCCAGGAGGGTTAGGGGAACGTAGGATGTATTGCAGGGTAAGTTCCCACCTGCGCAATTCAGGAAAGCTGATGTTGGTGGGAAGGATCCATATGGCACACGCTGTAAAACAGTCACTGAGATGAGGGATCTCATGTTTGGCAGCGTGTTCAGCAACAGGATGGTCCACTTGTTTTTTGGCCACAGTTTGTCGGTGTTCATTCTTGTGGACAGACAGCTTGTTGGTTGTGATGCCTACATAGAATGCAACACAGTGGTTGCAGCTTAGCTTGTAAATCACGTGACTGATTTCACAGGTAGCCCTCCCTTTGATGGGATAGGTAATGTTAGTGAGCGGACTGGAGTAGGTGGTGGTAGGAGGATGTATGGGATAGGTCTTGTATCTAGGTCTATTATAGGGGTATGAGCCATGAGGTAAGGGATGGGGAGCAGGGGTTGTGTAACAATGGATGAGTATATTGTGTATGTTCTGTGGATGGCGGAATACCACTGTAGGAGGGGTTGGAAGGATAGTGGGTAGGACATTTCTCATTTGAGGGCATGACAAGAGGTAATTGAAACCCTGGCAGAGAATGTAATTCAGTCGCTCCAGTCCCAGATGGTACTGGGGAATGCTCCTCTGTGGCCGGACTGTGGGACTTTGTGAGGTGGTGGGAGACTGGAAAGATAAGGCACGGGAGATTTGTTTTTGTACAAGGTTGGGAGGATAATTACGGTCAGTGAAGGTTTCAGTGAGACCCTCGATATATTTTGAGAAGGACTGCTCATCACTGCAGATGAGACCACCATGGGTGGCTAGGCTGTACAGAAGGGACTTCTTGGTATGGAATGGGTGGGAGCTGCCAAAGTGGAGGTGTTGCTGGTGGTTAGTAGGTTTGATATGGACGGAGGTACTGATGCAGTTATCTCTGAGGTGGACGTCAACATCTAGGAAGGTGGCTTGTTGGGTTAAGTAGGTCCAGGTGAAGCAAATGGGAGAGAAGTAGTTGAGATTCTGGAGGAATTTGAATAGGGTGTCCTCACCTTCAATCCATATACAAAAATGTCATCAATGAATCTGAGCCAAGTGAGTGGTTTAGGATTCTGGTTTTTTAAGGAGGATTCCTCTAGATGGCCCATGAATAGGTTAGCATAGGTTGGCGCCATGTGGGTGTCCATAGTCGTACGCTGAATTTGTTTGTAGGTAATGCCTTCAAAGGAGAAGTAATTGTGGGTGAGGATATAGTTGATCATGGTGACTAGGAAGGAGGTGGTTGTTTTGGAATCCATAGGGTGTCTGGGAAGATAGTGTTGGGTAGCAGTAAGGCCATGGGCATTAGGAATGTTAGTGTACAGGGATGTGGCATCAACAGTGATGAGCAGGCCACCATGTGGTAAAGGGACAGGAACTGCGGAGACTCGATGGATGAATTGGTTGGTGTCTTTTATATAGGAGGATAGGTTGAAGGTGTTGGTCTAAGAGAGCAGAGATTCTCTGTGGCGGCACAGTAACCAGCCACAATGGGGTGGCCTGGCTGGTTGGGTTTATGGACTTCAAGAAGCATATAGAAGGTGGGAGTGCAGGAAGTGGTAGGGGCAAGTAGAGAGATGGACTCTGGGGAGAGGTTCTGGCATGGGCCTAAGGATTTGAGTAGTGACTGGAGATCCTGTTGGATTACTGGAATGTGGTCACTGTGGCAAGATTTGTAGGTGGCAGTATCTGACAGCTGACTGAGTCCCTCTGCCACGTAATCCTTGCAGTTCAAAACAACGGTGGTGGAGCCTTTGTCTGGAGGTAGGATTATAAGGTCGGGGTCAGTTTTAAGATTGTGGACTGTGTTTTTTTTCTGCAGATGTAATGTTAATTTGCATGTTGAGGGATTTGGGGAATGATGGTGAGGCAAGATTACTGGTTAAGAAATTCTGGGAAGTTAACAGGGGGTGGTTTGGAGGCAGCGGGGGTGGATTTCGGTTGGATAGAGGAATGAACTAAGTTAGGCAAGGTTCAGTATTGGTGTGTGTGTGTGTGTGTGTGTGTGTGTGTGTGTGTGTGTACTGCTGATAAACGCCTTAATGGCCAAAATCTATAATTGTGGCTGGCCGAAGTGGCTGAGTGGTTCTAGGTGCTACAGTCTGGAACCGCCCGACCACTACGGTCGCAGGTTCGAATCCTGCCTCGGGCATGGATGTGTGTGATGTCCTTAGGTTAGTTAGGTTTACGTAGTTCCAAGTTCTAGGGGACTGATGACCTCAGAAGTCAAGTCCCATAGTGCTCAGAGCCATCTGAACCATTTTTTCTATAATTGTGTGAATCTTTTTGTTGTGCCTATCGCGACTCAGCATCTCAGCTATATAGAGAGTAGCAACTTTTCTTCTCTAATATTGTTACATCCCAATCTGGATTTTCCATTGTTTGATTTTATTTTTGTGGGGGGTAATAATAGACTGTTTACGTGTCTCTGTTGCCAACAATGATAAATAAACTGAGAGATCGCATAACAGCAGCTGTAGAAGCTGTAACTCAAGACATGCTTGCTGTAGCGTGCGAACAATCTGAATACCGCACTGACGTAAGCTGTGCATCTCAAGGGAGGCATATTTAACACCTATGAAGAGGTATGAAAAAAAAAAAAACTTTTTGAATTTCCCGTTCACCAGAAAACAAAATTCATTACATATGTTTATTAGTTTCAGAAATATAGATGTGGCAAATTGGTTGATTCTTTTTGATACACCCTGTACTTTATTGGTTTAATAGCCACGACATGAAGAGAGAACGACATTCTGAAATTTATTTTGTGGAGAAATTTCAAATAGCAATTTTGATCATGCAGACTGACTGTATGTTTGTACTGTATGAGTGGGTGGATAGGACATACAAATGCATACACCACTTGCAACATATTTATTCGAGATCATTCTGTACTAGAGAGACTTTCCACATACAATCAGATGACCACAATTACACGGCCACATAGTAACTAAGTGGTAGACATCAGTACACAGACACATACCTAACAACTTCACACTAATAATGGCAAGGACAATACATCTCGAAGATACCCCTCCTAAAAGGATGCTGGTGGTCACTGAAGTGTATGACCTTTGAATTTGACAAAGAGGGATTAAATCCAAATCCTACTGTCATGCGCCTGCTTATGAGCCTCTTGAGTCCATCACCAAACTATGAAGTCACTCTACCAAGTTCTGCAATATTCATGTATTTCATACTGCTCTTCTGCACTTGGTGCCATATCTCAACTTTAAGTCCCTTTTCCACAGTACTGTACACTCTTGTGTTACTGGCTCTTGCATAAAGCAATAAAAATTTCAGTGACAAACTTTTGCGCTGTCAAGTGTACATGATAACACTCCAACCTGCTTATAATGGAGTGGCTACTGAGTTTGGATCTCAGCCTACGTTGGGCTTCACCAAGGTCAGGGTGCCACGATGGCTGCACTCAGGTGGCCACCTGCTGCTACATTGGATGCCCTCCACTGCACAGTTCACACAGAAAAAGGAATGCTTGGGAGCAGCACTGAGGTTGACATTAGGAGACTTACAGTGAGAGAACAGGTAGAGACTGCAATTGTGTAACATAAAAAATTGGTGTACTGCAGTAATTCAAAGCTCATGCTTGCTTCTGTGAACTTAAAAATTTCTTGAGCTCACTTTGTGAATTTCTAACTGTTCAGTTAATGAAATAGCAAATTCATTATGTTAACTACAACCACAGTTTAAAACAAGAGGAGTATGCTGTTTCCTGTGGTATGTCTTTTCCATAATAAGACTGAGCCGTTCAATTGGTTTTGATGGTGGCCTACTCCAGCCCTGACAAGTATCAACAGTTACTGGGAATACGGAAGTGTTCAATTTGACCCGTCTGCTTTGACCCATGACGTCATCAATATGGTGGAAATGGCTATTCTACGCATCTCCAATATGGGGCCTATGATATCACTACATAAACACGGCAACAAACACAAAAATACGTATAAATATGACAATAACATCTCCCTCCAAAAATAAAATCAAATTAATGGGACAACCACAGAAAACTGGGGGTTTAGGGAGGGGACAACTAAAATATAGCAGTAAAAAAAAAAAAACCACGATCCCAAAACACACAAGATGAAAAAAAATAAAAAAAAAATAATAATTTTACAAAATCTACAGGAATCAGACACTTCCCTAAAATTGTCAACTGCAGCTGACAATACCAAAACACCAACACCTACAGCAAAAACTACTGAAATTGGAATTAGACATTTCCCTAGACAACAGCTGGTGGTGCCAAAACACCTATAACTACATATAAAAATAAGAAAATTGGAATCAGTCAACTATAAAGGTCAACTATAATTACTTATACGAAAAAACCAACACCAACTAAAAAAAAAAAAAAAAAAACAACAACAACAACACACCACCTCAAAAATTAAAAACTTAAACATCCCTAAGTAAATTAAAACACATTCAATACACAAAACATTACAGCTCGAGAAAAATAGACCAAAAAAACAATTACTTACAACCAACAAATTTCGGCCAGCCATACCAAACACACACACACACACACACACACACACCACACAACGCCATCAAACACAACAAGACGACATCTACAAACACAACCAACTCAAACTCCGTGCCGTAATGATGTCACACACAACAACACCCTTACGTCATGGGTCAAAGGAGACGGGTGGAATCTGACACTTCCGTTAACCCCAGTTACTGACTAATTTCACAAGACATTCTCATGCTCTAATCCCAGTTGGTTTGCATACTCCCTTTTTTCTGAAAAACTGCTCAAAACACGATTAAACGACTTTATTGTACAAAATTACAGGAGTGAAAGATCTTTAGAGCAAGTCTCATGAGGCAAGGCCATCTAGGTGAAGGTTTACTCACCAGCCTCAACAAATCCGCTAGGTATCAATATGGTTTGACTAGATCTGCCTGCCTTGTAGAACCACATAAAATGCATCTTTATTGAAGCTGGGATCAAACAAATGCCTTGTAAAACCACAGGAAGTGAGACCTCTGAACTCCCCAGCTTTATTTGACAATACATTTAAGAATGTGAAGATCTTTCTGGTATCTGATTTTCAGCTCCACACCATGCCAATTTACTACAAAAATGACACATTTTAAGTGTGAGGACTGCAACAAACAATATCAAGTGAGATATGCATTGTAAGTGATGATCAAAATTTGATGTTGGCAGTTTATTAAATTAGTTACATGTTTGTAAGCTCATTTCAAAGTTTTCTTCTGAAATAATGTAGTATGAGTGAGTTTACTATTTTTCAGACCACCACATGCAACTACAGTTAAAAACTAGTTTTTTTTACAGGCTAACAGTTTTAAAATGAAAATTCATATACGAAATAGGAGTAAAAGAAATGATTTCAGGTTAGATTTGAAACATGCTTTGCTACCTGTCACACATTTTATGTTATTGGCTAAATTTTTGAAAAAAACTGTTGATGCATATTGGACTCCTTCCTGAGCCACTGACACCTTTGTTAGCAGGTAGTAAATGTCATTTTGACCATTGCTGAGGTATGGACACGACTATTCGTCTCAAAGTGCTGATGAATATATTTGACACAGCTAAGTGGCTCCAAGTTTGTGTTACATGCTCATGGGGTGGTTCATCCAATAATGTATGTCTGCAGAGGAGGAAGTAAATATGTTTACAAACTAGTTTTTTAATTTTTTTATTACTGTTATAGAGAAGTTATAGAAGATTTTACTTACAAGTGCGCACATGCACAAGATTTCAATTAATTGTGGCTATAATGACTATGTCTATCAACTACGACTCTGTAATGAACTTATTTGTGTTACGCTGCTCTAGATCACTTTTAGTAAGTGACTAGTAACATAATGTATGTATATTAATTCAACAATAACAGTATTACTTTACAGGCAAACTACCTTCATGCATTAATCAGTAACCCAACCTACTTGAGAACTATCAAAAGAAAATTTTTCTCCACCCTGTACAACTGATTTTTAACTGTGGACACCCAGGTTAGTTACAGTATAACTGCTTTCCTAGCGTTAGAGATGCAGGTATCATGAAAAATTGAACATAGTGTGAACAGTTGTGTTGGTTTCATGCGAAGTACAGAAGTTCTTTCCTGCATTTGTTTTGTAATTATTTATACATGCAAGACGTACTACATACCTCAATCTTTCTCAACCATTTGCACGATAATGTGAAATCCGGTGGATTCGTCGATGGGTAATCGGGAGGTAAGCTGAAGTATAAAACCAATGGTGGCAAGTACCTGATACTAACTTCGGTGACTTCATTATCTGCAAAACAGTTGAGTTTCACAGCATACCATAACACTTATTTTAGACTAGCAGCAGACATTGCATCACAGTACCTTCTTTCCTTAGGTCACGATAAATGATTTTAAAATCAGACGAAATATCTGGGTACGCATAGAATTGTCCGCCAGATTTACCACTGTCTTCTATAATTTTAATTTCTTCTGCATTATATATGCTTTCCAACGCAGAAAGTTCATTTTCTTGACTTTCTTTATCTGACATCTGTATATTTAATTTTCTTAACTGTACGACCGACTTCTGCTGGTCTTAACATTTGCTTACTGCAGAGTGCAGACTCTTTGATCCGCCGCCGTTTGTCGTAGCACTATTGTCTTATCATTGTTCTCTCGTTCGTTGTCGAAAATAAATATGTTGTACTTACCCGGATATCAGTTGTGATGCACACTGTGCTGGAATCTAATTCCTTAAACTTCAAAAACTTCGTGCCGATTAAAATGATGCGTTACATAATTCTTCTTGAATTGTCGAACAACAAGCAAATACGACAAGTCTGGGAAATTTAATTGTATCCGTTGGCTCACCTGACTACTATTTTACCCGCGCTTTGCATCGAAATACACCGTGGCGGGTAGTTGTGTACGTTAGGCGAATAAGCGGCAAACGTAGGTTTTTCCGAGATGGTTGTTGAAAGATCTGGTAAAATGTTTGTTTTGAAGAGAGGTAAGCTTGTAAATACACAAATAAAATTACATAAGCAGCAAAATAATTCGCATTTGTATGTTATTTTTACGAATATCAATGACTGAATTCTTCACTGTGTAGTTTTAAAGGATTACCATCATATTTTTTTCTTTTTTTAAAAAAAATTGTTTTACAGGAAGATGCACTCCATATAGATTCATAATACATAATTCTAAGGTATCATTGGAAGAGCACATACGATGTAGAACACTCATTCATATTTGTTAGAAGTAGTCATAGTGGCACGTATGCAGGGTCGTTTATTCAGTCATCTTCGTTGACTAGTAGAGAATAAACAACTGTTGGAGTGCTGATTTCAGGAATATCGTCTGTCGTGAACCAGTAAGATTAGACCATCTAAAATCGTTAACGTACTTTACCTGACTCAACAACAGTGTGGGGTGTGTTAAGAAGTTGCACTAACGGCCTTACTCGTCAATTAATATTACCTGGCTTTTAAGTAATCTCAGACATCGCCGAACCATTGGTAACTAATTAGGTAGAGGATGAGGGAAGACGGGAAATTTTTCAGCGGTTTTGGATGTTTCTTAAGCTGTTTTTTCGCAGCCAGTTGCTTAATATTCTTTAATTTGTGAAATGATGCTGCTTTAACGTTACTGACAAAGCGAACTTGGGAAAGTATAAGTGTAGAAGCACTATGGGACATTGGCTTGCAGGTAGAACTGGTACTCGCAGTTTAAGTGTGAAATCAAAGTAACTGTGTTATTTACTTTTATTTTAGGAGGATTAGTAATAGTGTGTTCCCAAAGTTTCCCATTAACTGTGGCTGTTTAAGTTACTGTTCAGATTTGACGTTTCCAGTGTCTAAATAAATATAAGTGTTAACCTAACTTAAAAATGTTTCTAATCTTCTTTTACTGTTGAATTCGTGTTACTTTTGCCAGACTTAGGTCACAAACAACAGATAATGAGGTGGCAGTGAACTGGGGGACTTAACATATATGCCACACTTTTTTTTATCATTATGTAGCTCTACTAATTAAATTGGGGAACCGGAAACAAATGGAAAAGATGGTTTTCTTATAAGGTCACCTATTAAAACTCCAGTTGCATATAGGTTAAGCTTTTCTAACCAATTCACTTGGGTCCAGCACGTAGCAAAGATAGGGCCTATACTTAAAAATTGCTCAAGGTCTGCCCCCACACTTCCTGAATACAAGCACACAACTTGCACCAAATTACATGACACAGCCCTGCTGTACATTTTTAAAGTCACGGTTGTCAATAATAAAGTGCTGTATCTTTGTGTGTTGGATTGTTAGAGGGATGATGAAACCATTACAAAGTATAGTTTTTTGGAAATGCAAATCCACCATGGATGTAACAAAAACAACACTAATTTATGTAACAATCACACCACAAATTATGTACATGATCATTCAGAAATATTAGTATTAGAGCTGTACATCCTTGCTGATGCTAAGAACTTGGCATGGTTTGGAGTCCCTGTGCCACATTGTCTTTAACTGTTGTGCCAAAGAGTTAGTGTCTCTCGATATTTATTGGCAAAATCTGCCTCCAGGTGATTTGAAGTAGTAGTCACAAAGGATCAACAGGTTGCTGGAGAATTGTGATGAACTCGTGGGTGACCATATCTCAGGTATGTCTGATGGGCAACATGTCAGATGAGTGGAGAACAGTGGTACCCATTATTCTCCAAAGGAGGCTGGCCATAAGTAACTAAGTATTGCTGAAATATAGCAAATGGGCCGGCCGCAGCAGCTGAGCGGTTCTAGCTACTTCAGTCCAGAACCACGTGACTGCTACAGTCACAGGTTCGAATCCTGCCTCGGGCGTGGAAGTGTGTAATGTCCTTAGGTTAGTTAGGTGTAAGTAGTTCTAAGTTCTAGGGTACTGATGACCACCAATGTTAAGTCCCATAGTGCTCAGAGCCATTTGAACCATTTATAGCAAATGGATTTAACTTTTGAGATGATCAGTACCTCAAGCTCTAAACCTTTCTTGAAATGTCAATTGATCAGTGTGACCACATAATGCAGAAGTGGGGTGTGACCACATAATGCAGAAGTTGAAGACACATTTTATGTCCAGCATAACCTACCAATACTGAGTAGTAGCTTCATCCGGTGATGTAATGACGTGGCATGTGAATCCATACATGCACAAACAGGAAAGAGAACTGAACACTGATTTTTTTTTTTATTTATATATATTTTTTGGAATGTAGGCCTAGGTTGTGATGACAGATCTTTAGTGTATTGTCAGACTTATGTTACTTTGAGGTGAAGTCCTATTTGTAGCTCCAATTAATCCACATGTTGTACCCTTTGCTGGTAAAAATCATCACGTTAAGAAATTGTATTCTGTAGTGCTCAGTGGAAACTGTCAGAAATGAGTCACTGTGTTAGGTCCTAACATGTATGCAACATGCTTTATAGTAGGCCTATGGTATGAAGGGGAAATATGTGAAATAATTATGCCTACTTTATATATTTGAGTCCACCAATAGTCATTCATTTGCCCATTGCAGCACTGGTCATTTGTTGCTTTTGGGCATTGGAAGCCTACGCGGTTAACATTGAGGGCAAAGCTGTAGGCCTGCACTCCCTTAGTTGCTTATTTATAGCACTCTGCAATCTTTTAGTCAGATAGTATGAAAATCAGTTAACAAGATACCGTACAATACTGTGAACTGCACAATGAAGAGCTATTGAAAAATCAGAGAGTAGAAGTTTATCATTCAAGTTTGGTATAATCTTTTAGTCTTCCTTTTTTAGAGTGGTGGGTGGGGCATCAGCTTGAGTAGGGCGGATGGTAGAAAGGGTTTTGTATCACGTAAGGCACAGTGCTCACCTCTCATTTTGTGGCTTAGGCCCTGCATCAAGTTTTTTCTTAATCTATAATTTTGTGGTGTTTTACAGATGGAAGGAAAGAGGAAGTCCATTTTGACAAGATCACATCCAGAATACAGAAACTGTGCTATGGATTGAACATGGATTTTGTGGATCCAGTAAGTGGTATTCTGTTGTTTTATATAGTGTAGAACAATATATTTTTGTCTAGAAATCGTGTGTTCGTGTCGTAATTGAATTTGCATTGGCCATAAATTTTTTTACAACTTTGAAATTCACTGCTGAATTTGTTTTCCTCAGTAACAGGTCTCACATGTTTTTATGAGTTTAAAACACACATAAAAGTGTAAATACCTATTACAGGGTGGATACGGCCTGAGAGATACGGGAAAAACCCGGGAATTTTTTCATCCGGGAAAAACCCAGGAATTTTGTAGAAATCTGGGATTTTTCATTGTTTTAGATTTTAGTTAAATTTTTGTAGGTTTGATGTGTAAGATTTGATACGCTGACAAAGAACTTTAGCCCACTACTGCTGAATAACACTGCAGCAATGAAACATAAATCTGAGAATAACACCAAAATAAAAGTTTAATTGCATAGAAAATGGGTAATTTAGACAATGCACAGACCAGTTTGCCGACACCAAAAAGTGTCAAAAGGCTTTATTTAGGTCAAAGATTATGCTGTACGTCCTTAACAACTAACGTGCATTCAATGTGTGTGACGTCACAATTGTTTACATTTGTAACAGATCACTGGAAAATATTCCGAATAGTGGCTTGAGAAGCGTTACTTTCAAAGTAAATTTCCACACAAGATGATTTATGTTACGTGTGAGAATGTGCAGTGAATTTCTTAAATCACAGGGCATTATAACTCTCATTCAAAACGTTATACTTTGAGGATCAGCCATTTGAAAAAATTCAGGCCCAGAATATAAGTCATTTATGCCACCATTTAAAATTTTACCGGCACATTTGTATTTGATATGACTTAACGTGTAACACATGCTAAAAGAAGATCGAGCTTCAAGTTAGTTTTCATATTTAATGTTGTTCTTTCATAGATAAAAAATTATGCAATCAATGGCAAAAAGTATAATTGACCTTCAAAAAAGTGCATAATGTGTTACTGAGCAATGTCACAAGTCTCTTCATGCAATAACACTTCGACTTTTCTATAGTATAGAAAAGATGAAGTGTTCTAGCATGCAGAGCCATACCAGTTCGCTTCTTATCTACTCTTTTTGCCGGTGAATTGCCTCTTCGTCTCTGAACAGCTCTAACGTTCGCTACTACTTCTTTCTAACTAATACTATGAATGGGCAACAGAAGGCAGCACCGGTCAAGCGACAGGTAGCGGGACATCCGTACCTTGCTCTCGTACGAAATTAGTCCAGTTTTAGAGCGAAAACCTGTGTCAAGCACAGCTACTACATTCCCTGCTCTAAAATTTGCTTTCAGTAAGGACAAGTATGTCTTCTACCTCTTCCATTCCTTAATTTTTCTGATTTTATTATTGTTTTTATATAAATACAAAATCTTGCCGTTTAACCATTGTTAAAGACCTTTAATTACTTTCTTTCGTTTTAGAATAATAAGAGATTTTTTTCCGTAAAATTTGTCCCGAAAGTTTTGCAGATAATAAAGTGACTTATGTCACAATGACTAAATTAAGACTCATCTACGAGCTTGCCACTTTTAGTGAGGAATACCCAGAATCTTTTTCACAAAAAAGAGCTACTTCGAGAAAAGGGGCCAAGGGTCACTCCATCGTGTAGAATACAATGAAAATCGAAAGAAAGAAATGTCAAGAAAGAATCGATCAGATCCAGTCCAATCCTGATGGTCACCTTGACCCAGTATCTTGAATGACAGGCCTTCTTTTCCATTAGTAGCCTTTCCTCTGCACCGTTCTTCTATTTTGTCAAATAAACCTTTGTAATTGTAAGGTTGCCAGAAGGAAGACGACTTCTTTTCGCCTTCCCAATCTTTGCATTATCCTTGTCAGACCCTATGCTCCTTCTGGACCCATCTCCGTGCCCTACAGCTCCTAATCCAGTGAACGTCCCCACTGCAGGACGTGCCTAATGCACCCTCCTACCACCACCTATTCCAACCTTGTAACTGACAAAACATATAATATGAAAGGGAGAGCCACCTTTGAAACGACACGTCATATACCATCTGTTGTGTAAACAATGTTTTCAGCCTTTTACATTGGCACGACCACCACCAAGTTATCTGTTAGGATGAATGGGCATAGGCAGGGGGTGTATACTGGAAACACGCAATATCCTGTAGCTGAGCATGCTCTACAGCGTGACAGTCATGACCTCGGTGCCTGTTTCACCACATGCGCCATCAGCATTCTTCCTCCAGACACCAGTTTCTCTGAACTCCGCAGGTGGGAACTAGCGCTACAACATTCCCTTGGTTCTCGCCACTTACTTGGCGTTAATTTACTTGAACTTCTTCCATGTCAACGTATCTTCACAGTAACTGATCCTTTCTTCACTCTGTTTTAGTTTTCCACATATTTCATTTTATGACTTGTCTATTATTTTATTTTTTTTTTCTCCCTCTCACCTCTGTTGCATACAGTGCACTTAGCTTTTCACTCTTATTAACTCATGCATGATGTTTTAACTATAACCTGTCCTAAACTTCTCCAGTCCTTTTCCTTCACCCCTCTTCATTGGAATCTTCAACGTTTCTGCCAGAGGAAGGAGCCATGGCTCTGAAATCTTGCATAAGTAAAACCTTTTTTTTATATGTGTGTTCTTCGAATGCTGATTGGTGATTTTTTAGCCATCCAGTTGAATTATATTGTTAAAAATTGGTTAAACTCTTATAATATTGGTGGTGGGTTATATACTACAGCACATATTGTTTTGAAAGAAAGAAGTGAAACATGTAGAAGCTCTGTCAATGTAGTGACAGATGAGACTGTTAAAGATCAGATGAATTGATCATCCAAGGGACAAAGTGGTTCTGCAATGAATAAATGAGAAAAAGTGCTTGTAAAGAACATGGGAAAAATGAAGTGGTTTGGCACATTGTGACATGAATAATTACTGAAAATTTTAATTGATGGATGGAGAAAGGAGAACACACACACACACACACACACACACACACACATTACAGAGCCACATTTGATGGATTCCTTCATGTTAGTATTCATATTTAAACATTCAGTTGTACAGCAAGCAGTACTGAAACACCATAAAACGTGAATATATCGTACATTTGTGACAAGCCAGTGCAAACGTAAAGTAAAATAAATAACATGAATATCTGTCATTTAGTTATGTGTGCATTCAGCAAAATAATCACAATTAACAAATATCATATCTGTAATTATCTAAAATACATTTGGACTGTGCTTGCAGATCTGTGGCTTATGACTGAAGTGTCACATCTAACATCTTGTGGGGTATCACTAAGAATATAAATCATTAATTTGTGTGTTAGCGTGGGATTATCATTTAGGACATTACCTATTATAGTTATTGCACATAGTGGTTTCACATGCAAGAAGTTCAAGTGAATAAAGGCAATGTGTTCGGAGCTAACATAGCAAAACTAGCATAATTAACAGACAAGACAAAACTTTGTATTCCCAAGTATGAGAGACCCCCCAGGGGGCTTGCCACTCTTTGGTGGGTTCATGCTTGGCTGCCACGGGGCCCCAGTCTTTGCAGCATCTTTTCACTTCTGTGGTGGATGTCTATTCTCTTGCTGTTCTTTATCCCTTCCCTTGGGGAACATCTCTCAGGTGTTATTTGGAATGTTCTGCATTGTCTGTCACTAATGTAAGAACAGTCTCACCACTGTTTTTCATTCCTTTACCTTTCTCTGTTTCCCTTCTCCTCTCGTTCCTCCGCTGCGGGGTTTGAGGGTCCTTTTTTCGTCTTCCCCCCTGTGCACTCCTGAAGGCCAGCCCATGCGTCTGACGCATAACAGGTGACTGGGTAATGCGTAATTCCCAACCCCGGATCGACAGGTAGGGTTCGCACATACCCCTGGCACTGGCCAGGCCCAGTGATTACCTGAGCTGCAACCTTCGGTCCCTCTGTCAGGTGTTCAGGACGTGTGGCCTGAGGTGTGAACAATCACCTAAGGTGGGTGTGTCCACTTGTGATGGGGGCCCCCAGTTAGAAGGAGTGCGTCATTGGAGACGCCATCATCTTTCCAATCAACGTCTACAAAACGTAAATGTAATGAGGCTAACAATTCAAAGACCCTTCCCACTGCACCACGGTTCCTCGTGGTCTCATGCACAGAAGACTGTCAGTCCTTCGCCATGGTAAATACGTTTATTATTCAGAAAGGTGTTGATGCATTTGCTGGCCCTGTGAAATCCTACTCTCGTTTATGGAATGGCACTTGGCTTTTGGAGACTATTGGGATTCTCAAGCACAACAACTGCTTGTTGCCTCGCTTCTCCACGGTTACTGTGTTCGTTTTGAGGGACATAGAACTCTGAATTCTTCCCGTAGTGTAATTTACACCAGGCTGCTTGACGGTCTAACAGAGGCCAAAATCCAATCTTACCTCTCTGATCAGGATGTCATTGCCGTCCATTGGGTGATGCAAAAGGTAGATTCCTCCATAGTGCCTACCTGCGCTCTTTTTCTCACCTTTGATAGAGTAGAGCTTCCATCCGAGATCAAAGCAGGCTACGAAATTATCACAGTCCGACCATACATCCCGAACCTGATGCGCTTCTACCTGTGCCATTGTTTCAACCACACTAGAACATCTTGTCAACACCCTGCCAAATGTGTAACCTGTGGTAGGGATGCACATGAGGGCGATTGTCTGCTTCCTTCTCCCCACTGTATCAACTGCAATGGTGGCCATGCCACCTCCTCTTGGGATTGCCCATGTATCTTGATGAGTGGGATGTCCAAGAGATGCGGGTAAAGGAAAAAGTGCCTTGCACAGTCGCTCGCAAGTTATTGGCTAGTCGCAAACCCTGCGTTCTCGTGTCTGGCACTTATAGATAGTTCTGTTCTTGGAGACTAATGCCCAGCATCCCCTTTGGGGCTCTCCAGCATCCTGCCCGAGAGGCTCCCTCTTGACCTTTTCAACCACCTCAATTTAGTCCGCTTAAATACTGGTGTGCCTACCTTCCTTTCAGACACAACGCATACCTATTCTCACTTGGACCTCTCAATATCCACTATCCAACATCCACGTTGGTTCGCGTGGTATGCTCTGTCTGACACATACTCGAGCGACCATTTCCCCTGCGTAATCCGTCTCCTACATAACACCCCTTCTCCATGTTACACTAGCTGGAAGATCTCCAAAGCCGACTGGGGGCTTTTCACCTCCCTGGCGACCTTCCATGATCAAAACTTCTCCAGCTGCGATAGTCAGGTCGCATACCTCACGGATGTTATTCTCACTGCTGCTGCATATTCCATCCCTCGTACTTCCTCTTCTCCATGTTGAGTCCCAGTCCCCTGGTGGACTACAGCATGCAGCGACGCTATTCATGCTCGGCGACATGCTTTATGCACCTTCCAATGCCACCCTACGATGGCGAACTGTATCAGTTACAAACGGCTCTGTGCACAATGTCGTTGTGCTATCAAAGAAAGCAAAAAGGCTTGCTGGGTGGCTTTCACCGGATCGGTCAACAGTTTTACTCTTTCTTCGGTTGTGTGGGGTGGCCTGTGCCGGCTATCTGGCACCAGGGTCCACTCCCCGATTTCTGGCCTAACTGTAGCGAATGAAGTCTTTGTGGATCCTGAGGATGTCTCAAATGCCTTTAGCCACTTTTTTGCGAAGGTTTTGAGATCTGCCCATTACCACCCTGCCTTCCTCCCCGGAAAACAAGCATAAGAGGCATGGCCACATGTTTTCCAGTCTTTGAATCGTGAAAGTTTCAATGCCACCTTCACCGTGCGGGAACTCGAAAGTGCACTCGCCCAGTCCTGATCCTCTGTTCCGGGGCCGGATGGTATCCATATTCAGATGCTGATGAACCTTTCTCCTGCAGGTAAAGGCTTTCTTCTTCACACCTATAATCGCATCTGGACTGAAGGTCATGTTCCCACACGCTGGCGTGAAGCAATTGTTGTTCCCATACCCAGACCAGGAAAGGACAAATGCCTTCCTTCCAGTTATCGCCCCGTCTCCCTTCCCAGCTGCGTCTGCAAGGTGATGGAGCGCATGGTAAATTCTCGATTGGTTTGGCTCCTTGAATCTCGATGCCTCCTTCCCGATGTCCAGTGTGGCTTTCGTAGGCGCCGCTCTGCTGTTGACCACCTAGTTATCTTCTCGACCTTTATTGTGAACAACTTTTTGCATACGCGCCAGATGGTGGCTGTGTTCTTAGATTTGGAGAAGGCTTATGATGCCTGTTGGAGGGCGGGCATTCTCCGCACCATGCGCACTTGGGGCCTTCACGGTCGCCTGCCTTTTTTTATTAATGCATTTTTAATGGATCGAATGTTCAGGGTACGTGTGGGCTCTGTTTTGTCAGATGCCTTTCGCCAGGAGAATGGGGTGGCCCAGGGCTCCGTTTTGAGTGTGGCCCTTTTTGCCATAGCTATCAATCCAATAATGGATTTCCGTCCAGCTAACGTTTCAGGCTCCCTTTTCGTGGATGACTTTACTGCAGTGTTCTCTGACTTTACTGCAGTGCTCAGAGAACATGTCTCCTGGAGTGCTGTCTTTAGTTTTGTCTAGACTGTCTATATTCCTGGAGTGTCAGAATGGTTTCCGTTTTTCTGGTGAGGAAACGGTCTGTATGAACTGGCGTTACAAACAGCTTCTTCCACCATCCTTACATCTTGGTCCCGTTGCTCTGCCATTCGTGGAGACAACAAAATTTTTAGGTCTTACATTTGACAGGAAACTTTGCTGGTTTCCACATGTGTCTTACTTGGCTGCTCGTTGTACCCGTTCCCTAAATGTCCTCCGTGTTCTCAGTGGTACGTCATGGGGAGCAGATCGAATGGTCCTGCTTCACTTATATTGGTCCATTGTCCGATCAAAGCTGGATTATGGGAGCTTTGTCTACTCTTCTGTCCGGCCATCCATCTTATGCTTTCTAGACTCTATCTACCATCGGGGGTTACGTCTGGCAACTGGAGCATCTACACCAGCCCTGTTGAGAGTCTGTATGCCGAAGCTGCCGCATTACCACTAAACTACCGGCGCGATATGTTGCTTTGTTGGTATGCCTGCTGACTGATGTCAATGCCTGACCACCCGTCGTATTTCTCCTTCTTTGACGACTCTCTAAACCGCCAATACGGCCTGTATGTCTCTGCCCTGTTACCTCCTGGAGTTCGCTTTCGTCGCCTGCTTCAGCAACTTTATTTTAGCCTCCCTACGACTTTTCGAGTGGATGAGAGCCCGACGCCACCTTGGCTCCAGACTCAGGTTCGCGTGCACATTGAACTCAGCTCGCTCCCAAAGGAGAGGACCGCGGATTCGATATACCGCTTGAGGTTTGTCAAACTTCTTTCGAGGCTCACTAATAATGTCTTCATTTACACAGATGGCTCAAAGACTACTGCTGGCGTCAGATGTGCCTTTGTCATTGGGGATGATACCTTTCAATTCCAGCTCCTTGACCAGTGTTGAAGCTTTGCAGCTGAGCTTTTTGCTCTCTATCCGACTGTTCAGTATATCCGCCGCCATTGTCATTTTCCATATGCCATCTGCTCTGATTGTTTGAGTGCAATTCAGAGTCTCCGTGACCCATATTTGCACCACCCTCTCATGCAACGAATTCAACGGTCCCTTCAGTCGCTAGCTGATACAGGCGCTCGTGTCTTTTTTTTTTTTTTTTAATTCCTGGCCACATTGGTGTGCCTGGGAATGAAGCTGCTGATGCTGCAGCCAAGTCTGCTGTCCTCCTGCCTCGGACAGCTTCCTTTTGTGTCCCATCAACTCATGTTAGTGGGGTTCTTTATCAGCGCGTTTCATCATTGTGGCATGAGGCTTGGTCCTCTCTCCATGAAAATAGCTTAGGGCCATCAAACCGATCCTGACAGCTTGGATGACGTCCTCACGCCCTTCCCGACGAGAGGAGGTCATTTTGGCCATTGTGGATTGGGCATTGCCGATTTAGCCACCGCTACCTGTCGTCCAGTGACCCGACCCCGCAGTACCCCTGTGGTCATCCATTGACGGTGCGCCATGTTTTATTGTCCTGTCCCCGTTTTATTCACTCTCGTGTTTTGACGGACTTGTCCAAAGAGATCTCTTTTGTTTGTCTGCGTCTTTGTAAGTACTTTCTGGTGTTGCTCCCTTGCGTTTTTGTATACTACTAGTGCACTAACGTTTGTGACTGGGCGCTAATTACCTTATTAATTGAGGAGGCACTACCCCACCACTTTGTACACATTGCGCCCAAGTTTTAACTGTCCACCACTTACCGACAAAATGCCCATTTTTTTTTAACTGTTTACGTTCTGAAGGTGGCAGGGGTAAAATACAGGGAGCGAAAGGCTATTTACAATTTGTACAGAAACCAGATGGCAGTTATAAGAGTCGAGGGACATGAAAGGGAAGCAGTGGTTGGGAAGGGAGTAAGACAGGGTTGTAGCCTCTCCCCGATGTTGTTCAATCTGTATATTGAGCAAGCAGTAAAGGAAACAAAAGAAAAATTCGGGGTAGGTATTAAAATTCATGGAGAAGAAATAAAAACTTTGAGGTTCGCCGATGACATTGTAATTCTGTCAGAGACAGCAAAGGACTTGGAAGAGCAGTTGAATGGAATGGACAGTGTCTTGAAAGGGGGATATAAGATGAACATCAACAAAAGCAAAACAAGGATAATGGAATGTAGTCTAATTAAGTCGGGTGATGCTGAGGGAATTAGATTAGGAAATGAGGCACTTAAAGTAGTAAAGGAGTTTTGCTATTTGGGGAGCAAAATAACTGATGATGGTCGAAGTAGAGAGGATATAAAATGTAGGCTGGCAATGGCAAGGAAAGCGTTTCTGAAGAAGAGAAATTTGTTAACATCCAGTATTGATTTAAGTGTCAGGAAGTCATTTCTGAAAGTATTCGTATGGAGTGTAGCCATGTATGGAAGTGAAACATGGACGATAAATAATTTGGACAAGAAGAGAATAGAAGCTTTCGAAATGTGGTGCTACAGAAGAATGCTGAAGATTAGATGGGTAGATCACATAACTAATGAGGAAGTATTGAATAGGATTGGGGAGAAGAGAAGTTTGTGGCACAACTTGACCAGAAGAAGGGATCGGTTGGTAGGACATGTTCTGAGGCATCAAGGGATCACCAATTTAGTATTGGAGGGCAGCGTGGAGGGTAAAAATCGTAGAGGGAGACCAAGAGATGAATACACTAAGCAGATTCAGAAGGATGTAGGTTGCAGTAGGTACTGGGAGATGAAAAAGCTTGCACAGGATAGAGTAGCATGGAGAGCTGCATCAAACCAGTCTCAGGACTGAAGACCACAACAACAACAACAACACGTTCCTTTAGGGTTTGCCGTCTGAGTTATCAGCCGTTTTGGCAAATGATGCGCGGGTTGTCGACTGCGTTTTACTTTCTATCCACCAAAGGCCATTTAATTTGCAGTCTTGGACCTCCGTTTCTATATGGTGTCTTTTTAGCCCTTTCCCCATGTCCCTGTTTTTCACTGTCTTCTCTTCTGTCAATTTGGGATGACATATAGTCGTTTTTTTAACTCCTCTCTGTCTTTGTGTTCTATAGTTTTGACTTGGGTGCATACGATCCCAGTTGTGTTTGCTCCCTAAAGCAAAACAAAACAAATCAACCTTGACTTTGGAAGTAAAACTTTGCAATTTGATCGGAGTAAAAACCCCAAGAGATTTTGCTTGTATGTAAAATAAGTAAGTGGGTCAAAATCACCTATTCATTCACTCAGTGACCATACTGGCACTGAAACGAAAGATGACAGAGAGAAGGGTGAAATAATGAATCCGGTTTTCCAAAATTGTTTCACCATGGAATATCATAACATGGTCCCTCCTTTCAATTGTCATACGAATGTCAGAATGGCAGATATTGAGATAATCCATCGCGGAATAGGAAAAAAGCTACAATTGCTTATCAGTGGAAAGGTGTCAGGACCGGATGAGATACCCATAAAATTCTACAAATATTATGCAAAACAACTTGCTCCCCTTCTAGCAGTTGTTTTTCATAGATTGCTTGAGCAACGAAGGGTACCTAGCAACTGGAAGAAAGCGCAGGTCATTCCCATTTTTAAGAAGAGCTATAGGACAGATGCACACAATTATAGACCTATATTGTTGACATTAATCTGTTGTAGAATTATGAAGCATGTTTTCTGTTCAAGAACTATGATGTTCTTGGAGAAGGAAATTCTCCGCTATAAAAATCTACATCGATTCAGCAGACAGAGATCCTGCGAAACTCGGCTCACTCTGTTCCTCTGCGAGATCCGTAGCGCCATATACAATGGCCCTCAGGTTGATGCCATGTTACTTGACTTCAGGAAGGCATTTGACACCATCCTGCACTGCCGTTTAGTGAAAAAAAAATACAAGCTTATCGAGTATCAGAGCAGGTGTGTGACTGGGTTCAAGACTTCCTTGCAGACAGAACTTAACAAGTCGCTCTTAATGGAACAAAATCCGCAGGAGTACCCCAAGGAAGTGTGACATGATCATTACCGTTTACAATATATATAAATGACTAGTAGAAAGCATCAGGTGCTTTCTAAGGCTGTTCGCAGATGATGTGGTTGTCTACAACAAAGTAGAAACGCCAGAAGATAATAACGATTTGAAGAGTGACCTCCAGAGAATTAATAAATGGTGCAAGCTCTGGCAGTGATCTTGAATGTAAATAAATGTAACATATTGTGCATACATGGGAAAAGAAATCCAATACTGTGTAGCTACACTATTGATGACAAACTGCTGGAAACAGTGTCTGCCATAAAATACTTACGCAGTTGGACCTTAAGTAGAACTTTTATATAAAACAAATAGTGGGAAAAGCAGATGCCAGACTCAGACCCACAGGAAGAATCTTAAGGAAATGTACTCATCCACGAAGGAAGTGGCTTATAAGGCACTTGTTCGGCCCATTTTTGAGTACTGTTCATCTATCCGAGATCCCTACCAGAGAAGATGGAACGAAGAGTGGCATGTATCATCATTGAATCGTTTAGTTGGCACGAGAGTGTAATGGAGAAGGTCAGCAAACTCCACTGGCAGACATTACAAGAGAGGCGTTTTGCATCTTGGAGAAATTTACTGTTGAAATTTTGAGAGAGCACTTTCTGGGAAGAGTCGAACAACATATTACTTCCCCCGACGTATGTCTTGTGTAATGACAATGAGGAGAAAATTCGAGAAATTAGGGGCAATACAGAGGTTTACCAACAGTCATTCTTCCATTGCGGTATTTGCGAGTAGAATAGGGTTGGAGGGCTTAGTTAGTGGTACAAAAAGCACCCTCCGCCACACACCATTGGGTGACTTGCGGAGTATGATGTAGATGTAGATACAACTACTTGTAACATGCTTGTGATGGGTGATACTGCTTAAAAATGCATTACATGTGTTTTTTTACCTCACTTGTATGTAATAAAATATTTAGATGATAAGGCCTAAAGTAATCAAGCAATTGTATAAGGTTCTTTACTAAAGAGATTAGCTTTATTGGATGTAATATGTGCTTAGAGTATATGATTGTATATGAATTTTAAGAGGGCAGAACATTAACCTCCCTGAATATATAGATACACTTATTTAACCATTATTTGCCAACTATATAGTAATCACCTTTGGGGTAAGGCCATTGTTATACACATTGTAATAGCAAAAGAAATCACGCAATCCCCATTTGTGAGCAAAGCACAGTTGCTCCTCAGACAGCAACGTATTTCCAACAGTGTAATAACAAAAAAAATTTCATTGAAGATAAACTTACTGTTTTGCAAGTGGTGCAATATTAGCAAAGCATTTATCATCTCCTCTCATGCAATTGTGTTGTGTAAATAATCTTTCTTATGTGCATTACAAGAGTTATTTGTCAATGTTTTGAAGTTTACCGCAGCTAATACACAAGTATCTTACTGTTACAGCCAGCGATCACTCTGAAAGTTATCAGTGGTCTATACTCTGGTGTGACAACAGTGGAGCTGGACAATCTTGCAGCAGAGACTGCCGCCACGATGACAACCAGACATCCTGATTATGCAGTACTGGCAGCAAGAATTGCAGTTTCAAACCTACACAAAGAAACTAAGAAGGCTTTCAGTGGTAAAAAAATACTTTTGTCACACTATGAAATGTATACACAAGTTTTATGAAATGGTTTCTTAAAATAGTTATAAATGTCTAAGATAAACTTAGTATTACTGCTAAAATGAATCGGGTTACAACCACCTGCCTCAGTTGTCCTGGAAATTTTGTGACTGTCTTTGTTCAGTGTGGACGATTGCTGGCTGAAAAATGGGAGCATACTGCTAGTCATGAGCATGTATAAAGACTGGTGATTGGGAGGTGCCCAGAAGCAGACTGCTCTATATTACAATTAAAGAAACAAGTTAAATTTTCCCACATTGGTGGTGTAAAGTGCTGATGTTGGCTATGATCATTGAATACTGGGAATAATAAGATGTTGGCATTAGCCAATTGACTGATGGTGTCCAGTATCCAATGACATTTGCTATTTTGGTTTGGTGGATTATAAAAATGCAGGCCATAAGCAAAATTTTACTGTTTACGAAGATAATTACTTTACTGGGCAGATAAGGGTACATACAAGAACGTGTCAACCATAGAGCAGGAACAGCATTAATTAGTTACTTCATGGTCAACACAAAAGACCAGTCCTCTTATTCTATATGGTTGGGTTTTCAAAGAGTAGTGATATCTTGGACAATAAATTTCTAGCGTCTTGTTGATTATAATGTTAGTTGTCACAAATGTTTCATTGTTTTTTTGTCAGTGTCTCTAGTTACTAGAAAATAATCACTTCAGTTTTGCGACAAAACTACATACAATAGTATTACTTCTTTTATTAATGGAAAACACCGGATTATTCTCTGTGTGGTTAGGTTTGTAGAGTCTATTTTCACATGGGCAGTCTGTTCAGCCGTTTCACATCCGACAATTTTTTGAAGCAAATTTGTCTGACACTAAAACATTGTGCACATTCTGCTATGGATGCCTGGCACTACTTACGTGACATTAAAGAATGCTTCAGTCAAGCAGTTTGCGATGTGTTTTGCCATCGGTGAAACAATTCTAAGAGCTGTTACTGCTTGTGTGGACCATGTACATACTAAAATTTGTGCACTTGGCAAGTTCTGAATTTAAACCACAAACCAATATTTGTTCCACTTTGTGGAACTGGAACTCCCAGTCGACCTTATCAAACTAATTAAGTTTATTGTGGGGATAAATTAGGTGTTACCGCCCAAAATCTGATTGGCTGCCTGCATATGTGTCACAGTTGGTCATCGTGAATTCCCAGTATTCAACAGTCGTTGCCAACATCAGCACGCTATTCCAACGTTGCTGTAAGTAAAATTTTACTGAAGCAACTTTGTGATTGGCATTTCAGTGAGTAGAGTGATAGGGCCAGCCACCAGCCAATTGTAGGTCTTTTGTGAGCTGTGTGTGCTCACTTTGTTGGCCATTTTATTGGCACATGTAGAGGGTGTGCACTGGCAACATTGCCCCTTGCCTTTACAAACTGTATCTCAAACTTATTTTAATAGAGCCATGCCATGAGGTATAATAGTTGGTAGTGTAATAAAACCTTGCCAGTTCTACATTGCTGAATTAATGCTGAATATTTACCAACAATTTTCATGATGGTGTGTGTCTTACCATCTGCTGTCCTGTGTTGCTCATTAATGGGGGGCAGGAAATGGATATTGTCATACATGGGTCACTCTCAATTTCAGTTGCTTCTTTGCCCATTTTTTGAACAGTGTGTGTGAAGTACACTGACTTCCCACGTGTTGCACAGCCCAGAATTGCCACTCTGTAGGTCAACCAAAGTAAGTGATGTGGATTAACAGAACTACGCTATTAACTGATAACCAGTTATCTTCATCAGTGTTTGCACTATGCATTTGAAGAATTTTAAGCTCTCACCAAATGAATTTTTTAAAATAAAGATAACAAACTGTTTTATATAGGCTGCTGATATTCTGGGTGACCCGTGCTAGAATCTGAGAGCGATTCTAGTTTTCTTCAAAGTCACACTTTTCAGTACAGAATAGCAGCTCAGAATAACCTCTTATGCATGAAAAGTTAAGCTTGCAGTTTATATATGATTGGAAATGCAGCATGTGAACACTGTAAGCCAGTCATAAAAGTTGTCCAGAAAAATGTACATACAAAATATCTTTGTTATAGTTTAAATAAATCTACCTTTGGGGGGGTCGTATTCTTCTAAACATATTGTCAAAAAATAAAGGTGGCTGGTATCGGTTATTGGTGCATTCGCATTTGTATTCACATTCCACAGTTTGGTCCTACATTAAATGTTCACTCTAAAAATGATACGTAGCCTTCAAAAAGGAAGATCAAACTGGCAGTATGAGGAAGTATTTCGTCCCAGTACAGAACTGTGGTTATGTACCTTAGTACACGCACACTGCACTACCAAGCCTCAACATCTCTCACTACAATAAAGGCAGCAGCTTCTTTTGTGTTCTCAATGAAATGCGTGTATAGTCTGTTCAAAATTACTTCAGGATGGACAGTTCGGCTGGAGCACATGGAGGTGCGGAGAAGTGTCAAAGATGTTCCACGTGGAAGAGACGTGTTATCATACATTTTATTCAGCTCTCTCAAACAGGGAAACTATTCACTGTATAAATGTGGAACTGGCATCTGTGTGTTCTGTAGAAGTTGCACTATGTTTTTATTCTGGTTTCATATGTGGCAACAAATCATTAAGGCATTATACAGACGGTTTACAAAATTGCATTTTCTGTTGATGTTACCGAATTTTTCACATGCGTGGAAGTTTTTTGTTATTGATTTAAGGTGAAGATGTTAAGTGAATGAAATCTTAAAAATACATTGCATTTTCATCTACTTCATACTGACTGTCAAAGTTTTCTAACACGAGATAATGGAGATAATGTCGGCTGAATACGATCTGCTATGGTCCGCTGGTGCGTAAAGTACTAAGGGGTTGCCTATATGGTTACGTTATGACAAATGGATCGCTAAGTTTATAACTAACCTGTTATCAAGTTTTTTGCTCCAACTGCTTATTTCTAACATAACAAAAGATAAGATGTGAGAAATCCTATTTTATACAATATGATATTTGATGAATTCTTGAGGAGACAAACTTCATTTGGAGTTTCACTGACAAAGCCTTGTTATTAAAATGTCAAAACTTAACAAATTACAAGTTATGTAACTTGTGCACTTCAGACATGCACCTTAATCCATCCACATTTCATTTTGAAGGTGATAATGGAACTCCGACATTGCTCTCATCGCTATGACATACTTGAAATAGCACTGTAACTGCCGCTGTTCTTATTTAATCACATAATCACCATCCACATGGAATCTTTGTGAAACAGTTTTATTGTGCCATGCTCTCGCCATCATGCTGTACATATCTTTGTCTTATTTCTTCCAATATTCAAAGATGAGGTTTCTAACATCAGAGTGCTTCATCTGCAGAAAATTAAATTTATACTGTTCTTGGAAGCATAACCTTCAGTTTGAGCCTTTATTAACTCTGCTGGGTTGAAATGGCAGTGGTAAGGTGGTAGGCCAATGCTTGAATGCCCATACATTTTTGTGAGCTCGTAAATTCCATATATGCAAAACTGTGGTTAATGATGAGCTGTTAGTTCCATAAGCTCCAACCTTCTAAGGTTAGCACTTACATTGATGTTATGAAATTGAAGCCAGTCAGTCATTTCCCCCCTTTCGCCTTGGTATGGTAGGTGCTATTTCAGCAGCTGAATGATAAGAAGCATTATCAACAAAAATCTTTGACAGTTTTCCCAGATTTTGAATTAATGATTCTACAAAACTGCACTGTAAACATGATTTGGTTAATTTTTTGTGATTATCTCCTGTCTCTTTTGATTGATTTTATTCATTTATTTATTAACATTACAAAGTGACTCCCTTCCTTGGTAACATTGGTGGGTCTTTTGCCGTTAAAAATTAGTAATAATCTTCATACACACACTTCATCTTTTTCTGCAGCTTCTCTGTGCTGTTGCTTTTCTTGTGTTTTACATAATTACATTGTTAATTAATCCTGTGATTTAAAAAGCAAGAGACTGTTTGAGAAAAAGCAAGAAACCATTGGAGAGAGAACCTTGTGGTGGTGCATACATGGCAAATAATGAGTATGCTGGAAGGTTTTGTTGGGATTGTTCCTTACCTTTCACCTGTCCAGCCATATTTGACAACATGTTCAGAGTTGACATGTTTCATACAGGGTGTATACAACCTGGGAGATTCGGGAAAAACCCGGGAATTTTTTCACCTAGGAGAAAACCGTGAAAAACCTGGGAATTTTTAAAATTCTTTGTATTTTTCATTGTTATAGTTTCCAGTTACATTTTTGTAACTTTGACTGGTAAAAATCAATACTCCAACATTGGATATTACTTACATTTTTTAAAATTTTAAATTCAGTGCATTGATGCGATCTTAGTAAATAAGTGTTTGTAAAATGATTCTTTCATATAGTGTTCATTAAAAATCATTCCACTTGGAACCCGTGGAAGGTACATTAGCTTATTTGTTTCAGTTGTAAATATTTGTCATGTATTATTGTTTTTCTGACATGTTCTACATCCTGGGGGACCTCCTCACTATGGATCAATTGGAGTGAAAGTAAATCTAATCGTATCTGTATCTCACTACTGCAGAATAATACTGCAGCAATAAAACATGAACAAGAGAAAAAGAATGTAAATTGCAAAGGAAATGAATCGTATACAAAAATAAAACACAGTGCTCATATAAGTGTCCGCCAACAGCAAAATGTGTCAAAGGCTTTAGAAACACTATGCATTGCTTGATAACAGCAAATTGCCTTCGATCAGAGTGATGGCACAACTGTTTACATTAGGTTTGTTTGAGCAGTTGCGAGCGAGCACATGTGCATGCGCAGTCGAGTCATGTATGAGTAGTACCTTCTCCCGCTTCTGGCTTCATAAGTGTGGCAGTTAGCTGTATAAGCAATAGCAGCAAGCAGCCAGATGCTACTCGGAAAAATTTTATTCATGCGCCTAAGTTGCCAGATTCGCGCAGACCCAACGGGCCTGAATTTAGAAGTGGGGGCAAACCGGAGTATCTGCCCCGGGCAGCAATTTGCGAGATGGGGAGGGAGCGCCAGATTCATGTTTTTGAGGAAAAGACCTTGTTTTACACAGCGACTAGCATCCAGCACACGTTGGTCTGTCGATTACTCATATGATTTTGAAACATATCCCTGTTGGTATTTGAACGAATTCTAAGTTTATTTCTGAATGAATCGTAAGTTGATTTTTGAATGCATGCATAGTGTACATGTTGTCTCTGGTAGGGGAATCCTTGTTGCATCTAGAAATAAACTGTCCTGCAGACAAAAGGGGACAGGGCTATACCAGCTGAGCAGAATAAAATCGAACGGGTGAATGCCAGTCGCTGTTTATGTGGTTGACTCGGTTTGCGAATGATCAGCGTTGTTATAATTATTAATGAATCCATTGATTCAGACTACCAGAGTGGAAATAAAAGACTATCAGGAGTAACAGGTAAGAGAGATTATGTATTATCTTCTCGGTGTATCCAAGAAAATGAAATGTTGACAAAAAGTTCTTGGTCAGAACGCTACACTAGTAAGGGCCAGTTTTACAGTCCCTGGCTAGCAGCTGCTAAAGTTCTATTCTGGGAGCAGCGTGGAAAACGCGTTGTACGAACACGTAATAACGCCTAACCATAGAGTAAACGCGGGATAACTAAACTGGTGATTGTGGCAGGGGTAGTGAAGTTAACTGGAGAATAAGTTTTGACACTAGCAGGAATTGTTACTGAATTAGCGATGACAAAATTGTTTGTTAGAATGAGGAAGGAGAAGAAACGGGGACATCACATAATTGTGGAAGAATATGACAATTCCAAATTTATATAAAAATTTCGTAGTAGTACTTTTCAGTTTCATGCTTCAGAAGCTGGAGCGTATGAATGAAATGTGAAGCTGTTTCTTAACATAAAACGTTTTGCTAGTATTAGGCAATACTATCTAGTATTGCCCTGGTTGTGAAATATCGTAGATCTGGTGCTGATGTGCAGCGCATTCTGAGTTACAGTGGGGAGATGAGTAGTTTCCACGTGACCTTAGTTTGCGTTCAGTGATTTTGTTGTTTCTTTTAGTTTCATGTCAAATGAAAACAAAACAATTTCTGTGGCCGGGAGCTATCAATAAAGTGGATTAAAATAAATTGACATAATTATGGAAGGCTAAAATATGTTATTAATTTCATGTTTTATTTTATTTCCACCTTTCTGACAGACAAGCATTAATCGCCTTGCGAAGCAATGAAGTTATTTTTGTCGGTTTTCTAAAGAAATTTGGCTTTTATTAATCTTTTCCGCTGAGGCAGTCAATTTATTTGGAATGAAGTGTTTAATTCCACACTATTGGCTAGTTTCAACTGTTTGCTGCATTTAAAGTGCATGTTTTCATCTGCTAGCATGTATGGTATTATGCCACAATAACGAACCAACCATGAGAATACAGTATCGGCACTCCAAGAAAATTTACATCCGAATGTGCATTTAAGCCAAATTATGCATTTTTAGTATTGTTCATGAAATTCCGATGCTGTTAGGGTATTCTCTAATGTCTTGTTTCTTCTACGACATAACGTAAAGTCGTTTAATGTTTTACACGTACAAACATACAGGCTTCCTGCGTCATTGTAGCTGCGCAAGCTCAGTGACTCCTGTTATCAGGTGCTCTCTGGCAGCTGCTGAAGCAAACCTGTTTCTAACAAGTCGCTGGAAAATCCTGCGAATGGTTGTTTGAGAAGCATTACTTACAAAGTAAATTTCCTTTAAGCAAGATGAACTGTGTGCGAGAATGTACAATAAATTTCTTAAATTACAGAGCGTTTGAATCTTATTTAAAAATCAACTCTTTGAGGATGACCATTTAGAATAAGTTCACGAGGCCCGAAAATTTGTGTCATTAAAAATTATACTGGCACAATTGTGTGATGTATCGTAAAGTGTAAGATCAACATTACATGTGAAAGCTTAGCTTCTCTTGTTGCTTATTAACCTTTGAGACCAATTTTAGATGTGAAAGCTTTTCTTTTCTTGTAGCAACACCATGTATATTAATTTAAACCATTAACTTTTCCTATTTCTGTGTTTGCGCTATTTAAGTGTGTTGCTATTGGCTGACTACATGAGTGTCCTATGCTCTGAATATCCATTGTCATCGGCTGGCGAGATCACGTGATACGAGCTATGACTGGCTTACAAAAGCGCATCAATGTCTAGATTTCAATGCTTCGGAAAGTAATATATGGTATTTGGTGGAATTAGAGTTTATACTTTAATAATACGAAAATATGCAGTTTACATGTTGCTGAAAATCAGACATCTTTCCAAAACTTGTTTTTTTCCGCTATGTTTTGTTTCCTAAAGTGCCGGGAAATTCTACGCCGGTGTATAAAGCTGTAACCATTCAAAGGACTGATAACTTTTATAGTTCCGAGGAAAAGTGTACTATCACTTAACACAGAAAAAGTGTATTTTCACCCGGGAAAATCCGTGTATACTTCCTGTTCATAAAATTTTATTGGTATTCATGTTACTGATCTACCTTAAGTCAGCACTGCATTGTAGCTATATGTTCCCTTCCCTTTACACTATACAGTGACAGAAATGTCCAAATTAAATCCTATGTCATGCAAAACAATGAAAATGGTATGTGTGACTGCCTTGAAAAGCACCTGACTCCTTAAGGATGACTAACCTGCTGTGTGTCAGATGATCCTTTCTACGATAATAATTTTAAACACGACAAATCACGTCTTCAGCAAATTAATCTGTATTGGTAATCCATTTATCCACATAACACTTTTCCCCCGAGTTTCAAGCTTCAGTGTTTCTTGGGAATAGGGTTTTTTTATTTATTCAAATTTGGAGAAGTTCTATCGATCACGTAGTTAATAGATAGCATCGGGCCACTATTAAGTTTTTCAATCTCAAAGCAATCGCATATTGTGCAAACCATTTTTCTCATCTTACCTCATAAAGCAACCCACTGGCTGAGGGAATGACGTCAAACTTAACCGCTCATAACTTCTGATTAATTTCCTTCTGGTACTGCTGAGAACCCCACAACAACTAACAGTAACAGCAAATAAAATAAAAACTTCTACAAACAGTGAATATTATAACAAACAAAATGTCAGGGTGCAGCGAACACATGGGGCAGCAAGCTGTCTAAAACGCCAGCAAAGTGCAAGAGGAAAGTGTTGTGACGATGGGGGTGAAGGTTTGGCAACTGTGAGTGCCTGCTGTGGCTACAGGTCTCGTGGTATTGGTGAAATATGTGCTGTGCGGCCCGTGTGGTCTCGCTCTCTATTGCTTCTGCCGTAGCTGTCAATCCTAAAGTAAGTTTGAACAGACTATAATTGATGTGTACTATAGTCATCTCAAACTTAAATAATGTGTGTTTGGAGCTTGCCCTTTCACTTCTCACTGTTGGGATATTTTTAATTATATTAAATGTTATTATGGTTTGTAAGTAATAAATAAGGAAAGTTATGTGGCTGTAGATCATATGTTGTGTGTAACTGTTTCTGACTGACTAGACTAAAGATCTTATTTGTTATGTACTGTAAACTTACTGCTGATGTTTCAGGGACAAAATTTAAAGTGTACTGGAACACATTAGAATGCTTTTTGATGTGTTCCTTAAAACACTGTAGGATTATATTAATAATTACAGTATGTTGTTTAAGTTCCTTATGTTAACATTTTAACTTCTCTTGATTCGCTTATGACATTTCTTCCCACAGATGTAATGGATGATTTGTATAATATGGTCAATCCTGTGACAAAAAGGAAAAGTCCACTTATATCAGAATTCCACCACAACGTTATTATGAAAAATGCAGACAGGCTTAATTCTGCAATAATTTATGATAGAGATTTTAGTTACAACTACTTTGGATTCAAGGTAATGCCTCTAAAAATAATCTCGTTAGCAAGTATTGTATTTAAACTTTGCTTAGTGTCATGGGGATAAGTAAGTAATTGGAATTGTTTACTTGGTTACAGCTTTCAGCTGTAACTTGCTTGTGGCTGCTCTTTGATGTTGATACCTGGTAATTTAATCTTAAGTGCCACTAAACTTAGGGAATTTCTTATTACTAGTATTTGAATTTTTATATAGTATCTGCAGATTTTTTCCCCTTAAAACAGCAGCGTTAGTTTTTGCACTTTGAATGGTTCTTACACTTTAGGTTTAATTTGTATACATAGTTATTGTTTCAATGACTTAAGCTTCTTTCTTCTTTTCTACACCATCTTTTCATCCCTTTCCTTTGCAGCTTTCTCATAGCTTACAATTTTATTGCCTTTTCCACCTCACTCAAAGAAATATGTGTAAATGACCTCCTTATAACTTTTACTTTCATTACAGAAGGGTTTCGCACATTGGTAATCGATCTTTAGGTTCTTTACTTTCCGTAGCTTGCACATACATAGTCTCTCACAATTTTTGTAGAATTATGGTGGTGTATCATAACTGTGGTTTTAGGTGAGAAGTGCAGTTGCTGGAAATGACTCTGTTTAACCTAAGAATGTAGACATGCAGGGAAGTTGACTGAAGGTGGTTTTTGTCTGAATTGTTAGTCATGTTCCACTGGATAATAGTCTCTTTTGCACCCTGCATCATATGATATGGATTGTAGCTCTGAGCATAAGGCAAGAGGTTGATTCTAGATCTGATCACTGAGAAGACTGTTGCACACTGGAGCTTTTGGCCAAAGCTTTCTTTAGACAAGAACGGAAAATGCACACATATTCACACAAGCACACACCTCTCGCATAATGACTGCTGTCTCAGCTGTTGAGTTGAACTAAAGCAGCAGTCTGGAGTGAGTTGGGGGAAGTAGAGGGTACAGGTGGGGAGAGAAGAATGCTGTCAGGCGGAGCATGCATGGACTAAAAGGTGGCAAGCAAGGCTGCCAGGTGCGGCTTGAGACTGTGAGGAAAAGGTGGAGGGAGGGTGGTGAATGGTGAGCAGAAAAGGAGAGGAAAATACCTGTGAGTTCACTGGCAGAGAGCGGTTCACAATAAGGATGAGGGGTGTCAGTTGGGAGGAGGTGATAGGACAGAGGGCCGAAAATGTTGTGTGGAGTCGGGGGGGGGGAACGGTTGAAACCGCATACACTCTAACATCCGACCACACTATATCAATGGTCTCATCTGCGTGCAATACACCACTACATGACCAAGTTGATTGTTAGTGCAGCTTATCATTTGCCAAATTCTCTCCCCCCTGCAGGTCTGGGGATTAGAATAGGCCTGAGGTATTCCTGCCTGTCATAAGAGGCGACTAAAACGAGTCTCTCACTTTTCGGCCCTATACGTTCAGGTCCCATTTTCTGGTTTGACCTGGCACTTTCCAAACTCTGCAGAAGTGCGGGCCATAAGGGGAAGGACGCCTTAAGTGGTGCACAATTTGTCCATAGTGCCATTAGCTTCTGTCTCCTGAATCTCTTGTCATCATAGCTTTGCATCTCCACCTTCAATTCAACTATTTGGGTGAGGACACTTCCCAGGGTATGTCATCTTTTTCCATTGTCTCCTGCCGTCTTTCACCCCCATGACAATACTGGATTTCTCTGCACCCAATATCCAGCACAGTACCCAGCCTGTTGTAGTGGGGGCCATCATGTACCCAATCGCAATCTCCTTTTGCAGTCCAACAACGAGCTCCACGCCATTGTAGAATGATGAGTTGTTCATTTCGTCCGGCGTTTTTACAGGGGACCCAAAGACAAAAGGTTTGCTACTGGTGCCTTCATCTCGGCCTTTGAGGGTGATTCATTGCCTGAAAAGGTCAAGGTTATGGTTTACCGCTGTGACGTTAAACCATATGTCCCTCCCCCTATGCGATGCTTTAAGTGGTGGAAGCTTGGTCACGTCTTCCCGCTGCACTTCCAGTGCCACAAGTCGAGACTGCGGACATACACGGCAGTCAGATACTCCACGTGGGCCTCCTCCCACTTGGATCAACTGTGGAAAGCTCCACTCCCTGTGCTTGCCAGACTGCCCAGAACTCCGAATTGAGCGGAAAATTATGGAGTAAAAGACCCTGGACTGATTGACTTACCAAGAGGCTAAATGTAGATTTGAAAGATTACACCCCATTCGGTTAACGTTGAGATATGCTGCAGCTACTTCACCATCGCTGTCCCAAGTGCCAGTGGTTCCTCACTCTGTGCCACGAACAGTGGGCCCCCTGGACCGCAAGAATACATCCGCCCCCTTGGTGGTAGAGGGCAAATCTTCCTCCGTTGCTCCCGAAGCACCTAATTCGGGAGCAAGGCTCCCCAAATGCAGGGGACATCATTCCTCTCTCCCCTGCCGGAGAAGCAACAGCCTGCTCTGGCTCCTCGTGTGGAAGGGGTCCCTTGGGACCATCTCTCCTGAGGTCTCCACTAATGCCACGGCGGACACTCGCCAGTGGCTAAAGGAGCCAAAGGCTGCTGGACGAAGAGCCTCACATTCTTCGTCCAAGCCTGAAGCTGCTTCGGAGAAGTCTTCCCAGCAAGCCCCTAAAGCGAAGTGAAGTGAGAAAGCAAGCAAACAAACAAAGTAGTAGTCTGCTAAGAAACAGGACCCTCTGGTGGCCCCATCACCACCACTCCCTTCCAGTTCTGCATCTGAGGGTGATGTGGAGATCTTAGCATCTCCTGAGGACATGGATCTCACTGATGCCTCATCCACCATAGCAATGGATAGAAACACTCAATGGGTGGCAGCAGGTGACCCTGAGGCATAACCTGCCTCCTTGCGCGCTTCGTGCCTAAACATCAACCTCCAGTGGAAATGCTGTGGTTTCTTCGACCACCTAGCTGAGCTACAGCAACTGTTAAGTTTTACACCTGCTTTCTGCATTGCCCACCAGGAAACCTGGTTCCTGGGAATGCAGGCCCCTGCCCTCCGTGGCTATAAGGGATTTTAAAAGAACCGTAGCGACTATTATAGTGTGTCAGGCAGAGTTCGTGTCAATGTCCTGAACTTAGTATGCAGTGAACCCCGAGCCTCTGCGTCAGAGAATTAACCCCCCCCCCCCCCCCCCCCGGCCTTTCACACTCTCAAATGGTGGATGGAAGGGAAAGTCCTGTCATTCACTAAACGCCACAGTGAACCCTATAATGCCCCATATACAGAGTGGGAGCTTCTCAGTGCCCTTGCATATTGCCCCGACACAGCTCCTGGACCAGATCGGATCCACAGACAGATGATTAAACATCTGTCGTCTGACTGCAAGCGATATCTCCTCGTCATCCTCAACTGGATCTGGTGCAATGACTATTCACCGCAATGGCAGGAGAGCACCATCATACCAGTGCTCAAACCTGGTAAAAACGCGCTTTATGTGGATAGCTATTGGCCCATCAGCCTCACCAACATTCTTTGTAAGCTGCTAGAACCTATGGTGTGTCGGCAGTTGGGTTGGGTTGGGTCCTGGAGTCACGTGGCCTACTGGCTCCATGCCAGGGCAGTTTCCGCCAGGATCACTCTACCACTGATAATCTTGTGTCCCTCGAGTCTGCCATCCGAGCAGCCTCTTCCCGACGCCAACATCTTGTTGCCATCTTTTTTGGATTTACAAAAAGCTTACGACACAACCTGGTGGCATAATACCCTTGCCACATTGTATGAAAGGGGTCTCCGGGGCCCCCTCCCGATTTTTATTCAAAATTTCCTGTCGCTCTGTACTTTCCGTGTCCAGGTTGGTGTCACACATAGTTCCCCCCCTATCCAGGAGAATGGAGTCCTGCAGGGTCCTGTATTGAGTGTATCTCTATTTTTAGTGGCCATTAATGGCCTATCAGCAACTGTAGGGCCGTCTTTCTCACCTTCTCTGTACGAAGACTTCTGCATCTCGTCCTGCTGCTCCAGTACTGGTGTTGCTGAGTAGGGCCTACAGGGAGCCATGCACAAGCCACAGTCATGGACTGTAGCCCATGGCTTCCAGTTTTCGGCTGCAAAGTCGTGTGAGGGTGACATGCACTTCTGTCGGAGTCGTACCGTTCATCTGGAACCACAACTTTACCTTAATGATGATCCACTCACTGTAATAGAGACATATTGATTCTCAGGACTGGTTTTCGATGCCCGATTGACTTGGCTTAGTCACTGTCGTCAACTTAAGTGGAAGTGCTAGGAGCACCTTAATGTCCTATGCTGCCTGAGCAACACCAACTGGGGTACAGATCGCTCTGTGTTGCTGCAGCTCTACAGAGCCCTTGTTCAATCCCACCTTGACTATGAGAGTCTGGTTTATGGTTCGGGGGCACCCTCAGTGTTGAGTTTACTGGATCCTGTGCCCCACTGTGACGGAAGCTTTTAGGATCAGTCTGGTGACCAGCGTCCTGGTGGAGGCTGGAGTTCCTCCATTGAAGATTTGGCTCGCCAGTTACGTTGGACACGTTCGTAGTTCTCCTGCGCATCCGAATTACTGTCTCGTTTTCCCACCCAAGGCAGTTCATCTGCCACATTGGTGGCCCAGGTCAGGGCTAACAATTGCTGTTCGCATCCGATCCCTTCTGTCCGAACTGGAGTCTGTGCCTTTACCACCTGTACTTGAGGTCCATTCACGTACACCAAGGCCGCAGTTTTTCCTGGACCTTTCACATGGCCCTAAGGACTAAGTTAACCCCGCGGCTCTCCGCTGTCACATCCTCTAGATTCTTGACATGTACCGAGGCCATGAAGTGGTTTACACTGACGGCTCGACGGCTGATGATGACATTGCCTTCGTCCCTGGACGACGTATTGAACAGCATTCAGTGCTCGATGGCTGCAGTGTTTTCACTGCAGAGATGGTGGCTATATCTCATGCTCTTGAGCACATCCGTTCATGCCCTTCAGAGCCATTTCTTGTGTGTGCTGATTCCTTGAGGAGCCTACAAGCTATCGACCAGTGCTACCCTCATCACTGGGTTTTATCATTCAGTGTCAGTTTTAGTGCATGTCCTTTGTCCCTTTGTGTTCTACATCCTAGTGCTTTTTAATGTGTCGCAGAGTGGCTGCTCTCTTGCTTTCATCCCTTCTACCTGTTTCTTGGATCTATGGTTTTCTTGTCCAGTTTTGTCCATTTTAGTCTTTGTTCCCCTTCTGTCATTCTTGTGGTTTTCTCCTTTCTTCCAGCTGTGTTTTGTATGTCTTGATTATTTTACTCCCACCCTTGTGGAATTTTTTTAATCAGAACGAGGGACTGATGACCTAGCACTTTGGTCCCTGCCCCCTGTTTTAAACCAACCAACAAATCCACAGCACTGCCATCGGCACCCACTTGACATCCTCATATGCCATCTTGTTTATGGATCATCTAGATGAAACCTTTCTAGCTAACCAAAACCCCTAACCCTTTCAGAGGGTGGGCCACCTGTAAAAACTACCATGCCATATGTTAGCTGTCACAATCATTGTACGTCTTTTCCCCTCTTCCAGTGCAGGTTTATTGATGATATCTTCATGATCCTAACCCGGGGCCAAGATACCCTATCCTCATTCCTTCACAGCCTCAACACCTTCTTTCCCATCCCCCCCAACTGCTTCTCAACCTAGTATGCCACCTTCCTTGGCATTTACCACCACCTGTCTCATTCATGCCGGGATGGTTCCTTAGAAAGGGCACGGCCGATTTCCTTCCCCATCCTTCCCTAATCCGAGCTTGTGCTCCGTCTCTAATGACCTCGTTGTCGACGGGACGTTAAACACTAATCCCCCCCCCCCCCCACCTGTCTCATGGCTCCATTCACACCTTTGTTCACATGTAACACGTCAAACACCAAAAGTACCAGCATTTTGGCAGCTGCCATCCATTCCACACCAAAAAATCCCTTCCATGCAGCCATACCATGCTGGGACAGCATATATGCAGCGAAAAGAACACTCTTGCCCATTATGCTGAATGTCTGACAAGGGCCTTCATAGAGGCACTATCCCCCCTCCCCGCGACCAATCCACGATCCTATGCCGCATTCCCACATACACCTGAGTGCCCCTTTGTTGCCCAGTACCAACCTGGAATGGAATGAATGAACTACATTCTTTGCTTGGGCTTTGATTGCCTATCATCATGCTCCGAAATGATGGAACATTGTATCCAATATCCTTCCCACCCCTCCTCCCATTCAATCTCCAAAAAATCCTAGTCCATCCTTGTGCCACTCCCAATCCCAGCCCCTTGCCACATGGATCATTTCTCTGGGGGAGACCCAGGTGTAAGACTTGCTCAGTCCTCCCACCCAGCACTTACTATCCCAGTGCTGTCACAGGCTGAGCCTACCCCTTCCGAGGCTGGGTCACCTGTGAAAATAGCCGTGTCATATACTGGCTCTGTCACAATCATTGTACGGCTTTTTATATTGGTGTGGCTATCAACCAGCTGTCCACCATGCTGAATGACCACCACCAAACTGTGCCCAAGAGCAGAGTGGACCACTGTGTGGCACAACATAAAGCTGAATATAACATGCAGTATTTCAGTGGCTGCTTCATACTCTGGGATGTCTAGATCCTCCCCTCCATGACCAACCTTTCCGAATTGCACAGATGGAGTTATCCTTACAACACATTCTGCATTCTTGAAATTATCCCCGCCCCTACATACAATCCCCTCACTTCCATCCAACATTTTCTATCCCCTGTCCTATCACCACCTCACACCTGACGTCCCCTCTCTGTTCCTATACTTTTCTGCTCACTATAACTACCCCCCCCCCCCCCCCCCCCACCCCATCTTCCCCGTTCCCACAGCCTCTCAGTGCTGGACCTGACAGCCTTATGATGCTGTTTTCTAATCCCTGTGCACTTTGCACCAGACAGTGCCCAACCCCACCCCCACCCCCATTCAGCTGAACTGTGACCTACACTGTCACAGTAAAAGACACAAAAATAATTTTCTTGTGTGATGTGCATGTGGGTGGGTGGTCCAATGCCTGGTGCAAGTCTTCTTATTTGGCCCCACTTCGGCAACATGCACGTTTTTGATGATGAAATAATAACACAACACCCAATCTGAATGGAGAAAATATCCTACCCAGCCAAAATCGAACCCTGGCCCTTAACAGGCATTCATCTGTGCTGAGCACTCAGCTACAGAGATGGACTAATTTCTTGTAGACTTTGCCTCAGAGTACTCTGTTACACAGGTATTCAACTGGCTCCCATCATACATAAAAAAAAGAGATTGGGAATTCCTACCAGTTCAAAAGAAAATGAATGGCAAGTAGTAGTGTTCTTTGTAAACCTGCATGGCAAGTACTAATGTACTGCAACAGGGGTGTTTGTGTCACAGATGTAGGTAACCACTTAATTATACCAATGTACTCTAGTGAGTATTGAGCTGCAAATGAAGTTCCTCAGAAGTAGGATAGGAGTAATGAGGAGAGATAGTAAGAGGAATGAAAGAGTAAGGGAAATAGTGGAAAGAGGAACCCTTGCAGATCAAGATACACACATCAAGGCAAAGACGGTATAGGCACTTCAGGAGACAGGAAAGTGAGGGGATTCCCAAGGAGATACACAAAGGAAATGACCAAGAGGTAAACCAAGGGACAGATGGCTTTAATATGTGGAGGAGTGTATTGAGAAAGGATGTGAGAACTGGACCAGAGTGAACACTGAAAGGTGGTGGGAAAACAGGAGTAGATAGTGAGGCTTATGTTCCAAACAGATGATGATGATGATGATGATGATGATGATGATGATGATGATGATGATGATGATGATGGTTGAGCTACCAATAGGGGTACATAGTAGGTAAACATAAAGGAACAGTGTTGATATTGTAACCAAAGGACCACACAGTATGAAATGCATGTAGTATTGGAAGTGTTGCAGGGGTACCATGATAATCACATCCTTTCAAATTGTACTATCTGTAACATAAAATGGAGATGCTCAGTGGAATGATGAAGTTGATTGTGAATTGTTTCAGTTTAGGTAGGAGAAGTAACATGGCACTATGATTTGCGCCTAATCTTTGCTTGGTTCAAAATTAAAAAGTTACAATTATGTGTAGATTTAATTCTGGTCAAAAATAACTTATTTCATCAGGAGAAAGTTTTAAATCACAATCAAAGTTCTGTCTGCAACAAATGGCTTGGCTGCTGCCTCCACGCCAGTATCAGCAGTACACCAAAGGAATAATACTACTGTGAGTGGTAATAGGGTCATATACAGAGGCAGACAGAAAGGTTGTCATGTTGCCTCTGTCAGTGACACAGTTTATAAACGCTAAGGATGAAAAATTTGGCCTCAGTGCATCTGAATTTGTGTTGCAAAGTTTCTGTAGTTTCTTGTTTCAGGAAAGTGCTCAGTCATCCCCGTGTCCTTTCAGTGTTACTTCTTTCATGAACTGCCTTTTTCATTTTGCTGTTATTATGTATTTGTGTATTTATGTCCTTCGTTTCTTCAATTTAGAACAAGGTGTTCTGTACTTTGTACATGCAGTTATATGTAACATGTACAACTATTAAAGTTTCCCCTCTCCCCCCCCCCCCCCCCCAACCTCCTCCCTCCACCCCGGGGTTCACTACTCTTTTTAAGTACGTGCTTGGCTACCACGGGGTCCTGGCACGCCAGCCTTTGCAGCATTGGTTCCTCTTTCTGTCCCGCAAACCTACACTTTCTCTCAGATGGTCCTTGTGGTACAGACTCTACTTTTATTCAGTTTACAATTTTGGTCTTGTTTTCTACTTTCATTCCCAGCCCTATCTTCACCTTCCATTAATACAGGGTCACCATTGTTGGGTTTGTCTTGCCATTTTTTCCAAATTTTATGAAGTGCATGTCGTGCAGGGAAGGTCGTCCACTGTTGTGTATTCAATGCCTCCATGTCCTTCTACCCTGGCAGCCTTCCTTCCTATTGTCGTACTCCCAAAACCCAGCACAATAACCATCCTGTAGGGGGGGGGGGGGGGGTTGTCAAGTACATGGACATGGTAGCCACCTGATCACACAGGGATTGCACTGTTAGTGCCGGCGTTGCACATTCCCCATGTATGCCATGGAGTATGTGCCCGTCATGACTGTGGCATGTCTCAATATGGTCCAAGGCGTCATCTTTCACTGTGATCTTCAGCAACTTGACGATGAGCTGCAGACCAGCTTAGAGCGACAGTGTGTGCACTTCACCTGTTGTGCCCACAGGGGACCAAGGGAAAACAAGAGTTGCTACTGTGGCCTTCATATTGACTTTTGAGAGTGATACATTGCTTGAGAAGGTCAAGGTGATGGTCTACAGTGTGACATGAAACCCTATGTTCCTACTCCTATGAGATGCTTCAGGTGTATGAAGTTCGGACATATATCTTTCCATTGCACTGCTACCCTTGTCTGCAGGAGTTGTAGACATCGACTCCATGTGAATGTTCCTTGTGCCCCTCCCTCCATCTGTGTAAACTGCAGTGAGCTCCACTCTCCCTGTTCACCAGTTTGCTCTGTTTTTAAGCAAGAGAAGAAAATCCAAGAATATAAGACCCTGGACAAGCTCACATATCAAGAGGCCAGAAAAAAGTAAGCATCTAAATCCGGACAAATGACGCAATCTTATGCTACATCTGCAACGATGTCACCTTCACTGATGACAATGCCTTCCTCTGTTGTGTCTCTTATGGTGGACCCTCTGAGCCACCCACCAAAACCTGCCCCCAGGCAGTTGGGCCCCTTCTGTGCTTCCACCACACCCACCTTGGGAGCATTGGTTCCCCACCTGCTGGGAACGCCTCATCCTCCTCCGGCTTCTCTAGCAACGGAGAGACACTTGGGACTCTTCCTTCCATGGTTCCTGCTGCCTTCCACGGTTCCTGTTGGTCCACAGCCGTACACCAGCTGGTAGCTGAAGGAACTATAGGTTGCTATCCATCAGACTTCTTGTTGCTCCTCTGTACCTGAAACTTTCTCACTCCTTATCTTCTAAGGAGGAGGAGGACAAGGACAAATAGGAGTCCTCTAAGACTAAACAGCTGTCAATAAAGAACTTTGATATGAAGGACCAGTTAAGAACACTGATGGGGGAGCATTTTAAGGAGCTTCTAAATTGTTCAGACAACCTAGAGGAAAAGATGAGGTAAGTTCCGGAGGAACTCTGAGCATATCAAAATAGAAATCTAAGCATCCCACAGTGGCTGCAATTAGGAGTGCTTTGAGAAGCCAGAAAGATGAATAGGCTCCATTCTTAATCAACATAGCACCAGAACTCTTAAAATCTGATATCGAAAGTACTTCAAAATGTTCGACCCATTGCTGTGTATTTGGCTGGAAGAGAAATCCTAAAGGGGTGGAAAAATGGGTTTGTGGTTAAGTTTCAAAAAATGGAGAATCTGCCAGGTTGCAACAGCTCTCATGGTATTACATTTCTGTCGGTGCCCAGTAAGGTCCTGATCAGAGATATTTAAAAAATGGATTAAAAATTCACTTGAAAATAGACTGCATAAAGAGGACACTTTTTGGGCACAACATAATTTCGTTGAGCTTATGTACACTCTTAGGGTCATATTAAAAAAAAGCAAAGAATTCCAGGCAACTATGTGTGGTATTCATTGATTTTGAAAAGGCCTTTGAGTCTATGAAACATAAAGTATGTGACAGGTGTCGCAGAAGTTTAGTATACAACAAAATGTCCCAAACATGAGAGATCTGTATAATGGCTACAGATGTTTTGTGTTCCACAAGGGAAACCTCACAGAGCCAGTAAGACGTCAACTGGAGTCCAGCAGTTTTATATTTTGTTACAAAACACTTTCTACTGGTCTATGACTTTGTTGTGAGCAGAATCACAGCAGGCAGGAGATGAATCCATGAATTCACTGAAAAAAGAAGCAGAGACTGCTGAATTGAAGATATATAAGTCAAACGAAGGAAGTGAGAGTAAATTCTGGGAACGTGGAAGTGTCGCTGTGTGTAGGGGAGCAGGAGGGGGAGATTATCAATTCAGTCATGTATCTGGATAGTGATGTGAAAAAACTAAAATCTGTGTTTTTAATACAAGTGTGAAGGCAGTCCAGTCTGTCTGTATGCTAGTGAAAGTTGGTTAGTAGACAAGAACAGAACATCATAGTTACAGAGTTTCATAAATGCGTGTCTCTGGCACATAATGAATATCCTGTGCCCAGAAAAAATGTGGAACCAAGTTCTCTCAAGAAAAACGAACCAGATTCCTGTAGAAGAACAGAATGCGAGAGAAAGTGGAGATGGCCAGAGCACACATTGAGAAAGCCAGACAGAGCAGTTGGGAGGAAGACCTGGGTCGAACCATGTGAAATGGATAAAGACAAACATGGATGGCAAGTTATCCTGGGTGCCCTATGTCCCCATAAGGGCCAAATGAATTAAATCATGTAAGTTTACCAAAGAATTTTAAGAATCAATTTCACAGATAAGATACAAAGTGAAGCACTAATGGAAAAGATATGTGAGGATTGAAGTGTTTGAAAGACACACAGCAGAAGGGGTGGGTTAGTGGGACATGTGCTATGGTATATCCTGAAGCAGTTAACCTGGCTGTAAAAGGCGCAGTCAAGGGGAAATACTGATACAAGAGCAGGCTGGTCACCAGCAAATAAATAACACAATTAAGAGTTGTGAAAGAAAGGAAGTGGTAGCAATGTTTCTTAGGTGATAGCTGTACTGTAAGAGAAAAGTGTTCCAGGTCCACAATGAAGAAACGAAAACAAGGAAAGAAAGTGTGGGATCATAAGTAGAAGTAAGCTTTCGTACCAAGCACTAGTGTCCCAGTGCTGACATTTCCCTTATGTGTTACTTGTTCGTAGACTATAGTAAAGGTCTATGTTAAATTCTTGTGTGTTTTTGTAAATGTTGTAATTTTTACTGTGAATTGCATAATGTTCTCATGGTGTGTTGCCAGATTGTTGTTCCTGGGACAATAGTTCTGCCTAGCTTATCATTGAGCATTCTGTCATTCTGAATTCATGGGGACTGCCCTTCCTTTTATAACTGCTGATTACCCCTCCTGTCTCCTTTCCATGGCCGTTGCTTTCCATATGTCACCCTTGCCTATCTGAACCATTCATGGTGTTCAGGTTGTACCAGTGACTGAATTCCTGGTTTGTGACCCGAGTTGAGTTTCCTGAGACACTTGTTGAATTTAAGCCAAAATCCTGTGTCTTCCTCTGATTATAGCTGGCATGTCCATTAAGACAACTGAATCTCAACTGACTCTGTAATTATGCTACTATATAACCCTCACCTCTGAGCCAGGATTTCAGTAGCACTGCAATCCAGGGAGTGTTTAAGTTCCAGACAGTGTTCAACATGCCTCTAAGGCCCTACTGTCTGGCAGCATATGTGTGTGAACATTATGCAGCACCACACTGGCAATATGTAAGATCATTCTTATTGTGAATTATTTAAAATCTCTGTTTAGACACTAGAACGTTCATATTTGCTACGCATTGATGGAAAAGTTGTTGAACGGCCTCAACATATGTTGATGCGTGTGTCTGTTGGCATACATGGTGAGGACATAGATGCTGCCATACAAACATATAATCTGTTGTCTGAAAGATACTTCACGCACGCTTCGCCTACACTCTTCGGAGCTGGTACTCCTAGACCCCAGTTATCAAGGTAAGTATTGTGATAGTAATTTATCATTAAACTATAAAATTACGTGAATTACAGTAACAAGTACTTCACAGATGTTAGTAGGTGCTTTAGTCTTCCAACTATGAAGAATACTATAATAGAAGCTCGAAATGTAGATGAAGAATGTTCAGAAATTTAGTTTAAGCTGATACTTGAAATAAATAACTCCATTAACTTACAGTTTTAGGTCGTGAATATTATTTTGCTTTCGGCCTTCATTGCCAACAAAAAATTCTGTCATATCTGCATTTTTTTGGTCGGGGTCTTAAAGGCAGATTCTTTCCATGCTTAGATGCATTCCTTGCAGCCCTGTGGTCTGAGAAACCTGATTTTCTTGTTTAATATTCCCCACTCTATCCATCTCTCCTTCCCAAAGAAGGAACTAATAGTTACAAAGCTAGGATAACATTATCACTTCTACTTTAATGTATGTGTATTGGCAGTGCTTAATATTGTCTGCTAAAGGTAAGTAGTGGCTGGAAATTCTCTCATATTTATTAGTCCTGCCATTTGAAATTACCTTCAACACATTACTAAGTGTGCTATGCACTGATGTGGCAAGTTGTGAGATAGTGGTGTGCACATATACAGATGGCGGTAGTTTCGTGTACACGTGATATAAAAGGGCATTGCATTGGCAGAGCTGTTATTTATAGTCAGATGATGCATGTGAAAAGGTTTCTAATGTGATTATGGCTACACACAGGAACTGACAGACTTAGAACTCGAAACAGCAGTTGTTGCAGCCAGATGCATGGGACATTCCATTTTTAAAATCAGTAGGGAAATCAGTGTTCCCAGGTCCACAGTATGAAGAGTGTGCTGATAATAGCAAATTTCAGACGTTAACTCCCACCATGAACAGTGCAGTGGTCAAGGATCTTTGATTAACAACCAAGAGCAGTGGCATTTGCGTAGAGTAGTGACTGCTAACAGATAAGCAACACCATGTGAAATAACTGCAGAAATCAATGTGGGGCATACAACGAACATATCCATTAGGACAGTACAGCAAAATTTGGTGTTAATGAGCTATGACAGAAGCCAGTGCCTTTTCTAACAGCACAGCTTCACCTGCAGTGCCTTTTCTGGGCTTGTGATCATATTGGTTGAACCCTAGATGACTGGAAAACCATGGCCTCGTCAAGAGTCCGGATATCGGTTCATAAGAGCTGATGATAGGTTAGTGTGCCGCAGCCCATGAAGCTGTGGATCCAAGTTGTCAACAAGCCACTGTGCGAGCTGGTGGTGGCTCCATTGTGATGTAGGCTGTGTTTACAGGGAATGGTGGGTCCTCTGTACCATCTGAACTGATCATTGACTAGAAAGGGGTATGTTCGGCTGTTTGGGAACCATTTGCAACCATTCATGGACTTCATGTTCCCAAACAACAATGACAGTTACTTGTGGTTGGTTTGAAGAACATTCTGGAAAATTTGAGGGAATTGTTTGGCCACCCAGTTAGCCCGGGCTGAATCCCATGAACATTTATACAATATAATCGAGAGGTCAGCTCGTGCACAAAATACTGCACCAGCAGCAGTTTCACAATTATTGATGGTTATAGAGGCAGCATGGTTCAGTATTTCTGCAGGGGATTTCCAATGACATGTTGAGTGCATTCCACGTCGAGGTACTGCACTACACCGAGTGAAAGGTGTCCAGCACAATATGAGGAGGTATTCCGTGACTTCTGTCCCCTCGGAGTATGTAAACAAATGAGACAACGTGCACAAAATTTTGATACGTGTCTGGCAAGTAAAGCAGAGCGAGTTCCTTTATTCGAGATTGCCTATTCTTTCTTTTGCCTATGGCGAAAGAAAATATTTTTTGTTTTGAAACTCAGTGCTTCAGTTTTTATCTGTAAACATCTTTAACTGTGAAGTGGCTTCATCCTGGAGGCACCGACTTTCGATGTGTAATTCATTTTCTTTTTCATTCTTCTGCTTTCTTTTTTATGTGTAAAATGTGTTGAGTACAGCATTTTTGAGAGGAAAAAGTGTATTGAGTATAATGTGTAATATAAACTGGAGGAAAAAAGGATCTGCTGATAGAATAATGGAAAATGTATTTTTGCAGCTGTTTTCTGCTGTGCATGAAAGAGGACAGCATTGAAGGTATTTATGATACTTTGAAGCAGTGTGCAATGATTTCCAAATCGGCGGGAGGTATTGGTCTTAGTGTACATTGCATACGAGCTGCTGGAAGTTACATTGCTGGCACCAATGGCACGTCCAATGGCTTGGTTCCTATGCTGCGTGTATATAACAATACATCCAGATATGTGGACCAGGGGGGTAACAAGGTACGCATTGAGCTGTAAATTTAATCACAATAATATAATTTAATTCGCCCGCATCCTTTCTTTGCTTAGAAGTGCTTTAAAGGAAAAACATGTATATGTTAAAAGAAAAATATTTTCACACCATTTATTTAAGGAAAACTGCTGTGTGCGAAAGTGTCACATATTCTTCTTGATCCTTTTATTATTTTTTCTTAAAGCAAATATTTACATGCTAGCTCACATGAAAATGATGTTTCTCAATATGGCATCATGGTATAAAATTTGTTCACTCTTCTTGGCAGCGTGATGTCACAAAGGTGTAGGCTCACAAATCAGCATCAATTACAACAGGCAGCTGCTCCTGACAAAAGACAATGGATGTTATCATTGAAAGATTAGAGTTCTAACTCAAATTAAATGCTGCAAGCAGACCGAGCAAACAACTTTTCCCTTGTGCATGAGAACATCTGAATTTTTAAATAAAACTGGCATAGAATGTGATTTTTAGTCTTAAGAGATTAATAAAGCAAATTAGAGTTTTATGGTTTTATTATCTGTCTGTCTTTTTACCTAAAATTTTAGGTAGATGTTCTTAACATGGTGTCTGGCTCGCCCACGTTTTTTTGTAAGTAGTCATCCGTCACACTTCCCCATGTCTTTTATTTTGGCTCTTCTGTGGTTTCACTTGTGTTTTAATTTCATGTGTAGGACCTTTTGCCTTTCTCCATTGTACCAAGACTTGAGAGAGTGATTGTACAGATCGGCATGAGTGTAGTTCACTACGTGACAATGGTTTTAGTCCTTTTATCCACATTTGTTTCTTATAATATGTATAAGGGTTCAGAATTAAGATCTAGTATTGACTGTCATTAATGTCTGCAAGTAATGGTGCACCCCATTTTGGCATTGGAACTTTGAGGAAATTTGATTTGTTAATTTACACTGTCCGTTATTGATTTAACTTTCTTTCTGGAAGTTGACGTGAATTGGGGAGAACTGCTATAAAAGAACACTTAATTTTTGATTATATATTTACAAATTTCTTAAATGTGCAGATTGTTGCAAATGAGATAGTTAAGAAGAAATATGCCCCTGAAATGCCATTTACTGTAACTGAGTTTACAATAAACTTGTAATGTCTGTCCTGATCTGTTTCTAAGTGAATAAATAAGCAGTCATGGCAAATATGATGTACATCCTTTGCTTCACTACTTACAGAGACCTGGAGCATTTGCAATCTATCTGGAGCCTTGGCATGCAGATGTCTTTGAATTCCTGGACCTGAAAAAGAACACAGGGAAAGAGGAAGTTCGTGCTCGGGACTTGTTTTATGCTCTGTGGATCCCAGATTTATTTATGCGTCGTGTGGAGGCCAATGAAGAATGGAGTTTAATGTGTCCCCACAACTGTCCTGGTCTCCAAGATTGTTGGGGTGAAGAATTTGAAAAACTCTATACAAAGTGAGTATACCGAGCATGTGGGAAATTATAGATATGTTTTAGATTTGAACATATGTGCTTCTGTTTCTCTTCAAAGCCAGTTTCCTGTGCCACCACATTTTGGTCCACTCTCCTTCAATAAAGAAAGAGCAAAGCTTATTAATTACCTGTAGTAGACAGGGTGCATTGGTGCATGTGCTTCTAAAGCTCCCTTTACACTGGAACAGACAGAAGCAAATTTGCATATGCAGAAACAAATCTGCATCTGCTAACAATGTACAGAGTATTTGGTAGTGCGCAGTGTCATTGACTTGTACCTGCCCATAAGCATTTACACTGGAGCTAACGGAGAAGAAAGTGAGAGACTGTATTGTTTATTAGTGCTAACATTATTGCAGTAAAGTTGCTTAAACTTATACTTTATACACTGTATTACAGATCTGATGGCGAACAGAAATGTACATATTGGTGTAGGAAAGGGAGAGTGTAGTTGTACGGTCTGTACGTACACATGTAATAAATGGAGGCAGTGTACTTCACTCTGAATTGCAACTCCAGCTGTCCTTAACATTAGCCCAAAACAATGTACATATTTCATGTGGTGCTTTTTGCTGTCTTCACTTTACAATGGATGTGGAAATTTGAAAACAGAATACTAATTACTGACTACTAACATAATATAAAGAGAGGCTAGCACTTACACTCAGGTTATTAGCAACTGCGAACATATGTGCATTTCAGTAACTGATTTATATCAGATAGTTTCTGATGTCTGCAGTGATCTAAGAAAGACAGTGTAAATGAAATATAATTGATGGATATGTGAAATATACATATGACCAGTCACATACCGTATTTACTCGAATATAAGCCACACTTTTTTTCAGGTTTTTGTAATCCAAAAAACCGCGTTTGGCTTAGAATCGAGTGCAAAGTAAGCGGAATTTCTGAAAAATGTTGGTAGGTGATGCCACAACTAACTTCTGCCATCTAATATATGTAGCACTACACAGGCATGCTTTGCAGGCACAAAGATAAATACTGGCGCCAAAACCTATGCGTCAGTAAATAAATTAAAAGAAAAGGTAGAAGAATGTAAACATTATGCCATGTATTCTTTTGTGTTTGCTGCTATATTATTTAAATCCTGTCTGCCTAATAAACTACGAAATTAGAGTGAGGCAACAGCAAACGCGGAAGAATATACATATAATGCCATGTTTATATTCTTATTATTCTTATGCTGAATAGTGATACAGTCAGAAATGAAGCACGAATCTAAGATGACTCTAATTTCTGTGCAGAATGTAATGTACTAAAGAGGCGTCTGCAAAGATTTTCAAATGGAGAAAAATGTTCGCTAAACTCTCTTTCGAAACAAATTCTATCATACGCAGTCTATTATTTGGTTCTTGTTGATCATTCTCAAAGAAAGCAGCAGTGTAAGTAACAACAAATAGCAGTCTCTTGCCGTTGTTTCGGTTATGAGACAATTCCTCTCTTTTTTTTTAAAAAAATTCTAAGCCGCGGCAGCACGCACAAAAGCAAGCCATGCTGTGAGCGGCGACAGGTCGTAAACACTCATTGTCAGAATGCGACAAACAATCCATGACACAGTACAATAATGCATTTCAGCTTAGAGTGACGTAAACACGTATAACAAAGAGAACGGCACTGATCAGATCAAAGCAAAATAAGCAATTGATTCAAACAAGACGAAGCACGTGAAAAAGGAAGGGTACCCGTTTAAGTACAGACAGAGCGCCCGACACATAGCAATGGCTACTTGGTAAAGCTTAACTGTTAAGCTTACGACTCGAACCAAACTATTGTAGCTGTATCTTCATCCATTGGACCTCAATTGTGTCTCATGTTACAATGGACCAACTTTGTTTCTGTTTGGAGGGGCGGTCTATAACTTTTCTCCCCTCTTGAATTTCGAGTCTGAAATTTCAGGTGCGGCTTAGATTCGGGAAAATTTTTTTTTCCTTGATTTCGAGTCTCATTTTTCAGGTGCGGCTTAGATTCGAGTAAATACAGTAGGTTACTTGATAAAATCTACTTTAACTGTAGTTTGTTAGGGGACAGATAGTGTGATTCTGGGTAAACCATTTTTATTTATCGTAAAAAATCTCTTAACATAAGATACCATTAACGTAAGCAATTAGAATGATAAGTCTTTTGTTTATTTTTAATTTTAGTCAGCATACTAGATATATATTTTCACTTCTTTGCTTTCAAGGAAATTTATTGTTTTTCTCTTTCTCAATAAAAAAAATAATTGAACTTATTCACTCCATTCATGCTTGATGCAAGCATCTAATAATATCATCATCTTTCTCACATCTCCAGTAGGGCATTTTTAAGTGTTTTGCAGATTTTGACCAATCGTATTTTTGTTTTGGTTCAGCACTTCCGCTGTAGATCTCTTGGAACCTAGAAGCACATACATGTATACTTTTCTATCAGCAACATTGCACTCTCTTCAGACCATCCCATTGCTCATGGAAATCCTGTCAGCAACACAAGTAGACAAAAGCTTTCTGCATTGCTACAGTGAAGTAGAGAGGATTCAAACTTCCTTTGATGGTTTGCTGGGAAACCAACTGTTGGCAGAACATGTGAATGTGAATGTGAATACTAGGGGTGATTGAAAAGTCCTTCCAAAGTCCGAGAGATGGCACCAATGGTGCATATCAAGTTAGTAGCATCTTTGGAAAGAACACACACCAAGTTTCTGCCATATTGGTCTATTTCTTTGCATTTAGCATTTGTGTTTGTCAAGGAAGTAGAGTGATCGTCAAAAAATGAACAAAAAAGAATTTCATGGGGTGATTAAACATTACTTTATATGAGACAAAACACCTCAGGAGACTAAAGAGAAGCTTGATAAACATTATGGTGACTCTACACCTTCGATTAGAACAGTTTATAAGTGGTTTCAAAATTTTTGTAGTGGCCGTATGGGCACAAGTGATGCCGAACGTTCTGGACGCCATGTGGAGGTTATGACTTCAGACATCATTGATAAAATCCATGATAGGAGATTGATGACAGAAGAGATAAGGTGCGTGAGATTACTAATGCTGTGGGCATTTCAAATGAATGGGTACATAATATTTTGCATAAACATTTGGACATGAGAAAGCTATCCGCAAGATGGGTTCCGCGGTTGCTCATGCTTGACCAAATATGGAATCGTGTGAAGTGTTGCAAGGATTGTTTGCAGCTGTTCAGGAAGAATCCGCATGGCTTTAAGCGTCATTTCGTCACTGTGGATGAAATATGGATACGTTACTATACTCCTGAGACCAAACAACAATCTAAACAATGGGTTACCAAGCGAGAATCTGCACCAAAAAAGTCGAAGACCATTCCTTCGGCCAGAAAGGTTATGGCGACTGTCTTTTCGGATACCGTAGGTGCAACCACAACGGAGGGGTATCTGTTGAGAGGCCAGACAAACGTGTGGTTCCTGAAGAGGGGCAACAGCCTTTTCAGTAGTTGCAGGGGCAACAGTATGGATGATTGACTGATCTGGCCTTGTAACACTAACCAAAATGGCCTTGCTGTGCTGGTACTGCGAATGGCTGAAAGCAAGGGGAAACTACAGCCGTAATTTTTCCTGAGGGCATGCAGCTTTACTGTAGGATTGGACGATAAATAGTTTGGACAAGAAGAGAGTAGAAGCTTTCGAAATGTGGTGCTACAGAAGAATGCTGAAGTTTAGATGGGTAGATCACATAACTAATGAGGAGGTATTGAATAGGATTAGGGAGAAGAGAAGTTTGTGGCACAACTTGACTAGAAGAAGGGATCGGTTGGTAGGACGTGCTCTGAGGCATCAAGGGATCACAAATTTAGCATTGGAGGGCAGCGTGGAGGGTAAAAATCATAGAGGGAGACCAAGAGATGAATACACTAAGCAGAGTCAGAAGGGTGTAGGTTGCAGTAAGTACTGGGAGATTAAGAAGCTTGCACAGGATAGAGTAGCATGGAGAGCTGCATCAAACCAGTCTCAGGACTGAAGACGACAACAACAACAAGGGATAATCCTCATCGACTATCTGGAAAAGGGTAAAACTATTACAGGTGCATATTATTCATTGTTATTGGACCGTTTGAAAACAGAGCTGCAAGAAAGACGCCGGCGATTGGACCACAAAAAAGTCCTTTTCCATCACGACAGTGCACCAGCACACGCCTCGTCAGTTGTGGTCGCAAAGTTAATGGAAATAGGATTCCAACTCATTTCACATCCCCCCTCCTCATTCTCCGCGGACTTGGCTCCCTCGGACTACTAGTTGTTCCCCAATTTGAAGAAATGGCTGGCAGGACAAAGATTTTATTCAAATGAGGAGGTGATTGCAGCAACTAATAGCTATTTTGCATTATTTTTGCATAGACTTTTCAAAAGCCCTTCATAGTGCATGACTAAATGCTGTATGTGCACACATAAATAGTTGTTACACCAAGAGACTTCTCATTCACTGTTGCATGTTTGCTTGGGTTTGCTTCAGTGTAAAGAGGGCTTAAAAGCAGAGGGATTTTGGCTAGCTTTTGAGGCACACGCATGCAGAATAACATATGGCATACTTACAGTGTAAAATTAGTAATAGTTTCAAAAGTAGTTGCGCTGTTAAGAGTATAAGTGAGAGAAAAGTCTATATGTATCAGTTTAACTACAAGCGAGTTGGTTGCTCTCCCTCATTTTTCTGTACTGTTTCCATTCTAAAATTCCAATTATTATAGTAAAGATTTTTTTCTGTTGCACACAACTGAAAGATAAAATAAATATCATGTTGCTTCTATCCTAATGCAAGCCTTTTTATTTCATTTTGGATGCTTGTCAGCCATTCAAAGTACGTATTTATTTAAGAAATTTATTATGTGGCTTTACAAAACTGGTAGAGCCTTGTCTAAAAAGAAAAATTCCTAGGTATTTGCGAATGAAACACCAGTGTGTTTCCATTGGTTCCAACTTTCACTGGATGAAAAATGCTAAAAGGGAAATCTAACTCTTAATACATAAATTACATTGATCCAGAATTAATATGTGTGGGAAACTAAAAATATGATCTCATTTTATCATCTTCATCACAAGACACTCTTTCTGAATGGAACAAGACTGTTGACTTGTCTGGAAGAACACACATTGTGATAAAGAATGTTAAGGAATTTCACTGTAGGGGTTCATGGATTACAGTAGTATTTCACTGCTTATGAAATCTTAGGCTCATCACATAATACACTAAAATTCAGTATTGCATTGCTTTGAGTCTTGCTTCAGAGTAATTCAGTATTGGTTTATGAGCTTGCTTTCTACAAGGGTAGTCCCAAAAGTAAGGTCTCCTATTTTTTTTATAAGTACAGAACTCTGTTTGTGTGGCAGTTGGTCACACTGTTATGAAGAGTGCTTCACGCACTGTGTGTAAACATGCACACGCCACACTGAGGCGCTCAGTCTTGGCTTGGCAGCCATTAAGAATGGAGCTCCCGTTGGATGTTACCGCCAAGTGCGAATTGCCCGCAGTTATTCGGTTTTTGAACGCAAAGGGCACTGCACCGATTGAAATCCATCACCAATTGACGGAAGTGTATGGTGAGTCATGCATGGATGTCAAAAATGTTCGTAAGTGGTGTAGAGAGTTTGCAGCTGGTCGGACCGAAATTCACGCCGAGCAAAGGAGCAGGAGACTGTCAATTTCTGAGGAGACAGTGTTGGAGGTTGAGCAAAGTATGCGTGAAGATTGGCGGATCACCCAGGACGATCTCTGCACTTTGGTTCCTGAGGGTTCCCGAATTACTGCTCACAGAATTTTAACGGAAGCATTGAACTACCAGAAGGTGTGCGCAAGATAGGTGCCACGCATGCTGACTGAGGGCCACATGCAGCAATGAGTTGATGCTTCCTTTGCATTTTTTCACCGCCTTGCAGACAAACAGGACAATTTTCTGGACTCAATTGTCATGGGTGACGAAACCGGGGCATACCACTTTACACCTGAGAGCGAGCAACAATCATGCCAGTGGCGGCATCCTTCTTCACCAAAGCCGAGGAAATTCAAACAAACACGATCTGCTGGTAAAGTCATGACAACCGTTTTTTTGGGATTGGAAAGGGGTATTCTTGGTCGACTTTATGCCCACTGAGACCACAATTAATGCTGACAGGTACTGTGAGACTGAAAAAACTCAAACCGAGCAATTCAGAACCAGAGAAAAGGAATGTTGAGCAAGGGCGTACACATTCTCCATGACAACGCTCGCCCACACATCGCTCAGCAAACTGTTGCTCTCCTGCAAGAGTTGTAGTGGAACATAATCACCCACCCACCCTATAGTCCTGACTTGGCACCCAGTGACTATCACCTGTTCCCTAGGTTAAAAACATTTGGCCTGAAAGCGATTCAGCTCCGGCGACGAGGTAAAAGAAGAGGTTCATAACTTTCTGAACAGCATGGCAGCGAGCTGGTATGACATGGGCATACCAAAACTGCCACAGCGTCTACAAAAATACATCGACAGAAATGGTGATTATGTCAAAAAATAGGTAAATGTTCAAGCTGTAAACTGATGTAAACCACTGTAGAAATCAACAGGTCTATGTACTTATAAAAAAAATAGGAAACCTTACATTTGGGATTACCCTCGTACAATTTAATCTGTCAGTGATGTGCTGGTTAATGAAAACCTTTCCCAAAAACTGATAAAGTGATTGGAATAGTAAGATAATAACATATGTTGTTAGTGTATTTCAAATGTTCAGGTTATTTGAATGTGCTCAACATTGTAAATAGAATGCCTATATGAGGAAAGGTAAAGACACCAGAGAAAGTGAAGGAGTATTACAAGATCTGATAAATGGAATGAACAAGTACAGAATATGAATTGAGAGTAAATTGAAGAAAGATTAAAGTAATGAGAAGTAGCAGAAATGAGAACAACCAAAAACGTATCATAATAGTTGATCATGAAGTAGATGAAGTTAAGGAATCCTGCTACATAGACAGCAAGATAACGCGCGATGGACAGAGCGAGGATGAAATAAAAAGCAGACTAGCACTGGCAAAAAGGGCATTCCTTGCAAATCATTACCAAACGTAGATAAAAATCTACTCACCAAGTGGCGACAAAACACACACATAAAAGACTGTTATGATAGGCAAGTTTAAGGAGCCAGTAGCTCCTGTCGGCAAAAGTTGAAGGAGAAGGAAGAAGGGTGAAGGAAAAGGACTGGAGAGGTCTAGAAAAAGGAGTAGATTTTGGAAAAGTCTCCCTGAACTGCGGGTCAGGGCACAATTACTGTATGGGATGAGAAGGAAAGAGGACAGCATCGTATGTTAGTGAAACATGGACAGTGAGAAAACTGGGAAAGAAGAAAATTGAAGCATTTGAGATTTGGTGCTACAAAAGAACATTGAAAACTAGATGGACTTGATGTGGTAAGGAATGAGGTGGTCTTCCAGAGAATCAATGAGGAAAGCATCACATGGAAAACACTGATAAGAAGAATGCACAGGATGGTAGTACATCTGCTACAACATCATGGAATAACTTCTATGGTACTAGAGGGAGTTTCGGAAGGTGAAAACTGTAGAGGAAGACAGATTGGAATACATCTAGGAAATAATTGAGGATTTAGATTGCACGTGCTACTCTGAGAAATAATTACATAAGTATATAATAAGGAAATGTTGTGCCTTAATCAAACACAATTTATCTTGTTTAAGTACTGAAACAGGTTTCTGACGAGTTTCTCTGTCATCAGTGAGTCCAATTATTCTCTGTTAAATAACATATAAAGAATTTATGCATTATAATACCTAATGTCTTAATAAAAGTACTGACAGAAATATTTACAGGAAAATATATACAATAGTATTACATATTGGTGTTCACGTGGCACTCTGTTATTTGCAGAAATAATTATTGCCTTCTAGTATATCATCTGCAATTAATAAGAGTTCTTCATTGCTTTGATATATAATTGGCCAAATTTTAGGCATAATGGGAAACTGTAGATTTTTAAAATTAGTGACCAGTCATTGTTTTTTGTTGTAGACACTGATTTGCTGTTTTATCCTTTGACTAGTGGTTTTTTGTAACTACTAGTTTTCAAAAAATGTGTTAAAGTACATGCTGATTGTTAATAGGCTTTGTGGAGTGGGCAGGGATGGGTGATTGTATGTAAATGTTTGTAGTTGCTTTTTGAAGATGACATTTTTTCACTTGTCTACAGTGTGGTTGAGTAGAACTTCTGAACATGAACCATTACATTGTTTGTGTGATGTCCACTTGTTCTGTGGCGTTGTGTGTGTGTGTGTGTGTGTGTGTGTGTGTGTGTGTGTGTGTGTGTGTGTGTGTGTGTGTGTGTATTTTGGTCTCCTGATGGTTATTTTAGACCAAATTATTTGCTGGATGTGAATTTCAGGAGACCAGCTGCAATATCCAATTGTGGCATGTGAAAATTTGTAGTGGACCGGGAGTCATGGATTTGCCACTTATTGTGAGAGGTGGCTATCTTTGCAGGCTTCACGACTCGACTCTTAACATCCTAATGTCACAGTCCACGTCCTTATATTGTAGTCTTACGTGTGCCTTCCTTTAGGCCGTATCCTACGTAAGCGATAGCAGCGATCAACAGCACGTGACAGCTTCAGGCAACAGAACAAAGTATTAGGTAGTTATGGAAATATCCTAGGTGAATGACACCGGTGGGGCTGCCTGTCCTCAACGATAACTTGCGACATTTGAATATTGTCGCTGCTGCATGCATGACAGTGACGGTGAGAGTGACAGCAATGAGTCTTCTTGCCAAAGCATTGGAGTGGACATGCCGAATGCTGTGAAATACTTACCTGGTTTTTCGAAACAGTACAATGAGAAAATTTAATTTTTGGTATCTTTGCTTAATAAAGAACTAATTTTTTAAATTTTTTTCCCCATCATAGTTACTGTGCTGTATGAAACTAAATAATGACTGTGTGAAATTTTTGAGAGTGTAGAGGTAAAAAAGCATTTCATAAATTTTTCATATGGTTCATTTTAGGTCACACGTATTTGTGTATAAAATATATCCAACATATTGAAATTGTATTTAAAGTTCTCTCTTAGTTCGGGAGATTTCAGATGGTATGTGTGGCGGAAGGGTCATACACGCTGTGCCAAATTGTTTCCCTGTGCATCATGAATAATATGGTCATGAAAATTGTCATTTTGTAAACAATTAAAGATATTGAACTTTGTAGAGTTCTAGTTTTCTGCTGGCTGTTTAAATGAGGTGTCAAAAAGTTCATCTCTTCAAGGCCTAGATATTTTGTGCATAAAAGATGCACTGGTGTGATATTTAATTGTCAAAAAGACTTCATTCGAATCGCGTACTAAATTTAGGACACTTCGAGTATAGGAGATGCTAGGAAGGTGAATGAGGTTTCAGTCAGATCTTACTTTCTGAATAAAACTTAAATAAAAGAATGAAAGAAATCAACCAAATATTTTATGAAATGCTATGTCTAAAGGAAAGAAACAGAATAGAGAAATGTTTTATGTGGCTTTGAATTATGCTTGAAATATTACACAGCAAATGAGGGCATCAGGAATTATTTTTCTCTGTTTCATATCATACTTTTAGACAAAGTATTTCACTAAGTGTTTGACTTTTCTCCAAAAATTTTGTGTGCTTTATTTATGCAGACTATTTAGATTAATCAAAACACTTGGCATTAACATCAATTGCCAATAAATTAAATTTCCAGCAATCAAATATCAGTAAAATTTCATGGTTGTTTAATGTGTTTCATTAGGAATAAGAGATATACTGGGATAGATGTGTATACACTGTTTCAGATCGAGTACTTCAGCAAGACCTTAAAGATATAGTATGAGATGCAGTATAAAGAGTGTAATAAAACTTAGTTCACAGAACAGGTGATAGGACTGTAGTTGAGTTAGTTACAGTGTAGCCTGTGCTGATCCCGGACCCATGATGATTCACATTACTGGGCAAAGATGCTCTTGTTGCACAGCAGACACCTTGTGGGAAAGTCATTCATTTTTCTGTATTTACATTGGTCAATCATTCTTCTGCACATATTGGCTGGTGAAAGTTTTTGGTCACACAAGAATTCAATTAATTAATGAAATAGTCGAATTTATCTCTGCTCGTTGTGTATAACTGAAGAATTTGTCTAGGGATCTTCATAGTTCAATAATTATGAAATTCTTCATGAAGATCTTTCCCTCCATAAATTTCATGGAAAGCACTCCTTATTGCCGTATTTTCCTAAGTAAAGCTGTCAACAGGGGATGTCAAATTGATTCCATATTTTTAGATTTCCAGAAGGCTTTCGACACCGTTCCTCACAAGCAGTCTTATAACCAAACTGCGTGCCTGCAGAGTATCGCCTAAGTTGTGTGGCTGGATTCGTGATTTCCTGTCAGAAAGGTCACAGTTCGTAGTAATAGACGGAAAGTCATAGAGTAAAACAGAAGTAAGATCCAGTGTTCCCCAAGGAAGTTTTATAGGCCCTCTATTGTTCCTGATCTATATTAATGACATAGGAGACAATCTGAGTAGCTGTCTTGGATTGCTTGCAGATGATTCTGTCATTTAGCGTCTTGTAAAGTCATCAGGTGGTCAAAACGACTTGCAAAATGATTTAGATAAGATATCTGTATGGTGCGAAAAGTGGCAATCGACCCTGAATAAGGAAAAATGTGAAGTTATTCACATGTGAGTAGTAAAAGAAATTAGCTAAATTTTGACTATGCGATAAGGCTGTAAATTCAACTAAATACTAAGGGGTTACAACTACAAATAACCTAAATTGGAATGATCACATAGATAATATTGTGGGTAGAGCAAACCAAAGACTGCGATTCATTGACAGAACACTTAGAAGGTGCAACAGGTCTACTAAAGAGACTGCTTACACCACACTTGTCCACCCTATTCTGGAGTGTTGCTGTGCGGTGTGGGATCCACATCAGGTGGGACTGGCAGATGACATTGAAAAAGGCCAGCTGGTTTTGTATTATCGTGAAATAGGGGAGACATGATACATGAATTGGAGTGGCAATCATTAAAACAAAGGAGTTCTTCGTTGCAACGGGATCTTCTTATGAAATTTCAATCACCAGTTTTCTCCTCCGATTGCGAAAACATTCTGTAGGCACCCACCTACATAGGGAGAAATGCCATTACGATAAAATAAGAGTTTGTTCTTTATCTTGATCTCGCTAAGTGGAAAGCAAGAAATGTTGCGAGCTTAAAGGGCGGCGTACATATGACTGAGATATAAGGATGTGGACTGAGACAAACGGAGGTTTGGAGTAAGCTGTGAAGTGTGCACAGATAGCCAAAGTTGTTAAGTCGACTGCTTGCATAATTGGAAAATCCAGGTTCAAGTCACGATCCAGCACAAATTTTAATATGTCGCAATTGGTTAATGCATCTATATCTGTTGCAGCTGATGTCCCAAAAAAACTCGTATTCAGTGAATAATTTGGAATACTGTTTCGTGAAGCTGGTGGTTGTCAAATAATATATAAACAATGTAGGAAAAGATGGATTGCTACTTACCTTAAAGAAGGCCCCTTAAGTTGCAGACAGGCACAGTTAAGACACTTACACAAAGCTTTTGGCCACAGCCTTTATCTGCAAAAAAGAAATGGAGAAATAACGCACAGTTTGTACACACAGGCAAGCACACATGACCACCAACTGTGGCAGCTCGGGCCAGAATGTGTTTTATGGCTCCAGCTTCCAGAGTTGGGCGAAAGCTTTGTGTAAGTTTCTTTTAATTGAGCCTGTCTGCAAACTTAAAGTTCTGTTGCATAGTGCTGTGTATTCACTCATTACTTCTTACTTTGGCTTTTTGTACATGGTAAATTTCTTTTCTTGTGAGTTTCTGTGGAGCGATATTGCTGTGTTTCAGAATTTTTAAGTCTGTGTTTATATCTGTTGGTCTGTTTGGTGATCAACAAATGCAGAATGATTGCCGTTACTTTCAAGTGACCCTCTGTGTTCAGTGTATATGATGATAGAATTTCTACTTTTTGTCCAATGTAAATTGAGTTGGTGTTTTTATATGTTAGTGGTAGATTCCAGTTGTGTTGTTTCTTTGTATTAGTTGCCCTCAGTTTGTGTTGGATAGAGTTGTCTGTTCTGTAGATAATTTTCAAACCTTGTTTTTGGAATATGTTGCTTATTCTGTGAGCTGCTTTGTTTTTGTAGGTGACATTAGTTGTTGTGGATGCTTCTTTTTTAGATGTGTTGTTTTTTCCTATGTGTTTTTGTCCTGTGTGCCAGTGGTTGTGCTCAGGTGCTCGTCTGTTTACAGCATTGTGTTGGGTGCATCATTTTTATTTTAATTTTTTGGTCTAGTTTGTCTGTAATGTTTGTTTTTGTATCTATTTTCAACAACTGTTTACTTATTTTTAGCTCATTGAGGGGTACTCCATTCAGTCTGTGTAGCACCTGTCTGAAACTAGCTTTGTTGTGGGTAAGGAGATGGTTAGATTTTTTTGTTTGGTTGTGCTGGTGTGTGTGTGTGTGTGTGTGTGTGTGTGTGTTTTCTGAATATTGAAAATTGCTGTTGCTTATTGTGTCTGTGAATTGTGATGTCTAAGAAACTTAGCTTTTTGTCGTTTTCGGATGGTAAGGTGAATTTTATTTGTGGTGAACTTTGTTTAGGTCATTGTGGAGTTGTATATCTATGTACATCAGTGTATGTTTAACCTCTAACACATTCTTTTTTGTTACTATCCATACTGTGTGCAACGTCTATAAATTAGCATTTCTTGCCTACTTTTTTATGTACAGATTATGTACTGCCATTTATGTGCTCATCGTATTGCATACTTGGAAATATTGGTACGCAGCTAGTGGTCATTGGAAGAGGTTCACTGCTCAGTTAACTCTTGTTTTGCTTGTGGCTGTGTTTGTTAATGTGAAAAATACCAGTGGCACCATGGTTCATAAACCATGTTAAACTGGGTTTCCCTCCCCTGTAATGTGCTGAATAAGTCAACTCAAATGTCTGAGAAAAGTAGGGTCATTCCACACCCAATTGGACCATGCCCAGTAAAGCATTCAAACCAGCCATGGGTTGGTGTCAACTTCGTTATCAGATAAAGCAAAAGTGCTGAAGCAGCTATTTTGAAAAGGCAATAGTTCTATGATTACAAAGAAGAGCGGATTGAATGGCCAATGGAAGAGCATCATAGGGACATCGAAAAAGCTGAACCGGCAGATGGCTTGAAGATACACTGGTGGAACTGGAAGTAGTATTTGTATCTGATACAGTGGGAAATATCTTTGCCCTGTATTCAGTGGTTCGCACAGTACTGATGTATATTAACATTTATTGCAGAAGTATTTTATGGAGGTGTTGATGTACAGCATTAATGAATGTTACGAACTGCTTTACGCAATACACAGCTGTATGTCGGTCTAGGATCAGACGATCTTTGGTTCCCCAATGATTGTGTGATCCTAGACCGAAATCTATCGTATGTAATAAAATCTACGTATACAGCTGTGTGTTGAATAATGCAGTTCTTAATTTAACATTTGTTATTCCATCCTGAGTAACTCACTTCTCTCACTAACATTTTACCAAATATGGTGATGAAATGGTTAAGATACAGGCTTTACATTCCAGTGGAGTGGCGCTTGGGGCATTCCCTAGCCATCAGAGTTTAGGTTGTGTATGGAGTCTTGAATTAAGCTGCGTATCTGGATGATACTTTTGAAACGGATGTGGCTGATTTCCGTATCTGTCCTTCTGGAATTCAAGCTTTTGTTTCATCTCCAGTGGCCACATCAGTGCGACATTTAACCATATCTCCTTTACTCTTGCTATTAGCCTCCAAATTTTAGAATTTTATACAGGGCTGCCTTCAGCAATGCAGCATGTAAAAACTTTATAGAATTGTAAATAATGGCCAACCAGTTGCAGAGTTGAAAAGATTTATTAACCCTTTTTCATAATATTTCAACAAATACAATAAAACCATGGTTTAATGAATGTCTAGTTAACCAAATATTTTTTCGTTAAATAGGGGTTGTCCATAAAAGGGGGTTTTGTCAGAATACACAGGAGGAGTGACTCAGCATTGTAATTAAATCACATTTAGGTGGTGATATACCACAGCCTGCCTTTGTGGAACAATTTAACACAGTGTATTGTGTTAATAGCATTTTCATGTTTTGGAATCGCCAGAGGTTTAACAGTGGCATCAACTTTTCCCTCCATAACTATTTAGTTTACATGCAGTAGCTCATCATCCTTTCTTCTTCTTCTTCTTCTTCTTCTTCTTCTTCTTCTTCTTCTTCTACCTCTGCGGCATTTTTCTCCCTTCGCAGAATAGGATTTCGCAGGAAGTAAATCATAAATGCTGCCAGTTCCATCAGCATTCAAAATGTATCTCGGCTCACAGACCTTATTAATCGTGGCAATGTAATGTTCTTCCAGTAGTTTACACTTCCTGTGACCAGGGCCTCACTTTCTCCTCTTATACTTTGAAAAGACAGATTATGTCGTCTTATAAATTGATTAACCATCCTTTCAACGCACTGAAATTTTCAGTGTCAATCTTCAGAGTGATTTCATGCGCTTTCTCTTGCAGTATGTTTTCACGTATAGGAATGCTTTTTCCACATCATTGACTGTAGACATATGAAATTTGTTCCTTTTTGGAGCCACAGAAATCATAAGCTTCGGGATTTAAGAACGCTTCCTTGTTTTTGAATATGAATATGCAACACAAGTAGATGAGGCAAAATTGTATTTCATCGCCGTGTCTGAAAGATTTACGTTAAGATTGTGATCAATATCGCAGACAATTGTCAGCGTTTACTGAATTGTAAGTTTCCTGTGTTTGCAGCCCAGAACTTCACAAAAGTAAAACTGGTAACACTTCAGCGAACATACAATTACACGTTTCTCACTTCATAGACACAGTATGGCAACATAAGATCACGTGACTTGAGCCACATGGAAATTGATTTCATTTCAATGCCTGTGCTGATATTGCTACAAGGGAAGTTGAGTTATTGATTGCAATCTAGGTACGTTGAGTGATTTACTCTATTACCATTTTTGCATCACATAACCTGTGTGAAATGGAAAGAAATTAGAAACTCATTTGAACACATTAGGATTTACATGAAAACTATGTCAGTTTGCAAAATGTTTCATGATTTTTCCTTAAAAGTGGATTTTTTCTTGTATTCTTCTCAAAGGAAGTGGACTTACGGAATCACACATTTACAAAGTGTCCCTCCCCCCCCAAACCCCCCCCCCCCCCCCCCCCCCCCCCAACTGTTAAATTTAGCAAAGTGTTGATATTATTTCGTGACATTTTTAACATACCATCTAATATAACTTACAGATATGAAGCTGAAGGAAGATATGTACGCAAAGTGAGGGCTCAGCAATTGTGGTATGCTATTATAGAGTCACAAGTGGAAACAGGGACACCTTACATGTTGTACAAGGATGCCTGCAACCGAAAGTCTAATCAACAAAATCTGGGTACAATAAAATCCAGCAACCTGTGTACGGAGATTATTGAGTACACATCACCAACAGAGGTAAATATCGTGGTTTCATAATTATTTCATAGGTCTCATCGTGGAATGATGTTGGAAATTGTTATCTAAATGCACCATGTATTTTCAGATTGCTGTATGTAACCTTGCATCCATAGCTGTCAATATGTTTGTGAAACCTGATAAGACGTATGATTTTGACAAGCTGAAAGAAGTCTCAAAAATTGCGACAAAAAATTTAAATAAAATAATTGAAGTCAATTTTTATCCTGTACCAGAGGTAAGTTGATTAATTTTTTGTGTTGTGCTCTCTTAATTTCAAATCCTGTTGCTAATATTCCATCAAGTAAGCATATAGTTGTGAAGGGTGTACTTTATGCAGTTCTGTGAAGAAAGGAAACAGATTTCGAATTTGGGGCATGTCTGTATTAAATACAATGAGACAGTGAGTTAAGATAATGGTGCATCTGATAATTCTTGATACTTTCATTTCAGGCAAGGACATCAAACATGCGACATCGTCCTATTGGTATTGGTGTTCAGGGCCTTGCAGATGCTTTTATTCTAATGAGATATCCTTTTGAGAGTGAAGAGGCTCAGAAGTTAAATATCCAGATATTTGAAACTATCTACTATGGAGCTCTAGAAGCAAGCTGTGAACTGGCAGAGACCTTGGGTGCTTATGAGACCTACGAAGGAAGTCCTGTCAGCAAAGGGGTAAGTGTGAGATCATGATAAAACAGCCAGTTATATTTTTTTCTATTTAAAATGTGGTGCCCACTAAAAAGTAGGACTTTAAATGGCTGTTTGTCAACCAAATAAAAATTGGGGTTGGGAGGGGGGGGGGGATGACAATAGAATTGCGTGTGAGCTCTTTGTGATTAACATTCTTTGTAATTTAAGCATGTTCTCACTGCTTAGGTTGCATATAGTGACTGTAGAGTGTATTTTAAAGACATTGAAATTAAATCAGTGTGTGTTAGTTGCATGTACACTCGTTTGACAATGAATAGGGTTATTTTGTAACTAAACAAGGTCACTGAACTTTCAGGAGAAGCAGCCAGATTTATGTTTTCCTTCATTATTTTAGATGAACACTGGCATGAGTTATTTGAAATAGCTGTGGTTGACTCCACACATGGATGTTGAGATATTGAACAGTTATCTTCCTTGTTTCTACCTTTTTTAGATACTAGTTTTTTAAACTTCACTGTGTGGCTTACAGTGATAGTGAAGGTTTGAAGTCCAAAATGCATCTGAAGAGATAAATAGGTAAAATTGTAGAAGAAATATTTCAAACTATTTCTTCTGATAGTTCCATTTATTGTTAACCCCCGCCCTCCAATCATGTGCCCAAGTGACCCACATTTACTTTGTATTCTGCCTCAACCTGTCCCTATTACTTCTGTCATGGAAGGAAATAATACCTCTGACAGCTAGGATGTGTCATCACTTTAATTTTGTGTCTCTGTTTGCCTCCTGTAGGTAAGAACGGACCATTGATTCAGTCTCATAATTTTAGTTTTATCAATTGAATTTTCAGTTCGGTAAAATTAATACCCTCCATTGCAAAGTTGCTGAGAATGTGGAATGTTACAAGTAACAACATCGCATACTCAGAAGTCATATTAAAACTATGTATTTTGTCCATCAGAGTATCAGAGCTTGTGTTTGCAGCTGTGAATACTAAAGTTTTGGTAATTGTTTTTTACAGATTTTGCAGTATGATATGTGGGATGTTAAACCTACATCACTTTGGAATTGGGCTGCTCTCAAGGAAAAAATTGCAGCCCATGGTGTCCGCAACTCTCTCTTGTTGGCACCTATGCCAACTGCATCAACTGCCCAAATTCTTGGGAACAATGAGTCGTTTGAGCCGTATACCAGCAATATCTATACACGCCGTGTTTTGTCTGGAGAATTTCAGGTATGACAGACTTTTTTTGCGTGTACAATTTTTAAAGATCTGTTTGTAAGACGTGGTCTCCCCCCCCCCCCCCCCTCCCCCCTGCACTTCTTCATTGTTGTAAGATTAGTGTCCTTTCATGACCCTTTCCATGTGTAGAAGTAAGATAAAGTTGCATGGAGCCAGGTCAGGAAAGTAAGTGCGTGGAGCAGTGGAACCATGCCATTTTCAGCCAGAAGCTATCTTAACAGGGATGGATGCATGTGCAGGTGCACTGTCGTAGTGGAAGAGCCAGTCTCCTGTGTGCCACACTGTTTCTTTCTTTCTCTCCCACTGTTACGCAATCTACTTAAAACTGCCAAATAAAAGGTTTAATTGGCGGTCTGACCTAGAGGAACAAACTTTGAATAAACTATGCCCATGGCATCAGGAAAGCAAATCAACAATGTTTTTGGTGTTTGATTTGACGTGACATTTTTTGGGACGGGGTGATGATGACATTTTCCATTGCCTTGACTGTTGCTTTGTTTCTGGGCCGCAACCATAGCACCGTGACTCATCACCAGTAATGACCTATGACAAAAAAAATCTGGATCAGTTTCAAGCTGTTGCTTCGAAGTATGACATGTTTCAACTTGATGTGGCTTTTGGTAATCAGTCAGAACCCAAGGAACAAATATTCCGTTAAAATTCGCTGAACCGAGCTCCCAAGATAATCCACTAATCTCTAACAGTTCATCAGTTGTCTGTCTGGAACTGTGAGTGCAAGCTCTGCAATTTTTTCAATATTTTCATCGATTCGGGTAGTTGATAGATGTCTTGAACGAGATTTGTCATCAGTTGATATGTCACCATTTTTAAATTGAGCAAACCACTCGTAATCTTGAGTTTTCCCTCTAGTGTCATCTTAGTAAGCTGTTTTCAACATTAAAACAATTTCAGCAATATTTTTACCAAGTAGAAAACAAAATTTCACAGCTGCATGTTGTTGACTTAAACTTGCCATAATAAAAATCGAAACAAGAACCAAACAGTGCTAGCAAAAACAATCACTGCATATGAACAGAACAAGCCAGATTGACATCATAGGTGGCACTGAACTGACAGTGAGTTGTGTTATACACGGCTAGTAGCAGAAATGGCTACTACACAAGCTCCACCCATGGCAATGTAGAGATTGTGGACATCTGTTGCACTCGAATGCTCCTTGGGCCTCGACCCCCATCTGTATCAGCTGCGAGGAGCGCTATTCCCCGGTTCACTGGACTGCAGTGTCTTCCAAAGAGAAAAGAAAAGAAAATCCAAGACTACAAGACTCCTGACTAGAAAATCCAAGCATACAAAACACATGACCGGCTCTTATATCAAGATGCCAAGTAAGAGTGATTTCTCTACATCCTACATGTATGATGATATGCTGCAGCTATGACATCATCCTCTCTTAACGACTCTACCCTTGCCGTCTGTGTCTTGTACTCCAGGTCCTTAGGGCCTCTTGACTAGATCCACTCTCCTGGTGATTGGGGGCCCGCCTCCTCTTGCCTCTCCCACACCTGGTCCTCTAGTGGTTGGGGACCCTCATCCTACTGCTTCCCCCACACACCCTTGGGGGCTGTTGACTCTGCACCCATTGTGGTTGTCTGTCCCCAATCCCCGGCCAAAACAGCAATGCTCTCTCCAGCATATCTTACCAGGAAGGGATCCCTTGGGATGCACCCTTCCCAGGAATGGGTCCCTTGGGACGCTCCCTTTCCAGGAATCTAGTGATCTGTGGTTCAGAGTCATTGTGTATTGGCGCCATTTTCTCGATTCCAGTGGCAGCAGGTGGCCATGAGGCGTGACCTGCCTCCTTGGTCCTTTCGTGCATTCCAACCTCACCATCCTCCGACCCCCCCCCCCCCCCCCCCCCCCCCCCCCCCCCCACCACCACCACCACCACCAACTGGCTGAGATACGTTGTCTCTTATGTGTTTCCCCTGAGTTGCATCGCCCTTCAGGAAATGCTGTTCCCACCAATGCGGACCTACCCATCGTGGCTATCAGGGCTATTTTAAGAACAGTGCTGACTAGGAAAGAATGTTGTGTGTTGTTTGCGTGTATGTTCTGGACTCTGTCTACAGTGAACATGTGCCACTCAATATGACACTGGAGGCTGAGGATATTCATGTGGCTCCGAAAGCTTGCCTAATTACAACCCTCTTTTAGGTGTGTGTTCTGCTGCACTTGGTGAGTAGATTTTTTATGTAGCCAATTAAATTATTTTGTCAAAAGTTGTTTTCATTAATATATTAGCCCAAGTGATCATTGTCAGATTGTTTTGGCCCTCCCTTGATGTCACTTGCCTGGGTGTCCACCCCAGTAGGCTCTCAGCAAAGCTGATTGAGATGCCTTTGCCTCTAGCATTGCTATTAGCACCCCACCAGGTGGGGAGTTATCAGTGAGGCTGTCCAGAGTGCAACTGCAGCCACTCTATCGGCAGCTGACTTAGAGGTCCCCTGCTCCTCAGGACCTCTCTGTCAGAAGACTTGTTGGACTTCTGAAATTGCTGTGGCTGTTAGAGATCTCAGAGGGACTCTTCAGTGCCATAAACAATGTCTGTTGATGGAACACCTCGTTGCCTTTAAACGGCCCTGTGCCCAGGTCGTCCGCCACTTCATAAAACAAACAAGAATACTGGGAATGGTATGTTGTTACCATTGGAAATAGTACCAATCCCTCAGGTTTGGGCAAAGATTAGACACCTCTGTGGACACCAGTTCCCCACAGGTGCATCTGGCAGTTTTCACTGAGGTTGATCCACTGCTGAAAATTTTATCTGCCTGGAGTCTATCTGGTCAGCTTTGCCCTTTATAAAAACCTTGTCGCTGTTTCTTGTCGAGAACTTCTTGCTACGCTGTACATTCAAGATGGTGCTTCCCACAGTACCCCATATTTAAAAGAGAATGGGGTACCACATGACTCAGTATTGAGGGTGTCCTTTTTACTAGTGGCTTTCAACAGTCTAGCACAGCTGTGGGCTCTGCAGCATCACCCTTCCTGTATGCTGATGATTTTAGCATTTACTGTTGCTCCTGAATTGTGGGTGTTGCTGAAAGCTTACTGCAGGGTGCCATACAAAAAGCGCAGTCCTGGGCTCTAGCCCATGGGTTCTGGTTTTCTGTCACCAAGACATGCGTCATGCACTTCCATCGCCGTCTTACTCCATCCCCAACCAGAATACTAACTCGACTGCCAATTGCTCAATGTGGTGGGGCCTTACCACTCTTTTGAACTGGTCTTCAGTGCTCTCTTGATGTGCCTTCCTCATCTTCACCAACTTCAGCAAATGTGCTAGTTACAACTTAATACCCTTAATACACTTGTGCCTCAGTAACATCATCTGGGGTGCAGATTGCTCTACACTATTCTGCTCCGCAAACTCTGATCCTGTTCCATCTTGATTACTGGAGTCTGACACATGGCTTGACATCACCTTCAGTTTGGCAGATGCTGAACCAAATACAACATTGTGTGATCCGATTTGCAACAGGTGTCTGTTAGAACAGCTCTGTGAACATTGTACTTGCAGAGGATGGGGTCCCATCCTACAGATCAGATGCCAACACTACTGTTCATCTGTGTGATGCTTACTCCCTGCTCCAATAAGCATCTGAACTACCGTGTCCTTTTTCATAGTGGTGAGATCCACCTCCCACAACAGAGGCCCAGGGCTGGAATCGTGCTCACAGTTTACATACCGGCTCCTTGCTCTGAATTCAAGCTACCATCATTGTTGCATCTTATTAAGAAACAGTCGTGTACACCCCATGGTGTGTACTCTGTTCTCAGATCTGCCTTGATGTATCCTTTGAACTGAAAGACTTGATCCCATTGTCTTTTACCAACTTTTCCTGCCTGTGCTTGATGCATTTCTTAGTTTGGACATAGTTTACACTGATGGCTCCACGGTTGACAGACAAGTTGATTTTGCCTTCACACATGCAGGGCACAGTGAACTACATTCCCTGCCAAATGAATGCAGTGTATTCACTCTAGAACTGGTTAGCATAGTTCAAACCCTCAGCCACGTCCATTCTTGCATTGATGAGATGTTCTTAATCAGCAGTGACTCCCTGAGTAGTCTTCAGGCTGTTGACCAGTGCTATCATCGACACCCATTGGTTGCGACTAACCAGTACCTTCTTTGTGACATCATCGGCAGCTCGAGGGATTGGAAGGGTGTCTTGTCACCTGCTCCAACCCAAGTGGCTCACAGCTGCCCTAGTTCAGTGGCCCGATTGGCTTCTGCCCTTCCCATCTTTTTAATTTTTCTTTTACATTTACATCTGTCATTGGTTGAGACTCATCATTGTTCTCTCCGTGAGATTTTATCGTGTCCACTTAGTAAGCTTTCTTGTGGTAATGGAGTGTGTGGAAGCTCCAGTCAGATGCAGAGGCTGCTTCTCCAGTTACATAACGTGTCCCAGGGACCTCCAGCTGCTCTATGGGTGGGGGAACTCTACCACCTTCACTCTTTTACCCCTCTCTCACTTCCGCATGCTTGTGTCTTTTGGCTTTATTGATTCTCGGATGTAATTGAGTTCATTCGGATTTGTCTTTTGTCTCTCTGGAGACCATTCCTGGCTTGACACACAGGGGATTAACAGACTGATGACCTTGTGGTTTGGTCCCCCTTTACATCATCAATCCATCCTTACAGACATCTCTCCATCCATCCAAAATACCTGTGAACAACCTCTGAAATTGTCATCGCAGATCAGTTCCATCCTGTATGTGTGAGGGAGGAGGAGGGGGGCACTTGCCACGTGTTTTCAGTACTTTTTTTTTAATACTGCTGATTGTCTTTGACCTTTGAAGTGAAATATTACCACAGTATATAACAGTACCTTAATGATCGATATTATGAGAAGGAAAGTTGCTACTCGCCATATAGCAGAGATGCTGAGTCGCAGATAGGCACACCAAAAAGACACTCACAATTAAAGCTTTCGGCCTTTAAGGCCTTCGTCAATAACACACACACACACACACACAAACTGCAGTCTCGGGCAACTGAAACCACACTGCCATACTTTATCAGGATTACAGAACTAAGTGATCCTGGGCTTAAGTCTGTATTCTGTGAAGCTCTCATGTACTGCAACCAAATCCTCTGAATTTGCTGGCATGGAATCAGAGGAGGACAGAGTATGTAACTGATAAATTCCCCTTCACATGATTTATGTCAAAACCTCAGATCAGTGCAGGATTATGATGAACAGCTGCAGACCAAATAAATACCTGACACATTAAATGCAAACAGTGACATGCATGCCACAGTTTCTGCCTGCAGCGATGGCTTTTAGTAGATAAATAGGTCTGAGCCAGTTGGATTGTTTGTGTCAAGGTAATGATGTCGGGGTTGCCACAAGTTCTGAAAATCAGGGAATTTCAGATGTGTCTAGAAAATTGGGAAAACGCCAAAGAAATTAAAAAAAAAAAAAAAAAAAAAATCTCAGTTTGTCTCAGTAGATGAAATGGTTTGTTTAGTGAGATGTCGCGCATCGTCACTGGCTGGATATAGCTTTCTCCCCTTTGTACCACTCACCTCAGCTTGCAGTCAGCATTGCCATCACTTCTTGCCACTAGCCTAGCAGCTGCCACAAGAGGCAGGAAAGTGTGAAGAGTGGTTTGTTTGGATCTGATTCTCAGAGACTGTTGACACAGCGGCCAGAGACAGTAGTCGTGTGTCCACGAGTTGTGTCTGAGTGATTGTGTGAATGTGTATGCGCTCTCGTTTTCTGACAAAGGCTATGGCCAAAAATGTAGTTGTGAGAGTGTGATTCTTTCCTGTGTGCCTGACTGCAGCTCAGCAATCATTATACGGTGATTTACTGCCTATCGTGATTAGTATTGATTCTCAGAGTATTTGTGCAAGTTATCTATTGCATGGATTGATCACTGGGGTCTTATTTCATCAGTATGGTGTCTGTGACCTGTTAATAGCTGGCTGCATGAGTGGACTTCCGGGCCAAAACTGCAGGCCATTTTTGTGGGTATCTCTTAACGGATCAGACCTGCCGATCTGAAGACCATCGTTTCCCACTAATGTGTAGGCCCTACCCATCAGATTTAGTCTTACCGATCTGCCTGCAGGCCAGGTCTGTTCGTGTGTGGTGTAATGCGGTGGATATTCGTGGTTTATCAGTGGACTCAGGACTGCAGTGCTCCTCGGCAGGCCAGAGGCCATGGGCGATGGATTTCAAGAATTGCAACTGTCTCACCGCAAGTACATTGTACAGTGTGGCATTTTATAGACGTTTTATTGATTCTAATACATTTTGGCACTTCGGAAATAGTTTGTGTTAGGAAGTATGGACGATAAGAAGAAGAAAATTGTGTCAGTCACTGGAATTTGTACACTGTGTACTCATGTATTTCAAGATAGAAAAATCACACAATACCTGTAAAATAAGATGTAACACAATGAGTAATAACTGACAGTAACAAACATAGTAGAACCAACATTTTATTGATGATCACCTATAGTGTTAGTTTACACAACATTTCCTGTCTTATACGCTTCTTTCAAGAGTCATGCTTTTTACTGATGTTGTTCATGAAATCAGTGACGGGATTATAAAACTATCTTGAGACTCCAAGGAAATACATATTTTTGTTGCCGAATATGTTTCGCTTTATTGAAATAAAATAATTTCAATGGTCTTAATGAAACATATGTATGATTTGACTTGCTTTCTCCCTCTAAAAACAGTTCAGTACAAAAGATGTTGATGCTGGTACTTACAGAAGGCCTTACATTTTTTGTCTCCTTATGGGCCGGCCGGAGTGGCTGAGTGGCTCTAGGCGCTACAGTCTGGAGCCGTGCGACTGCTACGGTCGCAGCTTCGAATCCTGCCTCGGGCATGGATGTGTGTGATGTCCTTAGGTTAGTTAGGTTTAAATAGTTCTAAGTTCTAGGGGACTGATGACCTCAGAAGTTAAGTCCCATAGTGCTCAGAGCCATTTGAACCATTTGTCACTTTATGTCTTTACTTAACCTTAAGATCTCAAAATTTGTCTGGGAAAAACGCTAAAACTTGAATGAAATTTTCACCATGCAGCCGAGTGTGTGCTGATATGAAATTTACTGGCAGATTAAAACTGTGCGCTGGGCCGAGACTCGAACTCAGGACATTTGCCTTTCGTGGGCAAGTGCTCTGCGGACTGATTTACCCAAGCACGACTCACACCCCACCCTCACAGCTTTAATTCCACCTGTACCTCGTCTCCTGCCTTCAAAATTTCACAGAAGATCTCCCGAGTTCGAGTCTCGGCCTGGCACACAGTTTTAATCTACCAGGAAGTTTCAATGCTGAAACTTCTCTGAAAATCAGGGAAATACCAGGGAATTCCTCTTGGTGAAACTGGTGGCAACCCTGAATGTTTACAAAGCTTTGTAAACAGTATTACCTCTAAGTCGTGCAATCAGTTACTGCTGTGGAGAGAAGGTGGTGGTCATCTCATGCTGTGCTGATATTGATTGATCCAGTATTTGATGGTTGCTACATTCTGTCCACTGGTTCCGCACAAACTCCTTTTTTGTAGCTACATGCACTTTTGGAGATGATTGTTCAGTACAACACGCATTTTCTGTGTAATAAGCCTTGTATCCCATTCCAACTGCCATATTCCGATGTTGTCCTTTACTATTGATGAGACTTACTTTGTTCTAAATTCCACCTCCTTCAACATATGTTCATTAACTAAACAATGGAAAATCCAGGAAGAAATGTAAGAACATTATGAAACGGATAGTTGCTACTCACCATACAGCAGAGATGCTGAGTCACAGATAGGCAACAAGACCTTCGTCAAAAATAAAATACACACACACACACACACACACACACACACACACACACACACACACGACCACAGTCTCTGGCAGCTGAAGCCACACTATGAGTAGCAGCTGTAGCAGTGCATGATAGGAGGAGGCGGGGGGGGGGGGGGGGATATAGCAGAGTTGCAGTGGGAATGGTAAAGTGCTGTTGGGGAGCATGCAGGGACGAGATGGAGAGGGGGGAGGGCAGCTAGGTGCAGCCAGGTGGTTAGACGGTGGGTGAGGAAGAGAGGGGGGGAATAGTGGAAAAGGAGAGAAGTAAAAAGTGGTGTTCGTGGAACAGTGTGCTGTGTAGTGCTAGAAAGGGGACAGGGAACAGGCTGATGAGTGAGGACAATGACTAAGGAAGGTTGAGGCCAGGAGCATTATAGGAACATAGGATATATTGCAGGGAGAGTTGCCACATGGACAGTTCAGAAAAGCTGGTGTTGGTGGGAAGGGTCCATGTGGCACGGGCTGTGAAGCAGTCACTGAAAAGAATAATGTGTTGGGAGGCATGCTCAGCAACAGGGTGGTCCAGTTGTTTCTTGGTCACAGATTGTCCGTGGCCATTCGTGCAGACAGATAGCTTGCTGGTTGTCATACCCACATAGAATGCAGCACAGTGGTTTCTGCATTATATGTGGGAAAGACACCAACACCAGCTTTTCTGAATTGCACAGGAAGAAACTCTCCCTGCAATACATTCTATGTTCCATAATCATCTTGGCCTCAATCTTCGTTGGTTATTGTCCTCACCAATCAGCCCCTTCCTTGTTCCCATTCCACCACTTCGCAGCACTCTATTCCATGAACACACTTTTTACTTCTCTCCTTTTATCGGAGATAGATTTATCTGTGTAAGATTGTGTGTTTAGCTGATCTGTATTTGCTAACTCTTGTGCGCCGCTTCATTCCTTCAGTGGACGCAAATAAAGTTTTGTTCTGCAAGGCCACAGCGATAACTTCTTGTGCCTTCATGCTATTAACAGACCCGTTATCACTGTCATGTCAGTGTCAACCAAAGTGGTGACCCAATGTGATTTGAAGCCTGGAAAACGCCGGGATGTACAGTTACATTGCATACGACTTCAGGTGTATACGACCCGGGACAACTGGGAAAATCCAGGGGAATTTTTTCATCCGGGAAAAACCTGGGAATTTTTCGGAATTCCAGAAATTTTTCATTGTTTTAGCTTTCAGTTAAAGTTTTGTAATTTTGATTGGTAAGAATTGATTCTCAAGCAAAGAATGTTACTGTATCCTGCTACTGGAGTAAGATACTGCAGCAATTAAATATAAACGAGAGGGGAAAAAATAAAACTTGAGTGGCAAAGGAAATATGCCATTTATGACAACAAAACACCATGCACGCACAAGTGTCTGCAAACAGCAAAAATATATCAAAGGCCTTAGGATGAAGACTGTGTAATACTTCCATGTATCTTAAAGTATAACACAACCAAAAAAAAAGATCAATGTTACATGTGAAAGCTCAGCTTCTCTTGTAGCTATACTTTGTATATTAATGTAAACCATTAACTTTTCCTCTGTATGTTCGTGCTACGTAACAATGATCATGCTATTGGATGACTATTAACACGTGTCCTATGCTCTGAATATCTGCTGTCATCGGCTGGCAAGATCACGTGGCATGAGATATGACTGGCTTACAAAAGGACATTGCAATCTCGATTTCAACGCTCCAGAAATTAACGTGCTGTGTTTGGTGCAATTCAAATTTATACTTTCGTAATACGAAAATATGCAGCATTTATGTTGCTGCACATCAAAGGTCTTTCGAAAACTTCTCTCCTCCTCCTGCTTCTTTTCCTCCCTTTCCACGAAGCTCTATGCCAGTGTATAAAATGTAAACCATTCAAAGGATTGATAAGTCTTATAGCTTCAAAGGAAAAATCTACGGAAAACCTACTATCACTTAGCACGAAAAAGTGTATTTTCTCCCGGGAAAAAGTATATTTTTTAAATGGGATGTCTGGGAATTTTTTTTTCCTTGTCCGCATTTACACCCTGGACTTCACAGAATTGTCAAGAGAAATAATTCCAAGTCACGAGACTCTCACTCTGCTGACCCCATTTATGGCTGCACAATCTGGCACTCTGGTTTGTGCAGGTTGAAGCCAGTTTCCTCTGTGATGGTGTTACTTTGGACTCCTCAAAATTTGTACTGGTCGTCAGTCATTTATACCATCTTTACACTGCGGAAGTACAAGATGTTATCAGTGGTTAGCACACTGGACTCGCATTCGGGAGGACGACGGTTCAATCCCGCCTCCGGCCATCCTGGTTTAGGTTTTCCGTGATTTCCCTAAATCGCTTCAGGCAAATGCCGGGATGGTTCCTTTCAAAGGGCACGGCCAATTTCCTTCCCCATCCTTCCCTACCCGAGCTTGCCCTCCGTCTCTAATGACCTCGTTGTCGACGGGACGTTAAACACTAATCTCCTCCTCTCCTCCTACAAGATGTTATCACCACACCATCAGCAGTCAACTCAAATAAGAGATTGAATGCGGATCTGATATGATTAGTTTCTGCATTGGAAGAGGAATGTATATGACAGGTGTTAACTCAAGAAGTAATGGGAGACTGCATACTCTTGCAGTTTTTGTGGCACATGCACGGCAAGGTAGTCATTCGTACTGTGCCTGATAGCCTGCTGCGTACATTGTGGAGTCGCTGTCTGCTGCCACACATACAATCCAACATAGCATTGCAGACCGACAGGCCCTTGGAAGCACTGGCCAACTTGGCTGCCCATATAGTGGGTGCTACAGGCCAGGTTGCCATTAGTATGTGGGTAACAGCATGCAGTGGTGCGCCGGCAGTGTTGAACAACCTAACACAATCCATGCTGTCTGCAGCCTTGACTAATACACTGGCAGCAACACATTTGGGCCTACTGCTGGCAGGAGTCACATATGTTGATCATGATAATCTGGCAGCGAAAATCGGCCGCCTCACCAAATGAGTTGAGGAGCTACTCTCTTGACAAGACAACAGTTCCAACTTGCACTGGTACCGCAGGAGGTCCGGAAGCCGTTCAACTACCTCTTCCACTACAGGACAAGAACAAACCTCCTTCTGTTGGTACCATAAGAAATTTGGAAACCGGACATATAAGTGTACATCTCCTTGCACGTACACCAACACCAATGGTCATCGCACGTCAGATGCTGTCACCGGTTGCAAAACATCATTCCAATGCCTCTGTCAGTGACATGAAGACAGGCTACAAATATCTAGTGGATACTGGCTCAGATTTGTGTATTCTTCCCGGAGACTGGTACATTGTTGTAGAACCACAACATTATTCTACCTGTCTGCTGCCAATAATTTGTCCATCAAAATCTATGGCACCCAGTGCATGAAACTAGACCTGGGACTACACCAAGCATTCATGTGGGACTCCATCACAGGCGTCACCAAGCTTGTCAACGATGTCGATCTGTTGGCGCACAACAACATGCTGCCCGATGTCAGGAATGCACTGTTGGTTGATGGCATCAACGGGCTGTCGATTTCTAGGTTTCACAGCTGAGTGCTCTGTTTCTCATACAGGCAGGTGCTGGGGAGAAAGCCCGCCTACTCAAACGGTTTCCGGCCATGACGCAGCCCCCGGGAGGACCCAGAGAAGTATGTCATGACACCTTACATTACATCAAGACCACAGGCGGCCCTCAAGTCTCTTGCCACTTTCAGCATCTAGCGCCTGACTGGTTAACTATTGCAAAAGCAGAATTTGATGTTATACTCAGAGTAGGGATCATATGTAGCAGTCCCTTGGTCGTCTCGCCTACATCTCATGCCTAAGAAAAGCGGCGCCTGGCACTCATGGTGATTATCGTGCTCTCAATGCCCGGACAGTATCAGATCGATACCCTGTGCCTATACTGCGCAGCTACAATTATGTACTACAAGACGTGACGATTTTTACTTTTTTGGACTGCGTTGAGGCATATACACTGATACCAGTTGCAGAGGAAGACATTACGAAAACGGCAGTTGTCACCCCTTTCGGGCTTATTTGAAAGAAAGTCATGACATTCAGCTTGAGGATCGCTGTACAATCTTGGCAGCATTTTGACTCAGTACTGCAAGGACTGACATGCTGTTTCTCATATGTAGATGACGATTTAATTTTTTCCTGGATCACAGAACAACACAAACATCATCTGCTACAAGTTTTAGAGCAGCTCAGGAAATAAGGGGTAGTGTTAAATACAGCCAAATGTGTGTTTGGCCAGTCGCAGATTGATTTTTTAGGACACACTTCCCCTCCCAGAACAAGTGGAAGCTGTATTACAGATCACACAACAGCACACAGCTCATGATCTACATCAGTTTCTTGGTATGCTCAATTTCTGCTGTCTGTATGTGCCATACTCTGCTGAAGTACAAGAACCACTCACTGCAGCACTGGCTGGTCCGAAAAACGGGGGAACTTCATTGATTCAGTGGACTGAAGACATGAATTCTGCCTTTGAAGCATGTACTAGACTCACTGCTTGCACTAGAATTAGACTTGAGCCAGGCAGTGATTGGATCTGCGCTGCAACAATTAAACGAAGTCGCGTGGCAACCTTTGGCATTTTACTCTCAGGATGTCGGCATCTTAACATTTGTGAAGTGCGTGTGAGCGTGAACTCCTTGCAATATAGGAGGCAATACTTATGACCTCAACTGGAAGTGAGAGAATTCACTATTTTCACTGATCATAAGCCGTTGATGTATGCATTCAGACAGAACAGCAACAACTGTTCACCATGCTGGCACAAGCAACTAATGTTTATTGCACAGTTTATTACAGACATCAGACATGTGTCCGGAATCGACAAGGTGGTAGCGGATTGCCTGTCTGATGCTGCTGCCAAAGGAAAAGCAAGATCATTCTTGTCGGCAGGGTTTCATAAACCAGCTTTGGGCAAAGTACCCAATTGAAGTCATCCTGGTGTCAGGGCAACAGTTCACGCCCTCTCGCACCAATTTGCTTCACCCAGTGTGCAAAAAGACTCCCGGTAATAGGCACGTACCTGCATACACTGGCAACAAAGCAAGATTCGTCGTCACGTTCATGCACTGATTGGAAACTTTCCAGTGACCTATGTGAGATTTGCACACATCCACATTGACATCTTAGGCTTACTGCCTCGTTCCAACGAACAGAGATACATTCTAACAATGATTGATCGCCTCGTACGCTGGCCTGAGAAAACTCCAATAGACAACATAACAGCAGAAAAAATAGCTTTCGTGTTTACCTCAAGCAGAATTTCTTGCTTTGGCTGCCCACTACATGTGACAACGGATTGCGGCCACCAGTTCAAGTGGGAACTAGTCTCTCAATTAGCCAAGTTCTGCAACGCAGTGCACCACAGGACTGCTAGTAACCATCCAGCCAGTAATGGTTTAGTTGAGTGCTGGCATTGCACACTCAAGGGGGACATAATGTGCCATGGATCAGACTGGACTACTGTGTTACCGATTGTTCTTCTGGGGCTCTGCATGGTGTAGAAACCTGACTTACACTTCACTGGTGAAACTAGTGTGCAGCGAAACGCTGCACCACCTGGAGAATTCATTGAAGCACCGCTGCCACAGACATTTGGTCAGGATCATGACGACTCTGTAGCTAAGCTCATGGAACATGTCACTCGACTTCGCCCTCTCCAAGTTTCAAGACATAGCATTCCTGCTACTGACTTTCATCGAGACTTAGTGTCCTGCAATAGCGTCATGCACCAAACAGGTGGCGCCAGACCTGCACAAGTGCCTTACACTGGCCCAAGGAGAAGAAACCTTTGAAATACTGCTAAAAGGAAAACTGTATACAGTGCCAATTGATAGTGAAACCAGCTTATGTTCCGCGAAACCAGCTTACGTTCTGCATGAGGATCCTGCTTACAACTGTCCACAGCCACAACTTCCTGCTCAAGCACCGGTGTCGCTTACCTCTGTCGCAGAACTGCCTCCAACTGCTGCAGAACCACCTCCCGATTGTCACAGAACCACCTCCTACCACCATCACCTCGCACAACGAGATCGGGACAGCGTGTGTGCTTCCCTGCGCATTACCTGGATGGTGCTCTGCTTGTCAGTTGGCTTTTCGTGATAACCACCAGGGGCACTGCAACCAGCATGGAATATTTTACAGCCACCACGGAGCGTAGATATTGTTTTGAGTAACAATAGTTCTGTTGTTATTTCCTACTCTTATTATTCTCTTGTAGTTACATCAACTAAAAAAAAACATTTTTTGGAGTACATTTATCAACGTGAGATTGAGTATTTATCTTATCTGTATTTGCTAATTCCAGTGCACCTCCTCATTCTTTCAGCATATGCAAATAAAGTTTTGTTCTGCAAGGCCACAATGATAATTTCTTACACCTTCAGGCTATTAACTAACCGGTCATTATTGGCGCATCAGTAACAGCCAAAATTCAAACATTAACAGGTGACAATGTGATTGCCATATAATTCTATATTTAAAAAGTGTGCCATTTGTTTACGTAATCTTAAAGTAGTCAGGCATGTTCTCTGGAAAAACATACAGTGTAGATTTGTACCAAAAAGCAAAAGTATAGTAGTTACATAATGAATGAACCCTGCATCTTATGAATTAAGAAGATATTTTCCGTTGATGCTTTGAAAGCTTCAGGGCTTCTTTTCACACTGTAAATCTGAACAGAAAAACTTACTCAATTTCAAAAAATTACACAAGCAAACTGTTGTGGACTAAATATCAACTGCTGTCAAAAATAATTGACCGCTAGATACATGTCAGTTCAGTTACTAATACTTGTAATGTTTAAGTTGTTGAAGTAATACACTGTCAACCTTTTATGCTGATATGTAAAAGGTGAATTACCAAGCATTTTATGAAAATTACACGGTGGTAACAGAAATCATGTTACACTTCTAAAATCTATTTCTTGCACAACTGATCTTGTAAAGTTATGCAACTTTCCTTAATCCATTTTAATTTCATTTCAATTATTGTATGTTGCAGGTTGTAAATCAACACCTCTTGAGGGACTTGACTGAGTGTGGTCTGTGGAACGATGATATGAAGAATGAAATAATAGCAAGTGGTGGATCAATACAGGCAAGTATCTAAGATTGCACTCTACAGTAAACCAAAATTTGGACTTCCTTAATTAAATGTTGTTTGTTTGCAGAACATTGCTGGCATTCCTGATGATCTGAAGGCGCTGTACAAAACTGTGTGGGAGATACCTCAAAAAACTATTATCAAGATGGCAGCTGATAGAGGAGCTTTCATTGATCAGAGCCAGTCTCTCAACATACATATTGCTGAACCAAATTATGGAAAGCTAACATCAATGCATTTCTATGCATGGCGAATGGTAATTACATTATAGTTCCTCCATAGCATTACTTGCTTTGTCAGCACAATAATTCACTAGTTCCTTTCCAGAATATTGTGACACAAGTTATTTAAAAAAAAAAAAATAGTTTTTGCAACCAACTGTAAGAGAAAGAGGACAAGGAAAAGCTAATGTCGAAAATCAGTTTACTGTTAATTGGTGTAGAATTTTTGTTTTTACAAAATAAAAAAGTGTACTTGATGTTACAAGAATTATGATTTGTCAAGTAAACGCATTCAGCTGTATTATCATAGATCTGTTACTATGGTTAGTGTAAAGTATATCAACAAGCTGTAAAAGTATTTTATGCTTAGACGATTTGCCTTGCTGGCCTGTACCTAAGGTGCAACCCACAAGGCTTTGTACGTGCCAGAGTGAGGAAAGTTACACCCTTTTAATCAGGCAGAAAGATTAAACGATTTAAAAAAGGAATGGGTAGATTCAAGTTCAATGGAAATTAGTGTAGTGTAGTGACAGGAAGAAAAGACTTCTAGTCAGATGAGTACAGGATTATAAATACAAAATCAAATAGGTGTAATGGAGGTGTAGGTCTGATAATGAATAAGAAAATAAGAATGCAGATAAATTAATATGAACACTTTAATGAATGCATTACTGTAGCAAATCAACAGTAACCCTTAGTATAAGAATCATGAAAAAGGGTTGTACAGTTGGAAGAGACCTGGAATTGAGAGAGATGTGAAGACACGAAGTTTATGTAACGGTAAGACAGATTTCAAAATCAAACTTACAACTGTAATACATTTCCAGTTGCAAGTATATACTCTGACCCTGATTTATTGGTTATGAACTGATATTTAAAACTGAATAAACTGCAAAAAAATGTTGGAAATTAAGGAGATGTGGTTTTTCACGTATTTGGAGGGAAGAGTAGGTGACGATTGATGGACACAGAAAAGGAATACAATAGAAGACTATTGGGCAGCTTTGACATATTAAATGGTTAAGGCAGCAGATGATCAAGTTGGTAAAAAGGTAATGCCTAGAAGCAGCCTTGGATTGCACTGGAGATAGTAAATTTAATTGATGAAAATAGAAAGTAAGAAAATGGTGCAAAAGGGAATAAAGACATCTAAGGAATGAGAGAAAGGTGAAAAATTGGTTAAGCAGGAATGGCTAGAGGACAGATGTGACATTGTGGAAGCATGCATTACTAGAGTAAACATGGAAGCTGCCTACAGGAAAAAAGTAGACCTTTTGAGGAAAGAGAAATCTCTGAATGAATATCAAGAGTTCAGATAGCAAGCTAGTACTAGGCAAAGAAGGGAAAGCAGAAAGATGGGAGGAATTTATTTAAAGGCTATACAAGAGAAATGAATTTGAAGACAAATTTATAGGAAGGGTAGTAGTAGTATATGAAAATAGAGGGTCACATTAAAACCTTTACAAGAATTTCATTGAGCACTGTGAGGCCTAAATCTAAACAAGACCCACGTTGCCTACAACACATCCTCAGAATCATTAAGTCTTGGGAGAGCCAATCCTGACAAAGCCATTCCACATGGTGCAAGATGTGAGACAGACGAAAAACCCTTAGATGTCAAGAAGACTCTTAATAATTCCCAATCCAAAGAAGGCAGGTGCTGACAGGTGTGAATATTACCAAACCATTAGCCTAATAAATCATGGGTGCAAAATACTGACACAGTTTATTGACCAAAGAATAGAAAGACCTCTAGAAGCAGACCTCGCAGATCAGTAGGACTTCAAAGAAATCAAGTAACATGTGAGGCGATACTGACCCTACATTTGTGGCATATGCAGATTGAGAGAGAGCTTTTGGCAAAGTTTATTGGTAGACACTCTTCGAAATTCTGAAGGTAGCGGGGGTAAAATGAGGGAACTGTTACCTGCAAGTTGTACAGAACCTGAACCAGAGCCTGGACATTAAAGGGAAGCAGTAGTTGAAAGGGGAATGAAACAGGTTTTTGGCCTAGACCTGGTGTTATTCAAACTGTACATTTAGGAAGCAGCAAAGGAAATCAAAGAGAAATTTGGAAAGGAAATTAAAGTTCAGGGGTAGGAAATAAACAATGTGGTTTGCTGACAACATTGTAATTTTGTCAGAAGGCAAAGGATTTGGATGTTGAACAGAATGGAATGAGTCTTGAAAATAGGTAATAAGATCAGCAATAAAAGTAATGGAATGTAGTCATTAAATCAACTGAGGGAATTAGGTTAGGATATTAGGCACTCATAGTAGTAGATGGGTTTTGCTATTTGGAAAGCAAAATGGTTGACAGTGGCTGGATAGGACATAAAATACAGCCTGCCAATAGCTTGGAAAATATGTGTGACTTTGTCACACACATGACACACACACACACACACACACACACACACACTGAAATAAGTTGCTTGCTTCAGACTGTATGTGCAGGCTAATCTCAGGAACTGATGTAGGGATTTTATCTGATAGACTAATAGGCACACTCACTTGCAAGGAAGGCTTTTGTGTATAAGTTGTGAGAACAATGCCATTGCCACTTAACGAACAGTTGCTATAACTTGAGAGAGCAGAGGACACAGGAAGTGCAATCTGATTTGCATCCGGTGTGGTGATCTAGTGATAGGGCGTGTGGCTGGTATCTGAAAGGGTGTGGGACCGAATCCTGACTTGGTCACTTGCTTTCACTCTACCGTTTAACCTTTTCACTGACTGAGTTAATGTGTGGTTGCTGTTATCCCCGGGTGCCCTGGATATGTTTACTCACACCTTTGATTCTTTTGTCAGGTGCTCTAGACATGTGTACATCCACTTCCTTGCTGCCACCTTTATGCTCCCAGTAGATTAATGTGGTCAGCCGCTTGAGTCTGTACTCTCCAGGCGCATTAATGCACGAGGCACTTAGCGACCAGATAGTGTTCGCGTAGTTGCATTTCTGCCCTGAGTACTCGGCTACTTTCCATTGTTCGTCCTGTGTACATTTGCTCATGTGATCTTATTTGTGTTGGTGTATTCATCTTCTTGGTTTTTGATTGAGAAAATGGCACACTGTCGTGGTGGTGCAGAGGAAGCAGAACAAAAAAAAAAATGAAGCAGAGTATCTGACACCTCCATATAAGAATTGTTGTGTTCAGCAAGTATGGTGTGGAAACTATCTTCAGACCCGCCAGGAACATAAAAGATCGGCAAAAGACGTATGACATCCTTTGATTGCACTTGGTTGATATAACATTCTTTGTAGTTGTGGACTGATTTATATTGGTACAACAGAAAGCAGCGTTAGCACCCGTCACGTTGAACACAAGAGGAATTGCTGCCTGGGATATGTGCATTAATTGGCCGTACTGGAACACGTTTACCAGGAGGGTGATATTGAAATAAAATTCACCAAGACAAGCATCATATTGAAACATCGCATTATCATGCTCATATGTATAAAGAGGCTTTTGAGATTTATAAACTCCATAATAAATTTAACAGAAAGGAGAAAGGTATTAAATAAGATAAAATTTGGATGTCAACATTGCAGCATAAGAATGTTGGCATTACGAGCAATAATCAACACTACTTACATGTTCCGCACTCCCTCGAGTTCTGATTGTAGTTCACCATTTTGCCTTGAAGATGTCTCTTGCAGTCAGAGAGGAAATGTTCGGAGAAACTTTTATGCATCTAGTATGGCCTAATAGTCCAGAAGTTTTAAGTGATTAAGTTACTTAGCAAATACACATTGTAACATAACGACAAACAGATTCCGATTGTAGCTGAGTGTCCTACATAGATGATCATAAATATTAATGTGTGTAATCCCAGAGTATTCCTTTTTGACGAGATATTAAATGCTGTTCAGACAAATACAACTTTCCATTGAAAAAAATTATAGTTGCATCCACATCTCAATCAGTGAAAAAGTTTAAAGTATTAGTCAGACGGCAATATAATATACGCGTTTCTTTGTGTGCTGTCATTTGCCAAATACTCGTTTAAATATCTTGAATCGTTTATGAAGTACTGCAAAATTTTATCTGTGTTTCGTATGCATCAGTCAGTGCCCTAAAACGAACCACCTCTGCAAAACAAGTAAAATTTCATTCAATGTTTTCTTAACTGGATGCAGCACAGTAACTAAAATGAATAATGAAAGGAAACTCAGTCTTCTATTGAGCAAAGAAATCATACTGCAAGGTGTGAAAGAAAAAATTTTCCCACCAGATAGTTATCTTAAAATCAAGTGATAAGTATTTCATTAGCATGTCCACTCAGTCACATCACTGACAGTTCGTGGACAATATCAACAAATGTGGAGCAAAAAAGTTATTACTGTGGTTCCCAACAACGGCTATACTAATTATTACAGCTACACTAATTATTACAGCTATTAATATATGGAAGATAGGAAGTTTATGGAGAGTAACTATGGAAGAACACTTAAGTTACAGAGATGAATCCAAAGTGAAACTTCACTTTCATCAAAGGCTTCTAACTTACTTATAAAACCTCCAGAAAAGATATAATTCCTAGATGTGAAACACTATTGACATGCGTATGTGTTTTGAAAGTGAAAAACTTATGTTGTTAGAGTAACTGTACTTACATTCCACCAACAGGGACATAATGTAAGGATCAGAAATGACCTCTGTATACTCGCTTTAACCTCGTCAGCGGGTCTTGTGACATCTCTGAACACGCCATCTTCATGTGCACATAAGACTTGACTCATGAGTCTCCGCTGCAGGCCACTCGTCGCCTGTCTTTTGTCAGGTGCAAGTGGAAATTAGAGCAAGTACACGAGTTTGCAGACTTGCAGCATTCCTGCTACATACACAACAGTTTTGAAGGAAATTCCCACCATGAAACTGTAAATATCTATTAATTTATTTCACGCAGTCATGTTTTCGGCTGTATAGCCATTCTCAAGTGCAAGCTGAAATGTCACAAAATATCCGACCTGCCTAAATGACAGAAGCAAGTTATATACTGACGTAATGGACATAACGACTGATTGGTTAGCAGTAAATAATATTCTGTTCACACATAAAACAGTTTTTGAAGACTGCTATAAAGTTATTTTAATATTTAATATCTATTTAGAGAATATCTAAGGATTACGTTGACACATAGACACGTTTGGTGTTACAGAGTCTGTAATGTCAGAACGAGAAAATATGAAATAAATTACAGAAATGAATGATAAGCCAGGCACCTTGTTTTAGTCGACAAACGCAAGTTACCATGACCAAACTGAGTACAGTATTATTAGTGCACTTTTTTGTCACAGTGATATAACAGTGAGAAAAATATATCTAAAAACAAAGATGATGTGACTTACCAAACGAAAGCGCTGGCACGTCGATAGACACACAAACAAACACAAACATACACACAAAATTCAAGCTTTCGCAACAAACTGTTGCCTCATCAGGAAAGAGGGGAAGGAGAGGGAAAGACGAAAGGATGTGGGTTTTAAGGGAGAGGGTAAGGAGTCATTCCAATCCCGGGAGCGGAAAGACTTACCTTAGGGGAAAAAATGGACGGGTATACACTCGCGCACACACACACATATCCATCCACACATATACAGACACAAGCAGACATATTTAAAGACATATAACAGTGACATTGCTAGGTGTCCAGTTTTTGTTTGATGCAGCAGATATGTTTTCTCATGATTGAGGGGGAATAAACAAGAATGAAACCATTTTGTTTACATTGCATGAAATTTGTATTTTTCGTGTGAAGTGTGGACTGCTGTTTGAAACTTTCTCCAAGTGTCGCTCCTCCATTTGAATTGTATACCTTCATCAACTAATTTTTGTCTTACTACACACTACACAGACACTCAAAACACAGCTTGTTAGTTCTACTTTAAAGTAGCAGTATCATCAACTCATCTTCTATGCTCTGCTTACATTATGTAAGTTATATTAAACTGATGGTATTCAGTTAATTAACATTGTTCTCTGAAATGTAGTCATAACTCGACTCCCTGGCCCACAAACAGAATACTGTACAGCAGTTCGAAGCATTGTATTTATTTTGATTTAATGATATAACAAAGAATAAGAGTATTAATGGAAGTAGACACCTTTGACGTATAGGGACAGTAGATTCATTGGCCTACAGAGAAACAAGATAACGTACTTGTCTTATGAAGAAAGAAAAGTTACAAGAAGTAACCGTCCATGTAGATACATGTGGGAGCTATTGCTTGTGTCCCATAAGGAGATAAAGTTATCGAAAGCAAAACATTACAGTAATTCTTACATCTGTTTTTATTGTTCTTATAATGGTTAAATTTCTTCTTTTTGTATCTGTTCATTTAGGGGCTGAAGACGGGAATGTACTATCTTCGTACTAAGCCTGCGGCTCAAGCAATCCAGTTCACAGTCGACAAGAGTAAATTATCACGCAATGTTAGCACCTCAACAAATGGCCATTCCACCCCAAAGGTGCAGAACAACAGCGATGAAGCATACAATATGAGTGCAATGGTTTGTTCACTAGCCAACAAAGATGAATGTTTAATGTGTGGTTCATAGAGTATTTACATACAATGCTTAAAAGTGTATCAATGTGTATAACATACAACATTGCAATTGTTCTGAGCCATATTGGCTAAGGAGAAACATATTTTTGTGCTGTTTCGTTTAATCAGAACTAGTCACATAGACGTTTATTACATCCTGTATATCTTTTTTGAATGCTGCTTACATCCATTAACTATTACATATTTTTGATAGATCTGAAGCTTTTCTTTTTTATGAATATATATGTTTTGTGGGAGGCATTTTAGTCCTTCATTTTATATTTTTCTTGTAGTGCATGTGATACAGGATTCCATCCTTGTGGCTAACTATGGTTAAATGAAATATGCCAGGAAAACAGTTATGTCAGATATTTTTCAAGAAATGTAATACATCACATGAACGCAACTTAATGTTCTGTTACAAACACGAATACTTCGGGTTTGATTTTGAAGTGTGCAATATTTGATGATGTTGCAGATAACTGAAACTATCAGATCATCTTTTTCATGTACAGTGCAATCCATAGTGTATCATGTCTATCTTTACTAGTTTTTTTCCCCAAATAATTCTGTAATTTCAGTTAATCAGATAAACTACTGGTAGTATGAAAGTTCAATATATTGTTTGGAGTAGGGAAGAAGTGCAGCAGTTCCCTGTAAATCTCTGTCTGTTTACAATTTATTTCTGTATTTAAGTTTTTGGTTACCTTGTATTTAACTGGTTTAATAGAAAGCAATTGCTTTTACATTTTAAATGAAATCTCAGTTTTATATGAAATCTCAGTTTCTTTTATGTATATTTCGATTGTGTTGTGTGCATTATATTTAGAAATGAAACTGGTATTAAACGAAGAAGGGTGGTAATCAGATTTTCAAAGTCTTTTAATGCAATGGGTGAATGATGTTGATATTTATTATTAAAAAAGGAGTCTCATTTGTAAAAGTAAAAGGGTATCTTACAGCACTGACTCTACCAAAGTCAGATTATGCAATAGAAAAAATGATAGTGCCCTTATTGAGAAACGTAATATTTGTGTATGTGCATACATCTGAACATAAAATGGGTTTCACACACACAACGCCTTATTACTGTATATTAATAACTCACATTCATTTTGTGAAAAAAATTTTGTGGTTCATTATGTAGATAACTCGTATTGTGCACTGGGCTGACAGCTGTTGAAATTGTTTCTTTGCGTGTACTGCCATTTCTCAGCTTATTTTCACTTCCAGGTCGGAGTGTTATCACAACAATCTGTTCCTAATTAAAGTAAATAGAATGGAAGTGGTACTAATAGAATATTTATAAGTACTTTAGTGATTCATGAAGGTGGTGGCATTTTATGTTTGGCTTAGGAGTAATTTATTGCTGATCTGTCATTTTAGTCAGTGATGAGGTGTACAAAATACATACTGAAAGGATCTGAGCACTCTTTGAAGTGAAATGTATATTTTTTATATTTTTATAATTAAGAAGTGTTAACTTACGTGTTTCTTCCTGCTGTGTGCACTGTTATCTTGATGGTATAGATATTAAAGTAGGAATTTTACATGCACCATTGTTACTGTTGCTGGACATCTGTTAACATCTGAGTGTTATAAATGATTTCTACTGAGGTCACTATGTTTTTGCACTACATTTGTATGTGAAGGATATGTACATTGTCTGCTATATCATAAGTAAACGGATTGTTTACAAATAAATTTCTTCGATGTTTCCTAATTTTAATGCTCCCTAAAACTCCCATTAACTGAGGACAGTATTCAATAAATAGAATCAATTCTCAGGCACATTTTAGTTTCTGTTGTGGCATAGAAATTTATCTGGTGGTAAAGTTGTAGGAGCAAATGGGTTAAGGACCTCTTCGATTGAAGAAGTGCATAACCAAAATGCAATAATTGTTCACATTTCTGAGCTCTTGTCTGAATGTATAGCTCCAGTGCATGATCTGTAAGTACTGATTTACCTATGTTGTCTAGACAACAGTTACTCATGCATTCCTTAAGGTAAGTGTTAGTTCTTCATTTTGCAATTCCTATGACACCTGATTACAACTGCAAAGGAGTTTTATATACTCCTGCTATGGCAAGTGGCAGGCTTAGGTCCTTTGCAGTATTCAAATATTAATACTGCTTTAATGTTGGTTTAAACAGTGTCTTAATACCTTGTTTTCTGAGTGCTCTGCCAGTGACAATTTTTATAAGTGGAAGGAACACAAGCAACTGTGATAGGAATAATATGGATTAGTCAGCAGCAGTTGATGCACTGGACTAGGGAACCAGTAAATTAGTTACTCTGATATTGTGGTTTTATTAAGATCTAATCATATCTGTGTTAAGATGTACAGGGAGGCCAAAGGAATTCAAAAGCAGAAAATCGACTTTAACACCAATAAAGGATTGAAATTAGACAAGTTATGGGTCTATGTACCTACTATAACGTCCATAACATACGTCAGCACAATGCTACGATCTTAGGTAGTGGTCTGATTATGCCGCAAACCGATTGTGGCATAGTTATGTATATAAACACTTTGTCTCACTGAGTTCGTTTGAGACTGTAACTGCTTTCTGGCTCATTAAAGCCTCTGATGCTATCTCTAGCATTGGAAGATGAAACAGGTAGGGAATTATGTCTTGGACCATGGGCCATAAAACAAAATTCACCTATAAAATTTTATCCTCACTCGCCCAGTGGACAGTAGTTCTACAACTGGTATATGACTGATGAGGCACAGAGGTCGTGTACGTGTTTCTTGACCTCACTCTGATTACCCTTAATGAACTGCAGTAAATTCTAAAAATACTAGGTCCATCACATTCCCTTGTGACAACCTTCAAAGAATTTCGCATCCTACATGATCACTGCATTTCTACGGTTTTTCAACCAAAAATAGCCAATGGTAACAACCCGTACTGTCCTACAGCTTCAAGCCCCCAACCACTCTGAACAGTGATTTTGGGCATACAGGTTCCAACCAATTTAAGCTTTGGTTGTAGCCCAGCATCTATCAGCCCAAACCTTCATTCATATAGCAATGATCCGAGCCAATTGCTGGAGGATCTCTATTCCTTTCTGACTTCTTTTGTATCTCAAATCTTGCATTCTTACTATAGATGTAACTACTATCTACCTCAGTCTCTCACATTCAGGTGGCTTTGAACCTTCAAAATCCTCTCCCAATATCCACTGAAAACACTTCCACAATCGTCTTCCTTTTCGCACTAGCGAACGTCGTCACTCATTACTTCTTAACCTTTGATGGTCAACAGACAAACAGAGGTACAGCTATTGAAACTAGGATGTCCTCATCCCTTGCGCCACTTTCGTTAAGCTATGAGAAAGAGAAGGCATTCCTTAATTCACAGAAACTGCAACTCTTGGTTTGATACAGCTTCATTGATGTTGTCTTGGTGGTCTGGGCTCCTCTTCTAACAGTCCAGTGCCTTTGCCCAGCTACATTTAACCAGGTCTGTCTTCATCTACATACAAACTCAAACTTAGCAGACCACTGTGAGGTGCATGGCAGAGGTTACTTAGCATTGTACCACCTGTTTTTGTGGTCCTTATGAGACTGATATGTACGGATTAATTACTACATTCCAAACTTAAGCCTGGCTCTAGAAATTTTGTAATTAGGTATTTGTTAGATAATTGGAGTTTATCTTAAGATGTGTGACGATGTTTTTCAGCATTTCTGTGACTCCTTTGTGTTAAACCCGTGACCATTTGCACTGCCCTTCTTCGTACACATTCAGTATTCCTGGAAGTTGAATGTGGTGTGAATACCACACACTTGAGCAACATTCTGAGATGGGACATGCAGGTGTTTTGTAAGCAGCCTTCTTTGTAGACTGTTTTCTCATTATCCTGTATGATAATTCCTGCCGTATGTGCTAAACATTCAGAGGGGGCTTCGTGTAATAGAGCCGATACTGATGTGTATGGATTGGTAATTACTGACTTGATATCTCCCTCTAATACTTGGTTCAAGAATCATAAAAGAAGGCTGTATACATGGAAGAAGCCTGGAGATACTGACAGGTTTCAGATAGATTATATAATGGTAAGACAGAGATTTAGGAACCAGGTTTTAAATTGTAAGACATTTACAGGGGCAGATGTGGACTCTGACCACAATCTATTGGTTATGACCTGTAGATTAAAACTGAAGAAACTGCGAAAAGGTGGGAATTTAAGGAGATGGGACCTGGATAAACTAAAAGAACCAGAGGTTGTACAGAGTTTCAGGGAGAGCATAAGGGAGCAATTAACAGGAATGGGGGAAAGAAATACAGTAGAAGAAGAATGGGTAGCTTTGAGGGATGAAGTAGTGAAGGCAGCAAAGGATCAAATAGGTAAAAAGACAAGGGCTAGTAGAAATCCTCGGGTAACAGAAGAAATACTGAATTTAATTGATGAAAGGAGAAAATATAAAAATGCAGTAAATGAAGCAGGCAAAAAGGAATACAGACGTCTCAAAAATGAGATCGACAGGAAGTGTAAAATGGCTAAGCAGGGATGGCTAGAGGACAAATGTAAGGATGTAGAGGCTTATCTCACTAGAGGTAAGATAGATACTGCCTACAGAAAAATTAAAGAGACCTTTGGAGAAAAGAGGACCACTTGTATGAATATCAAGAGCTCAGATGGAAACCCAGTTCTAAGCAAAGAAGGGAAAGCAGAAAGGTGGAAGGAGTATATAGAGGGTCTATACAAGGGCGATGTACTTGAGGACAATATTATGGAAATGGAAGAGGATGTAGATGAAGATGAAATGGGAGATACAATACTGCGTGAAGAGTTTGACACAGCACTGAAAGACCTGAGTCGAAACAAGGCTCCGGGAGTAGACAACATTCCATTAGAACTACTGATAGCCTTGGGAGAGCCAGTCCTGACAAAACTCTACCAACTGGTGAGCAAGATGTATGAGACAGGTGAAATACCCTCAGACTTCAAGAAGAATATAGTAATTCCAATCCCAAAGAAAGCAGGTGTTGACAGATGTGAAAATTACCGAACTATCAGTTTAATAAGTCACAGCTGCAAAATACTAACGCGAATTATTTACAGACGAATGGAAAAACTGATAGAAGCCGACCTCGGGGAAGATAAGTTTGGATTCTGTAGAAATGTTGGAACGCGTGAGGCAATACTGACCCTACGCCTTAGAAGCTAGATTAAGGAAGGGCAAACCCATGTTTCTAGCATTTGTAGACTTGGAGAAAGCTTTTGACAGTGTTGACTGGAATACTCTCTTTCAAATTCTGAAGGTGACAGGGGTAAAATACAGGGAGCGAAAGGCTATTTACAATTTGCACAGAAACCAGATGGCAGTTATAAGAGTCTAGGGACATGAAAGGGAAGCAGTGGTTGGGAAGGGGAGTGAGACAGCGTTGTAGTCTCTCCCCGATGTTATTCAATTTGTATATTGAGCAAGCAGTGAAGGAAACAAAAGAAAAATTCGGAGTAGGTATTAAAATCCATGGAGAAGAAATAAAAACTTTGAGGTTCGCCGATGACATCATAATTCTGTCAGACACAGCAAAGGACTTGGAAGAGCAGTTGAACGGGATGGATAGTGTCTTGAAAGGAGGATATAAGATGAACATCAACAAAAGCAAAACGAGGATAATGGAATGTAGTCTAAGTCGAGTGATGCTGAGGGAATTAGATTAGGAAATGACTCTTAAAAGAGTAAAGGAGGTTTGCTATTTGGGGAGCAAAATAACTGATGGTGGTCGAAGTAGAGAGGATATAAAATGTAAAGAGAAATTTGTTAACATTGAGTATAGTTTTGTCAGGAAGTCATTTCTGAAAGTATTTGTATGGAGTGTAGCCATGTATGGAGCTGAAACATGGACGATAAATAGTTTGGACAAGAACAGAATAGAAGCTTTCGAAATGTGGTGCTACAGAAGAATGCTGAAGATTAAATGGGTAGATCACATAACTAATGAGGAAACATTGAATAGGATTGGGGAGAAGAGAAGTTTGTGGCACAACTTGACCAGAAGAAGGGATCTGTTGTTAGGACATGTTCTGAGGCATCAAGGGATCACCAATTTAGTATTGGAGGGTAAAAATCGTAGAGGGAGACAGAGATGACTACACTAAGCAGATTCAGAAGGATGTAGGTTGCAGTAGGTACTGGGAGATGAAGAAGATTGCACAGGATAGAGTAGCATGGAGAGCTGCATCAAACCAGTTTCAGTACTGAAGACCACAACAACAACAACAGCATCTCCCTCTTAATATCTTCTTTTTTCCTTTCGTGGACTTAGTCTCCCATGCAGTTTGACCTGCGTTGGAGAGGGAAGTCGTGCTTATCTATGTTCACAGGCTACCAAATTAAAGACGTCAGTTTTGAAGATGTAAATCTGTTCTTCCAACACACACAAATTCTAGAACCTCCCATATACAACTGCCTGCAGTTCAGATTTTGTCAGTTATGTAGAGTATTACAAATTTGTAGATGGTTCAGTGTCTACTCTCTCTAGAGCTGAACTGACTCTTTCATCATTTCATAACATGGTCCATTGTCATGAAGTGCACTACTCCACGGAGTGCAATGTGTGAGGCAGGGGCACAGCTCCGTGGATTAATCACCAAACCAGCTGGTGCTACAAAGCGGGACCAAACTGCAGCACTGTCACTTCTTGCAGAAATGCTGTGTTCATCACACTCGTAAACAATACATATTTCCTGCCCAATATGCTTATCCAAACTCACTAAAGCTGCTAATAAGAAGTAATTTGTGTGTTTGACAACCATCATTTGTTGGTACTACAAACATTGTGCAACACATCACTTCGCTATGCCCTAACCATGTAACATTAGCAACATACTGAAAATAAAATTCCTGCAAACTCTTCATAGAATTACATGTTAAACATTACTCTGTTATTTCTATTAGATATTTATTTCTTTCAACTTCAAATAAATAAAGCTATGAATCCTGAACACAATTCATTTGTATTCCTTCAGGTAAGTTCATTTTAACCATCTTTTTCGTTATATCTCAGATTACAAGTGCCAGTACTCAAGGTTAGCTGATTCTAATTATGTAGTTTGTACACCACGTTCATTTAAAGCATGCTATACAATTGTGACTGACCACTTTTGTTAGAACCGGTATTTGTACCTTTATCGTAACATTGTTTTTGGTACTACCCAAGTTTGTTACTTAAATTCACTTGTAGCAATGATTTCATCATATATTCTTTGCATACTATTACAATAGTTTTCCTAGTGTTGTAAAGCTGTCATGAACTTTCACATATAGTCAAACTCCTTTGGCAATTAATGGCATGTTTGCTACATCATAATCAGTTAAACTAAAGCAATTACATGGACTAAATTAACCACAGCATCTAAAATACTCTTATAAACCCAACTATGTAATTTATACCTAAAAACAAAGATGATGAAACTTACCAAACGAAAGCATTGGTATGTTGATAGAAAAACAAACACAAACACACACAAAAAATTCAGGTTTCGCAACCCACGGTTGCTTCATCAGGAAAGGGGGAAGGAGAGGGAAAGACGAAAGGATGTGGGTTTTAAGGGAGAGGGTAAGGAGTCATTCCAATCCCGGGAGCGGAAAGACTTACCTTAGGGGGACAAAGGGACAGGTATACACTCGCACGCACATGCGCGCGCAAACACACACACACACACATCCGCACATATATTTGACATATCCATAAAAGGTATATGCGTCCTTGTATCACTTAACAAACACGCCTCTTATTCATTGTGTGAATAGTGCACAAAACACTACAAAATTGCAAAGGAACCTTCCCCAGCTATGCTCAAAGATGTGGTTACTCCTTTGTTGTCAAAACAAAATTTTTCATGTAATTTCCAGGATACACGACAGCACATGAAGGTAAGTTTGCTATATCTTTATTTATATTAAGATTTAACTATCAACTAAGAGTCACATGCTCAGAACAGCTTGAAACTTTTTTTTACTGTGAGACTTTATTAGTCACGCACGTCCCTTGCACTATGATTTACTTAAAACTCTCAGATACTTGTCATTCAATCTCTAAAATTGTTAATTATTTGACCTGTTAATCTGGTAAGTTTATTCAAACGAGTTTGGAGTAAGCCTCAAATTCAATGGGATCCTTCAATTGTAGGAACTATCCAATATACCTCTCATTGCAGAAAAGTTAACTGCCCAGTAATAATCCATTATATCTTCACACATATTTTTGGTGTAGATCATCCTTTTATTGGCACACCCATACGTCCCATTATTTCACCCAGCTCTGGGAAAGCACCTTAATAACTAATGAAGCGAAAAGAGTTCTGGATTCCTTGATTAAATCAAAGGAAGCCCGAGACCATTTAATACAGGACTGTTAATATACTTGCGACATTATTAGATCCTAGATTTAAGAAACTCGATTTCAGGACATTTCAAGAGACAGACAGATGCTGCGCCATTACTTCGGAAAGAGTATGCTGCTATTGTTGCATCAACACCAAGAATAATAACTGAAACAGAAGAATCCATGAGCAGTGCTAATACATCTACTAGTTTGAAATTGAGCAAAAAAGTTGACCATCCAATCAGTAACAGCGCAACATCGACGTCGTTAAATCAGTCTGTGATTCCGTAATTGCCTTACGTCAATGTTTTGAAAAGTGTAACAGACAAGCATGCTTGTGTGTTACAATAGTGGAAAAAATCTAGCAGTATATTGTGTGTAATGACCACTAAATATTTGTGCTGTACAGAGACTTCATTTCCTGCGGAGTGGGTTTTCTCCAAGGCAACAGAAATAATCAATGAAAAATGCAACAGACTTAAAGTAAAAGGGGTTTACCTTTATAAAACGAATTGTGCGTATCTTGTAATGTTGTATTTTAAACAATAAATTCGTATAAAGTTTTTTCATTTGAAATACTTGCCCAGAAGAATCGGTAATAAATCAATAGTTCCTATAAACACTACCGATAATATCGGTAGATGTTAAAGCGGTAGGTGGATCAAAACAAAATGTCCAGAGACTCTGTGACCAAAATGGTACTGAAACAGAGGATGACAGACTAAAGGCCGAAATACTGAATGTCTTTTTCCAAAGCTGTTTCACAGAGGAAGACTGCACTGTAGTTTCTTCTCTAGATTGTCGCACAGATGACAAAATGGTAGATATCGAAATAGACAACAGGGGGATAGAGAAACAATTAAAATTGCTCAAAAGAGGAAAGGCCGCTGGACCTGATGGGATACCAGTTCGATTTTACACAGAGTACACGAAGGAACTTGCCCCCCTTCTTGCAGCGGTGTACCGTAGGTCTCTAGAAGAGCGTAGCGTTCCAAAGGATTGGAAAAGGGCACAGGCCATCCCCGTCTTCAAGAAGGGATGTCGAACAGATGTGCAGAACTATAGACCTATATCTCTAACGTCGATCAGTTGTAGAATTTTGGAACATGTATTATGTTTGAGTATAATGACTTTTATGGAGACTAGAAATCTACTCTGTAGGAATCAGCATGGGTTTCGAAAAAGACGGTCGTGTGAAACCCAGCTTGCGCTATTCGTCCACGAGACTCAGAGGGCCATAGACACAGGTTCACAGGTAGATGCCGTGTTTCTTGACTTCCGCAAGGCGTTCGATACAGTTCCCCACAGTCGTTTAATGATCAAAGTAACAGCATGTGGACTATCAGACCAATTGTGTGATTGGATTGAAGAGTTCCTAGATAACAGAACACAGCATGTCATTCTCAATGGAGAGAAGTCTTCTGAAGTAAGAGTGATTTCAGGTGTACCCAATTCAAAAGTAATAGCAGTGTGCATAACTACAATACTAGGAGAAAGGATGATCTTCACTATTCAAGATTAAATCCAACTTTGGCACAGAAAGGGGTGAATTATACTGGCACTAAAGTCTTTGGTCACTTACCAAATAGTATCAAACGTTTGACAGATAACCAACAAGTATTTAAGAAGAAATTAAAAGAATTTCTGAATGACAACTCCTTCTACTCCATAGAGGAATTTTTAGATATAAATTGAAAAAGAAAAACACAAAAAATGAAAAAGTTGTTATATTAACTTTAGTATGTTGTTAAATTAACTTAATTATGTCATGTATTGGAAAATTTGACTCGTTCCACATCATTGCGAAATATCGTATTCATGATCCATGGAACTAGTATTAATCTAATCTAATCTAATCTGATTTCAGGTGTGCCGCAGGGGAGTCTCGTAGGACCGTTGCTATTCACAATATACATAAATGACCTTGTGGATGACATCGGAAGTTCACTGAGGCTTTTTGCAGATGATGCTGTGGTGTATCGAGAGGTTGTAACAATGGAAAATTGTACTGAAATGCAGGAGGATCTACAGCGAACTGCCGCGTGATGCAGGGAATGGCAATTGAATCTCAATGTAGACAAGTGTAATGTGCTGCAAATACATAGAAAGATAGATCCCTTATCATTTAGCTACAAAATAGCAGATCAGCAACTGGAAGCAGTTAATTCCATAAATTATCTGGGAGTACGCATTAGGAGTGATTTAAAATGGAATGATCATATAAATTTGATCATCGGTAAAGCAGATGCCAGACTGAAATTCATTGGAAGAATCCTAAGGAAATGCAATCCGAAAACAAAGGAAGTAGGTTACAGTACGCTTGTTCGCCCACTGCTTGAACACTGCTCAGCAGTGTGGGATCCGTACCAGATAGGGTTGATAGAAGAGATAGAGAAGATCCAACGGAGAGCAGCGCGCTTCGTTACAGGATCATTTAGTAATCGTGAAAGTGTTACGGAGATAATTGATAAACTCCAGTGGAAGACTATGCAGGAGAGACGCTCAGTATGGGCTTTCGTTAAAGTTTCGTGAACATACCTTCGCCGAAGAGTCAAGCAGTATATTGCTCTCTCTTACGTATATCTCGCGAAGAGACCATGAGGATAAAATCAGAGAGATTAGAGTCCACACAGAAGCATACCGACAATCCTTCTTGCCACGAACAATACGAGACTGGAATAGAAGGGAGAATCGGTAGAGGTACTCAAGGTACCCTCCACCACACACCGTCGGGTGGCTTGCGGAGTATAGATGTAGATGTAGATGTAGATATTAATGTTAAGTAACACTCTTTGCGGAACATAATATTGCGTTTTCTTATTTATTTATTTTTTACTTTTATTTTATTTTATTTTTTTTTTTTTAGAGTGTAGCTGTTTTTGCAGATTTTTTTGACATTTTTGTGGATAAAGAACTACCTTTATGCGACACTTTTATCCACTCGGATGGTTTATCACATTTGTCTTGCCCTCTTCACTTGGTTTTTGTTTGAATCGTAGGCCCTGGTTTTCTTTCTTCAGTGCATCGATGCTCTTCGGAAAGACTTGATTGATAGTTGTAGGCTTGAAATTCATTTGTTTAGTGTTGTTTTTTCAACTTTACAACTGTCACAGTCGCCCTTCTTGACCACACAACTGTAACTTTTCATAGCTTAGAACTACGTGCATCTACGCTCGCGGCCATGTTAATGTTCTGCATCATTCTTCTTCCTTCTGCTACCCTTTGTTTGCAATTTTCACAAAAATTCGTTCTTCATCTATTTTACTGCCTTGCTACCACTATGACATAATAATAATATATTATTATGATGGAGCACAGAAGCACAAACTGCTGCTCTGCACGGATACTTCTGACCATGACGGGAATGGAAAACATGTCTCAAATCAGCACCTCCTATTGGTTGTAATGGACTCATTCTTACTTGCATGAAAGGTAAATGTTGACAAATTCGTGTTTGCTCTGTACCATAGATTTTCACAGGCTTGTATCATGGGACATGTTTGAATTCTTTTAAAGAGAGAGAGAGAGAGAGAGAGAGAGAGAGAGAGTGGGAGGAGGTGCAGTAGCTAGCACTAATGAATTGTAGGGTTCCTATACAGTAAAATGTGAAGGTAATGTCTAGCTGTGGATACTCTAAAACTGACAAATCACCAGGGGTTCTTACTTGTTTTCACAAAGTGGGAAGACAAAGATACCCATATTACAAGCATTTACCATCACTCAAACTACCAACAAGCAGAACAGGCAGTTGTCCATCATTGCATGCACTAATTTGTGTAGATTGCCTTGAACTGGATTGCAGTTCATGTTGAAAAGTAATGAGACATGTTATAAAGTTTATACATGTGAAAATTACAAAGTTCTGCATCATAGTTAATAGTACTATGCCACACAGTAAAATGCCATGACAAATTGCTTGTGAAAGTCTGATCTATATCTTGCTTAGCAGAGGGAGCGCGAGAACATTTGTCAGGAGAGAATGGGTGGGCAAGTGCATATGAGTAAGTTAAACACTAAAGCATGTATTAAAACTGTACAAAAATGCATTGAAACATAGAGGAAGCTCAGGCACACTGACTAAACACAAAATTAGTGAAAGGAATGAAAAACAGCCACGAAAAAACAAAACTATGTGAGATAAATTATAATTAATCTTAATCTGAACTTCTTGTCTATCTGTTTTGGCTAGAGGTCTGCCATGTTTGGTGTGAGAGTATGCCAACAAATGATTTTTAGCTAAAGTGTGTCAATAATGTAAAGCAAACATTTTTTCCCAACAATATGGTGGCACAAGTACATAGTAATTTGATGGAGACCAGAGGCTGTACCAATTTTAGTTTGTAAAATGTGGTTTAATAAATTTTGTATTTCGACATAATTGTCACTGAGGAGTGTGACCGAATAAAATTTAAAATATTTATATGACTCCACAAATGGTTGTCAAGCCACAGCCACTAAAACAATAAATTATTAATGCATTTTTCCAGGTTTGTGATTGCATTTGAAAATGATGACTCAGTGCATCTAAACTAGTAACCTTTATGGTTTAATAAAGTTGAATTGCTAGGGTAGGTCAAAAATTATCTTGGCTTCCTTAAAGAAATGCTTTGGCAGTAGTTATACTGTGTTCTGCGAATGTGTGTTTACAGTTGGTACTAATGTGGTGATGTGTGCCTTTCTTGACCTTCATCAGAATAGTAGTGAGCCAGCAGTGGCGGTGTAAACATGCCCACTCCTCTAGTGGTTTGCACAAAGGAAGAAAAAAGGACAATGATACTATTTTTTTGGCCAGAAGCAGTGAAACTGGCTGAAATTCATCGTAGTGCAGTATTGGGACAGTACATTGCTGTGGTCAAGTGAATTGAGAAGTTCAAAACTGGCTGGACAATTTTGATGCACAACAGGGTGCCTGTCAATGTCCACAATGGCAGACATAATGGAGCAAGCTCAATTGATGGTTTTGACAAATAGGTAGGTTGCTATTGATTGTGTAGCATCTGCACTGAACATCAGTTATGGTTTTGCCTATACCATCATCCATTATAAACTTAGCTTCCGTAAACTTTGCTCGTGATGGGTGCTATTGACAACTCACTGAAGAACACAAACTCAAACATTCTGAGAGCTGTCATCGCTTACGCAACCATTACGAAAGAGGTGGTGAGTCATTTTTTCAAGGATTAGTGACCTGTGATGAATTGGCTCATCACTATGAGACAGAATCAAAACTCCAGAGTATGGAGTGAAGCACCGTAAATCACCAGTGAAGAAAAAATTCAAGTGTGCGGCATAAGCGTGTATGGTTATGCTAATTGTGATTTGGGACACGAAAGGGCCTGCCGTATTTACTCGAATCTAAGCCGCACTTTTTTCTGTTTTTTTTTTTTGTAATCCAAAAAACCGCCTGCGGCTTAGAATCGAGTGCAAAGTAAGCGGAAGTTATGAAAAATGTTGGTAGGTGCCGCCACAACTAACTTCTGCCGTAGAATATATGTAGCGCTACACAGGCGTGCTTTGTAGGCACAAAGATAAATACTGGCGCCAAAACCTCTGCGTCAGTAAATAAATTAAAAAAAAGGTGGAAGACGAGCATTTACTCCGCCCCGAGTTTCGATCACTGCATTTTCATACATTATCCAACGAAGTAAATACGAATTCCGTATTGTTCATGTTCGAATGTAGCAGCATTTCAATGTACTACGAAAATCCGACTGGCAAGACTGGGATGTTTGCCAATGTGGCCAATTCTACGTTCTGAATTTTTTCCTACTTGTGAGAAGAGATGGTTGCTAATAGGAACTTTTATGAACTGTGAATCACATGCAGTATTCTCTTCACCTTCAGAATAATACGAATATAAACATTTTGCCATGTATTGTTTCGTGTTTGCTGGTATCTCATTTAAATCCTGTCTGCCTAATAAACTACGGAACTAGAGTGAGACAACAGCAAACGCGGAAGAATATACATATCATGTCATGTTTATATTCGTATTATTCTTATGCCTAATAGTGATACAGTCAGAAATGAAGCACGGCAATTGACTAGATTTTTAAATCTAAGATGACTAACTTCTGTGCAGAATGTCAGGTACTAAAGAGGCATCTGCAAAGATTTTCAAACGGAGAAAAATTTTCGCTAAACTCTCGTTCAGAACTTCTATCATACGCAGTATATTATTTGGTTCTTGTTGATCATTATCAAAGAAAGTAGCGGTGTAAGTAACAACAAATAGCAGTCTCTTGCTAATGAGACGATTCCTCTCTCTCTCTCTCTCTCTCTCTCTCTCTCTTTTTTTTTTCTCCTCAATTGTAAGCGGCGGTAGCGCACTCAAAAGTAAGCCATGCCGCGAGCGGCGACAGGCCGTAAACACTCATTGTCAGAATGCGACAAACAGTGCATGACACAGTACAGTAATATATTTTCGGCTTAGAGTGCCGTAAACACCTATAACAAAGAGAACAGCGCTTATCAGATCAAAGAAAAATAAACAATCAATTCAAACCAGACGAAGCACGTGAAAAAGGAAGGGTACCCGTGTCAATACGGACAGAGCGCCTGACACATAGCAATGGCTACCTGGTAAAGCTTAAGTGCTAAGCTTACGACTCGAAGCAAACTACTGTAGCTGTATCGTCATTCATTCGACCTAAATTGTGTCTCATATTACAATGGACCAACTTTGTTTCGATTTGGAGGTGCAGCCTAAAACTTTTCTCTCCCCTTGAATTTCGAGTCTCAAATTTCAGGTGCGGCTTAGATTGGAGAGATTTTTTTTCCCTTGATTTGGAGTCTCATTTTTTAGGTGCGGCTTAGATGCGAGTGCGGCTTAGATTCGAGTAAATACAGTATACTGGAAGATTACATGGAGAAGGGGAAAACCCTCAACAAAGACTATTACTGTGCATTGTTGCCTAAGGAACATGAAGCAGCAATTCGCAGCAAACAGAGATCTTTTGTCATGGAGAGTTTCTTTGTCACACAGAAACGCTCGTACTGAAACCCTCCAGAAATTGGGTTTTGAGCTGCTGGAACATCTTCCTGGAAGTTCAGATCTTGCTCCATCAGACCTTTATTTGTTGCATCAGTGAAAGGCACTCTGCAAGGACATCTATTTTCTCAGACACAGAGGTGCTCCAAAGCAGTGCATCAGTGGCTTTGCAACCAACCAGAAACCTTCTTTTTGGCTTGTGGCTCACTGGACTGAGGGCATTTCAAAGAAGGGAGACTACTTTGAAAAGTAATGTGTAAATCAAATTAAATTAAGTGTTTTATGAAAAGTCTGGATAATTTATGACTTACCGTCGTACAACAAATGTATTCTTGAAGCATTCAGAAACACACAAAATTTTGTCAGTGATCTATTATCTGCTGTAGCCCACAGTCTCATAATACTATTATTGTTTTTAGTTTATTTGTGGTAATGGCTTATTTCCCCCCCAAGAAACTGTGCAGTATAGCTACTAGGCACCTGACGCCATGAATCCCATAACACATGCCACATAGATAAACAGCCTCTATTCCTGATATATCACCAGTTCCTCTTAATGTGGATTATGTGACATTACTCCCCTCTCTTTCCTACACAATGATTTCATCGTTTGTCCCCTGAAAAATGGCCTTGTTGCTCCAAGAGATAAGAATATTGCTTGATTTGTCTACGTCATCTTTACAGAAAGTTGTCTCCTACAGGTAAATACTTTCCATCCTGTCAGGCTCTTCGTGAATTTAACAAATTTATGAAAGGAATATACCCTCTTACAAAACTATTGCACTACTTAACAATGCAAAGAGAGAGAGAGAGAGAGAGAGAGAGAGAGAGAGAGAGAGAGAGAGATCTCCCAGTACTTCTTCACTGCTCCCCATCCAGCTGCCCCAGACAGAGGGGGTTTGAACCAGTATCACTCAAAAAAGTAAAAGAGCTGATTTTATGATGTTTCTAAGTGTTCCTATGTATTGTCCATCACACATCTGTACTGAAGTGACTACCTAAAATTATCCTTTTTTTACATTATTTTGAGTATTCAGTGATTTACAGATTCTAGATTTTTTTTAAAAATCATGGGTTGCACGCAGCTGTATTGCCACTTTATTAAACAACCAGTTTCAGTCAGAAACAGACTATTCTCAGTATCAGCATACCAGAAGGAAGGAAAAAAATAGGCACAGAGAGTAATTACAAAAACAAATATAATAAACTAATCATCATCCATGACCTATTGTATACTAACAGTGTGACACCATTAATCAAATGCATAACAGATCATAACTATTAATAAGCATCATGCCATTAGCTAAGAAATGAAATCCAACTATAAATACTGTAGTACATACAGCACAAAGTAGGTAGTTGCTGGAATGTGTGGCAATACTGAAGTAGGACGTAATCTTTAATCATATCACCGTTTGCTGAGGTGGTAGAATCATAACCAAATACTAAACCCATCTAATGATAATTGGTTGGAGTTTAATCCAAGGCCCTCACATCACTAGATGCCCTCCTATATGTGCTCAGTTGGATTGAACACAGGTAAGCTGGGGAGCAAAACATGCACCCTAAAGTACGTGAAGTGTTTCCAACAATCTGGGAATGATAAGCTGGTGTGTGTATTGCCTTGCTAAAAACTCAGGTGGCCTGTGGTGGAGGGGAGAGGAGGAGGTGTAGGCAAACAAATGGATGATTGTGACTGGACAGTAAGTTCCTGTACCATTTGCTAGTGAGAGACAACGGCAACTGTGTCAGTGTCCACACACAAAAACTCCCCTATACTGTCAATTGGGATGCCCTGCATTATTTTGCAGCATTTAATTTGCTCAGACACCACCATTAGCATAAACCCACATATACTGGGACTCGGCTGTCTATGTGACCTTTCTCCAAGATTCTAGTGTTCCATGGTGGTTTTGTAATGACCATCTTTTTCTTATGCCCTGTGACATACACTGAGGTAACACGAGGTGGAATCCAAAATTTTTGGGACTGGTGCTGCCATCTGGAAAGTAGGAGTAATAGATCTTTGCACTGCTAGGTGGCAAGAGCTGCCTATCTGATGAGTCAGTGTGCGGAGTGTCATTCAGCTGGGAGGATGTGTTGCATGTCCACAGGGATTTCCGTAATACTCTGTGTTTGGTGTGTGGTGATTTTACGAAGGATCTGCGAAGTGTTCAAGGACCTTCGTCAGACCGCATCTGATGATCCACCCTTCTTGTCATGGGTTATCACCATCGACGAGAGCTGGATTTACTGTTATGACCCAGAGACAAAGCAACAATCGTCCCAGTGGAAGAACCTGGGCTCTCCAAGACCCAAAAAAGTGAGACAGGTGAAGAGCATGATCATAGTTTTCTTTGGATGTTTAAGCATTTGGGAATTGATGTGGTCTGGGCCAGGTGATATATCAGGACAGTCAGCAAGGGAACTGAAAAATTCCCACTCACTGAAGGGAGAATTATATGGCTCAGGGTGGTGTGGAGCAAAAGAATAAGTGTGGTCATTCCACCCGCTGTTTGAGGAGATGAAAGGCTGGGCAGTAATTCTCAGATGCAGAGGTCTGAGCATCATGCTCAGCAAGACACTTTGCGATTACTTCTGGGTCGGCAGATACAGGTCCATGTGTAGAAATTCGAGGTAAACTTGCAGAGGTCTGATAGATGTAAAGACATCGGAGCTCAGTCCAAACCCAGGAAGGAGAGGTTCGTATTTCAATGGTGAAGACGTAGCATTCCCAACACTCCTGCTTCTGTCATTCGATGAGTATGTGGACCTGGGCATGGCGCCGTTTGAAGGCAATGAGGATCTCCAGGGTTGGGTGGCACTTACGACATTGGAGGGCCTGCCTCCGGTCTCTAATGGCCGCAGCAATTTCTGGAAATCACCAAAGCACTGACTTCAGATGGGGGCAGCCTGAGGAACAAGAGACTGCCAATTCAGCTGCAGCAACAATGGTAGTAGTGATGGTGTGGATCACATCATCAATGTTGCCATGCAATGGTGGTAGCGGAAGTGAAAACATCCCAGTCAGCTTTGGAAAGAGTCCATCTGGGCAAGCGTTCAGATGAGGGACACAGGCAGAGGGGACAGGAAGAGTGGAAAGTGGTCACTACCACACAACTCATTGTGAGCTCTCCAGTGGATAGATGGGAGAAAGTCAGGACTGTAGACCGAGAGATCAATGGCCAAGTATGTGCCACATGTACACTGAAATGTGTGGAGATACCTGTATTTAGGAGGCAGAGGTCATGTTAAGTTAGTAGGTCCTCAACACCTCTACCATGGCCTGTAACCTTGTTTCTGTCCCACAAAGGGTTATGGGCATTAAAATCATCCAGAAACAGAAAAGGTGGAGGGAGTTGGGGAATTAATGCAGCCAGTACATCAAGTGGCGCTTCACCGTCTGGCGAAGGTAGATGTTACATCTGGTAATTTCCTGCATTGTCCGCACCCTGACAGCCACAGCTCCAAAAGGTGTTTGAAGGGGCGCAGGTTCGCTACAGACAAAGGTAAGGACATAGATACAAACTCCAGCTGACAGTCTGTCACAGTCAGTACATTTTTTTGTCGCAGCCCCAATAGTCATGCAGGGCAGGGGTCTGCATCATGGGAAACCGGGTTTCCTGAAGGGCAATGCAAAAAGCAGGTGTAATGCTTAAGAGTTGATGTAACTCAGCCAGTTGTGAGGAAAAACTGATGCAGTTCCACTGGAAGATGATGCTTTCTGGAGTCGGGGAAGGCATGTAGTGACCAAAGAGGCAGGTTATGCCTCAGCAGCACCTGCTGCCACTGGTTGTATTTGTATTCTGGTGACTTCCAACAACTTGTTGACTGCATGCCATTTCGAGCTGCTGCACTATGCTGGGCAAAAGGAGGTCTGACATGATATCATGAGGTATCTCGCGACTTTTGTCATTTCAGTGTATAGTGAGCAAAGGCCTACATTTGGTGTGATGACCACTGTATCTATATTAGCATCCACATATAGGCTCTGCAAGCCACTTTGAATTCCAAGGCAATGGATACTTAGAATGATAGCACATGTTAGGGCTTCTCCTCATTCCACCTGCATGTAATGTGAGAAGAATGACTACTTTATGCCTCTGTGTGTGCTGTTATTAGTCTCTGGTCTTTAAGACGCTTGCTGGAGTGATATGCAGAGAGCTGAAGAACATCTCTTTATTTTTCAATTGATATTGCTTGTTGAAATTTTGTAAACAGACATTCATGGAATAATTTGTGCCTATATTCAAATGTTTGCAAATTCAGGTTTTTCAACACTTGTGTGATGGTATCCTTTAAATCAAATGAACCCGTGAGCATTTATGCTGACCTTCTTTGTAAGGGTTCAAGATCTTCTGTCAGTCCAATATGGTATGGGTCCCACACACTAAAGCAGTATTCTAAGATGGGACACACAAATGATTTGAAAGCAGGCTCAGCCTGCCTCTAGGCTTGATTAAAATTTTTCAAAAATAATAAGTGGAAATGTCAGTGACCATGAAAGTTGGAATCCCAGTCTAGCACAATAACTTTCTGTTGTCACAACCTGTTCACCATATGCCCTGACACTGAACACCTAGCCCATCCAGCATTATACTGTCATGCTGATGGATAGTAGATGGTCTAAAGACATTTTAGTCATGTGACATGCTGAACTACACTGTCTGTCCAAAAAATTCTGAGATTGATTTTATTCCTGGTGTATAAGTGAAGTCAGGTCAGTAACTGTGGTAACAGCTTGAACTAGCAGCTGTAGACAACAGACACATATTCAGACAGTCAGTCATGAGCATGCATTGTTAAGTCGTGGATGTTACACCACAGCACGTCAATGTTGTTGTCACAAACCAAACTGGAGCAACATTTCAAACAGTTCAAGACATTCTCCAAAATGTTTTGAAGAAGAGAGAAGAGTGTACGTCTGTCCTGCGCACCATGACTCTTGAACAAAAATGATGCTACTTGATTGAAATGTAAAATATGGACAATTATTTTCTGGGAACAATCATCATAGGTGATGAGACTTTGCAATAGTATGGTGGCTCAGTTTTGTATTTGCATTGGTGAGTGCACCTACTGTGTGAAGTGCTCTGTCACCCTGATGCTGTTCGTAATACCAGTTACACTGAATATGTTCTCACAGTGATCATGTAGTCAACTCTTGAGGCTATGGCCCTGCTATGCAGTGCCACTAATTGTACCATGGAACTTTGTCTCCATCTGCAGAGGGTTAAGCGCTGTAAGAGAGCTTGTGTTCTCTAGGAACTAGCTACAAAATCACATATCCACTCTTTAAAGGACTCTTCTGTATTTCAATTTTCTCATAAACTATTAAAGCATTGAGTGAACAGATCATTCATTTACAACATGCTTGTAGCGGGTCTGGACACGATAATTAATCAAATGATAGATAGTAAGTAAGAGATTTCGTAACATAGCTTATTTTGTTCTGAGACTAGACAGTTGTCATCATACCACTTATCCACTGTAGTCCACAACATCCCCAGAGCACGAATGCAATGTATAAATGACTTCACTATCGCAAATAAAAGCATTCACACTTTGTTGTATCTTGTTGATGCACTGTGCTCACATTTCTTCCTCCATGTCCACACATAAATCCAAAAAATGCATGCACAGTGGGCAGTCCTTTTTACACTATTAATTAAAAATCATATTTCTCCACAAATGTCTTTCAATGATATAGTAGAAAGAAGGGAGACATGTTGCTATATTAAATAACAACATGTACCACTACATACCTCGAAACACCCTCCCTCCACTAAGATGAAAGATGTTGTGTAAAATAACTAATTGTAACCAATTAGACTATCTGAAAACTATGACCATTTGATAAATTGTTACTATTTCTACATATTTCCATTTTGTCCATAACAAAATAAATACATTCTGATATCTTAAATCAAGCACCTTTTGAATTGGTAATCACTTTATTCGCCAAGAGTAAATGTGAATGTTTATATTTCCACTAAGGGTAATTTTATTGTAACATTAAGCTTCATTGATCACAAGGAATGCCCTCCTTTCATATCTCCATTTAAACATGTGACTGTCATAAACTAGTAAATGACTGCATTACTTCTAACAGTCAATTATTTCACTCAGAAATCAGAGCATGGTCATAAAAACTACACAAATCCTTCGTCATGGTTGTTCATGCTCTATCCTGACTACATCACTCTTAATCGGGGCAATCCTGTGTGATTAGTTTGTAACAACATAGTTTTCTCAATTTGCTTAAGATATAAAAGTTCAAACATTTGTTTACATGGTGGCTATTCCAATCTACCTTGCTCTCCATGTCTTCAAATCTCATATTTGTATTCATTCAACATATATGGAAAATGGAGTTCCAAAGATCAGCAGCAACCAGGTCAACCCATGTGTCTTAAATTGTTTTTGAGAATACTTCCTTCATTTTACTTACATTCACTTTACAGTTTCATCTCTCTGTACTAGTTGTGTTTTCAACTCATTTTCTGAACAAAATACTGTGACCATATCTTATTGTATGCATGATGTAAATGTCCCTTTACTTTTCCTTTCCTACAAAAACAGTTAAAGTCAATCCTTCCACGGATTTACCTGTCCACGTGTAGAGCATCCCTTCTAAGGGTTCGCCTAACCTTCCTTCCTCCTATCCCTACATAAATTCAGATACACCCTCATCTTATAAATTTTTCAATTGTGTGCTCAGTTTTTGTCCCTTCCCCATCACACCTACCAATTTTGAAGTTTTCTCCATAGCACAGTGACCTTCCCAGGCTATATAAAACATTTTGTTTCCTCCCTCCTTCTGTTACACCATTCCCTGTATTTGGCAGTATGTCAACTTGTTCCATATTATTGAAATATTTAATGCTGAGCTTTCCCTCTCATGTATCTGTCTTTAAAAACTGTTCATCAAGAACCTATTTTCTGTTACTATATTATAACATTTTGATGTGTTTGATATTACAAATTGTCACACAGTAAAAACGAGCTTGGTTAAAAAAGAAATGAAAAATTAATAATAATAAAGAAAATAAAAAGACCCACAGGGTAACTGATTGTTCATCTCTTTTTTTATTAATCTTAGCTTCTTATCTTTCAGTCATTATGAAATTCAAAAACTGTACTTAACAGCTTATCAGTCCCCACATTTTGTGCTAGAATAGGTAATATATCCTTAACTATTGCATTTTTATTATATAAATGCCAATTTTTAGGCACTACCACACTCCTCAGAGCTAATGAAAGTTTCTTAGATAAATTTCACTCCTCATTTCTTTATCATTTCATTACTGTCATCTTACTTGGGATACTGCTACTGCTACTGCCACTGTTATCTATCATAGCAGTGGTGAAACAGTTTTATGCTCTGTGCGTATTTTACCCATCCTTAGTCGAGGGACATGAAAGGGAAGCAGTGTTTGGGAAGGGAGTGAGACAGGGTTTTAGCTTCTCCCCGATGTTATTCAATCTGTATATTGAGCAAGCAGTAAAGGAAACAAAAGAAAAATTCGGAGTAGGTGTTAAAATCCATGGAGAAGAAATAAAAATGTAAGGTTTGCTGATGACATTGTAATTCTGTCAGAGACAGCAAAGGACTTGGAAGAGCAGTTGAACAGAATGGGCAGCATCTTGAAAGGAGGATATAAGATGAACATCAACAAAAGCAAAACAAGGATAATGGAATGTAGTCAAATCAGGTCGGGTGATGCTGAGGGAATTAGATTAGGAAATGGGATACTTAAAGTAGTAAAGGAGTTTTGCTATTTGGGGAGCAAAATAACTGCTGATGGTCGAAGCAGAGAGGATATAAAATGTAGACTGGCAATGGAAAGGAAAGTGTTTCTGAAGAAGAGAAATTTGTTAACATCAAGTATAGATTTAAGTGTCAGGAAGTTGTTTCTGAAATTATTTGTATGGAGTGTAGCAATGTATGGAAGTGAAACATGGATGATAAATAGTTTGGACAAGAAGAGAATAGAAGCTTTCGAAATGTGGTGCTATAGAAGAATGCTGAAAATTAGATGGGTAGATCACATAACTAATGAGGAGGTATTGAATAGAATTGGGGAGAAGAGGAGTTTGTGGTACAACTTGACTAGAAGAAGGGATCGGTTGGTAGGACATGTTCTGAGGCATCAAGGGATCGCCAATGTAGTATTGGAGGGCAGCGTGGAGGGTAAAAATCATAGAGGGAGACCAAGACATGGATACAAGCTGGATAAACTAAGCAGATTCAGAAGGATGTAGGCTGCAGTACATACTGGGAGATGAAGCAGCTTGCACAGGGTAGAGTAGCATGGAGAGCTGCATCAAACCAGTCTCAGGACTGAATACCACAACAACAACATATCAGTATGTCATTTTCTGATTTTGTTTTTAGTATTTACAACCTTCCTCCCCTCCCCCCTCCCTTTTCAGTCAAGAAAAGTGATCTCTGATTTAGTTCTCATTACTGTAAGTAAATTGTATAGTGAATAGCCACCATCATTCATGAGAAAAAGATAGGAGAGGATACAGTTTGCACAGATCCATACAAACTTTTATTACTCCAGTGTTCTATTTGTGAAGGGAATAGGATAGTGAGGGGCTCTGGTACTGCTGTTTACTGTGTTAAAACATTTAGTGTGAAAAAATTCTTTACTTGTACTGGGGTTGTTTCTCCCTTAATTTTAGATCTGCACCTAAGTGATATTTCAGAATTGCCGTTATTGAATCTTGCAGTGGTAGTTAGGAAGCTTACTGTGGTGCTATATAAATTGCTTGATTATCATTGTGTAAAATTCCTGTGTTACTCATGAATGCAAATATAACCGAACCATTACTGTAAAATGCTATCCTATAACTTTAAATTACAATTCACTGTTTGAGAGATATACTGATGAGCTAAAACATTATGACCACTGTCCACTGCAAGAATGAATGACACCTGGTCACACTGTGGGCATGTTGTGTGATAAGGAAACTGTATAAGTGGAGCATAGATGAATGGGAAATTATTCTAGTGATGATGAGGAAACCCTCTGACATAAGCTACTTTGACAAATTGCATATTGTTATGGTCCTGTGCCTGGAAACGAGCACTTTGGTAATGCCAAGGCTAGTTGGCCATTTACATGCTACAATCATGAGCATCTATGGCAAATGGTTGAAGTACAGTTAAAGTACAGGTAGGAAACAAAGAGTTGGATGTCCACAACTCGTCACAGAAGTTGAGGTCAGTGGATTGTGCTTTCTGTAAAGCAGGGTAGAGGGTGATACACTATTTGATCAAAAGTACCTGGGTGTCACTGTATAATGCAAAATTGATTGCTAGATGTCATGAGAGGCAGATAGACAATTAGCTTGCATCCCACAGAAATGAAGATACACACAAGATAATACTGACTATACAACTTACCTTAGAAGATAGATTTTTAGAAAAAGGCGAACTTATGTTTAAAGAATTTGTAGATTTAAATAAAACTTCTGACAATGTTGACTGGAATACACTCCTTGAAATTCTGAAGGTAACAGTGATTACAGGGAGAAAAGATTATTTAAAACTTGTATACATATTGGACTGCTAATTGTCAGAGGAAGACAACTGAAATCACTGACTGAGAAGTGTTATTAAGATATGTAAAGTTCTAAAAGTAGTAGATGAATTTTGCTATTTGAACAGCAAAATAACTGATGACTGACAAAGTAGAGAGGATATAAAGTGCAAACTGGCTGCTATAAGGAAAGCACTTCTGACAAAGAGAAAGTTGTTAGTACCCAATATAAATTAACATGTGAAGGTCCGCCCCGGTAGCTGAGTGGTCAGCGTGATAGACTGTCAATCCTAAGGGCCCGGGTTCGATTCCCGGCTGGGTCGGAAATTTTCTCCGCTCAGGGACTGGGTGTTGTGTTGTCCTAATCATCATCATTTCATCCCCATCGACGCGCAGGTCGCCGAAGTGGCGTCAAATCGAAAGACCTGCACCAGGCGAACGGTCTACCCGACGGGAGGCCGTAGCCACACGACATTTCCATTTCCAACATGTGAAGAAGACTTTTCTGAAAGAATTTGTCTGGAGCATGGCCTTGTATGGGAGTGAAACTGGGATGATAAATGATTTGCACCAGGAGGAGGAAGGAAGGAAGATTGATTGGGTTTAACATCTTGTTGACATCAAAGTTCAGACAAGAACACACGTGGTGCTACAGAAAAATGCTGAAAGCTAGGTTGGTAAATAACGTAACCAATGATGACTTGCCAAATCAAACTGGGGACAAAAGTAATTTATGGTTCAACTTGACTAAAAGAAGGGGCCATTTAATAGGACAGATCCCGGGACACCAATGAATTATAAATTTGATAACGGAGGCAAGTATAATGGATAAAAATTGTAGTGGAAAGACAAAGGATGAATACAGTAAGCAGGTTCTATGGATGTAGGATGCAGCCGTTATTGATAGATGAAGAGGTTTTCACAGGATAGACTGGTGTGGAGCTGCATCAAACCTCTTTTTGGACAGAAGAATGCTGCAACAAGAGCAATTAAGCAAAATGTAGTAGGAAGGACAAGGACAAAAATGGGTATTGAAAATAATGAGTGAAGTAACAACAACAACAACAATAATAATAGTAATAATAATAATAATAATAATAATAATAACAGAAAAGGAGAAATAGCAGCCAAAAGTAAAATAAAAATTACAGATTGCAGGGATATGCAAAGGGCCCTGACACTGCTGTTTGGATCTATTGAACTTTATTTTCTCTGTCTTTAACAAGTGATAAAATATCTCAAGAACTTTTTTCTTACTATGGTGGGGACAACAGCATGGCAATGATTAATGGAACAGAACCAGCTTTATCCCAATGATTTATGACCTGTCATCCTTATCTCCCCCTTATCAGTGATTTATGGCCCCCTATCTTCACTTCTCCTCTTCTGCCTTTCCCTCTTGGCCAGTTAGCAATTTGAAAATGGTGGGCTGTTATGCTGTTAGTTGGGCTGCTGATCTTGAATGTCTAGACATTTCCCACCCACTTTCTTCTTCCCCTTCCCCTTTCTTCTTCCCCTCCCCCAGGTATCTAGGTCCTTGAACTTTGTTTGTTTAGGAGCTAACTTATTACCCAATTAGGACTACCCCTTTCTTTATCATTGTAATTTCTTACCTTATCAGTGGTGAAACTTCCTGGCAGATTAAAACTGTGTGCCAGACTGAGACTCGAACCTGGGACCTTTGCCTTTCGTGGGCAAGTGCTCTACCAACTGAGCTACCCAAGCATGACTCTCTTAATCTGCCAGGAAGTTTCATATCAGTGCACACTCCACTGCAGAGTGAAAATCTCATTCTGGAAAATCTTATCAGTGGTATTTATTATCCTGGTAGTATAATTCATGAGACAAGGCGGGATGCAGGAGGGTGGAACTGTGATATCACAATCAAACATGCCTGCCCAATTTGGTGGACACACAAATCATCCAAGAATTTCCCCTCCCCCCATCCCCAGTCCAAAATCGTTCTTCCAGTTCCCATAAAGCTGCTATGACCTATCCTCACAACTCATCCATAGCATCTGGGCATGCAAGCTATCAACTGGACTTGGAAATCATGCTACACCATAGTGAAAAGATCAATTATCATCATCATGAGGTGTCACCAGAGATCTGCAACCTACAGACAGAGTAAAAAACTGACCCGCACAGTCAAATGTAAGTACTAACCTTTTCCTTTCTCTCACTGTCCATTATTATAATTTCTTCTGGATTATTTATTATTACTACTATTTTTTCCCTTTGCACAATGGCATCCTGTTACATTGGAGCAGAAATCAGCAGATGGACTGCCTGACATATCGAGCAGGCCACATGGTTATTTCCAGATAATATCTGTTCACAGCTCCTTATCAGTTGACTGTCAGTGGATTTAAACCTGTAAACATAGGCAGAGCACCAGACAGTGACTGCCAAGTACTAACAGAAACTGAGAATATTCATTGCAATGCTAAAGAGCAGTTTACAGAGATGGTGTGGGAGCATCTGTGTAACATGTTGGAATACATCAATCACTGGATGACCCATGTCATCCTCCAGTCATCTACATATTTAACAAGAGGGCATCCATTGCTGACATGTATTCAGTTTCAACACTGAAGTTAACATCAGGAGACTCTTTGTGGTGCATTTATTAGTCATTCAAAAGTTGTGAACTTGTGTGGCCTATAAGCCCCTTCCGGATTGTGACAGACAGGCTAAATTGGTGACAACCCTATGAGAAGGTGCTATTCAATTATTCTGCGAGCTATGTGTATGAGAGGAGAGTACATGTGATAAGTAAGATCAATGTATAAATTCATGTATTCATACAGTACTGCAGTCTGCTATTATTACCCCCATTCAGGCAGAATTTACAGACAGAATACCTAAGTATGTCATTATTCCTATCAGTTTGAAAGCAATACAGGGTGAAATTAAGGCATATAAAACCAAAAATTATTCTCATAATAGTGCTGTGGATGATGGTTATATATAAATAAAAGTGATTGTATCAAAAATATATAATAAAATAATATATCTTAAAAAAATTATGTTTTATTTCTCATCAATCCTATCATTTTTTATAAAGACATACAATCATTGTGGCTCAATTGGTAAGGTAATTGCAGAAGTTTATTTAAAAAAATAGGGTAGTTGCATTACTATACTACTCCACTGGCTAAGCTATAATGACTGCACATTCTTTTGTTAAGGCTTACAAGAAAGAGAAAAAAGAATCACAGAAAAAAATATTATTTATTCCTTTTTACAATCATCACAGTGAACAGGAGGAGGTTCATCAACTTCATATTCTCTATTCAGCTCAAAATGCTTATAACAATAATCATACCTAGAAATAAGGGCATCTCTCTGAAACACTTGAGTAACTTGTAAAGGCTGCATGAAGCATTATATAAAAAGGGCCATCAGTTATTTAGGAAACAAATTGTATTTAAATTATAGCACTCTTGTACAAGTTTCTTTTTTTCTTTTTTTGAGAAGCAAATTCAAACACTTTCAGATTTAAGCCACTCAAACAAATAATAAGCATGGACACTGTCTGTCTTGGCAAATTCACAGTCTTCTAATAGCAGCACCATCACATATTCAGGAATAATTTGTTACAGAACATTTATGATGTTTGGGCTTAGTAGATTTTGTGAGAACGCCAACATCTTGCAGCCATCATTTTTTTTAGCAGTGGCTTAATGGATAAGTTCAAAGTGCTGAAAGATCCTTCAGTGTTCAGAACCTGCACTATACATTCATCGCCACCACTTAAATTAACGACTGATACTATCACTCTGTGTTTATCAGGTTTGGTGTCAAGTATCATAACCTTTAGCGGTGCTTGTGGTGATGACATGAGGGATAACCCGACAAACTGGCTGTAGAGACCAGTATATGTTTCTTTTATACTCAAAGCAGAGATGGTATAGCTGTACATTTTTTTGCATTTTAAAGGTGCAGACACTGCTGCAAGCGATATTTATTAACAACAGCTGAAAAAGCATTTTCCCAGTTGCATAAGAACTCTCAAAGGGTCAACGTGCTGCAACGTGCAGCAGCTACACACTTCCCCTCCTTAATTGCAGCTATTATGGAAGTATTAGTGACATTGGTGATGGTTACAGAATATAGTCATATATATGTGTAACCTTTTTTTTTTCTGGTTAGGTGAGGCACCCCACCCCAACTACCTCATGTGAAAATAATGTTGTTTAATTAAACATACAGTTTAAATAGCAGTAACAGTAAATGCATTTCTACCAAGTGGTGGTTTTCAAAAATCCTTGATATAGGGATATGAAAGTGATATTTTCCTTGAGTAAATGTATTCAACTATGTGAAAGTTCAATGTAAATGGCTGCCACATTCAGCGAAGATGCTCGGACTGCCTCCCTGATAGTAGGTGATCATACAATCTCCACAGGGTACTTCCTATGCACAGTTTAACTTTTTAACAAAAGAGAGTTACATGAGTAAATGGTTAAAAATTTAATTGTGCCACTTACATGATCCAGCGTACTCTAGACAAGTGACTGAGGTGGCAGCCATATGTGTACAGGTTGTATGAGAAACCATAGACTAGTCTGATGGAGTTAGCACACCAAGCTCTGCATCCATCAGAAGAAATCGTTACTAGGCTTTACGACACATGCTGTGTATCAGTACACGGAAATATGTATAAACCTGCCATGCCAGATGTAGGCACAGAACTACATTCTTGTTTAAGCGTATTCATATATCCAAGTACATGTAAGAGTTTATAAATAAAAAAGTGTAAGAGTGTAAGAGCCATATGTATGTGCCTTTTTCCTCCATAAAAGCCCTTGTATGGTAATATAAAAGTATAGTTATCATTAGGGCTGAGTGGACAAAACACCCTCATCCCAAGGACTTCATAGTAACTGATTGGTCCTGCAATACTACCAAAAACAAGAAGAAAAAGAAAAAGAAGAAGAAGAACAACAACAACAATAGAATGTTTCTTCCCTATAGCTTATGGCTGATAACTGTTGGTCTGTGATACTGCAGCATGATGAATGTTATTATGTCATTGTTAACACAACCTGTTAGGATTTGCATTGATCATGTGTATATATTTTAAAATCATAATTATTCTAATCCACGTAACAGTTATTACAGGAGATACTGTCCAGCATTGATGGTGTAACATACATGACATTCAGCAAAAGCAGTGATATCATATGACTAGAAAGAGTAAAGCTGAGCACTGTTTTTATACAGAGTGTCCAAAATAAAAGAGGCCCCTCATCTTATAAACAATATACAGAGAATTCACTCATTCATTGTAAATACAAAATTCAGAGTAGTAAATTATTATTATGAAAAACAATGTACTTAACATTCAATAGGGCAGTAGTTCACAGGAGGTGCTGAAAACGTCACCATAAACTTTATACACAACTCAGCACATCTCAACTTGTTCCTGGAAACTTTTGTCAATTGATTTGGTGTGATTTTTTCAATAGTATTGTGAATGTTTGTATTCAAATCTTCTGTTGTATATGACTTGTTACTGCAGAATTTGCCCTTTAAATTACCTCAAAATAAAAATCACAGGTAGGTAGATTGAGTGATCTGGAAGGTCATAAACATTCGGAAACTGTATGTTCTTCTCCAAAAGCTTCATTGACGTATGACATTAAAAGCCACGAAGTATATGCTGTAGTGCCATCTTGCTGGAAAAATGCATACTCTCTTTCTTCCTCCATTAGCTGCCCTATGAATGGTTGCAACAGTTCTGTTACATACACTTGAGAGCTTATGGTGTTGTAGAAAATTGTGCTTACAATCCATTGGCATGAAACTGCACACCAAACATCTACTTTCAAATCATGCAGAGGCATCTCAAAACATTTCCTGGGATTGTCTGTTGACCAATAGAATGTGTTGTCAGAGTGCAGATAAAGTCAAACCAAGCTTCATCTGAGTTGAAGTAAAGATCTGAATCCAGATAACCATCGGCAACATGCGGGAGTGACCATCTGCAATGGTGTTGTCATTATGCATACCCATCTTACAGTGTATGTTCACATATGTAACAGCTTAAACATGTTCTAATGTGATATTCATTTGATGTTTAGTTGGGAAGATAGACATCCAGTTGATTTCCATGGACTTCTTACCATAGTCTTCTGAACACACCAGTATTTTTGGGCAAACTTACTTTCTTTACCTGGTTACATTTGGAGTTAGTGACTTAACCTGTGGCTCTAAGTTCTGTGATCAATTTCTGCACAATGCTTTTTGCAGGAGCAACTGTATCTGAATGTTTTATCCTGATACTTTAATTTAACATTTTAAACAACTGACAGACAAAAAAGTTTCAACAATAAACACTCTTTATTCAGCTGATCAAGGCATTCTGCTGAACTGTTTTTGCAGCAAGCTTCAAACTGACTGCTGACAAAGCAGCACTGATCACTAAATCACTGCTTGATGTCACATCATATCATGAGACCATGCTCAAGTGACACCCTAGCATTACAAAATAATAACATAAGAAATAACAACACTCGAGATAGTTTCAAATATCATGTTCAGTATAACACAGGGCGTCTTTTATCTTGGCCACCCCATATATGATGATGTTGCTATGGAAAACCAGGATCAAGTATGGGAAGATAATGGGGTTGATGTCTTTTATTTGACTGAAACATATTCTAGGATTTCAAAGCAGGTGGTAAGGGATAACACAAACTTTATTATTGCTTTCAACCAAGATAGTATGAGCTAAAACACATTTATCAAGCACACATAGGAACTGACGTAATTGTCAATGAATTGACAACCGTACATGGAGATTGATAGAATCACCTGCAGTACGGGTTACTTTTATTGATAAAACAACAGAACTGAATGATGGGTGGCACAGAGGAATTTCCAGGATATTCTTTTTAAAAGGTAATGTACCAATATGTAACTGAGTCAGTATATTCCACACCATGGGCAAATTTGCATGCATATCATGCATTTATTCTTAGGATATGGTGCACAGGCCAAATATCCACATTTATGTTGATGCAAAAATTCTGTATTGACAAAAATAATGAAATCTTTAAAGCTGTTCTACAAAAATTAAAACCGTACCAGTGTGGTTAATGCAAATTCTTTGAGGGCTAATCAGCAAATTACACAGAGACTGAACAGCAGTTGAATGTGAGACTCGAGAGCACATGGCAAACAATGAATGTGCTAGCTGCAAGGCTTGTAGTACTTGCAGAAGATATCAAAGTACCCCATCCTGAAGACATCTGCAAAAGTACTGGTATTGTAGATACAACTGCCTGAAAATAAGCATGAGCAAAAGTATCAGGGATATAAATGCTATAAAAGAAAGCATCACTAAAATAATACAGGATATAAATGCCTGAAAAGAAAGTGTTAACAAGAGTATCATGAATGAAAATGCTCAAGAAGAACACACTGACAAAGGTATCAAGGATATGAAAATTGAGCACAGAGGCAACATCAGAACCATCTTGAAATTAATTGATAGGTAACTGCATGGATAAATTAGCATGTATGTTATGCATTTATTCTTGGAGGGGGGGGGGGGGATATTGCATAGATGGATCCTCTGTTCATATGCAGACACACAGAATTAGATAGATTTATCAAGGTGGCAGCTATAAAATTGAGATATATGAATACTGGATGGAAGAGTTGAATGTGTAGGATAAAAACAAAGTAAACAGACACCACAATAATTATGTAGACACAACCTCTGAATACATACATTTATTGTACTTTACACTACATGAAAGCTTCTTACAACAAGCAAAAGCACATTACAACCCAGAAAGTACAAAGAGCACAACCTAGAAAAATATCACTAACAATTTGTCTTTTGTTTCTTCAGGACTGATTGGTTGATTCTGAGGTTGCTACATCAACACCCGTCTCCTTCTTCTTTGTAAGCCTGGAGCAGTGGGGATTTTGGGGAACTGATGTTTTACTCCTCTTCCTGCTCTTGTGACCACTGATTGTGGTGGTTGAGGTGTTTGTAGATGGTGTTTCTTATGCACCGTGAGTCTTGCACCACGTATTCTGAGGCCCCCTCATGTACAATTGGAGGAGATGGCCTGAAGTTAGAGCCCGATGGAGTAGATGGTGTGATCCATGGCCTCCAGTCCATCAAGTTCCCCTCTATGTGCGATGGCTTCAGCCCTTTGATGCAAGCCATTTTTTCCCTATCATTGCTTGCTATCTTAAATGTGTTTGCTCCATGTTTATACAGTCCTGTGTAAAGTGGTCCTAAAGATAGTGGTTTTTGGTGCTGAAGGTTGAATTTGGTTCATGCTTCTTTGGAGAAGCTGTTCAGATTCTGTTGTCTTCATTTGTCAGACATGATTTCAGCCTGAAGTTTCCAGTGCTCTCCAAACACTAATTGCACTGCTGTGTCTGTAGCTGTTGTCTGTAGCACCGGGGGGTAAAGCTTTGGGCCATTGCTGTCTTCTACACATAATGGTCACCTTCAAGGTCCTGTGGAGACTCTCCATTATCCCATGGCTAGCGGGTTGGCAGCTGGTTGCTCTAATACACGAGTAACCACATAATCATAGCAACTGGAAGAACAGTGAGGATCTGAACTGTTATTATCATCTGATGTACCCGAAATCTTGTGATCAAATCATTTACAAAAGTTCTGGCCACTGTTTCTGCAGCCACATCAGAGATTGAAGAGGCCTTGGACCAGCATGTAAATCTATTAACCACTGTTAATAAGTACTACACTGATCTGGTACATTACTAAGGTGCCACCATGTCAATGCAAACATGCTTAAAGTGCACCGTAGGCATGCTTTCGGTGCTAAGGGGCACCAGTAAGGGCCTGCCAGTCTTGTACTGTTGCCATCTGGTGCAAGCTTGAGCCAATGTTTGGCAGTCTTTCTCAATGCCCAGCCAAACTACTTGTTGTTATCAATTTGGCAGTATCTCTCACCCCTGGGTGTTCTAAATTGTGGAAGGCCTCAAAACCACAGAGCCGGAATTTTGTGGGTATAGAAACGAGCAGTAGGTTGTGTGATGCATCACTCCACAATGAAACTTGCAGTTTGCACATGTACTTGTGACAAGCTGAGACTGGAATGCTGCTGCTCAAGCATAAAATGTAGGTCATTGTCATTCTATTGTTGTTCCAGAATGCTATGCCATGGAATGGCCTTCATGTTTGAACAACAACGTGAGAAAAAAGTCAGCAACTATGTTTCTGCAGCTGCTGATGTGGTCTATGTAGAGGTTTGAGAAAGGCAAGGCACAGCACCTTGTGAGCCATGTGCAGAGACTTTAGAAAAGAAGGCTGTAAGTGGAACATTGTCTGTGTAGATATTGAAATGCTTGCCTTCCACTGAGTTGTGGAAATTTTGTATTGCAGCGAATTTACTGTACAACTCCCTGTCTATTGTGCCTCATTTTTATTGTGTTGTTGTAAGCATTTGTGAGAAAAATGCTAAAGGCTGCGAGGCTCCATGCACAAGTTGCTGCAAGGCAGTTCCAACTGTCACTTGGCTAGTGTCCACGATTAATGCCAATGATGTGTAATGCCATGAATGTATGAGTACCACTGCCTGAGCTGCATATTCATTGATTGAGTTGAATGCCATGAGTGTTTCTTGACTCCACTTTACTTTTCTCCTGCCAGCCGTACATTTTCCTTTCAACAGGTGTGTGAGCGATGCATGAAGTTCTAGTGCTTTTGGCAGGTGCCTTCTGTAATAATTGAGGAAATGCTGCAGATGCTTGTGATATCGCTACCCTCTCATACACTGGAGCTATGATCCCTGCTGACATGTCAGTACTGAGAAAGTTCACATTGCTTTTTCCCCAAGATGCATTTTTCTTTGTTGGTGACAGCCCCTTATTGGCATAGCAATCAGAAACACTGTATGAGATGGTTCAGGTTCACATGCTGCTCTAGTGACTGAAAACACTAGAATATCGTCCATGTAACAAAACAAAAAAATCAATGTCTTTGAGGACCTGGTGAATAAAACGCTGCCATGTTTGTGCTGCATTTTGCAAACTGTACTGCATGAACTGGTACTCGAACACGCCAAACGCGGAAATGATGGCTGTCTTTTTTATATATGTGGGCACAACCAGTATTTGTGAATAGGCCTTTTCATAAGTGATGATGCTGAATATTCAGACTTTTGCAACAGCATTGTTGAAATCCATTACCTCTGACAGAGTTCTGGCATCCAAACTCTGTAGTTGCTGCGCAAACACCATTTATTGTTCCACTTTGGCAGCATGCATAATGGAAAGGCCCACTGACTGTCTGAAGGTGCCATTTATTTATTTAGTCTTTGATCCTGTGTAGTGTGATGTACAACATGATATATGACTTAACTCTGTTTATTATAGTGGACAGTATTCAGGGTTATATATAATACTACATGTTATATGTTACAAAAGTTACAGTTATATATAAAAACAAAGATGAGGTGACTTACCGAACAAAAGCACTGGCAGGTCGATAGACACACAAACAAACACAAACATACACACAAAATTCAAGCTTTCGCAACAGACTGTTGCCTCATCAGGAAAGAGGGAAGGAGAGGGGAAGACGAAAGGAAGTGGGTTTTAAGGGAGAGGGTAAGGAGTCATTCCAATCCCGGGAGCGTAAAGACTTACCCTAGGGGGAAAAAAGGACAGGTATACACTCGCACACACGCACATATCCATCCACACATACAGACACAAGCAGACATATTTAAATATGTCTGCTTGTGTCTGTATGTGTGGATGGATATGTGCGTGTGTGCGAGTGTATACCTGTCCTTTTTTCCCCCTAAGGTAAGTCTTTACGCTCCCGGGATTGGAATGACTCCTTACCCTCTCCCTTAAAACCCACTTCCTTTCGTCTTCCCCTCTCCTTCCCTCTTTCCTGATGAGGCAACAGTCTGTTGCGAAAGCTTGAATTTTGTGTGTATGTTTGTGTTTGTTTGTGTGTCTATCGACCTGCCAGCGCTTTTGTTCGGTAAGTCACCTCATCTTTGTTTTTATATAAAAGTTACAGTTATATACATTTATTGCAGTTCAACTATTCACTTACTGGATAACAGCAGTGGCACTATGGATGTTCTCTAACAGAACTTTCAAAAGCAGTAATATTTAGTACATAAACTAAAGTGCAAAAAAACTGGTATAGGCATGCATATTCAAATACAGAGATATGTAAACAGGCAGAATACAGTGCTGCAGTCGGCAACACATTTATAAGACAAGTGTCTGGCACAGTTGTTAGATCGGTTACTGCTGCTACAATGGCAGGTTTTCAAGATTTAAGTTAGTTTGAACATGATGTTATAGACAGTACATGAGCAGTGGGACACAGCATCTCCGAGGCAGCGATGAAGTGGAGAGTTCCCCTTATGACCATTTCACGAGTGTACTGTGAACATCAGGAATCCTGTAAACCATCAAATCTCCGACATCACTGCAGCTGGAAAAGGATACCTGCAAGAATAGGACCAAATTGCTACAGATTTCAATGTTGGGTCATCAACAAGTGTCAGCATGTGAACCATTCAATGAAACATCATCAATATGGGCTTTCAGAGCCGAAGACCCATTTGTGTACCCTTGATAAATGAATGAGAAGGGACCTCCACCCCCTCATACTCCTAAAGATTTATGGACAGCCCTGCAGGATTCATCATGGTATCAGTTCCCTCCAGCACTACTTCAGACATTAGTTGAGTCCATGTCATATCATGTTGTTGCACTTCTGTATGCTTGCGAGGGCCCTACACAATATTTGGCAGGTGTACCAGTTTCTTTGGCTCTTCAGTGTATATTTACATTTGGAAACTTATTACATAATTTAATTGCCATGTAGCTTGTAACTTTCTGATACAAACTTGTATTGGCTAGGAGTAAATGCAAGTTACTTTTTAATCTGGTGTTGTAATCATGTAAGTCACAATTTTTTTCTAATATTGTTAGTATTTCCAATTAAATCACAACCTTATGGATCTGCATGTTAATGTCTTCTTGTGCAGCAGCGTTATGCCACTAACAGTGGTTCGGGCAATGTTCGAATGAAAAGCATAGTATTGTGTTCGCCCAAGGAGCTTGCCTTTTCTACTGACTCAATTTCTGGAAATTCTTATATGACACTGTTAAAGTTCTGGTTACACCATGTAGGTTCTGCTGTTGCTATTGATAATAGTTTTCCACTGTGGAAATCTGCTGCTAGCAGAAAGTGGTAAAGAAAAACTGCTCCTATTACAGGTTCAATAACATTCATGACTATAAAGATCCCCAGGAACTTCCTGTCCAAACTGAGGTCTGAATTCTACTGTCTCCTTCCTATGTTTGAATAAAAGAGTCATTAGCTGCTGTCAAAAGTTGTGCTCCAGCAGAATCGCCTGTGAAACTGTCATGCAGGAGCACACCAAGATCATACCCTGTGTCCACCAAGAATTTGGTTTCAGCTAACCTGTCCACGACAAACAGTATTTTGGAGTCGTTTCCAACAGACTGTGTGAAATCACAAAACTGTTAAGGCTTTCGTGGCCACTTGTTGACAAACTGCCTATTGGCTTCAGTCTTGCGTTCTTTGGCCAACATTCATCTGACAATTTTACTGATGTTTCGCCAGCATAAGTAGCTGGCATTGTCAAAGCTTCACCCTCCATTGCCAGTGGTGAACTGGAGCCGAGCTCAAGGCTGCAGACTATATGTACCTGGCACGCCAACGTCTGAAGGCTTCTCCGCGGTCATTTCCGGTGCAGTTCTCCGCGGAGAACGAGGTGGGTTTGTGTCTGCGTGTGTGTGAGTGTGTGTGTGTGTGTGTGTGTGTGTGTGTGTGTGTGTGTGTGTGGGTGGGTGGGTGTGAAAATATTAATGAAACTGATTTTTTAGCAACCAACTTTTTTTTTTCAAACAGCAATATTGTTCCATTCAAAGTACTGGGTGATCAAAAAGTCAGTATAAATTTGAAAATTTAATAAACCACGGAATAATGTAGATAGAGAGGTAAAAATTGACACACATGCTTGGAATGACATGGGGTTTTATTATAACAAAAAAAAAAAAAGTTCACAAAATGTCCGACAGATGGCGCATCGTTTGGTGATGATTGCGTGCTCAGACGCCACTTTCGTCATGCTTGGCCTCCCAGGTCCCCAGACCTCAGTCCGTCCAATTATTGGCTTTGGGGTTACCTGAAGTCGCAAGTGTATCGTGATCGACCAACATCTCTAGGGATGCTGAAAGACAACATCTGATGCCAATGCCTCACCATAACTCCGGACATGCTTTACAGTCCTGTTCACAACATTATTCCTCAACTACAGCTATTGTTGAGGAATTGTGGTAGACATATTGAGCATTTCCTGTAAAGAACATCATATTGCTATTCTGATCAGATGAAGCGCCATCTGTCGCACACTTTTTGAACTTTCGTATTTTTTTGGTTCTAATAAAACCCCATGTCATTCCAAGCATGTGTGACAATTTGTACCTCTCTATCTACATTATTCCGTGATTTATTCAGTTTAGAAATTTATAATGACTTTTTGATCACCCGGTAGTTCCCTTAGGCAGCTATACACCAGTGGAGTCATTGTTCCCCGTCTTGGTAGCAGCGCTGAAAGGCTTCAACTGGTAGGTCCTTTAACAAGTCATTCATATTCTTTTGAATGTTCTCCAGAGTCCCCAAGTTACGTACTTTTAAGATATTTCTTAATTCTGGGAGAAGAAATAAATCACAAGAACTCAGATCAGGTGAATAAGGGGACTGTGGAATAACAGGAAAGCCTATTGAGATCAAAAATTCCATGATGGAAGGTGCCATTTGACATGGGGCATTTCCAAGATGCAGCATCCACTTGTCTGCAATGTCCAGTCTCACTCGATTCATCCTTTTCCTGAGCCTTTCAAGGACATCTTTGAAACACAGTAGGTTGACAGTTCATTCTGAAGGAACAAATTGTTTATGCATGATAGCTCCTACTGTTAAAAAAGCAAACCAGCATTGTTTTGAGCTTTCACTTGCCCATTCGAGTTTTTTCAATCAGAGAGATGTAGTGTGCCATTCTTCACTTTGCCACTTTGTCTCAGGATCATACTCAAAAGTCTGGAATTCGTCACCTGTGATCATTTGAGTGAACCATTCACGGTCATTGGCAATCCTCTCAAGAAGGTCAAGGCACGTGTTCCTTCGATTGTCATTCTGCTCAGTTTTGAGGATTTTTGGCACCATTTTGGCACAAACCTTTTGCATGTGCAAAACTTTGGTGAAAATCTGATATACAGTGATAGTCTTTAACAGATCACCCATCATCCTTACTGTTAAAAGTCGGTCTGATCTTACCAGAGAACGCACTCGTTCGACATTTTCATTAGTTTTTGGAAATGAAGGTTTCCCTGTGCGAGATTTATCTTCAACGTGGCTCGGCCTTACAAAAATTATGTGTTTCAGCAAAAAACTTGCGATCTTGATAAGAAAACTTTCCCATAAGCCTCTTTCAACGTTTTCAAAGGTCCACTCGTGGATTCCCCAACTTTAACACAAAACTTGATGACATAAAGTTGCCCTAAAGTCCTCTGTTCCATTTCCGAAACAAACAACAAAAATATAACTTCACTGATGGTGCTCTCAAAAATCACGTGATGGCTGTATGGAGCTGAAACTCGGGCCGAGCTCCTGGAAAGGATGAACGCACTGGTCTACTCAAGCAGAAAAATGCAGCACTGCCAGTCAGTCTCATTACGTTTCTCACGTACGTTGTACATCCATCTGACTGACATCATTCAAAAATCGTGCGGAAATAAAAAAAAAAAAAAAAGCAACAGATATCATATAACTCTTGTGTGCAATCACAAATAATTTTGTCACTTACGTATGTATGAAAGACTAGTACTTATGAGCACAGTCATCATTGGTTAGTGGTGGTGGTTCTGCCATTCCGAACCAGCTCCCTCCCTCTTCCAGTCGACCACGTCCGACCACCACAAGGGAGGATTATCGTATTGCGCATGAAGCACATTGCAACTCCCTTGCATCCGTGCCTGCCATGTGAGAACAAGTAATCGTTATGACCAGACGAAGCTATAATCGTCCAGCCAAAATTTTGGGTTCTTTGTTCTGGGAGATGCCTCATTGGAATTACAACATTTTAAATACTAGTTCACTTTATTACACCAATCAATAAAGAGATTTACTTAACTTGATACAATCCTTTGCCACAGGAGTTGTCGATAATTTATGAGGGTGGCCCAGAAAGTAATGCAGTGCATTCTTTTTCTCAGCCGAGAACAAAGCTACGAATGCGAAACGTTACGTATGTATTATCTGAAGTCTCCTGAGTGAGCGCGCGAAGTTTCAGTGGTTTCTCACAGATAGCGTAGCTGCAGGACAGTTTCAAAATGGCGTCTGTAGATGATGTCCGTTACAAGCGTTATGCCGTCATTGAATGTCTCACTGCAGAGAAAGAAACTGTGGGGAATATTCACAAACGCTTGTGCAAAGTCTGTGGAGCATCTGCTGTCAACAGAAATACAGATAGTCGCTGGGAACAGAGGCTGACGTCATCAGAAAGAGGTTCGGCGAAGCTCCACGATTTGCAGTGGTTGGGGAGACCATCCACGGCTGTCACACCTGACATTGCCCCCTCAGACTTCCACTTGTTGGGCCATTAAAGAATGCCATTCGTGGAAGACATTTTGTGGACGATGAGGAGGTGATTCACACAGTGAAGCACTGGCTCCACCACCAGGACAAGGATTGGTTCCGACAGGGCATACACGTAAGGTGGCCAGATACAATTGTTTAAGAAGGAGGACAAACAGCTTCAAAATGGAGGACAAAGGAATCAAAAAGAGGACACACCAAACGGGTCAACTGCAGATGAGGAAACCACCCGTCAGCTTTGGACAATTCATGTAACTGCCTAGAATTACCGGTAAAACTAGTAGTTAATTCTTACTGATGGTCAGGTGGTGGTTAACTGAGCAATATAAGAAAATTGAAAACATTGATTGTGGTGACAGTGTGGAGTCAATTGTTTTGTTATGTCAACAACACGGAATTGTTTATAAAGCGAAAAACGTAAGACCATTCACCTCCCTTCATTCAACGCACCGCTACCAACATCTACAATTCAAGCAGCAGCTGACGACATGTAAACTGCACTTTAACCCTCCGAATAGAAATAAATTGAATGACTATGAAATAAAATCATGACAGTTAATCTGTCGAGTTATTTCTTACGTTTATTGGCCACTGAGACATATGTTCCAGCTCCACAAATCTTACATCCCGCTTCAAATTCATTTCTCCCTTTCTTAAAGCCGGATATTTGCAGGAAAGAACATAATAATATATACACTTTCGTTTAGGTATAGCCAAATATTTTATGTAACTCACTCGGTTAAAGATTATACTCACAAATCACATGTGCACTGCAGGAAGCCAAGCCAATACAAATCGAAGATACGAATCGAAAATTTTAAATAATCGATATTTGCATTCGCTTATAAGTAGATGAACGATAACATCGACGATCCTGGTGCCACCTACTAATACCGCCTTCATGCGGGTTTGTCACGAAGGCTGTGCCAATAGTTAAAGTATTTAAGAAAAGAGCAGTAGAACGGGACGAATTGTAAATTTAACTGTATTACGCTCAACTTTGCGAAAAACCCAGACACCATAAAAACCCGCCAGGACCATGGACAAAGAGCGGAAAAGGAGGACATGTCCGGATTAATCCGGACGTCTGGTCATCCTACATACATGACCTTGTTTCACACTGGAGGAAGGCCATACAGTGGGATGGAGATTTTGTGGAAAAATAGGATGTGTAGATAAAACATCATTCTTTTGTGAGTGTAATTCTAATTGTTGAAGAAAAAAGATGTGGTGCATTACTTTCTGGGCAACTCTCGTACAACTGACTTGGCTATTAAAGCATCACTTGATGCATCAATTAACAAACTGTTCTTTTGATGTACAATATTAAAGATTTAGAAAATTACGTTACCATCTGAACCTTGAATAATACACAATGATGCTGACTGCTTCAGCTGAGTTCACGAACTGGGGCTGAGTGCTTCCATGCTCGGCTCTTTTTTGACTTCCATGCAAGAGTGCTGCTGTGCTGAGGGAGAGGGCGTGTCTTCCTCAGCCTCTCCAAGTAATTGTTGCAGATTGCAGCGAGGCATTGCTAATGTCTGTGGTATAGATGCGCATTGTGATGTGGCATTATGATCTTTGGACGATACCACAGTAATTGATTCTGTGCATCATTGGTTGGACACAAGCAGGAGCTAGACTAGAGAATTATCGTCCCATGTGTAGGCTGCCATGAACGCCACAAGACAAATGTCTGCGTCTGTACTGGTGCAATGAATGGCTTTACATTGTGTTCAGTGATGAATCGCTGTTATGCACTACCTTGGATGACCATTGTTGGCGAGTATGACGGTGACTTGGCGGTGGGGCTGGGGGGGGGGGGGGGGGGGGGGAGGGAAAGGAATAGAGGTGCTTCCATTCTTCAAACGTTTTGGAGAGGCACAGTACTGTTACTCCTGGCATGGAGATGTGGGGGGCCATCGGATACGACCTTAGGTAATGGCTAGTAGTGATTGAGGGATCTTTAATGGCACAGCAGGATGTCACGCACATCCTGCATCCTCATGTGTTAACACTCATGCGACTGTCTTGGTGTGATTTTTCAACAGGGCAATTCTTGTTCGAACAGACCACATGTACCTATGAAATGTCTATGTGTTACTGAGTTACTCCTACAGCCAATAGAATCCTCAGATCTATTCTTGGTAGAACATGTTTGGTACCAGCTTGGATGTCAATTCCATCGCAGTGCCGATGTACAGGACATCAAGTAGACCTACAAGTTACAACAGTTGTGACTTATCTTGCATCACGAGAGGACGGAATGGGTTTACGGTATCTTTCTCAATCGAATCACTGCATACATCCTGGCCATATGGGGTGCAGCGTCATATCGATAAATGGACTCTACTGCCAAGTTGCTTATAAATTTGACTCAATTTCGTAACCAACGAAATAACATCACTTACTCTCTCAATTCAACAAGTTTCATTTCCTTTCCTCCTCCCTTCCTGGGTGCTTCACTTTCCTTACTACGCAGTGTGTCTCTCTACTGTGTACTCGTTCTCACTTTTCACAAACGAGAAAAGAAGGTTACCCTTGTCTGGTAGCTGTGGAGTTGAACAGGCGTAAACTGAGAAGAGTGCTTGTATTTTGTAAATGTTTGAGTAACAAATGAAGCGTAACATCATCTGCATTGCCTACATTACTTCTGCTAACACTAATATACATTGGGTGATTCCATGATGATATTACAAACTTGCAGGGATGATAGAGAAGGGTAAATAATCATTTTGAGGTAAGGAACCCTGGTCCGAAAACGACCGAGACTTTAAGTTATAAGTGAGAATCTTTCTGATACCTATGGTAGTGTAATACGTGTGCCAGTACTGTCCTTGCAAAGATTGTAGGTTTGTACTGTAGTAGAGGGACAGGCTATGTTCTGGGCAATTTTGTTAGTGTGGGTTGCCTACATCAGGGGCAGGTATGTAGTCAGGGGCAAACATATTGTTCTCCTTTGATTGATAGGTACTTAACCCATTGCCCTGTTAAGTGGTTTTCCATGTCACCACCCTTAACCTATTGTTCCACCACCCCTACCCCTCTCCCCAAACCCCCCTCTCCCCTCGCTACTACATGCACACTTTCATGTCGGACTTTTTGGAATAGGCCCTGTCACTACTATCAATTTGATTGACTACTTAATTAAGTTCATCAATTAATTAACTTCTGCTCATCTGGTAAATCACCTCCTCTCCCTCCCTCTCCCCCAACAGGAAAATGACGGGGAAAAAGACTCAGTTGATTGGTCATTTGGAGGGAAATCGATTGCTGTGTATGGAATATTGTTTTAGGGGATTAAAGGCAGTCCATGGAATATATGGAAAGGGTATATTGTTTATTTATTAAAAAATTCACTTTTGGGGGGGTTGGATATCTCTTACTAATGATTCTAGTCTGTTTGGAAACATATATGTCTTGCAACAAGCAGTTACATGGGGGCGAACATGTTGCATAACCTAATGTTTAGCATTGTACTCTGGGTTTCTTAACCTAGTGCTTGGGCCTTTGTCGACACTTAACCTATTGTTCTGTTAAGTGGTTTTCAGTGTCACCACACTTAAACTATTGTACCACCTTTGATACGAAATTAAGTAATAAGTTATGTCCTCCCACCATTTTCTGATACAGTTTTCAAATTTCACACGCTTTTGAACACCATTTCTGGCGCATTCTTCTTTGTCACCCACCCCTTAAACTATTGTACTTCGTTTTGCATAAAAATTATTCAAATTAACTTAGTGGTCTGCAGGTAACCTGCAGTTCTGCTCCATGTCACCCACTCACACACACCACCCCCTTAACTATTGTATCGCTAACACCACACTGATATAAAAAAAACTTATATAAATTAATTAAATCGATATTCTTCACATGTATTGGATAGTTTTTTTTATAATTTGCGACAGCCTAATTGTCTTAGAGTATTATTTGTCTGTATGAGGCCCTTACAAGTTGGGTCTGATTCAAGAGATTGAGAAGATCCAAAGAAGAATGGCAAGATTCGTGACTGGTATATTTAACCATCACGAGAGCATTACAAATCTCATCGAAAGTTTGGAGTTGGGGCACACTTGCAGATAGACGACATGCTAAAGGGTAGGATGTAGAGCATATATTAACACTACCAACTTCCATGTCACGCAATGATCACCATTCAAAGATAACGGAAATTAGAGCTCATACTGAGATGTTCAGACAATTGTTCTCTCTTTACGCGAACCGTCAGTGATACAGAAGGAGGGAAATATGACTCTGGCGCAAATAGTGCCCTTCACCACACACCGCTTGTTGGCTAGCAGAGTATATATGTAGATGTAGATGGAATATAGTTTAAACAAAAGATCGCTAATAATAAAAAACACATCCCACCACTCGATGCCCGACACTGACGCCAGAGTCTGGGTGTACTAGTGCTCCCAGCGAAGCCACGACGTGACAGTTGGGGCTCCCTCTTTCATACTTTACACTTGAGAAATGCCTACCGAAATACGTGTTCACTTAGGTACCATTGCTGGTGCGATGATGCACAGCTGCGGTTAGGTCCACATCCTAGAGATTTCACAATGCTTCACAGAATAGCACAGGGCACATTCCTTACAGGCTAACCTGTCTGTCAGTGAATTTACCCATCAAACTACCAGTCTGGGAGCACCATCTGCCATTGTTTTCTGCAGACAAGACCTTCAGAGGCAAAATTCTTTTGTACAGATCGCTACACTGCGAAAGCTGTCTACAGATCATTAAATACATACAAAACTCACAAGAATATTTACCGGTGTAACTACAATTAAATATTACGATTTCTTCTACAGTCTGACACCAATCGATGTACAGGTAATGTCTTCTCTTGATGGCTGTGCTTCTGGAACGAATATCAGTATCTATAGCACACATAATTTTCCAAGTAAAAAATCTCATACCCTCGCAGTTATCGATGTGTTGAATCTAAATGTCCTTTCACGATAGGACCACAGTCATCCTCTCTAGTCATGTCTCAACATAAACCACACTTACTTTACAAGGCAATATATGCACATTTTACACCACATAAGTCATAGTAACTTTATAATGCAATATATACATATTTTACACAAACAGAGCAGTTATGTTTTATGTCTATCCAGCACCCAAAAAAATTATAGTGCTCCCACACTCACAGCGGCTATATGTCACGATGCTCCTCAGTCCTAGGGAAGCACCATCTCCCATTTCTTTCTTTCTGCAGACATGACATTCAGCGGCAATAAACTATTTCACACTGATCGCCATATTGCACCAACAACTAAACCTCACAAAGTGCCATACATATCGTCAAATATGGTCAGACTCTTACTCAATTACGCTGTTCTCCCACTGAGGACAGGAGCTTGAATATTAGAGCGTCAAACCGATCTCCAACCCAGCAATATAACACCGCATACCATGTCGATGTAGTAAACATACAATTCATATCCTCCACCATACAAAAGCACCCCTTTTACATCAGAAAGGGCCTTCCAGTGTGGCCAAGCAGCTCTAGTCACTTCAGTTTGGAACTGCGGGAACACTAAAGTCACAGGTTCTAATCCTACCTCAGTCATGGATGTGTGTGATGTCCTTACGTTAGTTAGGTTTAAGTAGTTCTAAATTCTAGGGGACTGATGAGCTCATATGTCGGGTCCCTTAGTGCTCAGAGCCATTTGACCATCAGAAAGCCAACAGTGGATCGAAGTCACTCTCAGAACTATTGTGCAAAGACTGGCTCGTTTCCCCCCCTCGGTACAAACGTGTTACTGTTTCTGGTGGGGATCTGCCTGCTTGCTCGCGTTTCTAAATCCATTTCCAGACTCTGGGATTACAGGAACATATCTAATTTCACATGGTTCGCAAACAGCAGTATCCTACCGATCGCTCACGCAACATAATTCCGAAGATATAGACTGGGAATTAGTTCTGTACAAACCCAAAACTTTAGCTAGGTAGAGTGTGCTCTAGACCACATAGTAACTAGAAACAAACAGACGAAAATGATATTTCCACCTGTGAATACCGAATTGGTGAAGTAACAGATTCGAATTAATCCCTATAATTTACACCTACTACTAAGTATACTACTTCGTAAATAACTGATTACCTACAATAAAAAATAATGCTGAGAGAAAATAAGCGATGAGTGGTCATGTCTCATAAGTTTTTCTTGTGAGTGATACCACTGCATCTTAGAAAGAGAGCTGTAAGTGACCAGATGTTAAAAAACCCGATCGTAACAACTACTGAAAGTAACTGTTACAAGCTGTCTTAGTTCTACAAGTGCACACAAGTATCCATGTCAAAAGCTATACTGAGATTTATAAATCGAGGTACACATTACCTCTGAATGAGGTGGTTTTTTGTCCAGACAAATACCGTGACGGCGATCGCAGGAGTATATATCATCAGATCAATATGTCACGACGGTGTAGCCTCGTAATAAAATTACTCAATTTAGAAAGTGATTCGGCTAAGGAACGTGGTATGAAACCAGTACTTGCGAATCCCTCACGCCACTGCAGTTAGATATTTCTACAGTACTTGTAATGTATTCTGTATCGATCCCGTGTCACAGGTTCGGTGATATATCCACTGAGCTATAGGCGATGGTCTGCCCCTCGTGGTCTCGCGGTAGCATTCTCGCTTCCCGAGCACGGGGTCCCGGGTTCGATTCCCGGCGGGGTCAGGAATTTTTCCTGCCCCGAGATGACTGGGTGTTGTTGTGTCGTCTTCATCACCATCATTCATTCCCATTACGGTCAGAGGAAGGCAACAGCAAATCACCTCCATTAGGACCTTGCCTAGTAAAGCCTTGCGGGTCTCCCGCATCGTTCCCCTACGCTCTGTAAAGAAGCATGGGACTTCATTTCCATTTCCATAGGCGATGATTGATTGAGAATGATCACAAACAGTAGTACATGGTGTGCTGATTGAGATCGTAAGAAAATGTACACTAGCTTTCCAGATGTCTAGTGTTACACTGTCCACTAGAAATGATGTCCATTATTTTGAATCAAGTCTTTCCATTCAAGCAGATACCTGCTTTGGATCACAGCCACAAGTGAATCACATTTCTGGGGCACACTCATATCGCGAAACGAGACACAGTTCTCGAACCTTTCTGGTACAGTAAAATTCCAACGTGGATTTAGCCAGCCCTTACGCATCTTGCAACTGATCCCAATTCTACAGCTTAGCACATGTGATCACTCCAATTTAAGTTGGAACTGAGCAGAAGTCAGAGAAAGCCATAACCACTACTTCTACGGCGCATGTAGAAACAGAACGACCTGAGTTACTGCAACAGGACGTGTTTTGACCATTTGGTGGAAATGTATGCATTGTGGTGCGTCTCCAAACCAGATACAGATACTACTGTCTGAAGCAGATCTGCATCCATTCAGATCAATCAGTCCAACATGCTATCATCGTTATTCTATAGCATCCAACAGAGAAAAATTACGAACTATAAAAGCTCCACTAACTTCATCCAATAAAAACTCATCTAGATGCCGTTGCAGGAGCAATGACGCATAACTGCGATATGGATATGGCACACAGAGAGAGTTGCGCGATGCCCCCCCCCCCCCCCCCCCAGAATAGCATTCCTAATAGAACACCTTGTCTGTCACTGAATTTATCTCAAACTGTTGCTGCTGCTGCTGCCTGTGTGGGACGATCCTAATAAATATACACGTATTGATCCACTGCAGAGGCCACTTTAAAGTTTCAACACCTATAAACTAGGAGAATGATCGTATCCCGCAGACTATATTGTAAGTCGCAAGAGAGGCTCCCTGTGACCCTGTGTCGTTGTCTGAAACGTTGTTGTCTAACACGCTTTTGTACACTGTGAAACATTTTCTTTTTCTGCCACAACTTTGAGACCTGTGTCAGGTTCTAAACTGACATTAAGACTTTTTGATCCACGGCCTCTCGCAGAGAACTAGACATCGCACAGTGTAAATGAAAGACAGTTACAACATAAGGAAACTAGAAGGGTTTGGCTGCATTGTGGAGAGTTTCCAAACTGATGTCCGAAAGAGACTGACGACCTCTACATGTAAACTCATCTGTTACAGTGACAGAATAGAGGATGGCTCTGCGTTCCCTTTCGACTGATTCCTCATATTGCACTCATGTACGCGATCACTGTTTCAGAGCTAGCAACCCCCAGAAGGTGTCACCCATCCACAAAACTCATTGCCCAACTTAAACAAGCGCTGTCAGTCAATCATTATGTGATAACCAACAGCATGCCAATGCACGGATGGGATGGAAAAGACATCGTCAATGTACTGTAATAATAAACATCACAGTTGACAGTGTGAACAATTTTAGTAATTTTATAGTAATTTCAACACCAGCCAATAATGTGACAGCAAGTTTTCCTCTGTTGGATAGTACAGAATAACGATAATAGCAACTTGGACTGATAGATGTGAATGGATGGGGATCTGCTTGAGACAGTAGTATCTGTATCTGGTTTGGCGACACACCACAATGCGTGCGTTTCCACCAAATGGTCAAAACACAGTCCTGTTGCACTCACTCACGCCGTTCTGTTTCTACATGGGCCGCAGAAGGTGGTGGATATGGCTTTCTCTGACTTCTGCTCAGTTCCGACTTAAATTGGAGCGATCACATGCGCTAAGCTGTAGAAATGGCAGCAGTTGCAAGATGCTAGGGGCGGACTAAACCCACGCTGGAATATTACTATAGCAGACATAGTCGAGAAAGGTGTCTCGTTTCGAGATATTAGAGTGCCAGAAATATGATTCACTTGTGGCTGTGATTCAAAGCAGGTATCAGCTTGAATGGAAAGACTTGATTCAAAATAATGGACATCATTTCTAGCAGATAGCGTAACACGAGACATCTGGAAAACTAGTGTACATTTTCTTACGATCTCAATCAGCACACCATCTACTACTGGTTGTGATCATTCTCAATCAACCATCGCCTATAGCTCAGTGGATATATCACCGAACCTCCGACAATGGGATCGATACAAAATACGTTGCAAGTACTGTAGAAATATCTAGCTGCGGTGGCGTGACAGTTTCGCAAATACTGGTTTCATACCATGTTCCTTAGCCATATCACTTTCTAAATTGAGTAATTTTATTACGAGGTTGCACCGTCGGCAACGTGTTGATCTGATACAATATACTCCTGTGGTCGCCGTCACGGTATTTGTCTGGGCAAAAAACCACCTCATTCAGTGGTAATGTCGTACCAAGACCGCCTCTGACAGTAACATACAGTAGTTGTTGTGATCGGGTTTTTTAACATCTGTCCAATTACGGCTCTCTTTCTAAGACATAGTGATATCACTCACAAGAAAATCTTATGAGACATGTCCATCTATCGCTGATTTTCTCTCAGTATTATTTTATATCATAGGTTCAAAAAAATGATGGTTCAAATGGCTCTGAGCACTATGGGACTCAACTGCTGTGGTCATAAGTCCCCTAGAACTTAGAACTACTTAAACCTAACTAACCTAAGGACAGCACACAACACCCAGCGATCACGAGGCAGAGAAAATCCCTGACCCCGCCGGGAATATATCATAGGTAATCAGTTATTGATGAAGTATTATACTTAGTAGTAGGCGGTGCGTAATAGGTTCGCCTTAAGCATCAGGCTTATAAGGTATGTGTTTGTGTTTCAACATATGCAGAGGAAGTGACTGTGTCCATTCATAAGGAAGGTATGGATTTGAAGTCTAGTACTGTGATAGCAAAGGGAAGAGTATGTCAAGTCATAAGAATGGTACTGATATTTCTATCTGCAGAGTCATTGCTGTCAACAGCTCATTGTCGAATGTCATTCAATGGAGACAGCGATCATAACATTTAGTTATAAATAGAGGGATGAAATATATATGTGACCGATTTCTTAGGATGATTGATTCTACCTGTGCGTGCTCGGCCTGCAGCGCCGGTGACCTGTGCGGGAGCGATTCATATTTCCCTTTAATGGTAGGAGCTGTCAGAATGGAGAGGCCTGTTGGAGTGTAGGAATGTAGATGAATTAAGGTGTTGTCCTCTAGATTACCGAATAGTGAACTAATACCTAATATGTGTTGGATAGCTTTTGTGATCGCGTGGAAATTTGAGAATGAATATGGAGGTGCGTTTGTGCTGTACCATTATTCCCTCCCATGTAAATTGTTCATTTGACTGCTTCTGCAAATTTCACGCCTTTATTTAGTTGAGAGGAGATCGATTGTGGGATGTGCATCTAACATGTGGAAGACACATTTTCCGGTTCTCTGGACATGAGAAACACCTTCATTGAACTTGTAAATTATAGGGATGATTTAGAATCTGTTACATCACCGAGATCGGTATTTACAGATGGAAATATTTTTCGTCTGTTTGTTTCTAGTTACTCTGTGGTCTAGAGCACGCTCCACCTAGTTAACGTTTCGAGTTTGTATAGAAATAATTCCCAGTCTACATCTCCGGAATTACGTTGCGTGAGCAATTGGTAGGATACTGCTGGGTGCGAAACCATGCGGAATTAGATATGTTCTTGCAATCCCAGACTCTGGAGATGGGTCTAGAAACGCGAGTAAGCAGACAGGTCTGGCCCAGAAATAGTAATGCGTTCATACCGAGGGGGTGGGGGGGGGGGGGGTGGGGGAGGGGAAATAGCCACTCTTTGCACAACAGTTCTGAGAGTGACTTCTTATCCACTAACGGCTTTCTGATGCAGAAGGGGTGATTTTGTATGGCAGAGGATATGAATCGTATGATTACTACATCGACATGGTATGCGGTGTTATATTGCTGGGTTGGAGATTGGTTTGACACTCTAATATTCAAGCTCCTGTCCTCAGTGGGAGAGCAGTGTAATTGTGTAAGAGTTTTTCTGTGTTTGACGATATGTATGGCACTTTGTGAGGTTTAGTTGTCAGTGCAATATGGCGATCAGTGTAAAATAGTTTATTGCCACTGAATGTCACATCTGTAGAAAGAAAGAAAAGGCGGATGGTGCTTCCCTAGGACTGAGGTGCATCGTGACATATAGCCGGTGTGAGTGTGGGAACACCATAATTTTTTTGGGTGCTGGAGAGATATAAAAGATAACTGCTCTGTTTCCACAGGTGGAAACACAAGCGGCCAAAGACACTGCTAGCTAGGGCATAACCACCTATGGTAAACTAACATACGCAAACAGCGACAAACGCCGGTAAGCCCCTGCATATCAGCAACACTGACTGGCAACTACCAGCTGCTATTAGAGCCAACCAACAGGCCGCAGCAGGGACACCGACGAGCTCGCCCACAGACGCACGAACAATCTGCCAACACTCCCTCACACTGTGCCTCCGGTATATGACCTATCGGACACAAGATCGATAACAAACCTAACTGGTTCAGGTTGCAGGACGCTGAACGAGGACTCTGTACCAGCACCCAGCGCCAGCCGCCGAGCAGCACAAACGCACAACGTCAAGGTATCGACATGCATGATACCCACTACTAACAAAGCCTATCCTTACACAACCTATCGCAGGCAGCAAGACAACCGCTACTGCTCTTGCCGCCCGACCTAACTTTCGCAGAGGTTTTTTTCCCTTGGCTCTTGCTTTGGCACTTTTTTTCCTCTGCCCTTCAAACCGCTACCCTTCGTCAGATTTCGACCAATCTATCTCCAGATGAGCGCGTATAAATGGTTAATCCTAACCAGACGTACGCAGACATCGCAGTACCCACATCCTGCGACACCTCAGTTTAGTGAATACTAACCCTTATGCAGAGATGGCAGAAGACCTTTTGTGTTGGCCATCATGCCGGTGTGGGCGTGGAGGGGCTCCACCTCTTTAAAATTGTGTAAAATGCGTATATATTGCATTGTAAAGTAAGTGTGGTTTATGTTGTGGCATGACTAGAGAGGAGGACTGTGTGTCCTATCATGAAGGACATTTGGATTCAGCACATCGACAACTGCGAGGGTATGAGATTTTTTGCTTGGAAAATTGTGTGTGCTATAGATACTGATATTCGTTCAAGAAGCACAGCCATCAAGAGAAGACATTACCAGTACATCGATCGGTGTCAGACTGTAGAAGAAATCGTAATATTTAATTGTAGTTGCACTGGTAAATATTCTTGTGAGTTTTGTATGTATTTGATGATCTGTAGACAACTTTCGCAGTGTAGCGATCTGTGCAAAAGAATTTTGCCTCTGAAAGTCTTGTCTGCAGAAAGCAATGGCAGATAGTGCTCCCAGACTGGTAGTTTGATGGGTAAATTCACTGACGGACAGGTTGTCCTGTTAGGAACGTGCCCTGTGCTATTCTGGGAGGCATTGTGAAATCTTAAAGGCTGTGGACCAAACTGCAGCTGTGCGTCATCACACCAGCAACAGTACACAGGTGAACATGTATTTCTGTGGGAATTTCTCAATTGTAAAGTATGAAAGAGATGTCGCCACCTCACCCTTGCAGGGCTTGAACTGTCGCGTCGCAGCTTCGCTGGGAGTGCCAGTACACCCAGACTCCGGCGTCAGCGTCGGACATTGAGTGGTGGGATGTGTTTTCTACTATTAGCGATCTTTTGTTTTAACTATACTCCATCTACATCTACATATATACTCTGCTAGCCACCAGGCGGTGTGTGGTGTAGGGCACTATTTGCACCAAAGTCATATTTCCCTCCTTCTGTATCACTGACGGTTCGTGCAAAGAAAGAACGATTGTGTGAACCTCTCAGTATGAGCTCTAATTTCCGTTATCTCTGACTGGTGATCATTGAGCAATATGGAAGTTGGTGGTGATAATATATGCTCTACATCCTTGGAGAGCATGTCGTCTATCTGCAAGAGTGCCCCCACTTCAAACTTTCAATGAGATTTGTAACACTCTCGTGATGGTTAAATGTACCAGTCATGAATCTTGCCACTCTTCTTTGGACCTTCTCAATCTCTTGAATCAGACCCAACTTGTAAGGGCCTCATACAGGCAAATAATACTCTAAGACAAATAGGATGTCGCAAATTATAAAAAAAACTATCCAATACATGTGAAGAATATCGATTTAATTAATTTGCATTTTTTTTTATATCAACGTGGTGTTAGTGGTACAATAGTTAAGGGGGTGGTGTATGTCAGTGCTTGACATGGAGCAGAACTACAGGTTACGTGCAGACCACTAAGTTAATTTGAATAATTTTTATGCAAAACGAAGTACAATAGTTTAAGGGGTGGGTGACAAAGAAGAATGCGCCAGAAATGGTGTTCAAAAGCGTGTGAAATTTGAAAAGTGTACCAGAAAATTGTGGGAGGTCACAACTTGTTACTTAATTTCGTATCAAAGGCGGTACAATAGTTTAATTGTGGTGACACTGAAAACCACTTAACAGAACGATAGGTTAAGTGCCGACAAAGGCTCAAGCATTAGGTTAAGACACCCAAAGTACAATGCTGAACATTAGGTTTTGCATCATGCTTGCCCCCATGTAATTGCTTGTTTCAAGACGTACATGTTTCCAAACAGCCTAGAATCATGAGCAAGAGAAATCCAAACCCCAAAAAGGAATTTTTTATAAATAAACAATATACCCTTTTCATATATTCCAGGGACAGTCTTTAATCCCCTAAAACAATATTCCATACACAGCAATCAAGTTCCCTCCAAATGACGAATCAACTTAGTCTTTTTCCCGCCATTTTCCTGGTGGGGGAGAGAGAGGAGGGAGGGGATGGGTATTTACCAGATGAGCAGAGATTAATTAATTGATGAACTTAATTAAGTAGTCAATCAAATTGATAGTAGTGACAGGGCCTATTCCAAAAACTCAGACATGACAGTGTGCCTCTAGCAACGAGGGGAGAGGGGGGTTTGGGAGGGAGGGGGAGGGGCGGGGGAACAATAGGTTAAGGGTGGTGACATGGAATACCACTTAACAGGACAATAGGTTAAGTACCTATCAATCGAAGGAGAACAATATGTTCGCCCCTGAGTGCATATCTGCCCCTCCTTGTAGGCAACCCACACTAACAAAATGGCCCAGAACCCCCTTCCTGAGGGGGAGGGGAGTGGGAGGGGTGGGGGAAGACTAGGTTAAGTGCAGTCACATGGAAAACCACTTAACAGAACAATAGGTTAAGGACCTGCCAATCAAAGGAGAACTACAGGTTTGCCCATGAGTGCATACCTGCCTCTGATGTAGACAACCCACACTAACAAAATGGCCCAGCACCCCCTTCCTGAGGGGGGAGGGAGTGAGAGGGGTGGGGGAACGATAGATTAAGTGCAGTCACATAGAAAACCACTTAACAAATGGCTCTGAGCACTATGGGACTTAACATCTGAGGTCATCAGTCCCCTAGAACTTAGAACTACTTAAACCTAACTAACCTAAGGACATCACACACATCCATGCCCGAGGCAAGATTCGAACCTGCGACCGTAACAGTCGCGTGGTTCCAGACTGAAGCTCCTAGAACCGCTCGGCGACTCTGGCCGGCAAACCATTTAACAGAACAATAGCTTAAGGACCTGTCAATCAAAGGAGAACTATAGGTTAAGCACCTGTCAATCAAAGGAGAACAATATGTTTGTCCCTGCATGCATACCTGCCCTGATGTAGGCAACCCGCATTAACAAAACGGTCCTGAACATAGCCTGTCCCCCTCCTTACTGTGCCCGCCATTTCGTTTAATAAGATTTAATGTTGTACCATACTTGGATGTTAATTACAGTTTTATCAAGCAATAATTACACTCCACTCACTTGTAACAAGACACAGTATGTACACGAGAAAAATATATACTTAAAAAATAATGTGCATAAGAGTATCTGATGTACTGTACCGATTCCAGTATGTAGTTTCTGACAAGGATTTAACTGAGGATTATTAATTTATTGGTTCCCGTTATTCTATTTGTTAGAAATGCATTGTCAGAATTTGTGCCACTTCTTATTAATTATCAGTTATCTGTTATCATTTCCAGGGTAAAGCTAGAGAAGAAGACCAACTTTCTCCTCCAACATGATAACGCCAGGCTCTACACCAGTTTTGCGACCACACAACTCATTTGCAAAATTCGACTGGACTGCCTTACCACATCCACCGTACAGTCCCGATTTAGCGCCTTCAGACTTACATCTCTTTGGGCCTCTGAAAGATGGACTACTTGGCGAACATTTCCAAGACTCGTATGCTGTTGTCAGAACTGTAAGAAAGTGGTCATTCTCAGTGAGGTACGCAGGCTCTGGTTCATAGTTGGCAAAAGTGTGTATCGAATGGTGGTGACTCTGTGAAAAAATGACAGTTTGTAGCTGAAATATTGCTCTATTTAGCCGCGCTGTTGTGTTTAATGTAATTCCTGCAGCTTCCATAAATAAAAATAGGAAGCACTACTTTCCGAACGTCCCTCGTAGAACACAGCTCAGATCACGACCGACACTTGCAGTGTATTGAGGTCACTGCGCAGGGGCAGTTCGTGGTCAAGTATAACAGCACAACCCGCAGGTTTGGCTGGCACTTATGTTCGAGCATGAATATCTCTTGGTGTTTCCGCATTTTTGTCCAACCCCTTGCATATGTACCTGTGGTCTAAAGCACCAGCTGCACACCTGGCAATTGCCACTAACAGAGAAGTCCACCTACAGGAGATAGGCAAAACAATGCGAACAGTGGTAGTAATGGGATGGTTGTGTTTGACGGTCAACAACGCAGGTAAGGCACATGTCGCGCTCGACTGTGCTTGTTCAGTACGGACTAGACATCAGTGTAGGTTGTTTACGAGTAGTGCACACTTCGTATTTGCATTCAGTAGCCGAGGTCGACGTGCAATGGAAGACCTAACAGAGTTCCAAAGATGGCGGATTGTGAGGGCCCGATAGCTGTAGCATCAGTAACCAAGACAGCCAACTTATTGAATGTTTCAAGAACAACTGTTTCAACAGTCACGACAGTCTACACAAAACATGGATAGCCATCATCAAAACTAAATGACAGTGATCGTCGTACGCTAACACGAATTGTATCAAATCTACGGCGGCAAAAGTGACTGCAGAGCTCAATAGCCATCTTCGAGACCCCATATCTATCGGCACTGTCCGCCGAGAACTTCATAAATCGAATATTCATGGACGAGCTGCTATACCGAAACCATTAGTGACGACAACCAACGCAAAGAAGCGTAAAACATGGCGTCAGGAGCATAAATCATGGACGGCTGATCAGTGGAAGCACGTCATATGGATCGACGAGTCAATGTTTTGGTTATTTCCAACATCGGGCCGGGTTTACGACCGAAGAACGCCAAAAGAAGCCCACAATCCAGACTACTTGAGTCCCAGGGTTAAGCATGGAGGTGGATGTATGATGGTGTGGGCATCAGTATTATGGTATTCTGCTGGTCCCATCATTATTCTCAAAGGCCGTGTTACAGTCAACGATTATGTGAACATTTTAGGTGATCAGGTGCACCCTATGATTCAAATGTTGTTCCCCAACAATGACGCCATATTTTAGGACGATAATGCACCCATTCACACAATCGTGGTGTAAGGAGCAAGCAGCTGAACTGCAGCGTCTTCCCTGGGGAGTGCAGTCCCTGGACTTGGAACATTATCGAACCCTTGTGGGCGGTATTGGTGCGCAAATTCCGGAGCAATTTCCGCCTCCCTCGACACTACAGGAATTAGAAGAGGTTCTGATCGAAGAGTGGCATAAGATTCCACCCGAAACTAAGTATACAATCATTGTATGCCAGTATTCCAAGAAGAATCGCAACTGTATTACGGGAGATGGGGGTCCGACCCCTTATTAATAAACCATTCCCAAGTAAGTACAAGTGTTCACATTATTTTGCCTATCCCGTGTATAACAGGCTACCTCACGTAGAGGGACGTTGACAACTTCGAAGAAAGCGACATCTGAGCTTAGTCTCAGACGGACTGCTGTGTTCTGCATTCGCTCTCCCTTACACCAGTTACGTAACGCGGGCGGACAGAACTGCGTGGATGGACGATGTTCCCGCGTGATCAGCCGCCCATCAGATAGAGCGAGCGTAGGCCAACACCCCCGCAACGCAAGCGCCATTGTTCGTGGGCAGTCGCCACGCCCTTTCCCAGAACGCCCTATCTCCGCCGGCTGGCTCCGGTGTGGCCCTATGGCTGCTGCGCACATCATACGCACTGAATTCCGCAGCCCGTCGATATCTCACTGCTTTTCTACCTGCGCGACTGTGTAACTACTGTCTGCAAACATCTCAGCTACAGTGGATGCAACCACACAAGGAACGTGATTCGACACGTGTCTCGGCCAGTGAATTACTGTTCAGGTATCGCAAGGATTAATTTCTTTGTGCAGTTCCTCAGTCTTCTTAGGTTTCCCATGTTCGATGGGGTTCTACACAGTTTTCTCACCTGTGTCAATCTCTTTATCTCAGAGTTGCAATTACACCAAACGTCATCAATTATTTATTGGATATACGATTACAATCTCTGTCATTCTCTTCAAGGCTTCCAATTTTCCCTTCCTGCCCTGCAGTCTGTAAAGGGACATTCTCCTCTAGCATTACTTTTCCTCAACAGTTGTAGTCGATACCAGAAATATTTTTCGAACTTTGGACAGGTCAATTTTATCTACACTACTGACCATTAAAATTGCTACACCACGAAGATGACGTACTACAGACGCGAAATTAACCGACAGGTAGCAGATGCTGTGATATACAAACGATTAGATTTTCAGAGCATTCACACAAAGTTGGCGCCGGTGGCGACACCTACAACGTGCTGACATGAGGAAAGTTTCCAACCGATTTCTCATACACAAACAGCTGTTGACCGGCGTTGCCTGGTGATACGTTGTTGTGATTCCTCGTGTAAGGAGGAGAAATACGTACCATCAAGTTTCCGATTTTGATAAAGGTCGGACTGTAGCCTATCGCGATTGCGGTTTATCGTATCGCGACATTGCTGCTCGCGTTGATCGAGATCCAATGACTGTTAGCAGAATATGGAATCGGTGGGTTCAGGAGGGTAATACGGAATGCCGTGCTGGATCCCAAAGGCCTCGTATCACTAGCAGTAGAGATGACAGGCATCTTATCCGTGTGGCTGTAACGGGTCGTACAGCCACGTCTCGATCCCTGAGTCAACAGATGGGGACGTTTGCAAGACAACCATCTGCACGAACAGTTGACGCTGCATCACAGACAGGAGCGCCTGCGATGGTTTACTCAACGACGAACCTGGGTGCACGCATGGCAAAACGTCATTTTTTCGGATGAATCCAGGTTCTGCTTACAGCATCATGATGATCGCATCCGTGTTTGGTGGCATCGCGGTGAACGCACATTGGAAGCGTGTATTCTTCATCGCCATACTGGCGTATCAACCGGCGTGATGGTATGGGGTGCCATTGGTTACACGTCTCGGTCACCTCTTGTTCGCATTGACGGCAGTTTGAACAGTGGACGTTACATTTCAGATGTGTTACGACCCGTGGTTCTACGCTTCATTCGATCCCTGCGAAACCCTAAATTTCAGCAGGATAATGCACGACCACATGTTGCAGGTCCTGTACGGGCCTTTCTGGACACAGAAAATGTTCGACTGCTGCCCTGGCCAGCACATTCTCCAGATCTCTCACCAATTAAAAACATCTGGTCAATGATGGCCGAGCAACTGGCTCGTCACAATACGCCAGTCACTACTCTTGATGAACTGTGGTACCGTGTTGGAGCTGAATGGGCAGCTGTACCTGTACACGCCATCCAAGCGCTGTTTCACTCAATGCCCAGGCGTCTCAAGGCCGTTATTACGGCCAGAGGTAGTTGTTCTGGGGACTGATTTCTCAGGATCTATGCATCCAAATTGCGTGAAAATGTGATCAGATAATATATATCTATAATATATTTGTCCAATGAATACCCGTTTGTCATCTGCATTTGTTCTTGGCGTAGCAATTTTAATGGTCAGTAGTTTATTTTCCTGAAAATCTATTTTCCTGAAAAGCTTCATATAATTTATACCCAATATGTTATATTTCAAGATAAAATTTGTGAAAGGGAATTACTTTGTTGTTACAATCGATTGTTACAATCGATATGTACTAGCTTTGAATGTATAGAAACATTTGAAATTACGAAATATTTGGAACACTTAAAATTTCTATTATTAATTACGCAATCTAGTACTGCGTATTACGTTTATTTTTGGATTCATTTATGAAATACTAATCTAAACTAATAGAAATTCATTTGTCAAGAAAAATTGTAAATCATTTGGAATAATGTTGTTAACGCAGAGTGAAGTAGTAGTAAGCATCCCTCTGATGTGATCGGACGTATTTTTGTATTTTGGGCGAACAATGTAACTTCGGCTTTCTTAATGTAAAAATTCAATAGACAGTATGATACAGTAAAATGTGAGATTATAAATTATTGTGAAAACAAAAATTCTGCAAAGACATTCTTCAAAATTATTTAGATCAATTGAACCATGAGAACTTAAAACATGAGAATTTCAGCTTCAAGAATCAGACTCCTAGACATGAAGAACTGGAGCTAACTGTGCGAGAAAAGTTAAGTAAAAAGTTTATTGTAAATCTTACTCATATCGAATCTTCTGAAAAGGTCGTTGTGAACAGTGGCAACAACAAGAAAGGGAGGGGCAGATTACAAGTCCCTACCCCCTCACTAACTATGGTCCTCGCCACGGTAGGGAGCCTTGCGAGCCTCAGTGATGCGTACAGGGCGTCCCAGGTGAAATGGTCGGTCTTCAGAGATATGGTAGGAACTATCATTCGAAGCAAAAAGGTCTAATAAACATGGACTCTAAAATGCTTACCTTAAGAGCTAAGAACACTTCTTGATCTTCGATACTGTGAAACGAATCTCTTTTACTGCATGTTCTCTGCTTTCCATATTTTCGGTGGAGGTAGTACGGACCAAAACAAGAAAAAAATGTCTAGTAAAGATGGGCTGTAAAAAGCATACCTTAAGAGTTATGAGCAGTTGTTCACTAGAAGATAACAAGTGCTTGTAATTCTTGAGGTATGCACTTTAGAGGGCATGTTTACTGTACCTTTTTTTAGTTCGTACTATCGTAAGGAAAGCAAAGAGCTATCAGTAGAAGAGATTTTTTTCACAGTATCGAAGATGAAACAGTGTTTATAGCTCATTAGGTAAGCGTGTTTACTAGACATTTTGCTTCGAATGATCGTACCTGTCGTACTCCTGAATACTGAGCATAGCACTTGGGATACTTCGTATTGTTGTATCCTTGGTGCAATCTCAATGGAGGGGTATATGCAGAGGGGATAGACTACTATGGTACTTGGTTCCAGAAGAGGGGCAGCATCCTTTCTCATACTTCCAGGAATAACTGTCCGAATGACTGACGGATCTCTCAATTATTAGCCAGGACTGTCTTGCTATTTTGGTACTGCGAACGGCTGAAAAAAGGGGAAACTACAACCGTTATTTTTCCCGAGTACACGCAGCTCTAGGATTAAATGATGATGAAAATTTATTTTGTAAAATATTTCAGAGGTAACATAATCCCCCATTCGGAGCGGCAGGTGGGGGATACTCAGGACGGTGACGTAACTTAAAAAAATAAAAAAAATAAAAATAAACTACTGGTTGGAATGTTGGAAGTTGCGTTCCATAATCAAGTAGGTAGGCTAGAAAATTTAAAAACAGAAATAGATAGGCTTAAGGATACGTGGACGTGAAAGGCCTGTGTTTTTATACTTCGGTATCGGTGCGCATTACCCGTAACCTGCAATGCGGAGGAGGTTGCGGTTTTGTACCAACACTGAATGACATTAACTGAAGCTGTACAGCCGGCCGCGGTAGCCGAGCGGTTCTAGGCGATTCAGTCCGGAACCGCGCGACTGCTACGGTCGCGGGTTCGAATCCTGCCTCGGGCATGGATGTGTGTGATGTCCTTAGTTAGGTTTAAGTAGTTGTAAGTTCTAGGGGACTGATGACCTCTGATGTTAAGTCGCATAGTGCTCAGAGCCATTTGAACCATTTGAAGCTGTATCCAATTTATTAAATTGTCAGTTCTAGTTTGAGAATTACAAAATTTTGTCCAATAGATGATTTTATAATACTCGTTTCATTTCTGGTACTATTTTCTTGTGCATCATTCATACTGTGGCAGGCTGCTGTCAACATTCATAGGAACACATTATGCCTCTCTTTTTGTAGTTTGTAGTGCACCTGAGGAAACAGAAAAATCTTTATTATACCACATAATTATTTTGCCCAGAAGTTACCGCTAAAATTATTCACAGAATGACAAACACAGAAATTTTCTGCAATGTATTAGGCGTAATACAATGAGAATATACCATTCTTCACTTGGGAGAAATTTGGTGAACGTAGCTCAAACCATAGTGAGGATATATGTACCCAAATTTCGTATAATGTAGTTTCGAGAAAATGAGAAAAGACTTTTTTGTAGTGAACACATAGTGCGTAGTGGGGCTATCACTCTGTTTTAGAAATAATTCAAAAGCCAAGATCGCTTAAATACAGTTTACTGGATAATCGGTTTCAACACACTAAACGTGCCATCATCGGATCTGAATGTTAATTAAATGTTAAGCTACATTCAGATCCGATGATGGCACCTTTAGTGAGTTGAAACCGGTTATCGAGTAAACAGTATTTAAGCGATCTTGACTTTTGAGTTATTTCTACTGAGAAAAGACTGTTCACAGTGCTTTTGACTCACCGAATGCCTCTTTCAGAACATTCCAGCAGCATATTCTTGCTGGCCAGCTGTTTCTTTATCCTCTACACTTTTTCAGGAGTCCTTTCCTTACTCTGAATTCTTCAGTGGTGGCCTCCGCAGCCTTTCAGCTTCAACCACTTTCTGACGATCTATGGCAGTCGGAGGAACTATCATATTATTTTCTGGTTAGATAGCCAATTTGTCCATTGTTTTTGTCCCGCTAATTGCACCATCATTGAAACAGATGACAGCCTATCACCAGTCGTGACAAAGGGCAGATAAATGTAATATAAATGGAAGGAGGCAAGCCGGGCTGCTTGTAACCTTCCACCTTCTCTGAGTCCTACCTAGGACAGATTGTTCGGAAGCCCTTTCATGATGGAAATATATTGGATCTCAAAGCAACAAACAGACCTCACTTAGTATTAGTGACCATGATGCAGTTGTGGAAACAATGATAAAGAAAGAAACATTAGCGTCGTACTAAGGAACTCGAAGCATTTAACTCTGGAGGGGAGCGTGTAGAACTCAAGTTTAGAAGAATAGTTCACCATGCACTTGATAGAAACGTTCCTCATGGGAGGATCTCTCCATGGTATACAACATGTGTAAGGAAACTTCTAAAGAAACAGAGACGAGTGCATAATGGGTGCAAAATAAAGAATGGGACAATAGATACCATGTTGAATGAAATGCATTTGGCTGTCAAGAGGGCAAAGCGTGAACCCTTCAACAACTACTGCAGCAAAATATTGTCGAAGGATCTCTCACAAAACGCAAAGAAAGTCTGGTTATATGTACACTACTGGTCAAAAGTTTTCAATCACTCATAATAAAAACTATATACTTAAGTTCAAGGTACAAACACATCGTACAAACTAAACAGACCAAAACAATAAATATTTTCTCTATCTATCATTAAGTACAATACAGCATGGTTTACAATTTTTGCCTCTTCACAATATCCACACTTTGCCCTCAGAACAGCTGCGCAAACTTTTAGTATTCTGGAGATGAGATACTGTAGTGTTTCTGAAGATATTGGAGTCCAGAACATCTGAAAATTATTACAGACGTCTTCAATGTCAGGTGGCTTCAGTTTTCTGATCTCCCTGTCATGTTCATGGATTTAAGTCAGGTAATTCAATAGTCATGGGTGACTGGAATTCGATAGTAAGAAAAGGAAGAGAAGGATATGTAGTAGGCGAATATGGGATGGGGGTAAGAAATGAAAGAGGAAGCCGCCTGGTAGAATTTTGAACAGAGCATAACTTAATCATAGCTAACACTTGGTTCAAGAATCATAAAAGAAGGTTGTATGCATGGAACAGGCCTGGAGATACTCGAAGGTTTCAGATAGATTATATAATGGTAAGACAGAGATTTAGAAGCAAGGTTCTAAATTCTAAGACATTTCCAGAGGCAGATGTGGACTCTAACCACAATCTATTAGTTATGAACTGTAGATTAAAGCTGAAGAAGCTGCAAAAAGGTGGGAATTTAAGGAGATGGGATCTGGATAAACTGACAGAACCAGAGGTTTTAGAGAGTTTCAGGGAGAACATTAGGGGACGATTGACAAGAATGGGGGAAAGACATGCAGTAGAAGAAGAATGGGTAGCTTTGAGGGATGAAATAGTGAAGGCAGCAGAGGATCAAGTAGGTAAAAAGACGAGGGCTAGTAGAAATCCTTGGGTAACAGAAGATATATTGAATTTAATTGATGAAAGGAGAAAATAAAAAATGGAGTAAATGAAGGAGGCAAAAAGGAATACAAATGTCTCAAAAATGAGATCGACATGAAGTGCAAAATGGCTAAGTAGGGATGCCTAGAGGACAAATGTAAGGATATAAAGGCATATCTCACTAGGGGTAAGATAGACACTGCCTACAGAAAAATTAAAGAGACCTTTGGAGAAAGGAGAACCACTTGTATGAATATCAAGAGCTCAGATGAAAACCCAGTTCTAAGCAAAGAAGGGAAAGCAGAAAGGTGGAAGGAGTATATAGAGGGTCTACACAAGGGCGATGTACTTGAGGACAATATTATACACATGGAAGAGAATGTAGATGAAGATGAAATAGGAGATATGGTACTGCGTGAAGAGTTTGACAAAGCACTGAAAGACCTGAGTCGAAATAAGGCCCCGGGAGTAGACAACATTCCATTAGAACTACTGATAGCCTTGGGAAATGATGGAACACGTGAGGAAATGCTGACCTTACGACTTATCTTAGAAAATAGATAAAGGAATGGCAAACCTACGTTTGTAGCATTTGTAGATTTAGAGAAAGCTTTTGACAATGTTGACTTGAATACTCTCTTACAAATTCTGGAGGTGGCAGGCGTAAATTGCAGGGAGCGAAAGGCTATTTACAATTTATACAGAAACCAGATGGCAGTTATAAGAGTCGAGGGGCATGAAAGGGAAGCAGTGGCTCTCTGAGCACTATGCGACTTAACTTCTGATGTCATCAGTCACCTAGAACTTAGAACTAATTAAACCTAACTAACCTAAGGACATCACACACATCCATGCCCGAGGCAGGATTCGAACCTGCGACCGTAGCGGTCACGCGGTTCCAGACTGAAGCGCCTTTAACCGCACGGCCACACCGGCCGGCGGGAAGCAGTGGTTGGGAAGGGAGTGAGACAGGGCTATAGCCTCTCCCCGATGTTATTCAATCTGTATATTGAGCAAGCAGTAAAGGAAACAAAAGAAAAATCGGTGTAGATATTAAAATCCATGGAGAAGAAATAAAAATTTTGCTGTTCGCTGATGACATTGTAATTCTGTCAGAGACAGCAAAGGACCTGGAAGAGCATATGAACGAATTGGACAGTGTCTTGAAAGGAAGATACAAGATGAAAATCAACAAAAGCAAAACGAGGATAATGGAATGTAGTCGAATTAAATCGGGTGATGCTGAATTTATAAGATTAGGAAATGAGACGCTTAAGGCAGTAGATGAGTTTTGCTATTTCGGGAGCAAAATAACTGATGATGGCCTCTCTCCAAGAGGCTAATTTGGATGCGGCACCTTAAGGAACTACTCCTGGGGATAAAGTAGTTTATATCCGATGAATACCTACTACCCGCCTTCTGCAACACTCGCACCTTCACAAAGACTATGTGTCACAGAAATTGCGTCACGATTGAAAACTACAGCCTCCATGCCTTCTTCTCTCAAAGAGACTAACGTCATTACGATCACCAAAAGGAACTACTCCTGGGAGTCCAGTAGTTTATAGGAGATGCAACATTACCCACTTGCTGTAACCATCGCCCCTTTGCAGTGACTATGTGCCACAGATATAGCGTCGCGATGGAATACTAAAGCCACCATGCCGTCTTCTCTCCAAGAGGCTAATGTGGATACGGTCACCTTACGGAACTACGCCTGGGAGTCCAGTAGTTTATAGCCGATGAACCACTACCCGCTTACTATAACACCCGCACCCCCACAACGATTATCATTCGACAGAACACGGCATGGAGGCCGTAGTATTCAATCGCGACGATATATCTGTGTCACATAGCCGTTGTGAAGGTGCGAGGGTTACAGCAAGTGGGTAGAGGTGCATCGGCTATAAACTACTGGACACCCAGGAGTAGTTCCTTTTGGTGACCGTATCCACGTTAGTCTCTTTGAGAGAAGACGGCATGGAGACTACAGTATTCAATCGCGACGTCATATCTGTGCCACGTAGTCATTGCCGAAGTTCGAGGGCAAGAATAAGCGAGTAGTGGTGTATCTGCTATAAACTACTGGACTCCCAGGAGTAGTTCCTTGAGGTGACAGCATCTACGTTAGTCTCTGAGAGAGAAGACGGCATGGAGGCTGTAGTTTTCAATCACGTCGCAATTTCTGTGACACATAGTCATTTCGAAATTGAGAAGGTTACATCAGTCGGGTAGTGTTGCACCGGCTATAAACTACTGGACTCCTAGGAGTAGTTCCCTTCAGCCACCGAATCCACGTTAGTATCTTAAAGAGAAGACGGCATGGAGGCTGTAGTATTCAATAGCGACGCAATCTCTGTGTCACATAGTCATTGTGAAGGGGCGAGGGTTACAGTAAGCGCGTAGTGGTGCATCGGCTATAAACTACAGTTGACCCAGGTGTAGTTACTTGCGGTGAATATATCCACGATAGTCTCCTGGAGGGCAGACGGCATGGAGGCTGTAGTATTCAATCGCGACGCAATTTCGGTCTCACGTGGTCATTGTGGAGGTGCGAGGGTTACAGTACGCCGGTAGTGGAGCATCGGCTATAAACTACTAGACTCCCAGGAGTAGTTCCTTGCGGTGACCGTATCAACGTTAGTCTGTTGGAGAGAAGACGTCTTGGAGGCTGTAGTTTTCAATTGCAACGCAATTTCGGTATCACTTAGTCATTGCAGAGCTCACCATCTGCAGCATCGTCGACAGGACTGACTGCGGACCTTTGGTACAGAGCCGAGTGGAGGGTCTGAATCAGAGGCAGAGACGGTTCTGCGACCGTGTGGGCTGCAGATTCCTCGACTTGCGCCATGGGGTGGTGGGGTTTCGGGTTCCGTTGGATAGGTCAGGAGTCCACTACACGCAGCAAGCGGCTACACGGGTAGCAGGGGTTGTGTGGCGTGGACTGGGCGGTTTTTTAGGTTAGATGGCCTCGGGCAAGTACAGAAAGGGCAACAGCCTCAAAGGGTGCGGGGCAAAGTCAGGACATGCGGGGACCAAGCAGCAATCGGTGTTGTAGTTGTATACTGTCGAAGCTGCATTGGTAACGTAGCGGTACTTCAAGCGCTGATAGAAAGCACCGGATCTGAAATCGTTATAGGTACAGAAAGCTGGCTGAAGCCAGAGATAAATTCTGTCGATATTTTTACAAAGGCACAGAGGATAGATTGCATGCAACCAGTGGTGGCGTGTTTGTCGCTGTTAGTAGTAGTTTATCCTGTAGTGAAGTAGAAGTGGATAGTTCCTGTGAATTATTATGGGTGGAGGTTACATTCAACAACCGAGCTAGGTTAATAGTTGGCTCCTTTTACCGACCTCTCGACTCAGCAGCAATAGTGGCAGAACAAGTGAGAGAAAATTTGGAATACATTTCACATAAATTTTCTCAGGATGTTATAACCTTAGGTGGAGATTTCAATTTACCAGGTATAGACTGAGACACTCAGTTGTTTAGGACGGGTGGTAGGGACAGAGCATCGAGTGACATTATACTGAGGACACATCCGAAAATTACCTCGAGCAATTAAACAGAGAACCGACTCGTGGAGATAACATCTTGGACCTACTGATAACAAACAGACCCGAACTTTTCGACTCTGTAAGTGCAGAACAGAGAATCAGTGATCATAAGGCCGTTGCAGCCTGAATATGGAAGTTAATAGGAATATAAAAAAAGGGAGGAAGGTTTATCTGTTTAGCAAGAGTAATAGAAGGCAGATTTCAGACTACCTAACAGATCAAAACGAAAATTTCTGTTCCGACACTGACAATGTTGAGTGTTTATGGAAAAAGTTCAAGGCAACCGTAAAATGCGTTTTAGACAGGTACGTGCCGAGTAAAACTGTGAGGGACGGGAAAAACCCACCGTGGTTCAACAACAAAATTAGGAAACTACTGCGAAAGCAAAGAGAGCTTCACTCCAAGTTTAAACGCAGCCAAAACCTCTCAAACAGAAGCTAAACGATGTCAAAGTTAGCGTAAGGAGGGCTATGTATGAAGCGTTCAGTTAATTCGAAAGTAAAATTCTATGCACCGACTTGACAGAAAATCCTAGGAAGTTCTGGTCTTACGTTAAATCAGTAAGTGGCTCGAAACAGCATATCCAGACACTACGGGATGATGATGGCATTGAAACAGATGATGAAACGCGTAAAGCTGAAATACTAAACACCTTTTTGCAAAGCTGTTGCCGGCCGGAGGGGCCGTGCGGTTCTAGGCGCTACAGTCTGGAACCGAGCGACCGCTACGGTCGCAGGTTCGAATCCTGCCTCGGGCATGGATGTGTGTGATGTCCTTAGGTTAGTTAGGTTTAATTAGTTCTAAGTTATAGGCGACTGATGACCTCAGAAGTTAAGTCGCATAGTGCTCAGAGCCATTTGAACCATTTGAACCAAAGCTGTTTCACAGAGGAAGACCGCATTGCAGTTCGTTCTCTAAATCCTCGCACAAACGAAAAAATGGCTGACATCGAAATAAGTGTCCAAGGAATAGAAAAGCAACTGGAACCACTCAACAGAGGAAAGTCCAGTGGACCTGACGGGATACCAATTCGATTCTACACAGAGTACGCGAAAGAACTTGCCCCCCTTCTAACAGTCGTGTACCGCAAGTCTCTAGAGGAACGGAAGGTTCCAAATGATTGCAAAAGAGAACAGGTAGTCCCAGTCTTCAAGAAGGGTCGTCGAGCAGATGCGCAAAACTATAGACCTATATCTCTGACGTCGATCTGTTGTAGAATTTTAGAACATGTTTTTTGCTCGAGTATCATGTCGTTTTTGGAAACCCAGAATCTACTCTGTAGGAATCAACATGGATTCCGGAAACAGCGATCGTGTGAGACCAAACTCGCTTTATTTGTTCATGAGACCCAGAAAAATTAGATACAGGCTCCCAGGTAGATGCTATTTTCCTCGACTTCCGGAAGGCGTTCGATACAGTTCCGCACTGTCGCCTGATAAACAAAGTAAGAGCCTACGGAATATCAGACCAGCTGTGTGGCTGGATTGAAGAGTTTTTAGCAAACAGAACACAGCATGTTGTTATCAATGGAGAGACGTCTACAGACGTTAAAGTAACCTCTGGCGTGCCACAGGGAAGTGTTTTTTGGGACCATTGCTTTTCACAATATATATATAAATGACCTAGTAGATAGTGTCGGAAGTTCCATGTGGCTTTTCGGGGATGATGTTGTAGTACACAGAGAAGTTGCAGCATTAGAAAATTGTAGTGAAATGCAGGAAGATCTGCAGCGGATAGGCACTTGGTGCAGGGAGAGGCAACTGACCCTTAACATAGACAAATGTAATGTATTGCGAATACATAGAGAGAAGGATCCTTTATCGTATGATTATATGATAGCGGAACAAACACTGGTAGCAGTTACTTCTGTAAAATATCTGGGACTATGCGTGCGGAACGATTTGAAGTGGAATGGTCATATAAAATTAATTGTTGGTAAGGCGGGTACCAGGTTGAGATTCATTGGGAGAGTCCTTAGAAAATGTAGTCCATCAACAAAGGAGGTGGCTTACAAAAGACTCGTTCGACCTATACTTGAGTATTGCTGATCAGTGTGGGATCCGTACCAGATCGGGTTGACGGAGGAGATAGAGAAGATCCAAAGAAGAGCGGCGCGTTTCGTCACAGGGTTATTTGGTAACCGTGATAGCGTTACGGAGATGTTTAGCAAACTCAAGTGGCAGACTCTGCAAGAGAGGCGCTCTGCATCGCGGTGTAGCTTGCTGTCCAGGTTTCGAGAGGGTGCGTTTCTGGATGAGGTATCGAATATATTCCTTCCCCCTACTTATACCTCCCGAGGAGATCACGAATATAAAATTAGAGAGATACGTGACTGGAACAGAAAAGGGAGGTAATGACAGTGGTACGTAAAGTGCCCTCCGCCACACACCGTTGGGTGGCTTGCGGAGTATAAATGTAGATGTAGATGTAGATTGTGAATTTGCGAGGTTTACAGTAAGCGGGTAGTGCTGCATCGGCTAAAAACTACTGGAGTCCCAGGAGTAGTTCCTTGTGGTGACCGTATCCACGTTAGTCTCTTGGCGACAAGACGGCGTGGAGACTTCGTATTCAATCGCGACCCAATTTCTGTGTCACATTGTCAATGTGAAGGAGTGAGGGTTACGGTAAGGGGATAGTGGTGCATCGGCTATAAACTACTGGACTCCAAGTAGGAGCTACTTGTGGTGACTGTATCTACGTTAGTCTCTTTGTAGTCTCTTTGAGAGAAGACGGCTTGGAGGCTGTAGTTTTCAATTGCTACGCAATATCTGTGTCATATAGTTATTTTGATGGTGTGAGGGTTACAATAAGCGAAATGTGGAGCATTGGCTATAAACTACTGGGTCCCCAGGAGTAGTTCCTCCAGGTGACCGTATCCACGTTAGCCTCTGGGAGAGAAGACGACATAGAGGCTGTAGTCTTCAATCGCGACACAGTTTCTATATAACAAAGTCATTGTGAAGGTGCGAGGGATACAGTAAGCGGATAGGGATGCATCGTCTATAAACTACATGACCCACAGGAAATGTTACTTGCGGTGTATGTATCCACGTTAGTCTGCTGGTGAGAAGACGGCATGGAGGCTGTAGTTTTCAATTGGGACGCAATTTCGGTGTCACTTAGTCATTGTGAAGTTGGAAGGGTTGTAGTCAGCGTGTAGTGGTAAATCAGCTATAAACTACAGAACTCTCAGGAATAGTTTCTTTCGGTGACCGTATCCGCGTAAGTCTCTTGGAGGGAAGACAGCATGGAGGATAGAGTATTGAATCGCTACGCAATATCTGTGTCACATAGTCATTGCGAAGGTACGAGGTTTACAGTAAGCAGTAAGTGTTGTATCGGCTATAAACTACTGGACTCCCAGGAGCAGTTCGTTGCGGATACCATATGCATGTAGTCTCTTAGAGAGAAGACGGCAGGGAGGCTGTAGTTTTCAATCTCGACGCAATTTCTGCGACACATTGTCATTTTGATGATTGGAGTGTTACAGTTAGCGGGTAGTGGTGCATCGGCTATAACCTACTGGACTCGCAGAAGTACTCGTAATTCCTTAAGGTGACCATATCTACGAGTACGTTAGCCACTTGGAGAGAAGATTGCATTGAGGCTGTAGTATTCAATCGCGTCGCAATTTCTGTTTCACATAGCCATTGTGTTGGTGCGAGGGTTACAGTAAGCAGGTGGTGGTGCATCGGCTATAAACTACTGGAGTCCCAAGAGTAGTTACTAAAGGTGACCGTATCCACGTTACCCTCTTGGAGATCAGACGACTTGTAGGCTGTAATATTCACTCGTGATGCTATTTCTGTGTCACATAGTCACTGTGAAGTTTCGAGGGTTACAGTTAGCAGGTAGTGGTGTATCGGCAATTTACTACTGGACTCCCAGTAGCAGTTCCTTGTGGTGACCGTATCCACATTTGTCTCTTCGAGAGAAGCCGTCATGGAGGCTGTAGTATTCAATCGCAACTCAATTTCAGTGTCAAATAGTCATTGTGACTGTGCGAGGGTTACAGTAAGCGGGTAGTGGTGCATCGGCTTTAAACTACTGGAATCCCAGGAGTAGTTCCTTGCGGTGACCGTATGGACGTTAGTCTCTGGGAGTGAAGACGGCATGGAGGCTACATTTTTCATTTGTCACGCAATTTCAGTGACACATACTCATTTTGATGGTGTGAGGGTTACAATAAACGGGTAGTGGTGCATTGTCTATAAGCTACTGGACCACCATAAGTAGTTCCCTGCGATGACTGTATCCATGTTAGTTTCCTGGAGAGAAGACGGCAAGGAGGCTGCAGTATTCAATCGCGACAGTATTTCTGTGTCAGATAGTCATTGTGAAGGAGTGAGGGTTACAGAAAGTGGGTAGTGGCGCCGCGGCTATAAACTACTTGACTCCAAGGAGTAGTTCCTTCCGGTGACCGTATCCACGTTAGTCTCTTGAGTAGAAGACGTCATGGAGGCAGTAATTTTCAATTGCGTCGCAATTTTGGTGTCACTTAGTCACTGTTAAGGTGCGAGGGTTACAGTAGCTGGTAATGGTGAATCGGCTATAATCTACTGGACTCCCAGGAGTAGTTCCATGCGGTGAGAATATCTACGTTAGTCTCTTGAAGAGAAGAGGGCGTGGAGGCTGTATTATTCAATCGTGAAGTAATTTCTGTGTCACATAGCCATTGTTAAGATGTGAGAGTTACAGTAAATTGGTAGTGGTGCATCGGCTATAAACTACTGGGCTCTCAATTGTAGTATCTTGCAGTGACCGTAACGATGTTAGTCTTTTGGAGTGAAGACTGTATGGAGACTGTAGTATTAAATCGCAACGCAATTTCTGTGTCACATATTCATTGAGAAGGTGCGAGGGTTACAGTAAGCGTGTAGCGGTGCATCGGCTATGAGCTCCTGGACTCACAGGAGTAGTTTCTTGCGGTGACCGTATATACGTTAGTCTCTTGGAGAGAAGACGGCTTGGAAGCTGTAGTATTCAGTCGCGATGCAATTTCTGTCTCACATAGTCATTGTGAAGGTGCGAGGGTTACAGTGAGCGCGTAGTGGTGCATCGGTTATACACTACTGGACAACCCAGGAGTAGTTACTTGTGGTGACTGTGTCCACGTTAGTCTCTTGGAGAGACGACGGCATGGTGGCTGAAGGACTCAATCGCGACGGAAATTCTTATTCACATAGCCATTGTGAATGTGCGAGGGTTACAGTAAGCGGGTAGTGGTGCATCACCTATAAACTACTGGACTCCCATAAGTAGTTCCTTGCGGTGATCGGATCCACGTTAGTCTCTTGGAATGAAGACGCCATGGAGGCTCTAGTTTTTAATCGCGATGCAATTTCTATGTCGCACGAACAGTGTGAGGGTGCGAGGTTTAGAGTAAACAGGCGGTGGTGCATCAGATACAAGCTACTGGACGCCTGGGAGAGGTTTCATGTGGTGACCGTAGCCGCGTTAGTCTCTTTGTGAGAAGTCGGTATGGAGCCTGAAGATTTAATCGTGATGCTATTTCTGTGTCGCATCATTAGTGTGATGGTGCTCGGGTCACAGTAAAGGTTCAGTGGTGCATCGGGTATAAGCTACTGGAGTCCCAGGAGATGCTCCATGCGGTGACCATAGCCGTGTCTTACTGTTGCAATTATTTTGTTCGGCTGACCGATTTGTGGATGGCTGCAAGCCTGATGTCTTTTCTATGTGCCATCTTGCAGAATGATTTTGGTGGATTTTGATGCATAGTGACAGAAATATCCATCAATACCTGTTCCTTAACGTGTAATTATTGGAAAGAAGGTCTGTGATTGTATGGGAAGCGAATGTATTAGAGAATAAATTTCAAATATTCGCAGTCGCTTGGAAAGTAGAATGATTGTACACCGAGATGGCAAAAACTATGGGCTACCAACAAGCACATATACACTGTACTGTTGCGTACATAAGGTACAAGAGGGCAGTTCATTGGCGAAGCTGTCGTTTGCACTCAGATGATTCATGTGAAAAGATTTTCGACGTGATTATGGCCGCACGATGGCAATTAACAAACTTTGAACGCGGAATGGTAATTGGAGCTAGACGCATGGGACATTCCATTTCGGAAATCGTCAGGGAATGAAATATTCCTAAATCCACAGTGCCAGGAGTATGCTGAGAATACCTCTGACTACGCACAACACAGTGGCCCACGGCCTTCACTTAACGGCCAAGAAGAACGTTGTTTGCGTAGAATTGTCAGTGCTATTAGACAAGCAACATTGCGTGACGTAAATGCAGAAACCAATGTGGTACGTACGACGACCATATCCATTACAGCACTGGGACAAAATTTGGTGTCAATGGGCTATGGCAGCAGACGACCGACCGAATACCTTTGCTATCCGCTCGACATCGCCTGCAGCACCTCTCTGGGCTCGCGACGTTATTGGTTGGACCCGTGACGGCTGTAAAACCGTGGCCTTGTCAGATGAGTTTCGATTTCATCTGGTAAGAGCTAGTAGCATGGTTCTAGTGTGGCGCAGATCCCACGGAGCCGTGGACCCAAGTTGTCAATAAGGCACTGTGCAAGCTGGTGGGGGCTCCATAATAGTTTGGGTCGTGTTGACATGGAATCGACTGGGTCCTGGTTGTGTTCGGCTATTTGGAGATTATTTGCTGCCATTCGTGGACTTCATGATCAAAAACAGCGAAGAAACTTTTATGGATGACAATGCGCCATATCACAATTGTTCGTTGCTCGTTTAAAGAACATTCTGGACAAATCGAGGGAATGATTTGAACACCCAGATCGTCTGACGTGAATCCCATCGGACATTTATGGGACGTAATCGAAAGGTCAGTTCGTCACAAAATCCTACTTTGGCAAACACCTTCGTAATTATGAATGGGTATAGAGGCAGTATGGCTCAATATTTCTTCAGAGGACTTCCAAAGCGACGTCGGCGAACCGTGTTTTTATTTTCAAAGAATTTTCTTAAGAATTTATTTTATTTACTAGCGATTCGTCAAGAACATTAACACATTTAATCACACTATGTGAGTGGGGAAGTCGTTGCCAGGGAGTAACTGATGAAATTGTAATCAAATTGCTTTTAACAAATGGAAATTTTATTCCTAAAAGTGTTTTTTTTTCAGAACAGATTTAAAATTATAATCAGAATGCACCCTCTAAATATCAAGTTACAATTTATTCAGAGGTAGAAAGAAACAAATTTTTGAGAGTATGAGCTTTCGGGCTGAGAACCTTGCCGCTCCCTTTTGATACGGCCGTAGTCACGACCGCTCACAACAACCTCTGAAAGACTACACTGGTGCAAATCTGCAACACACCAGATTACTTTAAACTAGAAGTTTTAACAATTCATACAAGCACACAAACTATGCACCCTGTAGGAGGGATGGAAATGGTACAAAACACTAAAATTAAAAGATTAACTTGCCACCGAAGGTGCAACTTGATTTGAACTTCTAAGAAAAGTCTTACGGTGGAAGGGTGGCAACTTTATATACTAAAATGACCATTTAAATAAAAGCCCGTGAAATGCAATCTTATATAAAATTATACAAGGTTGGCCAAATGAGTTAACAAGCTCTACAGTACACATATACCGCCTCTCAAGATGATAGGCAAGATAAAAACATATTTCAGGAATTGGGCCGTTACACTCCAAGCAATAAATTCGTTAACACACCGAATCCGACAAACATGACAGAGGCAGCTCCGAACGACAAACATACTAGCACTCCGACCGACAATCTGACCGATTTCCAACCGTCAGATCCAACTGCACAAACAACAGAGAATATCGGCCGATGTCGAGTAAACCAAGATACCTACACCTTCTAGCTCGGCCTCACCAAGATCAAGGATGAAGGCATCAAACATCACTCAAGACAAGTTTAAAAGAATACAGAAAACACAAATCACAACTGTCAAATCACTACGGAAGAAGGCTGCGGGTTCTAGACAACAACATACACCACTTGCTGTCACACCGGTGAACGGCTGAGGAAACAACAATCCACAAACAACGAACAAATCGTAACAGTCGAGATTTAAAAAGAAGTAACTAATTACTCAACTTGAAGATCCTGCTTCGGAGGAAAGCGAAAAGTCGTTCTCGCAGCTAGCGCCTCCAAACGCAACAGCGCGTGCCCGCCCGCTGCTCAGTCCCAACGAACCAACAAGGTCCAACCACATCCCGACTCGGAAAATGGTGTTCATCCTGAGGATCCAAGACGTCGTAGACTAAGACGACTGGCCGAGCAAACGACCAACGGACCCGACTGTTGCTGGCTGCCAGCTCTTCCCGACTGATCCTGGTGTCAGTGCTCAGCAGACCACATGTCGCCATCCGACGACCAGCCGACCGATCGACCAACGGCCTTCCGTCTGCGTCCACCACAGTCCCGGCGCTTACCTGCACCGTGCGGACCTGCCAACTCGTCCAACCGTGGAGTAACGACGAACCCGACTCAGTCCACAACCCAACAGCGACTGAGCCTTATAGCCGACTGACTAACATGCGAGTGTCTGCCTTCCGACTGACTTTGTCGACTCACTTCACCGACTCCCAGACTGACTCCGACTGACCCCTTGGCGAGTTTTTTTTTCTTTATTGTGATTTTAAACACCTGATACAAAGGCGGGCTGTCAGCCGCACAGTACGCCGCTCTTCAGCCTTGAGTTTGACAATAAGTAGTACATATAGGTGGCACAGAGAATACAATCAAAACGGCGGGCAAAAAATGTAGACACTAAAAAACAAAAAAACATGGAGCCGTTCACGCTGGACGAGAAACATCACGTACACTAGTTGACACAGCGCACATAACATGGATGATGGCGACGGCACACGTGAACAGTGGTAGCGTGACGGCGAACAAACACTAAACACAAACGAAGGCACACACACACGAGACACTGATGGTGAAGATCTCCGGCGCGCGAATGTTCACTGAGCGTGTGCGAGTCCGAGGACCTGCCAAGAGAGGAAGAGGAGGAAGGGGAGTGCCCCCTGGCGAGCTCATAGCGCCCCTTAAATGCACGTGAACAAGCAACCTTTCTCACCAGAGGGAGACACGAAAGCTGCGATTTCCGCAGCGGCGCCACCGCCAGAAACGGAGGGCGACTGCTTCACACTACTCGCTGCGGGGCGTTCTTCAAAACAGCAATTTTTACCACGGTTCAGTCGGGTTGCTGCACTACGCTAAGCAAAAGGAGGTACGACACGTTAGTAGGAGGTTGCAAATGGCTCAAATGGCTGTGAGCACTGTGGGACTTAACATCTGTGGTCATCAGTCCCCTAGAACTTAGAACTACTTAAACCTAACTAACCTAAGGACCTCACACACATCCATGCCCGAGGCAGGATTCGAACCTGCGACAGTAACCGTCACGCGGTTCCAGACTGAAGAGCCTAGAACCGCACGGCCACACAGGCCGGCTGTAGGAGGTATCCCCTGACTTGTCATCTCAGTTTACGAGATCTGCTCGAAAAATTCCGGAACGTTCGTAATTTCACGCCAAGTGTTGGAGCAAGGTGCGGTTGGCATCCCTGCATACGCCTGTGTTTAATGTGTAACTGCCGGACGTTTCATTCTTGTATGTCTGTCTGTCACAAGGTCTGTTCAAAAAATTCCGAAACTTCGTCCACAAAATTTTCATACGCTTACCTTTTACTTACTGTGCTTGGTCTCCTTCGAAATACTCTCCTCCACAATTGATACACCGCTTCCAATGCCGTTCCCACATCCAGAATGAATCTTGGTACGCCTCTTGCTGAATCGCACGAAGCGCAGTCTGCGAATTTTCTTTTATCTAGTCTATCGTTGCAAATGTTCGTCCATTCAACGGGGTTTTCAACTTTGGAAATAAAAAAAAAGTCTACGGGAATCAGGTCTGGAGAATACGTAGGATGACGCAGCACAGTAATTTCGTTTTTTGTGCAATAGTCACGCACCATCAGGGATGAATGTGCGGGTGCGTTATCGTGATGCAACAGCCATGAATTGTCTCGCCACATTTCAGGCCGTTTGCTTCTCACATGATCCGGCTGAAATGATACATTCTTCTGCAATTTCTCGGACAGTCAGTCTTCGATTGGCACGCATAATAAAATGATTGTGGTTCGACGAACCCTCTGCCAAGCACTTAAATGTGAATTGCAGAGTAGTCATGTAGATGTAGATGTAGATTTCGTTGACGTTCTTGATGTGAACGTCGTCGGTAGACGTCGAAGGGCGTCCTAAACGAGGGTCATCTTTAACTTAAGTCCGGCCATTTTCAAACCGTGTGAACCATTCGTAACACCAAGTACGGCTTAAGCGCTCATTGCCGTAGGCTTCCTGCATCATTTGGTGGGTCTCTTTAAAGGTCTTCTTGAGTTTCACTCAAAATTTAATGCAGACATGTTGCTCCTCTAACTCGAAATTCGCAAACACTGAACAGCGGTGAACAATATTTAAATTCTAATCCTGTCAGTATTCCAAGTTTTCCTCCTTATAGAACGGTAGAAAGGCAGATACTTATTCTTCTCGATAATTAATAGTTGATTAACCAATTATCGGTACTAGAGACTCAACTCAATTCTATCCAACACGGAGTCGATGTCATTCTTCTCTGCTAAGTTAATAAGACACAATAAACAAGAAGTACACGCACTGCGCATAGAGCGAACGTCAAGGCTGCGAGTGCATCGTACTCACATGTACTCTTTGGAACACAAAACAGTGTGCTTAGAAATATATTTAATTACAGGCGTAGTCACTTTTAAAACTCAAGACCAGTGTCACATTAGTTCATAAATCAGTGGTCTTCCAGTTCGATCGGCATGTAACACTGAATCTGTCTCTCTAAATTTCTCAATAAGTCGATGAACAGCCTTACGACGAGGCACAGCCGTTTCCTGGGATTTTTGAGAAAATGTGTTCTGCACTATATCTGTGAATTTATGAATGTGTCGAAACGCATGTTCAGCAAGAAAAGCGCGTTCCTCCGTTGAAAGTACCACAATTCAAAAACAAACTGAACATCTAGACACAACACATCGCATTCGACAGCTTTCATCAACTGAACCAAACAGTTAAACGTTTGTAGTGCAACGATTAAAAAGCAATCGCTTATCTGTGAGAAACTGTCCTGTCAACTTTACTTACAACGTAATCTATATCCAAAATCCGTAGCCCTGTGCACAGAGACTTCCGAAGGCATCGTATTTGTTCTTGTTATTGCAGTATAAAGCACTCTGGGGTCGGAGAAGTTGAAGCTGTCCATGAAAAGTATTCATTCTGATTCTGTGAATGATTCCGCAAAAGCGTCGTATTATTACATGCTGTGACGTCTTCAGACACTTATTGACCCTCAGAAACAGACAGTTACTTATGATTTTATCTCACCTTTTTAAATTTTTGCACTTGATATGGTAAACGAATCTTACAATACCTAAATTTACAGTCTATGTACTTGTTAGTGCAGTGATTTGTCTTCTGAACTAGCCTCAAAGCAGAAATATACGAATGCCTAAAAAGTATTTACATTCGCTGTATGAACTCCATGTGCGTAAGCGTAAGTAGCGCTAGGCAGACGTCTTATTAGTATAGTAAGCAGCCAACAGTTCCAAAATCGTTTACTAGTTTATTTTTCGCAATTTTTTCTTGTGTTTTTGTCTCAGTGACAGAGGTACAACAGTGGACTTTGCACTGTTCGTGCGTTCCGCCGCAGTGTGGGCGAAACATAGGCGGCCGTAGCGGCGTACATAGGCTTTATACCACGGAACACCGAAGGGTCAGAAGTGCAAGGCCCGTGTTACGACGCGGAAACAGAGAAAAACAGCAGCGCTCCAAGAGGCATGGCAGTGAACTTCGATTACGAGAAATATGGCGCGGAAGTCTGCTTCTCTAAATACCAGAACTAGATGAAAATATTGTTCATTTTTACTTTATGGTTCAAATGGCTCTGAGCACTATGGGACTTAACATCTGAAGTCATCAGTCCCCTAGAACTTAGATCTACTTAAAGCTAACTAACCTAAAGACATCACACACATCCATGCCCGAGGCAGGATTCGAACCTACGACCGTAGCGGTCGCGCGGGTCCAGACTGAAGCGCCTAGAACCGCACGACCACCGCGGCCGGCTTTACTTTATGTTTGGGTCTGGTGGTAAAGCGTATTTATTAGTAAAACCCAATGTTGCAGTTTCGACCGTCTGGCTGTTATCAAGTGGAGGATATGTTCTTGGTTACGACCGTCTTGTGCGTGTTGCTGCCTTTGAATTGCAAAGTAAATGTGTTGCTCGCTTCTGCTTAATTTTTGCTCTCATCCGCAATAATGGGTAGGGTAAATGGTTCCACATTTGTTTTAGATTCATATGAAATAGAAACTGGTTTCATCACATAGTATTCTGTGGACTCATGTATGTTTGTTATTGCTTACGAATCCGTGTGTGAACTGCTCGATTTAAATGCACTGTACGTATAATGCTGGTTTTGTACCTTATTTTAGTTAGCAGCCATTTTTCGTACTCTAACATTTAATGGAAGCCACAGAAAGTTTTAGTGACTTCTCCTAAAACGTACTTTTGTGTTGTGTACAATTTCTTAACAGTGGTAAGGAGAGATGAGTTACAGAGAGGTGTGGCAGCTGTTATCATAGGACAGCTGGACGGGAGGAGAAATGATTAGGGAACAAGTTAACACAGTAAGCATGGGACCGATGGCCTTTGTAGTCTGATCCCTTCAACCCCCACAAACCAACCAACCAACCACAGTAAACAGAAGATTTGGTTGGCTCTGAGCACTATGAAACAGAAGATTTACTTAACTCTTATTTCCCCAAGCAAACGAAGACTTATTACAAACATTGCCGCAAGAAATAAAGTCCAGCTCTATGTGTCAACACGAGCACGAACGATGGAGCGGCGACGAGGCAGCATCTGCGTTGCTTCCAGTAGCGAAGAGGCTCCAAGCATGAGCGCGTGTCTGGTTGCTGCCGGCCACCCTATATAGTGGAGGCAGTGGGTACTCGTGGTACGTAACTGCTGCAAGCGTGACTCAGCGGGTGTGCACCATTGGGTCCACTGGATCCTGCACGACCACTATTGGCATCTGATGGAAACTTGGGGCTCCATTGCCAACTGTACGATACCCGTGGGGAGGTATCGGTACATGCTGCCACAGTCTGTAGTACCTGTTACTAATGTGTCAAAACATTTGCATAACTACTATCGCATTTTCCAAGGAAGAGTGCTCTAGTCGCCAACACTAGAAGGCATAGGGCTTGTTCACCTACATCTACATCCGTACTCTTCAAGACATTGAGAAATGCATGGCACTTACAATCAGTGGCAAGAAGCAACGCCATTCAAAGCACAATTGCATACTCATATCGTGGCAGGATATAATAAAGCTGAATACCAAAACTGTCAAAACATGATAAAATTGAGAAAGTATGGAAAACGGATGCAAACAAAAATAACGTAGAACATGAGCAATAACACTTTACCTGCCAGGTTAGCCGAGGGCGATATGTGCTGTTTCCTGGACTCAGGAAGGCACGCCGGCCCCGGATCGAATCCGCCTGGTGGATTAATGACGAGGACCGGTGTGCTGACCAGCCTGGATGTGGTTTTTAGGCGGTTTTCCACATCCCCTAGGTGCATACCAGTCTGGTCCCCGTGTCCCACCTCAGTTACATGACTCGCAGACATTTGAAAAACGTTTGCACAATTTCATGACTTACACAAGATGTAGAAAGTTGGGATACACTAATTCTGTCACGGTGTGGGTGGGGGGGGGGGGGGGGAATACATGGTGGCGACAGGCAGGCATTAGTAACAAGGCCGACCCCGCGTTGAAGTGGGACAAAGGCCCAAGGAAATGACGATGATGATGACGAGCAATAACACTTTAAAATGCATTTAAAGCGAGCAGTTCACACTCAGATTCGTCAGCAATAACAGATACGCATCTCAAAATTTTGTGCATGGCTGCACGTTCAGAGACCGTGAGTAGTTACAATTGAAAGAAAACAGCCCTCGGTCACTATTTTTAACGAATTAACCGGGTTTCAACACTGCTAGGAGTGTCTTGCTCAGGATTTAAATCAAAGAATGGTCTACAACATGGTCACAGAATTATGACTAAAAAACATATGATACAGAGTATAAGTACGGAATCATCGTGAAAGACTGGCAGTACTTATATGTCATTTATAAAATAATAAATATGCGAAAAGGGCATTAGTCACAAATATCTTTAAGATAATGAAAAACGGACTCTCCCTTTTGTAACCTGCACCACGCAAGTAACGAACAGCTCTTAGTGGCTCGCCATCACAGTTTTCTTTATCTTAAATATCTTTGTGACTAATGCCCTTTTGGCATATTTATTATTTTATAAATGACATATAAGTACTGCCAGTCTTTCACGATTATTCCGTACTTACACTCTGTATCATACGTTTTTAGTCATAATTCTGTGACCATGTTGTAGACATTCTTTGATTTAAATTCTGAGGAAGACACTGCTAACAGTGTTGAAATCCGGTTAATTCGTTAAAAATAGTGACCGAGGGCTGTTTTCTTTCAATTGTAGATACACATCTCTCTGTTATATGGAACAAAATCATATTTCGAATCATTTGCCCCACCCAGTATTACGTATGCAAGGAGAACGCAACCAGAATATGTCTAACATAGTTATATCGCTGTACAAAGGGTGTAGTACACACGAGAAATCGTAATCAGAAGCACACTGTGATGAAAACAACTTGTGTTAACTACGATACGAAAGCAAGCATGGAAGACTAAAACTCAGCCAATAAGAAAGCGAGCTGGTGGACGGATAAACTTGCAGCGCTCCAAGTGGCGTGGTAGCGAACCAAGGGCGTGCTACCAGAAGTCCGTATACGAGTTTCACCTCCAGGCTCTGTACGCTCTTCTTTCTGCGTGCGGCAGTTCCGGCCGCAGATCTCGGCCAGACGGCCACCAAGCAGGAGTGCGCAGGCGCAGTGAGGCCGAGTGAGTGACGAGGCTGTAAACAGGAACACGGCCTACTCTGGTGTGAGCGGGCACGCGCTCGCCTCCTCGATTCGCAGTTTATGGCGTCTCTCTAAGCGCGCGGCGGCCGTATTTTTAGCCGAAACTTCTCGTATTCCGTTCCGAGATGAATTAATGCGGCGAGGAAAAAAAATGAGCCGACGCATAAATATTATAGGAGAAGCGGCCTCTGGCTACCGTCACGTGCCGGAGGTAAGCGTCCGGCGGAATTTTATGCGATCGTTTCGAAGGCCGTCGCCGGCATAAATATTTAATGCCCGGGACATCTGAATTCCATTAGCGAATGCAAGCGTAATTAAAATAGAAGACGGTGCCGCGGTCGGGCGGAGGGATAAATATCTAGCGGGAGGCGAGAGGCGAGCGCGGCAGGATGTGGGAAATTTGTGGCGCTTAAAGATATCGTCTGGCCGGGATGCTGCAGCTGTCGTTGGGCTCCGAGAACTGCAGGTCTGCGGCGGCTACCGAGGACGGAAAACATCTGCTCGTCGTATGGCTCCTGCGCATTGTACAGCATCTGCAGCACCAATCTGAGCAGTGACCCAACGAACTGTTACAAATCGCTTACTTCAAAGACACCTCCAAGCCAGACTCCCTGCAGCGTGGATTCCAGTGACCCCGAACCACTGCATTTTTGTGACTTCGGTGGTGTCAAGCGAGAGCACATTGGAGGGCAGGGTGGAGGTCTGTTACGTTTTGCCGGCCGGAGTGGCCGAGCGGTTCTAGGCGCTTCAGTCTGGAACCGCGCGACCGCTATGGTGGCAGGTTCGAATCCTGCCTCGAGCACGGATGTGTGTGATGTCCTTAGGTTAGTTAGGTTTAAGTAGTTCTGAGTTCTAGGGGACTGGTGACCTCAGATGTTAAGTCCCACAGTGCTCAGAGCCATATTTTTGTTACGTTTTCTGATGAAAGCTGTTTCTGCCTCGGTGCCAGTGATGGCCGTGTGTTGGTTAGAAAGAGGCCAGTTGGGGGCCTGAAATGAGCTGACTGCGTGCTAGACACATTGAAGCCATACCTCGAATTATTACCTGGGGTGGCATTTCGTATGACAGCGGGAGCACTGTCGCACCCACGCACACTGACTGCAAAATTGTGCGTCAGTCTGGTGATTCAACCTGTTGTGTTGCCATTCATAAACAGCACTCCAGTTAGTGTTTTGTAACAGGATAACGCTCGCCCACATAACGTGTAAGTAGGCTGTTTAGGTTTTTATATTGGTAACGCCACGTAGCGCTCTGTATGAAAATCACTGGCTGTGCTGTGTGCAGTCTGTGGCTGGTTAGCATTGTTGTTGGCTATTGTAGTGTTGGGCAGTTCGCTGTTAACAGCGCGTAGCGTTGCTCAGTTGGAGGTGAGCCGTCAGCAGTGGTGGATGTGGGGAGTGAGATGGCGGGGTTTTGAGAGCGGATGATCTGGACAGAGACAGTAAATTTGTAAGGCTGGATATCATGAACTGATATAATACATATTATGACTTTTGAACACTATTAAGGTAAATACATTGTTTGTTCTCTATCAAAATCTTGCATTTGCTAACTATGCCTATCAGTAGTTAGTGCCTTCAGTAGTTTGAATCTTTTATTTAGCTGGCAGTAGTGGCGCTCGCTGTATTGCAGTAGCTTGAGTAACGAAGATTTTTGTGAGGTAAGTGATTTGTGAAAGGTACAGGTTAATGTTAGTCAGGGCCATTCCTTTTGTAGGGATTATTAAAAGTCAGATTCCGTTGCGCTAAAAATATTGTGTGTCAGTTTAAGCACAGTCTTGTACAATTTTTCTAAGGGGACGTTTCAAACGCTGTTGTAAACCAACATGTTCTCTGAGTGTCGACATGTTTGGTTGGCCTGCTCGATCACCAGATACGTTTTCAGTCGACATCATCGGACGAAAACTCCAGCGTCAGCCATCATCAGCATTAACCGTCCCTGTATTGATCGACCAACTACAAGGGGCATGGAACTCCACCCATAAAGTGACACCCGGCACCTGTACAACACAACGCATGCACGTTTGCATGCACGCATTGAACATTCTGGCAGTTACACCGGTTATTACTGTACCAATATTTCACACTTGCAATGGCTTACCTCACGCTTACATTAACATGCGATGTGACTATGTAGACTTTCACGGCGTATTAACAGGTTAAATTCTTGTCGGGTGTTCAGCCGGATCAAATTAATAATAAATGGCTAGCAAGAGAAGTGAATGAAATGCACAACAAATAAATTAGTAGCCCATTCTTTATTGTTAGAGAATAAGTCACGATTCCATAATTTAAGCCTGTAAAAAGTGTCTCACTTTGACAAACTGAATAACAGCTGTTTACTTTCTTCACAATATTCAGAAAGAAAGTTTGGGATACACAACAACAAGTCTACAAATAACGCACCACAATTACAGTTACAAGCGAATCCTGACGATACAGTTCAGTGACGTGATGTTATGTACTTCTCAGAGTCCTTAGGAAACCTAACACAAACGTGGTCTGTTCCTTTTGTTGTCGCTGCAATTTTATTGCACTACAGACGCTCCCGTTTGTAAGAGCCACTCTACAAACCGATATAAACAGTATCATGATCCGCTTCCGCTTTCACAAGATTCCGCAGGACCTAGCAGTTCTCGCGTCTGTCGGCCGTCGTAATTTAATATATTATTGTTGTTATTATTATTTTTTGATTGTTGCCGACTTACGTGGTGGGCCTTAATAAAAATGATATTTCATTTAATTTTGATTTTACGATTAAATGCTTTCCTGAAGTTCTCCTTTTTAACAATATTAATTTCAAATTATTTGTTACGTTAATGAATGTTAGACTCGCTGAATCTTAAAACATGAGCATATAAGTTGAACAATGTGATAAACTTTTCATATTAATTTCCTCGGCTAGTCAGTTCACTTTAAAGCAAGAAATCTTTAGTTATTAATTACAACTGCGGCCCACACACGCGGAGAGTATTTTTTCTTACCTCCGTTAACCATTGTATTGTAGTCGGAGTCCTGGCTCTGGCTCTCGGCTATGGTACTGAAAATAAGGATCATAAAGCTACGTATTTCTGCAACCTCGTGCGGCTGTGGAGAAAAATTAATATTGTTAATAGCGGGCGAGTATTTCGCTTCCGCTAATTTTTCATAAGTGAATATCGCCACGTAATGGCGTCGTTGGCTGCATCGGCCGCTGCGATTCTTGAACTGTAAATTACTTGAATGCAGGTTAATTCAAGGAAGGTGGACATGAAATCGAGATCACCTCTTACAAATTAAAAGTGCACAATAATATTAAATCAGTATATATATAATCTGCTTAACTCATACAAATATGCTTACATTTGCCAGCACTCGCAAGATGTCCGTCTATACACCATCAAGACAAGAGAAGAAGTGAAGTCGACTAAAAAAAATTAACAAAAGAGCGTATCTTGTCGTCTCTTTAGATCACTTTGTTATATTTCTTTGCATTGCATTTCCTTGCATTTCTCGACAGAGAAATTATTGTTTTACGGCTACATAATAAAAATATATTATTCAATTTTTAAATGTCTTTTCTTTATAAATACTGTTTTTTAAGTCTTTTCGTAATATAGCACTGGGGACGCTATATTACCCCCCGAAATATTTATGTCATAAAAAAAATGTTCGTGTTTTTCTGACATAAATATTTCCTCTTTCATGTCCACAGTATCCACACGCAGATTTTTCTTTCACAGTCTACATATGTCACATCGTATGTTTAAACCGTTCTAATTACTGAGGTGTGTTGCACACAAAGTGTAATACAGATGAAGTTATCTACATAACAATGTAATATACAATTGGTTACGTATACAGTCATGTACAAAAGAAAAGGACAGAGAATACAATTAGTTTGATTTTGGCTGCTTCCTTTTAGGGTTGCAACCTTTGCAATGTTCAAAGGTATACAATCACGAGTTAATCCGGAATATTTGAAGTCCCAGGGGTGTCAACTGTTCGCTCCACATTTGGCGCGGCCGTAGGGAAACCCTGGGGAAAACCTCGGCGGAGCGACAGACTAACTGCTTTGGTTACTTTCACTTAATTGTTTCTGGGATGTCATTGGAGTACAGGAAGTGCATACATTACAAATATTTTTTTGTTGCACTATGCAAAGAAATGAGGTCATTATAACAATTGATTGCGGTGTCGTTGATGATCTACGCCGCGACGTTTAGCTCGCGACGGCGCCGGTTGGTGTGATCGGTGCTCGGCGTTGCGGCGGCTGCGGAGAGGTCAACGCCCGTTCGACGCCAGCGTGTCTCTCGCCGTCGTGGAACGTCAGAATCAGCTGAACGGCTGCACGGTTGGCGATGCGTTTCTGTCTCGGCCGGGCGTGGCGGAGTGGGATGATATCCGCCCCCCGCGCATGTTGGCAGGAGGCATCTCTGCTACGCATCTCCGACGTAGTACATGAAACATACACACAACCAACGTAATATTTGTTTCCCGCTGCAGATGGTTACGCTAGTGGGAAAGAAGCAGTTGTTGTTAAGTTTTCGCCAGTTTCCGAGTGTCAAGCTAGCACTGTCTTGCAGAATACATGACATGGATCTTCTCCCGTGAATGAAGTTTTGATGCGCCACTGTTTCCATTACACGTCAGTTTTTGTCTTGATAAAATTATTTATGTTTTCGCCGCACTCGCAGGCACTGGTGAGTGTCCCAGTACGAGCGTAGCACAAACATTCGCCGTTTCTGCGGACGCTGTTTTGCAACAGTCCACGCATCGCATTCCAATGTCTCATTATTGTACTCACTGAAATTACAGTCTGTCCCAAAAATATTGACTGTGGGTTCACTTCACGTTAACAGTTGACATTTATAAGCAAATTCACAGTTTTTCGTGCGTAATATTGGCGTTTGGCGTCCTTACCGCTGTTGAACGTTCAATACTAGCACTTCACTGTCCGTATCAAAGTTTCACCTTCACAGTTTTTCACACTTCTTAAAGTAACTGTTTCGATTAGTTCACAAACGCTAATGTATTTCATTCAATCTGAACTGGATTTTGGCTCGTGCTGGATTTTACCAGTCTCTCGCACTAATTATCTCTTTTCATTTTCCACTTAGAGTCGTACTTGCCTTCAGATTATTTTTTTTTACTATACAATTGTATTTCCGTCTCATCTGAGGTAAGTCCCCATGTCATGTCTGCCCACTCCTCATTGCGTACTTGCCCTGCAGAGCCTGGCTCGACTTTACAAAACTTTGCCTCTCACATTATTGTACACATTTTATAATCTAGGCCTAGCGTGCAAGTTCCTAGACTAGTGTTAGATTTTTGACTTTTGTTTACATTATAAATTCGTGCAAATCTCTGCCTTAGCAGATGGCAATATATTTTAACAGTGCTTAGCGGTAGTCGCGTATACTGATTTGCTTTGTACCTTGTCCACAACACATGAGGTACCTTGGGTGATGTACACCCTGCACTCATGTTGTTTAGTAAATTATGTCTCTGAGCACTATGGGACTTAACATCTGTGGGCATCAGTCCCATAGAACTTAGAACTACTTAAACCTAACTAACCTAAGGACATCACACACATCCATGCCCGAGGCAGGATTCGAACCTGCGACCGTAGCGGTCACGCGGTTCCAGACTGAAGCGCCTTTAACCGCACGGCCACACCGGCCGGCTTAGTAAATTATGATTGAGCATATTTCAAGATCGGCATACACATAAATACATGGAACAACATATACACTATAATGGCTCTGAGCACTATGGGACTCAACTGCTGTGGTCATTAGTCCCCCAGAACTTAGAACTACTTAAACCTAACTAACCTAAGGACATCACATACATCCATGCCCGAGGCAGGATTCGAACCTGCGACCGTAGCAGTCGCACGGTTCCGGACTGCGCGCCTAGAACCACGAGACCACCGCGGCCGGCCTACACTATAATATTGAATTTCATAAGTTTCATTACTGCTACAGTTCAAAAATATTCATGACACACTGATGAAAAATTCTTTCATCATCAAATGCTGTTGAATTTTTTTAGAACTATTTTTAAAGCATTTTTAAACATGAAATTTGCAAAATATTCGTAAACCTACGTTCATTTGTTTTTCTTCAAAATGCAATTGTTTAAAAATACTGTTATTACTTAACATCCACAAAATTAAATCGCACTAATCTTGTATGCCTCATTGTCTTTACCTGTTACACTAAAATCTGAACATTTACACACAGAAAGAAATACACTCTAAACTTAACCTAATACACACATATGTAAAAGTTACTCTACTGAGCGAACTTCTTTAAGTCTTTGTAAGTATTTTTCTTGTTTCTTTCGTAACTGCCTCCCTCTTTGACCACGGGATGGTGTAGTTTGCGTGACAGAAAGTATCGTGAGGTACCACTTCGATGTTATAGGTGTAGCCCTCGACAACACCGGGTTTTTCCGAAAACGCATTCTCATAATCTGTAAGTAGCTGAGTCAATTCGTTTTGTTGTGCTTCAGTCAAATATTCTGACTCGCTGACTTTCATGGCTAACAGTTTCCTTTTTTCCTCTTTGTCTTCAGTAACAAATTCTTTATAATATGCTTGTCTTGTACTTAAGTCAGAATATAAATTCATCACCTGTGTTCCTTCGAATATAGACTGAAAGCTCCGGCAATATTTACCGTGCACTTCCCGTGTCCTCAACAACAGCAAAATTTCCCGTCTACCCTCATTCATAAGGCTTACTTCCCTGCACAAGAGGTCGATTTTTGCGTCCCTCTGGCGTAAAAATTCCATCCCCAGGATGGAAGCAACACCTAATCCCCTAACTACTAGGAACGAGCTTTTCATTGCTTCATTTCCTACCGTAAACTCGACTTGCACCTGGTGCTTTATGATATGAGATTGTGCACCTATTGCACCTGTTACACAACAATTCTCCACTGGCAATACTGGTATTCTATTATTTTGACTTAAGTACTTGTAAAAATTTGCACTCATGACATTGGTTGACGCACCGGTATCGACTATTATCTGTATTGGTGCTCCGTACATATCTGCTTGCAATATAGCCTGCACAACACTTTTGTCGGTTCGGTTACATTTCTGCGGTATGTCTACAAGTTCCTTTTCTATTTTTATTCCCTCATTGTATCTCAGCATACAAAGTTTATGGCTGTCATGCGGTATGTCTACAAGTTCCTTTTCTATTTTTATTCCCTCATTGTATCTCAGCATACAAAGTTTATGGCTGTCATCCGTGAATGTGCCCTCACTACACCATCCTGCAGCCAACAACGGAGAGCGTATTGTGGCTGTCTTTAGTTTAACGGATGAGCATTAGTGGGTTGACAGTTGTCTGTCACTTCCACTAACGTCACATTGTGGTTCTGGTTGTTGTTGTTGCTACTGTTGGTTTGGCCACCCTGCCTCCCCGATGGCGTATTTTGATACTGTGTATGGCTCTGGTTTTTGCGGTGGTCGGTTGTAACTTCCTGACATGTTCTGTGACGGACCTGGGTTGGCGTTCCATTGTGGCGCTGTGTTTTGTTGCCACTGTGGTGTCGGTTCATTACAACCACGCCACTGGTTTCGGTTGTTCCGCCATTGCGGATTGCCGTTACCATTATATCCATTACTCATGCGTCCATCATGATGTCTCTTTCGATTTTGACGATTATAACCGTTGCCGGTATAACCATTGCCATTGTTTGTGCCTCGATTCTGTTGCCAGTGCTCTTGCCTATTCCCGTTACCATTTGGTACTAAGTTACTACCGTTACTGTGGCTGCTATTGTAATCGGCTTTTTGTTGATTACAGCCTGCATGGTTCCACTTGTTTTCGGTTTTCATATCTTCGATCAATAAGTCAACAGAATCCACTATTTCCATGAATTGTTCTATATCGTATTCTGTCACATTGATGAAATATCTTTTAATTTCACTGGGCAACTTCATTTTTATTAATCTGATTGTGTCACGATCGGACATTGGCTCGTTCCGGTACCTGGTTCTGTTTGTATACTTTTCGAAATATTTGCGTAACGTTCCCATCTTAGGATTGTACATTTCTGGACTGTACAACTCCTTTCGTAGTCTTTCTTGGACGCTATCGGACCAGAATTTTTGCAACAATGCACCTTCAAACTGTTGCATCGTTAGACATTTTTCGGACACGTCGGTGGCCCACAGTACCGCGTCACCTTGAATAAAGGAGACCACGAACTGTATTCTTTGTCTTTCCGTCCATGCCCTGGGAAACACATTCCTGAAGCTCTTAATAAATACCACAGGGTGGACATTTCGTTTTTCGCCATTGAAGGGTTGGAATGTCCTGTGTTTTATTACGTTGTCTTCTTTTTTGCACATCTGATTGCTACATTCTGTGACACTCATTACTTCGTGATGTGCACTGCACGGTATCGCATGTTGTTCGTGCTCATAATTCGCATCAGGTTGCGGTTGCGCACTCGCACCCTGCCTACCGTCAGCGTTACAGTCGGATTCATTGTCTGTCCGCCACTGTTTACATTGCTTTCCAACACAGTCTCCGCGCGACCTCCTGTTGTCAATTTGGCAACTCCGCTGTCACACGGGATTTGATCTGTGTTAATTCGGCACGTAGTGCGGCAGCGCTAGCGTCAATATTTACACTCGCGGCCGCAGTCGCTTGTTCTACAGCTATTTTTATGTCGCTTTCAATCTTTCCAGATATCTCGCGATCCTTTACTTCTAGCCATTCATTTAATTCTTTTTCTACTTTTTGAGCTTGCACTTCCAAATATGTGTCAATACTTTTCCGTGCATCTATCTCCACATTATCCACGCGGGTGGTTAAAATTTGGACATTGTCTTCAAGCCTAGCCTGCAATATCTGTAATTTTTGCATCTCACCGGCTAAGCTTTGCACACGATCGGGGATTTCTTTGCAAGCGTCCCGCATCTCGGCAAGTTCGCTTTGGATACTATCTAGCTTCGCTTCACTGCGCTGCTCTTGCTCAATGGGCTTTTGCGTTAATTTTTTCTCCTGCTCATGTAGCATCTGAGCTAGTTTTTCGTCTCTTTGTTTTTCCCTCTGTTCTAACATTCTTTCTTTTCCCCTATCTCTTTCTTCTAACCTGCGCAGAAATTCTGCAAATTGGTCTGCAATCGGTGAGCATACTGGTGCCCCGCTTAATCTAGCACTCGATTGGCCCCCCTGCCCAGGCAGTGGAGTTGTTACTCTATTCCCATTCTGCTGTGGAGCGTCATTCACTGTCCACAGATCCTCGCCCCCCGCTCCGGAAATTATGTTCTCCGAGGTGGTGGCTTGGGATTCGTTTACGTATTGCAAATGACCCTCACTTTCCATATTAACAAAATTTTGTTCGTCTGGTACGGATTATCTTACCCATAATAAATTCACTTTAAGCCACTGACGAATCTTTAACACTGATACACACACGAATAATTATCCCCTCCAAAAATAAACATATAAATACACAAAACACCGAAGGTATCTCATGTGCACATGGGATCGATATTCCGCACAGAGCTACACAGGATGCTTGCACAATAGGCCTTACCTTACTTATTTTTCTTTCTCGCAATCCTTTTCTTTTCTACGCTTTTTCTTCTCCAGATCTCCTCAAGGTGTGGTTTTGTTGTTGTACATGTAAAAGAATTCATATAGGCATTAATATTTTACAACAATTACACACATACATATTTACATTCATTACAATAGAGTCAGATTTAGCAAATTTCGTATTTTCTTTGATCGGGCCCCAAAGTTGCGGCGCCAATCTCGCGTCCGTCGGCCGTCGTAATTTAATATATTATTATTGTTATTATTATTTTTTGATTGTTGCCGACTTACGTGCTGGGCCTTAATAAAAATGATATTTCACTTAATTTTGATTTTACGATTAAATGCTTTCCTGAAGTTCTCCTTTTTAACAATATTAATTTCAAATTATTTGTTACGTTAATGAATGTTAGACTCACTGAATCTTAAAACATGAGCATATAAGTTGAACAATGTAATAAACTTTTCATATTAATTTCCTCGGCTAGTCAGTTCACTTTAAAGCAAGAAATCTTTAGTTATTAATTACAACTGCGGCCCACACACGCGCGAGAGTATTTTTCTTACCTCCGTTAACCATTGTATTGTAGTCGGAGTCCTGGCTCTGGCTCTCGGCTATGGTACTGAAAATAAGAATCATAAAGCTACGTATTTCTGCAACTTCGTGCGGCTGTGGAGAAAAATTAATATTGTTAATAGCGGGCGAGTATTTCGCTTCCGCTAATTTTTCATAAGTTAATATCGCCACGCAATGGCGTCGTTGGCTGCATCGGCCGCTGCGATTCTTGAACTGTAAATTACTTGAATGCAGGTTAATTCAAGGAAGGCGGACATGAAATCTGGATCACCTCTTACAAATTAAAAGTGCATAATAATATTAAATCAGTATATATATATATCTGCTTAACTCATACAAATATGCTTACATTTGCCAGCACTCGCAAGCTGTCCGTCTATACACCATCAAGACAAGAGAAGAAGTGAAGTCGACTAAAGAAATTAACAAAAGAGCGTATCTTGTCGTCTCTTTAGATCACTTTGTTATATTTCTTTGCATTGCATTTCCTTGCATTTCTCGACAGAGAAATTATTGTTTTACAGCTACATGATAAAAATATATATTAAGTGTCTCTTCTTTATAAATGCTGTTTTTTAAGTCTTTTCGTAATATAGCTCTGGGGACGCTATACAGTCTTACTTACTGGCCGCGTGGCGCTCTGCGTCGCAGGAGGCAACAAAGGCGAGATGGAGTGTCGCAAGATGTTAGACTGCGACGATGCCCATGTTCATATGCTCCAAACGCTACCTACCAACACTGCTGACTGAAATTAACTGGGCCAGCAGCTTTACTATATGATATTAATTCTGCAAGGTAAGCGTAATTTTTTTAAACATGACTGTCTCAAAGACTCAACATTAATTCATAGGACAGGCGAACTGCAGGGATGTTGACGCTGGAAGATAGGCAACGATAAATAAAATTAACCTAACACATCTTCCGTTCATTATATCTACTTCACACAAAGGCTATGGTGTGCACTGAAAATACGGCGACTACCCTTTCCACCTCCAAACACTTTAGAGCAAAAGAGTAACTACTGAGGACACATCAAGCAAATTAAAAGTTAAGCGCCTTTATTTATCTTTGGTAATTCTTTTCTCCATAATTTCAGGCACTTTGAAGTATAAGGCTTAGTTTAGCGTCAGTAACACTCTTAGCAATTCTAAGTTCCTCCAGCAAGCTACTTATAGTAACAGAAAACTACGTGCTCTCCAATCTTCAACAGATTTACGTAAATAAACTACAGAGAGATCTCTTGGGCACTTTACCTTTTGCTGCGAAGGCCGTTTCTCTTCCCTTTCCGCCACCGCACGTAAAGCTCCTTACATATTCCGTCGTGCTGATTTCTCTCTGCTACCTCTCGCCGCATTCCGCACTATCCGTCTCTATCCATCTACACTTGCAGCTACCCATACCAGAGTAACTGCCGTTTCCCAGCCTATGGCGATACACCTTGCATGCCCACCGCTTCTATTAACAAATGGAGCCCTTTGAATGGGATGCTATACTGTGTGACAGTGAAAGCATCTGACTCGATCCTACTTGCAAATATGAATCAAGCAGCCATTTTGAACAATGATTAACCCTTGAGTACCGAAAACCATCATTTCATTAATTTTTTTGATATATTAGTGCCTTTCGCAAGAAAGGCAGACACATCTATTGTGCTACGTGATTGTAGGAGATTGTGACATGCGTGTGTTTTTTTTTTCTTTTTTTTTCTTAGCGATCATGTTGAGGAGATCAATGACAGTGACAGTAAGTGTACATTAAGTTACGGTAACTTAAATTTGAGTTTGTACTACTGCTTTTATGAGCGGTAACGAAATGAAACACCTGGGGCATTATGTACTTTCAACTTAAATGTATTATATTTACGGCGCATTTTTGCTCGTTACTGAGGGCTACAATTTGTTTTAGGCATTATAAGCTCATTTGGGTTTGTGTCTAGGAAAAATTCGCTTATTGCTTCCAAATATATCACGTAAAATGATGGGTGGTTGAAAACTGTGTGTCCCAGTGGTTCTATATTTATCTTCTTCTTTTATTCGTTGCGTACTAAGATAATAAAGGCTAATATTGTGAAAATTTTCAAAATAATATTTTTTTCATATTGTTGTGACTCAAAGGGTTAATCGAAGGTAATCATTGGTATGTAGATGAGCAGGCAGGCGGTACCACAGTAAAAACAATGAGAAGAGCCCGAATTCATCTCCTTAATTGCGATACATCCTGCATTCAAGATTTGAAAAGTAAAAGAAAACGAATATCAGGCTCTGAAATCGTTAGGAAAGAGTACAATGGTGTTAGTATGAAATTCACGTATTATCAAGCATCAGTTAAAATAAAAGTTACGAATATATAATCGATGAAACCCCTATAAGGTTGAGACGAGTGAGGGAAAGAAATTCTGGAAATGTGGAGGCCACTGGAGTATGATGACTAGAGATGGGCAACCTCGTTCATCCTTGGGAACTAGTTCACTGCTGATCGTTCTTTTTTGGAAACCGTTCATTTTTACTCGTTCACCGTTCATTTGTGCTTGGAATATGGTTCTTATGAAAAACTGAAAACTAGTAGTGTAGGTGACTGAAGGATGGAGGGCACCAAGAGGCACCAAGAGGAAGCACTTGCCTTCCCCCTGGAGTATAGAGTTTTTATTCATTACAGAATTCTTACACACTTTTAGAAGTAATTTCTGTGATCCTGCAGAACCTCTCGTTTAGCCAACTGCAGCCTTGTGTGGCTGGTCGCAGGGAAATAATATAGGGTGGCGCACGGAAAACCGGCCCCGATTACACACTGCTCGCCAATTACGGACGATGTGTTGCCCATTACGAGCAGATACAACAAACAGACAAACATGTAATAATTATGCAGTGAAGAAAGAACAAGCTAGTGCAAACAAAAATGGCGAAACACTCGATGACGATGTGTAGAGAGCTGGAGAAGAGAACATGAAAATCTCTCGCGACGCGCATGGGCTATAGCACATGTAGTCTTGTAAACCTGCTGGTGGCTGTTTCCCAACTTAATAGACCACAAGTGTTTTGTATAAAATTCTTCGTTTCGACTTCCACTACATAGTTATGCTACGTTGTAAACAATAATCGTTTACACCCTATATATACTTCACATTGTCTCTGAGTTCGTAGGCGAAGTAGACTTTATGGAAGCATAAAATAAAATGTGGTTTTCTCATCATACTTGCGTCACACGCTTAGTAAAAATTAGGTTTTTATGTTACATTATTAAAGTTAATGCAGCAATAATAATAATAATTAAGTTCGCAGTAATAAAGTTTTTGGTTTGAAAGCTCTTTCTGAACAAATGTTTTTGAGATAATAAGTAAATACAATTTTATGGCAATATATGTCTTTTCAAATAGAAAGGCACCGCTTTTCCTACTGAGCCAAAATGACCCACAACCCACTTTTTTTTTTCAAAGAAACCAAACTAGCAGGTAATGCAAATTGGAAACAACCAAACTCAAAAATAATTAGAGCCTTCCTAAATGTAATGTTTTGTATATGAAAGATACACGAAAATCGTTTTATATGAATTTTCTTACACTAAAAATTAAGCAAGTTATTGAAAGTTAGTTGCTAAGTCAAGTCGATGAAACCAAAAAATATATGAATAACAAAAAAAACTTGCCTTGTTATAAGTATGTCTTCTGCTGTTCATCGATATAATGAAGGGAGCTGATATGCCCTTTTGTTACCTGAAAAGGCGTACCTATTACATAGAACGTAATTTTTATGTAATTTGCATAACTATAAAATACTTTTTGATTACCGGTCATGGACGCTGAATAGCCAGACCCAAGTGCAAGAACAGTTTGGAACACATGTAAAATAGGCGAGCGCAGTGAACGAAACGAACAACTGGGTACTGAACTAACTAGGAGCAGTCGGCAGTGGAACTGACACAGGTGGTCATGCGAAGAACGACGAGTGCGGCCGAGGGAGACCGAGACTGAGACGAGCACGCGACCGAGGCTGGAACGAGAACTGCCGAAGTGACCGCCGCGACCGAAGTGAACTAGTGAACTATGAACCGATCGTTCCTCGTTCCCGGGAACTATAAGTAGACCGCCGCGACCGAAGTGAACTATGAACCGATCGTTCCTCGTTCCAGGGAACTAAAAGTAGACCGCCGCGACCGAAGTGAACTATGAACCTATTGTTCCTTGGAATTCGTTCCTCGGTCCTTTCGTTCATCTTGGTGAACCGTTCCTTTGCACCCGTTCGTTCGCGAACTACCCATCTCTAATGATGACGGGTTAGCTAGCTTGTAGGTCACAGCATCTCGCCGTGTTGTGCCGACGGCAGCTGGTGGTTGCGCGCGAGCTCCTCTGTGATGTACACGGACGCTACGTGTTGACTGGTGTAGGACACCACAGAAGTGAGGCTGGGTGACTCCACTGGGTGCTGTTTAATATCTCGGTCACAGCAAGAAGACAGCTGATTGCCACGGTAGACACTGTTTTCTATACCACCCTAAACAATCGCTCATAGAAACAAAGAGCTACGTGCGAGTTCAGAAGGAACTCTTCAGATCTGATAGGTTGCCATTACCTGGGCTGGTTCTAACAGCCAACTACCTATCAGCCTCCTGTGTTCCTGGCGTCCTTCTCCAAATCAAGAAGCTCATCACCATCTTCGTGACCAACAATGATTACAACTGAAAGGCGTTGCTGACCTGGCTAAAACTCACTCCTGTACAAAGTGAATAATGTTAAGTAATAGAGATTTCGCTCTGTCTTGGAAACACACAGAAAAGCTGGAGACAGTTCTTTTCCTAAATTTTAACTTACAGCTTAATTCCTTCATAAAATAAACGTTATACCACAGCCCTCCCCACACGCCCCCATATTCGGACACACTTTTTGTCTTCTTACTATTTTCATTGGCTGTCTCACCAAAATCAGTGTTTGTTGTTGTTGTTGTGGTCTTCAGTCCTGAGACTGGTTTGATGCAGCTCTCCATGCTACTCTATCCTGTGCAAGCTTGTTCATCTCCTAGTACTTACCGCAACCTACATCCTTCTGAGTCTGCTTAGTGTATTCATTTCTTGGTCTCCCTCTACGATTTTTAACCCTCCACGCTGCCCTCCAATGCTAAATTTGTGATCCCTTGATGCCTTAGAACATGTCCTACTAACCGATCCCTTCTTCAAGTCAAGTGGTGCCACAAACTTCTCTTCTCCCCAATCCCATTCAATACCTCCTCATTAGTTACGTGATCTACCCATCTAATCTTCAACATTCTTATGTAGCACCACATTTCGAAAACTTCTATTCACTTCTTGTCCAAACTATTTATCGTCCATGTTTCACCTCCGTACATGGCTACACTCCATACAAGTACTTTCAGAAACGACTTCCTGACACTTAAATCTATACTCGATGATAACAAATTTCTCTTCTTCAGAAACGCTTTCCTTGCCATTGCCAGTCTACATATTATATCCTCTCTACTTCGACCATCATCTGTTATTTTGCTCCCCAAATAGCAAAACTCCTTTACTACTTTAAGTGTCTCATTTTCTAATCTAATTCCCTCAGCATCACCCGACTTAATTCGACTACATTCCTTATCCTCGTTTTGCTTTTGTTGATGTTCATCTTATATCCTCCTTTCAAGACACTATCCATTCCGTTCAACTGCTCTTCCAAGTCCTTTGCTGTCTCTGACAGAATTACAATGTCATCGGCGAACCTCAAAGTTTTTATTTCTTCTCCCTGGATTTTAATACCTACTCCGAATTTTTCTTTTGTTTCCTTTACTGCTTGCTCAATATACAGATTGAATAACATTGGGGATAGGCTACAACCCTGTCTCACTCCCTTCCCAACCACTGCTTCCCTTTCATGCCCCTTGACTCTTATAACTGCCATCTGGTTTCTGTACAAACTGTAAATAGCCTTTCGCTCCCTTTATTTTACCCCTGCCACCTTTAGAGCTTGAAAGAGAGTATTCCAGTCAACATTGTCAAAAGCTTTCTCTAAGTCTACAAATGCTAGAAACGTAGGTTTCCCTTTCCTTAATCTTTCTTCTAGGATAAGTCGTAAGGTCAGTATTGCCTCACGTGTTCCAACATTTCTACGGAATCCAAACTGATCTTCCCCGAGGTCGGCTTCTACCAGTCTTTCCATTCGTCGGTAAAGAATTCACGTTAGTATTTTGCAGCTGTGACTTATTAAACTGATAGTTCGGTAATTTTCACATCTGTCAACACCTGCTTTCTTTGGGATTGGAATTATTATCAGTGTAACCGCAAGTAATGGGATGGTGGGGTTCCGGGGATACTTTTGATATCAAATTCATTTGCAAATGAAATAATTGATCAATTAATTACCCCACCCACCCACACCTATGGATGAGGTCATGGGTTATCCCCAGCGGGCTGGCGGGGTTCCTGCTCGCTCCCCGTCCCCTCCTTCACTTGCCCTGCTGGCAGGAATTTCGAATTTTGGAGGAAATTCAAGTAAATGGGGGGAAATTTAAAAAATGGAGGGAATTTCAAAAACTGGTCGGGATTTTTTTGTCCCAGGGGTGTGCTGACCCCATCCCCTCCCCCAGAAATTGCTGGGAAATTGTATTAGTATGGGAATTTTCTTTCTTCACACACGTGACCACAATTAGTGGAAGAGGTTCAGTCTGTGCTGAGCTGTCAGGGAAGCATCACGATGTGTTTGATCAACGAGATGAATGTGAAGGATAGAGCAGCTTTCAATAGCTGTATTACATGTATGCGTTCAAGGGAGGACTGTAGCCACAGTTCACTACATGAAGGATGGGAGACTATGATAATGGAAGAGTGTAGGAGAAAAATCAGAAGAAGTTGGTTCAGCGGATTTTGGCAATGGAGAAGAATGGAGCCAAGATGCGTGTTGCTACTGATACATGCACATGTGCATGTGAAAACTGCCAGGACATTTCACATGAAGGATTTACTTTTCCAAAATGGAAGAGGTGGACAATTGGTACTAATTTGCTTCAGTGGAAGCATATCCGTAAATGTAATGTATACCACTGAAGAGCATCAACTGCTCATCTCCATCGACTTCCCCTCGACCAACCCATCCTCTCATCCCATCATCACTCGGTAACCATCGTCGGTAGCCTGCCCAGTTGGCTGTGCGGTCTAGCACACGGTTTTCCGGGCGGGAAGGAGCGCCTGGTCCCCAGCACGAATCCGCCCGGCGGATATGTGTCAAGGTTCAGTGGACCGGCCAGTCTGTGGTTGGTTTTTAGGCGGTTTTCCATCTGCCTCAGCGAATGCGGGTTGGTTCCCCTTATTCCGCCTCAGTTCATTATGTCGGTGATTGCTGCGCAAACAAGTTCTCCACGTATGCGTACACCACCATTACTCTACCACGCAAACATAGGGGTTACACTTGTCTGGCAGGGGGTCCACCGGAGGCCGAACTGCACAATAACCCTGGGTTCGGTGTGGGGCGGTGGAGGGGTGAAGTGGACTGCCGTAGTCGTCGTGGGGTTGTGGACCACTGCGGTTGCGGCGGGGACGGAGCCTCTCCGTCGTTTCTACAATACAATACAACCATCCTCGGTGCTGTGTGGAATGTTTTCTATCGAAGAGCTACTGGTGTCACTCATCCACTCTTCACTCTTTCAAAATGGCAGAGGAGGGCAGTTGATGCTGATTTGCTTCATGGAAGCTCATGTGTGTACGCGATATATACCAGTGAAGAGCTTCAACTGCTCATCCCCATCCAGTTCCCCCTCCACCTACCCGTCCTCTCGGCTGATCGGAATGTGTTCTATCGAAGAGCTGTTGGTGTCTGACCGGGAGGAATTTAACAGCCATGTTGCCTGTAAGCATACAGCTTAGGACTGCGCCCATAGCCTCCTACATGCAGGATGGAATGGAGTTATATTGGAAGAGTGCCTGAGGAAGACGAGGAAAATTGTCCAGCAGATAATGGCTACACAGCAGAATGGTATCAAGATGCATTCTGCAAGTCATACAGACCGATACTGTTGCATAACTACTTGCCATTTTTGATATTCACAGACAGTTTTCCACCTCACAGGAGACATCTGCTTCTGATCCAGAGGATTAAGCAATTATGCCACTAGAGGCGCTCGAAATTGGCATTAGCTAATACGAACACAGCATCCAGTCACACTGGGATTATGAGATGGGTCCAGCAGTCAAGCAGCATGAAATGCCAGTCGAGATCGCCCCATGCTGCCCAGCCGCAGCAGCAGCAGAATAGGACAATCGTTGTGAGAAAGATGACGCCTTTGTCCTGCTATTATCGTTTGTAACGGCTTTACTTCTTTGCTCGTAAGTTGATGCAGTCTCCTCCAGCCTGTTGGGACTTGCATCAGGGACACATCCCACCCTGCCAGGACCTACAGCGGTGGCACCATCCAGCGTGTCGGGACCCGCAACAGTGGTAGGGCCATGAGATCCTGTCACGCACCTGGTCTGCTTGTTGGAGCAGGGGAATGAGCTGTTTTTGCAGGTTGAAGACACTCAGGCAGTCCCTGACTCGCAGAACTGCAACAGTGGTCCTAATCAGCTTGCCACAGTTTGGTAATCATCCCCCTCATACTCGCCATCGCAGAATATTCCAGTGATACTGCATGGACAAAGTGAGTATATAGTGGATGAGAAAAAACCAATTACCCCACGTGCACCACTACTGTTTTTTCAGTGAATAATTTAACAGCTATTGTTTTAAAGGATTTACATATTTGTACAGAATTATCTACAGACAGAGAGTGGTGTGTAGTGACAGAGATCGAAAACGCAGCTAAAAGTGTTAAAATGCGGTGTACGGAGATGGAATGGGATGAACTGTGTGTTGCAAAAGCCTATGTCAAGCAGCCGTTGACCACTGAGTATCATCCAAGCTGTCCTCCTCTGGATATTTACTGTGCTGCTCTAACTGTATCCATTACGACAGTGTATGGTGACTCTGGCTACACATACATTTATCCACAGCACTCCGCCGTTACAAACTTGTTCCGTCTACAGATGGTGCTATCCATTGCGTTGAAAAGACTGAACAGATGGCTGCCATGTGTTAAAGCAGAGTATCCCTTTACAAACAGTGTGAATGTAGACGACTTTGGACTGTTGATCAATATGGTGTCAGCGGAAACTAATGGAATTCCAATAAGTTTGTGACAAAAATATGCCGAATTCAGTGCCTACAAGAGGGTTTTATTTTCTATATTCTGTACCGGTGTTAAGACAAAGAAAGAACCTGTTGACGTAGAGCAACTCGTGTATGATTACTGAATAAAAATGTACACACACCAAAAAAAAAAAAAATTGCATCACCTCGGTTCCGAGAGTTCTGGAACCTGTACAGATAAATGGAATAGAGATCAATATAAACATCATTTACGCCCCTTTTATTGCTCATGAAAACCACACATTGCACGTTGTGCCACCATACAGCGAGACCTTCAGAGGTAGTGGTGCAGATTGCTGTACACACCGATACCTCTAATACCCATCAGCACGTCCTCTTATCGATGCATGCCTGTACTCGTCGTGGCATACTATCCACAAGTTCATCAAGGCACTGTTCGTCCAGATTGTCCCACTCCTCAACGGTGATTGGGCGTAGATCTCTCAGAGTGGTTGGTGGAGCACGTCGTCTATCCCAGGCATGTTCAATAGGGTTCATGACTGGAGAACATGCTGGCCACTCTAGTCGAGCGACGTCGTTACCCTGAAGGAAGTCATCCACAAGATGTGCACGATGGGGGCGCGAATTGTCGTCCATGAAAGCGAATGCCTCTCCAATATGCTGCCGATATGGTTACACTATCGGTCTTAGGATGGCATTCACGTGTCGTACAGCTGTTGCGACGCCTTCCATGACAACCAGCGGCTTATGTAGGCCCTACGTAATGCCACCCCAAAACAGCAGGGAACCTCTACCTTGCTGGACGGTGTCTAAGGTATTCAGCCTGACCGGGTTGCCTCCAAACACGTCTCCGGCGATTGTCTGAAGACATATACGACACTCATCGATGAAGAGAACGTGATGCCAATCCTGATCGGTCCATTCGGCATGTTGTTGGACCCATTTGTACCGCGCTGTATGGTGTTGTGATTGCAAAGATGAACCTCGCCGTGGACGTCGGGAGTGTAGTTGTGCATCATGCAGCCTACTGCGCACAGTTTGAGTCCTAACACGACGTCCTGTGGCTGCACGAAAAGCGTTATGGTGGCGTTGCTGTCAGGGTTCCTCCGAGCCACCATCCGTAGATAGCGGTCATCCACTGCAGTATTAGCCCTTGGGCGGCCTGAGTGAGGCATGTCATCGACAATTCCTGTCTCTTGTATCTCCTCCATGTCCGAACAACATCGCTTGGATTCACCCCGAGACGCCTGGACACTTTCCTTGTTGAGAGCGCTTCCTGGCACAAAGTAACAATGTGGACGCGATCGAACAGCGGTACTGACTGTCTAGGCATAGTTGAACTACGGACAACACGAGCCGTGTACCTCCTTCCTGGTGGAATGACTGGAACTGATCGGCTGTCGGACCCCCTCCGTCTAATAGGTGCTGCTCATGCATGGCGGGTTTAGTGACATCTCTGAACGGTCAAAGGGACTGCGTCTGTGATACAATATCCACAGTCAACGTCTATCTTCAGGAGTTCTGGGAACTGGGGTTATGCAAAACTTTTTTGATGTGTGTATATAACAATGTATGTGTTTTATTTCTTACCTCTCATTATACTGCAAGTACTGACGCTATTACTACCAGTATTTCCTCTGCAACCATGCAACAGCAGAAACTTATGTCGTATAACCAAATTCTCTGTAAAAGACCATTGCGCACCAGTACCGCCGGCCTCGGTGGCCGTGCGGTTGTGGCGCTGCAGTCCGGAACCGCGGGTCTGCTACAGTCGCAGGGTCGAATCTTGCCTTGGGTATGGATGTGTGTGCTGTCCTTAGGTTAGTTAGGTTTAAGTAGTTCTAAGTTCTAGGGGACTGATGACCTCAGATGTTGAGTCCCATAGTGCTCAGAGCCATTTGAACCACTTTTTTGAAGCACCAGTACCTGACATAGTAGGTACCATGGCATGGTAGATGAAGCATCAAGATTTTGTTTAAGCGACTGGAACTGTGACGGTGCGCAAGAGGACCGGAAGAAGGACGGCGTACTACACTACTGGCCATTAAAATTGCTACACCAAGAAGAAATGCAGATGATAAACGGGTATTAATTGGACAAATATATTATACTAGAACTGACATGTGTTTACATTTTCACGCAATTTGGGTGCATAGATCCTGAGAAATCAGTACCCAGAACAACCACCTCTGGCCGTAATAACGGCCTTGATACGCCTAGGCATTGAGTCAAACAGAGCTTGGATGGCGTGTACAGGTACAGCTACCCATGCAACTGCAACACGATACCACAGTTCATCAAGAGTACTGACCGGCGTATTGTGACGAGCCAGTTGCTCGGCCACCATTGACCAGGCGTTTTCAATTGTTGAGAGATCTGAAGAGTGTGCTGGCCAGGGCAGCAGTCTAACATTTTGTGTATCCATAGCAGGCGCTCCTGTGTGTGATGCAGCGTCAAGGGTAACCGCAACCATGACCTCCGAGCTGATAGTCCATGCTGCTGCAAACGTCGTCGAACTGTTATTGCAGATAGTTGTTGTCTTGCAAACGTCCCCATCTGTTGAATCAGGGATCGAGACGTGGCTGCACGATCCGTTACAGCCATGCGGATAATATGTCTTTCATCTCGACTGCTAGTGATACGAGGCCGTTGGGATCCATCACGGCGTTCTGTATTACCCTCCTGAACCCACCGATTCCATATTCTGCTAACAGTCATTGGATCTCAACCAACACGGGCAGCAATGTCGCGATACGATAAACCGCAATCGCGATAGGCTACAATTCGACATTCATCAAAGTCGGAAACGTGATGGTACGCATTTCTCCTCCTTACGCGAGGCATCACAACAACGTTTCACCAGGCAACGCCGGTCAACTGCTGTTCGTGTATGAGGAATCGGTTGGAAACTTTGCTCATGTCAGCACGTTGTAGGTGTCGCCACCGGCGGCGACCTTGTGTGAAAGCTCTGAAAAGCTAATCATTTGCATATCGCAGCATCTTCTTCCTGTCGGCTAAATTTCGCGTCTGTAGCACGTCATCTTCGTGGTGTAGGAATTTTAATGGCCAGTAGTGTACTTCCCAACCTAGTGCAATAGTTGTAGCTCCATCCAACTGCAGCAAGACAAATGTTCTCATGTCGCTGCTAACACACCCAGATGGAGACCGCTTTGAGAATCGATGTGTATTTTCGAAAGCACTGTTTCAGCCCAAATACCAACTATTACCGGAGATATTGCAGGTTGTAGATGGTGAAACAGACATGACATTCAGAGAGAGCAGTGATGTCCCTCCATTGGAAAAAATAAAGCCAAACACAGTGTTCATATTTGACGACGTTGCCGTGGAAAACAAAAATCAAACTCGACGATATTTCTGTTTTGGTCGCCATATGGCTGTTGATGAAATGTATCTGAGTCAGACATATCCCAGAATCTCAAAACAGCTGGTGAGGAATAATGCAAACCTAATTACAGCATTCAAACAAGGCAGTCTGAATTTAAAACACATTTACTAGGCTCATGTAGGAACCAATATGTCATTCAATGATTTGTAAAGATATGTGCAGACTGCCGAAATCACTCACAGTACGGGTTTCTCATTATTGATAAAACAAGGGAACTGAGTGATGGCAGGTACAGGCGGAACTTTCAGGAGTTCCTAGGTATACAGCCAGGGAAAGAGGTGAGTACATCAGTGAACGCATCACGATGGATAAATTCGCATGCATGTCGGGTGCTCAGTCTGATAGTTTTGGTACGCATAGTGCACATTGACACGAAAATTCAAACTCTCGAATGCAAAGTTGGAGATGTACGGGAGGAACTAGAGACATGTTGTTATACCCTTCTGAGACTGAACAGACAGTGAATGACTGGATTAATGCGATCGAAAAGAAAGTAAACGACTTAACTGAAGGGGAGACAGCTGTTAATGAGAAGGGGACATTTTATGAATGAGGCAATGCAATTGAAAACAAAGTAGGCGACTTAACTGAAAGGAAAATAGCTTTTACCGAGAAGGGCATAAGAAGAAAAAGAGCAGATACATAAAGCCTCATGCTGCACAGAAGTCCGATTAGTATACAACAAGATTCAACTAAACACAAAGTTCTGCGTGGAAGGTTATTCGAGAGAAGTTACAGAGGCTGAGGTTAGGGCATTTCGATCGAGAGCAGACACTGCGAGAAATCTTTAAGCCAATCACTGAATTTCTCGATGAACTCTCATCGAAATTCCACAATGACGGCGATGACGCTATTGCCAGTTTCATTAACCGTCACAGTGATGCTAGGCTAGACAAAATATTTGGTGTCAGTGTTGAAAAACTATGCGTGTTGGGCACACAGTCTATAACTTTAAATGAAAAATCAATACAGATAGCGGATAGGGAATTTCAAAACACAATTTGCTGACCATATTTTCCTAAGACACACAAAAACTGTAAATTATTCGCCTAACGGTCTGCAAATGTATCGTGAAATGTTACATTTGACTGATCTGCGTGAGAATGCAAAAGTCAAAGCAATGTGAAATACAAAGCTGTTGTAAAACCAATATTGAAAGGTGGAAAAAATAGCAGTGGTGATTATGTTGACATTCAGCATAAAAGAGTGAGCAAACTACTCCCGCAATATATATATGTTTGACAACCCCAATGAGCTAATAGATCGGCTATGACTGCTAATGGCATCAGCTGCATCAGCAGCTCATTCCAATAAATATGTTTCAATAATTTCTGAGCTTAGAGAGAGAGGTATCATTGAATAAGTATGGAAACTGTAGTTAGAGAACTGCACATACCAGCATTGCGAACACCACTGTACGGCACTGCAAGTTGTCTTTGGCAGTGAGGACACGTGATGCCACATGTTACACATCCTTAGGCTACCTCTGGGTGGCCCCATCAATTGTACAATATGCATGCATTTTGGATCATAGACCCATAAACTCCACAATCGCCTCAGCTTTCATTAAGCCAACAACCTTCTTGTTCTGAGGAACAATAACTTAAGGATTATGAGCTGCATATGTGTTAAATTCATTACTGTCATGCCTCATTACTTCATATGGATCATAGTTCTTCACAACAGATGGAGCTATCTGTATCCATATAAAGTAACTTTGGTTCCACGAAATAAGTTTTAGCAAACTCATTGTGAAACTGCTACATGTGGAGTCTGGAAATGCCCAGAATACACACACACACCCAACTAAATAGATTTCAGCCGCCAGGGTAGCTGTGTGGTCTAAGGCTCCTTGTCATGGTCTGTCTGGCTCCCCCCGTCAGAGGTTCGAGTACTCTCTTTGGCATGGGTGTGTGTGTTGTTCTTAGCATAAGTCAGTTTACGTTAGATTAAGTAGTGTGTAAGCTTAGGGACCGATGACCTCAGCAGTTTGGTCCCATAAGACCTTACCAAAAATTTCAGATAGGTTTCTTAAACTCTACTGAAACCTTTGACATCTCCATAGCAACAAAGTTCTCACTGAAAATAATAACGTGCTTAAAATTTGATCTGGCACCCCACAACCCCTCCCATTGGGTCCCAATAAAAATTTCGCATTCATTTCTTACATACAGCATAGTTTCACCGAAAATGGAATTATACATTAATTTATAAAAATCTCTTTCGAAATCACTAGTCACACCAAAAAATGTTCAAATGTGTGTGAAATCTTATGGGACTTAACTGCTAAGGTCATCAGTCCCTAAGCTTACACACTACTTAACCTAAATTATCCTAAGGACAAACACACACACCCATACCCGAGGGAGGACCTGAATCTCCGCCGGGACCAACCGCTAGTCGCACCCACCCTCTTTTTGGTGTTTACTGATTAAAGCAGATAGCCCGAGTGTTTCTACCTAGCTCCATCCGTAACCTGAGACAGTGCTGGAGATTACAAATATGAATTATGTACCTCTGCTTGTGTCCATCAGTGATCATAAATTTAGGGACAGTGCTTCCACATGGAACTTGCTGCTCTGGGCACAATGGCAAGTCACTTGTCATTTCATGCATTCTAACAGTGTATATGAGGTCTACTCCACTACATAACCTACATCAGAATCAGTGTCCAGACCCATTATTTTGCCACAATCAGCGTCCAGACCCATTATTTTGCCTCCTAATCACTGTAATTCGTTTTCGGACACCCACTGGAACCCACCAACTGGCAGTGGCTGCATCATGATCTGCCCATATAAGTTATTTACATCCAAATATAGAATATAACTTGAATCGAGGGATGAACTGAACCCCGCACCCAAATGTGAATTATTTGCCTTGACGTGTCTATGGACACACTGGAAAAGTCACCCATGGATCCCACACTCAAAGAAAAGCATATCAGCATCAGTCAAAAGTTCGATGTTGCACCTCGTTTTCTGGAGCATTGCATCCCAGGACAACCCAGGTGCCGTGTAATAAAAGGCAAGCTCCAGAGAGCATGACGCCACATATCCGCTCCAGAACTTCTCAGAAGCATCTGCAAGCAAGTGCACGGTGGTGTCCATGTATTGTCTTGCATATTCACCCAAACTGGGAATGTTGAATTCCTGCCAGACATTCCTGGCATGCTCATAATCTGCACTGGTTATGGCATTGCCTGTGAGAGTGCTGATAAATGCAGATATCTGGGGTAGCCTGGTTTCGTCGAGTTTCGCCTTACTATCCAGATACTCATAAGGGAAAACTCCTTTCCTATTCACATGCAACTTTTCCTCGTTGGGTACGCAGATCAGGTGATGTGCATATCTCTCCTGATGTAGAGTGTCAACAAGTTTTTGTAGTAAAGTCTGCATGAAACGTAAAGAATCAAGGAAGCGGAGCATAATTTTTGGTGCCATTTGTTTCGAGAAAGAAATATACTTCTCTACAGTCTCAGGCAGGACACTGACCTGATCTTTCTTCATAGTGAAATTAACCAATTGTTTAAATTATTGAAGAAGAATGGTATCTGTTGTGTTAAGTGGTACTTCAAATTGCATGCACTGTGAGCTGCACAGCTGTTCTTCTCTGTAAGATGACAATGATCTCTTCAGGGAGTTTTAGCTAATGGCAGCCCACGGATATGACAGTTAACCACATCACTGTATAATTTTTTATCCTCCTCCAATTTGGTAATGGGGAGGTTGGTGCTGTAAAGCCTATCAACATTCCATGAGAGTTTTTCAAGCACAGCGAGCGACTAAACTGCAGGATTATCGCTGACATAGGATTCATATTAGTTAAGACTTAAATCATATGAGAAGACAAGATAGTACGCTGCTGCATACAGCACATTTTTTTGGATGAAGGTGGTATGGGAGGCCAAGGGGTTCCCTCCATAATGGCTGGTTCAAATGGCTCTGAGCACTATGGGACTTAACATCTATGGTCATCAGTCCCCTAGAACTTAGAACTACTTAAACCTAACTAACCTAAGGACAGCACACAACACCCAGCCATCACGAGGCAGAGAAAATCCCTGACCCCGCCGGGAATCGAACCCGGGAACCCGGGCGTGGGAAGCGAGAACGCTACCGCACGACCACGAGATGCGGGCCCTCCATAATGGTTGATAGGGGAAAGCAGACATTCGAAGTCAGCGTATATGACAAACGGACATCATACCTGGTGGCGAGCATTCTTGAATTTAATGAACTAGATTTCTTCTGTAGGCGTAACAACAAATGCCGGTTCTTTGGATTCACAGCCCTTCAGATGCCTTTTTACATACTTTTCTTCAATAAGGTATTTAAACACCATAAGCAAGTGTTTATTATTATTATTTTTTTTTTTTTTTTTTTTTTGCACTTGTGTTTGTTGAGCTGGGAGTTAAGGAGGGGACACATGTCTTTGCTACAAACATAATGCTGATTATCACCTTCAGAGAAGAGCAGCATGTTTACATGAAGATCACGCTCACTGATATATTTCGAAAAATGGAGTGGTCCAACTACAGGTTGCTTGTCCTACTTCAGTTACTGATTATCACCATTATAATCACCTTCGTGTGGCTTGCTTTCCTGTGAACTAATATTCCAAGATTTTGCACCTCAAATTTTGGTACGTCCTGAATCTTTACACGGTACTTGATACCGTCAAAGTTATAACATCCATGAATGTTAAGCCTTATTCAATATCGAGATATGTGTTCAGCACGTACATTGTAATTTATTTCGCAAGCCAGGACTGACCGCACGAGACAAGCCTGATGCTGTTCATTTTGGACATTAATACACATCTCCTTGTCAGTTATATCCTTACATATCCTTAGGGAGCTTGATATAACTGGACACTCCTTTCAATGGATCGTAGACATGTATATGGATGTCGAGGTGTGGTATTTGGCTGAGTGCCTCAGCTGACCCTCTTACTTACATCTCAGAAAACCGGGTCAGTATAGCATCCAAGGAGGATTCATGATACACTCTGTATATGTTCTAAGGTATAACGCCATTATCATCCCAGATGTAGTGCAGGCTTTTCTCCTCAGCAGCACCTAGCTCTTTGAGAGGGTGAGTCAACTCGCAGCAGAGTACTGTGCTAAACTTAATGGCATAAAACCTTGGATCATCTAGGGCTTTGAGGAGTTCCATTTCCAGCCCCAGGAGGCACCTGACTGGGTCGCGATACCACCCTCCCCCCTTCCCCTGCCCCCCCAGCCGGATTCTCAATTATAGTGACAGAGATATGCCCCTCAAAGGCCCTAGAAACCGCCGAGTATTCTAGAGGGATCATGATGCCGATAATCTGATGTCCTTCACGATCAGGACGGTTCAAAATGGTTCAAATGGCTCTGAGCACTATGGGACTTAGCATCTGAGGTCATCAGTCCCCTAGAACTTAGAACTACTTAAACCTAACTAACCTAAGGACATCACACACATCCACGCCCGAGGCGATCAGGACGGGTGAGAGCACTACTGCCAACCACAGGTTCATTATCATTAACAGTATCAATAATATTATGTGTAGGGGAAGCAAATGACTATGTAAACTCAGTGGATGATGGCGTTGGGGAGGTGGAGACTCTCAAATGAGGGGTATGCGCCAACGTACACACACCTTTCGTTGCCAGTGAGGGCGATCAGCCTGAGTTGGAGTAGGAGATGGCAGCAGCGAGGTGCTGTGGGAACACTCAGGCTATCGAGAGAGCGCTCGTAGATGCTGCTGCATACTGGAACCTTCACCACCGCCAGCCTGAGGGTGGGAGATTATTGCTGTCCTTCTTCTGACTGAACCACCCACAGATGCCAGAGGGTATCTGACGGTGCAAAGGCCAGTACTGCAACAGCCACATCTGATTCTGCTGCCTCTCACACAACCCTGACCAGTGGTTTGCACAGTGGTGCACGCTACTCGGGTGCGTGTTTTAACTCTGCCCCCACAACCAACACTCTAGATACTTGTGTCACAGTGAGCTGCTATGGTTGTCATGTTGGTGATGCCTCTGTAACAGGTGAATAACGAAAAAAAATCAAGTACAATGCTCAAACGTGTTTTAAAGATATTCTGTAATTAAATAGCAACAATTAAGTACATCAGCATTCCAGAATAATAATAATTATGTTATAACGAGAATGGATGCATTATAATCACCTTTAACACTCTTGGTCCATAGACTGAGCAGTTCAGTCGGTCTTTCTGCTAGTTCTCCCACCAAATCCAGTATTTCCTCCTCCTCATCCACAGGGGCGAGATGGCGTCGCCTTTCAGCTTCCTCGGCAACCACCATCTGTACAACCACTCCGGTGTTTCACCCTCACCAGATTTGCCGTGGACCATCGATTCATCTCACTGAAGTCATCTAAAACAAGATATTGATTATAAGAAACAACAACAAAATTGGCACTGAAATTGCCTACAAAGAGACATTGATTATACATAACTACAAAAAAGAGGCTCTTACCCAATGGATGTAATGACTCCTGGTCATCATCTTCAGTACATACCCTTACTAGATTCTCCTCTTGCTGCATAGCAACATCTACAACAATGAAGAATGTTTGTCTCACACAACTGTATACAATGAAAAAAAAATTGTCTAACAGCAATATACTACAAATTTACGTACATTCTTGCTGCCTTTCGGCCTCCAGCAGTCGCTCAGGGTCGATCAGCTGTAGCTCTAATGCTGCAACAGCGAGATCAAAAAGATTATAAACACTTGTTACGGCTGTCGAGTTTCAGCATCCAGCTGCCACTCTAATGCTAGAACAGCAGTAGAAATGATATAAACACTTGTTATAATTTGAATACATTAAGAGATGTTTTCTGAACATGTAAAATATCACACACAGAATATGGAAATGTATTTACATGGCTGCTTCTCAGCCTGCAGTTGATGCTCGAAGTCAGCCAACATTCTGGAAATGAATGCTGCAACAACAAGAAAGAGAACTTCTATAACCACTTGTTCTGAAAATGTACCACACTCTCGAAAAATTTGAATATTTTGCTTTGAAATTTTGTAACTGTCACAATTTGAACTCATTTTTTTTATAAACTCGTACATGGCAATTGCTTCAAGTTTGACCATTTCCCATCATCTCTGCTGCTGGTGCTGCTACTGACTGACTGTTTCAACTTGCGATGAGCACACGAACACAACTGGCATCACATAGACTGATGATGGTTGTAAGGAGGTGGGGGGAGTTGGGCTTTATATATACCTTCAGGATTCACCCTCTGTTTTACAGAGGAGCAATAGGAACTCTGAATGCCGTACCAGCAAATAAGAACATGCTTCCTTTTCGTTCAAGCAGGGTGGAGCAGACTTGGTGCAGATGGCTGAGTAAACAGAATGCTGTTGTGAGAGGAGAGCTATGTTTCAAAAAAAAAAAAAAAAAAAAATTCTGAGACAAACAGATAGAGGTAACTTTCAAAAAAATCCTTTGTTTTCTGGCAAGTGAGTGCATGTGGCTGGAAATTTAGTCACAGCTACTGTCTTTAGAAAAAAACCCTTTGTTAATTCTGTCACTTCAGGCATCAGCTGCATCCCTCGGGCCGGCCGCGGTGGTGTAGCGATTCTAGGCACTCAGTCCGGAACCGCGGGACTGCTACGGTCGCAGTTTCGAATCCTGCCTCGGGCATGGATGTGTGTGATGTCCTTAGGTTTCAGTAGTTCGAAGTTCTATGGGACTGATGACCACAGATGCTAAGTCCCATAGTGCTCAGAGCCATTTGAACCATTTTTTGCATCCCTCGAAATACATGTTGCCATTCGTCAGGACACAGCTGTGGGAGGAAGATGCTCGAAAACAAGTCTATTATTCACTCTAGAGGGTGTGGCAGGCACCCATCGCTTTGTGCTCTAGGAATGGTTCCTCACTTTATAGTCGTCATTCACTTCCCTTTCATCACTCGATGATTGCGGGACATCTGTGACCACTTGCAGGGTGGGCAGTGCAGTGCTGAGTGACAACAGGGGGCAGGGCAGCTACTGCCCATGCAAGGCAGGCAGCACTGAGCGGAACGGGGGGAGGGGGAGCGAGGGGGGCAGCCTGGTGAGTGTGGGGTAGTTCCTCAACATCACTCAAGATGTCTGCAGTCCTGCCCTTGTGGCAGAGCTCAAGGTTGTGCTGCTGGCCGCCAGATACCATGCCAAATGGTGCACATGGTGTGGCACACATGGCTCCCCAATCAGCTATGGAACACTGTGTGTGCGACGCCCGTCACCTGACAGCCACGAGTGTGCACCATGCCACACTGCACATTAAATAGGCGATTGTGAGCCCCACGTATAGCACCTGGCGGCATACAACAAAGTGTCTTAATGGCAGTGTGGCCACGGTATACAAAGCGATCTGAAGTTAAACAAGAGTATTCCTGTCCTACAAATGCAATTTATGTCCTCTAAAGTGCGTAATTCCCCGATTTTTCATTCTCAGAATTTTTTTGATTTCTACTATCTATCCTCTTCTTATAAACAATTTTCATCAACAATTTCCGTTTCATAAACAATTTCCATCAACAGTTTCTGTTAATATTGCATCTTATAAATTGACAATTGAATTTTATAGCGAAAACTCGATTTTAGCGCGAAATTTCAGAATTCCCGCCAATATTCGGAATTCCTGCCAATAGGGCAGCTGGGAGACAAGAGGGGTAGGGGGCGGGGACCCACAAACTGGCTATGGAAAACCCATGATGTCATCCAGGAAGGGGGTAATTAACTGATCAATTAAACTGCATATCAATTCAATTTCAAATGTGTCCCAGGAACCCCATCATCCCACTACTACCGCACTCGTAATGTTCAGTCGGTTCCCATGTCGCCTCCTACTGCTATGGTCAGGTGAATTTCTTTTATAACCATAGTCTGGAAACCACAAATAATACTTTACAAAGGAGAAGTAACACCTAAGAATCCATATCTGTCTTGAGCTCACAAATAGTCTTGAAGCTCCACAAGTTGCTATGGCCCCATAACTACTATTAGTGTCTCATAGGATCCGTTGCAAACATTGCCGTGCTGCACAATACACATATTTTTTCCCGGAGACCATTAACCAGAGAAATATTACTCTCCCTGTAGGCAAGGCGCATCAGCCGTCCATAGCAGGTGTTCCCCATTGGTCTTCATCACAGAATGGTCGGTACAGAGTTAAACATCCCAATTAAGGTATTCCTACATGAACCATAGGAACTCGTGGCATGAAAACAAATCCAACGATCTTCGCAAAGCCTTAAATGATGTGACCTCTAGTAAAAATACTGAAAGTACAGTGAGGTGACTAAAGTCATGGAATACCTCCTAATATCGTATTGGACCTCCTTTTGCCTGGCAAAGTGCAGCAACGCGACACAACTTGGACTCGACAAGTAGTTGGAAATCCACTGCAGTAATACTGAACCATGCTGCTTCTATAGCCGTCCATATTTGCGAGTGTTCCCGGTGTAGGATTTTGTGCACGAACTCACCTCCCAATTCTGTTCCATAAACTCTTGATGGGATTCATGCCAGACGACCTGGGTGGCCAAATAATTCGTTAATATTGTCCAGAATGTTCTTCATACCAATCGTGAACTATACCTTGGTGACACGGTCCACTGTGAGCCATAAAAATTCCATCATTGTTTTGGAACATGAAGCCCATGGTTGGCTGAAAATGGTTTCCAAGTAACCGAAAATAACCATTTTCAGTCAATGATTGGTTCAGTTGGACCAGAGGGCCCAATCCACCACATGTAAACACAAGACAAACCATCACTGTCTTCTTAGTCCAGTTGTGGCTAACTTGTTCGTGGAGAACTTTGAGACAGCTAGAAAAAGACCAGCCCAGATGGTATTTGTTATATGGACCCATGGGGAAGAGGAACTGGATGCATTCCTGTTACATCTGAACAGTATTAATTCAAGAATTCAATTCACTATGGAAAAGAAAATTGATGGTCATCTGAACTTCTTAGATGTGACTGTAATCAAACGAGAGACGGATCATTGGGTCATACGATTTTCAGAAAAGACACACATACTGATCGTTATCTGCAGAAAGATTCTAATCCAAGACATAAAAGAGGGGTGATTAAAACATTAATAGACAGGGCGCACAAAATGTGTGAACCAGCTCACTTGGATGATGAGACTGAACACCTTAGAGCGACCTTCGAGAAGAATGGGTATTCCAACAGAGAGATTGATCGTCCACTACGCGCTAGAGTGACAACCAGGACGGACAAGGATCGACACCAACCCAAGGGGAAAAATCTTAAGCAAGTACGGTGTGGAAACTGTTTTCAGGCCCACCACGAAAATAAAATAATGTTTAAGATCCGTAAAAGATAAACGACATCCTCTAGCTACACCAGGCTTCTATAAAATTCCGTGCAGTTGTGGAAAGGTCTATATAGGCACAACAAAGTGAAACGTCACACTCGTGTGGGTGAACATAAAAGGAACTGCCGGCTCGGACATATTGATAAATCGGCTGTAGCGGAACATGTTTTTCGGGAAGGTGATCATGAAATAAAATTTAGTGAGACGACCGTCATAGCAAAGACGTCGCATTATTGTGCGCGAATGTACAGAGAGGCCATTGAGATTGTCAAACACTGCAATAATTTTAATATAAAAGATGAAGGCCTTAATCTGGATAAGATGCCGACGTCAAAATTGCAGCAACAACGTGACAATCGATTAGTTTCAATTGAGAAAGTTGGCAATATCAGAGATCATAGCACAGCCGACGTCACGTGATTGACAGCGGCGCCCTCTGGATGGCTTATATATACGGCTCTCACTCGCACTCTCGTTGCAGTTCGCCGATTGTCCTCGGAGGATGCCTTCCGCAGTCAAAGGCGAAATGTCAGGAGAGAGTTCTATGTATGGGCCACGGAATCTCAGCCTGGAAGTGTTAAGTGATCACAATACCTGCCGTGAAAGCCTTCATTTTATGAACAAGACAAACCACTATGGAGTCACCAGCAGGTGACCTGGTCACGGTTTCCCAGTCGTCTAGGGTTCATGAGAGGTGCTACAGGCAATGTCGTGTGGTTAGCAAAGGCACTCGCGTCTGTCGTCTCCTGCCTTAGCCCATTAACGCCATATTTCGCCGCACTGTCTTCTTAGATACGTTTGTCGCACGTGTCACATCGATTCCTGCAGTTATTTCATGCAGTGTTGCTTATCTGTAGTCCGCAGCTCGTGGTCGTGCGGTAGCGTTCTCGCTTCCCGCGCCCGGGTTCCCGGGTTCGATTCCCGGCGGGGTCGGGGATTTTCTCTGCCTCGTGGTGACTGGGTGTTGTGTGATGTCCTTAGGTTAGTTAGGTTTAAGTAGTTCTGAGCTCTAGGGGACTGATGACCATAGATGTTAAGTCCCATAGGGCTCAGAGCCATTTGAACCATTTTTTGCTTATCTGTTAGCACTGACTACTCTGCAAACGGTGCTGCTCTCAGTCGTTTAAGTGACAGCCGTCGGGCACTGCGTTGTCCGTCGTGAGAGGCAATGTCTGAAGTTTGGTATTCTCGGCACACTCTTGACACCGTGGAGCTCGTACTATTGAATTTCTTGACGATTTCGTAGACGGAATGTCCCATGCCTCTACCTCCAACTATAATTTCGAGTTCAAAATCTATTAATTCTTTGCGTGCTGCCATAACCACGTCGGAAACCTATGCACATGAATCAACGCAGTACAAATGACAGTTCTACCAATGCACTGTCCTTTTATACTTTGTGTGCGCGATACTGCCACCGTCTCTATATGTGCATATCGCTATGTCATGACTTGTCACTTCAGTGTAATGACAATCAGTATCAATTCTAGGTTCGCAGAGAACGAAGGCCTCCCGACCACACGTAAATAACACTTTTGAAGATACCAATCACGGAATATGACTTAAGAATACACTCAACAAAGCAAAGGTACAAAGTAAAATAATAAATTGTTTAATATAAAAGCTGCGAACGACCGAGTTGTGAAAGGAGTGAAATGATTCCCCTGCGTATGAAACAAGATTACATAGTGTGGATGAAACAAGGAGTGTACCAGAAGTAAAGCGGATGGGTAAAGAAAGCATTCTTCAGTAAATCAACTCTGCTCATATCAAATATTGACATGGAAGTGAGGAAGTTCTTTAAAGTTTCAGTAAAGTTTTATGCAAATGAAACGTAGAGCATAAGAAATAAGGAGAAGATGAAACGGAGCAGCTCAAGTGTAGTGCTATCGAAGAAAATAGAAAAAAAGTGGACAGATAGAGTACGAAATGAAGAAGTGCAAAAGATGGTAATTGAGAATAGAAGTCTATGGAAAACAATTACCCAAACAAGGGACAGGTTTGTGGGAAATCTGGTACGGCTTTTAGGAGGGACAGATAGAGGGAGAAGTAGTAAGCGCAAACCGATATTACAACATGCAAGTAAGGTTATACGAGGGTCACTCCAAAAGAAAAGCACAATTTTCTTTGAAATATTCAGTTTATTGTCCATACATTTATATTTATGCACTATGTTGATACATTTTTCAGAGGCAAAATGTCATTTTCTGTTGTAATGTCCATCCGTTTAAATTGTCTTACGCCCTGTTAATACTTGATATCTTTAAAAATATTGGGAATCCGATACATCGATATTTAAAAAATTGATTATCGGCCGTTGATATTTCGAAAAAAGTGTCGATATATGGATGGAAGAAACATTGACGTACTGACCTATAAAAATATCGGCTCCGCATTGTAAATATACTGTCAGTTTTAGAGCTGTATGTTTAAGCAATGATTTATTGTTACATATTCTGTACATCAACAAGCTAACAGCCTGTTTATCCCCCTTAGAGCAAGAATTGAAAGTAAAACGATGCATGCTCCCGCTTGGCGATAACCACTTTGCTAGCAATCGTAGCTTCATGTAAGTGGCAAAATAAAAGATGTCGTCACTTACCGAATTTCTCCGGAACACTTCATGTCGACTTCCCTTTTTTTTTTTTTTTTGCGGAGGCCAGCGAACTAGCAGTTGTAGTGTAAAAATTGCTTGGTGAAGTTAAACGTTGCAGTTTATGCTGGTATCGCCAAGCGCAGAGCACTCATTAGGTCAGCAAATGGTTCAAATGACTCTGAGTACTATAGGGACTTAACTTCTGAGGTCATCAGTCCCCTAGAACTTAGAACTTCTTAAACCTAACTAACCTAAGGACATCACACAATTAGGACAGCATTACCGCTCACTTGTCTCCACCCACCGCAAAGACCAGACTTGTAATTTAGATTTTTGTTCATCATTTTCAGCAACTGTTTTTGCAGAATGTCAAGAAATAGCACCCTATTTGCGTTAGAAACTGTTTTTTAACGTAACTGATACGTGGTAGCTACTGCAATTAAGGAAAACGTGGAAGGGAGGACCCACCAACATAATTTTCTTTTCACACAGCCTGTTTATTTAACAATATATAAACTGTGTTTTACAGATAATCGAAGCATTTAACCATAAAATTTTCTTTAACAAAATGAACAAATTTGCAAAATTTTTTTGACCTTAAACCTTAAGTTGAACAAGCTTTTAATCTTTGCAAAAGAAATCTGAAGTACCGTATTGCAAAACAGCAAACAATACGACAATGATTACAAGACGGCCGGACCTGCAGCCCGTCCATTACCGGGTGAAACAGCGGTGTTTACTATCGCGCTGGACACAGTCTATCTTATTAAACGCCTTTCTGCAACACATGAAAACTATACAAGCACCATTGATGACACGAGTGATTCAGTTACTCCAAACAGAGTAATATGGAAGCTGTATGTCGAAAGATTCGGCCTTAAGATGCACACCTGTGCTTAAAGATTAAACAGATTAGCAAACAATATGACAATGATATGGCTTATTTCAAAGCAACCAAGCTGTCAATTACAATCGGCAACCAAGGCGCGACTGGATCCCAACCCGTCCGTTCTGACTACTTTCTTTTGACTAAAGCCGTGGTGACAGTTGGCTGTTAATATTTTCAGAGTTAAACTGATTGTCAGTTATTAAGACTGCTCTGAAGGAACGTCTTAAAACATAACTTGTGAACACTTATTACAAGAGAACTCACTCGGCGGAATCACAAGATCCAGCTAAAATACACCAATCATGAACCGCTCTTTCAAACACAGAAACGAACAGCTTAGTACAACAGGTTGTTCAGATTTTAACTAATGACTGAGAAATGCAATTACAATCAAAGAACTGAATCAGTTAACTGTTAAATGTAACCACAAGGTCCCTCTTTGTTTAACGGCAACCTGTGCCTTAGTACAATTGTTCCGGATGTATTTACGACCAAGAGCTGATTAATTAGAACATTAATGATCGGGTACAAACCAGAAAGGAAAGGCCATATAATAACGGGAGAATTTTGAAACGACAACTAGTGTCTTAATACAATACTACTGCCTTTATTTACGACCAAAGAACCGACCAAGTAAAACTCTGAGGGTCGGGTACAAACCAGAAAATATTAAGGAGGGCAGATAGACAATGAAACAAATCACCACGAGGGTTACAGAATTTTACTCCCCTTTATCAGCAAGCAGTTCCATGGATCCACGGTGCATCGCAGGGGTTATTGACAAGGGAACTTCCCTATCGCACCCCCCTCAGATTTAGTTATAAGTTGGCGCAGTGGATAGGCATTGAAAAACTGAACACAGATCAATCGAGAAAACAGGAAGAAGTTGTGTGGAACTATGGAAAAAAATAAGCAAAATATACAAACTGAGTAGTCCATGTGCAAGATAAGCAACATCAAGGGTAGTGTCAGCGCAGGAACGCCGTGGTCCCGTGGTTAACGTGAGTAGCTGCAGAACGAGAGGTCCGTGGTTCAAGTCTTCCCTTGAGTGAAAATTTTAATTTTCAGACAATTTTAGTGTGGGAGTAGGCGTGATTACCATTCCTCCAGGTTGTACACTTCTTGTGCGACCGTTAGATGTGTTTGGTTTTCGGCAAGTGAAATACTTTGTTAAAAGATTCTATGATTTTGCGAAGCTCCACAGGTACACAGAGCAGTATTGTTTACGTGATCGTGTGTCAATTATCAAAGTTCAGGCACTCACACATAATCAACTTCGCTCTCCAAAATTCCAAGACATGTTCAGATTTGCTTGGACATATGCAGGATTTGACGGTGTGCACACGGAAAAATTTGAAAACGTTAAAAACGTATGTTTTGACAGAGCACAGGGAAAACTGTGCGACTGTGAAACTGTTGCATTCATTTGTTGCAGTTTATGTGACAAACTCTTATGTTTTCATCACTTTTTGGGAGTTATTATCACATACACAAGAAAACCTAAATTGGGCGAGGTAGAAGAATCTTTAGCCATTCGCCAAGTGTACAAGTTAGGTGGGTCGACAACATATTCCTGTCATGTGACGCACATGCCGTCACCAGTGTCGTATAGAATATGTCAGACGTGTTTTTCTGCGCAGGAATCGGTTGACCTATGGCCATGCGATCAAATGTTTTCGGTTCCTATCGGAGAGGCACGTCCTTTCGTCTACTAATCGCACGGTTTTGCGGTGCGGTCGCAAAACACAGACACTAAACTTATTGCAGTGAACAGAGACGTCAATGAACGAACGGACAGATCATAACTACGCGAAAATAAAGAAGGTAAACTTTTGACTCGAGGGAAGACTTGAACCAAGGACCTCTCCTTCCGCAGCTGCTTACGCTAACCACGGGACCACGGCGCTCCCGCGCTAACATTATCCTTCATGTTGCCTAACTTGCACATGGACTACTCAGTTTGGATATTTTGCTTATTTTTTTCATAGTTCCACACAACTTCTTCCTGTTTTCTCGATTGATCTGTGTTCAGTTTTTCAAGGCCTATCCACTGTCCCAACTTATAACTAAGTGTGAGGGGGGTGCGATGGGGAGGTTCCCTTGAGAGTGGCGCCGATGAAAGCCAGGTAGAAGAGGGCAGCCAGGCCACGAGCGGTCGTCCGACACGAATGTTGCCAACCAACAGACAGGATGTCGGACTGCTGCTTTGTAGTCGACGTTGACCCCAGTAAAGTACTCCGGTATCTTCGCTCTGCGCAGGGCCTCCTTGCACAGCTCGTGGCTTCGGCCGCTCGGACCTCGTGACCACCTCTTGTCGCGACACTACCGCCAATCCGCAAACTTCGTGCCTCCCCATTGGGCCAGCGAACCACGTATATACATCGGCAAGCAAAGACCTTCTAAGGACACAACCCACAGATACCAACTCTTGCTCACAGATATTTGCAATGGGACGGAAGAGGGTCTCGCGTCCGTCGGCCGTCGTAATTTAATATATATGTTATTATTATTATTATTATTATTATTTTTTGATTGTTGCCGACTTACGTGGTGGGCCTTAATAAAAATGATATTTAAGTTGAACAATGTAATAAACTTTTCATATAAATTTCCTCGGCTAGTCAGTTGACGTTAAAGCAAAAGATCTTTAGTTATTAATTACAATTGCGGCCCACACACGCGCGAGAGTATTTTTCTTACCTCCGTTAACCATTGTATTGTAGTCAGAGTCCTGGCTCTGGGTCTCGGCTATGCTACTGAAAATAAGAATCTTAAAGCTAAGTATTTCTGCAACTTCGTGCGGCTGTGGAGAAAAATTAATATTATGCTAATAGCGGGCGAGTTTTCCGCTGCCGCTAATTTTCCATAAGTTAATATCGCCACGTAATGGCGTCGTTGGCTGCATCGGCCGCTGCGATTGTTGAGCTGTAAATTACTTGAATGCAGGTTAATTCAAGGAAGGCGGACATGAAATCGGGTTCACCTCTTACAAATTAAAAGTGCACAATAATATTGAATAGTTATATTATATGTTTAACTCATACAAATATGCTTACATTTGTCAGCACACACAAGATGTCCCTCTAGACACATTCAAGACAAGCGAAGAAGTAAGGTCGACTAAAAAATTAACAAAAGAGTGTAACTGGGCGTCTCTTTAGATCATTCTGTCATAAATTATTTCTTTGCAATCTAAACCTACACAGAGAAATTATTATTTTAAGGCTACATGAGAAAAAAAATCTCTTACAAATTATGAATGTCTTCTTTATAAATATGGTCTTTTCGTAATATGGCACTGGGGACGCTATATCGCCCCCCGAAATGTTTATGTCATAAAAAATGTTCGTGTTTTTTGACATAAATATTTCCACTTTCATGTCCACAGTGTCCACACGCAGAGTTTTCTTTCATAGTCTATATATGTCACATCGTATGTTGTAATTACTGAGGTGTGTTGCACACAAAGTGTAATACAGATGAAGTTATCTACATAACAATATAATATACAATTGGTTACGTATGCAGTCATGTACAAAAGGACATAGAATACAACTAGTTTTATTTTGGTTGCTTCTTCTTAGGGTTGCAACTTTTGCAGTGTTCAAAGGTATACAATCACGAGTTAGTCCATAAACTTGAAGTCCCAGGGGTGTCAACTGTTCGCTCCCCATTTGGCGCGGCCGTAGGGAAACCTGGGGAAAACCTCGGCGGAGCGACAGACTAACTGCTTTGGTCACTTTCACTTAATTGTTTCTGGAATGTCATTGGAGTACAGGATGTGCATACAAATATTTTTGTTGCACTATGCAAAAAATGAGGTCATTAAAACAATTGATTGCGGTGTCGTTGATGATCTACGCCGCGACGTTTGGCTCGCGACGGCGTCGGTTGGTGTGTTCGGTGCTCGGCGTTCGCGGCGGCTGCGGAGAGAAAAACGCCCGCTCGACGCCAGCGTGTGTCTCGCCGTCGCGGAACGTCAGAATCAGCTGATCGGCTGCACCGTTGGCGATGCGCTTCTGTCTCGGCCGGGCGTGGCGGAGTGGGATGATATCCGCCTCCCGCTCTTGTTGGCAGGAGTCAGCTCTGCTACGCATCTCCGACGTAGTACATGAAACACACACACAACCAACGTAATATTTGTTTCCCGCTTCAGATGGTTACGCTAGTGGGAAAGGAGCATTTATTAGTGCGGCAGTTGTTGTTAAGTTTTCGCCAGTTTCCGAGTGTCAAGCTAGCACTGTCTTGCAGAAAACATGACATGGACCTTCTCCCGTGATAGCAGTTTTGATGCAATACTGTTTCCATTACACGTCAGTTTTTGTCTTGATAAAATTATTTATGTTTTCGCCGCACTCGCAGGCACTGGTGAGTGTCCCAATACGAGCTTAGCACAAACATTCGCCGTTTCTGCGGTCGCTGTTTTGCAACAGTCCACGCATCGCATTCCAATCTCGCATTATTGTGCTCACTGAAACTACAGTCTGTCCCAAAAATATTGACTGTGGGTTCACTTCACGTTAACAGTTCACATTTATAGTAAATTCACAGTTTTTCGTGCGTAATATTGGCGTTTGGCGTCTTCACCGCTGTTGAACGTTCAATACTAGCACTTCACTGTCCATATCACAGTTTCACCTTCACAGTTTTTCACACTGCTTAAAGTAACTGTTTCGATTAGTTCACAAACACTAATGTATTTCATTCAGTCTGAACTGGATTTTGGCTCGTGCTGGATTTTACCAGTCTCTCGCACTAATTATCTCTTTTTATTTTCCACTTACAGTCGTACTTGCCTTCAGATTTTTTGACTATACAATTGTATTTCCGTCTCATCTGAGGTAAGTCCCCATGTCATGTCTGCCCACTCATTGCGTACTTGCCCTCCAGAGCCAGGCTCGACTTTACAAAACTTTGCCTCTCGCATTATCGTACACATTCCATAATCTAGGCCTAGCGTGCAAGTTCCTAGATTGGTGTTTGATTTGTGACTTTTGTTTACACTATAAATTCGTGTAAATCTCTGCCTTAGCAGATGGCAATATATTTTAACAGTGCTTAGCGGTAGTCGCGTTTACTGATTTGCTTTGTACCTTGTCCACAACACATGAGGTACCTTGCGTGATGTACACCCTGCACTCATGTTGTTTAGTAAATTATGATTGAGCATATTTCAAGATCGGTATAGACATAAATACATGAAACGACTTATACACTATAATATTGAATTTCATAAGTTGCATTACTACTACAGTTCAAAAATATTCATGACACACTAATGAAAAATTCTTTCATCATTACATGCTATTGAATTTTTTTAAAAATATTTTTAAAGCATTTTTCAACATGAAATTTTTAACATATTCTTAAACCTACGTTCATTTTTTTCTTCAAAATGCAATTGCTTAAAAATACTATTATTCCTTAACGTCTACAAAATTAAATCGCACTAATCTTGTGTGCCTCATTGTCTTTAAATGTTACACTAAAATCTTAACATTTACACACAGAAAAAAATACACTATAAACTTAACCTACTACACACAAATGTAAACGTTGCTCTACTGAGCGAACTTCTTTAAGTCTTTATAAGTATTTTTCTTGTTTCCTTCGTAACTGCCTCCTTCTTTGACCACGGGATGGTGTAGTTTGCGTGACAGAAAGTATCGTGAGGTACCACTTCGATGTTATAGGTGTAGCCCTCGATAACACCGGGTTTTTCCGAAAACACATTCTCATAATCTGTAAGTAGCTGAGTCAATTCGTTTTGTTGTGCTTCAGTCAAATGTTCTGACTCCCTAACTTTCATGGCTATCAGTTTCTTTTTTTCCTCTTTATCTTCAGTAATAAAATCTTTAAAATATACTTGTCTTGTACTTAAGTCAGAATATAAATTCATTACCTGTATTCCTTCGAATCTCGTTTGAAAGCTCCGGCAATATTTACCGTGCACTTCCCGTGTCCTCAACAACGGCAAAATTACACGTCTATCCTCATTCATAAGGCTTACTTCCCCGCACAAGAGGTCGATTTTTGCGTCCCTCTGGCGTAAAAATTCCATGCCCAGGATGCAAGCAACACCTAATCCCTTAACTACTAGGAACGAGCTTTTCATTGCTTCATTTCCTACCGTAAACTCGACTTGCACCTGGTGCTTTATGATATGAGATTGTGCACCTATTGCACCTGTTACACGACAATTCTTCACTGGCAATACTGGTATTCTATTATTTTGACTCAAGTACTTGTAAAAATTTGCACTCATGACATTGGTTGACGCACCGGTATCGACTATTATCTGTATTGGTGCTCCATACATATCTGCTTGCAATATAGCCTGCACAACACTTTTGTCGGTTCGGTTACATGTCTGCGGTATGTCTACAAGTTCCTTTTCTATTTTTGTTCCTTCATTGTACCTCAGCATACAAAGTTTATGGCTGTCATCCGTGAATGTGCCCTCACTACACCATCCTGCAGCCAACAACGGAGAGCGTATTGTGGCTGTCTTTAGTTTAACGGATGAGCATTAGTGGGTTGACAGTTGTCTGTCACTTCCACTAACCTCACATTGTGATTCTGGTTGTTGTTGTTGCTACTGTTGGGTTGGCCACCCTGCCTCCCCGATGGTGTATTTTGATATTGTGTATGGCTCTGGTTTTGCGGTGGTCGGTTGTAACTTCCTGACATGTTCTGTGATGGACCTGGGTTGGCGTTCCATTGTGGCGCTGTGTTTTGTTGCCACTGTGGTGTCGGTTCGTTACGACCACGCCACTGGTTTCGGTTGTTCCGCCATTGCGGATTGCCGTTACCATTATATCCATTACTCATGCGTCCATCATGATGTCTCTTTCGATTTTCACGATTGTAACCGTTGCCGTTATAACCATTGCCATTGTTTGTGCCTTGATTCTGTTGCCGGTGCTCTTGCCTATTCCCGTTACCATTTGGTACTAAGTTACTACCATTACTGTGGCTGCTATTGTAATCGGCTTTGTGTTGATTATAGCCTGCATGGTTCCACTTGTTTTCGGTTTTCATATCTTCGATCAATAGGTCAACAGAATCCACTATTTCCATGAATTGTTCTATATCGTATTCCGGCACATTGATGAAATATCTTTTAATTTCACTGGGCAACTTCATTTTTATTAATCTGATTATGTCACGATCGGACATTGGCTCGTCCCAGTACCTGGTTTTGTTTATATACTTTTCGAAATATTTGCGTAACGTTCCCATCTTAGGATTGTACATTTCTGGACTGTACAACTCCTTTCGTAGTCTTTCTTGGACGCTATCGGACCAGAATTTTTGCAAGAATGCACCTTCAAACTGTTGCATCGTTAGACATTTTTCGGACACGTCGGTGGCCCACAGTGCCGCGTCACCTTGAATAAAGGAGACCACGAACTGTATTCTTTGTCTTTCCGTCCATGTCCTAGGAAACACATTTCTGAAGCTCTTAATAAATACAACAGGGTGGACATTTCGTTTTTCGCTATTGAAAGGTTGGAATGTCCTGTGTTTTATTACATTGTCCTCTGTTTTGCACGTCTGATTGCTACATTCTGGGACATTCATCATTTCGTGCTGTACGCTGCACGGTATCGCGTGTTGTTCGTGCTCATAATTCGCATTAGGTTGCGGTTGCGCACTCGCACCCTGCCTACCGTCAGCGTTATTACAGTAATCAGTACGCGGAGTCGGATTCATGATCTGTCCGCCACTGTTTACATTGCTTTCCAACGCAGACAGTCTCCGCGCGACCTCCTGTTGCCAATTTGGCAACTCCGCAGTCACACGGGACTTAATCTGTGTTAATTTGGCATGTAGTGCGGCAGCGCTGGCGTCAATATTTACACTCGCGGCCGCAGTCGCTTGTTCTACAGCTGTTTTTACGTCGCTTTCAATCTTTGCAGATATCTCGCGATCCTTTACTTCTAGCCATTCATTTAATTCTTTTTCTACTTTTTGAGCTTGCACTTCCAAATATGCGTCAATACTTTTCCGTGCATCTATCTCCACATTATCCACGCGGTTGGTTAAAGTCTGGACATTGTCTTCAAGCCTAGCCTGCGATATCTGTAATTTTTGCATCTCTCCGGCTAAGCTTTGCACAAGATCGGGGATTTCTTTGTAAGCGTCCCGCATCTCGGCTAGTTCGGTTTGGATCCTATCTAGTTTCGCTTCATTGCGCTGCTCTTGCTCACGTAGCATCTGAGCCAGTTTTTCGTCTCTTTGTTTTTCCCTCTGTTCTGACATTCTTTCCTTTTCCCTTTCTTTCAGTTCTCTTTGTTGCTCTTGCTCATGGAGCATCTGAGCCAGTTTCTGATCTCTTTCCCTATCTCTTTCTTCTAACCTGCGCAGAAATTCTGCAAATGGGTCTGCAATCGGTGAGCATACTGGTGCCCCGCTTAATCTAGCACTCGATTGGCCCCCCTGCCCAGGCAGTGGAGTTGTTACTCTATTCCCATTCTGCTGTGGAGCGTCATTCACCGTCCACAGATCCTCGCCCCCCGCTCCGGAAATTATGTCATCCGAGGCGGTGGCTTGGGATTCGTTTACGTATTGCAAATGATCCTCACTTTCCACATTAACAGAATTTTGTTCTTCTGGTACGGATACTTTAGGTTGTCCTATCTTACCCATACTAAATTCACTTTAAGCCACTGACAAATCTTTAACACTGATACACACACGATTAATCATCCCCTCCAAAAATAAACATTAAATACACAAAACGAATAATCATCCCCTCCAAAAATAAACACATAATAATACACAAAACACCGAAGGTATCTCATGTGCACATGGGTTCGATATTCCGCGCAGAGCTACACAGGATGCTTGCACAATAGGCCTTACCTTACTTATTTTTCTTTCTCGCAATCCTTTTTCTTTTCTACACTTTTTCCTCTCCAGATCTCCTCAGGGTGTGGTTTAGTTGTTGTACATGTAAAAGAATTCATACAAGCATTAATATTTTACAACAATTAGACACATACATAATTACATTCATTACAATAGAATCATATTAATCGGGCCCCACGTTGGGCGCCAATCTCGCGTCCGTCGGCCGTCGTAATTTAATATATATGTTATTATTATTATTATTATTATTATTTTTTGATTGTTGCCGACTTACGTGGTGGGCCTTAATAAAAATGATATTTAAGTTGAACAATGTAATAAACTTTTCATATAAATTTCCTCGGCTAGTCAGTTGACGTTAAAGCAAAAGATCTTTAGTTATTAATTACAATTGCGGCCCACACACGCGCGAGAGTATTTTTCTTACCTCCGTTAACCATTGTATTGTAGTCAGAGTCCTGGCTCTGGGTCTCGGCTATGCTACTGAAAATAAGAATCTTAAAGCTAAGTATTTCTGCAACTTCGTGCGGCTGTGGAGAAAAATTAATATTATGCTAATAGCGGGCGAGTTTTCCGCTGCCGCTAATTTTCCATAAGTTAATATCGCCACGTAATGGCGTCGTTGGCTGCATCGGCCGCTGCGATTGTTGAGCTGTAAATTACTTGAATGCAGGTTAATTCAAGGAAGGCGGACATGAAATCGGGTTCACCTCTTACAAATTAAAAGTGCACAATAATATTGAATAGTTATATTATATGTTTAACTCATACAAATATGCTTACATTTGTCAGCACACACAAGATGTCCCTCTAGACACATTCAAGACAAGCGAAGAAGTAAGGTCGACTAAAAAATTAACAAAAGAGTGTAACTGGGCGTCTCTTTAGATCATTCTGTCATAAATTATTTCTTTGCAATCTAAACCTACACAGAGAAATTATTATTTTAAGGCTACATGAGAAAAAAAATCTCTTACAAATTATGAATGTCTTCTTTATAAATATGGTCTTTTCGTAATATGGCACTGGGGACGCTATAAGGGATAGTCGATACTACACCTGAGTCAGTGGCGCCAGACAGAACAGTCTACTAACTCAATGGCGTCACGGCTCAGTAACTTATTTGCTATTTCTTCAAATCGGAAACCTTGTTATTCCGTTCACAGAGCCACCGCCCAATGCAATCTGACTTCTACTTTGTGCTACCCATAGTTGCTTCACAAAGTGAAAGATAAAGACTGGGCGTGATGGAAGCTCATAAAGTAGTAAGACTTCTTCACACAGTGAAAGTAAAATTATATTCTACTACAATTTCAAAACAACGATTTCAAATATTTACCGAAAATTGCGAAAAAAATATAAAATAAAAATATCGGCACTCGATATCGCCATTCGATACCTATTTATCGGGGAAAGATATATCGCCGACGTACTTCGATATTACTTATCGATAAATCGATATGTAAACAGCCTTTGTCCCAAGTTTTGGCGTGCCCATTGTTACCAGAGCAAATGTTTGTGCAATGACTAACTGTACTATAATCGGTGGAGTCATCCCCATACACCATCTTCAATCTCTTGTGAAGGTTTGTCATCGTCTCGTTCTCACATCGCAGCACATTGCTTCAAGTTGCAACTTTCTGTGCGCACTAGGCGCCTGCGGCCGTTGCACGCAGAGTAAAGAAGGCGCATGTACCGGGGGCAAAGCCACGCATGGCTGATTTGTAAGTACGTGCTACCATTCGCAATTGCAGGAGTGTCCCCATCTCAAGTGGGGAGACACGTGCATGGGGATGTTCCGATACCATCAAAGTAACGATACCTATTCAGAATAGTTGTTCTCAAGTCGTCTTGGGATGTTACTGATATCAGTACTCCAAAACTGTCAGTGTCTACTCATATCGATACATTCTTTTACATTTTTCATTCAAAAGGAAGTAATGATCAGTATATATGATACTTTATCTGACTGCTTGTTTTATGTAATCTAATAAAACACACTAAATACTTTTATGCCTTTATTAAAGGTAATCCTTAAACAAAAAAAGTCACGTTTTGGAAGGTTTTCCAAAACAGCAATCTCTGTAAATATTTAGGAGACAACTTACTTCTGTTTAGAATAATAGCTGCACAAGCTTTTGAAAATAAACACGCACTACGCACGGATGTCGCAAGGACTGTAAGATAACGTTGAGCATATTTGCACAAACACGTAAAAATTACTTTCATATCTTCGCATTCTGCAGAAGGGTTGCTTTTTAAAGAGCTTACAGCGTCTGACAAATAAAGAGATACTTGAAACCTCCTGGCAGATTAAAACTGGGTGCCGGACCGAGACTCGAACTCGGGACCTTTGCCTTTCGCGGGCAAGTGCTCTACCAACTGAGCTACCCAAGCACGACTCACGCCCCGCGAAAGGCAAAGGTCCCGAGTTCGAGTCTCGGTCCGGCTCACAGTTTTAATGTGCCAGGAAGTTTCATATCAGCGCACACTCCGCTGTAGAGTGAAAATTTCATTCTAAAGAGATACTTGGTCACTCTGGTGTGTTTCCCTTTTCTTTTTGCGCCACGCGCTAGCTGTCTATTCCCGTGTTACAGTGAACGAAGCAGATCTTCCTTCAGTACACCTGGGCTACTTTGTTGTTCATAAACTTTACTTTTAACTTTTCGTATCGCTCGTTCACATACTGCTAGAGCTTCAAAATGCATTTTTTAAACCTTGGATCCAAAAGAGTAGCTACTGCTGGACTATCTTTTAATTGAAAGTACCAATACCTTTTCTTCACCTCTCTTCATACAACACCTTTGCATTCTATGACTATTGGTGAGACTGGGATGATACTGTAGACGGATAGTTAATCACAGGTATAATTTTGGATATTGTAACATACTTTTGTCCAGGCACTTATCTTGTGACACTTTCAAAATGCTTTAATAAAGCTCCAACCTTGATTGAGTATTTCCATGTCTACAGCAGTTAGCCTATCAAAGGATATCAAACGAGAATTATTATTACACACCTTTTATTTGTTTTATCGGTATGAGATTGTGTTGTTTTCTTTCTACAACCGTTCTGTGAATGCTGGTGAGCATACACTCATTGGACGTAAAGCCACAAAACTTCACAGTTTTAAAACATTGCTTGCGCTTTGTCGTGGTGTCACTTATTTTAGTAAATTATGTCCGTACTTTAGATTTCGGCAGCGCCATGACAAAATAAAAGCTGACAATCTTTTGACAAGACGTACGTACTGCACGAGTGCATATCACTACGAACAATACGGCCTACGAACAGATGAACAGTCCCGTCGGTAGCTTGGTAGGGTGGAGGGGGGCGGGGTGGAGGGGGTGGGGCGTGCAAGGCAGAGTCATAAACACAAGCAAACATTCATGATTCGACACAAGTACTTTTTTTCGAATCCTTGAAAATTTCGAAGCACTGATTCGATTCTAAAAGTACTTCGTATAGACACAAAAGTATCGCGTATTTACTTATCTCTTATTGTCTCTGCAAAAGAGATTACTTAAAAATCAGTCATGCGACCCATCCTAGGATATTGGTTAAAAGTGTGAGGGACCCATACCAGTTAGGACTAACACGGGGTATTGAACGTATAAAGTGAAGGGCAGCACGAATCTGTTTAATCAAAAATGGTTCAAATGGCTCTGAGCACTATGGGACTCAACAGCTGAGGTCATCAGTCCCCTAGACCTTAGAACTACTTAAACCTAACTAACCTAAGGACATGCCCGAGGCAGGATTCGAACCTGCGACCGTAGCAGTCGCGCGGTTCCGGACTGAAGCGCCTAGAACCGTCTCACAGAGCTACTGAAGGGACTGAAATGGCAGACTCTTGAAGGCAAACGTAAACTATCACGAGAAAGTCTATTAACATAGTTTCAAGAATCGGCTTTAAATGATTACCGCAGGTATATACTATTACCCCCTACGTATCGCTCACCTGGGGATCGTGAGGATAAGATTAGAGCTGCACGCACAGAGGCCTTCAAACAGTCGTTCTTCCCACTTTCCAAACGTGAATGGAATAGAAAGAAACCCTAAAAACTGGCGTAGTGGGACGTGCCCTCTGCCATGCGCGTCACGGTGGTTTGCAGAGTATACGAGTAGACAGATGTATCGGAACACCCCTACACGCGTAACAGTCGTGCGCCTGTTCTCGGGACTCTCCGTTTGCTGCTTCGTTGTACGGCGCCCCGCTGGTAAAAGATTCAGTTTTTCTCACGCATTCAAATTTGCCTTTGCGTCAGTATTTTGGCCGAGTTGTCTAACGGGAAACATACAAAATTTGAACAGTATTGTCATGTATTTCCTTTGTCCTGGCTGGTTAATTCCGTGGATTATAAAGACGAATTGAAGCTTATTAACCGTCTACAGTTCCTCATAAATGAAAAACGAGTGAATTACTTTTGATGTCTCATCTAATCCAATTCGACTACTTAAGCTGGTTTTTGTATTATTCATTCCGTTCAAATGCTCTTCCAAGTGTTTTTTTATACCAGTCTTCGATCATAATACCAATTCTTTAGACGATGACCGGTTTCAGTCCATAGTGACCATCCTCAGATCTTTTTTACACCATGTCCTAAAGTGATAAGGCCATGGTGTAAAAAAGATCTGAGGATGGTTATTACGGACTGAAACCGGTCATCGTCTAAAGAATTGATATTGTGATCAAAGACTGGAATAAAAAACATTTGACAGTATTGGATCGCTGTTTGTATACGCGACTATGTCGCAGTTGGTGAGCTCTTCCAAGTCCTTTGCCGTCTCTGACAGATTTACAATGTTAAAGTTTTAATTTCTTCTACGAACTTAATTTTCCAGATGTCTTCTAGATTTCCTTTGTTGGTTGCTATATATATATATATATATATATATATATATATATATATATAAACAAAGATGCTGTGACTTACCAAACGAAGCGCTGGCAGGTCGATACACACACAAACTAACACAAGCAAACACACAAAATTCAAGCTTTCGCAACAAACTGTTGCCTCATCAGGAAAGAGGGAAGGAGAGGGAAAGACGAAAGGATGTGGGTTTTAAGGGAGATGGTAAGGAGTCATTCCAATCCCGGGAGCGGAAGGACTTACCTTAGGGGGCAAAAAGGACAGGTATACACTCGCACACACACACATATCCATCCACACATATACAGACACAAGCAGACATATTTAAAGAAAAAAACCCACATCCTTTCGTCTTTCCCTCTCCTTCCCTCTTTCCTGATGAGGCAACAGTTTGTTGCGAAAGCTTGAATTTTGTGTGTTTGTTTGTGTTAGTTTGTGTGTCTATCGACCTGCCAGCGCTTCGTTTGGTAAGTCACAGCATCTTTGTTTTTAGATATATTTTTCCCACGTGGAATGTTTCCCTCTATTATATTCATATCATTAATTTGAAGCCAACAATTACGTTTGTTATTGTCACCCTTGCATTTCGAAATCTTTTCTGTCGTCTTATTTTCTCTTGGTCTTTAAATATGTCTGCTTGTGTCTGTATATGTGTGGATGGATATGTGTGTGTTTGCGAGTGTATGCCTGTCCTTTTTTCCCCCTAAGGTAAGTCTTTCCGCTCCCGGGATTGGAATGACTCCTTACCCTCTCCCTTAAACCCCACATCCTTTCGTCTTTCCCTCTCCTTCCCTCTTTCCTGATGAGGCAACAGTTTGTTGCGAAACCTTGAATTTTGTGTGTTTGTTTGTGCTAGTTTGTGTGTCTATCGACCTGCCAGCGCTTCGTTTGGTAAGTCACAGCATCTTTGTTTTTAGATATATTTTTCCCACGTGGAATGTTTCCCTCTATTATATATATATAGGATCAGTATTGCCTCACGTGTCCTCACATATCAACGGAACCTAAACTTATCATCCTCCTGGTCGAATTCTAACAGTCTTTGCGTTTTTCTGTAGGTAAATCGTGTTAGTATTTTGTGATCATGATTTTATGAACTGTAGATTTGTTAATACACCTTTATCACTTTTGGTTGAGATATGGATGTCATATTTGGCAGGATAGGAGTTCAAATCCCTACTCGTCCAACTAGTTGATACAGTTTTCAAGGGTATGTCGAGTACTTTCCGAGTAATGTATTTTGTAATAAACTGGCTTATGGCTCGTCAGGTCCAACAGCCAACTACTCTGTACTGAATCAGCTATTCGTGACCACTTTCGTTGCAGTCACGTCCCAACCCCCATTGGGACTCAATTCCATGATATCAGCTTTCTGAGGCGACGGACGCCTGCATTGTGATGGTTAGCGAACGATGGGCAATAAGTGACTTCACAATCGGTACGCGCTGGTACTGACAACTCGCAACCGTCGACCGCGCTTTTGCGAAAAGACCTCAGGCACACGGAAGCAACTTTTAAAGAAGGGCAGACCTTTTATGGGAAGTCATAAACCTGAAGTGTAAGTCAAAACTACACTACTGGCAATTAAAATTGCAACACCAAGAAGAAATGCAGATAATAAACTGGTATTCATTGGACAAATATATTATACTAGAACTGACATGTGCTTACATTTTCACGCAATTTGGGTGCATAGATCCTGAGAAATCAGTACCCAGAACAACCACTTCTGGCTGTAATAACGGCCTTGATACGCCTGGGCATTGATTCAAACAGAGCTTGGATGGCGTCTACAGGTACAGCTGCCCATGCAGCTTCAACACGATACCACAGTTCATCAAAACTAGTGACTGGCGTATTGTGACGAGCCAGTTGCTCGGCCACCATTGACCAGACGTTTTCAATTGGTGAGAGATCTGGAGAATATGCTGGCCAGGGCAGCAGTTGAACATTTTCGGTATCCAGAAAGGCCCGTACAGGACCTGCAACATGCGGTCGTGCATTATCCTGCTGAAATATAGGGTTTCGCAGGGATCGAATGTAGGGTAGAGCCACGGGTCGTAACACATCTGAAATGTAGCGTCCACTGATCAAAGTGCCGCCAATGCGAACAAGAGGTGACAGAGGCGTGTAACCAATGGAACCCCATACCATCACACCAGGTGATACGCCAGTATGGCGATGACGAATACACGCTTCCAATGTACGTTCACCGCGATGTCGCCAAACACGGATGCGACCATCATGATGCTGTAAACAGATCCTGGATTCATCAGAAAAAATGACGTTTTGCCATTCGTGCACCCAGGTTCGTTGTTGAGTACACCATCGCAGGCACTCCTGCCTGTGATGCAGCGTCAAGGGTAACCGCAGCCATGCTGCTCCAAACGTCGTCGAACTGTTCGTGCAGATGGTTGTTGTCTTGCAAACGTCCCCATCTGTTGACTCAGGGATCGAGACGTGGCTACACAATCCGTTACAGCCATGCCGATAAGATGCCTGTCATCTAGACTGCTAGTGATACTAGGCCGTTGGGATCCAGTACGGCGTTCCGTATTACCCTCCTGAACACACCGATTCCATATTCTGCTAACAGTAATTGCATCTCGACCAACGCGAGCAGCAATGTTGCGATGCGATAAACCGCAATCGCGATAGGCTACAATCCGACCTTTGTCAAAGTCGGAAACGTGATGGTACGCATTTCTCCTCCTTACACGAGGCGTCATAACAACGTTTCACCAGGCAACGCCGGTCAACTGCTGTTTGTGTATGAGAAATCGGTTGAAAACTTTCCTCATGTCAACACGTTGTAGGTGTCGCCACCGGCGCCAGCCTTGTGTGAATGCTCTGAAAAGCTAATCATTTTCACATGACAGCATCTTCTTCCTGTTGGTTAAATTTCACGTCTGTAGCACGTCATCTTCGTGGATCAGCAATTTTAATGGCCAGTAGTGTATATAGAATTTATATACTTATTAAACAGGCCCCTAGGAACAGTACATTTTACATCTACGTCTGCATCTGTACTCTTTGAGTCACCTTATGCTGTGTAGTGGAGTGTACTTTGTGCACCACAATCACTTACTCTCATTCCTGTACCAGTCGTGACTGGTCCGTAGGAAGAACGATTGCTGGTAGTCACCATATAGTTCGTATCTAATTTAACCTTCAGTGGTTTTTTTTCGCGACATTTACGTAGAAGGGAGAAATACAGTGTGAGCCGTGCCGGCTTTCGTCCTACCGATTCTCCTTCAGAGATCGTACCCTATCGGCGCTCGTGTGCGGTCGCGAGGTGGCACGCTCGGGGAGGGGTGATCGACTGAGCGAACGTGCGGAGTGAGAGGCAGTTGGTAAGAGCGTGTGGTTGGTTGTGGACACGAGGGGCAGCCTTGGCGGCGAATACTGTTGCTATGAAAACGTCCGTTCGGGTCGGCGCCGGCTGTATTGGGTGCGTTTTGGGATGGACTGTATAGCGAAGAAGTTTGGTGGTCGTCAGCCGGTTATACGAGGGCTATTCGGAAAGTGAGGAACGATCGGTTGTGAAATGGAAACCACTATGAAAATCCGAGGAGGCTTTGCACAGACGTTTTGGGCAGTGTGTCTCGTATCCCGGTCTATCGCATCAAGACACTCTTTTCAGTTATGAGTGCACAGTGAGCGAGTAAAGGTGTCTAGAACAACATGGCCTCCTGCTAAATAAGAGGGGCCTGCTGAGAGGCTTCGCCTTAATGAATGCAGCCCGCCTAACACAACTGCCACTCACTTCCTTCTTCACGGCAGTTCTCAGCCGCACTCTGCAGGGGCAGTGAAATCGCTCCTACAGCCTTTTCGATGGAAAGTGTTCGATCATCCACAACACAGCCCTAATTGGCTCGTCCTGAGTATCATCTCTGTTCACATGAAACGCTGGATACGAAGACAACACTTGGGCGCAGGCTGCGCGCTATAGACCAGCGTAGTGAATTATCGGAAAGCACAGGCGGCTGCCTTCTATGACGATTGTGGTGGAAATTTGGTATAACGTTCCGACAAATGTCTAAGTCGGAGCGGCGACTATGTAGAGAAGTACCTGGAAGGTGTACCTAAATGTGCACAGAAAACAGTTTTGATTTTCACTGTGGTTTCCACTTCGCGACCGATTGTTTCTTACTTTCCGGACAACCCTCATATGTTCTTGGGGGTCCTCATTCGTGACCTACCTTTCCGATGCTGTTGTTTTGCAGTGATATCACTTTATCACGTAACTTGAGTCATTTGTTGGAGACATTTTCCGTCCGCGGTGTTGCAAGCGTGATGAACCAGAGACATTACTGGTTGATTCTCAACCACGAAACTCTGTTCACAATTTATCTTGTGGTTCACCGCTACGAAACTCGTTGTACCATTCTGACAGTAGTAATTCGTGTTGGCGTCTGATTACATAGGTATTCTGGTTTAGCATATTAAACCTTGGAAATTACTGTGTAATATTTCTTAATCTTAGTGTTTAGTCTTTTTCAGAAAGAACAGACCGATGCACCAACGTTTGGTCATTCTGCCAGATCTTTTTGCGGAGTCTTGAGTGTTTGGGTCCATCAAGGACGTATAATTATTGTAAGCCTAATTTATCATTTTATGCCTTTCCTTAGGGCAATCTTATGTTAGTGTGATCTGAAATGTTTGTTTAAAATACCTGCGGTTTGAGCATAATTTGGTTATTGCTAGGAGACATTGACAATTTTTTAATGTGTTTTGGTACTAATTTGATGTTTTGTCTAATATAGTTCTAAGTGCACTGCCTTGGGTTTATTAGGATAGAATTATTTATTTAAGGGCTTTAAGCCGTAGCGTATTATTTAGCGTATTGGGACGCCCGATTTATTAGATCGTTATTTGTTACCATTTGTTGTATCTCTGAGCGTGGGTTGTGGGTTTTACTTACTCCTTATTTACTACACTCTAACGCTCCGCTTACGCTCCACGTACAACCAGTAACAGTTGCCTGTTTTGAAGTTAATCATGTTTGCGGGAGCGTATGTGAGACAAAGTCGGTCCGAGACTCGTATAGCTCACATTATTTGCCTGGCCGACGGTGGTCGAACTGGACAACTGACCGTTGTCCAAGATGACTGTTGTGTCCGACGTTCGTGTCTGTACCTGCTTGGCGCCTGGAGCTCAGATATATTTATAAGTGTCGTTCTCCAGTCAGAGGTTCACAAACTTAAAATGAACTTACGTATATGTAATTATTGCCTGTTCTTTTCAGGCGTTAGCTAAGTTATGTTTCAGATGAATGACTTGAACACAGGTTAGCAACAGCAAGGAAACAATTTCTGGAAAAGAGCAATTTGTTAACGTGGAATAAAAATTTGTTTCTAAGTCTTTTCTCGAGGTATTTAGCTGGAAGTGAAATGTGAACGATATACGATTTAGTTAAGAAGAAGATAGAAGTGTCTGAAATGTGCTGCTACAGAAGGATGCAGAAGATTACATGGGTTGATCGAATAACTAATGAGAAGCCACTGAATCGAATGAGAAACAAAAAATTTATTACACAACTTGAGTAAAAGGAGCAGTAGGTTGATAAGGCACATCCTGATGCGTCATGGATTGTTCGGTTTGGTAATGGAAGCTTGAGAGGTAAAAATTGTAGAGGGGGACCAAGGCTTAAACACAGTAAGCAGGTTCAAATGGGTAGCGGTTGCAGTAGTTATGTAAAGATAGAGTAGATGAAGAGGCTTTCACAGGACCGACTAGCGCGGAGAGATGCATCAGAACGTCATCTGAATGAATAGCACCACAACAACAACAGCAACAACAAGAACAAGAAAGCGTACTGATACGTTTGTACAGATGTCCTAAAAACTGAGCCCACTGAAATTTGCGGCCAGTGAAATTTGCGGCCAACAAGGGGTCGAAGAAGGGTCCACTAATCCCCCTGCCCGGCAGGTAGAAGAGCTGAGAGGTGCTACCTGCAGGTCTACGAGCTCGCATTTTCAAGCCATACTGTACAGCACGCTGCGAACTGAAAAGTTCCACGTTGATGTTCGAGTGGGGAAAGCACCTTCGCATCCTTGGTTTTAAACATTCCTCTGTAGTGGCTTGCTTTCTGTCTTGAACAGTGCCACGTCACAGTCCCATCTTGATTCGTTCTCTTCACTATGTAAGAATAACCGTCGTAGTGGCACATCGCGAATCGTCGTCGTAACTTCTGTATCGGAATTGATGTTGTTGTTGTGGTCTTCAGTCCTGAGACTGGTTTGATGCTACTCTGATGATACTCCATGCTACTTTATCCTGTGCAAGGTTCTTCATCTCCCAGTACCTACTGCAACCTACATCCTTCTGAATCTGTTTAGTGTATTCATCTCTTGGTCTCCCTCTACGATTTTTATCCTCCACGCTGCCCTCCAATACTAAATTGGTGATCCTTTGATGCCTCAGAACATGTCCTACCAACCGGTCCCTTCTTCTTGTCAAGTTGTGCCACAAACTTCTCTTCTCCCCAATACTATTCAACACCTCCTCATTAGTTAAATGATCTACCCATCTAATCTTCAGCACTCTTCTGTAGCACCACATTTGAAAACTTCTATTCTCTTCTTGTCTAAACCATTTATCGTCCATGTTTCACTACCATACATGGCTACACTCCACACAAATACTTTCAGAAATAACTTCCTGACACTTAAATCAATACTCGATGTTAAGAAATTTCTCTTCTTCAGAAACGCTTTCCTTGCCATTGCCAGTCTACATTTGATGTCCTCTCTACTTCGACCATCATCAGTTATTTTGCTCCCCAAATAGCAAAACTCCTTTACTGCTTTAAGTGTCTCATTTCCTAATCTAATTCCCTCAGCATCACCCGTCTTAATTCGGCTACATTCTATTATCCTCGTTTTGCTTTTGTTGATGTTTATCTTATACCCTCCTTTCATGACACTGTCCATTCCGTTCAACTGCTCTTCCAAGTCCTTAGCTGTCTCTGACAGAATTACAATGTCATCGGCGAACTTCAAAGTTTTTATTTCTTCTCCCTGGATTTTAATACCTACTCCGAATTTTTCTTTTGTTTCCTTCACTGCTTGCTCAATATACAGATTGAATAACATCGGGGATAGGCTACAACCCTGTCTCACTCCCTTTCCAACCACTGCTTAACTTTCATGGCCTTCGACTCTTATAACTGCCATCTGGTTTCTGTGCCAATTGTAAATAGCTTTTCGCTCCCTGTATTTTACCCCTGCCACCTTTAGAATTTGAAAGTGAGTATTCCAGTCACCATTGTCAAAAGCTTTTTCTAAGTCTACAAATGCTAGAAATGTAGGTTTGCGTTTCCTAAATCTAGCTTCTAAGATAAGCCGTAGGATCAGTATTGCCTCACGTGTTCCAATATTTCTACCAAATCCAAACTGATCTTCCCCGAGGTCGGCTTCTACCAGTTTTTCCATTCGTCTGTAAAGAATTCGCGCTAGTATTTTGCAGCTGTGACTTATTAAACTGATTGTTCGGAAATTTTCACATGTGTCAGCACCTGCTTTCTTTGGGATTGGAATTATTGTATTCTTCTTGAAGCCTGAGGGTATTTCGCCTGTCTCATACATCTTGCTCACCATGGTGACAGAAATACACAAGTCGCACGACGCAACTCTACGATAGCCAGAGCGGTAGTAAGGCTGTTTGTTCAGAGAATAGGCTACTGGGGCAGAGGGGGTCTACAGGGGAGTAGGTAGTAATTGCGACGGTCCGGGCGCAGGTAAGACGTGACACAAAAGGATCAGGTAGGGCACAAATTGCAATGGGTGCAGTTTTCGTGGATCGTTTGTACAGGACCACCTGTACGTCAGTGTATGGCTCAGTGAGTATGACATTATACGGTGTTTCACCTTCAGGTTTGTGCACGAACTTCGGCTCAGGAGAGCGTCGCTAGAGGCTGCCCATCTTGCGTTTACCGTTAGAGTATCCTTGGACCCTGCGCGCGCTCCGGGCGCTTCCCCGGCCGTCGGTCCAGCGCGGATGACCCTTTCCGCGGGGGCGGATGCCTGCCACGTCCCGCCCTAAGTGGTCAAAGCGTCGCCGCCGCCGCCGCCGCCGCCGCCACGCACGTGCGCGCCTCATTACAATAGAGCAGGCGTGCGGGTGACGCAGCCGTGACACCCTGCCCTGCTCCACGTGTCTCGCCCTCCCTTGTTGTCGGACGTGTCCGAGCTGGGCCCCCAAAGGAGGCCATCGAACACTCCACTACTTCATTCACATATGAACGAAGTGCTCACTGCGTCAGTGGAACGTTACTGTCGTTGTTGTTGTGGTCTTCGGTCCGGAGACTGGTTTGATGCAGCTCTCCATACCACTCTATTAAGTGCAAACCTCTTCATCACCAAGTAACTACTCCAACCTACATCCTTCTGAATCTGCTTACAAGGGAACCTCCACATCGCACCCCCCTCAGATTTAATTATAAGTTGGCACAGTGGATAGGCATTGAAAAACTGAACACAGATCAATCGAGAAAACAGGAAGAAGTTGTGATGAACTACGAAAAAAATGAGCAAAATGTACAAACTGAGTAGTCCATGCGCAAGATAGACAACATAAAGGATACTGTGAGCTTAGGAGTGCCGTGGTCCCGTGGTTAGCGTGAGCAGCTGCCGAACTCGAGATCCTCGGTTCAAGTCTGCCCTCGAGTGAAAAGTTTGGTTTTTTTATTTTCGCAGAGTTATGATCTGTCCGTTCGTTCATTGACGTCTCTGTTCACTGTAATAAGTTTAGTGTCCGTGTTTTGCGACAGCACCGCAAAACCGTGCGATTAGTAGACGAAAGGACGTGCCTCTCCAATGGGAACCGAAAACGTTTGAACGCAAGGTCATAGGTCAACCGATTGCTCCACAGGAAAACACGTCTGATATATTCTATACGACACTGGTGACGGCATGTGCGTCACATGGCAAGAATATGTTGTCGACCCACCTAACTTGTACACTTGGCGAATGGGTAAAAATATTCTTCTACATTGCCCGATTTATGTTTTCTTGTGGATGTGATAATCACTCCCAAAAAAGTGATGAAAACACAAGAGTTTGTGGGATAATAATTATCTGAAAATAAAAGATCAAAGTTTTCCCTCGAGAGAAGACTAAGGACCTCTCGTTCCACAACTGCTCACGCTAACCACGGGACCACGGCAATCCTAAGCTTACAGTATCCTTTATGTTGCCTATCTTGCCAGTCTGTATATTTTGCTTATTTTTTTCATAGTTCCACACAATTTCTTCCTGTTTTCTCTATTGATCTGTGTTCAGTTTTTCAGGGCCTATCCACTGTGCCAACTTATAACTAAATCTGAGAGGGGTGCGATGGGGAGGTTCCCTTGTTAGTGTATTCATCTCTTAGTCTCCCTCTACGATTTGTACCCTCCCTGCTTCCCTCCAGTACTAAATTGGTGATCCCTTAATGCCTCAGAACGTGTCCTACCAATCGGTCCTTTATTTTAGTCAAGGTGCGCCACAAATTCCTCTTCTCCCCAGTTCTGTTCAGTACCTACTCATTAGTTACGTGATCTACTCATCTAAACTTCAGAATTCTTCTGTAGCACCACGTTTAGAAAGCATCTATACTCTTATTGTCTAAACTATATGTCGTCCATGTTTTACTTCCATACACGCCATACAAATACTTTCAGAAAGGACATCCTCACACTTAAATCTATACTCGATGTTAACAAATTTCTGTTCTTCAGAAACGCTTTCCTTGGCGCTTTCCTTGTTATAGCCAGTCTACATTTTATATCCTCTCTTCTTCGACCATCATCAGTTATTTCGCTTCCCAGATAGCGAAACTCATTTACTGCTTAAAGGGTCTCATTTACTAATCTAATTCCCTCAGCATCACCTGATTTAATTCGACTATATTCCGTTATCCACGTTTTGCTTTTGTTGATGTTCATCTTATATCCTCCTAATTGCCCGAGACTATATTTATGAGGTAATTCCACTTTTAGCTGACTACGGACTGTCCCCCCCCCCCCCCTCCCCCTCGACATTTTTGCGCGCTAACGCTTCCTGTGAGTTACCGCACAATTATCAGTCATTCCGTTTACTTTTGGGACGGTATCCGTGTCAGCGTCAATCCTCAGTCCGTCCTAGGATTTGTTTCTGTTATTTACGCTGTAAGTAGGCTGTTTAGGTTTTTGTATTGGTAACGCCAAGTAGCGCTCTGTATGAAAATCACTGGCTGTGCTGTGTGCAGTCTGTGGTTAGTTTGCATTGTTGTCAGCCATTGTAGTGTTGGGCAGCTGGATGTTAACAGCGCGTAATGTTGCGCAGTTGGAGGTGAGCCGCCAGCAGTGGTGGTTGTGGGAAAGTGAGATGGCGGAAATTTGAGAGCCGATGATCTGGACGTGTGTCCATCAGAGACAATACATTTGTAAGACTGGATGTCATGAACTGCTATGTATATTATGACTTTTGAACACTATTAAGGTAAATACATTGTTTGTTCTCTATCAAAATCTTTCTTTTGCTAACTGTGCCTATCAGTAGTTAGTGCCTTCAGTAGTTTGAATCTTCTATTTAGCTGCCAGTAGTGGCGCTCGCTGTATTGCAGTAGTTCGAGTAACGAAGATTTTTGTGAGGTAAGTGATCTGTGAAAGGTATAGTTTAATGTTAGTCAGGGCCATTCTTTTGTAGGGATTGTTGAAAGTCAGATTCCGTTGCTCTAAAAATACTGTGTGTCAGTTTAAGCACAGTCATGTATAATTTTTCTAAGGCGACGCTTCAACGCTATTTCACCTCTAGTAAAGACTTCTTACGGCAAAAAATGGCAAGTTGCACCGTAGTGCGGAATGCACGTTAAACTGCAGATTTTTCTGTGACTGATCAGGCATGTCGGTGGAAATGTTGAAAGAAGACATCTCCAACAGGACCTAGCGTAATGAAATACTGTTGTGATCAAATAAACTTTGGGTTGAAGACAGCTTTAGCTTTCAATGTGACATTTATTTGTGCTCAGGTTCAACTGCAGTTCTCTTGACTAAGCTCGATTCTGTGCAGGTCTTCCACCATTTCAGCGCAATTTTCTAGCGTTACGACTACCCCATAAACAACAGTATTATCCGAGAACAGAGTCACATAGCTTCCTATATTATTCAACAAATCGCATATAGTTCAAGGCAGCTAAGACACTTCTGAGAACGCACGTTTGGAGCACAGCATTGTACGGTAGCGAAACAAGGACTGTGGGACAACCGGAAGAGAAGGGAATCGAAGCATTTGAGATGTGCTGCTACAGACAAACGTAAATTAGATGAACTGATAAGGTAAGGAATGAGAAGGTTTTGTGCAGAATTGGAGAGGGAAGGAATATGGGAAAACTCTGACAGGAGAAGGGACAGGATGACAGGACATCGTTTAAGACGTCAAGGAATAGCCTCCATGTGACTAGAGGCAGCTGTAGAGGGTGAAAACTGTAGAGGAACACAGAGATTGGGTTACATTCACCAAGTTACTGAGGACGTAGGTTGCAAGTGCTACTCTAAGGTGAAGAGCTTGGCTCAGGAGAGCAATTCGTAGTGGGCAGCATCAAACCAGAAAGAAGACTGACGACTCAAAAACAAAAGAGAGAGAGAGAGAGAGAGACAGAGAGAGAGAAGAAAAAAGGCAGGTTAGGCGAAACACAGTCAAAATAAGTAAACACAGATTGAATCTGAACTCCAACGACAAAAGTTTGGAGGGTGTTAAGGGATATCTTCTGAATAGTTTGGTGTAAGAGACCAGTGGACCCTGATGGCTCGTTACACAATGACTTCATTTTCTTTGACTTCTTGCCCTTATTTATCTCTGTACAGTCTGCGCCCAGTATCTGAGAGCTTCGTGACCGTTACTCTGAAACTGCTGGATAGCCACTGCACATGTGCAGAAGTTGTAAGTAGGGTGTTTAGGTTTTCTTATTGGTAACGTCACGTAGCGCTCTGTATGAAAAATACTGGCTGTGCTGTGTGCAGTGTGTGGCTAGTTTGCATTGTTGTCTGCCATTGTAGTGTTGGGCTGTTGGGTGTTAACAGCGCGTAGCGTTGCGCAGTTGGAGGTGAGCCGCTAGCAGTGGTGGATGTGGGGGAGTGAGATGGCGGATTTTTGAGAGCAGGTGATCTGGACGTGTGTCCATCAGAAACAGTACATTTGTAAGACTGGATGTCATGAACTGATACATATATAATATGACTCTTGAACAATATCAAGGTAAATACATTGTTTGTTCTCTATCAAAATCTTTCTTTTGCTAACTGTGCCTATCAGTAGTTAGTGCCTTCAGTAGTTTGAATCTTTTATTTAGCTGGCAGTAGTGGCGCTCGCTGTATTGCAGTAGTTCGAGTAACGAAGATTTTTGTGAGGTAAGTGATTTGTGAAACGTATAGGTTAATGTTGGTCACAGTCATGTATAATTTTTCTAAGGGGACGTTTCATATGTCGACCCTTAGCCGAGGATACCTCACTGGAATTGTTACTTGTAGTTTGTGTAATTAGTGTAGCTTTTGTTTATTGCTAGCGCGTAATTGTAGAGAGAGTCTCCTTTGTAGTTGTAGTTTTTCATTGTTGTACAGTAAAACAGTTGTGGCATGCATATAGATTTGCACCAAGTATTTCGCAGCTGCGCTTGCAATTAACTAGATATTATTTTCAGTGCTATGTTAATGTGTTCTCTTATTATTGCTCTTCAAATTGTGCTTTTCTGTGTTATCGTGTGAAATATTGTGACAATAATGGCGTGTGAAAAAGTAACACTAGGCTCCAAAGTGAACTGAGAAATAATAGTGACGACGAGTGTAGCTTACCAGCACCACTGTGTAATGAATTAACAGACATTCGAAGTAGTAATTCGGTAATTGTGCATAGGGAATGGAGCGGGCGGCAAATAATGGTGTAGACAGTGAAACAAGTAGTGAACAGGGAAGTATTATCGATCGATCGGTCAGCAACAGCTCGCCTCAGGAATCCGATATGACAGAACACAATATTGCAAATACTGTAGACTCAGGTTTTGGGTCCTCACCGTTTTCTCAAATAAGTCAAGACACATTTTCTGCTCGTCAAAATGTGAATGTTGCCGGTGCAAATGCACTGCCGAAAAGCATAGAGGAACAGATTCCAGACACTAATACATTATTATTGCAATTAATGCAACAAATGAAACAAAATCAGAGACCAACACAGCAACAAATGGAACAAAATCAGAAACAAATTAAAGAAACACTTCAACAAACACGTGACGATTTAACTACTGAGTTACATAAAATCGAATCGAAATGTCAAAAAGTCTGTAATGACGCAAAAACACAAATTTGTGAGCATTTCCAACCTATTTTTTCGCGGCATGAAAATACATTACAGAATCACGAAGCAGCCATAAAAGAACTGCTAACTATTGTTTATGAAAATCATGAGACCTTGCAAGCTAAAATTGACTCAGTTGCATCTACCGATTCGGTTACACAACTTGCAAAAACTCAGGAAAACTTAAAGGACACATTAGATACGATTTCAACACAAATGGACACTCTGAAACTTGGTTCAGAAAAACACACTGAGGAAATAAGTACACTATCGGAGAAAGTAGCCGAACTTTCGGATCGGGTGGATGATGATCTGAATGACACAAGACCTGTAGCCTTCAATGACACAGAAGAGTACAAACAAATTAGGAAATTCGAACAAAATCAGAATCAAATTAACACGCAACACCAAAGAGAAATCCGGAAAGTACAAGATCAGTTGACACAGGTAATACAAGAATTACATACTTCAGAGGACACTCGCGCTCCAATACGGGAAGAGGGACACAGAAAAACGGAAAAGCCACAAAATAATAACACAGGGCACTTCGGAAATTATGAAAGAAATTGGCAAGGTACACCGAATTTTGAGATGGAACCGCCGAAACGACGTAATAATGACAGACATGCGACTCGACGACATGATGATTTTGACTATAAGCTGTTAATTACTACACGTGAATTCAAAACATTCAAGAATTCTGGCAACGACATTCATCCACAAGCGTGGCTTCTTCAATTCTCTCATTGTTTTCCTCCCAACTGGTCATTAGAGCACAGATTGGAATTTATGTGTGGCTATTTAGAGAATGAACCAGCTGTAAGAATGCAATCGGTCATTCACGATTGCCACAGTGAAGGAGAATTTTACCATGCCTTCCTCTCAGCATATTGGTCGCAAGCTACACAAGACCAAGTAAAACATAGCATCATAATGATGAAACATTTTGAACAATCTGAATTTTCCAGTCTTGTGAAATATTTTGAAGACATGTTGCACAAGATTCAGTACCTTTCAAACCCATACAGCCCCTCAGAACTCATCCGCATTTGCTTAATCAAATTGCCTGAACATTTACGACATATTATTTTGGCAGGACGTTGCAAAGACGACATTGAAGCTTTTCAGGGACTCTTACAAGAATTAGAAATTGACACTGACAATTGCGGAACGGGAAAACAGGAGCACAACAATTACAGGTCACATCCGTCACAATTCCGCGATGACAGAAATAATAAATGGACACGACAAGGCTATTCATACAACGTAAATCGTGAACAAAACAGACACCACCAATATGACAACCGTTGGCAGAGTGGTAATAATTACAGGGAAAGATCACCTCTCCGCGGTAATGACTATCACAGAAGCAATAAGCCATTCCAGTTCCATCCACAAAAAAACAAGTCCGCAGTTTTCTAGGTCTCGTAAATTTTTACAGTCGTTTTCTGAATATGCAAATTCTAGTTACACCAAAACTTTGTTCTCTCACTGGAAAAAATACTATTTGGAACTGGGACGAACAAGCACAGTTGGAATTCAGTTCTTTGAAAGAATCGCTACTTAACGCGCCAATACTAGCTCATCCAGATCTGTCACAAGATTTCTGCCTTAGCACGGATTCTTCTAAAGTCGGTCTTGGTGCCCATTTATTTCAAGAAGCCATAGAAAAGGACACTACTGTTCAGAAAACCATTGCTTTTGCTAGCCGAGTGCTACCAAAATCTGAAAAAAATTATTCCGTTACTGAATTAGAAGCTTTAGCCATCGTTTGGGCATTTAACAAATTCCGTTTCTTTCTTTCTGGCAAGCACGTAAAAGTATACAGTGATCATCGTGCATTACAATTTCTTATGTCTTCAAAATTAAATCATGACAGGTTAAAACGTTGGGCATTGTTTCTGCAAGAATTCCACTTTACAATAGTCTACATTCCCGGCAAGGAGAACATTGTTGCTGACGCACTGTCACGCGCACCGGCTGGGCTTGAGAAAAGTAACCCAGAAGGCAACCTCGAGAAAAATTTCAGTATTCTTTTCATTCAGAAAGTCGCCTTTGAAAACTTCATCACCACATCTTTAAAGGACATTGCTCATGAACAAGACAAAGATCCAATTTGGAAAGACATCAAAAGTAAATGGCATGAAAAGACACACACTCAGATTCGGCATTATTATCTGGTTAGAAACAACTTACTGTTCAAACGCTGCACTGTTGATGACAAGCTATGGGTACTTTGCATTCCAGACGATTTTGTTAATAAGCTCATTTGGTACATTCATTTCAGCTACGCACATTTTGGACCACCAAAATGTTATCATATTCTTCGAACGACTTATTTTAACAATATGGAAAAGAGAATTCAAAGAGTCTTGTCTATTTGTAAACTTTGTCAAAAGGTGAAACCATCTACTATCTCCCATCGTGCTCTGTTGTTTCCTATCATTCCTTCTAAATTAAAAGAATTTGCTGCTGTTGATCTCTTGGGACCGCTTGTCAGAACATCTAACGCATTTCCGTACGTTCTAGTCGCTGTTGAACTTACTTCAAAATTTGTTTCTTTCACACCGTTACGTAAAGCCACTGGACGGTCTGTATCCATTGCCTTTGTTAAAAATTTCTTACATGAAGTTGGACATGTTAGTAAAGTCATTTCAGATAACGGACCACAATTCAGATCTGCTGTTTGGTCACGTATGCTTCGGAATAATAAAATCAAACCTGTTTTTATTTCATTGTACTCACCACACTGTAACCCGTCTGAACGGATTATGAAAGAAATCAATAAGCTTTGCAGACTTTATTGTCACAGAAAGCATCAGCATTGGGACAGGTATTTACACTTATTTCAAAATGTGCTGAATGAAATGCCTCATGACTCCACTGCTTTACCACCTACTTTTGTACTGAACAATGAAGAACTACCGAACAGAATCAGAGAGCTTGTACCTTTTCCGAATACCCGTAAACTTCGACACAAAGACATAATTGATTTGGCTATTATAAATAAAAAATCTGCAGCAGACAAAAGGAGAAAACTACACGGTAAAGCAAATACAAAGAAATTATATATTGGTCAGAAAGTTCTCATTAAAGCTCATTCATTGTCACATAAGAAGAAACACTTGAGTCATAAATTCTTTCTGGTTTACAATGGACCTTACAGAATCTGACGTATACCACATGATAATTGCGTTGAAGTTGAAACTCTGCGTACTAGGAAGAGTAAAGATTTACACCACATTTCACATGTAAAACCGTTTCTTGAATGATAACTGCTTTTTAACTTAGTCTTTGCTATAAAATTTTCACTTCACGTTACTAGTACTCTTTGTCACACTTACAAACTGTTAACATGCAACAATGTTTGAAGTTAAATATCCAGTCAAGAACCAAGAGAACTTATTTAAACAGAAATTACGAATGCATTGTTATAGTGAACAGACGACACAGTGTTATTGTGTGTGTACATTCTTGTTTGTTAGTTGCACGGTTACGTGATGACTATAAGGCTTACACACTTAGAACATATACTGGCACTGCTAATGACATTTTCATGCAACATTTTGGTTTACTTGAAAAGACATTCTTTATTTGAAGTACTTTCTGTGGGATTAAACATGCCTTAGCATTTGGTTACTTTGACAACTATGCGATTATATACATTGTTGCTTTTGGGCTGTATCTGCTTTATATCTGCACAGTTTTTCTGAATTCTTCTGGAAAGTAAAACATGTTTTAGTAGTAACTTTTGTGGTATAGGTACAATGAGACAGCCTTTTCCGTAGCACAACAATACGTTACAGTGTAGTACTTTCTTGATACGGTACTGTACGTAATAGCTAAGATATCTATTCGCACAGCATGTCGCTTTTGTTTATTACGAGGTAAGTACATTGACTTCCACAGAACTTTGCTTACGGACGACGATGATTACGACACTTGGCACATTTTTTACCGTTAAGTAGTGACAGAGATTATCTTACAACAAGACGCACAGTTTAGCGCTACAGTACACGTATTTGAGTGACTGATTTTGTACTTAAAACATTTATTTTTAAAGATTATTTAATTACAATGATACAAAGGTTTTCTGTGATACATTTCATTCCATTGCTGTTATCTGTAACACATGAGGGTATAATTACATTAATCCTCGGGGGGTGGGGGGGGGGGGGTACACGCTTACTTTGTGTACCATGTGTTTGGCAAGCACAAGGAGCCCTAGCTAATATGGTATTTGCTTATACAACTTTACACATCGGTACCATATTTCTCTAACACATAAATTACACAGCTATCTGATCATTTAACAGAGAGAGACAAACATTTATTTTACTACATCAGTGACAGATGTTTACATAATTACAAAAAGAAAAAAATGGCTAAGAGCACTATGGGACTTAACATCTGTGGTCATCAGTCCCCTAGAACTTAGAACTACTTAAACCTAACTAACCTAAGGTCAACACACACATCCATGCCCGGGGCAGGATTCGAACCTGCGACCATAGCAGTGGCGCGGTTCCGGATTTACGTAATTACACCGTTGGATACCTCCACACTTACGAAATTGTATTTTATCTGTACTTTGTGAACTGTTCATATTTTTTCGGGACCATTGTGATACTATGTGAGCTTTGAATGATGTATTTGGTATGGGATCCTGATTTTTAAAGTACGTTTGAGGTAGATGACACTATTGAAATGAGCAGAGAATTTTTTTTTTTAGGTTTTGACATTATTGCAGAAAGCTACGACATTTTTGAGATTTGATTGAGGTGCTCTGATGTTATTGTTACGATGACTATGTGTATTATGCTGTTGAGGTATGTTTATGATCAATAAGCTGATGCTATATGAGGAACTTGGTTATGCTATGTATTTATTATGATGAAATATTGAAGTGTTGATGAATATGTATATAGTAATAAGGTAAGGAATAATGAGTAGTGGTTAGGCACTCTGATTTGAGAAAAAGGATGTTGGAAACCAAGAATCGTACTTTAAGAGTTATGAAATGTGTGTAAATGCGTGAATGTATCACAATGCCGATGAATATTTTTGGACACTATTATATTTATAGGATTTTGTTTCTACCGATTTGCAACGCAAATTCTCGACCTGTGAAATTTTTGTATGAGACTGTCACTGTAGTGCAAACTGGTGTCGTAAATATTTCGGTAAGAAAATTAAGTGACCACCTTCACGTAATGTGTCATGGGCACCCAGCTGCGCGACAGTCGCCTGGAAGAAAGCCATTAGTGTGTGCCTTTCAGAGGCACAGGCGGAAAAAAATAGGCCATTATCCTCGCTATTGACATTTCTTTGTAGAAAACGTCGCAAATACGACACGCTCAAACTTGAAAACATATGATTACACTGTGGAGCTCTTAATTTATGATATTTACTAAAATGCCTAATGAAATGATGAGAAGCATTTTTACATCTATTGCCTTTCTAGTTGAGAGATTGCTCAATTTGTTTAATATCTAGTTTCTGGCTGCACTGCAGCATTGGTTAATATAAAATTTAATAGCTGTACTAATATAGATATTTTATGCCTACAGATCCAGTGAATAAATAATTTTATGATCTACTTCCAAAAAAAAAAAAAAAAAAAAAAAAAAACGAAGGAACACAAAAAGACATTTCCCTTCAAAGGAATTGCATAGATAATTTTTGTCAATGACTTGGTAAATTTTTGATACAGTAAGTCAAGATGATGCATCACTCTAGCGTTAAGATGTGACATAGGTATTAGACATGGCCATCTTTACTGTAATATTTTTTCTGCTTGAGCTTTGTCGTAATTAGATATAAGTTATTACATTTGCTGCTGCTGTTTGCCAGGCATAGTGCTCTTTGTATTACTCTGTTAAGCCAGTTTTACTACTGATTTATTTTTCTTGTTGCTGCTCATTGCTTCATATTAGTTGTAATGTTGCATTTGCTTTCCTAATTCCTATATTGCTGCTTCTTTTGCCAATTGCATTTTTTGTCATTGCTGTTTGTATTAATTGTTTTCTACTGCTGCATTGCCTCGTTCCTTAGTTTATGCATCTGAGCTCAGTAGATTTAAGTTAGCTTAAGAGGGGATAGACTATATAAGAGAATGAGTTGCGATGAATTGAAAGAAATGCATCGAGAAGTTATACAAAAAAGTACAGAAAGCAGGTATAGATAAAACTTTTTGGAAATAATGAAGAACGAAGGAAGATCTCCGAGAAGTAAAGAAAGTTTTGTTTGCAAAATACTGCAGTAAAACAAACCCTGTCTTTTCCTTGTGTTATCCCACTATGTGTTTGTGTACCCTTGGGTATTTGTGTTCTTCCTGTCTTTATGTGTTTATCTGATGAGAGTTACGTTGTAGAATTTTTCTGATAATATGTTATTTACTTTGTAAAGATGTTTAGACATTATTTATTCTGTTTTGTTTTAATGCTCATGTGTGAAGTTGATGTTTCAAAAGTTATTCTGATCTTTTATGTATGTACTTATGTCATAATTCTTGTAACACTGATGTATATGTATTTCTATTCTTTTGTAAAGCCCCTATTACTACAAATGTTATCTGTATTGTTATGTTCCTTAATGATGTATTATGTACCTTTGTAATTGTATTCTTATGTTATAAAATTGTAATTGTCACCAGTTCATCAAAGTAAGTAACTTGTAAGTTACATTTCACTGCACACGTTTCTGTTGGTCATAGTATATGGACAATTGCGAGACGTAGGGACTGATAGTGTTTGCACGTTTGTTAATAATTCAGCAAGGGACTGGCTAACAGCATTGCTGGTTCTAAGGACAATTAAAAAGAACTTTGTGAGTGCACAAGTGGTGGTTTATGGACTTGCTATACTCCCCGCAAGACTCTGCAATGGTGATTGTGCACCTGCACAGTCGCAACAGATGGCTGCTGGCCGTCTCTAAATGGACTACAGTGGATCTGCATCTTTGATGGCCCACCAGTACCATTATTGCTACAAGGACTGCAGTGGGTCTGCACCTCTGGTGATCCACCAATACCATAATCTTTACCAGGACTACAGTGGGTCTGCTCTGTGATGACCTACCTATCAATATTCTTCAAAACTTTGCCTGACTCTGCTGTGGGTTTTCTCTGTTGTGGCCCATTACCTGTCTGCATGCCAAGAGTCAGCACTGTCTTTCAATTGGAAGGACAACACTACTTCGTCAAGACTACATGGAAATCCACTACTTCCGTGTGCATTTTCTTTTACTGCTCAGACATTGAGAAAAACACTGCTATTTTACTGTGATGAACAATCAGGACTGTCTTTATGGACTGTGAGAAAATTTTAGCTTTTGACCAACATTGTCTCAATAAGTGTGTGCATTTGATTTCTTTGTTATTGTAATTATAATTATGAAAAATTTTTCAAATCTGTATTGGCCATTGCCCAGAACAATTTGTAAAATTTTTTGTGGGGAGCATGGGGGCTATGTAAGTAGGCTGTTTAGGTTTTTTTATTGGTAACGCCACGTAGCGCTTTGTATGAAAATCACTGGCTGTGCTGTGTGCAGTGTGTGGCTAGTTTGCATTGTTGTCTGCCATTGTAGTGTTGGGCTGTTGGCTGTTAACAGCACGTAGCGCTGCGCAGTTGGAGGTAAACCGCCAGCAGTGGTGGATGTGGGGAAGTGAGATGGCGGATTTTTAAGAGTGGGTGATCTGGACGTGGGTCCATCAGAAACAGTACATTTGTAAGACTGGATGTCATGAACTGATATATATAATATGACTTTTGAACAATATTAAGGTAAATACATTGTCTGTTCTCTATCAAAATCTTTCTTTTGCTAACTGTGCCTATCAGCAGTTAGTGCCTTCAGTAGTTTGAATCTTTTATTTAGCTGGCAGTAGTGGCGCTCGCTGTATTGCAGTAGTTCGAGTAACGAAGATTTTTGTGAGGTAAGTGATTTGTGAAACGTATAGGTTAATGTTAGTCAGGGCCATTTTTTTGTACGGATTTTTGAAAGTCAGATTGCGTTGCGCTAAAAATATTGTGTGTCAGTTTAAGCACAGTCATGTATAATTGTTCAAATGGGACGTTTCAAAGTGTACAGATCTGCCCAAATACATTCGGCTGCCCTCAGTGTGCCACATGTGTCCGTTGTGAGTGCAGTACAAGTTCCACTTTCGTGTTCTTTTTCGGTATTTATATTACTAGTGCGGAGTGACTTCATACTGAATATGACGTCTATTATTACTTCAAAACTAAAAGGCAGAAAACTGAATAGTCAGTCACGGGAGATTATACATAACGTTTTAATGTTTATGGAGGCTCAGTCCTCTCATGGGATGGACATTCCGGGTGGAGCAAGCTCAGTCGAGAGCTGAAGGGGTCACAGGCGTTTCGTGTAGCACTATCCGGAAAATTAAAAGGGAAGGCAAGCTATCGGAATATCTCGGGAAAAGGAAATTTGAAACTTCGGATAAAAAACGTAAACGCAAAAGAACTATACAGGGTTAGCCAGTGAAACGGGAAGATTTAAATAGGTAACTAATTCTTAAAGAAAAATTATTTTTTTAATTTAATGGTTATAAATATAAAGTACAAAGGTATCCATTTACTGTACAATAAGTGAAAAAATTATTTTTTAAATATAGCATCTGCCAAATGTCCTCCATTGGAACCTATGCACTTCTGCAGCCGGGCCTGGAAGTTTCCCATGACCTTTTGCAGCATATTGACTGGTATTCCTTTAATTTCGTCCCGAATTCGTTGTTTTAGGGCTGGGATAGTTCTGGGTGAATCGTTCTGAAAAACTTTTGTTTTTAAGTAACCCCACAGAAAAACGTCTCTGGTTGTCAAATCGGGAGAGCGAGGGGGCCAAGGCATATCCCCGTCTCGGGAAATGATGCCTCCTGGAAACAAAGCATTCACAGCATTAATGGCAACTCTTGCAGTGTGCCTTGTTGCCCCATCTTGTTGGAGCATCGTGTGTTCATTCGCTGGAAAATGGGCGAGTTCTGGCGTAAGAAAGTTCTGGATCATTGGAACGTAATGCATAGAGTTCACAGTCACAGCACTTCCATTGATATCCTCGAAGAAAAATGGGCCTATGATTCCTCTTGCCGACATTGCGCACCAAACCGTCACTTTTTGACCATGAAGAGGCGTTTCATGAAGTGCGCCAGGGTTTTCCTCCGACCAGTACCTGAAGTTTTGTTTGTTAACAAAACCAGAGAGGTGGAAATGCGCCTCATCGCTCATCCACAAGTGGTTTACTTGGTCGTAATTTTCTTCAAGTCTTCTGGCCATTTCCTCACAAAATTGTAATCTTTTCTGATAGTCACTTGGTTTGAGAGGTTGCACAATCTGTATTTTGTATGGGTGAAAATGTAAATCTTGACGAAGAATCCTTCTCACTGAAGTGTTACTTATTCCAAGACGTAGAGCATATTGTTTGGCAGATCGGCGTGGACTTCTGAGCATTGCCTGTTGAACAGCGGCGATGTTCGAACGGATTTTGCACTCCCACCTAGTTTTTTAGACGTTGATCCAGTTTGTTCAAGACTGTTTATCCACGAACGAATTGCGTTATCCGAGGGAACAGGCCTGTTGCGCGGTATGTTGAAGTGGCGTCCAAAAGCACGTCGCGTTTTCACCAAACTCTCACCATTCGTATAATACGCTTTAACCGCCTAGCCGCAATATTCACCCGTCCAATGATCCATCGCAACTAAATGGCGGGACATGCAGGTAGAACGGAGCCGGCCACCATTACCCCCACCACTCACATTCCAGTTGTCAAAGCCATCTCCAATCTACCCGTTTCACTGGCTAACCCCGTAGATGTTGACAGTTTTGATGAGGCCGTTGTTAGAAGAATTGTTTACAACTTTTATCTGGCTGAAAAACGTGTGCCGACAGTGGGAGGAATTAAACAGAAGTTGAAAGAAGCAGTAGACTTTCAAGGTAGCAACACTAGTGTTAGGCGGCTACTAAAGAAATTCGCTTTCCGCTGGAAATAAAACAAAATCAAGTAGGCTGATACTGTTAGAGAGAAACGATATTAGAGAAAAAAGAATATCGTATTTGAAGCAAATAAAAAATGTAGAGAAGAAAACAGAGACTTTGTTTACGTTGATGAAACTTTTATTTTATCGTCACATTTAACTAGGAAATCATGGAGTGATAATACTGCTCACGGTCTCCTCAAACCGATATCAAAGGGACAACGCCTAATAATAACACATGCAGGCGGCGAAAATGGCTATATTCCTAATGCGCTTGTTATGTGGAAGTCAAATCAAGCAATGAGAGATTGCCACAACCAAATGAACCAACAAAATTATGAGAAGTGGTTGACAGAAAAGCTGATTCCCAATTTAAAATCTAACTCTGTAATAGTTCTCGACAATGCACCATATCACAATGTTAAACACCGGCCTCGCATTCGGGAGGACGACGGCTCAATTCCGTCTCCGGCCATCCTGATTTAGGTTTTCTGTGATTTCCCTAAATCGTTTCAGGCAAATGCCGGGATGGTTCCTTTGAACGGGCACGGCCGATTCCCTTCCCAATCCTTCCCTAACCCGAGCTTGCGCTCCGTCTCTAATGACCTCGTTGTCGACGGGACGTTAAACACTAACCACCACCACCACAATGTTAAAATGAACAAAGCTCCAACACCTCACTCAACTAAAGATATCAGAAAGTGGCTAACAAAGGAACGTATCCCATTCTCGGATGACATGTTGAAGCCCGTTCTCTATGAGCTCGTTCGAAGAACCAAGGCAACGACCGTCGAGCATTCCGTCGATTTATTTATTTATTTATACGTGTCCAGAACATAACATATTGGTGTAATGTTCTGGTGGTGGAAGGATCTGCCACAGGAATTACTCACAGCATTGCCCAGGGTATGCCCGATCGCTGATGATGACATGTCGTGTCGTATTTATCCCTTTGTTGCGCTCTTCGAGGAGGCCCCTTCCGTGTACCCCATATATCCTTGAAACTGCTCGTCACGTTGCTTTACGCCTTCCTCATTACCATCCAGAATTAAATACAATAGAAAATATTTGGTCGATTGCAAAAGGCTGGGTAGCTTCTAGGAACGTTCTCTGCAATGTAACGTCTGTGAAAAATTTGTGTGAGGAGAAATTTAAATCCACGAGTAAAGAAGACTGGATTCCGTTGTGCGAACATGTTAAAAAAAATTGAGCCGGAATACATGCAGAAAGAAATATTTATCGACAGTGAAACAGATAAAATAATCATAGATTTAGGTGGTGCAGACAGTGATAGCGGAACTGATTACTGTGATTCCAGCTCTGAAGATGATGGTGGACTGGAAAGACTAGCTGTGTTACCTGATAATGACTGAGGGTAAGTGCTCGCATTCTAAGCTAATCAGATTTCAAAGAGAAAAAACCAGGACAGTTTTCTTTATAGTTTATACTCCATTACTGCAGTTACGTCTTACTCTTATTTTTCTTTTCAGGTAACAAGATATTTGAATCTGGTAATAGGACCATGATTATGCTACACTTGAAGAAAGTATCTTCAATTTGTGAATTGGGATGGGAAATGTAAATATTACTAATCTGTAGTAAGACACAAAGTAAATATTTTATCCTAAGACTTACCATAGTACTATTTATCAGAATAATGAATTGATTGATTTTAGCAGTTCCTCGTTAGAAAGAAGGTATTTCATTATTAATACGGTAAATTTGTGAAATACATTTCTCTAAAGTCCTATTACTAGGGAATCTAATTCCAAATGGTTCAAATGGCTCTGAGCACTATGGGACTCAACTGCTGAGGTCATTAGTCCCCTAGAACTTAGAACTAATTAAACCTAACTAACCTAAGGAATCACAAACATCCATGCCCGAGGCAGGATTCGAACCTGCCACCGTAGCGGTCTCGCGGTTCCAGACTGCAGCGCCTTTAACCGCACGGCCACTTCGGCCGGCAATCTAATTCCGATAATTTTTAATTAAGTAAGAAATATTACTGCACGCATTTTGTTTCTCGATTAAAACCGGGAGATTTACGTGTCCAGAGTGATTGTCTCGAGACACCGGGACATTTATGTGAATGCCGAGAGGTTTGGTCAGCCTATCGCAGTCAGTGTTTTCAGTTCGGCGTGCATACGCTTGCTCCGAATTCCGCAACTGTCACCTCTGTGACGTCACCCGTGCTTTCAGATATCTGGCGCGGAGTGTATCTGCTGCTGTTGTCGTGGTCTTCAGTCCTGAGACAGGTTTGATGCAGCTCTCCTTGCTACTCTATCCTGTGCAAGCTGCTTCATCTCCCAGTACGTACTACAGGCTACATCCTTCTGAATCTGCTTAGTATATTCATCTCTTGGTCTCCCTCTACGATTTTTACCCTCCACCCTGCCCTCCAATACTAAATTGGTGATCCCTTGATGCCTCAGAACATGTCCTACCAACCGATCCCTTCTTCTATTCTAGTTGTGCCACAAATTTCTCTTCTTCCCAATTCTGTTCAATATCTCCTCATTATTTATGTGATCTACCCATCTAATCTTCAGCATTCTTCTGTAGCACCACATTTCTAAATCTTCTATTCTCTTCTTGTCCAAACTACTTATCGTCCATGTTTCAGGAAATACATGGCTACACTGTAAGAGGTGTATTGTTCCTGCAATGTGCAAGGTATAAGAAAATCTCTGACCAGAGAGCAGTATTGACTGCAGTGGGAACTGTGTAGCTGTAGCAGTAAGTTGTTGCTAGTCTGGAGTCTGCTCTGGTCTGGTATGGTATGGTGTATCGTGTTGGCTGGCCCAGTCGCGGTGCAGCGATGTCGGAGCCTGAGTATTAACGTAAGTCGCATGTAAATGTTATAAAAATCTCGTAATAATAATCTTTCTCATAAAAAGTAACTTTTAACAATCATTCTTTTCAATTTAAAGAATTTACTAATTTGTCCCATCCATGATCATCCCGATTATTGCAATAGAAAAATCAGTTGCTTCCTTTCATAAATGACAGATAGGTCGGCCAGCATTGCACAGAGCTGTGCCGAAAAATTTATTGTAAGAGCAGATATATCCGGCGACTTCATGGAGGTAAGAATTTTTTCTTTTTTTATTCAGAATGATCTTTCAGGGCCATGACGCAGCACTGCTGTCGTCCAAAATTTACCAGGTTAAATTCACAGTGAATTACTGAAATGTCATATTTGAGTGACAATTTAATTGAGAGGTTAGTTACATTGTTTTATTACCAGATTACTGAATTTATTTTTTTATTGGGACGTTACACTGAATGTGAACGACAGAATTATAATTTTTACTGTTGAGAGGTTTAGGAATTTTTCTGTTTTGAGGTTACGCTAAATGTGAATGAATTTTGAGCTTAGATTAAATCAGAAAGAATTTTGTGTGGAGGTTAATGTGAAAAGAATTTTGTAGGGAGGTTACACTGAATCAGAATCATACTCATGTTATTTAAATTATTTTGTTCTGTGGGGAGGTTACACTTGGCGACAACCGGCCAGGATCATATTTCTTTGTGAATCTCTGAGAAGTAGTCATATATCTGCTCTTATTTACTTATACGTAGTTTGCATCTGGCGCAACGCATTTACTAATTTGTCACTCTTTCTTTCACAGATCATCGGCAATTTATTGCTCTTTGTTGTAATTGTATTTGTTCCATTATTGCTTTGACTTTGTTTCATTTTGTGCTTAATTTTGATTAGTGAAAATGCCGCGAAAAACTGTTAACAGTACATCGCGATGTGCAATGAGTGAAATAGCCGACTCTAATAATTTGACCGATAATTCTTGCGACACTCAGTGTAATAGTGATAATCCTCTAATTACAGATAATCAGTGCCTGCCGATCACTAGTAATGATTTTAATTCTAATGATGGGCAAACAAATTCAATTATGTCCACAGTAAGTTTAACAATTGATGACGCGGCACGTTCCGATTCAACGAACGCTTCCCAGTTTGACACACCCGGTTTGCAAAATTTGAATTGTGAACAGATAAATTTTTTTCACGAAGATGAACAATGTAGTCAAAATACGTCAGATTTATTTCATTCCGGTGTAGTGACCAACAGTGCACATCCAATTGGCGAACTTTTTCAAGAATCAGAAAATGACCAAATGGTTACACAAAGCGCGACAAATGCAGATACATCATCACACAGCACAGAGTAGGTAATATTGGCATGGATCAAGTTATGGCATTATTGCTACAAATTAATCAATCGTACAAACAACTTAATGAAAAACAAGACGACAATTTCAAACAATTTAATGAAAAACAAGACAACCTTAATGAAAATTTCAAACAGTTGAATGAAGAACACGACAACTTAAATGAACAGAACAAACAACTTAGTGAACAGATTACAGCCGTTGCCGTGCAATGTCACGATACTAAAGAACAATTACGTGAGGAAATTAAGGCTTGTGCTAGGAACAGTAGTAAAGAAATTAGATCTGTTGCACAAGAATTAAGTAATACACATGCAGCAACAACGAAATTACTTAGAGATGAAATTAGTGCAGTCGCTAAACAATGCTCTGAAAACGCAACACAACTACGCGACGAGTTTAAATTAATGTCAGCAGAACTTTCACGCACACTGGATGCGAAAATAGATACGAAATTTGAACAACAAAACAGTCAAATAGACGAACGTTTTAATCACCACCTACAGAGCAGTTGAACGGAATGGACAGTGTCTTGAAAGGAGGATATAAGATGAACATCAACAAAAGCAAAACGAGGATAATGGAATGTAGTCGAATTAAGTCGTGTGATGCTGAGGGTATTAGATTAGGAAATGAGACACTTAAAGTAGTAAAGGAGTTTTGCTATTTGGGGAGCAAAATAACTGATGATGGTCGAAATAGAGAGGATATAAAATATAGACTGGCAATGGCAAGGAAAGCGTTTCTGAAGAAGAGAAATTTGTTAACATCGAGTATAGATTTAAGTGTCAGGAAGTCGTTTCTGAAAGTATTTGTATGAAGTGTAGCCATGTATGGAAGTGAAACATGGACGATAAATAGTTTAGACAAGAAGAGAATAGAAGTTTTCGAAATGTGGTGCTACAGAAGAATGCTGAAGATTAGATGGGTAGATCACGTAGCTCATGAGGAGGTATTGAATAGGATTGGGGAGAAGAGAAGTTTGTGGCACAACTTGACTAGAAGAAGGGTTCGGTTGGTAGGACATGTCCTGAGGCATCAAGGAGGGTAAAAATCGTAGAGGGAGACCAAGAGACGAATACACAAAGCAGATTCAGAAGGATGTAGGTTGCAGAAGGTACTGAGAAATGAAGGAGCTTGCACAGGATAGATTAGCATGTAGAGCTGCATCAAACCAGTCTCAGGACTGAAGACCACAACAACAACAACATATTCTTCTTGAGGTCTGAGGGTATTTCGCCTGTCTCATACATCTTGCTCACCAGATGGTAGAATTTTGTCAGGACTGGCTCTCCCAAGGCTGTCAGTAGTTCTAATGGAATGTTGTCTACTCCCGGAGCTTTGTTGCGACTCACGTCTCAGGTCTGTCAAACTCTTCAAGCAGTATCATATCTCCCATTTCATCTTCATCTATATCCTCTTCCATTTCCATAATATTGTCCTCAAGAACATCGCCCCTGTATAGACCCTCTATATACTCCTTCCACCTTTCTGCTTTCCCTTCTTTGCTTAGAACTGGGTTTCCATCTGAGCTCTTGATATTCATACAAGCGGCTCTCTTTTCTCGAAAGGCCTCTTTAATTTTCCTGTAGGCAGTATCTATCTTACCCCTTGTGAGATAAACTTCTACATCCTTACATTTGTCCTCTAGCCATCCGTGCTTAGCCATTTTGCACTTCCTGTCGATCTCATTTTTCAGACGTTTGTATTCCTTTTTGCGTGCTTCATTTACTGAATTTTTATATTTTCTCCTTTCATCAATTAAATTCAATATTTCTTCTGTTACCCAAGGAATTCTACTAGCCCTCGTCTTTTTACCTACTTGATCCTCTGCTGCCTTCACCACTTCATCCCTCAAAGCTACCCATTCTTCTTCTAATGTATTTCTTTCCCCCATTCTTGTCAATTCTTCCCTTATGCTCTCCCTGAAACTCTGTACAACCTCTGGTTTAGTCAGTTTATCCAGGTCCCATCTCGTTAAATTCCCACCTTTTTGCAGTTTCTTCTCTTCAGTTTTTATGTGATGAAATTGCAATTTAACAATTTTCCGATCTTGTACTGTGAAACATCGCTTCTTGCCAAATTTCATGATTCCAGGTGAAAGTGAAGTGCCCTACATGTTTTGACGCGTGAATTTGCGGGTATCAAAATACCTGACTTAAGTGGCCGTATCATTTAACTGCATTGACATAGAAGCTTCAATTTTTTTATCCTAAAAGGTAGCATAGACTTCAGTGTGTGATACAAATTTGTACTTGATACGTCTAACCGTTCCTGAGAAAATGGGGTGTTAACAGACGGAGACTAATAAAACACGGCAAAAAATATTTTTTTCGTGCGATATAATTACAAATTAAGAATATTCGGATTTTTTCTTTACTTTTTCTGTAAAACTTAGCTTCTTGTCAAATTTTATGGTTCTAGGTCAACGGGAAGTATCCCATAGGTTTTGATGATTGAGTTTGCGAGTTTAAAAATATTTACAAATGGCTGTATTTTTTGATTGCATTGACTTAGAATTATATATGTTTTCCACTACCAAGGGACCATAGACCTTAGTGTGTGACATAAATTTGAACTTGGTACGTCTACCCGTTCCTGCTTAACAATCCTATAGACAGACAGACAGACAGACAGGCAACAAAACGATTCTATAACGGTTCCGTTTTTAGGGACTTAGGTATGGAAACCTAAAAACACGCCATGTTATTAATCGGTTTTCGCGGAGCACTTATTCCCTTCGCGCGGAACACTAGTTTTCCGCGGAACACAGTTTGGGAAACCCTGCCTTACATGATCGCTTTGTCTGTCTGTCCGACAGTTAAGACGCGTTTTTCTCAGGAAGTCGAAATTTATGTCAATACTAAGCTCTATAGTCTCTTGGCGATGTAAGTAATTTAAATTTCTAAATCAATGGAATCAGAAGACACAGCCCTAAATGTCATATGTTTTGATCCCCCCAAACTCACTCAACAAAACCTGTAGATGAACTGTCTATACCAGGGGCGGGCAGGAATTCTGCACATGTGCGGTGCACTTGCACGCGTGCAGTTAACAGGTGTTCCGCGTGCACACAGGGGCAAGCAGGCCACCCGCTTATCTCCCATCCCCACCATACCTTCTGTCCGCTCCTTCCTGTGCAATGCGTTTTGTTTCCTAGCTTGCTTTATTGAGTGAATGAATAAGATTAGTAGGAGTGCTTGAAAGAAATCATGGTTTGAAAGAGTACCTATTACCTACGATACGCTTTATTTAATTATCACAGGTGGAGTTTACAATACGTTTAATATCTGGAACAAAATATCTACATACAGACAAACACAAACAGTTACGTAAATTTTCATCACTGATGTTAGCTCTTGCACATACCGCTGGGCTATTATTGTTGTCGTCCTGAAAACTTGAAAACAGTGCTCCATAAAATTTTAAGTCAGTTAGATGAGAGACTTGACGAGAGAAAGTCGCAGATCTCTCGTGACAACAGCAACTACGACAAATTCAAATGGCTCTGAGCACTATGGGACTTAACTGCTGTGGTCATCAGTCCCCTAGAACTTAGAACTACTTAAACCTAACTAACCTAAGGACATCACACACATCCATGCCTGAGGCAGGATTCGAACCTGTGACCATAGCGGTCGCGCGGTTCCAGACTGTAGTGCCTAGAACCGCTCGGCCACTACGGCCGGCCAACTACGACCGATTCATCTGGTATCGTCAGATCGCTCTTCTTAAGCTCAGTCAATTCCCCATCCGCTCAGAATCCGACAATAAATTGTACTCGTCCTTGTGAAATTTATTATAATGGCCTTCAATACTAAACTTTCGTTGACCGGCGAGAATACTGCCACATATTAAACATTTCGAATTTTCACGTTTTTGCACAAAGAAAAAATGATTACTTTTTAAAAGATAGCAAATCTCCACTTCTCCGTTTCTTGAAATACAACGTTCACTACATAGTGCTCGCTTCGCATCAACGTCCGCAGCTTAGCCTGGCACTACACTGCCGCAACCTGCTGGCTGTCGCCACAGCCCCGGTCGACGCCTGCACGCGAGCAGCACACGTGCAGCGCTGTGCGCTCATGAGCCGCGTGCAACGTTTGCCCGCCCATGGTCTATACGAATACTGGGCGTGGTGGTCTTATTGTAATGCACGGGCAGCAAAACCAAGAAGTCACGGTATAGAAACTCAGTCGGGCAACGGATTTTTGGCACTTCGTTCTTTCACCTCTCGACGATGCGAAGAGCTGCCACAAACAACAAAGCGGATTCCACGTCAAACTGCAGGTACGCTTTCCCGGATATGTTAGGGGGACGCAAGGCGACGAAGTGGCGTCCAATAGAAAGGCTTACACCAGTCCACGGACCTACTACAAGTTATTGTTATTGTCTATGTACATAATTTTGTTCGGAACCTAAGAGCACGGATGCTAATCACACTTGTCCGGTTTTTGTTTACAGCTGTCAAATAAACAGACTGTGCATGGACAGGGAAGCGGGAAGAAGATTGAAGGATTCTGGTTACAACGACAATGTACAGAGGTCGGGTGGTCAGGGATTGTAAGTGGCCATCAAGGGCTGCCGTTAAATGATAGAACAGCGGTAAGGCGTCGTGGTCTCCTGACCTTACATATTCCGCCCTCACAATCATATTCCGCACATCAAGACGCTTCCTTCGAACCCAAACTCGATAAGATGAAGTCAATGTTGTATGAATTCATGTAAACGATATGCAAATAACAACTAAGCGCACCGTGGTTGAAATACTCGAGGTTGGCGTACACACACATTCAAGACATGACAGTCACAAAAGCTTTTAGTTCGGGAGAGTCAAACACCACACGCCAGGACGCTGGTCCCTTCAGAGGTTTTCACAGGGAGCTATCTACGTCGGTCAGCGGCCGACCGTGGAGCTGACAGCGTTTGCCCGAGTGGAAGGAAGAACGACCTCGTGTTCGGCTTAAAAGCAAGTTCCGCTACATTGTGTGGGAGCGCCCAGCCTACGCATTCTTTACAACACAACACGCAGTTTCAGAGATTTTCACAGGGAGACAGCAAACACCAAACGCCAATGCTACAGATATCCGGATTGGTCGCCTTAAACAAAACATCATTCTCCCGTTTTAGAGGAGCAATGCTGATTGGCAGAAGATATTCGTGACACCTCGAGCTGAAGGAGTAATGGAAGAGACCGAAAGATATACCCATTCACGTCTGACGTGGAGAGGGGCTGTTCCGTTGTCGCTCTTGGAGCGAGGACACGTCATGAGAGTGTGCGCGCTCGTACGTGTACTCAAAGAGCGAGGAACGAGTCGGTCCTCGGTACTTCACTGGGAGAGCACCTCTGTCGAGAGTGAATCGAAGTGCAACTCTATATTGAGTCCATGCGATTAAGCGTTGTTCACTGAGTTGGCCGCCACAGTTATTGTGCGGTGTGAACGGACAGAGTTATAGTTAAACGCCTGCAAGCGAATTTTTGAGTGGCATCACGGTGGACTGGTTACCTGACCAGTGTACCACGCCAATAGTTAGACTAGCAGCAAATAGGAGTCCTTGACTTCATCAAGGCGTAGGGAGAGTTTGATTGGCGAAGGTCAATCCAGATAGAACGAGAGTTATCTTGTCAGCAGCGAGCGGCGCAGACAGAAGTCATCGCGTCTTATGGTATTGTGCGCTACGGCTATTGCGAGCCCCATATTTCTTCCACAACAGTACACTTCACTGCATTTCACACGCGACAGCCTCGACCGTACCTAGATACATTTTAACGGATAATTGTTCAAGTTGAGTAGGCGAGGCTCTCAGCCATTCTGCCAAGTCAATAACAATGTTAAACTTTGTATAGAAATCTCATTAGCTAATCCTATCCTTAAGAGGTAACTTCACATTCCGAAAAGAACCCGGAAATAACGTGTTCAGTTCATAATTAAAAGTGCCATTGTGATTTTTCAGAATTTTTGCAAAATAAATAATAATTTTCGTTAGTTTCATGTTTTTCTTACACTAACAAGCACTACTCCAGTACCCAAGTATCCCACTAGTTATGTAGAAATTTTGTGAATTTTTGTGTCATTTCCTTACGGTGGACGACTCCAGAAGATATTTATTGCTGACAGAATAACACCCACACCCTCACATGGCAAATTAGGCAAAATAAAGAGAATATATTTTACTGTACGGTATACAAGGGGCGCGCCTAGAGTCGGACGTTACCAGGTGTAGGCCAGTCTAGGAGGTCGAACAACTAAATAAGTGGGCAACGGAAGGGGAGGTGGTTCATGTTAATTGATCTCAGGGACCGTTCATGGAACGCAGAGCCGGAGGCTCTGCCTCTCAAGACAGACGTCTGTTCTGCTCGAGGTCTGGATCACAAGAGAGGCAAGTGTGTTCTGCACTGCAGAATCCTCCCGAGTCCACGCACGTGACCTGCATCCCACGCACGCTATTGGCTACAGCCGATGGCGTGAAATCGCTAGCAATTTCAGCAGAGGGCTCAAGGCGTCTCTTGTCCGCAGCTTCTATGGACAGAACTTCCTCGGTTCTGACAGGCAGGCAACTTGTGCCACGTAGGCGCAGCGAAGTTGCTCTGGGAGTAAACTTGTAAAGATTTCACTGGAACTTTGAAATAAGTTTTTTAAACCAGTTCCCCAAAATTCGCTGTACAGAAACCAATTTTTGCAATGGACCTATTTGGGTGATTCAGCTGTCCCAACTGATGTCGTTTAATGCACCGTGCAATGTCATTTTTGGAATAAAAAAAAAAGCCGCGAGATTTTCATATTACCTCGCTCTCTACAGAAAAAATGAATGGGATCTTTTTGTAGCAAATTAAATGTAGCTAAATGTTATACTAGGATACGTTTTCGCTACAGGCCGCAGTTTTCGAGTTACTCAAGAAAAAGTCCAAAGAGACCTTGAAACGCACCTCCACCCCCACACTCATCCCTCACCGGTCAGGATTTCTGGTATGTTGTTGATGGCACTCCCTGCTACCATGCGGCCTTTTTCGGCTTTCTGTAAATTTGCTCTAACAACGTTGTGAATTTTAACAGCGTAAAACAAAAATTTACATAATGAAATTTACACTCTGCAGATTAAAACTGTCTGCCGGACCGAAACTCTAACTCGGGACCTTTGCCTTTCGCGGGCAAGTGCTCTACCATCCTAAGGTAGGAGACGAGGTACTGGCGGAATTAAAGCTGTGAGGACTGGTCGTGAGTCGTGCTTGGGTAGCTCAGATGGTAGAGCACTTGCCCGCGAAAGGCATTGGTCCCGAGTTCGAGTCTCGGTCCGTCACGCAGTTTCAATCTGCCAGGAAGTTTCAAAAATTTACATAGTTGTATTCGTGAGGCCTTCTGACCACGAAAGTACTGTGATTGTAGCAGTAAAGTTTGGATGGAATTATCAACTTAATTAGTTTCAGTGCAATGTTTGTAAAAGTCGTTTTACTTTCATTAACCTCCCGGGCACATTTAAATTAATAATGTTAACGAAATAGCCGACTATGCTGGTGGCGTAGTAGCCCAATCAATAGAGACCAAAAGAGGTGGAATATGGGAAGTAGTTCGTGTAGTCGAAAATTTTTGTAAATTGGTAGCAGGGAGTTCCATAAACAACATATTAGACATCCTGACTGGTGAGGGGTGAGTGTGGGGGTAGAGGTGTGTTTCGAGGTCGCTTTAGTACGTTTTTCTTGAATAACTCGAAAACCGTGGCCTCCTGCGCAAACGTATCCAAGCATAAAATTTAACTAATTCCTTTCAAAAAGGTCATGTTCATTTCTTCTGTAGGAATAATAGATTTCGCTTTGCGACCGAGAGAATATGAAAGACTCACGCCTGGTTTTTGAAGGCCAGGACTTCAACGAGGTAACGTGCGGAATTTCATCAAACGCAATTGCAAAACACCGTGTCGTCCTTAGAAGAAAAAGGGCCCAAACACGCCTTCCCTGCTGTGGCAAAAGCAGCAAACACGTTAACAGAGGTACGGTTCGTGTGTTCACCTGTGTGCTTGAAGCCCGTCACTTTAGTCTGTGCTGTTGTGACAATCAGAAAACTTGCTCGTGAACCATTTTAGGCCTTCGCAATGTATACTAAAGTCGGAGATGGGCCTATGATTTTCGTTTAAGCGAAATGCTGGAGGAGTGGTGCTGTTGCATGCTGAAAGGTATACTGATCGTGCTAAAAAATTAAAAAAAAAAACTGGAAGTGTGTCTGAACATATGCCAACGAAAAAGAAAAACAAATGATTTGAGAAATGCAACTAACACAATCTACGCGTCATTACAAGGCAACTCGAATGTGCTACTGGCATCAGTCGAAGGAGCGTTCAGCGAGTACTATGCCTATATTTCAACGAACTGGTGTATAATCCTTTCCGCATTTCGCTCAGTTCAGGAGACTACCAAAACTGCAAGCTTGTGCGGTGTCACTGTGCAAGATTAGTCGTTTACGGACGAAACATGGCTTACATTTTATTTAATCGTGTGGGTAGGGCTCCCCGTCGGGCAGACGGTTCGCCGGGTGCCAGTCATTCAATTCGACGCCACGTCGGCGGCCTGCAGTCGATGAAGATGATAGGATGATGATGAGGACAGCACAACACACAGTCCCTGGATGGAGAAAATTCCCCGACCGAGCCGGGAATCGAACCCGGGCCCAGAGGATTGACAATCCGTCACTTTGACCATTCAGCTACCGTGGGCGGATACATTGCTTACAAACCACAAGTAAAACCATATTTACTGTGCCTGCCACTGGTCTGCTGAAAATTCACTCTAGCTGACGGTTGCATGTAAGTTCTGTAAGCTCGTATTTCGCTCATTAGACGACAGTGTGCAACTGTATCGAAAGCTTTTTTTACTTCCTAGTATATTTGGTTCATCGTCGTGACGACACATTTTGCTGAGGACTGGTTGAGACCACCGGCAGTGTGGAGACAAAGGCACCTGCTCTTGGCTTGCTGCGCGACTTTTGGCCGGCCCGCTATCCCGTCATCACGTACAGGGTCCGCAGGTGAACCTCTAATTCGACTGGCGCCATCCGCATAATGGTCGAGCAAGCGACTCGGATCATGACCGTCTCAAATTGCACGGCGGGGGGGGGGGGGGGGGGGGGGAGGGGGGGGGGAGGGGGGACTGGTGCGGCATCAGCGGGAGGTTAGGGGGAGTGTCTCGCAGCGCCGGATCGTGCACTTCTGTAGGTATGGAGAGACACGGGGCGCTGTAACGGAAACTAGGGGAGAAGAATGGAGGGGAGAGGGGGGAGGGAGAGAGAGAGAGAGAGAGAGAGAGAGAGAGTGAGAGAGAGAGAGAGCGAGGGGGGGGGGGGAGGGGGCGTGAGCAGGGGGGAGAGGAACGGGGGGGGGGGGGCAATGGCGACTAAGTCGAGAAGAATTCAGAAATGCATGTTATTGTAATAAATTACTTTTATGTCCGGTTTAGAACGCTTAGAAATATACTTCTGTTTTTAAAAATTGCGACACGAGAAAGGATCATATAGCTGAAATGAACTTTCTACCAACGTTAGTTCACACAACACAGAAATGTTATTAGGGATCACCACAGCTATAAAACTACCGTAGGCTACGGTAGCTTATCATAAGTAAGCACAGATTCCGAGAATTCTCCTAGTAGCCTTGATCAATTAAGATCGTAACTCTGTTACTTGTACGTTATGTGTGTTGCATACGTATGGGGCGTTACCTCATTTCGATTGCTTTGTTCGCGTATATGATCAGTGTGTTACTAGAGTCCCCTAGAAATCGGAAGAAACTGAGTAAGGATATATAAAGAACAAACGTAACTTACGGAACATTTTTCCTCGACTTTGTTATCCTCCTGACTGTTACTTAAAAATAAACGATATTTACAGTAAAATTGAAACAATGTTTATTTCACATTTTATTAGAAAACTGTTGATTTGTAACGTGAGAGAGGGATATTGTAGTAAAAAAAAAAGTGTGTGAAATCGTGTGGGACTTTATTAACTGCTAAGGTCATCAGTCCCTAAGCTTACACACTACTTAATCTATATTATCCTAAGGACACACACACACACACCCATGCCCGAGGGAGGACTCGAACCTCCGCCGGGACCAGCCGCACAGTCCATGACTGCAGCGCTTGAGACCGCTCGCTAAACCCGCGCGGCTGTTGTAGTAAAAGCTTAAAAAAGTGCATACAGATTTACCACAGAGCGCAAGAAAACGCAGTTTCCTCAAAAGAAACGTAAAAAGAGGAAGGCAAAACAAAACTGTGTCAAACACCACTTCACAGCTTCGTGGAGCCTATGTAAAACATGTTTACGTTATTCATAAACAACTATCGCATTCATCAATAACAACAAGAAACTCTTGCATTTGATCACCACGAAGAATGTTCCATTTCACACAAAATAAGAACAGCTACGTACATTTTTTATATTTGTGCATGTAAACTGTGCTTGCCTCAAAGTGTAGTGCTTTGGTTACAAAAGATTGCAGAAGCTAAACGATCAACTAATTTATACTGCTTATGAAATATAATTCATATTTTATAAGGATATAAAATACACAATGGACTAACGCTGATCGACACGTGGTTCTAATTATGTGCAAAGCAAAGAAACAAACAAACAAACAAAACGAGGAGAAGTCGCGGCTCCCATTTTCTATCTCTTACAGTCATTCCCTTTTCCTTACCAGCGTTAACACTGTTACCGGTAGTTCTACCATTCACTAAGTACCGAACCTTAGTAGTTTTGGTAGAGCGCAGCTATAGGTATTAGAGAACTGCACGTGTTATCTGGCTGAGTATTCAGTATAATGTATAGCTTGAGGCCTATGCGGATAAGAAAACTGCTTTACGCATCCTCAAGTGCCTTTGTGCATCCTGAAGTCTTTTACCCACAACCGCAGGTATTAAAATACTATAAAACACTTGGACGTGTAATTCAGTGTGTAAAGGCAGATGATATTGTAATAATCTTGAGAGACTGGAATGCGGTAGCCATGGAAGGAATACAACAAGTTGTCATGGGAGAATGTGGTTTGGATAGTATAAATGAGAACGGAGAACGACTAATTGATATCTGCAGTACATGTTAGCTACTACTGACGACTACACTGTTCAAAAATGACAAGGGGGGAAGTTATAACACTAACTAGTGTTACCCCATGGGAGGAATTTTGTATTTGGCCGTGTGTTTGTCTAATGGAAAAAAGGGTATCGGACAGTAATTTTGTAGATATTGCTATTAACAGAAAAACTAAACAGGCGTTACTTTGGGGATACTGAAAGTAGAAAAGTTCATACGAATGAAACAATAAACAGTCGCCAGCCTAATTAGGCATATTAATTTGAAACATTATCTTTACGGAAATTGAATATTGGTTGTCGTGGTGACTTTCATTAAGACTCCCTTTGAATAGCACACTGGATACACACGAATTCAGGGCAGTCTAAGTTGTGGATAGCAGTAGTTACCATTAATACACAAACCAGTCATCATAGAAAGCAAGATTGCATCCCACTCATAATAATAACAGTTACAATTACTATCATCACTTGATTCAGTGCTGAGATGTTACTGCAGGAAACACTGAACTAAAGTGGGGCATGAAAACATTTCTGACTTAACTGACATACAAATACCACAGATAAAATTAAATAATATTACAATTACACTGTTTATATTCTCTTTTATGGAAATGCATCAGATTTCTTTAGTAGCGACAATATTCCATTTATCTTTGTAATAGGAGAAGAATATAGTGGGAAGCCATAAATTAACATTGTCTCAATAGGCAACTCTATGTTATTTCAGAAGCAAAGTTCAATTCAACTAAAACTAATTTTTAGCCCCACCTGGAATAATTTATGTTTTCATCCTTTAAAGCAAATTGCTCAACACTGAGCTCGATTAACCTCAAAAAATTCATTCATGATAGCAATAAAGGCTAAATTGCGTTTATATAACCTTATGTGCCTTTTTTACCACCTGTGAAGCAGGTATTTTAGGCAGTGACATTTACACACCGTGGCACTGAACTCTTGTACATTTAATAGACGTAAACAAATCACTAGTGAAATCTGGTTTCGCAGTACAGAGCGGATCAGCTTATGGTTGTGGAAAGGGGTCAAAATCAGTTACTGTCAGTTGCACAAAACAACAAACTTTATTTTCCTAAAAAAACACTTAATCAGACATCCCCTTAAAGAGGATTCAAAACAATATGGCTAAAAGCCCGAACACAAGTTATTACAATTGCTTTAAGGGATACATCCGGCTGAAGGCCTTACTTAAAAAGGAAAATATTACGTAAATACTCGGCTGAAAGCTACACACTGGACACAGAAGAACTGAGGCTTAAGGCCTGGATAACAAGAATTTCCAATAGAGAAGAAAATTAAAAAAGGTTTTAAACAAATGAATTTTCAAATTTTCATTTAAGACAGCTGAAGGCCTTATTTAAAGTTAAAACAAACTAAATTAATAGGCGGCTGAAGGCCTCGCACCGTACTTGAGACAAAAATCACAATCTAAAAACAACAAAAAAAAATGGTACTCAGAGGTGTTCCAAGGGTAGGCCTGAGGAGGTAACTCTAACGCAGGGTTAGATGTGATAGGCAGCCAGGAATAAGATAAAATAATCAGAAGGCAACCCGACCCAGCGACGTCTGAAAGACCGACCAACAACCTAATCAATTCCGCTGCGCCAACCAAAGGCACGACAACGGAAAATATCAGTCCAAGACGAAGATACCAGCAGCACTACGTCTTCAAAATTGGCGTCTAAAAATAGCCAAGACACAATAACCACTCAAAAATATGAACAACACCAAAGGCTGTCAAACTACACGCGGTACGGACAGCATCAACACAGCGAGGGAAAACACACTGCGGAACACTACGCTAATGCCCTAGCCGCGGAGACTTCCTCGCTGCACTGTCCCAATCGACCGACTGCCTACTCCAGTACGCAGACAGCATTAACATAACTGCTCAGTCGAAATAACACAAGCTAGACACAGTTCCATGTAAACACTTCCACAAGAACTCGAACAATCGTAAAAGCAATCACTGTGGAACAACCAGGACGAATGACAAGCCGACACACACAGAGAACCCGAAGCGATCGGCGACCTAATATACGTCGTCCGATGAGACGACGTACCGAACGACCAACCAACGGTCGTCCCCACTCAAGTCATGTGTGTCAGCAACAGCTGGGCGAGTCTTGGCTGTCCGGACCTCACTGCAGCTCCATCTCGACTCAACTCCATGTCCGTTCGTAACTCGGAGACACGGCGACCCCTTGTCCATTGGCCACCCGTCATCTCTGCACAAGGAAGAACCGATCCATTTCCGGCAAGATGACCAACTGACGAGGCCCAGAAACGGTCAGAAGACCAAATACCCGTCGCTCTATGAGACGACCGACCGAGCGACCAACCAACGGTCGTTCCCGCTGCAGTCTCCTTCCGTCGGACAGTGCGTGTGTGACGCCAGCGGTCGGCGAGTACTGGCTGTCCTGACCTCACTGCTGCTGCGTCCCCCGACTGAGCTCCCAACTGAACTCCAGACACACCACGACCCGGAAATACTAGCGGTCGCTCCAGACATACACTCCTGGAAATGGAAAAAAGAACACATTGACACCGGTGTGTCAGACCCACCATACTTGCTCCGGACACTGCGAGAGGGCTGTACAAGCAATGATCACACGCACGGCACAGCCGACACACCAGGAACCGTGGTGTTGGCCGTCGAATGGCGCTAGCTGCGCAACATTTGTGCACCGCCGCCGTCAGTGTCAGCCAGTTTGCCGTGGCATACGGAGCTCCATCGCAGTCTTTAACACTGGTAGCATGCCGCGACAGCGTGGACGTGAACCGTATGTGCAGTTGACGGACTTTGAGCGAGGGCGTATAGTGGGCATGCGGGAGGCCGGGTGGACGTACCGCCGAATTGCTCAACACGTGGGGCGTGAGGTCTCCACAGTACATCGATGTTGTCGCCAGTGGTCGGCGGAAGGTGCACGTGCCCGTCGACCTGGGACCGGACCGCAGCGACGCACGGATGCACGCCAAGACCGTAGGATCCTACGCAGTGCCGTAGGGGACCGCACCGCCACTTCCCAGCAAATTAGGGACACTGTTGCTCCTGGGGTATCGGCGAGGACCATTGGCAACCGTCTCCATGAAGCTGGGCTACGGTCCCGCACACCGTTAGGCGGTCTTCCGCTCTCGCCCCAACATCGTGCAGCCCGCCTCCAGTTGTGTCGCGACAGGCGTGAATGGAGGGACGAATGGAGACGTGTCGTCTTCAGCGATGAGAGTCGCTTCTGCCTTGGTGCCAATGATGGTCGTATGCGTGTTTGGCGCCGTGCAGGTGAGCGCCACAATCAGGACAGCATACGACCGAGGCACACAGGGCCAACACCCGGCATCATGGTGTGGGGAGCGATCTCCTACACTGGCCGTACACCACTGGTGATCGTCGAGGGGACACTGAATAGTGCACGGTACATCCAAACCGTCATCGAACCCATCGTTCTACCATTCCTAGACCGGCAAGGGAACTTGCTGTTCCAACAGGACAATGCACGTCCGCATGTATCCCGTGCCACCCAACGTGCTCTAGAAGGTGTAAGTCAACTACCCTGGCCAGCAAGATCTCCGGATCTGTCCCCCATTGAGCATGTTTGGGACTGGATGAAGCGTCGTCTCACGCGGTCTGCACGTCCAGCACGAACGCTGGTCCAACTGAGGCGCCAGGTGGAAATGGCATGGCAAGCCGTTCCACAGGACTACATCCAGCATCTCTACGATCGTCTCCATGGGAGAATAGCAACCTGCATTGCTGCGAAAGGTGGATATACACTGTACTAGTGCCGACATTGTGCATGCTCTGTTGCCTGTGTCTATGTGCCTGTGGTTCTGTCAGTGTGATCATGTGATGTATCTGACCCCAGGAATGTGTCAATAAAGTTTCCCCCTCCTGGGACAATGAATTCACGGTGTTCTTATTTCAATTTCCAGGAGTGTAGTACGACAGTGCACTTATCGATAAGCGCTGCTGCTGCCACTCACGGGAAGGCAAGCCAGCAACTTAGTGACGTCAGTAAATCGAATACGAAACGAGGCAACACTTTAGTAAAGAGAAGCTGTCGTTCTCGCTTCACACGCCCGGGTTCCCGGGTTCGATTCCCGGCGGGGTCAGGGATTTTCTCTGCCTCGTGATGACTGGGTGTTGTGTGCTGTCCTTAGGTTAGTTAGGTATAAGTAGTTCTGAGTTCTAGAGGACTGGTGACTGTTGTGGACTGGCAAGACAGCCAATCCACAAGGACGGGAGGCCGAAGGGCACGCGTTTAAGCTCACGCAGGCTGGCGTGAGGTCTGCAACAGTTAAAGGAGTTGAGTCTAGTAAAAAAAGTACGGAGCTTCTGGAATACTTAACTTTAATCCATAATTGGTGAACATCGGTCTGACGGTACATGCATCACGAGATAAATAGCAATTGATAATGGCGCCTTGCTAGGTCGTAGCAAATGACGTAGCTGAAGGCTATGCTAACTATCGTCTCGGCAAATGAGAGCGTAATTTGTCAGTGAACCATCGCTAGCAAAGTCGGCTGTACAACTGGGGCGAGTGCTAGGAAGTCTCTCTAGACCTGCCGTGTGGCGGCGCTCGGTCTGCAATCACTGACAGTGGCGACACGCGGGTCCGACGTATACTACCGGACCGCGGCCGATTTAAAGGCTACCACCTAGCAAGTGTGGTGTCTGGCGGTGACACCACAATGACCATAGATGTTAAGTCTCATAGTGCTCAGAGCCATTTAGAAGCTGTCAAGCAGGAAACGGCATGAACCCGAACCGCACACGGCTCAACTAGCTTGATAGAAACACGTTACTCGGTTTTCTGCACACTTAAGACGGGATCCTGCATCGGTTCATGATTAGGATAACGTTAGGGTTCAAAACACGGGTTTATAGCGTTTGGATTATTATTGAAAACACTCACACAAATTAGCTGGTCCATGCTATAGTACATATCTGTGTGCCTGAAGTCGGTAGATCAGTGGCGAAGTAGTTGTGGCAAGCTACGTGGCGGCTAACTGTACTCATGGCTCTCGATGTTGAATGTTCTTTACAATTTATTCTTGGCGACGAATTTTTATCGTGTTAAAGCCATTCCGTACTGCCGAGAGTACTATGCAACAGCCAAATCCACATCCGAGGCTATTTTCCATGCAAAACGGCTTCCAAATGCCTCCCTTGGCACCCTCGACGTTTACCGTGCAACGGCTAGCCACTGACTGCGTGCCATTCCCTCCAAGGGGCCGCCCACATCCACCGCCAAAACCACCTTTTACATCGCGCCAAGCCACTTTCGTTGCGGAGGGGCTTCCCTACAGCTTTTATACTTCACAATACAAGTTCCCTAAGCATGAACCAGCTTCCAATACACAAATTTTTCTTTATGAACATACATATTTTATAAAATTTCATTATTTTAAATATACTCTATCTTTTTTCATACATACATTACAAACTTTAAATTTCCTGATACAAACCAATAACAATAAACGAAAAGCAACAGTTTGCTTTCGTTCTACAATATTGCTTTTATTGTTAACTTGTTTTCGACTTACAAGGCCATCTTCAGACATTTACTGAGTATTATCACCAAAGAAGTTACAATGTTTGCAAACAACATTGGAAGAGAAGTAACACTTCTAAACTGAAGTAGAAACACACAGTAAGTAGCATCTTTGACAGTGTGGCGGTAATGCAATGAACAAGTAAAAATTGAACAGTACATAAATAACAATGGAGTAGACAGGAAAACCTTTAACACAAAATAGGAATAGTACGCCTACATAAGTTTCTATTAATAAACAAAACTAATGAAATAAAATAAAATTAGTACTAGACAAGGCTACATCAGGAGGTATGAAACATGGAGAGTAATACACAAACCAATTGAAAGAAGAGACAATTATCAATGTAACTAAAGGATACATAAGGAACATAAGCGATAACAATAAGTCAAACAGAAATAAATAAATGCAGGAAAATGGAGGCGTCTGAGGGAACCTACCGTAAATGTAATCTTTGAGAGTGTGGTGGTACTGCATTTTAACATTAACATTATAACCAAAACAGTGGCTGTGTAACATTTTGCATTAAATAAATGAACAAAGTAAAATATGAACAATATTTGATGAGACAACTACAAGGGGTGTTAAACATGGACAGTAATACAAGTACCAGTTAAAAGAAAGCCTTAACTATTGAAACTACAGTCTATATGGAATACAAAGACAACTTCAACAAAACAAAAGAACTTAATGAATACAGGAAAATGGGAATATGTAGGAAGAGAGAGTGGGGGAAGTAATGAACAACAAAGATGATTATATGAAGTTTAGGAGAGGGGAAGTGTTGAACTGTGTCTGGTCACAGTCCAGATCTAATGCTAAATGACACAGGACTGGCCCTTGTTAAAGAATACCGGAGAAGGTGCTGGAAATGGCGGGAGTTGTCGTCGAGACAGTGCTGTGCTCGATTACTCAAAGTGCGAGACACGCACGGTAGCTCTGCCTGAGGGACACAAGCAATAGCGTTTCCAGTGTTCTCCTGTAGCTCTTCGAGTGTTCGAGGACTGTCTGAGTACATCTTGAAACGTCTCAACAGAGCCGTTCCATAAGAACTTCCCACTAACTAGAGCAAGTATGAATTATGTGGGCCACCGTATAACTGTGGCTGAGCGTATGAACCGCCCTAGGAGGCTTGAGTAGGTGGCCGGACAGCAGAAAAATGTTTTTCTTGCCAGAGAACCAAGTATTTTGCAAAAGGTCATCATTGTTTGATTTTATCATGTCATTCATTATGTTCCACATTTCCTCATATATACCTATTCCTGTCCCTGAACCGTCTTGCGTGTGTGAATGTGAACAAATGAGCGTTTGAATGTGTTTTCTATCTATTTGTGGTGGAAGCTGAGTTGGTCGTCGTCTGCTAGAGCGAGGGCTGTGTCCTCGCTGCTTGGAGGGGAGAGCAGGATGACCAACTCGAGATCCTTGTACTTGGGCAGAAAGGTCTATTCTTTCTGTAGGTGGTATTGTTGGTTTGTCAGGTTGGTGACGGAAGCTCTCTCTGGTTTCCGTTTCCACGTGATAGTCTGTGGAACCTTTGTGGAGGAGAAGCCATTCTGCTGCTGGTTACTGGTGAGTGCAGACGTAGTTCTATGTTGCTCTGCCAGGAACTTCCGAAGTTTGCGTTTTATCCGTTCTAAATAGCCTGATATATTTAAGTTCGCTACATCTGAAACGCTATGGGTCTACCAGTGCCTTATGAGGTAGCAGGAACCAGAAAGAGATTTTCACTCTGCTGCGGAGTGTGCGCTGATATGAAACTTCCTGGCAGATTAAAACTGTGCGCCGGACAGAGACTCGAACTCGGGACCATTGCCTTTCGCGGGTAAGTGCTCTACCATCTGAGCTACCCAAGCACGACTCACACCCCGTCCTCACAGCACGTTACAGGTAGCAGTAATAGGTGACGATTATGCGCAATTTTTGCACTGATCGGACTTGGCTTTGTTCCAGTAGAACAACGTGGTGCAGTTCACGCACCACAGAAACTTTCCAGCATGTCTGAGTTAGAATAACTTGCTATACTTCGTGTGAAAAGTAAGGGTGATTATTTCTTCATGCGTGTGCGTTCTTTTTTCAGTTTCTTTACGCCTTTGATTCCTAAGCTGATCGTCGTGCCCTTTGTTTGCATTGTAACGGTTGTCGTTATTTGAAGTCACCTGCTCAACCTTTCATATAATAAGTTTCTTTCGGTGTGACTTTAATTAATTCCGTTTATGATATTATTTCTGAATTCTCGAAGTTTGCATCCAAGGGCGGAAACATGGCGGAACAAATCCATTGCGTGAGAACTACGTGGCTGTGGAACAGGTGGAGGCCGTCAGCCGGACCAGGTTATGTCCCATCGATTTCATTTATACGGCTGCTATTCTGTGATGGAAATGCACTCTCTCTGCTCACTTTTCCTCCTTTGCATGCGAATGCTGATGACAGTTTCTTGCTTGAGTCCATCTTGTGAGTCTGAACTGAGTAATTGGGTGTATGGCAGTTTCCTTGTTACAACATGTCCTTTCCCTTCCGTTCAAAAATGTTATGACCTTCTCATTAAAGAGAAGCAGGTTATTTTGTTCCAGGACCAGGCAACCGTTTTTCTCTTAGAAAGTAATTGAGTCCCTCCATTACTGAGCACTGTTAATTGAATAAACCAATGATAAGATATACACCATCAATCCTGCGTATCATTTCACGGTCGCTAGGTTAATACCCGGTTTCAATTGTAAAATCAATATTAATGCTCTGTTCATTTTATATCTTTTGATGAGTCATTGCATAAGGGCAGTAATAAAAGAGAAGGTGAAAGTCACCAGAGCAACTTAATTAAATGACCAAAGAAAAAGGGGGAAAACAATTGTAGGTCCCTTTTTTATAAACAATTTCCAGCTCGGTCGGTGTCGTGTCCCACCACGAGTCCTGAGAGGGAGTGGAAGGACTGCAAGGATGCGCGTCAAAGAATTTAACTTGACAGGAGGTCTCGCGGTCGTGGGTTGCCTTCTGTGCACCTGCTCCACTGAAAACGAGGGCTGTACGGTGAGTTAGAATACGGAACTCGGCTGGGATCTCACGGTACACTGGATGCAATCATAAATCAGTGCATGAGGATATATACACTGGAAGCACCCCTGGCACGTCCGTTTTATAAACAATTATATATACAAAGTCTACTAACTGCCTTCTTAGTAGTGTAGCTCATCATAGTTCCCTGAGCCTAAGTCCCAATATAGCAGAGGCGAGCGCGCCGGACTAAGTGTTGACTACATTAAGTCTAAGTCTCCTCGTAGTTACGCAGCACTGCACTGCGATCTGACAGCATCAGATCACCAGCTAAACCATATCTGACCGACTGATCTGCTGCTCCATCACTGCCATCACTCTCCTAACAATATGGCGGCTAGCCTTTTTATAGCGGTAGTGTACCCGGCACCACTTGTTCTGGAAGTTTCCAGTACTCTCGAGCACTGTGTGTGTGTGTGTGTGTGTCACGCGGTAGCACGTGAGGCCCACGTGACGAAATGGCTGTCTAAGGGTTGCGTCTTGCGTCAGCTCTCGAGCCTCGTGATGCGGCATAGTCCGCTCTTGTTAGCAGAGTCAACATTGCACGTAAGCTACGTCCGGTCACGTCCGCCTCGCTGGTAGCAAGAATTTCCAAGCCTACATCTCACTTGACTTTTAACTCTATTTCGCGACATCGCTTCTCTTGTCTTAAGAGTCGGCTTAGGCCGGTGGCGACCCTGAAACTCTGTCAAGTTACTCGTAGTTGCAAGTGTTAATGTCCAAAGTACTGAAAGTAGCGTACCGATTCATGGGTCCCAGGTCAAGTTGCTAGTGTACGCTCTGTGCAGGACCTAAGCATTCTATTTACAACCTGACGCTTCAGTTTGCCTCACTGGAAAAAATCAGATCAGGCGATCTAAGTGGCCTGGAGGTTTCACATTCTCTGCTGATTATCCTCTCGTCACCGAACACCTCGTACACTCGTGACAAGATTGTCAAGGCCGTGTGTACTAGGGCTGTTGATATAATATCGATACTATCTCCATAACAACTCGATATATTTGGGCGACATACACTACTGGCCATTAAAAATGCTACACCACGAAGATGACGTGCTACAGACGCGAAATTTAACCGACAGGAAGAAGATGCTGTGATATGCAAATGATTAGCTTTTCAGAGCATTCACACAAGGTTAGCGCCAGTGGCGACACTTACGACGTGCTAACATGAGGAAACTTTCCAACCGATTTCTCATACACAAACAGCAGCTGACCGGCGTTGCTTGGTGAAACGTTGTTGTGATGCCTCGTGTAAGGAGGAGAAATGCGTACCATCACGTTTCCGACTTTGATAAAGGTCGGATTGTAGCCTATCGCGATTGCGGTTTATCGTATCGCTACATTGCTGCTCGCGTTGGTCGAGATCCAATGACTGTTAGCAGAATATGGAATCGGTGGGTTCAGGAGGGTAATACGGAACGCCGTGCTGGATCCCAACGGCCTCGTATCACTAGAAGTCGAGATGAAAGACATATTATCCGCATGGCTGTAACGGATCGTGCAGCCACGTCTCGATCCCTGAGTCAACAGATGAGGACGTTTGCAAGACAACAACTATCTGCAATAACACTTCGACGACGTTTGCAACAGCATGGACTATCAGCTCGGAGACCATGGTTGCGGTTACCCTTGACGCTGCATCACACACAGGAGCGCCTGCTATGGTGTACTCAACGACGAACCTGGGTGCACGAATGGCAAAAAGTCATTTTTTCGGATGAATCCAGGTTCTGTTTACAGCATCATGATGGTCGCATCCGAGTTTGGCGACATCGCGGTGAACGCAAATTGGAAGCGTGTATTTTTCATCGCCATACTGGCGTATCAACTGGCGTGATGGTGTGGGGTGCCATTGGTTGCACGTCTCGGTCACCTCTTGTTCGCATTGACGGTGCTTTGAACATTGGATGTTACATTTCAGATGTGTTACGACCCGTGGCCCTAACCTTCATTCTATCCTTGCGAAACCCTGGATTTCAGCAGGATAATGCACGACCGCATGTTGCATGCTGGCCTGGCCAACACATTCTCCAGATCTCTCACCAATTGAAAACGTCTGGTCAATGGTGGCCGAGCAACTGGCTCGTCACAATATGCCAGTCACTACTCTTGATGAACTGTGGTATCGTGTTGAAGCTGCATGGGCAGCTGTACCTGTACACGCCATCCAGGCTCTGTTTGACTCAATGCCCAGGCGTATCAAGGCCGTTATTACGGCCAGAGGTGTTTGTACTGGGTACTGATTTCTCAGGATCTATGCATCCAAATTGCGTGAATATGTAATCATATGTCAGTTCTAGTATAATATATTTGTCCAATGAATACCCGTTTGTCATCCGCATTTCTTCTTGGTGCAATTTGAATGGCCAGTAGTGTATTTTTTAACGATATAGCGAAAGCGAAATGGCAACATCGAGAGCCGATATTTTTGTTTTATGTTATATTTTTTCGCAATTTCCAGTTAATATTTGAAGTTGTTCCTTTGAAATTGTAGTGGAACATAGTTTTACTTTCACTGTTACTACTTTTTGAGCTCCTATCACGTCCAGTCTTTCTCTCTGATTGTGGGATGCAAGTACAGATGGCACAAAGATGAAGTCCGATTCCCCTTGGGGGTGGGGGGGGGGGGGGGCGGGGGATGGTAGTGTGAATGGAATAACAAGATATATGAAGAAACAGCAAACAATTTTTAACGCAAATAGTGTGCTGTTTCTTCACATCGGCATTCTTCAAAAAACAATTGCTGAAGGAGACGATGTACTGGCAGAAGTAAAGCTGTGAGGACGGGGCGTGAGTCGTGCTTGGGTAGCTCAGTTGGGAGAGCACTTGCCCGCGAAAGGCAAAGGTCCCGAGTTCGAGTCTCGTTCCGGCACACAGTTTTAATCTGCCAGGAAGTTTCAATTGGTGAAGCTGATACACAAATATGTAAATGGCAGGATTGGTCTCTGCGGTGGGCGGAGGGGTGAGAGAGGAAATGCTGGCGTAATCGGCGCTGGGTGCTACCAACAGAAACTGCAGCTTTTAACTTCACCACGCAATTTTGACACTACTGCTAGGTCGCTGGCGTTGGCAGAAATGAAAAAAATCAAGGAAGTCGACATGAAGTGTTCCAGACAAACCATATATGTGACGAAATCACGCGCCGAACCCATCATACGCTTTTTATTATGACAGTTAGCTGAAGTTAACCATTGTTAACCATTGTTGGCGAAGTGGTTATCGCCAAGCACGAACGTGCATCGTTTTCCTTTCAATTGTAGCTGTAAGGGGAATACGCAGGCTGCTAGCTTGTTGATGTACAGAAAATTTAATAATAAAACAATACTTAAATATACAGCTCTAAAGCTGCCAGTATATTGACAATGTGCAACCGGTATTTTTATAGGCCAATATGTCAAAATTTTTCCGCCGGTATGTCGATGCATTGCTAATTTTCTTCGACGTATCGATATCCGATGATTATATATTTTTAAATAGCGATGTATCGGATCCCCGATATTTATAAAAAATATCTGCAGCCATAGTGTGTACTGCTACTCCATCTTGCAGTCAATATTCATGCAATTGTCGATCTTCTGCGAGGTGCTCTTCATATAGATTAAACAGGTACTAGTTTCTGACGTACGGGTTGCCGTTAGTAGTTTGGTGAAAGAATCATGTTACGATGCGGACCAGACATCAATCTTGAGATTACGCAACAGTTCCCTACTTAATGTAGAGATTTCCTGGTGCATCATGACGCACGATTTCTGAGTTCACATACCCAGACAGACTAAACCAGGTCTCATCCGAATAAATGAAACACTTAGAATCGGAAGGTCTAAACCAGTGTCACACAAAAACCACTAGCAAAACTCAACATCGAAATTTCGCCTGGAGTAAGGATACATATGGAGGTCCTCTTTTGATAATGTTTCGATACGACGATTTCCTACTTGCGCAGATAAACGGCGTTGAGGTTTCGCCGGAATTTGTTCCAGGCCTTTGTTCACGAGAGCGCTGTTTTATGGTGTTAGAAAGTTTTTTGGAGGCTTATGGTTTTTATTCGCTACAGAGCCCATTTCACGCCATGTTACCACTATTGTAACTTTTTCATTGTAGACTTTGCTGGCGGTTTTGCCAAAACACTTCCAACCTTAAACTCTTGCACAAAGAGTTCTGCACACATTTTCCACGAATTGTGCTTTGCATAACACCTGACAGCGAACACAGTTTGTTTTATGGTGTGAATCATTTTGTGTTCCATTCAACTGGTCACAAAACACGTCTGTTCCTCTCGCTCACTCAAACGTCATGACACAGCAAAGTACTCGGGACAGCATGCGGGATATGTGCACGCGCATACACTTGACACTATCCGACTGTGCATCGAAATCATCTTTTCCAGCATTTTTTTTTTTTTTTTTTTTTTTTTTTTTTTTTTTTTTTTTTTTTGTGCTGGACGGTTCACCTGTTGGTCAACGAGGGTCACTTCCGGGTCAGTCTTATATTTTATTTTGGCCACCTTGCGTGTGTAAGTGCTCGTCTACCTGAACGGGAAGTCGCCTAATTCGGTTAGCGGCTTTGTGAGCCCTCCTCGACATTTTTTGAATTGAGCAGTTCGTGACTGCCCACAATAACACAGCACGCAGCATCTGAAGAAGACATCAGCATCGATCGTAGAAATATCGTGCAGGAAAATGGAATCACCAACGCGGCAGAACACCCGCAAGCAGGCAATTAAAATCTTGCTCACGTTCGTGTCTGACAAAGGCAAGCAGCCGATAAGAGGAGCACGACCCTTAAGGCGACCCTAGAATTTGGAACAGTCGGCGCCTTCTGATCAGACGGCGGCCGATCCAGGGATAATAGCCTGTTTACGACCCCGGAATTATCCCCCTCCTGCGACTCTAAACTCCGTTGTTGAATGGGGCAGTGGACTGGGGCGAGGAGGGGCAAGAGGAGCCGAGTGATCAAGAAAACAAAACCAACAGAGGTGAACAGTACTGGTCGCCCTGGGAGGAAGGGACACAGCGATAAATAACGGTGACGTGTTAGGCCCCTGGCTACAGGCGCATCCCGTGTGTATGTGCCAGAGAGCAGACGTATTATTTCGGGGGAGGGGAGACGAATTTCAACAGGCAATTGTGCTGTCGTCATCCAGTGAGTGATATTGTTCACTGGACTGCCAGCTAGGTTTCCTTGTACTACAAAAGGTATAAGGGGTAATTCAAAGACAAAGAAACACTCGCACGATCTTTTTGCAGCGATGCACAGAACACGAGGGGTTTCAAGTAATCGTTTGTCACACGGGATGATTTCGTGATGCTATGTGGAGTCCAGTCATCGCAGTACTGGTGACCGCGTGCAGTTGCGGTGGCAAGGTACGTGTCGCCTGTCGAACATCTGAATCCGAAAAAGAAAAATTATTTAAAATACAGAGACGTGTAGTTTCTACCACCTATCAGAGTCGTTTATCTGTACAACTCCACATTTGTGGACAATCGATGTTTGAAGGTAAACGAATCTAGACACTGCAGAAGCTATGTCGGTAAAGAGGTAATACCTTGTTTATTCATTTATTGCTTGGCTTCTACAAAGGTAATCTGTTTCTTGTATTCAAATACAAAACATTTATGTACCGAGAATTACAGAGCGTTAGCCAAAAAAAGATAGGTATTATGAATAAAATATAAAGATACCGAAGATCACGATATTTAAACATGGAATTAAAGACAGTAGCTGCCAGTGAGCATTGATTTATATCAGTTGCAAGTTCCAAATTTTTGCCGGACCAGGTTTCGCACTTGCGTTTCGTGCTTACTGGGCAGATACGCTGACCACTACACCATCATCACAACTACCCTAACACCTCCTGTTAGACACAAATTCTCAACTTATACCACACACTACTGAGGAAGTGCCCTGCTCATTAGCCTCATTACTATCGACATATCACCGATTCATCTGCGCCAAAGGGACCATTGGCCGTCGTCGCCTAATTATATGTGGTGTCTCTTCTTTCGGAAACATCCAAATATTAAACATTAATTAAAACGTAGTTTTCATGTAGCACTTCATTTTGCGATGTCCAGTGAGTTCAGACACTTAGTTACTTCAGTTGCTGCTGCTAGTAGATCGTCCCACATCCCTTGGAATTTTCTGTGTGGACAGTCCGTCATTATGTGGTGTGCTGTTTGTCCTGCGGAATGCTGGGATTTGTTTCTGTTTTATATAAATCGTGGGTTGACGCTCCATCTTGGTGAGTTGAGTTCTGGCAGAAATCGATTAAATACGAGTATGCAAGGGTACCCTATAAAGTAATGAAAGGAGAAACTTCCAAGCTGATAATTACTGAACTTGAAAGGAGTATACTGCGGTACACTTATATATGGCACCCGAATATGATAATAACATTAATGTAACCCAAAATGGAACTATGACTCTATAAACGATGTATGTCTCGGATAGGCTGTATAATGCGGATCGCTGACTGTGCACGACTGCAGAGCCAAAGATACTGCCTCCGGTCTGAGATTGTATTGTTGGAGTAAGAAAGTGCTGGGCCCACAATTGTAGGTAGCTGTCTGTGAGGATGGTGTGGGCAGTTTTTATGGTGTGCTTTGTGAAGCCACCAGGTGTTTAGATTAACGTAGGAATGCAAGCGTTGTAAAGATATTAAATAATTATGGTTTCGTTTGGCAGCACGTTAGTTTAGATGAGGTGGCTGATAATTTATAATTGTTGAGCAACCCCAGAATGTACGTAAACTGATTTGATAAAATGGCTAGTTAGATATTTCACTTTTGTAATGTTTCTAAGATTTGTTAACAGAGCTATATGTAATTTGATGCTTTGCATTAATGCTGTTTTAGTGAAGTTAGATAATACTTGCTGTATAAATCTCATTGTCCGTGAATCAGTTAGCAAATATTATGTATTATTCTGACCAACTTCAATTGTCAAATGTTTTTGAAAAGCCAAACTTAAATTGCAATCAATACAAGAGGGTGAGTAAAATGAAAACCTTAAATTTGTAATAACAAATCGAAATTTCGCGCCGTTATCCTGTAAATTGGTAAGCGTGCTACAAACAGCGTGCAGAATGGCCTGTAGGTGGCAGCATAGTGCAGATGCACACATACCGTCGCAGTATCAGTATAAAGATGGCCGCCCCACTTGCGACTTGCACCAGGGAAGAACAGCGTTCTGTTATTCGGTTTTTGCATAGTGAATGTGTGAAAACTATTGAAATTCACCTACGAATTAAGGTTCAGTGCGGTGGTGCATGTTTGTCACAGCAGCAAGTCTACGAATGGACTAGGAAGTTCGCAAATTGTGTGACTTCAGTGGAAGATGCTCCTCGTCCAGGCCAGGCACAACGAGTTGTGACTCCACAGAACATTGCAGCAGTTGAAGCCATAGTGAAGGAAAACCACCGAGTGACACTGAATGACATTGCAGCATGTTTACAGGTTAGTCATGAGTCAGCATACCACATTGTGCATGATGTGCTCCCGTTTCGCAAAGCGTCTGCAAGATCGGTGCCACGGCAGCTGACTCCTGAAATGAGAGAACGACGTGTTGATGCTTGTGAAGAACTTCTTCGGCACTTTGAACGAGAAGGTGATAGCTTCCTTGCAGGAATCGTTACTTGGGACGAAACCTGGGTCCACTTCCACCAACCGGAAACGATGAGAGCGAGCAAGGAATGGCGCCATTCCTCATCATCAAAACCAAAGAAGTTTCGAACAGAACCATCAGCAGGGAAGGTTATGCTAACTCTCTTTCGGGACGAAGAGTTCAAGATAATTAAAGAGGAACCTTACAGACAATGATTTACACATTAAAGCCACAGTTACGACCTGGAAATAGAGTGAGGAGGATCGCTCTATTTAGCAGAAGGTGTCGCTGTACTCGAAATGCAGAAAGCTGTCCATTTAACCAGAAAACACTGAAAGCTAAACATCTCAGAGACGGATAGGGTACTTGAAAAAGTTGTGCGTGTTCCTGTATAACTAACAGTAATTGACCTTGGCCCCTTTCCACAACATGATCCGCTCTGTCCTGCGAAACCAGATTTCAAATTTCATGGGTGCGTATTTTCGTTACTTACAATACAGGGGAAAGCTGTTCCCACCAATGAAGAATGGTGTGAGCACATGATGGCTGTTGCCAGTACCTAACGTTCTAACGTCACTGGATCTTTTCAGATGGAGACCACAGTGTGCCCAGAGGATACAAATGTACAGCGTATCCCCATGTGAGAGCATCGTACCAAGAAATCGCACACACTCTACACTGCTGTGCAATGACTGCAGAATGATATGACTCATGGTCGCGCGTTGTGGATACTAGTGTACATCGGACCCTTCTTTGGACAGGAAGCTCAAGCTGGGAAAAGGAGATGCTGTCAGTCTCAGACCTCGAGCAAAATCGATCTTAGTAACTTAACAAAGATACGTTCTTTTGTCTTTTCTGTGGGAGGTTGGTCTGGGAATGTGGGAGGAGCCGGTGCAATAGAGCCCACGATGCACAGTGTTAGAGAGAAGGAGACATGCCATGCAGGCCGTCGAGGCCAGTGTCTCTGTAGCAAAACATGTAAACAGGTACGCAAGTACACTCTCTGCGCTTAGCAAATCCTGGCGCCCCACACCATTACAGACCCTCCACCAGCTTGAACAGTACGTACCCCGCTGACATGCAGATTCCATGGATTCATGAGGCTGTCTCCATACCAGTACACGCCCATCCGCTCGATACAATTTGAAACGAAACGCGTACGACCAGGCAACATGTTTCCAGTCATCAACACTACTATGTCGGTGTTGCTGCGCCCCGGCTAGGTGTAAAGGTTTGTGTCGTATAATCATCAGGGATACACGAATGCCACGCGGTGTGGCCGCGCGGTTTGAGGTGCCATGTCACGGGTTGCGCGGCCCCTCCCGCCGGAGGTTCGAGTCCTTCCTCAGGCATGGCTGTGTGTGTTGTTCTTAGAACAAGTTAATTTAAGTTAGTATAAGTAGTGAGTAAGTCTAGGAACCGGTGACCTCAGCAGTTTGGTCCCTTAGGAATTCACACACATTTGATACACGAATGGGCTTTCGAATCCGAAAGCCCATATTCTACATCTACATCTACGTGATTACTCTGCTATTCACAATAAAGTTCCTGGCAGAGGGTTCAATGAACCACCTTCAAGCTGTCTCTCTACCGTTCGACTCTGAACGGCACGTGGGAAAAACGAGCACTTAAATTTTCTGTGCGAGCCCTGATTTCTCTTATTTTATCGTGATGATCATTTCTCCCTATGTAGGTGGGTGCCAACAGAATGTTTTCGCAATCGGAGGAGAATACTGGTGATTGAAATTTCGTGAGGAGATCCCGTCGCAACGAAAATCGCCTTTGTTTTAATGATTGCCACTCCACGTATCATGTCTGTGACACTATCTCCCCTATTTCGCTATAATACAAAACGAGCTTCCCTTCTTTGTACTTTTTCGATGTCATCCATCAGTCCCAGCTGATGCGGATCCCACACCGCACAGCAGTACTCCAGAATAGGGCGGACAAACGTAGTGTAAGCAGTCTCTTTGGTAGACCTGTTGCACGTTTTAAGTGTTCTGCCAATGAACCGCAGTCTTTGGTTTGCTCTACCCACAATATTATCTATGTGATCGTTCCAATTTAGGTTATTTGTAATTGTAATCCCTAAGTATTTAGTTGAATTTACAGCCCTCAGATCTGTGTGACTTATCGCGTAATCGAAATTTAGCTGATTTCTTTTAGTACTCATGTGAATAACTTCGTACTATTCTTTATTCAGGGTCAATTGCCACTTTTCGCACCATACAGATATCTTATCTAAATCATGTTGCAAGTCGTTTTGATCATCTGCTGACTTTACAAGACGGTAAATGACAGCATCATCTGCAAACAATCTAAGACGGCTACTCAGATTGTCTCCTATGTCGTTAATATGGATCAGGAACAACAGAGGGCCTATAACACCTCCTTGGGGAACGCCGGATATTACTTCTGTTTTACTCGATGACTTTCCGTCTATAACTACGAACTGTGACCTTTCTGACAGGAAATCACGAATCCAGTCGCACAAATGAGGCAATACTCCGTAGGCACGCAGTTTGGTTAGAAGACGCTTGTTTCGTTGAATGGTTCGCACGCTGACACTTGTTGATGGCGCAGCATTGAGATCTGCAGCAATTTGCGGAAGGGTTGCACTTCAGTCACGTTGAACGGTTCTCTTCAGTCGTCGTTGATCCCGTTCTTGCAGGATCTGTTCCCGGCCGCAGCGCCGTCGGAGATTTGATGTTTTATTGGATTCCTGATATTCACGGTACACTCGTGAAATGGTCGTAAGGGAAAATACCTACTTCATTGCTGCTTCGGACATGCTCTGTCCCATGCTCGTGCGCCGGCTACAACACCACTTTCAAACTCACTTAAATCTTGATAAGCTGCCATTGCAGCAGCAGTAACCCATGTAACAAGTCCACCAGACTCTTGTCTTAGATAGGCGTTGCCGACCGCAGTGCCGTGTTCTGCCTGCTTACACATCTGTGTATTTGAATACACGTGCCTATACCAGTTTCTTTGGCGCTTCGGTGTGGAGGTGTTGTGGAGCAATTAGGCGCACTTTTTGCAAAACCTTGACATTATTCGGCAGTCCCTGAATGAACGAATGAGAAATACAGCCCGTTTTTGCAACACACTGAGTGAAACTTAGTGTTTCAGTGCAATAAAATCATGGCACTATCTCTCAGATGCACGAAGATTTGCATTCGTAATAGTTTTATCAAACATTTTTTTTTCCAAATTAAATGAAGCCAGAACAATCCGTCAAAAAAGGCCCAGTTTTAGTAACATCCGTCAAAAATCCATAAACCGTCAAAACTAAATTTTACCCGTCACACAGCATGAAACTCCGTCAAATCTGACGGGAAATCCGTCAAGCTGGCAGCGCTGATCGGCATCCGTGCGGAGCGGCCGGCGCGAGGATGTTATTGTAGACGCGCAGTATCGCCATAGAGTAAATATCTCTAGAGTGAGCATTCACATGCGCAGAACAGATTTTGTGTCGTCAACACACATTGCCGGCCTGGTCACGTGTTCTCGGGACGTCGTGTGTTTGTCCGTATAGTGCCCTGTATATTTAGAATGTCACTACATCCCTAATACAGACGGATTCTTTTCGTACGTGTCGTGGATTATTTATATAAGTTGCGCAGACATTTTAACAGTATCCATTTGATACCGGGAATAAACCAGCTACGTAACTTTTAAGGGCAAGTGATATTACATCCTGCTTCTTTGCGATAGGTGTCACAATTCAGATGCACTCGATTTTTGGTAGTTTTCGGTATGATACGGCACTTTATACTATTACAGAGCCTGACGTACATTTTTGCAGTGATAGTCTTGCAAAACGACTTGACAGTACGCCAGCACTTTTGCAAGTGTCCGTAAAATACCGAATTTGCCACACATTAGCGATTATATCCCTGCTAATTTGTCCTTTTTTTTGCTATTTCTGCGTATTTATTTTCTCGTTTCTGCTACCTAAAGCACAATTTTTCTTACTGGTGACACTTTGAAGTATTTATTTAACGCATTTTACGTACTTGCTCCCAGTTTATTAAATAAATAGTAGACTGAGTAATCTATATACATAATCGACAAGTCACTGATAAATGCATGGAGGATAGTATCTGCTGAAACAATTAACAATTCCCTTTCCTGTTCCACTAGCAAATTTACGAGAGGGAGCGATTGTTTGCAAGCTTTTGTACGAGCCGTAATATCTATTATCTAGTCATAAAATCGTAGAAAAATAGGTCTACAGAATTAAGCCTTAATTATAATGCGTCTCGAAATTTTTAAGCTTATACAGTGTCTCTTACTAATATGATAACTATAATTAGAGCTGCATGGTATGTACCCATGAAAAGTTACTATCCCTCCTTTCACATATTATTCTTTGCATCCGTAGCAACAATAGTAATTCACCATCGCTATTACAGTATCAACAAGCGGTGAAACACAACAAAAGCTCTTGACATTATAAATTTCAAACGCTGCAGAAAGCACACAAGCACAGCTAAGTCCCGAAAACACGTGACAATCCTGGTTTAATGTTGACAACATGCGCAGAACGCAATGCTCACTCCAGAGATATTTACAATATAAGTGTCGCAGATGACATTGCGCACTATCTGAGAAACAAAGTAAGAGCGATTGCATTCTATGCATCCAGGTTGAAAGGTATGCTGATACTGAAGAAATATCGACACCCCCTTCAAACTTAACGGTGGGTAAACGGTAGCAGAGCATTGTTACAGATCTCCAAATGTGTACGTGGAAGGAAGTCAACAGTGCGGCGGCTTTCCTTTGCTCTGAGTGACCTCTCGGAATGGAGGAAACTGTGTAGAGGGAGGAACTGGGGGGGTCAGCTGCCCATCCGCTCTTTTACGAGTGGCCATTGTCTCGAGCTAATTTATATGATAGGCGGGCCACCCCGCGCTCACAATGCGCGGCCTCTTTATAAATAAGTGATTCACTGGGAGCGCCGAGCGGGCCCAGGGTAATGACGTCTGCGCGCGGCCGAGCGCATTAGGGCGCCGGGGCGAATGCGGCCCTTCGGCTGACAATGCCTCATTAGAAGCGCCGTTGCAGGTGCCGCCGGCGTACAGGGCGGTTTCGACCAGCATGCCCATCTTCGGGATACGGTGACGCACTTCTGACAGCTTGCTTCTGAAGCAGTGGTTCCCCAACTTTTTGAGGCAAACATCTCTGCACGAATTTAGATATCAACCGGCTAACTGTACAGGGTGTGGTGCTTAAATCCGGAGAATTTTGAGCTTGGTTTCCAGTCGTATCATAGTTCCGCTGCAGATCGCGATTGGCGTTCTTGAAAGCCATAGGCACCTAGTAAGCAATCAGAACCTCAAAATGGCCGAGATGTTAGGGACAAGTGCGGAGTACAACCGAAGAGCCGCGATTATCGAAAGTCTTCGCGCTGGCCGTTTGTACACCTGAAATAGTTCGATTTTTCGGGTACCCGAGACCAGCTATTTACGATATTGTGGCCAAGTCTAATGTATCGGAGAAGGGAAGGTTCCGCTAACCCGGCGAGAAAGCCTCATTCGTGGAAACGCGTGTCACAAACTGAGGCAGTCGTTGGGAAGGTTGGTTGGGTTGTTTGGGGGAAGAGACCAAACAGCGAGGTCACCGGTCTCAACGGGAAGGGTGGGGAAGGAAGTCGGCTGTGCCCTTTCAAAGGAACCATCCCAGCATCTGCCTGGAGCGATTTAGGGAAATCAGGAAAAACCTAAATCAGGACGCCCGGACGCGGGATTGAACCGTCGTCCTCCCGTTGGGAAGGCTCAGGCGCTGATTTCGGAGGACCAGGGGCAATCCCTGAGGAAACTGGCGACAGTATTGAATGTCAGCGAGCGAACAATGCGTCGGATGGCAGAGGAGGACCTCATATTAGCCATTTAGTCCAAAACTGGCTCTCGGATAATGTTGACATGTTCTGGTCAAGGGAGTTCTGACCCTCAAACAGCCCAGATTTGAACCCCCTCGGCTACTATGTTTGGAGCGTAGTCGAAAGACTTACCAATAACATGAGGCCCCTAATGTCGCATTTCTATGCAACACCATCGAAGCGATATTCGCGAATATGGACAGCACTGTTTTAAAGAGTGCATGCGATCGCTTCACGATAAGATTGGAGGTGGTCACTATGACTGAAGGGTGTTTCATCGAGTAATGTTACTCTTGAAAGATATCACTACTTATTTGTAAAAGGATTTTCATTTTACTTTGTTTTAATGAATTTGGTTTAAAAACAGTTTCATTTGTCCGCGTTTAAGTGCCAGACTCGGTACATTATATATAAAAAAGTAGATCTTCTGTTTTTAAAATAACATCTTACGTCTAGGGCAGCGGTTCCCCCAATTTCCTGATCAGCCCTGACGAACGCAGATGCCAACCGACTATACATTAGATTGAAAATATTACCACTTCTGTTATTAGAAGCAAGGGAAATTCCAACTTTGGTCGTATAAATTTGAAACTATTTTTTTATTATTGCATATCGATTTGAATGAGAGATGATCATCTTCAGTGAAAGACTAAGTCCTGTGGAGCCATGAGCCACAGGAATTAGTCTTGCACTGTCCATTATCACTGCGTGATTGAAATCAATATGCAATAATAACAAAATCACTTTGAAATTCATACAACCAAACTGGAATTTCCCTTGTTTTCAATACTTCTTATGTGGTCATGGTGCACAAACTTCCTAACGGAATCCAATCTTAATAAGCACTTTTGTTTTTAAAATAATGGGAATGACATTTAATCAACATCTGTGATGTAACAATATGTAGTCCACTTGTTCCTGTGAAACTGGTGTATGGAGGGGTCTCCATGTGACTGGTTCCTTGCAATGCAATGCTGCTTATGGCATTTGCAGTGTGAGAGCATGCAGTGAGATACTAAATCATACTGAGTGTAGCAGCAACTTCTGGCACCAAATGTAACAGCAACAAGAAATGTAGCAGGAAGAGGTAGAAGGCACCGTATTAAGATTCATCCAAGCTTTCCAAGTGATTTATTGTCTCCAACTACAGTGCTGTGTTCCCCTTGGTCTGCGTCACTGGGTCCCACAATGCTGGGGACTCCACCTCAGTGACCTGTCAAGTGCGCTGCTAATGTGTCGGCCTTGTACGGCTGTGGTGATATGATGATGCCAGGGCTGCAGTGGCAGCCAACTCAGCAGCCTTCATCCTGTGGTGCCTCAGCGCCGCTCGGTGACAACTGCAAGGTGGCCTGCGCAGTGCTTCCTCACTGGCGTGGCTCAGGTCGCTGTGACAACAAGCACCTGCGATCTGGCAGCTCAATCTGTGGCGCACGCCCTGGATGTGTCCGGTGCATGTTGGGAGCCAAGATGACTGCCCGCAGTAGTGGGCCATGGAACGGCCAGCTGCTGGCTGGCTACGGACCCCGCGTCGGCCTCAGAGGGTCCAACCAGCGACCTGCTGTGGATTGAAATGCTGAAGCCCCATCTGCTGCTGTGTGTAGCCGGTGGTGTGACATGCCCCGCCGTCCAGGAGAGCTGCCACACTTGAATGCTTTGTTAGTGAACCGACACCTATTTATATGTGGCTGTGCACATCTGTTTTGCTAAACGCACCACTCTGCATCCCATGCTCATAACACTAAGGTTGGCTAGTGGGCTCCTTCTGCCTGTGACTTGCACCATACAAACCACTGCGTGTACTTTTTCCAGCGGTTGTACGCCTCTGTGGCCTCTATTTTACGTCACAAGTGCTAGTGAGCGTAACTCACTGTAAACAGGCCCACACCTGGCTGTAACTTGTGTGCTCAGAAATATTGCACCAAAACTGACTTTTCCTATCCCAAACGGTAGTGCCGTTACATTACTCCCACCTTCAGAAAGACCCAGTCCCTGGATCGACCTTTAACTAACTCTTAAAATTATTTGGGTCAGCACCTATGACATATTTCCTTACTATTAGAAAACGTAAATGTGGTCTAGTGCCACTTAAAGCACATGACATGAAACAAAACGTAAAAAATTCCTTACTGGATGACCACTGCTCGATCAACCCCTTACCCACTCATCTCACGCCCTCAGTATCCAATCCTCTTGGATTTGGACTACCCTTGGTTCCCTCCTAGAATTGGCTCTCCGCCTGAACAGAATGAAAACAACACATAGCAAAGTTAAGGCTGCGAAGACACTTGGCACAGAGGTACTCAAAATGATCGTTATTCGCCGTTGTCTTTCCCTATACTCAGCGACATGTTGAACAAGCTGTTCAGTTGATATGCGCTCCTCTTGCTCTAAAATGAACTGTTTTATGGATCTCAACAGACCTGGCTCCAGAGTTCGATTTAACATGGTCAGATTCTGCCTTGGTGAAAACTCTAAAGTGGCTTTTGGCCAGTACAGCTGTGGCTGTGTAACATTCAATTGTGTGACTCCTGAAATTGACGCTGGTAGGTGGAAGGTTGGTCCTATTATGTTACACGCAGTTCTATTGGTTAAAATTTCGCTCCCCTCGAGCTCTATACATTTCACTTCTGCAAATAATTCCTGCTCAAAACAACTTGCTACTACTACCAAATTCTCGTAGGTAGAGAAGACCCAATGCATCCTGACCCGTTGCAAGCTCGATTTTGGCTCCACAATGTCCCTTGCACAGTCTATTCCTTTCCCCCTAGCTAAAAATAAGTGCACCGTGTACGTGTCCAAATTGGTGCTTACTATTCTGGCTGGGCATACCGTTACCTTCCCTCTAGCTGCCGAGATCAACAATACCTCCTTATGAAACTTCCTGGCAGATTAAAACTGTGTGCCCGACCGAGACTCGAACTCGGGACCTTTGCCTTTCGCGGGCAAGTGCTCTACCATCTGAGCTACCGAAGCACGACTCACGCCCGGTACTCACAGCTTTACTTCTGCCAGTATCTCGTCTCCTACCTTCCAAACTTTACTTCCGCTGCAGAGTGAAAATCTCATTCTGAATACCTCCTTAGTTTTCACTTCCACAAACTTGCTCAACTCGCCCCGCTTCACTGTATACGGGTGGACTGTGTAAAATTGAAACCGCGTGTTCTTCCCAATAATTGGGAATTTGACCAAAATATACACTCGTGGGATGTCGGTTGTTACCCTTACTGTTGCAACATGGTAGAAAAACGGCCGATTTTGCTCGCTGGTCTCCATTATTAAATATAACCCTGACAGTAGTTCTTTCAGCACCTTGTGCAACCCGCATAAATATTGGTCCAGCGGTAACAAACCGGTACTTATCTGGCCTTGCAATGCGTGATGCAACACATCTTGCATATTCGTTATTGCTCCCTGTACGTGCCACACACTATCAGCTACTTCTTGCAGAAGTCTCATAAACACCACTCGGCCATCTAGGACTTCCAGACGCCCCTGTAAGGTTCCCAGGTTACGATTTATTACGTCTTCCGACGCCTTAGTGTATTCCAGTACCTGCCCTGCTGATGCGCAGAGCAACCGTGTGTTATTCAGGACTTCCCCTTCCAATATCCCTGTCTGAGTTGCATGCCAAGCTTCCATTGCTCTACTCTCCTCTGCGAGTTGCCTTACTGCTTCCATCACGTTGTTCAGTTCTTTTATATCGCTTTTGTCTGAGGCTCCAAAAACTGTCTTCAAAATTTTCCCCCCTGCGTTCAGCCATCCTTTTTTCTGTCTTACCCATGGCACCGCTTCCTCCATCCATTCTACCTGCTTCCATAGCGCCTCATAAGCCCCATGAAATTTCTTATAATCCCCTGCAGCTTTATTCAGCATTCCCTTACCCTCTCCACATTGCCTAAGCTCTTCGAACACTTCCTCAAGCCTCCTTACTTCATTCCATACGTTCCTATACGTTCCATACCAACCTTAATGCTGGAGACTCGACACCACCACATCTTCCTGCCTTGAGTACAGCACACCCCCATCCAGGTGTTGTGCCCGTAAGGCGTCCATCCCGATGATTAAGAGATGAATCACCGCCAACGCTCCCCCTTTCAGTGACCCGAGGACAGAGATCACCATCACCCTTCCTCCCTCTTCCAAATGACTGCTGTTCCTAGCAGTTTATACTCGAAAATATATATATGAAAATACAATGCCTAATTAATCTACGCAAACCCAATGATACATAACAAGAAAACAAAAAAACTACAAATACTCTACTACTTTCTGGATCCCAAAGCATACTCCATCTTCCTGGTTTTCTCTGTGCTTAGCCCTCTCTTCACTCTTTCTGCCTCTTTCCTTCCTGTGACATGCCTGGAATCACATCCGGGCAACTCTTAAATGGCCGTAACCTCCCAATGTGTACTATCATTGTTCTAGTTGGCAGCTGAAGCTTAACATTAACAGGGGATGTGGTTTCAATAACTTGGTATGGCTCTTGATACCTTGTGAGGAACTTCTTCGTTTTCCGTTTTTGGATATAGGGCCTGGAGAGCATTACCCATTGCCCCGCTCTATACTGCGGTAAACTTCCTTTCCACTTCACTGCATCTACCTGCCTTTCCAAAGCCTTTTTATTTGCCTTTTGTACCCATTTCCAAACGTCCCGAATTGTCCTTTAGAATTGACGTACAGATTCACTGGTCCTTCCTTTCTGTAGCCTCACCAAATCAAACGGTGACGGCACTTATCGCCCCTACACTACCTCATATGGAGACAAACCGGTATTTTTATGGATTTTTGCATTATATGCACATACAATATGCTTCAAATACTCGTCCCACCGATGGTGATGAGAATCCACATAAAAACTCAGCATCTTTCCGATTGTTCTGTGTACCCGTTCTGTCCTTCTGTTCACCTGTGGATGCAACATGCTCGTCCTCAACTACTTGATGTTCAAAAATTTACACAGCTCCTTCATTAAATCCGTCATGAAATTGGTCCCTTGGTCAGTAATTATTGTCTCCAGTACACCAAACTTCAAAATATGGTCATTTACTAACGCTTGCACGAGCATTGCTGCCTGTTGATTTGGCATAGCCACCATCTCCACGTACATCAAAAAATGGTCTATTATTGTCAGAACGAATCTGTTCCCCAATGGTGTTGGCCTGAAAGGTCCTAAGATATCAATCCCCAACACAGAGAATGGACATGTCGCTTCCAGCAATTGTTGTAGCTGTATCTGTTTCTGACTCAAATCTGCTCTCTGGGCACATGGTGTACATTCTTGACATACTGATCCACATCTACTTTCCTACCTCTCCACCAATACCTCTCTGACACTCTCGTATTCATCGCTCTACACCCTCCACGACCAGATAACACGTGATCATGTGCTTCCTTTAAAACCTCATCCCTCAGCTTCACTGGCACTACTACCCTTGGTCCTAACTTCGTTTTCCTACACAGAAGACCGTCGTACATATTTAATTGTGGCTCTGTCCGATACAGTTTACAATCGTTGTCCATGTCCTGTAATTCTTGCCATACTGCTAGGTCATAACGTATGACTTCTACTTTTGCCACCTTCCTACTTAATGCATCCACATTACCGTGCTTCTTCCCAGGCTTGTGCACCACCTTGTAGTCGAATTCACTAAGCCTCACAGCCCATCTAGCGAGTCTAATGGAAGGATCCTTCAACTCCAACAACCACTTCTACGCAGCATGATCTGTCACTACCCAATATCATTTCCTATATAAATAACATTTAAAATATGTGATTCCATAGATTACACTAAGCATCTCCCTCTCTGTTGTTGAGTAATAACTCTCTGCTGCATTCAACTGTCTAGACGCATAGGCTACATGATGTTCTTTCCCACCAATTTCCTGACTAAGAACACACCCTAATGCTTGATTCAATTCATCGCATGCTAGTTTAAAATCCTTTTCAAAATCTGGAAACACAAGAACTGGACTTGATGTTAACACTTCTTTCAGTTTGTCAAACGCTTTCCGACACTCTTCTGATCACTCAAATTTCACACCTTCCATAATAATCGCTTCAACGCCTGTGCTAAATCTGCAAAGCCCTTCACAAACTTTCGATACAAATTGAAAATTCCGATGAATGACTGCACTTCTTTAACTGTTTTTGGTTCCAGAAAATCCCTTACAGCCTTTACCAACCTTGGATCTGTTCACACTCCGTCCTTACTGATAATATGACCCAAATATTTTACTTCTTCTTATGCAAAATGACACTTCTCCAGGCTCAGTGTCAAATGAGCTGCTCTTAATCTCATAAAGACTTCCCTTAACTGCTGTCTATGTTGCTCCATACTACTTGAAAACACTCTAATGTCATCCAAACAGAAAAGACACTGCAATGGTTTCAAACGCCTCAAGACACTGTCTAGCAACCTTTGAAACGTTGCCGTTTTTCAAACTGAATGACATTCTGATGTACTGGTAATGGTCTCCAGGAGTAGAGAAAGCAATTTTTGAACGATCCTCTGGAGCCACCTGTAACTGATGATAAGCACTTGTCAAATCCATCGTAGAAAAGTACTGGCACTGTCCTAAGTGATCCAAAGTCTCCCATATGTTTGGAATGGGGTATGCATCCGTTACTGTCATATTGTTGAGGTTTCGGTAGTCACAACAGAACCTGTATTTCTTAGCTCCATTCACAGATTTTTTAGGCACAATGACAATGCCCACTCCCCAGGAACTGTTACTATGCTCCATAATACCGTCCGCAAGCTGATGATCAATGAAATCCTCCACAATCGGCTGCAAATACCTCAGTATTCTGTATGGTTTATGGTAAACGGGTGCTTCATTCCCTGTTAGTGTCCTATGTTGAACTAATGGAGTTGCTGGTAATGGCCCTTGCGGAAAAAACAAATCCTTAAATTCCCACAATAATTCTTCCATATGCTCTCTCTCTCTCTCTCTCTCTCTCTCTCTCTCTCTCCCTCCTCCTTTCAAATGTTTAATGTTGTCACACAATGTAGTTCTATCAGCAGTTAGTGGTTGATCACTTCGCCTACCACTCGAACACCAGTCTTTGTCATCTGGTACATCCAAATTTGCTACTAAAACTCCTTTCCTCAAATTCGCGTCTACAGCGCTAGAATTATCCACGTTCACGGGAACTACTCGCCCGTCGTTCCCCTCCTGTACGCGTACAACACTACGTTTCACATAACAACCCAATGGACCCAAAACTTCATTATCCTCCAATGGTTCAATAACACATACTGTACCCACAGGTAGATTCGACTCCACACTTACCCAAAGTGACTTCCGGTGCCACCAGACACACACTCATGCGAATTAAGCCTTAATGCTAATGTATGAAATTCAATTGGTTTGTTCATTATCTTGAACGCCCCTCGCGACAGCTCTGCATCAACAACAGTATCTCCTAGCTGAAATAACATTCCACCAAGTTCCACAGTTCGTTGTACAAGGTCAATTTTGGCATGATGTTGATGCAAGAAATCTACTCCCAGGATCATGTCGTAGCCCTCGCTTACCCATGGTGCTACCTCCATGAATTCATCAAATCGGACTTTCCCTATGCAAAAGTCAACTGTCACTGACCGCAAAGGCGTGACCTCCTTATCCCAAACTCTACGCAACCTATAACGTGGTGGGTCTAACTTCCTTCATCCCATTGAACTCTTAATAGCTACTGACACTTGCGCTCCTGTGTCCAACAAAATCTTAAACTGTTTAGTTCCTATGGATCCTACCACTGAACATTCCACCTCTTCATTCGTATTTGTAGCATTGAAGTTAAACAGGAGCTCCCTTAGGTGGGTCTTGGGCCCCCTCTGCCATTTAACGATAGTCCACCTCTACTAACTCCACTTCTCCATCCTCCACACTGCTGGCTTCCACCCCTTCCTCTATTCCTCGGTGACTGGGTACATTGTCTCTTCACATGTCCTGTACGAACACACTTATAAAATTTTATACCCAGTGTAAACACTGCTTGTCTATCACATACGCCCATTGCCACGTCTATTTCCTCACATTGGATTTCCAGCTGAATGGCCTAATACAAATCTTTCGGAGTCCCTTCACGCACTTTCCACGATATATGGGCCGGTACCCCCTCAAAAATACATCAAGTGCCCTTTGCTCGGTCTCCTGCAACAGAACACCATTCGCTTCATCGCTCTGACCCAACTCGTAAGTGTACTCGTTAATTTCTCTTATTCTGTCCGCAAATTTCACTACCGTCCCCCCTCTGTCTCTTCGTCATTGTACTCAATCTCTCCCTAAAGTACCAAATGCTGTTCTCTTTCTTGTACCTTTGTAAAAGCCCCTCCATCAACTGCTTAAACTGTCCTTCCTTCCTTACATATGCCTTGTCTTTACCCGTCAATCTAATCTTGGCTACATGTAACAACTGTTCATCCGACCAACCATTCACCTCAGCTGAAGTTTCCCAGTCCTCCACAAACAAACTCACATCCTCAGATGCCTTCCCAGAAAATGGAATAATCAAACTCCTGGCAGCTTGATCAATCTCCTGCTGTGGCATCCTAGGCAACAACGACTGATCCGATGCGGTTTCCTGCTAAATTCTAGATGCTAATTCATTTCTCAACTGCGTACTGTCTGCTGAAATTGTGCTACCTTTTCCAACAAAATCCGTACCGCTTCTGGTTCCAACACACCTTGTGTTCCTGACTCTGCCATTCTGTTGCTTTCATTCCCCGTTAATGCCGAAACAAAACAATTAAATACAAAAATAACCTGACTCTCTTCACCTCAGTATCATCATACTAAGTAACATCATACTCAAACCAATACAAAAGTAATTAAATGCCACAAAAAATATCAAATCTTGCTGCCCGAAATACATTAACACATAAACTGACTACAAAAAAAACTATGCCCACGCCAAACATCTACAATGGTTTGCCATGAGCCATACTCAAAAATACAAAAAAGAAAGAAAACGCCCAACACTCAAAAGAAAACTGGTCAAAACTCACCACATCTTGTGACTGTAATGTAGGCAGTGGGCTCAAACATCATACTGTAAAGTCGATTTTTTTTTGTTATGCTTTTAGGGCGCAAAATTGCTATGGTCATTAGCGCCCGGTCTGAGACTTAGAAAAAGCTAAAAAAACGAAACTGGAAACCAGCAGCAATGGGAGCAAAACTCAAAAAAGTGGGGAAACCAAAAACAGAAGGAAAGTTTAAAAAAACCTCTATAGAAGGGGGGCTGTTTGTCCACAAAAAGAGCTTCAAATGACTGACGCCATCTCACTGGCACTAATGAATTCGAGAACACGATCGGCTGAACACGTGTCATCTGCTAAAATGGAAGATATATCAGGCGACAGCTGTAGACGGGCGCGAACGGAGTAAAATAGGGGCACTCAAGTAAAAGGTGTCTCACCGTCCACAGTTGAGAGCAGTGGGGACAGAGTGGGAGAGGATCGCCGCTTAAAAGATGTCGATGGCTAAAAAGACAGTGCCCTATCCGGAGTCTAGTTAAAATTACCTCCTCCTGACGAAGAGTTCGGGAGGAAAAGGTCCAAGCACAGGGAAGAGCTTTCATATCCCGCAATTAATTATTGGGAAGTGTTGACCAATGTGCGTGCCATAAAACAGCAACACGACGACATAAAACATTCCGTAGATCGGTGAAGGGAATCATGCGAATAGCTGGCTGAAGAAGAGAGACATCAGCCTTGGCCGCTATATCGGTCGCCTCATTTCCACAGATACCAACATGTCCTGGGATCCAGAGGAACGCCACAGAGTCCGCAGCTCGTGGTCGTGCGGTAGCGTTCTTGCTTCCCGCGCCCGGGTTCCCGGGTTCGATTCCCGGCGGGGACAGGGATTTTCTCTGCCTCGTGATGACTGGGTGTTGTGTGCTGTCCTTAGATTAGTTAGGTTTAAGTAGTTCTAAGTTCTAGGGGACTGATGACCATAGATGTTAAGTCCCATAGTGCTCAGAGCCATTTGAACCATTTTTGAACGCCACAGAGACGCCCCCCAAGTGGAGCAAGTGGAGGCAGTCCTGAATCCAGTGGACCAGAGGGTGGACGGGGTAGAGAGCTTCGAGACTGAGGAGAGAGCTGAGAGAGTCTGAGCAGATAACATACTGTATCCGCTGATGGCGACGGATGTATTGGACAGCCTGGAGAACAGCGTAAAGCTCCGCAGTGTAAACTGAACATGGGTTGGGAAGCCGAAATTGATTTGGGGCGTCGCCAACAATATAGGCACTCCCTACACCAAGCGATGTTTTTGAGCCATCAGTGTAAATAAATGTGGCAACCTTCATTTGTGTGCAGAGAGCAGCAAATGCCCGACGATAAACAAGAGAAGGGGTACCATCCTTGGGAAACTGACAAAGGTCACGGAGCAGGCAGGTCCGGGGCCGGGGCCAAGGTGGTGCTGTACCCCAAGTTGTTAAGAAAGTTTTAGGAAAGTGGAAGGAAAGAGAATGGAGCAGTTGACGGAAGCGGACTCCCGGTGGTAGTAGGGAGGAAGGGCGGCCAGCATACCCTAAATCCAAGGAGGCGTCGAAAAAAATGTCATGGCCCGGATTTGCAGACATAGAAGACAGATGGCTAGCATAACGACTCAAAAGGACACCTCGCCGACTGGACAGCGGAGGTTCAGCAGTCTCAGCATAAAGGCTTTCCACAGGGCTGGTGTAAAAAGCTCCAGACACTAAACGTAATCCACGGTGGTGGATAGAGTCGAGACGCCGAAGAACAGACGACCGAGCAGAGGAGTAAACTATGCTGCCATAGTCCAATTTCGAGCGCACTAAGGCGCGATAGAGGCGGAGAAGGACCACTCTGTCCGCTCCCCAGGAGGTGCCATTCAGGACACGGAGGGTGTTGATGGATCGCAGACAGCGAGCCGAAAGATAGGAAACGTGGGAGGACCAGCACAGTTTTCTGTCAAACATAAGACCCAAGAATTTTGAGACATCCGTGGACGGAAGGTTGACAGGGCCTAGATGTAAGGGAGGCGGAAGAAACTCCGTACGACGCCAAAAATTAACGCAAACGGTCTTACTGGGAGGAAAGCGGAAGCCTGTTTCCATAGTCCAAGAGTGGAGGCGATCGAGACATCCTTGAAGACGTCGTTCAAGAAGGCTTGTCCGTTGAGAGCTGTAGTAGATCGCAAAATTGTCCACAAAGAGGGAGCCCGAGACATCAGGAAGGAGACAATCCATAATTGGATTTATGGCATTGGCAAACAGTACAACACTTAGCACGGAGCCCTGGGGTACCCCGTTTTCTTGGGAGAAGGTACGGGAGAGAGTAGTGTTCACCCGCACTTTAAATGTTCGCTCTGCCATAGATTCACGAAGAAAAATGGGCAGCCGACCTCGAAAGCCCCAAGAAAACAGTGTACGGAGGATGCCTGTCCTCCAACAGGTATCGTATGCTCTCTCCAGATCAAAAAATATCGCTACTGTTTGGCGTTTCCGTAGAAAATTGTTCATGATATAAGTGGAGAGAGCAACAAGATGGTCAACTGCAGAACGATGCTTTCGGAAACCGCATTGGGCAGGTGTTAAAAGACTGCGGGACTCCAGCCACCAGGCTAAACGGGAATTCACCATACGCTCCAAAACCTTACATACACTACTTTTGAGAAAAATGGGGCGATAGGTAGAGGGGAGATGTTTGTCCTTTCCAGGTTTCGGAACAGGAACGACGATAGCTTCCCGCCATCGTCTGGGGAAAGTACTGTCGGTCCAAATTCGATTATAAAGGCGAAGGAGGTAACGCAGACTATGGTATGTGGATACCATCCGGTCCTGGGGCGGAAGAGCGAGAAGAAGAGAGCGCATGTTGGAGTTCCCGCATGGAGAAAACAGTATTGTAGCTTTCGCGATTTTGAGAGGAGAAGGCAAGAGGTTGCACTTTCGCTGCACGTTTCTTCGGGCGAAACGCTGGAGGGTAATTTGAAGAGCTCGAAATCTCAGCAAAGTGTTGACCCAATGAGCTAGAAATTGCGATGGGGTCCACTAATTTATCATGCGCGACAGTGAGCCCAGAGACCGGGGAGAAACTAGGCGCTCCAGATAACCGACGAATCCGACTCCAAACTTCCGAGGAGGGAGTGAAGGTGTTAAATGAGCAAGTAAAGAAGTCCCAGGTTGCCTTCTTGCTATCGCGGATGACGCGACGGCATCGGGCACGGAACTGCTTATAGCGGACACAGTTGGCCAAAGTAGGATGGTGTCGGAAAACACGAAGAGCACGTCGCCGCTCACGTATTGCGTCACGGCACGCCTCGTTCCACCAAGGAACTGGGGGGCGCCGGGGAAATTCGGAGGTGCGAGGTATTGAACGTTCCGCAGCTGTAAGAATAACGTCTGTAATATGAGTGACCTCATCGTCGACGCTGGGGAAGTGACGGTCATCGAATGTCGCTAGAGACGAAAAAAGTGTCCAGTCGGCTTGGGCAAACTTCCAGCGTCGCGGGCGCATATATGGCAGTTGTGGCTGCAATCGAAGGATACATGGAAACTGGTCACTCGAGTGTGTATCAGCTAGAGCGAACCATTCGAAGCGCCGAGCTAGCAAAACAGTACCGACTGAAAGGTCCAAATGAGAGAAATTTGTCGTGGAGGCAGACAAAAACGTAGGGTCTCCAGTGTTGAGGCAAACAAGATCCGCTTGGTGGAAGACGTCTATCAATAGTGAGCCACGCAGACAAGGATGCGGAGATCCCCAAAGCGGGTGGTGGGCATTGAAGTCCCCAACCAGCAAATAGGGGGGTGGAAGCTGACCAAGAAGATGAAGGAGATCAGCTCGTGCCATTGGTGTGGACGATGGAATGTATACAGTACAAAGAGATAAGGTGTGTCCAGAAAGCGGAAGACGGACAGCGACAGCTTGTAAGGAAGTGTTTTAGGGGACTGGGTGATAATGGACAGTATCATGGAGAAGAATCATGAGCCCTCCATGTGCTGGAGTGCCTTCAACAGAGGGGAGATCAAATCGGACGGACTGAAAATGGGGGAAAACAAAGCGGTCGTGGGGACGCAGCTTTGTTTCCTGAAGACAGAAGATGACCGGCGAGTATGATCGTAAGAGGCTAGACAATTCATCCAGATTGGCTCGAATGCCGCGAATATTCCAATGGATAATGACATAGGGTGGACAGAAAATGGAAGAATATGATCGATGACTGCTCAGAGCTTGCGACCGAGAGCGTGGAATGGCATTCAGCCGAAGGCAGAAGATCCTGATCCATAGGTTGTTCAGGAGCAGCTCCTGCCACCAGCGATCGGCCGGTTGATCGGCCGCCAGCAGTGCGCCTCGGTGACACAGAAGACGGCCGAGGGCGGCTACCGCCAGGTGGTGCTGTAGATGAGACACGCTGTGGTGGAGAAGGAGAGGAACTTGGTTTCTTATTAGCCTTCTTGGAAACAGGATGTTTAGATGAAGGAGGAACCGATGGTTGTGAAGTTGGGGTATGTAAAGAAATCTTCACGGGTAGGCTCTTTTTTGGAAGTCTGGGTGTCTGACTTTTGGGCTCGAGATTTAGCAGACCCTGATGAAGGGTGAGCCATAGAGTTAACAGGCGAAAGTGGGGAGGGTGAACGGGCGATCTTTGTGCTGGCCGATCTGATGACCATGGCACTAAAGGTGAGATCACAAGTCTGCATGGCTGCCTCCTTTGTTGGCGGAGGAGAGGCAAGGACAGTGCTGTTTTTACCTGTCTGAGGCACAGTGGGCTTTCGACTGGCGAATAATTTTCGAGCAGCAAAGGTCGACACCTTTTCGTCTTTAAAAATGGGGCAATCTCTAGAGGAAGCAGCGTGGTCACCCATACAGTTGATGCAACGAGGGGATGGAGGTAGACAAGCACCCTCATGTGCATCCTTGCCACACGTAACACATTTGGCCGGATTGGAACAGGACTGGCTGGTATGATTGAACCACTGACACCAATAGCAACGCGTAGGGTTTGGGATATAAGGGCGAATGGAAATTATCTCATAGCCCGCTTTTATGTTCGATGGGACTTGAACTCTGTCAAATGCAAGAAGACAGTACGGGTTGGAACAATGTTCGTGTCACCCCTTTCCATGACTCTATGAACAGCCGTTACGCCCTGGTCAGACAGGGCGTGCTGAATTTCCCCATCGGACAATCCAACAGGGGAGCGTGTATAAACGACCCCACGTGAGGAATTTAAAGTGCGGTGTACTTCCACCTAGACAGGGAAGGTGTGTAGCAGTGAAGTACGCAGAAATTTTTGTGCCTGGAGGGCACTGACTGTTTCTAACAACAAGGAGCCATTTCGTAATCTGGAACAAGACTTTACAGGACCTGAAATTGCGTCGACACCTTTCTGAGTAATGAAAGGGTTGACCGTGGAGAAGTCTTGACCTTCGTCAGACCGAGAAACAACAAGGAACTGTGGAAACGATGGAAGAACTGTCTGTGGCTGAGACTCATTGAACTTACGCTTGTGAGCAGACGTAGTAGAAGATGAGGAAACCATTGCGGAAGTATCCACCATGATTACCGGCGTCTCCGATGGCGCGCTCCTCCCTTGTGGGGGCCCTCTCTGAGGGCACTCCCGCCTTAGGTGATTTTTCACACTTCAGGTGACACCTCCCGAGAAACGGACGGAGGGACCAATGGGCACTTTCGGAAGGTATCAGCTCGGGTAATCACCCCTCCCTGGGCCTGGCCATTACCAGGGGGTACATACGTGTCCTACCCGTCTATCCGGGGTGGGGAATTATGCGTTACCCTGTCACTGGCTACGCATGGAAATGTGTGTGTCGGCCTTCAGACACACACAGGGAGGAAAAAAGAGAAAGGGAAAAACAAAGAAAGGGAAAGGAAAGAAGAGAGGTCTCAAACGCTGCAGCAGAGAAAAGGGTAAAGAGAAGAGGTAAGGAAAAGAGAAGGACAAGGGAAGGATGAAGACTTGCAAGCAGAGAAAGCGAAGAATGTGTTACATTTTCGAGCGTCCGTCTCCAGACGTAGGCACAAAAAAATACTCCCAGAGGGGGAGAAAGCGAAGGAAAGAGGCGATGGTGAAGGGGGGTGGGGCGAAGATAGGGGATGGGGAAGGATGCGGAAAAGGAAGGTATGCAGCCCGGAAAGGAAGAAGGGCCACATTAGCTCGGGGTCCCGTGCTCGCTACGCACATATCCACAAAAGAGTTGTGGACCCCCTGGGGGGATCCAGCAGCTGTTTATCAGCCAGGCAGGGGATGATGCGATTCTGTAATATATCGGCGTACCTCTCACCCGTCACGGTAGCAGTTACAAAACCTGAATCACGCGTTTCCTCGAAGAAAAAAGGCTCGATAACGGTAGATGTGGTAAATCCAACCCATACCGTGACTTTCTCGTCGTGCAATGCAGTTTCCACGACAGTTCTAGGATTTTCGGTAGCCCAAATTCTGCAGTTGTGGGCGTTGACAGACCCTCAGAACGTGAAATGAGCTTCATCGGTCCACAACACGTTACTCAACCAATCGTCATCTTCCGCCATCTTTTGAAACGCCCACACCGCAAATGCCCTCCGCTTCACTAAATGTGGTGTCACCGCCAGACACCACACTTGCTAGGTGGTAGCTTTAAATCGGCCGCGGTCCATTAGTACATGTCGGACCCGCGTGTCGCCACTGTCAGTGAACGCAGACCGAGCGCCACCACACGGCAGGTCTCGAGAGACTTACTAGCACTCGCCCCAGTTGTACGGACGACTTAGCTAGCGATGCAACACTGACGAAGCCTCGCTTATTTGCAGAGAAGATAGTTAGAATAGCCTTCAGCTAAGTTAATGGCTACGACCTAGCAAGGCGCCATAGCAATTGATAGTTATCGTATGAAGCATGTCTCATCAAGAACGATGTATACAAATGATGGATCAAAGTTAAGTATTCCAGAAGCTACGTACTTTTCTTTATAGCATTCATTACGTATCCTGTTTCAGACCTCACGCCATCCTGCGTGAGCTTATAGCGTGCATTTCGGCCTCCTCTAGCAATATAACACTAAATCGCCAGGTAACAGTTCACGATGCTGATGGATTTTGTACAGATAGCATCGGAGGGTACGCCTAAGTGCCAACCAAACAGTAGTGTTTGGAATGCCGGTGCGACGTGCGAGTGCACGAGCGCTGACTTCCCCGTGCATAGACGAACCCGCTACAGACTCCATTTCTTCCCGAACTGTCTCAGCAGCATTACGTCTTGTGCTCGGTCGGCCACTACGGGGTCTATCGTCTAAACAACCCATGGCTTCGAACTTCGAAATCATTCTCGCCACAGCTACATTTGTCAACGGACCTTTACTCGTTCGAATCCCCTTCCTATGACGATAGAACAGTAACGATGAACTAGCACATTCCCCATTCTGATAATACAGCTTCACTAAAAGCGCCTTTTCAGGTAACGTCAACATGCTGCGACTGCTGGCGCAACTGATTCTCTCTCTCATTACAGCTCCTTTTATACACGATTGTCATGCGCAGTCACTGACGTTTAGCTGTCCAGCACCATCTGTCGGACATTTTAAGAACTTTGTTGTTTTTTTTTTATTCTAATAAAACCCCATGTCATTCCAAGCATCTGTGTCAATTTTTACATCTCTATCTACATTATTCCGTGGTTTATTAAGTTTTCAATTTTATAATGACTTTTTGATGAGCCGGTATATAAAGCACACAATTGAACCTGTTAAAATGCGACTCGCAGTCGAGCAGCCGACCCGAGCGGAACGCTGCTCTCTGCAACTGGCGTAGCTGCCGGTGACGCTCTTCTGAGCGGCACGAACTAGCGCAAGCCGCTTAACGCTTCCGGGCGCTAAGCGGCAAGAGTTTCGGTTCAACTTCCCGCAACTTCGGTTGCAAATCTCCCCAGCGGGACTCTCCCATTATTTGGTAGGGTAATCTCAGTGCCAGGGGCCCGTTCACGTCGGATAACCCCGCGCACTGTAGGCCGCTCTCTTCTACCCGAGCTCTCTTGCGCCGCGCATTGCACACTGCGCAGATAGGTCGTAGGGACACCCCTCTTCCGTAGGGACACGATACACCGCACTTTCGCCGAAAAAGCAAATATTGTCGTTTCATAAAAAGAGCAGAATTGTCGTACATCCTTCCCTATCCAAATAAAATTCCTCCAAACAGCAAAAATGTCCGATCTTTCCTGTGCTTCCCCACCACTTAACCGCAGCAAAGCTGCAGCCCAAGAGGCGGAAATGCCGGCTACTCCCGCCATCATTTCCGCCCCACTGTCCACCTTCCAAGAGCAGGTTGCCTCGAAGGACAAGCAGATTGCGGAACAGCAAGAGCTGATCGCAGAGCTGATGGGCAGTGAACACACGCAGACAGCAGCACCCACACCACACACAAGCGCCTGCTGAAAACTCGAAGAACATGCCCTCTCTTTCACCTCTGGAGGCCCAGGCACCGACGGAACCGGAGCCAGAGCCGACGGAGGACACAGTTAACACTGAAGAAGACGGACCGTGGTAGCAGGTCGGCCCAAGACGCAAACAGCCGCCAAATGCACAAACAAGTGAGCCCACAAACTCACGACGCAACGGCCGAGTGCCGTTGTCAACTCCAACCACACCGCAAATCAACAACAAAGGCAACACAGGGACCAACATAAACAACGCTGCGACTGCAGCATCCACAAACACACAAGCAGCTACGCAGAACCCAAACAATAACGCGACTGGCTTCCCACCAGTCATCCTAAACAAGGAATTTAATAAGGAACACAACCCCACAACATACTACTCAAAGCTCACTGGGGAACACGCCGCACTGTACGTGGCAAACAAGTCAGATTACTCAAATCTGCTGGACTTTCTTAAAGAAAGGAAGGTAGAGCACTTCACGTACAAAACAGTCCTTGAAAAGACACAGCAGTACGTGATCAAGGGGATAGATGCATGAACTCCGACCGACACAGTACACGAAGAACTCTCTGCTCTCGGGTGGGAGTGCATTCGGGTAAACCGAATGTCAGAGTTCGGCACAGCAAGACCGTCACACAACTACATTGCGGAATTGACCGACACGGCCAAGTCCCGCGACCTGTTGAAGTTGAAGTTGTTTCTTCACATGGTCGTCAATGTAGAGATCTACAACACGCCGCGCACCACCCAACAACGCCATAACTCACAGCGCTTTGCGCACGCGGGTATCAGATGCGGTCTCGCACCCCGCTGCCGCATTTGCGCTGGCGGTCACACGACCCAACACTGCAAACTCCCCCATACAGCACCTCGCAAGTGCGCCAACTGTGGTGCTGCCCATCCGGCAAACTACAGAGGGTGCATTGCATACAAAGCAGCTCTGAGGCGCAAAATAGCCAAACACGCTAAACCTACCGCCATCATAGTTCCGAAACCGCCCCCGCGCCCAGTAAGAAGTGGAGTATCCGCCGCTGTAATGGTCGCTGGCAGCCCCAGCAGCGCGGGACGGTCAGAGGAGTCCCAGAGTTCAGGACACGCACAACAAACACCCCCAGCAACAGACACACAACAGACAAACACAACACCTGACACCACACCAGCACCAGGCACACCACACGAAACAAGCAACAACACCACTCTACCCCCTGAGATCGCGGACTGCAGCCCACCACAGGCTACAGAAGACGCACCTACACAGGGACGACCACAGCGCCAGAGGAGGAGAAGGAGAAACAGCCGCAACAGGAGGAACACGACCACACCACAACAAGTACACAGGCAACAGGACACCAACACTCACGAACACAATCCCGACACAAACTTGAAAACCCACACAACACACCCACTCACCACAGAGAATACACAGGCCCCCACAACTGTCACACGAACAGCCGACGCACAGACCAGCCCTCACGAGACCAAACACAGGAACAAGCGGCCGCAAACACGCCCAACAGCAAACAGGCGGACATGACCAACATTATGTCAACATTCCAGAGAATAATGGAAACATTATTCCCCGGACGCACGACCACCGAAATAGTCACGAAGATAATGGGGTGTGTCTCGCAACTCTTCGTGCAGTTCATGTCGAGCACGCTCAACTGGACTAGCTTCCAAGCCACTATCACACCACTTTTTACACTACTACATGGATAATACGCCACACCAGCCCCGAAACGCAGACGCTAACACAAACTCACAGATCCTGTTTCGGAATGCCAACGGGATCGCAAGCAAAAAAGCCGAAATGGCTTGCGCCTCGCAAACAACTAAACATCCCAGGGTGTTGCGTCTATGGTACCGACCGAGAGGATGGCAGGATGGGAGGCGGCACGGCAATCATCATACACAGAGACACAGAACACACGAACATCGAGCTCCCAGCGCTTGAAAGATTAGAGGCCACGGCCGTCAGGGTCAAGTTCAACGGAGCCAACACCACACTGGTATCGATATACAATCCTCCTAAAAACATAGTAACACGCGATATCAGCACAGTACTCAACATAGCACCGCGGGTAATCGCCGCTGGAGACCTAAATGCGAAACACCCCGATTGGGACTCACGAATACGAACCTCCAACGGCAAGAAACTATACGAACACTCACTAGGCCGAAACTATATTATACTTGGGCCGGACGTTCCCACGTTCGTGTCTACACAGGTTCGACATAGGCCAGACGTGTTAGACATAGCTCTCATAAAGGGCATCACATGCACACTCAACCTTACAGTTGAAAACGAATTGGACTCAGACCACATGCCTGTAATACTGCACATGGAAGAGACACTGCAAGACATCGAACCACGCAGGATGGTTAACTACAAGCGCGCAAATTGGATACCGTTCAAGGAAACGCTTGATAGTCGCATTTCTGACACCCACGACATTAACAACACACAGCAAATCGATGAGGCTGTGGAGGCTCTCACAACTGCCGTCCAAGACGCAGTGACTGACGCCATTCTATTTACAACACCAAGACAACACTCGACGGCCCTGCCGCAGGAGATCCTGGGCCTTATTTCAATGAGGAACCGCCTCAGGAGATACTGCCAGCGTACCATGCGCCCGTTCTATAAACTGCACGTCAACAGACTCCAGGGCATTATACGGGATAAAATACAAACATTCAGAAACGAGCAATGGGGACAGAAACTCGCTGGGCTAGATACCACACGTCCTGGCGTGTGGCAGCTGGCCAGACACTTCACCAGGGAGAAACATTACATTCCCACGTTACAAGGACCAGACGGCCCGGCCTACTCCGCGACGGAGAAGGCAGAACTTATGGCCACAACACTTGCAGCGTCTTTCATGCCGAATCCGGTTCCCTCAGACCCAGTATTCACACTTGAAACGGACCAGGAGATTACACGACTTGTAGCCCAGCCCTCGCGCAACGAAATCAGACGTACTAGCACAAATGAAATCACATGGGCTATCAAGCACACCAACGCTAGAAAAACCCCTGGGCCTGATGGCATTCAAAACCGTGTCCTCCAGGAGTTCACGGATAAAGCCGTAGAATACCTCACACACTTAACGAATGCCATCACCAACACTTCCCCGACTTTTGGAAGGCGACCAAGGCCCTGATGTTCAGGAAGCCAGGGAAAGACCACTCCCTCCCACAAAATTACCGTCCCATCAGTCTGCTGTGTTCGCTCAGCAAGATTGTTGAGAAGGTAATATTAAAACGTATCACTAGGCATTGCATCGCCAATGACACCCTAAGACCGGAGCAATTCGGCTTTAGGAATCACCACTCGACAACACAACAGTGTGCGTGAACGGTGTGTTCCAAAACACTTGTGCTTGCGCCAGATCTGTCCTCACCCATCAGATCTGCCACAAATCATCGCCTCTCCTGAATTATGGATCGGGTAAGACTCCAATTTGCACTTTCTGTGATAGGGCATGGACTTGCAACACCTTCTAGCTTACTCGTACTTTCACCAACCTTCCACTCATGGTCAGAACAGTTCACGTAAACAGCCGACCAGCATCGCCATTTCGAGATGCTCATTCCCACATCCCAGGTCATAACCATCTGCCCTTCGTCAAAGTGGGTAAGTCAGTGGGGGTTGTGACACATACCATCAATAGAGTCATTACCATTCGTCTCTTCTCCACTTGTATGCGTCACGTGCCTGTAACCGGGGCCAAAAAGAAATATGGGCACAAGAACGATGATGTGACGTCACACTAGTCGGTTTGTCCGCCACACTTTGCGAACGCTCGGCTTCATGCAGGGCTCACGGGAAATCTACATGTAATCGAAAAGGTACCCACTAAAGAACTTTTTTGTGTGCTATCGAGAATAAAAGAATTACCAAAGGCTGTCCTCAAGGGTCGATCTGCAGCCCCATCAACTTCTACATGGGAATAACAGTTAAGACGGAATTGTCGTCTATGTAGATGATCTGTTAGTGGTAGTCAGTGCAAAAAACAGAGTCTAGCTAGAAGAGAAAGCCAGTGGAATAGTACGAAAAATTACACAATGATGACATAGCAACGAACTCGGGGTAGCTAGAAACCAAACAATATACACATTACTGAAAGGATCACTCCAAAGAAAACTTTCAGCTGAAGTAGGGGACAGAATCAGCAAACGAGCACATGTTACACGCTGTCTTAGGTTACACATAAACAATTAACTGAATTTCCGAGAACATATAAAGCTAACAACAGAAAAAGCAGTAAAAAAGCTTCATAAAGTGGTGAGGCTAAATTCAGGACAGTACAGGCTACTACTATCAGTCATACTGACATACCACTTTGCGGTCTTCGAATCAGTACTTAGCTTCTTAGCTAGCGCTAAGGCTCATAGACTAAACCTGGTCACCAACAAAGCATCATTCAGTCAAGGGCGGAGAATTAGGGTATCAGGAGCCTTCTGCACCACCTTAGAGGATATACAGTGTGTGATCGGAATATGCCCTATAGCTACCACGATCAAATACAGAGCTGCAAGATACTGATTAAAGATTGGGAGACTAGTTAAGTTACACAATAAGTGATGCACCGATACAGACTACACATCATCTTAAAAGTCAGCGTTAGGATACGTGGCAAGTTGACTGGAACATAAGTGATAAGGGACGTAGAGTGCACGACTTTCTGACGTAAGGGAGCAGTTGAGAATGAAATATATCGACGGCAGCAGCGGTACGGTACATTTCTAAACTAGACACAGACCTTATCCCACAGAGTCTGACACAGACTCATGCAAATGTAGGGAAGAAGGCTCCCCAGAACGCACTGCCTCCTGCGGGTAATAGGCAAACAATAGACATACACTACACTCAGACTACACAGAAACAGACATGCACATATACACAGCAACAAGAGACGAAGAACAATGGGCGCTCTATTTAAAAAACAAAACATGAAGAGTACCTGCGGACACGACTTGACAGATATACTTATATGCAACGTAACGACAATCTCCAGCGGGTAGACAGCGACATCCAAAGTGACAGCGACAATAGTGACACTGAAGAGGAACAGGAGGAGAAGGAAGATTAGACGTAGCAGTAAATAATGCACCTAGAATTATGAATCAGCTATAACATGCCAAAATGCACTGACAAATCGTAGTTACCAGTGAACTGACAGTTAAGGACAGTAGAGAAAATGTGGTGCAAGGTGCTGCCAATCCAGCCAAGAAAGCACCCAATCTTGTACGTGGATGAGTACCTAATGTTAATGCATGGACTAGAGACAGTATTTCTCTACTACTAACAATAAACTACTTCGTTGTGAAATGAAACAACACAGTTTCAGAGGTTTTGTTGGTCTCATACAGATATGATTTTATGTATACACACTGAAGTGGCGAGTGAAAGTTTGTACCAAGGTCGGGAATCTAACCCACGACCCCGACTTATTACGCTGGTGCGTTAGCTTAGCCCTAAGCTACCTTGGCACAGCGGTTCACACCACTGTACGGATTACCCTGGTATACCACCCTCCTCGATCCAGTTTCAAAGTAGACTGGGGCGGCAGTGAGGATTTGGATCAAAAATGGTTCAAATGGCTCTACGCACTATGGGACTTAACATCTGAGGTCATCAGTCCCTTGACTTAGAACTACTTAAACCTAACTAACCTAAGGACGTCACACACATCCATGCCCGACGCAGGATTCGAACCTGCGACCGTAACAGCAGCGTGGTTCCGGACTGAAGTGCTTAGAACCGCTCTGCCACGGATTTGGATCGAGGTGGGGGGCATCCCAGGGTAATCCGTGCAGTCATGTAAACTGCTGTGCCAAAGTGGTTCAGTGGCTAATGCACCTATCTAGTAAGCAGGAGACCCTGTTTCGATTTCCGGCCTCGGTACAAATTTTCGCTCGCCAGTTCAGTCTACGTACAAAAAAATCAAGTTTTGTTGTGACGGGCCATAAACAGCTCGAAAAAACAATTCCGAAGTATTCATCGCCAGCCACAATCGCACTAACACATCTCTCCCCTTTGTTATCATCTATTTACGTTCTTCTTAAAACAGCAAAATTTTATTTCTATTTCAACCGCAAATTATTGTTATTTTAAAAATTATTATTCTATGCCAAGTGTTACAGATAAAAAACAAAAAACTACAAAAAATTACATATTAAAATTGTAATATGTACGACCTGTTTTTAAAATATCAGGTCACAGGTCTTTCATACACCCGCTAATCGCGCTGGGCAGAACAGTTGATTAGGATTGTGGAAAGGGCCAAATAAGGTTGGGGTCAGTTTAACCTTAAAATTGTAATTTATTGTAATTTAATAACACATTTACAACCAAAGCGGCACATAGCCGAACTTTTACAACCACCAGTTTCAAACTCCAAATCTTTCACGGCTGAAGGTCTCCAAACAAAAAAAATCTTAAAAATCAACAAGGTAAATTTCAAGTGACTGAAAACACGCAGTTACAATTACAAATAAAATAATTAAAATATATGTATATCACAGCTAGTTTGAAAGCCTCAAGTCAAGGTTGGATGGACAAACATAAACAAGATGCAATACAAACGGCTGAAGGCCCACAATAAAATTTTCAAGATTTTAAAATAAATTACGATAACCTTTCAAAGGCAGAAGGCCGCAATGTTTAAGCTTGAAAGGTAATTTTAAGAATAAGGTTCCAAGGCGCAATGTTTAAGCTTGAAAGGTAATTTTAAGAATAAGGTTCCAAAGCTGAAGGTCCACAATTAATTTTCCGAAATTTAAAAAGAAATATACAGGGTGAGTCACCTAACGTTACCACTGGATATATTTCGTAAACCACATCAAATACTGACGAACCGATTCCACAGACCGAACGTGAGGAGAGGGGCTAGTGGAATTGTTTAATACAAACCATACAAAAATGCACGGAACTATGTTTTTTAACACAAACCTACGTTTTTTAAATGGAACCACGTTAGTTTTGTCAGCACATCTGAACATATAAACAAATACGTAATCAGTGCCGTTTGTTGCATTGTAAAATGTTAATTACATCCGGAGATATTGTAACCTAAAGTTGACGCTTGAGTACTCCTCCGCTGTTCGATCGTGTGTATCGGAGAGCACTGAATTACGTAGGGATCCAAAAGGGAACGGTGATGGACCTTAGGTACAGAAGAGACTGGAACAGCACATTACGTCCACATGCTAACACCTTTTTATTGGTCTTTTTCACTGACGCACATGTACATTACCATAGGACGTGGAGGACGCATAAATTGGCCAGCCCGTTCTCCTGATCTTGCACCTCTGGACTTCCTTCTGTGGGTTACGTTAAAGGAGAATGTGTCCCGTGATGTGCCTACAACTCCAGAGGATATGAAACAACGTATTGTGGCAGCCTGCGGCGACATTACACCAGATGTACTGCGGAGTGTACGACATTCATTCCGCCAGAGATTGCAATTGTGTGCAGCAAATGATGGCTACCACATTGAACATCTATTGGCCTGACATGTCGGGACACACTCTATTCCACTCCTTAATTGAAAACGGAAACCACGTGTGTACGTGTACCTCACCCCTCATGGTAATGTACATGTGCGTCAGTGAAAAAGACCAATAAAAAGGTGTTAGCATATGGACGTAATGTGCTGTTCCAGTCTCTTCTGTACCTAAGGTCCATCACCGTTCCCTTTGGATCCCTAAGTAATTCGGTGCTCTCCGATACACGCGATCGAATAGCGGCGGAGTGGTACTCAAGCGTCAACTTTAGGTTACAATATCTCCGGATGTAATTAACATTTTACAATGCAACAAACGGCACTGATTACGTATTTGTTTATATGTTCAGATGTGCTAACAAAACTAACGGGGTTCCATTTAAAAAAACGTAGGTTTGTGTTAAAAAACATACTTCCGTGCATTTTTGTATGGTTTGTATTAAACAATTCCACTAGCCCCTCTCCTCACGTTCGGTCTGTGGAATCGGTTCGTCAGTATTTGATGTGGTTTACGAAATATATCCAGCGGTAACGTTAGGTGACTCACCCTGTATAACCATACGTCTTAAGTTTTAAGTAGCTGAAACCACACAACGGCAATAACCTTTCAGCAAATATCCACTCAAACTTACTTACATAAAACAAAGTAAAAGCAAGAATTTTTTTAATCATTAGCTATGATAGATTATAAAGCGACAATTAAACACCGGTGAGAAAGCCAGTAAAGACGACAGCCCCCAGAAGCCTCCAGGGGGTCGATTTGCTCTCGTTCACTAGGTGAGACAGATGGTGAGCCCAACTGCACTTAATCCATCAGAACCCAACCAAGGAACAGCCACGGACCGACCGACAAACGACTTGCTTGCCACCAATCGTACATCAGAATTCAAACACAAAATGTTACGGGCGTAATTATCCACAGTCAAATATGTATATGTATTAAGCTGTCAAAACTACATACCGTGTTGGATAGCGACAACAGGTGAGGAAAAGACACTGCCTGAAATTACGTTACTGGCAGGGCAGCTAACCGGAACACTAACGGCCACAAGGTAGAAAGATTCCGCTGGTGCACTTGAATTGTAGTCAACCAATATAGTTAATTCCACCGCACGGCGACTAAATTTCAGCAATACAGACACTCAGTGTTGCTCACAGGAAAACCTCCCCAACAGTGAACCACAGAAACGAACCACACAAGATGAATGGACGTGGGTACTTAAAACACCACTCAACTTTGAAGTCCTGAGTCGGCGAACCACGACGCTCGTAGCGGTCGGACAGCTCCACACACGCTCCGACACTGTGCAGGGACACCCCGCTGACCCAGCCAACTGCACCGCGCGGTGATATCCTGCATGGTCCGCAGCAGCCGACCGACTCCCCTCAGAATGCCGACAACACTTAAAACAAGTTGTCAGTTGAAATGACGGCAACTACACATACAATCTGACAAACACTTCCACGAAGACCTGAACGATACCCAACAGTAACTGAGCATGCACGAAGACAAATATGGAGTCGATGAACACACACACACACACACATACGCAGTCGACTCATGAACGATCAGCGAGCCAAAACACATTGTCCGGTAGGACGACCAACCGACGATCCACCAAGACCGTGGCCCGGCTCAAGCAATGCGTGGCGGCAATGGTCGGTCGAGCCATGTCGACACAGACATCACTGCTGCGCCAACCCGACTGCACCAGTGCTGCATTGCAACTCCCCGACTAGCAGGTCCGGACAGCGCTCCAGAAGCGTTCCAACTGACTGGCAGCCCGAACTCGCGACACGAACTCCACTGACGACAGACAACGACCGGGAAGTAATAGCAGTCGAGCAACGATACTGCGAGAGGGGATATATTGATACGCGCTGCTAGCGCCGCTCACAGTTGGGCAAAGCAGCAACTCAGTGACACCAGTAATTTAAATTAACGTAGTGAGGTGAAAGTACATTAAAAACAGGGTTTAAAATAGATGATGGTGGGAACATGAGCGACACACGGCTCAGTCTTTAAATTCACAATAAATAAATAAATATCGAGAGCTTGTCTACATTTAAAGGCGGAGTCAGCAATTGTTAAACTCGTCTAAAGTAGTTGCTCGTTACATATATTCGCAGTTGCGAATATGGACAACCATCAGCTGTAGAATGGAATGACGACAATGAAAATTTGTGGCGGACCAGGACTCCAGGCCCGATTTCCCGCTTATCGCGACCGGTCGCGTTACCATTTTTTTTCTTTAATTTTTTTGGGCAAGTGCTCTACCGACCTTTTATTTTTTTTCAGTCGGCTGCGGGTTGCAGGAGGCAAGGCGGGTAGGGGTCGAATTCCGAGGCCCAGCCACGATGTCAGTCCCCTTCCACCACTTAAGCGCACCAGCACAATTTTTTAAAATTATTTAGTCGTGTATGTAAGAAGTAACAAAATCAAGGGAGCCATACGCCAAAAATTACGCCGAAAATGTGAACTAAAAGGACCATCTTGCCCGCTGGGATCACCTTTTTGAAGCGGGTGGCCAGTAACAGGCGGTCATCATTGCAATGGACATCACCAGTCATCAACCTTCGGAGCGCCTGGGGCCGCTGCACACAGTCAGAGACTGTTTCTGTTACTGTAGGGAATCGTGGAAACATCACGTCTGCAAGTCAGTTTCGTCGCACACCCGGCACATCCCGGCTGGGCGGTGGGTCCACCATTTGGCTATCCTTGCACGACTGAGGGTCAGGCCCAAATTTCGATATATCATCAACCACGTGTCGATAACCTGTGCTCGTACATTCATTATGTGTATTCCCGTACAGGCGAGACATTTTACTTCAAAGCCGCTTGCTCAGTGTCGGCGGCTAAACAGGCACGGCCATATCGTAGTTACTCGTTCCTCACCGGAGACGGATGCCGGCCCTCTGAACACCTGCATTGTCAAGTGGTGTGACATATGGGCCACGACCGTTCTCGCGGTCCCCCGTGCAGTGCCACCAAGCGACACATTCAGTCTCGCTGTGGGCAGTATTTACACTACTGGCCATTAAAATTGCTACACCAAGAAGAAATGCAGATGATAAACGGGTATTCATTGGACAAATATATTATACTAGAACTGACATGTGATCACATATTCACGCCATCTGGGTACGTAGATACTGAGAAATCAGTACCCAGATCAATCAGCTCTGGGCGTAATAACGGCCTTGGTAGGCCTGGGCATTGAGTCAAACATAGCTTGGATGGCGTGTACAGGTACAGCTGCCCATGCAGCTTCGACACGATACCACAGTTCACCAAGAGTACTGACTGGCGTATTGTGACCAGCCAGTTGCTCGGCCACCATTGGCCAGACGTTTTCAGTTGGTGAGACATCTGGAGAATGTGCTGGCCAGGGCAGCAGTCAAACATTTTCTGTATACAGAAAGGCCCGTGCAGGACCCGCAACATGCGGTCGTGCATTATCTTGCTGCCGGCCGAAGTGGCCGTGCGGTTAAAGGCGCTGCAGTCTGGAACCGCAAGACCGCTACGGTCGCAGGTTCGGATCCTGCCTCGGGCATGGATGTTTGTGATGTCCTTAGGTTAGTTAGGTTTAACTAGTTCTAAGTTCTAGGGGACTAATGACCTCAGCAGTTGAGTCCCATAGTGCTCAGAGCCATTATCTTGCTGAAATGTAGGGTTCTGCAGGGATCGAATGGATGGTAGAGCCACGGGTCGTAACACATCTGAAATGTAACGTCCACTGTTCAAAGTGCCGCCAATGCGAACAAGAGGTGACCAAGACGCGTAACCAATGGCACCCCATACCATCACGTCGGGTGATACGCCAGTATGGCGATGACGGATACACGCTTCCAATGTGAGTTCACCGCGATGTCGCCAAACACGGAAGTGACCATCATGATGCTGTAAACAGAAGCTGGATTCATCCGAAAAAATCACGTTTTGCCATTCCTGTCGCCAGGTTCGTCGTTGAGTACCCCATCGTAGGCGCTCCGGTCTGTGATGCAGCGTCAAGGGTAGCCACAGGCATGGTCTCCGAGCTGATAATCCGTGCTGCTGCAAACTTCGTCGAACTGTTCGTGCAGATGGTTATTGTCTTGCAAACGTCCCCATTTCTTGACTCAGGGATCGAAACGTGGCTGCACGATCCGTTACAGTCATGCGGATAAGATGCCTGTCATCTCGACTGCTAGTGATACGTGGCCGTTGGGATCCAGCACGGCGTTCCGTATTACCCTCCTGAATCCACCGATTCCATATTCTGCTAACAGTCATTGGCTCGACCAACGCGAGTAGCAATGTCGCGATACGATAAACTGCAATCGTGATAGGCTACAATCCGACCTTTATCAAAGTAGGAAACATGATGGTACGCATTTCTCCTCCTTACACGAGGCATCACAACAACGTTTCACCTGGCAACGTCGGTCAACTGCTGTTTGTGTATGAGAAATTGGTTGGAAACTTTCCTCATGTCAGCACGTTGTAGGTCTCGCCACCGGGGCCAAAGTTGTGTGAATGCTCTGGAAAGCTAATCATTTGCATATCGCAGCATTTTCTTCCTGTCGGTTAAATTTCGCGTCTGTAGCACGTCATCTTCGTGGTGTAGCAATTTTAATGGCCAGTAGTGTATAATGCTGTGGACCAGTAGATGATATCTATAGATATGCTCTCAGTGGATTACATTTTGATAAAGAAGCGAGAAACGGGAAGGGCAAATTGTGCCGCCTTGTCACTCTTTCCTCCCGGCTTACTGAGGCAAAAAGAATAACTCAAAAACTTCTCTACACATTTCGAGATTAATAAAAATTTATTGCCCTTTACTGATGTGGTGTCCTGTCCACTCTTGTAATATAGGGTACCTACGATGCTGCTTTCTCAGATAGCTAAGCAATTCAAGCAAATTGAGCCTTGCGTGGTGCTGTGTTGGCAGAAGAGCCAACACCGTGTTGCTAGAGGAGGCCGAAATGCACGGGTTTAATTACACGCAGACTGGCGTGAGGTCTGGAACAGGACAATGTCTTGAGAATTGCAATAAAGTACGAAGATGTTGGAATACTTAAGTTTAATCCATAATTGGTGTACATCGCTCTTGACGGTACATGCTTCACATAATAAATATCAATTGAATACGGCGCCTTGCTAGGTCGTAGCAAATGACGTAGCTGCAGGCTATGCTAACTATCGTCTCGGCAAATGAGAGCGTAATTTGTCAGTGAACCATCGCTAGAAAAGTCGGCTGTACAACTGGGGCGAGTGCTAGGACGTCTCTCTAGACCTGCCGTGTGGCGGCGCTCGGTCTGCAATCACTGATAGTGGCGACACGCGGGTCCGACGTATACTACCGGACCGCGGCCGATTTAAAGGCTACCACCTAGCAAGTATGGTGTCTGGCGGTGACACCACATTCCTCCCCCGCAAATCGGCGTACGGTTGTGTTATAAGGCTTCCGCCCGCCGTGGGGAGGACCCCATGTTGACGTATGCGACGAGGTGGGGAGCCTAACAACAGGCGAGGCTGTGCCACCCGCACCCTGCCATTCGGTCCGAGGGGAGCTAGGAAACGCCTGAAAACCTAGTCCAGGGTGCACGCCATCATGCGGTGTATGCGCCCGTAAAGAGACAGGAGGGGCCGAAGGGTCGACCTCCATTGCGTCGGGGTACCCGACGCGCGAAGACCCATGTGGTCCGGAGCATGCAAGTGTTCCATGGCGGAGGACAGCTGGTCACGGGAAGCGATCGGCGGCGCGTGACCCAGGGAGGCGCCCGGTGGCTGCAGCGACGCGTCCACTGCGGGCGGCGTCGGCGGGAGAACAGGCGGCGGCGGCGGCGCGTCGCCATGGGGCAAAATGGAAGGCAGCGTCGGTAACACCTGGGGATGAGGCGAGCCAGTAGACGGGTCCCCAGGGCGCTGACCGGACGGCACCGTCGCTGAAAGCAGACGGGGAGCGGCAGAACCCGTGCGACGACAGAGGCACAGCTGATTGAGATGCCGACGCACCTCACCAGAGGCCCCCAAAACCAAATACATCGCGCGGCCGAGGCAGCGAAGAATGCGCCCTGCGAGCCAACGCCGTGAACCTCGATAGTTGCGATAGCATACAACGTCGCCTGGTGCAAAAGCAGGAGTCTGCCGCTGCACAGGAACCTGATGCGGCGGATGCAGCAAAGACATCAAGGTTCGATGAGGACGACCGTGGAGCAACTCAGCCGGCGAGCAACCATCTCGGGGCTGAGAGCGATACGAAGACAAAAAGAGCAACAACGCGTCCTCCCGAGAATGCGACTCTTTCAACTTCAACATCTGTGACTTGAAAGTCTGGACCGATCGTTCAGCGGCACCGTTTGACTGAGGCGAAAACGGCGCGGACGTCAGATGTTGAATACCAGTGGCCTTGCAGAATGACTGAAATTCTGCGGACATGAATTGTGGGCCATTGTCGGAAACAATAGTCTGTGGAAGACCTTCAATGCAAAAGATAGCGGATAACGCTTGGATGGTGGCAGATGACGTCGTGGAAGACATCCTGACAACAAAAGGGAAATTACTGAATGAATCTACCACAACCAAGCATCGAGCATTTCAGAATGGACCAGCAAAATCGATGTGTAAGCGTTGCCAAGGGGAAGTGGCTTTTGGCCATGCAAAGAATTTCCGCGGCGGAGCGGATTGTTGTTCGGCACACGCCATGCAAGAAGAGCACATATTCGTAATCGCAGCATCGATTCCGAACTAAGTACAGTGCTGACGAGCAAGTTGTTTCGTTCGCACTATACCTCAATGTCCTTGGTGGAGAAGCCGTAAGACATAGGACTGTAACGAACGTGGGACCGCGACCCTGGACTGATCATTATCAGAACGCGACATCAAAACACCACGTCGAACAAAAAGTCTCTCCTTGTGAGCAAAAAATCGGCGAACCAACGGATCCTCGATCCGTGACTTTGACAAGGGCCATTGAGTAGCAACAAAACGCAAAACGGTAGCAAGGACAGGGTCAGCAGCTGTGGCTGTAGCTACACGACGAAAATCAATCGGAAACGATTCGACCACGTCATCGGTTTCCGAATCAATGAACAGGCAAGCAAGATCGGAGGAATCGAATGCTCCATCCCCAGCAACAGGCAAACGGGACAACGCATCGGCGTTTCCGTGCTTAGCAGTGGACCGATACAAAATATTGTAGCGGTACTGCGAGAGGAAAATAGACCAGCGAATGAATTTCTGCGCTGTACGTGGAGGTACAGGCTTGTTCGGATGAAAAAGCGATGTCAAAGGTTTGTGGTCTGTGATGATGGTAAAGGGACGACCATACAAGAAATCATGACGAGAGCCAAAGCTTCTTTCTCAATCTGTGAATAATTTCTTTGCGAAGACGAGAGCAATTTGGACGCAAAGGCAATAGGGCGATCATGCGATCCATCTTGGTGCGCAAGCACAGCACCGATCCCGAAATCCGATGCATCGACCATCAACAAAAGGGGTTTCTGGGGATCGAATGGCGTAAGGCAAGTATGTGAAAGCAACACCGATTTCAACTGGCGACAGGCGCGTTCGCATTCCGTCGTCCAGACAAACGGGACACCTTTACGGCGTAAGCGATTAAGCGGAGCTGAAATGGAAGAGGCGTGGCGCACATATCTGTTGTAATAATTAATTTTTCCCAGCACACTCTGTAGCTGCTTCAAATTCTGCGGCGAAGGCAAGTCTTGTATGGCACGGAGGTGCTCGGGACTGGGATGTATGCCTTGGGCATTGAGTACATGGCCCAGATAGGGTAAGTCACGAGCAAAAAACACACATTTGTCCTTCCGCAAGCGAACACCATTTTGTCGCAAGACTTGAAATAATGTTCTGAGATTGGCTAAATGTTCTTCTTCCGTCTTTCCGGAGATCACAATATCGTCCAGATAGTTTGCTGCAGTAGGGACCGAGGCACAAACTGTTTGCAGATATTGCTGAAACAATGCAGGGGCGGATGCACACCCGAATGGCAGTCTTTTGAATCGATACAAACCAAGATGCGTGTTAACCACCAAAACGCGCTGGGATTCTTCGTCCACCGGTATTTGCAAGTACGCATCTGCTAGGTCCAACTTCGAAAAATATTTACCCGGGCACAGTTTGTCAAAAAGATCTTCTGGGCGGGGTAAAGGAAAAGTTGCAATCACTAGTTGTGGATTCACTGTTGCCTTGAAGTCCACACAAAGTCGCAATTTTCCGGAAGGTTTTGGCAAAATTACTAAGGGTGATGCCCAGAGAGAAGCCTGCACACGTTCAATCACACCTTGTGATTCCAAATCGTGTAACGTTCTTGCGACCTCATCACGCAATGCGTGGGGGACATTGCGCGCTCTGAAAAATTTCGGTTGCGCGTTTACTTTCAGTTCCAAATGTGCTTTATAGTTCTTAGCGCAACCAAGGTCCGGTGCAAAAATTTCAGCAAATTCTTCACATAGACGAGAAACACTGGCTGAAGGCACAGTCTGGTTCACTGATAGCACCTGATTGACTATAGACAAGTTAAACAACTGAAATAAATCTAAACCAAACAAGTTCACTGCAGAAGAAGAACGAAGTACGTAAAATGACACAAGTTTTGTTTGTCCCTTGTATGTTGAAAGAAGGCTGCGCTGTCCTAACACAGGGATCTTGTGACCTGAATATGTAGTTAGCTGAACATTTGCGGCACGCAACGGAGGTGTGCCCAGCTGTTTGTACGTGTCGTGATTGATCAATGAAACTGCAGCTCCGGTATCAAGCTGGAATGGTATCACGTGGCCATGAATGTCCAAATCTACAAAAAGTTTTTGGTTGGCTGACGACAAGAGTGACTGTCGCGTGCAACGTGAACCGACACTGGTACAGAAGCACTTGCGACCTTCCGGGATTTCCGTTGATGTCGACGCACACTTTTTGTGGGACGAACACAGTCACTGGTAGAGAGAGTGGCACTGGGCGGAGTGGTTTTAACTACATGAATTTCCATGGGCGAAGGTTCAAGAGCCTGAGTATTCTTGGTTCGATTCCGATTCCGGCGCGAAGCAAAGGGCCTGGAATGGTTGTTAGTGTCCGATCTAAGCTTTTTCTGGCAAACACTTTGAACATGTCCTTTTTTAGTACAGAAAAAGCAAATAGCTTGGCGTGACGGGCAATTCTCACGCGAATGTCTAGTAGCACACCGCGGGCATGATTTGAGCACTGCATTTGCTTGCTGGCGCGGCACACGTCGCGGAAGGCTTGGCGGCAGCTGCGCAGACAAGCGCGAGGGCTGTTTACCGTTCCATGCAGCTCGCCCGGCGGGCCTGAGCAAAGTCAAGTATGTCCTGCCGATCCAATATGTCCATCACTTATTGAAGGGAGGGATTGTTTAGTTTCAAAATCTGTTCCCTTATACGAACATCAGAAACGATCTGTGCAACTGCATCACGCACCATAGTATCTGAATAAGGGAGTCCACATTCACACTCAAAAGCACAATCCCTAGTAAGGCCTTGCAAAGTTGCAACCCACTCCCGATTAGTTTGACCGGCCGTACGTTTGGTACGAAAGAAAGTAAACCTTTTTGCAACTACATTGACAGATTCCTTGAAATATGCATCTAATGCAGACAAAATTTCATCGTAGGACAGAGTTGCTACGTCGCGTCGGGGAAACAATTTCACTATAACTCGGTACGTGGACACGCCTACGCACGCAAGCAAAAAAGGCTGCCGCTCATTACCTTGAATTCTGTAGGCGGCGAGATGGAATCCAAATTGGCGTGACCACTCCGTCCAGCTTTCCAGTGCAGCATCAAAAGGACGAAAAGGTGGTGCAACTGCGTGTTGTGGCTGCGGTAGCGGTGGAGCGGCGGCTGCCGCATCATTTTGCAGCGCACGTTGACCCTGGACGAGCTGTCCAAGGGCATCCAATAAGGCCTGCGTCTGCTGATTCTGCAAGCGATAAAATTCGGACAGTACATCTGGAGATTGTGGCGAAGCCATGACACAAGTAAATTAGTGCATCAATTGGTACAAACGCGATTTAGCTCGTCGCCATGTGCTGTGTTGGCAGAAGAGCCAACACCGTGTTGCTAGAGGAGGCCGAAATGCACGCGTTTAATTACACGCAGACTGGCGTGAGGTCTGGAACAGGACAATGTCTTGAGAATTGCAATAAAGTACGAAGATCTTGGAATACTTAACTTTAATCCATAATTGGTGTACATCGCTCTTGAAGGTACATGCTTCACATAATAAATATCAATTGAATACGGCGCCTTGCTAGGTCGTAGCAAATGACGTAGCTGAAGGCTATGCTAACTATCGTCTCGGCAAATGAGAGAGTAATTGTCAGAGTAGCATCGCTAGCAAAGTCAGCTGTACAACTGGGGCGAGTGCCAGGACGTCTCTCTAGACCTGCCATGTGGTGGCGCTCGGTCTGCAATCACTGACAGCGGCGACACGCGGGTCCGACGTATACTACCGGACCGCGGCCGATTTAAAGGCTACCACCTAGCAAGCGTGGTGTCTAGCGGTGTTCGTGCCATAACTCATTTGACGTCCTGTTTTTACTCTACTACTACCTCGTTGTGTTAATTTCAATTACCGGTGTCACTGAGTTGCCGTCTTGCCTGCCCGTGAGCGGCAGCAGCGTCGCTTATCGATATAAGCCCTGGCGTATTATATTTGCTAACTGCTATGACTTTCCGATTGTCGTGTGTTCTGGAGTTAGTTCGGATCTGCCAGTGAGTTGGGAGGAGCTAGCAGTGCAGTTCGGACGTGGCAGTGTCTGACGTAGGACGCGGCAGAAGTTCAGTGTGGGCGAGGCTGCAGTGAGGTCCGGGCAGCCATGACTCGCCCGACGGTCGCCGATACATATCACTTGAGTGCGGACCACCTTGACTGGTTGTCGGACGATGTGTGTGTTGGCCGGCGATCGCTTATGGGTTGCCTGAGTGTGCCGACTCGTGATTCGTCCTTGTTATTGCACAGTCGATGCCTCGGTCGGTTGGCGTGGAGCAATGAGGAATTCTCTGCGGGGCGTAATTTGGCCTTGGCTCGCTGGCGGTCTCTATGCGGCGTCGGAGTGTGTGGCGCTGTTCCCATTGCTACGAGGTCCGTGGCTCACGGCCCTGGACATGAAAGTTGAGTTTTGATGTAACCTACCAGCAAGTCTAGAGTGTTCTCATTGTGTCGTTTGGAGTTCGTTGTCGGCTGTTGGGATATTCCCGCGATCGACAACGTGGTTTTCGAGTTGGAAAATTCTAGCCACCCTCCGGTGGAGTTTCACTGTATTTGGTTATTTTAATTGAAATGCACCAGCGGAATCTTCTACCTTGTGGCCGTTAACGTTTCGGTTACCTGCCGTGGGCGTTGACGTAAATTTCAGGCAGTGTAGTTTCCTCATTGTGTTGTTGCTGTCCAACACGGTGTGTAGTTTGACAGCTCCTTGTATGATTGGTTGTGGGCGCCAATATCTTCTACGTTGTTCCGTTGAACTCCCTGTTGTTCCCTGGCCGGGTGAAGTGGAAGTTATCTTGTCGGTGGGTGCGATGACTGTCGGTCGGTTGGGTTGTCGTCGGATCGTGAGTGGTTGGCCCGACTGGCTGTCTCACCTAAGCGAGCGTTAGTGTTTGAATTACAGGCCGATCCTCGAACATCTGGTCGCCCTTGTGTGTACTGCCTTATTTTTTTCTAGTTTCTTCTTGTTGTTGGTACTTGTATGGCTTCTAGCCGGTTTTGTGTTTTAAATTAGAGTTGTTTTACTCTTAAGGCCTTCAGCCTAGTTTAAAGCAGTGTTTCACGTAAGCCCCTTGGCATTTAAAATTGTTTTTGAATTTTTTAAGTCTTCGGCCTTCAACCGGCTTGAGTTTCAGTTGTTTGTTCTTAAGGTTCAAAAATGGCTCTGAGCACTATGGGACTTAACATCTGAGGTCATCAGTCCCCTAGAGCTTAGAACTGCTTAAACTTATCTAACCTAAGGAAATCACACACGTCCATTCCCAAAGCAGGATTCGAACCTGCGACCGTAGCGGCGGCGCGGTTTCTGACTGAGGCACCTAGAACCGCTTGGCCACAGCGGCCGGCCTGTTCTTAAGGCCTTCAGCCTAAGTTAAAGAACTGTTTCACGTAAGGACTTGGGTATTTAAAAAAATAATGTTTTGGAGTTCTAAGTCTTCGGCCTTCAGCCGATTTGAATTTAACTTGTTTACTTCAGCCTAACTAAAGAACTGTTTTAAGATAAGGCTTGCCATTTAAATTTCTGATTATGCTGATTATTGGCCTTCAGCTTTTTTTAAATTAAAGTGGCTTTTAGTCGGTAATTAAGTCCCGAAGATTAAAGCTGTGTGTTTAAAAAAGTTTTTTGGGGTTCTTGTAATGTTTGATCAAATAATAATGTTGTATGTTCGAATGTAACTGACAGCCTCTTATTTTGGCCCCGTTTCCACAGTTTATACTATCTGTCCTGTCCTTTGGCTTAAGCAGGGCATCTCACAAATGACATTAATAGTTTTTATTACAATAACGTAGATTGACAATACTTAACTTTGGGTTGCAAGAAATTGGCGACATGCAAATAATCAATGTTCTTCGCTATATACAACGCCTGTGCAAGTTAATCACACAAGTTCATATGGATCATAAGCCACGGCTCTTCTAGTGCCTCTCTTGTAGTGCGTGTCTACTAGTACGGCCGCGGCTAGGCGGCGTGTCGCTTTTATTCTCTTGGTGTAGATGCCGCCCCTGTCGTGGTGACGTCCTAGTCAGCGCGCTATTGGCTGACTTCGTCTCACAGCCCTCTCTGCTATATCGTTCTTGATCTCCGTTCGGGTGCTTGTCGTTACGCCAACACCCCCCCCCCCCCCCCCCCAACGTTGTTGTTGTTGTTGTGGTCTTCAGTCCTGAGACTAGTTTGATGCAGCTCTGCTACTCTATCCTGTGCAAGCTTCTTCATCTCCCAGTACTTACTGCAACCTACGTCCTTCTGAATCTGCTTAGTGTATTCATCTCATGTTCTCCCTCTACGATTTTGGCCCTCCACGCTGCCCTCCAATGCTAAATTTGTGATCCCTTGATGCCTCAGAACATGTCCTACCAACCGGTCCCTACTTCTTGTCAAGTTGTGCCACGAACTCCTCTTCTCCCCAATTCTATTCAATACCTCCTCATTAGTTATGTGATCTACCCATCTAATCTTCAACATTGTTCTGTATCACCACATTTCAAAAGCTTCTATTCTCTTCTTGTCCAAACTATTTCCGTGCGTGTTTCACTTCCATACATGGCTACACTCCATACAAATACTTTCAGAAACAACTTCCTTACCCTTAAATCTATACTCGATATTAACAAATTTCTCTTCTTCAGAAACGGTTGTCTTGCCATTGCGAGTCTACATTTTATATCCTCTCTACTTGACCATCATCAGTTATTCTCCTCCCCAAATAGCAAAACTCCTTTACTACTTTAAGTGTCTCATTTCCTAATCTAGTTCCTTCAGCATCACCCAACTTAATTCGACTACATTGCATTATCCTCGTTTTGCTTTTGTTGATGTTCATCTTATATCCCCTCCCCCCCAACACCACCCACCACCCCTCAAAGTGACGGTCAGTCGTCGTGTAAGGAACGCGACAACGGTGGGGAAGCGGGGGAGGCAGGAGTGTGGGCGCAGGTCTGGACCGGAAGCTGTGGCTGCAGGCGACGTCAAGCTTCCAGTCGTACCCCGCCAGCCTCTCTGGCGGAAACGTCCCCTGGAAAACGACCAGGAGGCTACGCGTTCAGCTCCTAATCATGCCATGAACCAGATGAAAGCGGCGACTGCTGCGGTGTGGGTGGATCCAGCTCCATCGATAGGACAACAGGAGGTGGAGAAGGCGAAGGCTCCGTGTCCATGGGGTCGTCCCGGGGTGTCGTGATGACAACCTCTGGCGGCTGCTTTGGCCGCGCTGTCCTCGGAATCCGTGAATCTGGGGGAAGAGACACTGAAAGTTCATGGCGCACAAATCGCGGATCCATTGCATCGCTTGCGTCGAAAGAATGTCCCCTTTCTTTGGACACATGAGTGCAAGTAGCTTTTCAGAACCTCAAAGATGCATTGCACCTACATCTACATCGATACTCTGCAAATCAGATTTAAGCGCGTGGCAGAGGGTTCATTGAACCACCTTCACAATTCTCTATTATTCCAATCTCGTATAGCGCGCGAAAAGAATGAACACCTATATCTTTCCGTACGACCTCTGATTTCCCTTATTTTATCGTGGTGATCGTTCCGCCCTATGTAGCTCGGTGTCAACAAAATATTTTCACATTCGGAGGAGAAAGTTGGTGACTGGAATTTCGTGAGAAGATTTCGTCGCAACGAAAAACGCCTTTCTTTTAATGATTTACAGCCCAAATCCTGTATAATTTCTGTGACACCCCACACCACACAGCAGTATTCTAAAAGAGGACGGACAAGCGTAGTTTAGGCAGTCTCCTTAGTAGGTCTGCTACATTTTCTAAGTGTCCTGCCAATAAATCGATACTTAGTTCACTTTGATCCTGACAAACCAGTTGTATTGCTAGTTGGCACTTCCTCTTACGGAATCGGTGCACTGCTTTCGCACAAAATTGGTGATAAAGACATGCCTATCGCTTTCGCATCAAAAGTGTTGTCCACAGCTTACTATTCACAAATTGAGAAAGACGTTTTGGCTATTGTGTATCGTGCCAGCAAATTCCACCACTATTATGGCAGAAAATTCTACTTAGCAACGGATCAAAAGCCTTTGCAGTCCTTGTTTCATCCGACGAAACGGTTCCTGTACGAACTGCCCCAAAATTGCAAAGACTGGCCTTGTTGTTGTCTCAGTATCAGTACGAGATTGTGTATCGCGCGACGGCTCAACATTGTAATGCGGATGCACTTTCACGTCTTCCAATTTGCCCTGACACAGACTTACACTTCTGCCGCATCTTGTTGTCACATCGATGCTCAGGATTCTGAATTGCTTCAATCTTTTCCGCTGAACTGTAGGAAAATTGCACAGGCCACGGAAGCTGATTCAGATCTGAACATTTTGCAAACGTACAATTCGTACATCTTGGCCTCGTTCCTTGCACAGCGTAAATAACTCTGTAGTGCGCTGATACTTTGCACGTCGTAATAGCCTCGCTGTGCAGAAAGGCGCAATTCTTGTTCAAAATGACAATGGACAGTCACGTGTTTTGATCCCTAAGGCTTTGCAAAAAGAAGTGTTGCAGTTACTTCACCAAGAACACTGGGTGATTGTTCGTACGAAACAGTTAGCGCGTCGACACTGTACTTGGCAGGGTATGGACAGTTAATATGGGAAAAATAATTCTGTGTTTGTAACTGAACAAGTGTCACTATGCGTGAAATATTTTTTCTCTTGTATGATCCGCCTTGTGTACTATTACTTGCCCAATAGTTGTTTGGGTGTTTTTAATCGTTTAGGAAGTACGAGTCGTGTTTTTTAAGTAAGTACCGATTTGAAATTTAAAAAAAAACACGTGCTAAGATATCTCAATAATTTTATTTTTACATGAAAGCCTGTACCTTAATCTGCTTTTCTACATAATTTCCGTCAATATGGAAGCACTTGTCATAACGTTGTACGAGTTATTGAATACCCTCCTCATACAAGTCTGCCGCCTGACTTGTTAACCACTGCGTCACCACTGTTTTGACTTCGTCTTCGTCATTGTCTTGAAGATGCTGACCGCCCAGGTGTTTCCTCAAGTGCAGGAACAGTTAGTCACTGGGCGCAAGATCGGAGCTGTACGGAGGATGATCTAGAGTTTCCCATCGAAAATATGTGATGAGATCTTTGGTCTGATTCGCCACGTGCGGACGGGCATTGTCTTGCAACAAAACGATACCCATGCTCATCTTCCACGGACAGTTGCTTTGATTCTGATGTGACGTAGGTCACCCATGCTTCATCGCCCGTAACAATTTGGCTTAAGAAATCATCACCGTCGTTGTGGTACCGCTCAAGGGAAGTCATTGCACTGTCTAAACGTTTGGTTTTGTGCACATCCGTCAACATTTTCGGTACCCATCGCGCGCACAATTGTCGGTAATTCAAGTGCTCGGTCACAGTGCCAGACAAAACACTACGAGAAACATTAGGAAAGTCATCCGGCATGGAGGAAATCGTAAAGTGTCTGTTTTCCCTCACCTTATTGTCCACTTCCTGCACCAAACTTTCATTAACGACCGATGGACGCCCACTTCGTTGTTCATCATGCACATTTGTGCGGCCATCTTTAAGTGCTCTCACCCACTTTCTTACCATTCCATCACTCATAATATTTTATCCGTAAACTGCACAGATCTCACGATGAATATCGATAACTTTTAGACCTTTAGCACTAACAAGGGAACCTCCCCATCGCACCCCCCTCAGATTTAGTTATAAGTTGGCTCAGTGGATAGACCTTGAAAAACTGAACACAGATCAATTGAGAAAACAGGAAGAAGTTGTGTGGAACTGTGAAAAAATAAGCAAAATATACAAACTGAGTAGTTCATGGCAACATAGGTAACATTAAGGACACTGGGACCGCAGCAGCGCCGTGGTCTCGTCGTAACGTGAGCAGCTGCGGAACAGAAGGTCCTTGGTTCAAATCTTCCATCGAGTGAAAACTTTAATTTTTTATTTTCAGTTTATGTGACAAACTCTTATGTTTTCATCACTTTTTTGGGAGTGATTATCACATCCACAAGAAAACCTAAATCGGGCAAGATAGAAGAATCTTTTTACCCATTCGCCAAGTGTACAAGTTAGGTGGGTCGACAACATATTCCTGTCATATGACGAACATGCCATCACCAGTGTCGTATAGAATATATCAGATGTGTTTTCCTGTGGAGGAATCGGTTGACCTATGACCTTGCGATCAAACGTTTTCGGTTCCGATGCGGTCGCAAAACACAGACACTAAGCTTATTACAGTGAACAGAGACGTCAATGAACGAACGGACAGATAATAACTATGCAAAAATAAAGAATGTAAAATTTTCGCTCGTGGGAAGACTTGAACCAAGGACCTCTCCTTCTGCAGCTGCTTACTCTACCACGGGACCACGGCGCTCCTGAGCTCACGTTCTCCTTTATGTTGCCTATCTGGCCAAGACTGATGACCAGTTTGTATATTTTGCTTATTATTTCACAGTTCCACACAACTTCTTCCTGTTTTCTCAATTGATCTGTGTTCAGTTTATCAAGGCCTATCCACTGTGCCAAGTTATAACTAAATCTGAGGGGGGTGCGATGGGGAGGTTCCCTTGTAAGAAATCTTATAACAGGCCGTACTTCACAGTCGGCGGGACTCACGATTATCAGAGGCATCTTAAACACTCAGTACAGAACGTAAACAACGAAGAATCAGACTGTAATGGTGTCAGTGCGTAGATTAAGGCACAGGCTTTCATGTAAAAATAAAATTATTGAGATATCTTAGCACGTCTTTTTTTTAATTTCAAAACGGTACTCACTTATAAAACATGCCTCATATAAGGGGCTCTCATATTACTTGGAAAATTCTGACTTCTATTGGCATATAAATTCTTAGATATTCGGATGTCCTCAGTACTTCGTGTGTGTTCCTGGGTACCTTAAACTACCTACGAAGAAGCTCTCGTCGCGTCCGTCTCGTTAAAGGACCACTAACCCGTCCGCAAGGCCATCAGCCGCGGCAGCAAAAGTAATTACCGGACCCTGCAGTTTTTGCCCGATAATAACACAGATGGACGAAAGCGAACCCGCCGAGGCGTCGCCCGCTCCTCAGCGGCTGGGAAGCGTCGTCTTCTTCGGAGCTCGTAAAAGCCGGGCTGGCGTCCGAGTTTTCGTTGCACTGCGCCTTCCGGGCGGCACGGAACACCTGTTGCCTTTGCACGCTGCCCGCTTTACGGGCCTTTGTTCGGATCGCCGGCGTACACGAATAATTAGCAATAAACGGGGCGATCTTAATTTATCGTAACTAAGTTGTGGTGGCAGACGATCCGAGCGCCGTAAAAACGCACTCGCGAAGGGTCGCATACACGTGAGAACGACCTCCTCGACCTTGCAACAGGTGCAGACGGTGAGCGCAAAAAACCGAACGCGGACTTTTCGTCTTATTTTAGCTTGTACTGTTTCTGTTAGCTTCTGTTTTACGTTATTGCCTACGCAGTAAATCTCTTTTCTTTATCGCTAAACAACCATTAAGTTGACAAAAAATTGTTTTCTGTGGTCGTCATTCTTCGAGGAGCATCGCTTCACCCTCTGCTAATCTTTCCACGAGCGCCGTTACGTATTTTTTTCGAGCGTGTGCGGCAGTTTCGCTCGTCAGCGTCTTGGTCATGTCTCTGTCAGATCACTTCAGCAGCAACAAACGTGCGTCACTGTTATTTCCCTGAATTTACTTCAGTTGTTGCTATAAAAAAAAGCATTGACTCCAAAATGATATTACTAAAGTATGATTATCGCAAAATCTTGACCTGTTAGCGTGATCATAATGGGTGGGACAAAACTCTATCAAGAAAATTTCTGAATTTGTTTTGGGACGTTTTCTTCGTATTTTGTTACAAGGAACGAGTGGTCCGTACTATCATATTACAGGGCAATAATGTAAGTGTAATTCAAAAAGAAGGAACAGATTTCAAACATTTATATCTTCCAAATCACAAAAGGTAGCACCATAATTCCAACGTTTCTGGACTGATAGCAGTTTAAAATTTGGACAGTCCGGATAGACGTTTCCACTCACGGCCGCATTAACTCTATTGCTTGTCATGTTGCTTGTCTGTAGTGGGTACAATGGCGAGACAACACGAAAAAACATTCTGTGTGCTGCAGCTAGGAAAAGTAGTCATTTATTGTAGTTCAACGTGCTGTTCACTGTCGGTTTAATAACAACCGCCTTGGCATGAGCAGGTTTACCAGTGGCATCGATAGTTCGTAGCAGATGGCTGCATCTGCAAAGGGAAAAACACGAGACGTCCACGCAGATCGAATGGAGATGTCGAGCGTATTCGTACAGTTTAAGAAAGAAGCCCAAGAAAATCCACTGTACGAGCAAGGAACGATATTAAAATTCCTCAACCAACGGTGTGGCGAGTTTTGCAACACCGTCCCCACCTGAAGCCGTCCAATGTGCAGTTACTGCGAGCATTGCAACGTGACGACCGCAATAAAAGCCACGGCGTATATTATCCCTTCCTTTCTGTGGTTATTAATTATTATTATTATTACTATTATTATTATTATTATTATTATTAAGTGAAACACAAGAAAGGGATTTTATATATATATATATATATATATATATATATATATATATATATATACTTACTTACTTATCGCGAATGGACCCAGAAGGATCACGCAAAGCTTTCTGACGTCGTTTCTTCCATACTTCTTTCATTCGTTCTCCATGTTTCCTTTTTCTTTCTTCTGTCCATTTTGTTCCTGGTCTCTTTGGTGCTTCCTTCTCCGACAATACAATCCACTTTTCCACCTTATTTCTAAAAGTTTTCCTATCTTTGACATCTTTAAGTTCAATATTTGCTTTTTGTAAATCTAATTTTACTTGGCTAATCCATGGTGTTGTTGATTTGACTTTTTCTATGTAAGTGAGAATTCTGTTGGTGAGTCGTGTGGGGGGAAGTCTAGTGACGTGTCCATAAAATTTTAATCTTCGCCTTCTTATGTCTGCTGCCAGGTTTGATATAGTTTCTGTGGTTCTTCTTGATTGTATCCGGTATCCTTCTTCTGTTAATTTTGGACCTAAAATCTTTCTCATAATTTTGCGTTCTTCTTTTAGTATTTTTTCTAAATCACATTTTGTGTGGAGTGTGAGCGTTTCACTAGCATATAGTGCTGCTGGCTTAATTACTGCGCAGTAGTGTCTGATTTTTGTGTTCGAGGAGATGCATTTTTTATTGTATATTTCATGTGTCATACCATATGCTCTCTTCATTTTCTGTTGTCTGATCTTCTGTGCAACTTTCTCTCCTCCGGTTGGCTCCAAAATTTCACCTAGGTATTTAAAATGTTTTACTCTATTTATTTTTCCATATTTTGTGTTCAAACTGTGTATATGGAATTTCGTACAGAAAAATTCTGTCTTTTGAAACGAAATTTGTAAACCTACTTTATCCGCGCATTCCTTAAGGATCTCTATTTGTTTGGTGGCGATTTCTTCATCATCTGCAAGTATGGCCAAGTCGTCCGCGAATGCTAAACAAGATATCTCCACGTTGTCTTTGGTTCTACCAAGATGGATTGGTTTCCAGTAGGATTGATTTTTTAATTCTTTTTCCCATTCCTTAATGACTTTATCCAGGACTATATTAAACAGAAGTGGAGATAGCCCGTCACCTTGACGTACTCCAGTTTTTATGAGAAAAGGTTCAGAGATTTCTCCCCTGAATTTAACTTTAGATACAGTGTCTGTCAGTGATTCTTTGATAAGCCTTAGTGTTTTGGAGTCAAGTCCAAGTTCCTCTAAAATGTTAAACAAAGATTGCCGGTCAATTGAGTCATAGGCTTTCTTAAAATCTACAAATGTACAAATTATGGGGGCATTTCTAATTGCTTTGTGTTTTAATATTGTCTTTAAATTAAATATTTGTTCTATGCATGAGCGACCGGGGCGGAAGCCTGCTTGATAATCACCAATTTGGCGTTCCAGCTGCTCTTGTGTTCTTTTCAGCAGGCATGTTGAGAGAATTTTGTAGGTGACTTGTAAAAGTGAGATTCCCCTGTAGTTATTGACATTTGTTCTGTCTCCTTTTTTATGTAACGGGTGAATAAGGGCACATTTCCAATCCTCTGGTAATTTTTCTGTTTCCTATATTTTTGTTATTATTTTTGTGAGCTCTTGCAACGTCTTTGGTCCTAGGTTTTTTAATAGCTCTGCAACAATGCCATCTTCGCCAGATGTTCTATTATTTTTTAAGTTTTTAATGTGACATTTGATTTCTTCCTGTGTTGGTGGTAATGAATCCGGTTGAGCGTTGGCACTGATTTCTTTGGGAAACCTTAAACTAGGTTCTGGGCAATTTAGTAGGTTAGAAAAATATTGAGCCAATACTTGACAGTTTTCCTGGTTTGTTAGGGCTAATTTACCATCAGGTTTTCTGAAACATAAATTTTAAGGGATATATCCTCGTATTTTATCTGCGAAAGTTCTGTAGAAGTCTCTTGTATTATAGTTTTGGAAATTTTCTTCTATGGCATCCAGTTGTGCCTTTGTGTACTTCCTTTTTGCTTGCCTAATAGATTTTGAAACCTGTTTTCTAACCTCGTTAAATAAATGTAGACTTTCTTGTGATTTTTTTACTGTTATATTCTTGAAATGCCTTTTTTCTCCTTTCCAATGCATTTTCACAGTCTGAATCCCACCAAGGGTGTTTGAATATCTTTTTCAAGGGAATAGTTTCCTTAGCTATTCGCGTGATTTTAGAATGAAATTCTTCCCATGTGTTTGCCTTTTCCTTCTCCCATTCTTCTTTTACTTTAGATTCTTTAATCTTCTTGGTGTCATATTGACTTGTGGGTGGCCAAAGATAAATATTTAACTGATCTAGAATAAATCGTATCTTTGAAAGTATGCATTTTTTGACGAAAAGTATGCATTTTTTGACGAAATAAAATTAGTGAAACTTTGCACTTTAGTTAATTGAATAACTTGAAATATATCCTTTCTGCTCCGGCTGTGGTGATATGTTACACAAAAAAATAAATTTGAACACGCCGCGTAATGGCGGCCAATTGTTGTCAGTCAAAGATCACCGCTGCTCGCTTTGCAGAGACTGGAATAATGCCGGCCGCGGTGGTCTCGCGGTTCTAGGCGCGCAGTCCGGAACCGTGCGACTGCTACGGTCGCAGGTTCGAATCCTGCCTCGGGCATGGATGTGTGTGATGTCCTTAGGTTAGTTAGGTTTAAGTAGTTCTAAGTTCTAGGGGACTGATAACCACAGCAGTTGAGTCCCATAGTGCTCAGAGCCATTTGAACCATTTGACTGGAATAATGCTAAATAACTTGTATTAATTCCAGAAGAATTGTTTGCATGGGTTCTTCAAGTAACATAATGCACTCACTTTTTGTAAATATATTTCCACTAAGCACAGAATACACACTTAAATTATTCGCTACGTACGAGGACAAATAGAACAAAAGCTACCGCTTTACAATAGCAAGCGTACCTTACTTACAGCAGAAGAAATTATCTGACTCGAAGTGATTTTAAATATTTTTTTTTCTCTTATATATAATGACAAAGATAATAATGTTAGTTTCGAGAACTTTATGCACTACGATCTCATCTAATGTAAATAATGTCTTTTTATTACATTGCAATCGATATTGTCTTTCTTTGAACCCTAATTTAATACATTTTCATAATTAATTTGTTGTTTATGTCCTTATAATATTATTCAGAGTCCTTTTATTACTTACTTCAAATACATCGGCTTGAATATTTCAAAAGGGACACTATAGACGTTTGCATTAGCAAGCTAGAAGATACGGAAGAAGACAATTTTTCTGAAAGATTATTCCTTCCGATGAATCCTCGTTTCGTCTTTCCTTTAAAGCTAATCAGCATAAAGTTAGAATTTGGGCAAGTGAAAATCCTATGTCAGTTATTTAACATGAAAGAGAATCACCGAAGATTAACGTCTTCTGTCCCATGTCTACAAACAAAGTTTATGGGCGTTACTTATTCATGGAGAAAACTGTGACAGGACATGCTTCAATATCGTTATTTCCTCAATTTGAAGATGACTGAGATGACTTCATTTTCATGCAAAATGGCGGCCCGCCTCATTTCTGTAAGCACGTCTGACGTTACCTGAATGACACCATTCCAGAACGTTGGATTGGAAGAAGAGGAGCAGAAGATAAACTTTATCGCCTGTGGTCTCCCAGGTCTTCAGATCTCACACCTTGTTACGTAAAGGACCACTTTTTGCTCTCCCCCATGTCTGACACACTTGAAAGTCTGCGACATCGCATTGTTCAAGCTGCCAGTTCACAACGAGAGACCAGTTGCTTCGTGTGTGGCATAAAATGAGCCAACATTTTGATATTTGTCGTGTAACACATGGTGCTCACATCGAGTGCATAAAAATTTGAAATTTTCTCTTTACAGGAACATTGGAATTGTGTTTCTATCTTTTGTACTTGGAAGCAATAAATGTTTGAAAACTGCTCCTTCTTTTTGAAAAGCCTTGTATTAGTAGGGTTCTTTCTCATATTACCTTTCCGTGAAAATACTTTCACAACAGTGAATAAGCCTGTTATACGCAATCACCAAAACGCACAACACAGGAACAGACTAATTCAGCAACACAGAGACATATACGAAGGGCGTTCAATAAGTAATACAACAAATTTTTTTCTGAAAGAAGTTTGGTCTTATTGAGCGTCCAATACACCATATTATTCTCCACTGTCTTGGCTACAAAACTCAACTTTTCAACGTAATCCGTGTTCAGTGCGAAGGCCTTAAGCTGCCGTACCGTGAGGGGCTATATGCTCACATGGTATCACTCTACTAGTCGACATCGGAGCCCACGTCTTGATGCATCAATAACCTCGCCATCATCCAAGTACTGATTCCCGTGGAGTGCATCCTTCATAGGGCCAAACAGCTGGAAGTCGGCAGGTGTGAGATCTGAGCTGTAGGTGAGACGAGGCAGAACAGTCCAATGAAGTTTATGAAGTTTTGTGACACTCTCTCGGATCTCAGACTTGTGTGAGACCTTGCGTTTTTGGCGACGAACATGCTTAAGTTGTGCCTACAGTTTCCTGAGGGTAGCACAATACACTTCAGAGCTGGTGCACCATGATGGAGGACAGAGAACAGAATAACCCCTTCAGAGTTGCAGAATACCGTCATCACAACTTTAACGGCTGAGAGTGCAGCTTTGAACTGTGGAGGGGAGATGGTGTGGTGCCACTCCTTGGTTTGCCGTTTTGTTAACCTTTGTTTACAGTTCCAAGTGATGAACTCAAGTTTCATCGCCTTTGACAGTGTTCAGAAGAAATCGTCACAATCAACCTCGTAACGCGTAAGCAATTCTGCACGGATCGTCCGTCCGTTGTTGCTCTTTATGGACTTCTGTTACGTGGCTAGGAACCCAGAGGGCAAAGCCCTTTGAGTACCCTAGGTGGGGAACGAGCGTGTCAGCACTACAAACAAGGACTGTAACTAGGATGTTTAGGTTTTTACGTTGGTAACGCCACGTAGTGCTCTGTATGAAAATCGCTGACTGCGCTGTGTGCTGTCTGTGGCTGGTTGGACTCATTGTTGGAATATTTGCTTGTGTAATGTTGGGCAGTTGGACGTGAACAGCGCGTGACGTTGGGCAGTTGGAGGTGAGCCGCCAGCAGTGGTGGATGTGGGGAGAGAGATGCCGGAATTTTCAAAGGTTACTATGAGAGGACGATCTGGACTTGTGTCCATCAGAAAAAGGAAATTTGTTAAACTGGATGTCACGAACTGATATACAGGGTGAGTCACCTAAATTACCGCTGGATATATTTCGTAAACCACATCAAATACTGACTTATCGATTCCAGAGACCGAACGTAAGGAGAGGGGCTAGTGTAATTGGTTAATACAAACAAAAAAAAAATGCACGGAAGTATGTTTTTTAACACAAACCTACGATTTTTTAAATGGAACCACGTTAGTTTTGTTAGCACATCTGAAGATATAAACAAATACGTAATCAGTGCCGTTTGTTGCATTGTAAAATGTTAATAACATCCGGAGATATTGTAACCTAAAGTTGACACTTGAGTACCACTCCTCCACTGTTCGATCGTGTGTATCGGAGAGCACCGAATCACGTAGGGATCCAAAGGGAACGGTGATGGACCTTAGGTACAGAAGAGACTGGAACAGCAAATTACGTCCGCATGCTAACATCTTTTTATTGGTCTTTTTCACTGACGCGCATGTACAGTACCATGAGGGGTGAGGTACACGTACACACGAGGTTTCCGTTTTCAATTACGGAGTGGAATAGAGTGTGTCCCGACATGTCAGGCCAATAGATGTTCAATGTGGTGGCCATCATTTGCTGCACACAATTGCAATCTCTGGCGTAATGATTGTCGTACACGTCGCAGTACATCTGGTGTAATGTCGCTGCAGGCTGCCACAATACGTTGTTTCATATCCTCTGGGGTTGTAGGCACATCACGGTACACGTTCTCCTTTAACGTGCCCCACAGAAAGAAGTCCAGAGGTGTAAGATCAGGAGAACGGGCTGGCCAATTTATGCGTCCTCCACGTCCTATGGTAATGTACATGTGCGTCAGTGAAAAAGACCAATAAAAAGGTGTTAGCATGTGGACGTAATGTGCTGTTCCAGTCTCTTCTGTACCTAAGGTCCATCACCGTTCCCTTTGGATCCCTACGCAATTCGGTGCTCTCCGATACACACGATTGAACAGCGGAGGAGTACTCAAGCGTCAACTTTAGGTTACAATATCTCCGGATGTAATTAACATTTTACAATGCAACAAACGACACTGATTACGTATTTGTTTATATGTTCAGATGTGCTAACAAAACTAACGTGGTTCCATTTAAAAAAAACGTAGGTTTGAGTTAAAAAACGTACTTCCGTGCATTTTTGTATGGTTTGTATTAAACAATTACACCTAGCCCCTCTCCTCACTTTCGGTCTGTGGAATTGGTTCGTCAGTATTGGATGTGGTTTACGAAATATATCCAGTGGTAACGTTAGGTGACTCACCCTATATATAAGTAGTTAGTGCCTTATTGAAAGTCAGATTGCGTTGCAATAAAAATATTGTGTGTTAGTTTAGTGGTGATCAGAATAAGTAAAGAGAGAAGTGTCTAAGTACGTTCAGTTTTGCTCAGCTGTTTGAAAATCAAATAAAGTAGAAGTTTACCAGCACAGTCATTCTTAATTTTCAAAGGGGACGTTTCAAGACGTCCAGTTGAACGTCGGGGTGTTTCATTGTGATCTATCAAAGAACTCGAGGAAGAGTGTCCGGACGCTCCAGCCCTGGAGGAGTCACGACTGTGTGAGAGCGGGCACCACGCTGGAGATCAGACAGGTTAGCGGGACCTTGTTGCAGTGATGGCAGACGCCTCGCACAACGGCTCACCATGCTTTTGCCCACTGCCAGGTCTCCGGAGGCATCCTGCAAGTGACTATGAATATATGCGAGGTTCCGGTTTTCCACCAAAAGAAACTCAGTGACAGCCCTCTGCTTGGAACGCACCTCCGCTACCGACGCCGTTTTGAAGGCTACGTTCAGCGACGCCACCACCCGGAACTTTATGAATCTACAGGGGCTGAAGTGGGAATATTCCACGATGTCCCACAAGAAATTCCGCGTTTATTCAACAGATATTGGCCAATAAAAAAAGAGTGTCGCAGAACTTAATCGAAGGCACCTCGTGCCAGAGTGGTGTGATGTGGATGCTTTCGCTACGGGAACAGCGTGGTTGTGCTGACCCGCATTGCGTTCAGTTCTAACAATGTGCGTGGTGTCTGTTCTAAGTCGCGTCTCCATACCACTTTGGCGCAACGACGCTCTGAGCGTGTTTTTTAGGGAATTGACTAGTTTGAACCTGGGACCTGTTGCTGGTAAGGAGACGCCAGACCACACATGACATGTAGAGTTCAGAAGTGTTCAGTGAGACTAGCGATGATATAATCAAATACTTAATGATTTCAGCGTCAGCTCCACTGCACTCCCTGTAAAATAATCTTAATACTAACTAAATTTAGTGGAAGGGGTTCAAGGCTTTCCTATTTTTAGTTAGCTCGTAAAATAACGTGGAAAAAGCAGTTGTAACGTTGTTACTTTAATTTGCTATGCAAGCGGTACTGATAGACAATAAAAGGGGGTTAAAAGCTGTGAGCTCTCTGGCGAAGTTAACCTTGCATTACTGAGCAACTGTTTCACCAGGTATCCAGTCTAGCTTACCAAATTCCCAACCAGACTAACATTAATTATAATCTTTTAATAGTCATACGACAACCGGTGATGTGTATATAAAAAAGAGAATTTAAATAAAAAGAAATAAATCAGTTTATATTTGGAAATTTATTTTAACATTGATCATTGAAATTTCAGCATATTAAACTCGATTCATAACTAAGGTGGTGCCGTATTTAGGATTGTGAAAATGTGAGATTGTAATCTTACGGAACACATCAAATATGGAGCCAAGATTGGGAGACTGCATACAACACTGCATTCATAAAATAACACACGAAGAACGTTGAAACATATGCAAGAGGAAATTAACCACAACCAACCGATTCAATTTTCACCCAAAGAAGTAACACTTGTAGCACAATCCTGTTCGTCATGTAATTACCACACACTGGTATACTAAATTCATACTAACTCTCTGTGAAACCTTCCCGAAAAGAATAGCTGAGGGCTACTTTGATGATTACACCACATGCTTCACGTGATCAACTTGGTTTACACAAAGAGTGTAACTCCACAGTAATTGTGATAATTAAAATAAATTAGATCGAAAAGCAGTTTACAAAAGAAAAACCTCGAACTGGTTACTATCGTCTTACTATTAACCTGATGGGTCAAACAATTGTATAAGCACGTGGTACTGGTCTCACAAAGTACGCCCCACGTGGGTTGAACATAAAGAAAAGTTGCTATATTGAAAAATATTGTCAAGACGAGACGTTATAATCACACGAGCATTCGCATTTAAGATTGATGATCTTAGTTAGAGTTACTGATCAACACGTGGTTCCACTTTACTCACAAAGTAGTGACAAAGCAACTACCGGAAGATATTCTGAACTACTTCACATGCGAATTACACTGCGTTGCAATTTAAGATAACATTAGATATTTTAGAGCTAAACCTGAAATAAAGGTGATTAAATTTTCAGTTGGGCTGAACTTAAGAAATCCATTGTCCTACGGACTTAGCAGACACGCGCTTAGCCGGAGATCTTACCACTTCAGACGCTCGCCACGGACAGACTGACCTGCGCTCCTACCGAGCGTGCTTCCTGAGGGTGGCTCACAAATACAAACGGAAGTGGCCAGAGGGGCAACTTCCTATACCAACATGACAACGGACGGACAGGACCATACTAAGAATAGAAACCTCTCTGCTTTTAGAAAGTGTAGCTACCTGTTCCGACGTTGGTCCTACTGTTCTCTAGCAGACAGGCTTGTCTGCTACCCTCAAGCATGCAACTACAAATACATTTGCTCATTCATCCTCTCACACAGAAGGGAAGGGGGATGACAGTATCTTATCATACACAGTATATAAAAGAAAGCGGATGTAGGTTCCGTATGAGACTGTGTGACATGAATTACATATAAACTGTGTTTTAAAGTGTAGTAGTGTGACAGATCGTTCTTGTTTATGTGTAAAAGTAACATGTTTCACTGCTCAGTCTCCTCCCAGATAGTCAGAAATACCACAGTAAATTTAGAAGAGGAATTTATGCCGTAAATGACAACAGATTTAAGAAATTAACATGAAAGGAATCCAACAGATACCTTTCAAAGTTTACCATTGGAAATTTTATTCTATTCACAAAACATTGTTTATAAATTGCACTATTGATAAAAGGACATGTTTTAATACAGGATGATACAAACCAACTGCGTTCAACAAAAATGTGAACGAATATTCCCTGATTGGGTTTCCAAGTTCTACAATGAATCGATGGATGACCTATGCCATATCACATCTATAATCTAGGTTTAAATTAAGTTTCATAAAAGAGAAAACTATCAAAATGGTCTACAGTGACCTTCAATTATCTTTAATTACTTATTTAACTTGTCGTAAATTACAGTGGATGATGTGGCTTCCCAATAATTATATAACAGAAAAATCATCGTGTTTCAGTTTTTTAACTTCTAATAGCAAATGTGAATACCACGACATTTAATTGACGATCGACACTAGTATTACGTAAAAAGGAGATGCAACAGATGAAACTTCTGCAGTTCTGAGTGAAGCCTTATGCGCTCTTATGCGGCATCGCGTGCGTTCATTACCTTCTCGTTGGTTAGGCAGCGTCAGGGGGCGGCGGGCGACGCAGCTCCACATACCTCGCCATCTCGGAAGCAACTCTCTCTAACTTCTCCTTAGTACAATTTACCGAAGTTGGTTTAAGAAAAGCTATCTAGCTGTGTTTTCAACTGACCAATCAGGGCCTCAATGTTAACCTTAAGCTCTGCCTACAAAAATTCTGTCAATCCAATGAGAAACGTTATACTTTTCGTGGTGGGGCAATGTTTTTAATGTTTGCTACGTAACAGAGACGCGTATAGTCTCATGCTAAAAGTTGCAGCTGGTGTGGCCCTTTTAGTGTTATTGTAAGATCTATACTGTTCTTCTGGAGGGCTCTATCTTTTAACATGGGCTGGGGGGTGGTCTTAGTTGTCGGCCGGTGATGTGGGTGTCCGTCCCTTATCGTAGGGCCTTCTAGCTTACACGGCTCTGCTCTCGGCTTCTGTTCTCGTTTCTCCCCTCGGAACTGCGTGTTTCATGGTGGGAAGGTATGACATGCATTTTGGCGCTCTTGTGTTAGTCTGTGGTATTCCATTTGCTCACTTGTTGATCGTATTACTTTGGTTAATTTAATGTCAGGATTTATTCGGAGCTATGTGACATACTGCCGGATTTGCTATCATCTCAGGGTTTTCATGGAAGGTGTGGGATTTGCCTGACACCTTACACAGTGCATTCATATACGAGATGCTTATCTGCTATCAGTAAACCTATACGCACTGATGCGAATCACTGATAATATGCAACTAATGCTGCAGTAAAACTTAAACCCGAGACGAACCGAGCAATACTAAATGGATGCTTGAGGGCGAAAACTAGGCATTACTGTCACCAACAGCAAGTACTGTGAATGAATGGAACAATGATTAATAGAATGACATCTCAGTTGTAACAATGATTTATTCAATTCACGATTGCTTTCGGGATGTCAAAATCCCATCTTCAGGTGCATAAAAAGCTGTCGTATTTGCTCATGGATAAAAATCGGTCGGGCGTCTCAGTGCAGAGGCTGTAAGTCATTGCATCTTGGGGGGAGGGGGGGGGGAGTCAAATAGCTACGCACAGTGGACTCCAGCAAGGACTGAGCGAAGGGCCACATAGCACATCGTTCTTATCTGTTGAAGATGTCCTAAAAACCAAATTTTGAGGGTGGAACAAGTTTAATTCGAAACAAGACACAAAGGGCACACCGTCGATGTTTGTACTGTAGTGCAAGTGTCCTCAATGTAGTACAAAAAAACGGCTTACTGACTATGGGATCAGATTTGTGATTGGATTCAGGACTGTCTTGCAGATAAAACTCATCACTGTGTTCTTAAAGCCTCGAAATCGACACAAATAAAGGTAATTCAGGAGATACCGTTGCGGTATGTCACAGGGCCGTTGGTATTTGCGATATACAGGGGACATTTTCCATCGTGTACAAACTCTAGGGATTGATCGATGAGAGGGTACGGAACAAAAAAGGGCTAATGAAATTATGTACGGAAATACACGATTTCCATGCTAGAGACCACTTATTAAGTTATAATTTGTTACAAACACTGCAGACCAAAATGCGCTGTACCGTGCAGACACAGTTACAGTAGGCATGGCTTCCTCCTAGAGGGTGGTGCCGTTCCCCATACGCCATGCCCTAGCGACCTATCGTGCCACAGTAATTCGTAACGTTGTGTCAGACTAACTCCTGTTACTGACTAATCTTGTGGTGGATGTGATACAGCGTTGTACACAATGGTTCTGTATTCGAATCGAGAGCTTGCCGACATGATGTCACTTGCGGAAAGGCAAACGGCAACGGGTGGCGGGCAGCAACACTGTATCACGAGACCTATTGCCGCCGACAACAACCACAGCATTCAGTGTTTCCAACAGCGTTTTGCCGTTTGTCTGAGACAGGGTCGTTTCAGGAAGCAGGAAATCATAAAGGACGTACGCGAAATGTTCGGACGCCAGACTTGGAGGAAGATGTGATTAAGGCGACCGCCGTGTCAGCACCAGGCAGTTGGCCCGCCGATACAGGGTGAGCCAGATGACTGTGTGGAAAATTCTCCATGACCCTTATCACTTACAGCGTGTGCTGGGCTTATTAGCGACAGACTTTCCACATAGGGAGCAGTTTTGTCACTGGTTTCTTCATCAGGCAACCACGATTCCGGGATCTGTGTCATCCTTCCTATTCACAGATGATGCCACCTATGGCCGAGAAGTGTCTTCAGCTTTATAACAGTCATCTCTGGAATAGTATCAGAACCCTCATGATATGGTGCAGCCGGAATGTGTGAGCCGGGGTAATTGGCGACCATACTTTGGTACCAGTCTTTCTTACAGGTCGCCTAACAGGACGGAACTATCGGCGTTTCTTGTGGGTGACTTTGCCTACCAAGCTGGAAGAAGTGGCGTGATAATTCGAAGGGTTATGTGGCTGCCACATGATGGTGCCCCAGCCTACTTCACTGTTAACGTCCGGACGCATCTCAATCGTGTCTTCCCTCGTCTGTGGCTCGGACTGAGGGGTGCTGTGGCATGGCCTGCTAGTTTACTGGGTCTCAACCTGTCCGATTTTTGGTTATGGGACCATCTCAGAAGTATCGTGAATGCAGAGTCGATTCCGGATGTGGAAACATTGGAGCAGCTTATTCATGCTGCTTCTGACACTGTTCGGATGTAGCCTGGTCGGTGTGAACGTGTGAGACAGAAGATGCTACGGCGCATACACGCATGCCCTGAGGCACATCGAAACGATTTTCAACACGTACTGTAACTATGGTTGCATGGTACAGCGCGTATTAGACCTCAGTGTCTGTAATAGTGTTTGTTTGGTTGAATAAATAGTCTCTAACATGGAAACCATGCACTTGTGGACGTAAGTTCATTAGTCCTGTTTTGTTCGTATCCTCTCATCGATCAATCCCTATAGTTTCTACACGGTCGAAAAAATCACCATGTATACGGTATATAGGATCTATGGATCATGTTGTAAGCTCCGTGAAACTAATGGCGGTCGATGCTGTTGCATATACGGAGGTTACAAAGCCAGCAGAAAAGTCTAGCGAAATGGAGGAAGACATCTGTAGGTTCGGTGTAGTTAACTCTGACTGTAAGTAAATCTAAACTACTGCACTATCTAGTGGAGCAGGTCGATTACTATCGTATAACATTACTGCAGTAATAACTGTAAAACACCTCCAGGAGCTGGGCAAAAACAGGGGAATTCCAAACACACACAACATTACCATGTCTAATACGGTGTAGGAAACGAGACTACATTCAAAACAGTTTCCAGTCGTCTCGGAATGAATAAATACAGGTCCTCTACGGTTTTTAAGGGAATCTTATACTATTCTTCCCGCAAAATAGCGGCAAGAACAGGCAATGGACTGTTTAGGTTTTTATATTGGTAACGCCACGTAGCGCTTGGTATGAAAATCACTGGCTGTGCTGTGTGCAGTCTGTGGCTGGTTTGCATTGTTGTTCACTATTGTAGTGTTGGGCAGCTGGATGTTAACAGCGCGTAGCGTTGCGCAGTTGCAGGTGAGCCGCCAGCAGTGGTGGATGTGGGGAGAGAGATGGCGGAGTTTTGAGAGCGGATGATCTTGACGTGTGTCCATCAGAGACATTAAATTTGTAAGACTGGATGTCATTAACTGATTATTTATATATATATATATATATATATATATATATATATATATAAATGACTTTTGAACACTGTTAAGGTAAATAAATTGCTTGTTCTTTATCAAAATCTTTCATTTGCTAACTATGCCTATCAGTAGTTAGTGACTTCAGTAGTTAGAATCTTTTACTTAGCTGGCAGTATTGGCGCCCGCTGTATTGCAGTAGTTCGATTAATGAAGATTTTTGTGAGGTAAGTGATTCATGGAAGGTATAGGTTATTGTTAGTCAGGGCCATTCTTTTGTAGGGATTATTGGAAGTCAGATTGCGTTGCGCTAAAAATATTGTGTGTCAGTTTAAGTACAGTCATTCATAAATTTTTCTAAGGGGACGTTTCAGATGATGGAGGAGGATAGCTATGACGCACACTTCTCTGCAAAGCAGACCACAGTCGCTCAATACTATTGTGATCTGGGATGTGACGATGTGTCATCGTGTTCGCAGATCTCATACTGGATGATGCGAGCTTTGTGAACACGGATCCTGTGATCTTGCAACACAGCATCACTATTGGGTAACAATCACTGTACTATGGAACGCTCCTGACCAGTCAAAGTCGTCACATAATCTTTGGCAGTATTGCAACCTTCTGGAGTGGTGCCCATGGAATACCACGATATGGCTGCCCCAATTGTCACCGAACCCCTGCCATGTTTCACTCCTGGAACGTAAACTCGGCCAGAAACTGGAACCGTTTCGATGTGCCTCAGGGCATGCGTGTATGCGCCGTAGCATCTTCTGTCTCACACGTTCACACCGACCAGTCAAGACTCACAGACCAAATCACTTTCTTCCATTGTTCCATAGTCCAAGGTTTGATGGCTTCGGCACCACATTTTCCAGTTACTTGTTTTTGCATCACTGATGAGTGGTTGCGGAATTGCTGCTCGCCATGCAATTCCTCCAATTTTTCCTCACAATCTTCTTCAATGACCATCTGTCACAATCACATCACAAGCCAATTTGAGGTAGTTTCCCGATTTGATAGACCACATGTTGAAACACGTATGTATTGAGTAGCAGCGATGGCGAGGCATGACAGAATCTCTGACCAGAGAGTTATTTATCATTGCTAGTCTGCGCTTGACCGCGCGAGAGTTCAGTTGCATGTAGGGAGTCGGCAGTAGCAGTTGCGGTCTAGTTGCGAGAGAGTTCAGTTGTACGTAGCGAGTCGCGAGAGCATGTAGTAGCGCGCGAGAGACAGTCGGACGAGTTGTGTGAGGAGTCGGCGGGCGTCGACATGGCCCTCTGGTCAAGATTCAGGACAAGGTATATTTTTTAAATAAGGTAATGAAGCAGCATTGCGCACATATGAGAATGTAATGTATCTTAACTGCAGCTTCGCTGCAGCCGCCAAGCGCCTTCCTGGGTCACGCGCCGCCGATCGCTTCCCGTGACCAGCTGTCCTCCGCCATGGAACTCTTGCCCGCTCCGGACCACATGGCGTCTTCGCGCGTCGGATACCCTGACGCAATGGAGGTCGACCCTTCGTCCCCTCCTGTCTCTTTACGGGGGCATACGCCGCATGTTGACGTGCACCCTGGACTAGGTTTTCAGGCGTTTCCTAGCTCCCCTCGGACCGAATGGCCGGGTGCGGGTGGCACAGCCTCGCCTGTTGTTAGGCTCCCCACCTCATCGCATACGTCAACATGGGGTCCTCCCCACGGCGGCCGGAAGCCTTATAACACGACCGTTCGCCGATTTGCGGGGGAGGAATGTGGTGTCACCGCCAGACACCACACTTGCTAGGTGGTAGCTTAAATCGGCCGCAGTCCATTTAGTACATGTCGGACCCGCGTGTCGCCACTGTGTGATCGCAGACCGAGCGCCACCACAAGGAAGGTCTCGAGATACGGACTAGCACTCGCCCCAGTTGTACGGACGACATTGCTAGCGACTACACTGACGAAGCCTTTCTCTCAATTGCCGAGAGACAGTTAGAATAGCCTTCAGCTAAGTCCATGGCTACGACCTAGCAAGGCGCCATTAGCCTTACATAGTTTGATAGTTATCGTATGAAATGTCTCATCAAGAACGTTGTAAACCAATGACGGATTAAAAGTTAAGTATTCCCAAAGCAACGTACTTTTCTTTATAGCAATTCATGGAGCGTCCTGTTTCAGACTTCAAGATATTCTGCGTGAGCTTATAGCGTGCCTATCGGCCCCCTCAAAATAACACTGTGTCGGCACTTCTGTCGACACATCACATGGCGACGAGTCAACGGAAAGGGTCTTGTTCTTTCTAATTGCTTACATTTACTTGTGTCATGGCTTCGCCAGATGTACTGTCCGAATTTTATCGCTTGCAGAATCAGCAGACGCAGGCGTTATTGGATGCCCTCGGACAGCTCGTCCAGGGTCAACGTGCACTGCACACCGATGCAGCAGCCGCCGCTTCACCGTTACCGCAGCCACAACTCACAGTTGCACCGCCTTTTAGGCACTATGACCCTGCGCAAGAATCCTGGACGGAGTGGTCACGCCAGCTTGGATTTCATCTCGCCGCCTACAGAATTCAAGGTAACGAACGGCAGCCTCACTTATTGTCTTGTGTCGGTGTGCAAACGTACCGTGTGATAGTGAAATTGTTTCCCCGACGCGACGTAGCAACTCTGTCCTACGAAGAAATTTTGTCGGCATTGGACGCCTATTTCAAAGAAACGGTTAATGTAGTTGCAAAAAGGTATACGTTCTTTCGTACAAAACGTACGGCCGGTCAAACTAATAGGGAGTGGGTTGCAACATTGCAAGGCCTTACAAGGGATTGTGCTTTTGAGTGTGAATGTGGACGATATTGTGATCTCCGGAAAGACAGCCGACGAGCATTTAGCACACCTACGAACATTGTTTCAGGTATTGCGACAAAATGGTCTTCGCTTGCGGAAGGACAAATGTGTGTTTTTTGCTCGTGACTTACCATACCTGGGACATGTCATCAATGCCCAAGGCATACATCCGAGTCCAGAGCACCTCCGTGCCATACAAGATTTGCCTTCGCCACAGAATGTGAAGCAGCTACAGAGTGTGTTGGGTAAAATTAACTATTATCATCGCTTTCTGCGCAATGCCTCTTCCATTTCAGCTCCGCTTCATAGCTTACGCCGTAATGGTGTTCCGTTCGTCTGGACGACGGAATGCGAACGCGCCTTTCGCCAGTTGAAATCGGCGTTGCTTTCTAATACTTGCCTTACGCCATTCGATCCCCAGAAACCCCTTTTGTTGATGGTAGATGCATCGGATTTTGGGATCGGTGCTGTGCTTGCGCACAAAGATGGGTCGCATGATCGACCTATTGCCTTTGCGTCGAAATTGCTCTCGTCTGCGCAAAGAAATTACTCGCAGATAGAGAAAGAAGCTTTGGCTCTCGTGTTTGGTGTTACTAAGTTCCATGATGTCTTGTATGGTCGTCACTTTACCATCATCACAGACCACAAACCTTTGACGTCGCTTTTTCATCCGAACAAGCCTGTACCTCCGCGTACAGCGCAGAAATTCATTCGCTGGTCTATTTTCCTCTCGCAGTACCGCTACGATATCTTGTATCGGTCCACTGCTAAGCACGGAAACGCCGATGCGTTGTCCCGTTTGCCTGTTGCTGAGGATAAAGCGTTTGATTCTTCCGAACTTGCTTGCATGTTCATTGATTCGGAAACTGATGACGTGGTCGAATCGTTTCCGATTGATTTTCGTCGTGTAGCTGCAGCCACAGCTGCTGACCCTGTCCTTGCTACCGTTTTGCGTTTTGTTGCTACGCAATGGCCTTTGTCAAAGTCTCGGATCGAGGATCCGTTGGTTCGCCGATTTATTGCTCACAAGGAGAGCCTTTTGTTCGACGTGGTGTTTTGTTGTTGCGTTCTGATAATGATCAGTCTCGAGTCGTGGTCCCACGTTCGTTACAGTCCTCTGTTTTACGGCTTCTTCACCAAGGACATTGGGGTAAAGTGCGAACGAAACACCTTGCTCGTCAGCACTGTACTTGGTTCGGAATCGATGCTGCGATTACGAATATGTGTTCTTCTTGCATGGCGTGTGCCGAACAACAATCCGCACCGCCGCGGAAAGTCTTTGCATGGCCAAAAGCCACTTCCCCTTGACAACGCTTGCATATCGATTTTGCTGGTCCCTACTGGAATGCTCGATGGTTGGTTCTGGTAGATGCCTTCAGTAATTTTCCTTTTGTTGTCCGGATGTCTTCCACGACGTCAACTGCCACCATCCAAGCGTTGTCTGCTATCTTTTGCATTGAAGGTCTTCCGCAGACTATTGTTTCCGACAATGGCCCACAATTCATGTCCGCAGAATTTCAGTCATTCTGCCAGGCCAATGGTATTCAACATCTGACATCCGCGCCGTTTTCGCCTCAGTCGAACGGTGCCGCTGAACGGTTGGTCCGGACTTTCAAGTCACAGATGTTGAAGTTGAAAGAGTCGCGTTCTCGGGAGGACGCGTTGTTGCTCTTTTTGTCATCGTATCGCTCTCAGCCCCGAGATGGTCGCTCGCCGGCTGAGTTGCTCCACGGTCGTCCTCATCGAACCTTGATGTCTTTGCTGCACCCGCCGCATCAGGTTCCTGTACAGCGGCAGACTCCTGCTTTTGCTCCAGGCGACGTTGTATTGTATCGCAACTACCGAGGTTCACGGCGTTGGCTCGCAGGGCGCATTCTTCGCTGCCTCGGCCGCGCGATGTATTTGGTTTTGGGGGCCTCTGGTGAGGTGCGTCGGCATCTCAATCAGCTGCGCCGCTGTCGTCGCACGGGTTCTGCCGCTCCCAGTCTGCTTTCAGCGACGGTGCCGTCTGGTCAGCGCCCTGGGGACCAATCTACTGGCTCGCCTCATCCCCAGGTGTTACCGACGATGCCTTCCATTTTGCCCGATGGCGACGCGCCGCCGCAGCCGCCGCCGCCGCCGCCTGTTCTCCCGTCGGCGCCGCCCGCATTCGACGCTTCGCTGCAGCCGCCAAGCGCCTCCGTGGGTCACGCGCCGCCGATCGCTTCCCGTGACCAGCTGTCCTCCGCCATGGAACTCTTGCCCGCTCCGGACCACATGGCGTCTTCGCGCGTCGGATACCCCGACGCAATGGAGGTCGACCCTTCGGCCCCTCCTGTCTCTTTACGGGCGCATACACCGCATGTTGACGTGCACCCTGGACTAGGTTTTCAGGCGTTTCCTAGCTCCCCTCGGACCGAATGGCCGGGTGCGGGTGGCGCAGCCTCGCCTGTTGTTAGGCTCCCCACCTCATCGCATACGTCAACATGGGGTCCTCCCCACGGCGGGCGGAAGCCTTATAACACGACCGTTCGCCAATTTGCGGGGGAGGAATGTGGTGTCACCGCCAGTCACCACACTTGCTAGGTGGTAGCTTAAATCGGCCGCGGTCCATTTAGTACATGTCGGACCCGTGTGTCGCCACTGTGTGATCGCAGACCGAGCGCCACCACAAGGAAGGTCTCAAGATACAGACTAGCACTCGCCCCAGTTGTACGGACGACATTGCTAGCGACTACACTGACGAAGCCTTTCTCTCAATTGCCGAGAGACAGTTAGAATAGCCTTCAGCTAAGTCCATGGCTACGACCTAGCAAGGCGCCATTAGCCTTACATAGTTTGATAGTTATCGTATGAAATGTCTCATCAAGAACGTTGTAAACCAATGACGGATTAAAAGTTAAGTATTCCCAAAGCAACGTACTTTTCTTTGTAGCAATTCATTGAGCGTCCTGTTTCAGACTTCAAGATATTCTGCGTGAGCTTATAGCGTGCCTATCGGCCCCCTCAAAATAACACTGTGTCGGCATTTCTGTTGACACATCAATAATGAATGAAATTACCGACTTAAGCAACATCACTGATAGTGCTTGTGACGCGCAGTGTAATGATGACAATCCACCATTTACTGATAATCATCCTACTAATGAGCAAACGAACTCAATTGTCTCCTCTGTTAATTTGACAACAATTGATGACGCGGGACGCTCTATTGTAATGAGCGCTGCCCAGCTTAACAGAACCAGTTTACTAAATTCACGTGACGGACACACAAATTTGTCTAATGAAAATGAACAGGATACACAAAGTACAACAGATTTATTTAATTCCGAAATAATGTCTGACAGTGTACATCCGATCGACAAACCTTTTTGTGAATCTCAGAATAACCAAATGGTTACAGAAAGCGAGACAATTCCAGGTACACCACTAAACAACATGGAGAATAGAAATGATAATTTTGTGTCGGATCCAATTATGGCATTTTTGCTACAAATGAATAAACAACTTAATGAAAAACTAGACAACACTTCCAAACAGTTGAATGAAAAAATAGACAGCAATTCAAAACGGTCAGATGAAAGACAAGACAACAATCACAAACAACTTAGTGAACAGAACAAACAGTTAAATGAAAAATTAGACAACAATTCCAGGCAGCGTAGTGAACAAATTAGAGCCGTTGCCTCGCAGTGCCATGACACTAAGGAACAGTTACGCGAGGAAATTGAGGCTTGTTCAAAGAAAAGTAGCGAAGAAATAAGATCTGTTGCGCAAGAATTAAGGGATATGCAAACAGCTACAACAGAAACACTTAGAGAGGAAATTAGCGGAGTCGCTAAACAATGTTCTGAAAAAGCTACACAATTTCGTGACGAATTTAAATTAATGACGGCAGAACTTTCGCGCACAATGGACGCGAAGATAGACGCGAAATTCGAACAACAGAACACTCAAACTGACGAGCGCTTTAATCAGCATATACAAAACAGTGATACGCGTTTCCGCAAATTTATTCAGGATCAAAATAAAGTAAAACGTCAAGTCATGGAAACAATCACTGCTCAGAGACAAGAAGACAAACGTAAAATGTTTGCGAAGGCAAAAACATATGTAGACAACAATATTGCTACAGTATCCGACGAAATTATTACCATCAAACAGTTGAACGCCGAATTACGTGATGAAATTTCTGATCTAAAATCAAAAACAGATACACACACACAGCAGATATTCAGACAGTGACAGACAGATTTGAACAATTAGAACTAACACAGGATTGCGATGTCATCAAAGCTGACGTTAAAAAATTGAACGAACCCACACGTAAATTACAAAAACAGATTAATACTTCTGACAGTAAAAACGATGAGCAGGCAAAAATACTGACAGAAAAATATGATGAATTGGCCAGTCGTATTGATGTTATTGAAAGTAATAATGACAGCAAATCAGACGATACTCACCAGTTTCATTTAACCAAACACCTGAATTTCAAAATTTACAGCAGATAGTTAATGAGATCGATTCATCTAATAACACCTTACGTAGAAAATTGTCATGTTTACAACAAGAGGTAACAGAGATAAAAAATGTTTCTGGGTTCAACACATCACAGCAGATGCCACTTTGCGAACATTTGTCAGACTCACGCAGCGCGTATAATTTGAGTAATCTACAGAGAGCACGGGACTTAGATTCAAAACAGACACAGACAAATATATTCTCTTTCAATCATGAACCTGTTCCATCACACAGAGACGATAATTTTGATTACAAACATTTTCTGTCAGTGAGAAAATTTAAAGTGTTTAAAAATGACAAAACACAGATTCATCCGCTAGATTCGATACAACAATTTAGCTTTGCTTTTCCACCGACTTGGCCTGTAACGCACAAACTTGAATTCATTTGTAGTTTTTTGGAAGGTGAACCGGCAACTCGTATGAGACGGATCACGAGGCAATGCTATTCGGTAGAAGAATTTCAGAATGCTTTTCTATCAGCGTACTGGTCGAAGACAACACAGCGCGGAATTAAAGATCAACTAATTAGTTTGCCAAATTATGAGAACTCCAATTTTCCCAGTGTGACGCAATTTTTTGAGCACATGGTGCAACAAAACCAGTACCTAAGTGAACCGTACAGTGAATCTGCACTCATTCAATTATGTATTTCTAAATTGCCACGATCATTAAGTGTGTCTCTTTTAACGGGTCAGCAAAAAGAAAATATTTCGGCATTCAGGGATCTGCTGCAACTTTTAGAAGTGCAGCAATCAGACTATTCCTTCGTGAACAAAAATTTTTCGTATAACAACCAAGGCCAGCAAACTTAAAGTAATTACGATCAACCACGTAATTTCAATAGTAAAAGTAATAGACGCTTTAGGAACGACAACCATCAGGACTTTAATAACAGACAAAATTCCAATTATCAATATCGTCAAAATTTTCAGCAACAGGAATCACATTTTAGTAACAATAGACGTTTTCCACCACAACAGCATGAAGGTCAGCTGGTTAACATACCTAACCAGCAATGGAATGCACAAGGTCAACCAAGCTTTAATGTTTCGCCGCGTGGACGTATAGTCCCTGATACAACAAATAGTAACGCACGGCAGCAAAGGAACAACTACGTACAGAAAACACAGTATTTCAATTCCTATCGCAATGCACTGTATAGGAATGACTATTACGACAGACGTAAAAATAATGAGGACAATTTTCAGCGTACATATAATAACAGTCGGTCTTACCAACAGCAAAATCATCCGCAAGAACATATTCTCATGAATGAACCCGACAGTAGGTATCATCCAGAGCGTAATACGTCTGGAAGAAGTAATAGAACAGTTCAAATAGTCGAAATGCCACAACATCCTCCTGAAAATAATAGCACGTCAGATATAATCTGACTAGATACTGTACAGGTCGCATCTTCGAGTAACTCAAGCACTACCTTAGACACGCAGAATGTTGTTCACGAAAATGTAATTACTTTTGACGATATCAGAGACACTCTTTTGCAGGAAAGACCAGTTGTTCAGAAAACCATTTCACACCCTGTCATCGAAATTAAAATAGGTTCATCGAAATTTTCAGCAGTAATCGATTCTGGATCACCTATGTCAGTTATAAATGAGGAGACTTTCAACGAGTGTAACAAAGAGAATACATATCCTACATTACCTTTAGGCAAAACGAAAGTAAAAGGAGCAGTATCGAGTAAAGGAGTAGACGTTAAATTACAGACGCATTTATCATTTTGTATTGCAGGTCACACATTTCACTCAAATTTTTGGATTGTTCCTTTATTGACAACAGACGTTATTTTAGGTACTAATTTTCTGGTACAACACGACGCAGTTATTGATTTTCAGAATTCCTATTTAATGTTGAAGGACGAAAATGTACAATTGGCTTTAGAATTTCAGCACTCATTATCTGCAGAAGAACAAACAATTAATCGCACAGAGGTCATTTCCGTATGACGTAGCATAGTTCACTGATACGTACGTACATAACTATAATGCCCCAGACGAAGCTGACTACGACGTAATGCAGATGATTTCTGATAAAGTTAAACAAAGCAGTGCAAATACAGACGACGAACGCACGCAACTACACAAAATTCTTTTACAGCAAGCTCCAGTTTTCGACAATGTTCCTGGTACTATGTCCGGATTTATGTATGAATTTCAAGTCAAACAGCACGACGCATTTAAAGCAAAGCATTATCCCATTCCATATATCCACAGAGAACAGGTTAAAAAAGAATTGCAGGATATGCTTGACCAAGGAATTATTGAACCAGCAGTTAGTCCGTACATAAACCCGCTACATATTGTTAAGAAAAAAGATGGGTCATTTCGCCTCGTACTTGATCACGTCACATTAATGACATTATTATTAATGAAACTGATCGACCACAGACACTAGAAGAACTACTACAGAAATTTCACGGTACTGCTATTTATTCTACACTAGATTTGAAATCGGGATTTTGGCAAATTCAACTTCATCCGAATTGCAGAAAGTATACAGCTTTTCTCTGTTTTGGTGACTGTTATCAATTTTGCAAATTACCATTCGGCTTAACTATTTCTTCAGCAGCTTTTATTCACGGTTTGAACACAATACTTCCGACAGAACTTAAAGACAGAATCACGACGTACGTAGACGACATTCTTATTGCAGAAGCTAACTGGACTGAACACAATCTGATTCTAGAACGACTGTTACAAACTTTTCATGCTCAAGAACTCACAGTTAATCTCAGTAAATCGCACTTTGACAAAACTTCTATAAAATTTCTTGGACACGTAATTTCAGCAGAAGGCATTGCGCCAGATCCGGAAAAACTTCAAGCTCTACGTGACATTACTGTTCCTACAACGAAGAAGCAACTACGCAGTTTTTTGGGCTTAATTAACTTTCTTCGTAAATTTATTCATCACTCTGCTTTAGACACACCTAGATTATGCCAATTAACAGGTAAAAACACTATTTGGTCACGGGATAAGCAAGCACATTCTGAACTTATGAACCTGAAACATGCTTTGTTGAATGCACCACTTTTATCGCACCCAGATCTTACCAGAAATTTTTCTATTACCACCGACAGTTCTAACACCGCTTTAGGCGTACATATTTTCCAGGAAATTGAAGAAGATGGCTCTACAGCAATTAAAAACATCGCATTTGCAAGCCGCATCTTGTCACCTGCTGAACGAAATTATTCCGTTACAGAACTGGAAACATTATGTGTTGTATGGGCTTTTACGAGATTTCGGCACTTTCTTTATGGCAGACATACCACCGTTTACACAGATCACAGAGCGATACAATTTTTACTTTCGGCTAAATTCACTTACGACAGAATAAGCAGATGGAAACTTTATTTACAGGAATTTAATTTTACAATAGTTCACATTCCCGGCGCACAAAATGTTATAGCAGACGCACTATCGCGTTCTCTCAACAACAATCAGCAAGACGTAGCAACCAACTTCTGCAAAGCAAATTTCAGCGTTATGTACATTCAGCAAGGTGCATTTGAAAATTTTATTTCGTCGTCATTACAGGACATAGCAAAAGAGCAAAGTAAAGACAATGTGTGGAAAGAAATTAAACACCTTTGGCAAGATAAGAATAATGTTACGATTAGAAACCATTACACTGTACGCAATGACATTCTGTGTCGCCGCTCTCATCCTGACAGCAACAATTGGTTATTATGCATTCCTGACGAACTGGTTAACAAGTTAATCTGGTACACTCATTTAAGTTATGCACATTACGGAGCCAGAAAATGTTTTCTTATACTGAGACAGAACTGTTATTTTACCAACATGGAAAAACGTATACGACGAGTTTTAGCGTCATGTAATATTTGCCAGAAAGCTAAGTCAGACACCACTTCACATATTCCTCCATTATATCCCATTGTACCTGTTAAATTAAGACATATGGCCGCAGTAGACATTTTTGGTCCAATTCCGAGAACTAACAGAGGTTTTTGCTACATCTTTGTCGCTGTTGAACTCACTTCAAAATTTGTTACTTTCACTCCGTTACGCAAAGCTACTGCTAAAACCGTTTCGAGAGCATTTGTAAAACATTTTCTATTTCATGTAGGGCATGTGATGAGAGTAATTTCCGATAATGGATCACAATTTCGTTCTGCTATATGGACACGCATGTTACGAGCTAGAAACATTTCTCCGATCTATATATCCAAGTACCATGCTTCTTCGAACCCCTGTGAACGATTAATGAAAGAAATTGGTAAACTGTGTAGAATATACTGCCACAAAAGGCATATTGTTTGTGACACACACATATTCTCATTCCAAGATGTAATTAATTCCATACCAAATGAATCGACTATGCTATCTCCGTCTGTTATACTGAAAAATTCTGAACCACCTAACAAAATTAAAGAATTAGTAACATTTCCTACATCTCGTCGATTACGACACCACGAAATAATTGAAATTGCGCTGAACAACATCAAACGTGCCGCAGAGCGCCGGAGAAGACAGCAAAAACAGGTTTGTACACGCCGAGACTTTCACGTGGGACAGAAGATATTAGTACGTACACACTATTTATCCAGCAAAATAAAAGGTAAGTGCAGTAAATTTGAACTTCTATACGCAGGTCCATATCGGATTCGCAGCATTCCTCACCCCAATGTTGTACACGTCGAAACTCTGAGAACCAGAAAATCGAAAGGAAACCACCACTTATCCAACATAAAACTCTTTATTGAGTGGACATACTTTATGATTTATCACACTGTAATGCTATTTACTAATTTTTATGATCACTTATGCAATTATATTTATGTGACTACTTATTGATGATTATCGTATTTTTTCTTGGCAAGTGCCCGGCTAGGTAAGGTTAGCAGGTCGCTTTTCTTGTCGTTACACATCAGACCGTGCACGTTTTCCATTTTTTATATGTATGTACGATTGTTTTCATGTTTTGTTTGTAAGCACTGTGAAATGAGTAAGATATAACACACACCAGTTGACTTTGACATTTTTTGCCCTATGACATCTCATCGTGACTGTTTTACTTTTTTTTTTTTTTTTTTTTTTTTTTTTTTTTTTTTTTTGCTGCTGCATTGTGATATTCTGTGTACACTTTTTGCATCTGAACGCTGTCAATGTCTTTGACATATTACGTTTTCTGTCATGTTATGCCATATGCTTAATTATGTTACCATAAACCAATCATTATTTAGTAAGTATATGATGTAAATGCACGACATTAATCTTTGTTCATCATTTTCAGAAAGAAATAACGTGTAAAAGAAATAAATTAAACAGAAATGGGAATTTCACCTTCGGAATGATCGAAAGAAGATGCAAACCTAGTGAGGAAGAGTAAATGGATCAGGATTAACAAGCATTAACAAGAATAAACTATACACATCGTAGAATAGCAGTCTTAACTAATTTTTTCTTTCAGAATACGAAGCGATTGATGCAGGCTGTCAGACAGAACTACACATCTTAGTTTTAGTGATGAAATATGCTAGAGATAAGGAATAGTTGTGTAATGAGTAATGAAGTGATTTTTTTTGCAGATGATAATGAATGCTGATGAATAATGATGAAGAATATGCTACTATGGATAATGAAGTTATGATAAAATAAGTAATGAAGTGATGGATAATGAAGTTTTCTCTTTGTAGATGAGGATAATGGGGAAGTTATATATTTATGCTATATAGTTATTTAAGTATTTGTTGCAGTTCGCTTTGACAGCAGGTGTTATATTGCATAGTATAATGACTGAAGGTTTTGGAAAGGACAGCTATGGAACACATTTTTTTATACACATTTCACTACCTGTTAATTCGAAGTTCACTACTTCTCAGCACAAAATGCATTTCTTCTTTCAGCTTAATAATCCATTTTTTATATATTTTGCAGGAGACATTATTTATGAAATTAATGTGCTATAAGCAGTTGTTCATTAAATCTACGTCACTACATATACTCTACTTGTTTCATAACCTTGTTACCACTGACTCATGACGAATGACGTTACACATTTTCATTTACAGGAACAACCCAGAAGCAAATTTTTTCTTTTTCTCTTCTTGCTTTCCCTTAAAATTACCCAAAGCAATGCATTGCTAACAAAAAATGTATTACCAGTTCCAAATAATGCTACCCATTTAAGAGAGTTCTGAATAATACTGAATGATGAAAAATGTTTTGTACTATTAAATACTTGCTGGCCAATGAGGGCCAATAATTAGTATAACTAAATGAATTATATTAATACTATGCCATTCATTAGCTCCTGTTTTCAATGATGACTTCTCATGTTTTGTAACTGGCCAATGAGTGCCAATAATTAAAAATGTTTTGTACTATTCAATACTAACTGGCCAATGAGTGCCAATAATTAGTATAACTGAATGAATTATGCTATGCCAATAATTGACTCTCATTTTCAATGATGACTTCTGATGTTCAGTATAATCAGATGATTTATGAACATTATTCTGTAATACTTCATACATGGTACAGAAATGTTCAGTAACTGGGCGATGAGTGCCACCAATTACCTAAATCAGCTGTTAGACTAATGTAATTCTCAATGAAGACTAGTATGTGACCTAACTACCCCGAATTACTGCAATATTCATTTGTCCTGTCCATCCTCATGATCATGGAGCACTATATTTGGTTTTTGAACTAATTCTACGTTGGTGTGCCTTGTAAGAGCATGGTGTTGACACGACATGCTGTCCACCACCGTGAGCGATGGAGACGTTATTATGGTCCCACTGTTTGGTGTACCTGATGTACTGCCAAAATGATAACATGGAATATTACTACGACATTTCAGTGTCTTGGCTACGCTGATAAATACTTCTAGGAAAAGAACTTCAAATTGTCTCAGTTGGTGTTGTACCTCTGTGGAGAGATATGGACTTTCAGTGCAGCTCCGTGCAACCTAAAGTGCTACAACCATGATGCAATCCTTCCCTTTTCTATCCTAATTCTTGTAACATAGTGAAAATCTTTTTTGCTAACATCATTTATACTCATGGAAGTGCACTTATGTCACTTGTCAACATGATTTTTTGCCATTATGTTTATTTGTTGTGAAAATGCTAACGACATTTTTTTTCGATTTGTTGATATATTCTGAAGTACAGTATATGTGCACTCTTGTCTTTTATATTGTGTATACATTTTTGATTTGCTGTTATGTTCTGAACTACAGTACACGTGCACTTATGTCATTTGTCAATGAGATTTGTTGAGAAAACGTTGAAGAAATTTTCAGTGCATGTGCACTTATGTCATGTGATAATATGTTTTTGTGCTGAATGTCAGTAAGTGTGCACTTTTGTCATTTATCAATATGATCTGTATATACATTTTTCTGATTTGCTGGTACGTTCTGTACTCATTGTATATATTTTTTGTTATTGTCTATTACTACATCTGTATATTCTGTGAATTGTAAAAGTTAATTAGTTAAGAAAAAATTTGTTGCTCATGGCAAGTCCAAATGACTCACCATCGCAGCCAAATTTTTGCCCCCCCAGTGGAGGGTTATGAAACACATATGTATTGAGTAGCAGCGATGGCGAGGCATGGCAGAATCTCTGACCAGAGAGTTATTTATCGTTGCTAGTCTGCGCTTGACCGCGCGAGAGTTCAGTTGCATGTAGGGAGTCGGCAGTAGCAGTTGCGGTCTAGTTGCGAGAGAGTTCAGTTGTACGTAGCGAGTCGCGAGAGCATGTACTAGCGCGCGAGAAACAGTCGGACGAGTTGTGTGAGGAGTCGGCGGGCGTCGACATGGCCCTCTGGTCAAGATTCAGGACGAGGCATATTTTTTAAATAAGGTAATGAAGCAGCATTGCGCACATATGAGAATGTAATGTATCTTAACTGTAATTAATTTGTTCAAGAATCGCCCCAATAATAATTTTGTTTTCAAACCAAACACTTCAGAAAAATAATGATTTTATTGAAAGAAAATTTCCCATGCATTTCCTTAAAGAAAAAATTTACTTAAGTTCAAAGAATATTTGCGATGCATTTCCTCCAAGCTATGGCGAAAGTAAGAGCAGATGCAGTTTTACTGATGTAAGAATTTGAGTTTAGTTATTGCACAGGACCTAAGATCGACATTTCGGTCTATTTGCGTTTTCAATGTCACTGAGATTTCATTATCATTGAATTGACTTACATATTTGCTGGAAGCTTACACTAGGTTCTATTCTCGTTAACATTTAAATATTGTCTTTCAAATTTCTCTGGGGAGGTTACAATGTCATATATCAAATTATTCGTCTCAACTTTGCCTACACTACTGTAGTACACTGTAAACAGTGACAATGTACTGAATAATAAAGAAAATAAATTACAATGTACATTAAATATCTTGGAAACCATTCACAATATTGAATAAGTGCACATGAAGTTTTTTGCTTCAAATGATCATTCCTGTCATATCTCTGAAAATTGTCCATTCCTCCTGGGACAACTTGTATATTATGTTTAATTTTTTATTTATTCAATTAACCTGAACAGGTTAATGCCTTCAGGAGCCCTCTTACATCATACCAGAGTTTTATGTGCAGTCAAAAACTTATTAAAATCATAGTTACTAAAAATTTATAATATTTTTAGTATATCTCTTCTTCTCTCTGCATGTATTAGGAATTTTTCTGTTACACTCTCTTTGTTGAAATTGTTGATTTTCCTCAGTCTTCCTAAATATCTTTTGGCCACTGGGTAACAAATATCAATTTTGGTAATCTGTCATCTTCCATTCTTGTGGCATAATCCTAACAGTTGTTTTTGTTTTCTTTAATCTGTTCATTCAAGTTTTTCAACCTCAGTTCTTTTTTGATGTCTGCATTCGTTCTCCTCTCAGATGGAATGTACCCACCTAGTCTTCTTGGCAATAGGATCTCTAGTGTTTATATTCTGATGGGAACAAGTGTTTCTGCTGTGTTGCCCAGACAAGAGCTTTAAGGTCTAGGGAACAGTAGTGGGTCAACAATAAGCTTCATCATTTGGATTGCAAAACCATGCTGTACAGGAAATGCTGATCTGAAGGACTTTTCGACAGTGTTGTCAGCTCAAGGAAGAATTTTTCGTGACTACCTTCATTTATCTCCATAAAATAATCATTAAGTCCATGTTTTGTTTATGATTCAATGAAGATTATCACTAATGTTAAGTACTGGTTTAGTTCCTTGGTTGGGACAATGGAATCAGTTGCAGCTTCTACTTTGCCTACTTTTCCCTAGATCACACGAGCTTTCCCATACAGCATCTGGTCTTGGTATCACAATTTAATCTCTCACCACACACTTTCGTCCGCCTTTTGACGTAGCAGATGATGTTTTTCCGCTTTCCCTGTTTGCGGTGTTTTCGATACGATGCCTCTTAAAACAGGAAACACTTCGAGTACCTTGGTTACGGAAGCACTCACCATACGACCAGGAACAGTTTGCGCACATTCGAATTCATTTAGCTGCGACATAATGCGCTCACTACTACACAGGACACTTCTCTGACCAAGACGGACAATTGCGACACTTCCAGTGTGTTCAGGACACTGCACGGGTGCCGTTCGTGGTCAGCTACACCAGTGCAACCTGCAGGCTTGGCTGGCAACTGCATTCTACATCTACATCTACATCTACACCCATACTCCGCAAGCCACCTGACGGCGCTTGGCGGAGGGTACCTTGAGTGCCTCTATCAGTTCTCCCTTCTGTTCAAGTCTCGTATTGTTCGTGATAAGAAAGATTGTCGGTATGCCTCTGTGTGGGCTCTAATCTCTCTGATTTTATCCTCATGGTCTCTTCACGAGATATACGTAGGAGGGAGCAATATATTGCTTGACTTCTCGGTGATGGTATGTTCTTGAAACATCAACAGAAGCCCATACCGAGCTACTGAGCGTCTCTCTTGAAGAGTCTTCCACTGGAGTTTATCTATCAACTCCGTAACGCTTTCGCTATTACTAAATGATCCTGTAACTAAGCGCGCTGGTCTCCGTTGGATCTTATCTCTTCTATCAACCTTATCTGGTACGGATCCCACACCGGTGTGCAGTACTGAAGCAGTGGGCGAACAAGTGTACTGTAACCTCCTTCCTTTGTTTTCGGACTGCATTTCCTTGGGATTCTTCCAATGAATCTCAGTCTGGCATCTGCTTTACCGACGAATAATTTTATATGGTCATTTCATTGTAAATCACTTCTGATGCCTACTCCCAGATAATTTATGGAATTAACTGCTTTCAGTTGCTGACCTGCTATATTGTAGCTAAATGATAAAGGATCTTTCTTTCTATGTATTCGCAGCACACTACACAATTGCCATTCCCTGCACCATGCGTCAATTCGTTGCAGATCCTCCTGCATTTCAGTACAACTTTCCATTGTTACAACCTCTCGATATACCACAGCATCACCCGCAAAAAGCCTTAGTGAACTTCCGATGTCATCCACAAGGTCATTTATGTATATTGTGAATAGCAACGGTCCTACGACACTCCCCTGCTGCACACCTGAAATCACTCTTACTTCGGAAGACTTCTCTCCATTGAGAATGACATGCTGCGTTCTGTTATCTAGGAACTCTTCAATCCAATCACAGAATTAGTGATCCACAAACTGTGTGACAAACTTGCATGAATATTGTATATAGCAAAGGACTCTGATTTATACTGCATGTCGCCCATCGCTTGCGACAACACGATGTAAATACAAGTTAAGTATTGTCAATCTTCTTATTTGTAATAAAAAAGCTATTAATGTTACTTGCTTGAGTTGTTGTATAGCATTCCGAGAACGCAGCATATACGCGACCTGTGGACAGGACCCCACACTCAATGGACTTCGGTGTCGTACCCTACAACACAGGCTTTGGGTATGACGATTTACTGTTGAAATTGCGAGGTCATTCGTGCCAACAGGAAATGGGCAACATATTAATTCCTCCCATGTAAGCTCTGCGACATGACCACAGCGATAAAATCACAGAAATTAGAACTGACACGGATGTTTAAAGACATGCCACTCGGGAAAGGAACAGGGGAAGGGAGAGATTATAGTGAATCAATAAATAGACTTCTCCGGATTCCGTAAGGTTGCCGGCGGAGTGCAGATATAGATGTCGAGCGAGATGTAGCTTTCCTTAGTATCTCAGTAAGTTCCGCAAATATTTATAGAACTCGACTGTAACGGCTGGTTTCAAACAAACTACTCAGCCAAAGTGTGAAGATATTTTTTATAGGTGTTGATGGGCTCGTGGAAGTGGACGAGGCCAGCCAGGTTTCGACAAGGAGCATGCCACGTGTGTTCGGCACCACTGAAGGCTGGCGACCTATCTGGAAACTTTATTCGCCTGATGTTGTAGTGCTCTGGTGTCGATCGAGGGCACATTTTTTGTGCCTGTTTGCATTTTATCGTCTTTGATTGTCATGTTGGTAGATTGCTACAAGAGCGAAGAGAGAGTTTAATTCCCCAAGACGTCAACCCTATATCGCTCACCAGTCAATGTCCCACGCGGGCTCACATATACCACGGCGCGTCCTTGGAGACATGTGCTGCTTCCAGCAGCAGCCACTTTGGGTGATGTCGAGAGAATGGTGCCTTGAAAAAAATGTGGTTCTTCAGAAGTCAGTTTTTCAATAGGCGTTTCGACGATTAACCATCACCATCAGGTGGATGGCGTCTTCTACGTGTTATTGTAATTGGAAAGCACTGTTGATTTTTTGTGGCTGCTTGTGAGGTGGTCAAGAGATAAGCTGTGATTTGCAAGAGCAAGTCAAGTAATTATGCCGCATTCTGCGGCTGAAAATCGCAGTTGCTTCCCACTTTACATGAATTACACAATGCTGTTGCTATTCTTTTTTCTTTTTTTTTTGGGTCACCAATTTTCTGACTGCTTTGATGCGGTCTGCCACGAATTCCTCCCCTGCGCCAACCTCTTCACTCAGAGTAGCACTTGAAACCTACGTCGTCAACTATTTGCTCATTTCATCCCCATCGACGCGCAAGTCGCCGAAGTGGTGTCACATCGAAAGACTTGCACCAGGCGAGCGGTCTTGCCGACGGGAGGCCCTCGTCACACGCCATTCATTCATTCAATTATTTGCTTGACGTATTCCAATCTCTGTCTTCCTCTACAGTTTTTGCCCTCTACAGCTCCCTCTAGTACCATGGAAGTCATTCCCTCATGTCTTAGCAGATGTCCTATCATCCTGTCCCTTCTCCTTATCAGTGTTTTCCACATATTCCTTTCCTCTCCGATTCTGGGTAGAACCTCCTCATTCCTTACCTTATCAGTCCACCTAATTTTCAACATTCGTCTATAGCACCACATCTCAAATGCTTCGATTCTCGTCTGTTCCGGTTTTCCCACAGTCCATGTTTCACCAATGCTGTACTCCAGACGTACATCCTCAGAAATTTCTACCTCAAATTAAGGCCGGTATTTGATCTTAGTAGCCTTCTCTTGGCCAGGAATGCCTTTTTTGCCATTTCTAGTCTGCTTTTGATGTCCTCTTTGCTCCGTCCGTCATTGGTTATTTTACTGCCTAGGTAGCAGAATTCCTTAACTTCATTGACTTAGTGACCATCAATCCTGATGCTAAGTTTCTCGCTGTTCTCATTTCTGCTACATCTCATTACTATCGTCTTTCTTCGATTTGGCTCTTGTACGTATTGTATATTACCAGTCTCTCCCTACAGCTTACCCCTATTTTCTCAGAATTTCGAACAGCTTGCACTATTTTACATTGTCGAACGCTTCTTCCATGTCGACGAATCCTATGAACGTGTCTTGACTTTTCTTTAATCTTGCTTCCATTATCAACCGCAACGTTATAACTGCCTCTCTGGTGCCTTTACCTTTTCTAAAGCCAAACTGATCGTCGTCTAACACATCCTCAATTTACTCTTCCGTTCTTCTGTATATTATTCTTGTCAGTAACTTGGATGCATGAGCTGTTAAGATGAATGAACGATAATTCTCGCCTTGTCAGCTCTTGTCGTCTTCGGAACTGTGTGGATGATATTCTCCGAAAGTCAGACTGTATATTGCCAGAGTCATACATTCTACACACCATTGTAAATAGTCGTTTTGTTTCCAATTCCCCAACGATTTTAGAAATTCTGATGGAACGTTATGTATCCCTTCTCCTTTATTTAATCTTAAGTGTTTGAAAGCTCTTTCCTCGATCAGTAAGCTGGCGATTGAAATTTCGTGAAACGATCTTGCCGCAAAGAAATATGCAGTATTTAGTAACGCCTTTCACTTCATGATTGGCACCCAAACTCTCGCAATCCGCAATAATACAGAACGAACTGACTTTCTTTCAACTTTTTCGGTGTCCTCCGTCAATCCTGTAAGGTAAGGATCCCACATCGCGCAGCTGTACTCCATAAGGGTTCGGACGAGCATAGTGTAGCCTGTCTCGTTAGTAGAATTGTTGCGTCTCCCCTTACTGTTTTGCCACTAAATGTGATCTTTGGTTCATCTTCCCCAAATATTTTCTAAGTGATGGTTCTAGTTTAGATTGTTATAACTGTAATCCCAAGGAACTTACTTGAAGTGACAACCTTTAAATTCGTTTGATTTATCATGTAATCGAAATTTAACAGATTCCTTTTAACATTCTTATGAATGACCTCACAGTTCTCAATATTCAGAGTCGACTGCCACTTTTCGCACCATATAGATATCGTGCCTACCTCATTTTGCAATTTTTTTTGATCTTCTGATGACTTTACTACACGGAAAATGATAGCGTTATCTGTAGACAATCTAACAAGGCTGCTCAGATTGTCTCCTAAATCGTTTCTATAGACTAGCAATAGCAAAGGGCCTGTAACACTTCCTTGGGTAACGCCAGATATCACTTCGATTTTACCCGATGACTTTCCGTCAATTACTACAAATTTCTTACTTTGAAATCACGAATCCAGCCGTACAACTGAAACAATACTCTGTAGGCACACAGTTTGGTTACAGCTCTTGTTGGGAACGGTGTCGAAAGCCTTCTGGTACCCTAGGAGCATTAATCTTAAATATGTGATTTTTCAGGTTGGTCTGCTCTTATGTGTTTTGCAGCTTGACAGCATCTCACGTTTTACGTCGTTTGTGAGCCATTCTCCAGTTTCTTTGTGGGGCTGTAATTATATACACTGTTTATCACGTATTGTTCACGTAACCCTCACGAGCTACAGAAATTTTCGGACACAAATACGAAATCTCATCGAGAGATTCTATGTTACTTTCGGAGCGTCTTTCGATAAGGACATTTTTTCTTCCCCACCGTCGAGTGCCACAGCAATAACATACGTTAATGAACACAGTTATGGAGATGAGGCAAAAGATTTGTATTTAAGGATGTAGAGGCTTATCTGACTAGGGGTAAGATAGATACTACCTACAGGAAAATGAAAGAGACCTTTGGAGATAAGAGAACCACATGCATGAATATCAAGAGCTCAGATGGAAACCAAGTTCTAAGCAAAGAAGGGAAAGCAAAAAGGTGGTAGGAGTATATAGATGGTCTATACAACGGCGATGTACTTCAGGGCAACACTATGGAAATGGAAGAGGATGTGGATGAAGATGAAATGGGAGATATGATTCTGCGTGAAGAGTTTGACAGAGCACTGAAAGAACTAAGTCGAAACAAGGCCCCAGGAGTAGACAACATTCCATTAGAATTACTGACAGCCTTGGGAGAGCCAGTCCTGACAAAACTCTACCATCTGGTGAGAAAGATGTATGAGACAGGAGAAATACCCTCAGACTTCAAGAAGAATATAATAATTCCAATCCCAAAGAAAGTAGGTGTTCACAGATGTGAAAATTACCGAACTATCAGTTTAATAAGTCACAGCTGCAAAATACTAACGCGAATTCTTTACAGACGAATGGAAAAACTGGTAGAAGCCGACCTCGGGGAAGTTCAGTTTCGATTCCGTAGAAATACTGGAACACGTGAGGCAATACTGACCCTACGACTTATCTTAGAAGCTAGATTAAGAAAAAGCAAACCTACGTTTATAGCACTTGTAGACTTAGAGAAAGCTTTTGACAATGTTGACTGGAATACTCTCTTTCAAATTCTGAAGGTGGCAGGGGTAAAATACAGGGAGCGAAAGGCTACTTACAATTTGTACAGAAACCAGATGGCGGATATAAGAGTCGAGGAGCATGAAAGGGAAGCAGTGGTTGGGAAAGGAGTGAGACAGGGCTGTAGCCTCTCCCCAATGTTATTCAATCTGTATACTGAGCAAGCTGTAAAGGAAACAAAAGAAAAATTCGGAGTAGGTATTAAATCCATGGAGAAGAAATAAAAATTTTGAGGTTCGCCGATAACACTGTAATTCTGTTAGAGACAGCAAAGGACGTGGAAGAGCAGTTGAACGGAATGGACAATGTCTTGAAAGGAGTTCTTATGATGAACATCAACAAAAGAAAAACGAGGATAATGGAATGTAGTCTAAATAAGTCGGGTGATGCTGAGGCAATTAGATTAGGAAATAAGACACTTAAAGTAGTAAAGGAGTTTTGCTATTTGGGGAGCAAAATAACTGATGGTGGTCGAAGTAGAGAGGACATAAAATGTAGACTGGCAATGGTAAGGAAAGCGTTTCTGAAGAAGAGAAATTTGTTGACATCGAGTATAGATTTAAGGGTCAGGAAGTCGTTCCTGAAAGTATTTGTACGGAGTGTAGCCATGTATGGAAGTGAAACATGGACGATAAATAGTTTGGACAAGAAGAGAATAGAAGCTTTCGAAATGTGGTGCTACAGAAGAATGCTGAAGATTAGATGGGTAGATGGGTAGATCACATAACTAATGAGGAGGTATTGAATAGAATTGGAGAGAAGAGGAGTCTGTGGCACAACTTGACAAGAAGAAGGGATCGGTTGGTAGGACATGTTCTGAGGGATCAAGGGATCACCAATTTAGTGTTGGAGGGCAGCGTGGGGGGTAAAAATCGTAGAGGGAGACTTAGAGATGAATACACTAAGCAGATTCAGAAGGATGTAGGCTGCAGTACGTACTGGGAGATGAAGTAGCTTGCACAGGATAGAGTAGCATGGAGAGCTGCATCAAACCAGTCTCAGGACTGAAGACCACAACAACAACAACATATTTTGTTCAGTATTCAGTAAACACTAGAAACCGACCTAGTTGCCAATATCGAAGCAGCACTTGGGGTTAACGTCTCTTCAAGCAATGAAATAATGTGTGAATCGGAGAAATAGTCTGTCGTACTTCAAGAACATTTTATGCTTTTACTGGTTTCGGGTGTCAACCGGAAGCGCGAAACAGCTAACATAGCTAATAGACAGTTCGCACTCATTGTCTGCGGCTTACACGGTTAGGAATGGAGAAAGTTGTTAGCCGTGTGGTCGCAAAGTGCATCTCGACGAGTGGCTAATTGTCCAGTGAACTGACGGAAGCAAGTGGTGGCAGTAACTCAGAAGTCAAGGACGTTAAACGTATAGCTTTTACCCAAGAGCTCGGAAATAAATCAGAGACCTCGACGAAGAAATGTCTGCAGATGCTCAGCACAGTAAAAAGAACAAAACAGTTACTGTCTGTCGATAACCACACAGAATACTGTTTGATAAGAGGGCCAAAGAGATTCGGACGCTTAGTTCGTTTGATGTGAGGAGCAGATCACTTAGTTTCATTTTCACTTAGAGACTGAAATTCTGTAGGTACAGATAGTAAAAAGCAATTTTTCCTGATGGTTGCATGGGGGCTTAATTAAAAAGAAAAAGGACTAATATTAATGATTAAATGCAATAATTTTAGTAGCTGTGTGTTACGAAGTCTCGTAACCGGTTGGCACTGACTAGTATTAGCACCCAATCTGACTGCATAAAATAAAAATACAGAATGACAAGGAATTCCTATTAAATCAATTGATTAATTAAGTCCCCTGTAACTACTATAAAAGCTACGAAACAACAAAGCACAAGTGTAACTGTTCTGTGTGTGGTAGTGTGACTCAACGTACATGTATCTGGCTCGGTTCTTTCCCAATACGACAAAATATTTTAAACACCATTTACAATGTACTAATTGAAAAACCAGAAATACTATAATTGCACATAGAAACCAAAATTACAAGTCTAATAAATGAACACGAGCCAAATGCTTTGTTGACTGTACCTGTGAGCAAGAGGGATTGTCATTAAAGAAAACTGTAATACCTTTTTACCTCATTATATATTGACGAAAATGTTCCATTACATTAGCATCATAAATCAAAGGCCCATCTCCTTTCTCAAATATATTCTGACAATTGCAACTTCTTTCATCTATACATTACACCAACCGAACAGCGTCTACTTTCTCGCCCAACAGAACAACTGCCCTCGACATCCTCTGAACTACTACTGCTGCCCAGTGGAGGCGGCGGAATAATAATCTTTGGCGCAATCTCTTGCGGTGTGACTCAGTGTAGCCACCTTTCATGGTGCTGTAACTTTAGCGAAACGTGTCTGGTCGAAAAGAAGAAAAAATTGTGTTTACGCAAGGCGGAACCTATACAAGAGCAGATACAACTTCCACATTTTTCAACTATTTGCTGAAACTATAATGCACCTCAAGCAAACGAAGTAACGAAATCAGAAATGAAAGATGTATCAGATTATAGCCATAGATCAGTTCTCATCACAGTCCATTGGCTTGTGAGCTACGAGATCCGTCAGATACATCTTATCGCCCGGGAAATGTTTGTCCGATGGATCCCGACGGGATACTGTAAATATCACGCACCTGTTAATTTTCAGACAACAAATCGTCCTTTACGTTCATAAAAGCTCGGCAGAGCTCAATAGATCTTGTAGGACCGACGTTAATCGACAAGTCTGGAAGCGGCAGCCATTGTGTGTGTGTGGGGGGGGGGGGGGGGGAATCTATTTTAGCCATTAATATTCCAGTACCGTGTGGGGCCGTAGTATCCTTTAATGATGTCTATAAGCAGGTCGAGCGATTCGCAAATGGAAAGCCAATAAGGAAGCCCATCGCAGCAAAACAAACCTGATTGATATTCCGAGCCCCTTAGTCGAAACTTTGCCTCGTCTAAATTAATGTGGCTCGTTTGAACAGCTATATTCGTCCATCCACGCTGCCTCGCTTAATGAATTCTAATAAATAAACTCCGTATATTTTGTTAACGACTTGGTATAGTCAGGTACAGGAGTTCGTCGCCGCTTTGATTCCCGATATCTCCAGCCGGCGTTAAGTTGACCAGTAGCAACACGTATTTCACTTAAGCAGACTAGAGAAAAATGAAAATCAGTGTTGGTGGAGAGAGAGAAAAAAAGGAACATGCCCAGTCACGACAGGAAGAACCACGGAGAGGATGCTGCTGGGGCGGTAAGTGTTGCATCCCAGGAGCGAGTTTCTAGAAACTAGTTTCCATACAAGGTGGCGGAGTTCGGACGGCTATGTTGACGAGCTCTGCAGCTGGCAGACATTGCAAGGTGTCAGTAAACAAGAGGAAAACTCGGCTCAGGGTATCTAATTTCTAGCCGAAACAACTTTATTCCGTCTTTTATCCACCAGTAACGTGATGACCACCTGCAGATCTGTTTCAACAGTTACAGCATGTTCCGGCACAACCCGGGAAAGACATGAGCAGTGATGCACTTGTCTCTATGAAGCTTGGTCTGATATAGACTACGAGTGATGTTCACTCACAGCCATCTCTTAAGTGGCTTGCGGTGGCGCGGTTCCTTTCGTCCATAGCCTGTGAACTCGTTGCAGCAGATCGCCGCTAGGAAAGCCGAGCAGAAACCTACCGAACTGCAACTCGCACCAGGCTGCATGCAACGTGACTATTCCAAGAATAGGGGGAAGGTCTTAATTTTGAATGAAAGATGGACATACTGGCAAAACTTCGATGTATTCTGAACCTTGATAATGCACACTTTCACTGCCAAGTCCGTGCTAATCTTAACACAGTCATGCACAAACCTTTTCATTCACATTAGCAAGTTTATGGTAACGTATTTCCCGAAATCTGAACAGCTACTAAGCGCCGATTTTTCTTAAATCAAAATGCTCGCCATACTATCAAGTTTATCGGTGTCTAATGCACTCAAGTTTTTAGTCACCGATCTGCTGATCTGCGAAGAATACTCCTTTCTGATTGGTCAGTTTTCTTTATGTGTATACATATAAATATATAACAATAATAATAATAAGAATGGGTACATAAATAAAGAGATTAATAGAAATCAATTATTTTCATTTAATGCTGAAATTTTAGTTCATAGAGTATCTCTCCTTTGCATCCGTATTAAGTTGAACTTACTTCCATATTGTCGTGATCTACACACGTAGTCCGCAGCTCGTGGTCGTGCGGTAGCGTTCTCGCTTCCCGCGCCCGGGTTCCCGGGTTCGATTCCCGGTGGGGTCAGGGATTTTTCTCTGCCTCGTGATGACTGGGTGTTGTGTGATGTCCTTAGGTTAGTTAGGTTTAAGTAGTTCTAGGTTTTAGGGGACTGATGACCGTAGATGTTAAGTCCCACAGTGCTCAGAGCCATTTTTTTCTACACACTTACGTTAGGTGATTCTTCTTCCTACGTACCAATACAAAAAAATTATTCTCTGGCGTTATTCCACGCTTTTCAAGATTAACCAATCAACCACGCGGAATTACTCTCTTTTCGCATACACAAAATTACTTAAAAGATCCGTATTTTCTAAAAAACACACCGGAATAAATATGCCTTCACTTTAAAACACTTTTGAAACCTGTAGCACAACTAAAACCGGCAATTTATAACTTCCTTAGGAGCTCATACTACACACGACTGTACCATTGAAAGGCTGGGATCCGACTCCCTTAGACTGCTGTAAGCATTCCATATCTCCAAGAGAAGAGACGCGCGAAGAGTACTCCGTACTGATTGACCAGTTTTCTTTAAGACCAATAGAAAAACATTATTCTCCGGCGCTTTTCATGATTAACCAATCAACAAATAACACACTTTAACATTGTGATATTTTGCTTATACTTTACGTTATTAACTATTTTCATTTGCACTCTAATTAGCTTTCCTTTTACCATAAACTTGCTTCATATATTATGATACAAAATTCCCCGCCGTACAACATTCATCAGTAGAACAATGATCTACATATTTACTTTAGACCACATCCACGTATCATTCACACTACTAAAAGTATAGATTCAAATCTGTACAAACATAAATAAACAAAAAACCCTTCAAGAAATAAACAAAACAATTAACAAAAACATTATCTTGACCTGTTTCTTGATGGTCTCTGTGCACTACTGTCCTCTAGCAGATGAAAATTAGAACAGCGTACTGTACTGAACCCGCTTCACACCATCTGTCACTGTGCACGCATGAGTCATTCTCCCAATACACAGGCTCTAGACAGGAGCTATATAATGCGTAACGCCTCAGGTTCTTTAAGGAATTGAACATTCTGACTGTACCTTCTCTACAATTATTCGCTAATGAAAGTTGTCGTAAATACGCAACCGCAGTTTTGAGGAGGACAGCCTTCGTTACTCGTCACATACGCCGTCAGTGACTCCCAAAAGAGCTCAAGACTTACGGGGGTTGGACAAGAACATGAAAAGATCGCGAGAATGCATGTCTGAATATAAATGCAGTTGCTAGACCAGCTCGCAGGTTGGACTGTTGTATTTGGCCGCTAATGGCACCTGCGAAATGTCCTCAGTGCGTTGCAAGTGACAGCCACAGTCAGAACAGTGTTCTCTGCAGCTGCGAGTGCTTTATGTCGGCGGCGCTAAGTGACTTAGAACGTGGATAAATTTTTAGTGCTCTTATGTTGCTTGAAAGTGAAAAAGAATTAGATGATCTGCTGAACGGAATGAACATCTTAATGAGTACAGAATATGGATTGAGAGTAAATCGAAGAAAGACGAAAGTAAAGAGAAGTAGCAGAAATTAGAACAGCGAGTAACTTAACATCAGGATTCGTGGTCACGATGTAGACGAAGTTAAGAAATTTTGCTACCTAGGCAGTAAAATAACCAATGACGGACGAAGCAAAGAGGACATCAAAAGCAGAGTAGCAATGGCAAGCAGGGCAATCGTGGCCTCTCGTCTACTAGTATCAAACATAGGCCTTAATGTGAGGAAGAAATTTCTGAGAATGGAAGTCTGCAGTACAGCATTGTATGGAAGTGAAAAGTGGACTGTGGAAAAACCGGAACAGAGGAGAATCGATTCATTTGAGATGTGGTGCTACAGAAGAATGTTGAAAATTAGCTGGGCTGATAAGGAAAGGAATGAGGAGGATCTGAGCAGAATCGGAGAGGAAAGGAATACGTGGAAAACACTGATAAGTAGAAGGGACAGGATGATTGGACACCTGTTAAGACATGAGGGAATGACTTCCATGATACTAGAAGGATCTGTAAAGGGCAAAAAGGGTGGAGGAAGACAAAGACTGGAATCAGAGACTGGAATACATACAGCAAATAACTGACGACGTAGGTTGCAGGTGCTGCTCTGAGGTGAGATTGGCACACGAGAGGAATTCGTGGTGGGCCGCATCAAACCAGTCAGAAGGCCACGACCAAAAAAAAAAAAAAAAAAAATAAAATCCATAACGAAAGTGGCCGATCCGATGTCTGGTTATTTAAAAGTCACCGTACTGGGCCGGCCATTGTGACCGAGCGGTTCTAGGCGCTTCAGTTTGGAACCGCGCGACCACTCCAGTCGCAGGTTCGAATACTGCCTCGGGCATGGATGTGTGTGATGTCCTTAGGTTAGTTAGGTTAAGTAGTTCTAAGTTCTAAGGGAATGATGACCTCAGATGTTAAGCCCCATAGTGCTCAGAGCCATTTGAACCATTTTTGAACACCGTACTGAAGGTTTATGCTGCGTACAGTGAAAGGGGGAAAACATCATCCGCCAAATCACAATGCCGTCGAGAGAGTGTGTTGAATGATCCTGACAGACGATCATTGAAGAGGACTGTGACGAAAAAGAAGAGAAAGACAGATGCAAAAGTCGCTGCTGAACTGAATCTTGCACTCTCTAGTCCTGTCAGCACCAAACCAACGCGATGGCAGCTCCTTACGCTGAGAAGTGCAGGGGGAGCCTGAATTCCAAAATCACACATTAGTGAAGCAAAAACCCGTAACAGAAAAACGTGGTGCCGAAGCCATAAACCTTAACTTTGTATCAATGGAAGAATGTAATTTGGTTGGATGAGTTTTGTTTCGCACTGTTTTTTTAATCTCTGGCCGTGGTTACGTCCGAAGAGTGAACCTTGAGGGGGACTCTGTCATGATTTTGGCGACCATATCGTGGTATTACATGGGGCCCGTGTGTACTCTGCAACGCCGCATTACCGATGGAGGCCCGACCCGATAGCTGAATGGTCAGCGTGACGGACTGCCGTCCTAAGGGGCCCGGGTTCGATTCCCGACTGCGTCGGGGATTTTCTCCGCTCAGGGACTGGGTGTTGTCTTTATCATCATTTCATTCCCATCCGGCGCGCCTGTCGCCCAATGTGGCGTCGAATGTAATTAGACCTGCACCAAGGCGGCCGGACCTTCCCCCTAAGGGGCCTCCCGGCCAATGACTCCAAATGCTCATTTCCATTTTCATTACCGCTGGGTCATCACATCCATCCCATGGTACAAAGTTTGTTCCCCAATGATGATGCTGTGTTCCTGTTCTTACAGGTCGCACCATCCAGGGCTGGTTTTGTGAGCACGAGGATGAACTGTCGCATCACCCCACGCACCACCGCAGTCACCAGATCTTTATATTATTGGTCCACATTGCGGAGAAGCCTGCGTGAACGCTGTCCACCTCCATCATCGTCACTTGAGCTTCCCACAATTTTGGAGGAAGAATAGTATAGGATTTCATAGAAAACTACATAGGACCTGTATTTATCTATTTATCCATTCCGAATGACAACGGGTTTCCTACACCGTGCCATGTATCGTAATGAGTTGTGTTTCTGGTGGTTCATATTCTTGTGCAGCCCTACATCACCTTATGTAGGTCTGCGGGCTTTCGTGGCAGTTGCCACTGAAGCTAAACTCTCCCAGGTTGTTAGGTCGCGTCATGATCATCTTCAAATTTCGCCTTGACAGGTTGTTTCAGTTTCTCATCAGCCATTTTATCTTTTCCAAAATTTCTGGTGTTTTTTTTTACAACTATCGCAGAGATATTCAATACATAAACTCCTTGCATAACCACTGCATCTGAAGGCTTGTCTTTGGTGAGCCAATCACGTGATTTGGCGGTGGAATTGCCCGTGTTCTTGTTGTTCGAAAGGAAGCTAGCCATTACAGTAACATTGGTTACGCTAGAGAGTCGGATTCGGTACCCTGGAGTGTTAAGACGTGCTTGGTTTTGGAGCTATATCGTACTGGAGCATACTTAGGACGTGATTCACAAGAAAACGCAAACACAGGCTTGTAGTTCATAAAGATTTATTATACATATCCCCAAAAACAGTTGTACAAAATCTTTTAGAAATCGGCTTTCCAATAGCCACCAGTAACAAATATAATTAAAAACCTTATACAGTCTTTGTAGCAAGCCGGTGTTACCGAGCGGCTCTAGGTGCTTCATTCTGGAACCCCGCGACCGCTAAGTCGCAGGTTCGAATCCTGCCTCGGGCATAGACGTGTGTGATGTCCTTAGGTTAGTTAGGTTTAATTAGTTCTAAGTTCTAGGGGACTGAAGACCTCAGATGTTAAGTACCATAGTGCTCAGAGCCATTTGAACCAGTCTTTGTAAGATTAAATGAATTGAAACAAGTTAAGTGAATATTCTTTTTACTAAATATCAAACAATGCCAGATAAATATAGATTACAACCCTAACTGCCCACAAAACTACCAGGAATTTACCGAGACTAAATCACCATTGGTAAAACAAGCAACAGTACAGAATATTAAATAACAAATTTTAAGTAAAAGAGCAAAATCTTAAACCAATAAACAGACCACAAAAATGGCTCTGAGCACTATGGGACTCAACATCTTAGGTCATAAGTCCCCTAGAACTTAGAACTACTTAAACCTAACTAACCTAAGGACATCACACACACCCATGCCCAAGGCAGGATTCGAACCTGCGACCGGAGCAGTCCCGCGGTTCCGGACTGCAGCGCCAGGACCGCTAGACCACCGCGGCCGGCTAAACAGACCACAGAACACCGGAATTCCACCAATTATATAGCGACTTATTCCACTGAACCCATTCGTGAAATCCCTCTCAAGTATAACAACAACATATATGCAGAAGATAGAGTTACCTTAAGGGGCTCCGGAAAGGCTCAAAATCATGAAAAGTTCAATTTTTACTTTTTTGCGTTTTCTGAATCTGCAGACTATTCAATTCCGAAGACTACAACTATTTTTAAATTTTTTTTGAAATGTGTTCTACATGGGCGTGACCCACTGTGGCGCTGTTAAACTGCTGTCAAATGGTGTTATTATTAACGTCCGTGTTCATCAGGTACATTTTAGTGATGTGAGATAAAGTATGTGTTGTGGCTAACCTGTGATGGTTCAATATATATCGCTGGTGTGATTGTCGATTGTTTCATGTTTATTTATTCTGTCGTTATCTAGAAAATATTCGTAATTAATTCTGTTTCTTGAGTCTCTGTTTTGTTGAAGTATAATAATGAGTAAAAGTAAAGTTATTAGAAATCCTCTGAAGGCTTTTAAGAAAAGGAGAAATCTTGGAAAGCCAAAGGTATGTGTTATTAGTGTAAACAATAAAGACGATAACCAACTGAGTGAACCTAACCTCTCTAGTACACCTGCCCATAGCAGTCAAAGTGGGAAAGAAAATACTTCACAGAAGAAGCTTGGTTCAATGAGTGAAAACTATGAATGTTTTATGGGCGAATCGGATCTGAATGAAATATTTGATATGTCGGTTCTCAAAGGAATATTTTCAAACTGTGTAAGATGTATTCATTGTAGTGAAGTTGGTCTGGAACTCTCCATAATAAAGCACGTAGGACTTGCTTGTGAAATACAACTGAAATGTGATAAGTGTTCATACATGACCACCTTTTGGAACAGTGTTGCAGTAACTGCAACTGAAGAAAATGGTAGCAAAATCTACGAACACAACAACGACCGATGCTTGCTTTAGACAAGGAACGCCTTCGGGCTGTAGACAGGGCTGTAAAGAGTCTAGAAATACAAGCAAGAGTAAACAGGAGGAGGAACAAGAGGAAGCTGGAGGAGGAGTTTGCAGAGGATGAAGATAATCCACCCTATGGACCTGGAATGCACTAAAAAGTTAATCCAATCTTTGTCGCTCGATTCCCAAAACTTTTATTTTCTCATACTAATTGCATGTTTTCTAAGGATCTTCCAAACATATTTGTTTCAAACTTTCGGTAAATGTTACACAGTACCTTCTGCATAATTTAACACAGCCTTTTCCCAAAAAACAGTATATTTTTGAATATATAAATAAAAAATTGCAAAAAAATGTTGTGAATTTTCATTACAATTGAAAAAAAATCATCTTTAATAACTGAACTAAAATTTTGTAAAATCCCTGTGTTAAGTTTTAGCCCATATTCCAATAAATAATCTGTAAAAAGTTCAACTTCCTACCTCAAATACTTTGTGAGGAAAGATGTAATTTATAAGCGTTATTTTAACATTGCAAGTATAGGGCGTTTCGGAGCCCCTTAATAGTCAGTTTCAGTTCCACGCAACAGCAGGCACAGCCCAGCGGATGACCCACCCTAAAACAAGAGTGACCAAACCACTAGGAACAGGGGACGCACCTTGGCGCAGCCCGAACACATTAACGAGAGGAATCTCCAATAATTATGAGATAGAATACTCAACTTCTGTCAACTACTGGGGCGACCAGCGACTCTGACAGGATACAGCTAAGTAGCGCCGAGCGTCACCAAGACGTAGGCTGCCCAGCTAGCGCCGTCCGAACACATTTTAAGCAAGGCGCCGCCCCCTGTATTGGTCAATCCATAACTGATTGTGCCCGCGGCTCGTATTACACTGTTACATTAAAAAAAAAAAAAAAAAAAAAAAAAAGGACAGACAACCAAGCCAAAGGACAAAACACAAACCCCCGTATCTCAGAGTTATGACCCCCACCCCCCTTTAAATTTAATACTCTTAATACATGCAAGACCTCAAACACATGGCATATTTGCTTACAGCTCGTAATTCCTTACGCTTACAGGCAGACCCCTATAACAAGCATAAGTCTGAAGAAGCTGGCGGCCTGCCGAACCAAGAGCATAAAAACCCGTAGCACAAGACACCAAAGTCACGGACCCTTCAAACGGAGACCAAAGAATGAATCATAAGATACTCAACTAACATTACAAGCACACTGTCTTAACACTAAACATGGCCTGCGCACTATCCTAGAATGACTCATGCAGCCTTCACACTAGTCACGCTAAGTGTTCCCGTCACAAGGCAATGTTTTACAGTCTTAACAGAACTGCTCAACATATACCGGAAACAAGAGTGAATTCCTTATTCCCGCCACGGCTGGGATAATCACTGCTTCCGGCTGTGAACACAAATTACGATCAGATTGATCACAAACACAGCTAATGCAAACCGTCAATAGCGGCAAACGACGAGAATCCACATACACTACTGGCCATTAAAGCTGCTTCACCATGAAGATGACGTGCTACAGACGAGAAATTTAACCGACAGAAAGAAGATGCTGTGATATGCAAATGATTAGCTTTTCAGAGCATTCACACAAGGTTGGCGCCGGTGGCGACAGCTACAACGTCGTGACATGAGGAAAGTTTCTAACCGATTTCTCATACACAAACAGCAGTTGAACGGCGTTGCCTAGTGAAACGTTGTGATACCTCGTGTAAGGAGGAGAAATGCGTACCATCACTTTTCCGACTTTGATAAAGGTCGGATTGTAGCCTATCACGATTGCGGTTTATCGTATCGCGACATTGCTGCTCGCGTTGGTCGAGATCCAATGACTGTTAGCAGAATATGGAGTCGGTGGCTTCAGGAGGGTAATACGGAACGCCGAGCTGGATTCCATCGGCCTCGTATCACTAGCAGTCGAGATGACAGGCATCTTATCCGCATGACTGTAACGGATCGTGCAGCCACGTCACGATCCCTGAGTCAACAGATGGGGACGTTTGCAAGACAACCATCTGCACGAACAGTTCGACGACGTTTGCAGTAGCATGGACTATCAGCTCGGATGCCATGGCTGCAGTTACCCTTGACGCTGCATCACAGACAGGGGCGACTGCGATGGTGTACTCGACGACTAACCTGGGTGCAAGAATGGCAAAACATCATTTTTTCGGATGAATCCAGGTTCTGTTTACATCATCATGATGGTCGCATCCGAGTTTGGCGACGTCATGGTGAACGCACATTGGAAGCGTGTATTCGTCACCGCCATACTGGCGTATCACACGGCGTGATGGTATGGGGTGCCCTTGGTTACACGTCTCGGTCAACTCTTGTTCGCATTGACGGCACATTGAACAGTGGACGTTTCATTTCAGATGTGTTACGACCCGTGGCTCTAACCTTCATTCGATTCCTGCGAAACCCTACATTTCAGCAGGATAATGCACGACCGCATGTTGCAGGTCCTTCAAGGGCCTTTCTGGATACAGAAAATGTTCGACTGCTGCCCTGGCCAGCACATTCTCCAGATATCTCACCAATTGAAAGCGTCTGGTCAATGGTGGCCGAGCAACTGGGTCGTCACAATACGCCAGTCACTACTCTCGATGAACTGTGGTATCGTGTTGAAGCTGCATGGGCAGCTGTACCTGTACACGCCATCCAAGCTCTGTGTGACTCAATGCCCAGGCGTGGGCGTATCAAGGCCGTTATTACGGCCAGAGGTGGTTGTTCTGGGTACTGATTTCTCAGGATCTATCCACCCAAATCGCGTGGAAATGTAATCACATGTCAGTTCTAGTATAATATAGTTGTCCAATGAATACCCGTTTATCATCTGCACTTCTTCTTGGCGTAGCAATTTTAATGGCCAGTAGTGTAAATACATAGGCATCCAGCATAAGGTAGTACGATATACACACTTGCTAGTGCATTGGAGGCCATCACCACCAGCCCGCCGCCGACACACTCCTCAAATCATAGCCGCGCCGCGAGCAACCAACGCACCTCCGTAAGGGACAATCCAAGACTCGCCAACACAACATATGCCCAAGCAACGGGCGAGCACGACCGCTAGGATCCCGTAGCGGAAAAGTAAGAGAGCCATAGCCGGAACTGCCGAGCTTAAATAGCGGCCAGAAGAGCAAAACCAAAGAGAAAACGCACATGCCAAGTCGAACAGGATTACTGTCCCTATTAGATAATAGAATCACTGGCACTAGCGACTCCCCTACGGCTCAATACTATTCTGATGAAATTCCATTTACCTGACGGAGGGCCATGAAGCTGAAAGTAATTTGTATGTCCTTTAGGATTACAGGCTAGTCAGTTCAAAGCTATTTTATTGTGCCGCAGTTTAGGGTGAGTTAGACTGTTACCTTGTATCCTTCCGCACGCTGGTGTTCATTCACGCGTTTTCAGATACTGTGGTATTGGCTGAGAGAAGATGCGAATTTATCAAACATTGAGAAACTGGTTACTAAATCGTTTCAAGGTTCAATAAATTCTGTTTTGTATTGAGTTCCTGCGTACTAAGTTTAAAGAAAAAGAGAAGGTCAGTTTGCTAGATGATATCAGACTGTGCTTTCGACAACGTAAGCTTCTTTCGTAAGACTGAATATGCACACGATTCACATTGCGCTGCGGTAACTTGTGTCGATGTTATGAGCAGAAATAAATTCATTTTTAGCAGCGCGTGTTGTCCAATCGTTTCTAGACGGATCAATTCCTTTGTTCATATTTTGTTTAGATGCATTGAACACACGGCGGCCCCGTCTTTTCGATCTGAGATTAGACGAGTAGTGATCGCAAATGTAGTTGCTTTAGTTGTGTACTACGAATCAAGGCTAGCAACAGATCAATTTTGATTCATTATCCGTGAATGGTAGTTAGTGTTTACCTCTACAACTAAGGTGAGAAGACGAGGGCTGCTCCTGGTGAACATCAGGGTGTAACATGTGGTAACACCGCTTCACGGAATGATATTCACTTTGCCTACGAGAAATGAAACGGAATGTTTCTTATTCAGGTACTTAGCTGTTACATTTACTATGAATAGATGATTACATGTTTGAGGAAAACGTCCCGTTGGACAGTGGATCGCTTCAAGCACGAAGCTAATACAAAATGGTAGTACTTGTTGCTTTCATGAAGCTGTATACTTATGTTTTTATTCTGTTCTGAAATATGCAGGTTCTTTATTATGTACTGTGCTCAGGTAGATCGGAGTGTGTCCTGTGTAACTATTCCTCAAACATTGTTGCTAGTTGTACACCGTTAATATTTCTTTCGTGCCCATTATGATTTTCCCTTTGCATGCCACTGCAATATCAGGGCACGTACGTCACCACCTCTGACAGTGACTGATGCCAAATCACAAGCGCACAAGCACCTTCCATGGGTCTTCTGATGTTCCTGGCTAACAGTGTATAGCCAACTGGGAGCACCAGGAGATCCCAGCAGAGGGACCTAAACTTCAATTGGGCCCGCATCTCGTGGTCGTGCGGTAGCGTTCTCGCTTCCCACGCCCGGGTTCCCGGGTTCGATTCCCGGCGGGGTCAGGGATTTTCTCTGCCTCGTGATGGCTGGGTGTTGTGTGCTGTCCTTAGGTTAGTTAGGTTTAAAGTAGTTCTAAGTTCTAGGGGACTGATGACCATAGCTGTTAAGTCCCATAGTGCTCAGAGCCATTTAAACTTCAATTGTGAAGGAGAAGTTTGAGGAGGAAGCACATAACATGGCCTAACAGCTTAGAAGATCTTACCTTTAATGTGCACATTGTTGCTAAATCTTCCACATCGACCTTGAGCGGTAATAAACACTAATGTGTCATTTTCTGCCAAGTATAAGACAATATACTATGGTAAACGGCTCAAGAAATGTTTTGCAACACCGCAATACCTGCGAAAATTTGTGGGCCTGCGTTGAAGATGAACAGGGAATGAAAGACTAAGACTTATAAAAGTAAATACCGTTTGTGGTGTACTGTTTATTGCTGTTTGAAGAAACGTGTAGTGAAACTGAAGTACGTAATATGGATGAGGTTATATCGACCTACCGACACAGATTATTCAGTTCCTGAGCAGTCCAAAGAAAACTTGAGTCTCATTTCAATACGTATCCTACTCATACAATTATAGTTGGTGGTAACTTCAATATATCTGTGGTGTCACCGCCAGACACCACACTTGCTAGGTGGTAGCCTTTAAATCGGCCGCGGTCCGTTAGTATGCGTCGGACCCGCGTGTCGCCACTGTCAGTGATTGCAGGCCGAGCGCCACCACACGGCAGGCCTAGAGAGACGTCCTTGCACTCGCCTCAGTTGTACAGCAGACTTTGCTACCGATGCTACACTGACAAATACGCTCTCATTTGCCGAGACGATAGTTAGCATAGCCTTCAGCTACGTCATTTGCTACGACCTAGCAAGGCGCCATTATCATTTGCTATTTATCTTGTGATGCATGTACCGTCAGACCGATGTTCACCAATTATGGATTAAAGTTAAGTATTCCAGCAGCTACGTACTTTTCTTGCTAGTATAATTACTTTACCTGTTCCAGACCTCGCGCCAGCCTGCGTGTAATTAAACGCGTGCATTTCGGCCTCCTCTAGCAACACGGTGTTGGCTCTTCTGCCAACACAGCAATATCCTCCACATGATGGCGAAAATACATGTTTAATGTCGGTGGCGGGTATGAAACATCGTCAGAAATCTTACTGAATGTCTTCTCCGAAAATTATTTTGAACAATTTGTCTAGTAGCCCACTGAAAGTGTTAACGGTTGAGGAAACGTACGTGATCTCTTAGCAACAACTAATCCTGAGCAAGCAGGGATCATCATGACGGATAAAGGGATTAGCGAGACCAGAAGAAAACGTAAAATACGTCTGTTTAAAAAAGCACATAAAAATTCGCTTGTCGCCTTTCTAAGAGACAGTGTCACTTATTTCTAACTACTGTGTAAGTGCAGATCAGATGTTAGCTAGACTAAAATAAATAGTATCTGAGGCAATTGAGAGATTTATACCAAAAAATTTAATAAAAGAAGGTAGTCATTCTGCGTGGCACACAAAACAAGTCAGGACAAAATTGCAGTAGCAGGGAAAAACAATACCAAATTAAAAAGACGCAAAATCTTTTAAAATCGTCGACGTTTTACTGAAGCTCGTAACTTAGCGCGATCTCGAGTGCGACATGCTTTTAATAGCTTCTACAACTCGAAATGTGGCGGCAAAACCAAAGAGTCATTTGTAAAGTACACCAGCGGTAGGTCACGATCAATATCTTTACTTCGCCATACCAACGATAATATTACCGCTGACAAAATGTTTAATCAGACGAACATCCGCAACTGAAGAACATACTTAATAGAATAAAAATCCGCTTCAGTTGCTAGTAATTTTCTAAATTTATTCCACAACTGGTTTCGAAGCTTAAAGCTTCGTCATCAGGTGCCAGCAAATAATTATGAAAACATAAATGTGTGGCGGTCACTTCTGCTGCCACGGTCAGGTGGTTTCTGGACCGTCTGCACTAGTCGCTTCCGTGACTGGCTGTACAGGCGGGCGCTGTGGTTACTGAACCCACACTCCTATGCCTTTTTTTGTTGTGGGTGTGATCCCCCATGTCTTACTGGCCCGACCGCCACACATTTATGTTTTCATAATTATTTGGTGGCACCTGAAAACGAAACTTTAAGCCTCGATACCAGTCGCGGAATAGATGTAGAAAATTACTAGCAACTGAAGCGGAGTTGTATTCTATAAATTACCTACGACCATGCCACTGAAATGGAGTTATTGAACACAGTTTTCCAAAATTCCTCTACCAAAGAAGACGAAGTAAATATTTCAAAGTCTGAATCAAGTACAGCTACCAACATGAGTAATTTAGAAGTAGACGTCCTTTGTGTGGGGAAGCAGCTTAAATCATTTAATAAAGGCAAGTCACCAGGTTCAGATTGTATACCTGTTAGGATCCTTTCAGAGTTCGGTGATACAGTAGCTCCATACTTATCAATCATATACACTGAATGCCAACGAAACTGGTGTAAGCAGGCGTATTCAAATACAGAGATACATAAAAAGGCAGAATACAGAGCTGCGGTCGGCAACGCCTATATAAGACAACAACTGTCAGGTGCTGTTGTTAGATCGGTTACTGCTGCTTCAGTGACAGGTTATCAAGATTTAAACGAGTTTGAACGTGGTGTTATAGTCGGCACACGAAGATGGATCACGGCATCTCCGAGGTAGCGATGAAGTGGGGATTTTCCCATACGACCATGTCACGAGTGTACTGTGAATATCAGGAATTCGGCAAAACATCAAATCTCTGACATCGCTGCGTCCGGAAAAAGATCCTTCAAGAACGGGAACAACAACGACTGAAGTGAATCGTCCAACGGGACAGATGGGCAACTCTTCGGCAAATTGCTGCAGATTTCGATGTTGTGACAGCGTGCGAACCATTCAACCAAACATCATCGATATGGGCTTTCGAAGCCCTTGATGACTGCACGAAACAAAGCTTTACGCCTCGTCTGGGCGCTTCAACACCGACATTGGACTACTGGCGACTGGAAACATATTGCCTGGTCTGACGAGTCTCATTTCAAATTGTATCGAGCGGTAGGACGTGTATGGGTATCGAGACAACCTCATGACTCCATGGACCTTGCAATCAACTGGGGACTGTTCAGACTGTGAAGGCTCTGTGTGGAGCGTGTGCAGTTGGAGTGATATGGGACCCCTGATACGTCTAGATACAACTGTGACAGGTGACACGTACGTAAGCATCCTGTCTGATCACTTGCATCCGTTCATGTCCATTGCGAATTCCGACGGACTTGGGCAATTCCAGCAGGACAATGCGACACCCCACACGTCCAGAATTGCTACAGAATGGATCCAGATGTCCTCTTCTGACTATAAACACTTCCGCTGCCCACCAAACTCCACAGACATGAACATTATTGAGCATATCTAGGATGCCCTGCAACGTGCTGTTCAGAAGAGATCTCCACCCCCTCGTACTCTTATGGCCCTGCACGGTTCATAGTGTCAGTTCCCTCCAGCACTGCTTCAGACATTAATCGAATCCATGCCACGTCGCGTTGCGTGCTCACAGGGGACCCTACATGATACGAGGTAGGTGTACTTGTTTCTTTGGCTCTTCATTTCTACAGAAAAACACCTTAAGGAAATAAAATTACGCTAAGATGTATTAAATTATCAAAATTTTGAGCTACACAGTCCCTTTAAAAGTATATCAGGAACGTAGAACTTCTTATCTTCACCGAGAATGCTACGAGACTGCACACAAAAAGCTCTGCACATGCGCGCGTTGATCTCTTTGGGGCAGGCTTATTAAAGGCTTTGGCATCAGAATTTCCTCTTATCAGTCGAAACTGGTTGCAACCGTCCATTGGCCGCAACTCGAACAGCTTTCATCCAGTCACAAACCACGGGAACTGGGAGAATGCCTATGTCGAATGCATATGCGTGGTTACAACTGTTGCAATTGTATCCCGGACGAAGCTTGTAACAGGCTCGATTCACTGCGAGACCGGCAAGGTGTACAAACCGGCTGAACTGCAGTCTTTCTCCAACGACTGTAAAGAAACTAAAGGACGAATAGAGAGAAAAAATCATGTAGTCGCAAATTTTTGTACAATGGTAGGAGGGAGGGTCATGAAAAACACACAAAAAAATAGTGACCGGTGAAGTGTGATCAAGGGGGTGGAAAGGCGTTTAAAGGGTACGTTTTAATGTTTTTCTGGAATATCTTGAACACCGTGAACCCAAACAAAATATTTTCCCAGTTCAAAATCTAAGTTAAAGACCGTACAAAATAGGCTTTTCATTCCTTAGTTAGGAATAATAGTTCACGTGGTGCAGGGGATGAGAAAGTCGCATATTATTAAAAATAGAGTTTCAATCGTGTAAAATTAACGTTTACTGTTAAATGAAGTGGGTTAAGAACAAATATTAAATGTCTGAACCCTGTCTAACTGCATTTAAGCCATATTAAGGGATACACTGTCTTCTGGTGGTTTAACAGTGTGCAAAAAAATGGTTCAAATGGCTCTGAGCACTATGGGACTCAACTGCTGTGGTCATCAGTCCCCTAGAACTTAGAACTACTTAAACCTAACTAACCTAAGGACATCACACACATCCACGCCCGAGGCAGGATTCGAACCAGCGACTGTAGCAGTCGCACGGTTCCGGACTGCGCGCCTAGAACCGCGAGACCACCGCGGCCGGCAACAGTGTGCAGCGGGATAGGATGAAAGTTAAAAGCGTGAGTAAAGATAGGTTCCCGGGTTGTGGTCATGCATTTCATGGGTCTGCAAGCTGAAGAAGGAGCGGCTGATTGCCCACCCTGTTCACCTCATAATGTGACAAGAAACAACTACAGGGAACTATTTGAAGTTTTTACGACATTTTGCAGTGTGCCTCACGAATCACTGGCGATGTAGTGTGCAGACATATCCAGGGGTGTCGATTTTACACAAAATGCTTTAACACTACATGTACTACAGATATGAGCTACTAACAATACTGTTATGTATGAGGCGGAACTATGGGCCTCATGGAAAAAGGGCGACCCGGCTGAGTCACGCAATTTGATTCTTAGTCTGATCACGAGGTGTGGCCATTAACTGCACGCGTTGATCACGTAGGCTGACGTGAGGATCAATGAACTATACTTGACAGGATGTATCTGTAGCATCTTAGGTGATTAGAAAGTTAGTAGACAGGAATACAATTAAATACTTAGCTTTAATTCAGCATCAGCGATGAACATCGATCTAGACTTTGTACAATAATATTTACAAGTGCAGTTATAGACCGAACTGCGAATACTTCTTTACAATTCTGATTGGTTCAGACATATAGATGAATTGCCAATGCATAAACTGTATGTGGCGCCTGGCTAGGTCGTAGCTACTGACTTAGCTGAAGGCTGTGCTGACTAGCGTCTCTGCAAATGAGATCTCTGAAGCTATAACAAGTGAACCATTCCTATTAAAGTCGCCTGTAGAAATGGCCAGTCTTGTCTCGTAAGATCAGCCGAGTGGCGGCGCTCGGTCTGCTAGCGTCGACAGTGGCGACTCGCGGGTCCGATGTGTGCTGACAGACCGCGGCCGATTTGAAGCCTACAACCTAGGCAGTGTGGTGCCTTGCGGTGACACCACAAATACTAACGCAAGAAAAAAACGCGTATGGACAGATCTACGTACACTGTTCTACACTTCTAGAGGGGAAACTGATGCCGGCCGCGGTGGTCTAGTGGTTCTAGGCGCGCAGTCCGGAACCGCAGGACTGCTACGGTCGCAGGTTCGAATCCTGCCTCGGGCATGGATGTGTGTGATGTCCTTAGGTTAGTTAGGTTTAAGTAGTTCTAAGTTCAAGGGGACTGATGACCACAGAAGTTAAGTCCCATAGTGCTCAGAGCCATTTGAACCATTTTTTGGGAAACTGATTCTTAGTCAACCGTTACGGTAGAGTAGCATTCTTTCTATGTAATTCGATTCTCTCGCCTTCAATTGTGTTACAGGTAGACTGCGTAACTGTCGTAAGTTCAGAAAATGGTGGCACTTGTAGGGTGGGCTGCACTGAGTGGAGCCATCCACAGTATATCTTTCAAGTCAAGTCGGAATAGGTCTGATGGAATGCGATTGGTCATGTCCAAGTGTAGAACAGTAATCTGCTTTAACGCATTGCTTCACTTATGCTGACATATCTCAAGGTTCGTAACGCCTAGATGCTACTGAGGGAGCGAATTTAAGCCTCTGGGCATGTTCAGATAGCGGGAGGGCTGAGGCTGGGGTGACGCGTTTGATACCCCTCACGCTGTGAAAAGTATTCCAGCTGTAATAGTGGAGACAATGAAATCGACATTGTCCAGTACGTATTGACAGCAGGCTCTTAAGTGTGTTAGACAGCTGACAGCTCCAGCTGTTCAACATTTTTACATAAAAGCTCACTTCGCAACTGCGACTAAGCAGTCATCTAATAAGCTGAAGATAACTCCATTACATAAACACGAGTTGAGGGAAGTAATTTTTTTCTAGTAAAAAAACGATCGCACAGGAGATGATCGGGAGGTACAGCCTGTCTGAAAAATGAAAAGTAAGCAGCACGCACGGCGAAGAAAGCTGCTTTGTCGGAAGAATGCTACAGCTACCAGATTAAACTCTTGCTCTTTTGACTTCTCAAACAGTCAGGTCACTTTCTCTTCCTCTGTCTTCAAGGAATATGTTTTATTACGTTCCTCTTCCACCGCTCCTGTCATGTCCGTTGCTGCTAGCGCTCATAGTTTACATCTATCTTCCTGTTATTGGTCTTTATTATTGTTCGTCTTATGAACGAATGTAAAATATGGTTTTCTTAATGTTAGTGTAACTCATAACATGATTATCGTAAATAAAGTAATGCAAAATGTGTAGAAAGTGTGCTTAGATGTTAGAGAGGACTACCTGGTTCTAATCTTGCCAGATTAAAGAAAGAAATTATTACGCGTAGTTAAAAGATGGATATATGGATGAGCCACATTCCCAGTAATACAATGAAGTATTTGTGTCAATAAAAGCTTGTGGAGGATCCTATGACTTCAAATTACTGCAGTTTCTACACAAAAAGAAGTGATAATGTGACGCTAATTCACGCTAGATAAAGTCTGTGATACTAGGTAGTTGACCTATGAAACGTTATAACGAGTCTACGTCTGCTATTTCTGTACTGTCGAAAATTGGGCCTACAATACTATTTTGGAAAATTAGATGATTACACTGTTACATTGGCCACACATTATGCCAGTAGTTATTATATACAGGTACATGACACATACTTTATGTACGTACTTTTTTTAACCTTTAAACATGGCTGCGTTGTCAGAGACTGTTACAAGGTTAAATTTAAAACAATTGCAGCTCTCGATCGCGAAAATGAAGTCTTTCTGACCTAGGTTTCGGCTACTTCTAAGACTGCCTTCATCAGTAATAAAACATTTAAAACTGGCATGTCACGTATAAAGTAAATATGGACCAATAACGCTTTAGTCACAAAATATTAAAATAGAACACATAGAGGCAGACCACTACGGGCTGCGCAACATGTCGAGCGCGGTAGCATCAGACTGGTGCGCCCGCGTTAGCAATTGCGGGTGGCTGAACGATATGCCAAAAGTGCCATCTAGTGTAGCCGCAAATACAAACCGGCTTCTTAACATTCCAAATATAGACAGGCGAAATGTGTAATACATGAAGTAAGAGGCAATATTTTATCTGACAGCAGAAGACAAGGTAACAATTTCTCTACATAAGAGCTTAGACGTACAGTTTAAAGGCTGAAAAACGGCATTACAGAATTACAAAGGGAGCTGAATAACTCAGCGAATAGAAAAACCCGTATAACATGAAATGTAGTTAATATAAACCATTTCATGAGCAAACGGTTATGAATCGACTTAGATAGAAGAAATATTTCGGTAACTGCACGAGGGAACACGAAAGCAAATATCAAGTAACGGCTTTATACCGTTGAAGAACGTAATTGTAGCTGCTCATTAAGAATGAGGCCATCAGTTCGAGAAAGATGTTTAAAAACTTCTAATTCTTCGAGAACATATAATCTACGCCCTTTCTTCTCAGTGTGGAAAATGTTTCTATCGTGAATAGCTTTAGGAGCGTGACCTGTAATCAGAAGGTGGTCGGCAAAAGGCGAATTTTGGGTGTTAGTACCATTTTTTCTTAAAAGACTTCTTTGTATCTGACTGTAAAGACACATCCTGTTTCTACTATATAGTAAGAAGAGCAGATGTTGCAAAGAATCTTATAGACACCAGAGTTTTTCAAAGTGGAACGGGTCCATTTTAAATTATGAATAAATTTTTTTTTCAACTATTATTGGTTGAAATGGCGACATTACAATTGTATTTATTACGAAGAAGGCGTTGGATGTGATAGGAGATGGACCCCAAGAAAGGAATAGAAAAAAAACTTCTACTTCAGGTTGGACTCTATGATAGAGGTGCCGAGTGTAGTAACTTTTCCTACAGGTTTCTTTTTAAGGATGTTATCCACTATGGCAGGTTCGTATTCGTTATTAGTTGCTATCGTTTTGATTATATTAATTTGTTCCTCGAATTTTTCTTTCGAGAGTGGCATAGCAGAGTGGAAGAAAGCGTTCTAGGCGCTACAGTCTGGAACCGCGCGATCGCTACGGTCGCAGGTTCGAATCCTGCCTCAGGCACGGATGTGTGTGATGTCCTTAGGTTAGTTAGGTTTAAGTAGTTCTAAGTTCTAGGGGACTGATGACCTCAGAAGTTAAGTCCCATAGTGCTCAGAGCTATTTGAACCAAAGCAAGCGTTCCTATGAGATTGTGGGTGCATAGAAGACGCAGGTACGATCTGATCGGTATATGTTTCTTTACGATTTTCTTTTCTTTTACTGTAAGCGTCAAATCAAGAAAATTCAATTGACGGGCCTCGTTTTAGAGTTCGCTGGGGAAGGATATTTTCTTGTGAAGTTCATTGAAGAGATTGAAAATACGCTCAGTGCCATCAATAGGTCCTTTGTAGATGACTACAATATCATCGACATACATGAAATTGAAGAGAATGCCGAGCACTGTAGCTGCGAAAAGAGTTAATGAAAATGTCAGCAAGGATACCAGCTAACGGATTTCCCATAGCAAGACCGTCGGGTTGCTGATACAATTGTTCATCAAATTCAGAATAGTTGTATTTCGATACGACTGTAATTTGATTCATAAAGTAAGTGATTTGTTCGTCTGAAAGTTCTTTTTTGGAATGACGTACATTTTTTTCCATGTCTAGTGAAAACAACTTGGTATCTGGGATGCATTGTAAGTCTTTTATTTTATGAACTAAGGCGTCTCTGTTGAGGATGGAATAACTGACTAGAAAACGGACCATTTTTTCAGAGTTTTTTGAAGGAATTTGGCTAAATCATGGTACGCGCTATTCATACTATTAGAAATCGGGTGTATTGGATGGTTAGGTTTGTGAACTTTGAATTGAGATCGAAGTTTTGGTGGCTGGTGGTTCATGTTGATAAGCATTTTCTATGGAAAGGTTTGATTAAAAATTTTGAGTCACTGATAGCCGACCTGACTTCTTTATGTAATTCCAGAGTCGGATCCTCATGCAGTTCCGAAATACTATTTTCGTTAAAAAATCTAATGTTTTAGAAATATATTTAGAATTGTAGGCAATAACCAAGGAGCAACCTTTGTCAGACTTAGTTATTAAAGCATCAGATTTTTTAAGTTTATTATTGATAGATTAAACGAATTTAATGTCGTTATGCGTAACATTCTGAAAATAGGCCGTGGTTTTACTAAGAATGTTGGCTGCGTCAAAGGCAATTCTAGTTTGACATGAATTATCCATTTTTAATCAATCAAGACCAGTTTTTAGGTCGACAAGTAACATAAAATATACTTATCGACCTAAAACTGGTCTTGACTGTATAAAAATGGATAATAAAAACGATAGCAGTTAATAACGGATACGATTTAATTAACACAAGGGTGATTTTATATTGCACAAAAGCTATAGAATGTCGCCACATGTCAGAAATAAAAGTAGAAGTGCTAGTGATAAAACTAAAATATTTAGCTGTGGTGCCGACAGCAGTTGGTCCAAAATATTTAAACAAAAGTAACAAAACACATTTTCTTCAATTTTTACTTTAATACGGAAGACGAAAAAATTATAATCACCACCATTAGGGTCTACATAGCGAAAATCCATTTTGTACTTATTAAAAGTGTAAAAACCAAATTCAACCACGACGTTGTTGTTCAGTTAATGTGCAAGACAATCATAGTTTTGTTACAATATTCAGTAATACTCCTTAAAATTCAAATTTGGATCATCGGATTTCATATTTTGGTATGTCATTAATTGTCCCAGTATCATCTCGGCCATACAAACTTACTAATTTAACATGCAGCAAAATTCATATAAAAACGCACATTCTATACAGGGTGTTACAAAAAGGTACGGCCAAACTTTCAGGAAACATTCCTCACACACAAAGAAAGAAAATATGTTATGTGGACATGTGTCCGGAAACGCTTACTTTCCATGTTAGAGCTCATTTTATTACTTCTCTTCAAATCACATTAATCATGGAATGGAAACACACAGCAGCAGAACGTACCAACGTGACTTCAAACACTTTGTTACAGGAAATGTTCAAAATGTCCTCCGTTAGCGAGGATACATGCATCCACCCTCCGTCGCATGGAATCCCTGATGCGCTGATGCAGCCCTGGAGAATGGCGTATTGTATCACAGCCGTCCACAATACGAGCACGAAGAGTCTCTACATTTGGTTCCGGGGTTGCGTAGACAAGAGCTTTCAAATGCCCCCATAAATGAAAGTCAAGAGGGTTGAGGTCAGGAGAGCGTGGAGGCCATGGAATTGGTCAGCCTCTACCAATCCATCGGTCACCGAATCTGTTGTTGAGAAGCGTACGAACACTTCGACTGAAATGTGCAGGAGCTCCATCGTGCATGAACCACATGTTGTGTCGTACTTGTAAAGGCACATGTTCTAGCAGCACAGGTAGAGTATCCCGTATGAAATCATGATAACGTGCTCCATTGAGCGTAGGTGGAAGAACATGGGGCCCAATCAAGACATCACCAACAATGCCTGCCCAAATGTTCACGCATGTCAACACAAGCACCGAAGTCAACATTACCTTCCTTCAATTGGGCTAACTGGCGGTGAATCGAGGAAGTACAGTACATACTGACGAAACTAAAATGAGCTCTAACATGGAAATTAAGCGTTTCCGGACACATGTCCACATAACATCTTTTCTTTATTTGAGTGTGAGGAATGTTTCCTGAAAGTTTGGCCGTACCTTTTTGTAACACCCTGCATAAAATCTGTCGATTTACATTACATGAACAATGAAGCACCGCATGCTTGTGTATTTTTATTTGACATTATTAACTTCATCAGTTATGAAACGTAATTACAGAGGAAAGAAAAAACTGCAAAACAGCATCCAAAAATGTTAATTATTAACTCAAAATCATATTGTAACGCCAAAACCTCGGAAAGACAAGAGTTAGATAGAGAAACAGGCATATACCAGGTTCTTCAATAGTTCTGTAATGGAACGCATCATTATGACCTGCCTGTTAACGGTCGGATTTCACAATACATTTCGGAAAGATTACAGTCCTTTCTTTCTGAACAACCTCCATAAAATGTTGGTGACTCTTTTCTGTGAAAATGAGAAACACTTCGGAATTACCAACAATCTAAGCAGTTGACACTTCTAGTAGTGAAAGAGAAAACGTAGAAACCCTAAGTAAGCAGTGAAGACAATACTTCAGAGCCGGCGCATCCGTTGGCTACGTGCTGTGTGGTCCCACATAAATTGAGAAGCGCAACAGGGTGAAGCCTCGCGGCTATTATTCTTCATTACAGTGATTTACGAACTGGCAGAAACAATGAGGCGCCGAAACAATACAAGGTTGATAACCTTAGACTGGGACTATGATACTTGCGCACCGACGGAACGTACAGCGGTGAGGTTGTGATGAATGCGTTGTGGTGTTCAAATCAGAGGCGAATGTGCTGAAATCTGCACTTATTCTAGACATTGCTCCAGCAACATTGTGATGTTTTATGCAAAACTGTACATGATTTCAACACCATTATTGATTTTGTAGCGTCGTTTTGGACAAGCTATAGTGATGATCCTATTTTCCAAGGACTTTCAAGTGAGAGCTCACGTCGTCTGGAACTGGCGAGGAATGCTTGTGTGCAATGCCGTTGTGATTTATGCTATTTTGACTATTTTGACCATACCACTCCTGCCTATGAACAATTATCATGACTACATGCCGATAAGCGAAGCGATTGTCATACGCTGTCACTAAAGTTATAATCTTCTGGGTTGTTAGGCAGCTTCATATTTCCTTCTAAAATAATCGAAGTTTTGACCCCTCTTCTGGGATCTTCTTCAGGATGTTTCGGTATCCAATATTGCAATATTTGATTCATTTGGGCCTCCATTCATTATCATCAATCTATTGCATCACGGTGAGTAGGAGCCCCTTGTTCTCGAGCCAACTCTTATTCTCATAATATTTCAGTATACCCTATCCTTTAACCTACTGTTTGTGTCGATAATCACGTGCATTTATGTTCTGATGTATGGTAAATCTCTTAGTAATATTTAATCTGCATATCATTTCGTAGATATATGCAGAATCCCTTTTCCTGTTGTTTATTATGATAAAGTTCTCTTTTTCTCTGAGTAGATTACGATTTTTATTAAATTATTGTGAGTGTGCACTCCTTATTTTACCAACTAGCAGGGTTCACCATAATTTTCTTCCGTTACCGTTGTGCGCATAATTAATTAGGTGGTAGATACGGAGGGTCGAGTGCATGTCTCGTTCTCATTCAAAATTCGTCTGAATTAAAGAGGTACAAACTCTTCTCCACGCCGGCACCTCGCAACCTCTACCTCGCCAGTTGTGGCAATGTTTTCTTCCCGCATCCGTCGCGCCCGCTTCAACCTCGCGATAGCCGGGTCCCAGGCAACGATGGGTTGCAAATCGCCGTTCTTGTTGATCGATTTTCAGATATTTTTAATTCTACAGCTTCTTTTATGACGCTAACCCAAAATTCCTACGTCCTCATAATGACAGATGTATCGTCGAATAGAATTCGGTGTCGATGCCATGGCTGACATTTCAGGATACCATAGGCCCAAGCACCTCTCGAGTTCCTTCCGACGCTGGTCCACAGTGCGTACCGTTTGGCAGACGTAGTGGCAGCCACACTGACATGGTGCCTTGCACGCTCAAGGCGTTCTGAGCCCTACATCGTTCGTCACAGGCCTCATGAGCTCTCGTATTTTTGCTGGGGGCCTGAACACTGATGAGATATTGCGTATCTTCAGGAGCAGGCTAATCTTTGCCGACACTGTGCCAGAGAAAAGCAGAAACGCAAGTTTCTAGCTCTCTTCTTCAGTGGTGTTTTTCTTTCGCGTCTCGCCAGAAATGGCCCGTGATATTTGGCATAGATTATAGCCATTTTTCTGGAAGATTTTTCGGACACGGCTTAGTTCTAGTGGCAGATTTTCAGCGTCTGAGATGACTTTGCACGATTGTCGAGGGTGTCCAGAACGCCACGTTTTTGTGTCGGATGGTTGTGGCTCACAGCATTTAGATACTTTTCCATGTGTATAGGTTTCCCGTAGACACTGTGGCTGAGGAGCCCACTGGCTTTCCAGCGAACGAGGCCGTTCAGGGACGGCGATGCGCCATCTATTTCTACACTACTCGCCATTAAAATTGCTACACAACGAAGATGACGTGCTACAGACGCAAAATTTAACCGACAGGAAGAAGATGCTGTGATATGCAAATGATTAGATTTTCAGAGCATTCACAAAGGTTGGCGCCGGTGGCGACACCTACAACGTGCTGACATGAGGAAAGTTACCAACCGATTTCTCGTACACGAACAGCAGCTGACCGGCGTTGCCTGGTGAAACGTTGTTGTGATGCCTCGTGTAAGGAGGAGAAATGCGCACCATCACGTTTCCGACTTTGATATAGGACGGATTGTAGCTTATCGCAGTTGCGGTTTATCGTATCGCGACATTGCTGCTCGCGTTGGACGAGATCCAGTGTCTGTTAGCAGAATATGGTGGGTTCAGGAGGGTAATATGGAACGAAGTGCTGGATCCCAGCGGCCTCGTATCACTAGCAGTCGAGATGACAGGCATCTTATCCGCATGGCTGTAACGGACCGTGCAGCCACGTCCCGATCCCTGAGTCAACAGATGGGGACGTTTGCAAGACAACAACCATCTGCACGAACAGTTCGAGGACGCTTGCAGCTGCAAGCACTATCAGCTCGGAGACTATGGCTGTGGTTACCCTTGACGCTACATCACAGAAAGGATTGCCTGCGATGGTGTAGTCAACGACGAACCTGGGTACACGAATGGCAAAACGTCATTTTTTCGGATGAATCCAGGTTCTGTTTACAGTATCATGATGGTCGCATCCGTGTTTGGCGACATCGTGGTGAACACATATTGGAAGCCGGTATTCGTCATCGCCATACTGGCGTATCACCCGGTGTGATGGTATGGGGTGCCATTGGTTACACGTCTCGGTCACCTCTTGTTCGCATTGACAGCACTTTGAACAGTGGACGTTACATTTCAGATGTGTTACGACCCTGGCTCTGCCCTTCATTCGATCCCTGCGAAACCCTACATTTCAGCAAGATAATGCACGACCGCATGTTGCAGGTCCTGTACGGGCCTTTCTGGATACAGAAAATGTTCGACTGTTGCCCTGGCCAGCACATTCTCCAGATCTCTCACCAATTGAAAACGTCTGGTCAATGGTGGCCGAGCAACTGGCTCGTCACAATACGCAAGTCACTATTGCTGATAAACTGTGGTATAGTGTTGAAGCTGCATGGGCAGCTGTACCTGTACACGCCATCCAAGCTCTGTTTGACTCAATGCCCTGGCGTATCAAGGCCGTTATTACGGCCAGAGGTGGTTGTTCTGGGTACTGATTTCTCAGGATCTATGCACCCAAATTGCGTGAAAATGTAATCACATGTATGCTCTAGTATAATATATTTGTCCAATGAATACCTGTTAATCATCTGCATTTCTTCTCGATGTAGCAATTTTAATGGCCAGTTGCGTACATCCACAGTAAACCTAATGTGGTCGTGAATGACATTTAGGTGTTCTATGAACCCCTCAGCTCTTCATGTCCGTGAGGCCTGTTGATAAAAGTGATGACGACGTAAAGATAAAAGCAAACTGACTTACCTGGAAATGTGTCGAAAGTGATGTGTTCAAATTTCTCCATAAAAAGGTTGGCTATGGATGCAGCAAACGGACTTTCTATCGCCACGACGTCCATCTGGTCGAAACACTGGTCACCAGACAGGAAATGCTGTCAACGTCTGCTTAAAGGATCCCACAGTTGTACCATCATGTAACTGGAAGAGGTGATCTATGCAGTCTTCGGCACTAACATGTGTAATGGCTACGGCACGGCGACACGGCAGTCACCGCTTGACAATGGCCAAGGAGAACTCGGTCGAAAGGCTGGACGCCCGCGAAAATTTTATCAATAATATCGCCTTGAGACCATGCGTTCATACATGCAGATGGATGTTTATTTCAGTCATTCAATTTAGTCATTTTTCACTTGTCTCTGAAACGTATTGTTTATTGCGGCTGCAGTTTCGAAACATAGTCATTGTCAAGCATTGTGCTGTGTTGAAACCCACTCTACAACGTTAAATTGTGACATGCTGTAATATAGTTTCCATCAGTCTGAAGCCAAATACACGTACTGTGGCTTCACGTGCCGTTTTATCACATGACATGTAACTAACACAATTATTGCACCACGCGTTCCCCTTTCTTTTATATATTTATGATGAATATGTTGCGGATACTCCCAATATCACAACTGGCCTCGTCGTAGAGCTGCATGCATACGTTCCTGGTTTCACGAACCCTCTAATACCCTATCGACCTGCCCACGAAATCATAAAAGTAATCGGAAACTCTTTGGAGCAGCCGGTGAAACGTAGCAATTTACATTCATGCTCTTTGGGATCTAATCATCAGGCCTACAATGTCCATTGTACTGTCTGAAAGTATATCTTTATTCAACGGGCAGTCTGGATCTCACTAGGGGACCAACGGCAATCGAATTTTTGTAGGTTTTTATATTTACGTGACATAACGTTCAGAATTCAAATATACCTCTCCCAAAGCAGTGCGATGCAACGCTCAAAAATACTCGAGATAACATAGTTTGAAGTTTCACGGCCATTTTTAATATGGTAAATTTATGCGGTGTTGGTTTTGGCAAGCAGTGTAGCTATGGGATAGAATGTGTGGTGTCACCGCCAGACACCACACTTGCTAGGTGGTAGCCTTTAAATCGGCCGCGGTCCGCTAGTATACGTCGGACCCGCGTGTCGCCACTATCAGTGATTGCAGACCGAGCGCCGCCACGCGGCAGGTCTAGAGAGACTTCCTAGCACTCGCCCCAGTTGTACAGCCGACTTTGCTAGCGATGGTTCACTGACAAATTACGCTCTCATTTGCCGAGACGATAATTAGCATAGCCTTCGGCTACGTCATTTGCTACGACCTAGCAAGGCGCCATTATCAGTTGCTATCGATCTTGTGATGCATGTACCGTCACGAGCGATGTTCACCAATTATGGATTAAAGTTAAGTATTCCAGAAACTACGTACCTTTTTTGCTAGTCTAAAGACATTGTCCTGTTCCAGACCTCACGCCAGCCGGCGTGAGCTTAACGCGTGCTTTTCGGCTACCGGTCATAGTGGATTGGCTGTCTGGCCAGTCCACAACAGAATGCTCGCTACAGTGTAGGCGAGCCCCATCTTTCCACCATTAGAAATAACATACTTCATTCATGTCACTCCATTACATTTCTCACACGACAGCCTTGACCGTACTTAGAAAAATTCAATTGGATAGTTATTCAAGGTAAGTAGGTGCGGCTCTCATCCATTCTGCCACGTAAATAACATTCTTAAAGAAAAGGGATAAAAGAGCTTTCCCACACTTTGTATATAAAAGTCATTAACAGGATTCCTAAACATAAGAGGTAACCTCCTATTCCAAAAAGAACCCGGAAATGTGTGTATCAGTTTATAAATAAAATTTTCACTTGATTTTCTTAAATTTATAAAAGATAATATTTTTCGTTCGTTTAATGTTTTTCTTACACTAACTAGCAATACTCCAGTACCCAAGTATCCCACTAGTTTCATAAAAAAATAGAATATTTTTCTGTCTTTTCCTTACAGCAGACGACTCCAGGAGGTATTTATTGCTCAAAGTTTTTCAGGCATTTCTTTTTCGTACGTTAGGAGCGTCTGTCTGACTTCTGTAGTAGTGTGGGGTGGAAATTACTTCTTGCAGGAGGCAAAGGGTACTTGTCAGATCATTCCGTTGCGCAACTTGCCAACATAACACCCGCACACTGACAGTATTACCGGTGTATGATTTGGAGCACGAACTTACCTCTCGATTATGTCCCATAAATGTTCGATGGGATTCATGTGGGGAGACCTGGGTGGCCATACTATTCGCTAGAATTGTCCAGAACGTTCTACAAACCCATCACGAACTGTTGTGGCCTGTTGACATTGCACATGGTCATCCACAAAAATTTCATCGCAAATGGCTGCAAGTCATCTCGAAGTAGCCGAACATAGCCATTTACAGTCAATGATCTGTTCAGTCGGACCAGAGGACTCAGTGCATTCCACGTTAACACAGCCCACACCATTACCGAGCCACTAGCAGCTTGCTCAGTGCCCTGTTGACAATCTGAGTCCTTGGCTTTGTGGGGTCTGCGCCAAACTCTAACCTAACCATTAGCTCTTGCCAACTGATTTCGGGACTCACCTACCAGGCCACAGTTTTCCAGTCGTCTAGGGTGAGACCGATACGGTCAGGAGCGCATGAGGGGTGCTGCAGACGATATCGTGCAAAGGTACTCGAGTCGGTCTTCTGCTGCCATAGCCGATTAATGCCAAATTTCGGCGCACTGACCGAATGAATATCTTCTTAATTCCTATCGTGTGGTCATAATCACGTCGGACACCTTTTCACATGCACCAACTGAGTAAATATGACAGCTCCGTCTAATTACTGCTCTTTAACACATTATGCACGGGATACCACCAACCTACGCTCCTAGCATTTGTAGACTTAGAGAAAGCTTTTGACAATGTTGACTGGAATACTCTCTTTCACATTCTGAAGCTGGTAGGGGTAAAATACATGGAGCGAAAGGCTATTTACAAGTTGTACAGAAGCCAGATGGCAGTTATAAGAGTCGAGGGGAATGAAACGGAAGTAGTGGTTGGGAAGGGAGTGAGACAGGGTTGTAGCCTATCCCCAATGTTATTCAATCTGTATATTGAGCAAGCAGTAAAGGAAACAAAAGAAAAATTCGGAGTAGGAATTAAAATCCATGGAGAAGAAATAAAAACTTTGAGGTTCACTGATGACATTGTAATTCTGTCAGATACAGCAAAGGAACTGGAAAAGCAGCTGAACGGAATGGAGAGTGTCTTGAAAGGAGGATATAAGATGAACATCAACAGAAGCAAAACGAGGATAATGGAATGTAGTCGAATTAAATCGGGTGATGCTGCGGGAATTAGTTTAGCAAATGAGACGCTTAAAGTAGTAAATGAGTATTGCTATTTGGGGAGCAAAATAATTGATGATGGTCGAAGTATATATAAAATGTAGATTGGCAATGCCAAGGAAAGCGTTTCTGAAGAAGAGAAATTTGTTAACATCGAGAATAGATTTAAGTGCCAGGAAGTCGTTTCTGGAAGTATTTGTACGGAGCGTAGCCATGTATGGAAGTGAAATGTGGACGATAAATAGTTTGGACAAGAAGAGAATAGAAGCTTTCGAAATGTGGTGCTACAGAAGAATGCTGAGGATTAGATGGGTAGAGCACATAACTAATGAGGAGGTATTGAACAGAATTGGAGAGAAGAGTAATTTGTGGCACAACTTGACTAGAAGAAGGGATCGTTGGTATGGCATATTCTGAGGCATCAAGGGATGGCCAATTTAGTATTGGAGGGCAGTGTGGAGGGTAAAAAATCGTAGAGGGAGGCCAAGAGATGAATACACTAAACGGATTCAGAAGGATGTAGGTTGCAGTAGGTACTGGGAGATGAAATAGCTTGCACAGGATAGAGTAGCATGGAGAGCTGCATCAAACCAGTCTCTCGACTGAAGACCACAACAACAACAAAAACCACCGCTTCCTGTATTTGTGAATATCGCTTTTGTCATCTCAGCGTACTTTTGTCATGTACTATAATATCTTTTCAAGATACCGTCCTTTCCACTCAGTTGGTCTTCCGCGTCCTTTGCCGTTTCGGGCAAAATTATATTATCACCACACCTTAAAATTTTTTATCTTCTCCACAGAATTTAGTTCTCGCTCCTAATTTCTTTTTGGTTTCCTTCACAGCTAGCTCAGCGTACAGATTGACGAACTTCGGAGACAGCCTACAACCGTGCCATACTCCTTTGTCGACTATCGCTTCCCTTTCGTGTCCTTCGACTTTTATAACTGAAGTCTAATTCCAGTATAAGTCGCAGAAAACCGTAGCTAGCTGTACAGGGAGGTCGGAAATTCCCGTTACAGACTTCTAGGACTTGTAGAGGGTAGTGAGTACAGCGTATTTTGAATAGGAACCCATGTCCGGAAACGTCATCCAACGAGACTACAGAGCGTCAAAGTTATAGTCGCGCCCGTCTGTAAATATACGTATACATGGGGTGATTGCGTGATGATGTTACAGACTTGCTAGGATGATGGAGAACGATAAATGTATTAGTTTGAAGTAAGGATCCCTGCACCGGAAACGAACGAGTCTAAAGTTATAAACGAAAACCGTTCTGATACTTCTGACAGTTGAATGTATGTACTGGTTCTTGTGCTGCGAAGAGTGTAGGGTTGGTAATTTTCAGTGCTGGTAGTGTGGACAAAAACGAGAAAAAATGTCCAATAAACGTGGGCTCTAAAGTGCGTACCTTAACAGCTACGAACACTTGCTGAGTAGAGGAGATGTGTTTCACATTAGCGAAGATGAACGAATGGTCATAGCTCCTCAGGTATGCAATTTAGAGCCCACGTTTATTGGACATTTTTTCTTGTTTTTGTCCACACTACCACCACTGAAAGTTACCAGCCCTACACTCTACGCAAGACAATAACCGGTACATGTATTCAACTGTCAGATATATCAGAACGGTTTTCCTTTATAACTTTCGACTCGTTCGTTTCCGGTACAGAGATCCTCACTTCACATTAATACATTTATCGTTCTCCAACATCCTAGAAAGTCTGTGACATCATCACGGAATCACCCCGTGTATACCTACATTTACAGACGCCCGCACCTATAACTTTGACGCCCTGTAGTCTCGTTGGATGACGTTTCCGGACATGGGTTCCTATTCAAAATACGATGTACTTCCTCCCCTCGACAAGTCCTAGAAGTCTGTAACGGGAATTTCCGACCACCCTGTATTTCATTCCTGCTACCTACAGAATTTCACAAAGAGTGGTCTAGCCGACATCTCTTTAAACTTAGAAATGCCATAATCGTAGGTTTCCTTCCCTTAAGACTGACGTAGCGTTAGAATAATTTCGTATGTACGTTCCTTCGGAACCAAACTTATCTTCCCCGAGGTCAGCTTCCACCAGTTTGCCCTTTCTTCTCCAAACAATTCGTGTCAGTATTTTGCAACCATGACTTTCCATTCACACCTGTGAGCACCTGCATTTTGTAGAACTGGAAATATTGGGTTGGTGTATAAGTTCGTAGCGTTTTTGTTTTGTATCTTGGTGTTCCGGTTGCTATGGGCTTATTTGTTGATTGTGATTTTTTATTTCTAGTTCACCGTTGCTATTTGATATTACATATTGTCATTTTGTCATTTGGATCTAGTGAGTGGAGCTGTGAACGCTGGAAAATGGAATGCCGAGTGAGAAATCGGAACACTTGCGACTTTCTTTTGTTTGGATTCAGTTAGAGGGGTGACGGCAGCCGAGGCAGCCAGATAGATTTGCGCTGTTTATGGGGTATTGCCATTGGACAGTGATTGGCAAGAAAACAGTTTTCAACAGTTGCCTCGTTCTAAGGACTATTGTTTTGATATTAGCGACTCTTCGTGTCCAGGAAGACCTTCGGCGTTTGATGAAGATCGCTTAAACGCATTAACCCACAGTGATCTACGTCACTGTACTCGAGAACTGAAAAATATGACTAACTGTTGTCATTCCAACATACGAGGATCACTCCAAAAGAAATGCACACTATTTTTTTAAATACATCTTTTATTCTACATGTTTGAAAGTTTTACAGTGTGTAGATACACCCTTTAGGAACAATATTTTTATTTCTCCACATAATTTCCAGCCCTCTCAACTGCCTCACGCCATCTTGGAACCAGCGCCTGTATACCCGCACGGCAAAATTCTGGACCAACCTGTTGCAGCCACTGTTTGGCAGCGTGCACAAGGGAGTCATCATCTTCAAACCTTGTTCCAGGAAGAGAGTCTTTGAGTTTCCGAAAGAGATGATAGTCACATGGAGCCAGGTCAGGACTGTAAGGCGGGTGTTTTAGTGTTGTCCGTCCGAGTTTTGTGATCGCTTCCATGATTTTTCGACTGACATGTGGCCGTGCATTGTCGTGCAACAGCAAAACATCCTGCTTTTGCTGATGTGGTCGAACACGACTCATTCGAGCTTGAAGTTTCTTCAGTGTTGTCACATATGCATCAGAATTTATGGTGGTTCCACTTGGCATGATGTCCACAAGCAAGAGTCCTTCGGAATCGAAAAACACCGTAGCCATAACTTTTCCAGCAGAAGGTGTGGTTTTGAATTTTTTTTCTTGGGTGAATTTGCATGATCCCACTCCATTGACTGCCTCTTCGTCTCTGGTGCAAAATGATGGAGCCATGTTTCATCACCTGTCACAATTCTTCCAAGAAATTCATCACCACATTTCTCGTACTGTTCCAAATATCGCTGCATACCGATTTTCTTGTTTCTTTGTGAGCCACTGTCAACATTCTGGAAACTCACCTGGCACAAACCTTTTTTAACGTCAACAAAAAAATGGTTCAAATGGCTCTGAGCACTATGGGACTTAACATCTATGGTCATCAGTCCCCTAGAACTTAGAACTACTTAAACCTAACTAACCTAAGGACATCACACAACACCCAGCCATCACGAGGCAGAGAAAATCCCTGACCATCCCGGGAACCGAACCCGGGAACCCGGGCGTGGGAAGCGAGAACGCTACCGCACGACCACGACATGCGGGCTTAACGCCAACACTTTCAGTATTCTGCAAACACTTCCTTCCCCTATCCCAAGGTAGCGTCACAATTCGTTCACTGTGATGCGTCTGTCAGCAGTCACCAATTCGTTAGCTCTCTGTACATTGTCTGGAGTGTGCGCAGTACGAGGCCTGCCGCTGCGAGGACAATCCTCAATGTTGCCGTGCCCGCTCTCATCACGTAACCTGCTTGCCCACCGACTAACTGTACTGCGATCGACAGCAGCATCTTCATACACCTTTTTTCAACCTCTTGTGGATTTTTCCCACTGTCTCGTTTTGACAGCACAGGAATTCTATGACAGCACGTTGCTTCTGACGAACGTCAAGTGTCGCAGCCATCTTGAAGACATGCTGTGACGGCGCCACTCACGGAAACAGGTTGAACTAAGTTTGAAAACAAGCGGGAAGGATGTATTTACACACTGTAAAACTTTCACACACTCAGAATGAAAACTGTATTTTTAAAAAAATAGTGTGCATATCTTTTGGAGTGACCCTCGTAGTACGACATTTGGATGCAGTGGGCAAGGTTCAAATATTGGGTGTGTGAATACCGCATATCCATACGTGCATCTCTGCTTGTTCGTCATCAGTTGGCTTGTGAACAATACCCATCATTCCTATCCCGTATCGTTACTGATGACGAGAAATGATGACTTTGTGCTAACATAAGGAATGCTTGAGCCCAAACAAAGCAGTAACTCACCGTACATTGACCTGCGCGTTCCACAGAGGATAATGTTACACAACTGGCGTAACAGCGACGGAGTGGCGTACTACGAATTGCTGCCCCGCAGTGTAACCATTACTGCTGAAATTTATTGTCAACAACTGAGTCCTCTTGTAGGCGCGGTCCAAGAACAACGACCGGGGCCGCGTGGGATTAGCCGAGTGGTCTAAGGCGCTGCAGTCATGGACTGGGCGGCTGGTCGCGGCGGAGGTTCGAGTCCTCCCTCGGGCATGGGTGTGTGTGTTTGTCCTTAGAATAATTTAGGTTAAATAGCGTGTAAGCTTAGGGACTGATGACCTTAGCAGTTAAGTCCCATAAGATTTCACACACATTTGAACATTTCGCAACGACCGGGAATACTGCGTGAAGTGACGCTACTCCACGATAACGCTCACCCGCATTCTGCTAGACTGACGAAAAATACTGCACAAGGGTTGGGTTGAAAATCATTCCGCACCATCCTTATTCCCCTGAACTTGCACCCTCAGATTTTCACCTTACCCACTCTCTATCGAACAGCCTTCGAGGAACTTCCTTTACGGATGAAAATGCGCTCCTAGTATGTCTCGATGAGTTACACTACTGGCCATCAAAATTGCTACACCGCGAAGATGACGTGCTACAGACGCGAAATTTAACCGACAGGAAGAACATGCTGTGATATGAAAATGATTAGCTTTTCAGAGCATTCACACAAGGTTGGCGCCGGTGGCGACACCTACAACGTGCTGACATGAGGAAAGTTTCCAACCGATTTCTCATACACAAACAGCAGTTGACCGGCGTTGCCTGGTGAAACGTTGTTCTAGGCGCTACAGTCTGGAACCGGGCTACCGCTACGGTCGCAGGTTCGAATCCTGCCTCGGTCGTGGATGTGTGTGATGTCCTTAGGTTTTTTGGGTTTAATTAGTTCTAAGTTCTAGGCGACTGATGACCACAGAAGTTAAGGCGCATAGTGCTCAGAGCCATTTGAACCATTTTCTTGAAACGTTGTTGTGAAGCATCGTGTAAGGAGGAGAAATGCGTACCATCACGTTTCCGACTTTGATAAAGGTCGGATTGTAGCCTATCACGATTGCGGTTTATCGTATCGCGACATTTCTGCTCGCGTTGGTCGAGATCCATTGACTGTTAGCAGAATATGGAATCGGTGGGTTCAGGAGGGTAATACGGAAGGCCGAGCTGGATCCCAGCGGCCTCGTATCACTAGCAGTCGAGATGACAGGCATCTTATCCGCCTGGCTATAGCGCATCGTGCAGCCACGTTTTGACCCATGAGTCAACAGATGGGGACGTTTTCAAGACAACAACCATCTGCACGAACAGTTCGACGACGTTTGCAGCAGCATGGACTATCACCTCGGAGACCATGGCGGCCGTTACCCTTGACGCTGCATCACAGGCAGGAGCGCCAGCGATGGTGTACTCAACGACGAACCTGGGTGCACGAATGGCAAAACGACATTTTTTCGGATGAATCCAGTTTCTGTTTACAGCATCATGATGGTCGCATCCGTGTTGGCAACATCGCGGTGAACGCACGTTGGAAGCGTGTATTCGTCATCGCTATACTGACGTATCACCTGGGGTGATGGTATGGGGTGCCATTACACGTCTCGGTCACCTCTTGTTCGTATTGACGGCACTTTGAACAGTGGACGTTACATTTCAGATGTGTTACGACCCGTAGCTCTACCCTCCATTCGATCCTTGCGAAACCCTACATTTTAGCAGGATAATGCACGACAGCATGTTGCAGTCCTGTACGGGCCTTTCTGGATACAGAAAATGTTCGACTGTTGCCCTGGCCAGCACTTTCTCCACATCTCTCACCAATTGAAAACGTCTGATCAATGGTGGCCGAGCAACTGGCTCGTTACAATAAGTCAGTCACTAGTTTTGATGAACTGTGGTATCGTGTTGAAGCTGCATGGGCAGCTGTACGTGTACACGCCATCCAAGCTCTGTTTGATTCAATGGCCAGGCATATCAAGGCCGTTATTACGGCTAGAGGTGGTTGTTCTGGGTACTGATTTCTCAGGATCTATGCACCCAAATTGCTTGAAAATGTAATCACATGTCAGTTCTAGTGTAATATATTTGTCCAATGAATACCCGTTTATCATCTGCATTTCTTCTTCGTGTAGCAATTTTAATGGCCAGTAGTGTATTTGGTTTCTACAGTCTCAGAATCTGTAAGTTACACCAGCGTTGGCAGACTGTTGTAAATAATTAAGCAGGATATATTATTGATGACTAAAGTCTCTATTATGTGTATCTGTTGTGCTTATGAAGATACTACGAACTTACGCATCAACCCAATATTAACAGCAGGTATACGATATCATCACTACATGGATAAAAGAAGTTTATTCACAGCCCTTACCAATGATAGATCAATAGTAGTGAACTAAGGGTACAAGGTGAGCATAATTTTCGCTCTACGAGATAAATGCTAAACACAGAGTCGCTTCCGAAGTCACCTAACAAAGTGGTGATTACCCGTTAAATGTTCTGAAATGAACTGAATATAGAAGTGTAGATTTATTAAGTGACGTGTTGCCTCTGCTGTATTATAGGGCGTCGGAATGCAGTATTTTCTGTTATTTATTAGAAACTACATCAGTTGGCTGACTCTCAACGGTTTCAAAACAACATTCTTTAATTGATGAACGCAATTTAAATTCTTTACATTCATATCACGAATTTCGACTCATCTTCAGACGATTACGGAACAGAGAGAATAATAAATAACGTCTTATGGGAACAGAGAGGAATGCCGGAGGGTCTAGAAATAAGAAAGGGCCAAACACAATCGGACGTTAAACCTGGAGACTTCAGTCTGTCCGTTCAATTGATTTATAGGCCTGACACAATCTTCTAATTTCTGATGGTAACATATTCACGTTTGGTGTTATTTTCTTTTATGATGTCTCAGTTTTAACATTTAGTACTATTCCTACCTTATCGTTTCTTATTTTATCCAACACAGATGGTGCTATTGCTTTTGCTGAAACGTGTCTGCTTCTGAATATTGTTTAGGTCCCTCACTGACATAATCTACGTTGAACTTACATGTATCATAAATGGTTCTTGTACTGTTTTTTAAAGTTTGTTTCCGGCCGGTGTGGCCGAGCGGTTCCAGGCGCTTCAGTCTGGAACCGCGCGACCGCTACGGTCGCAGGTTCGAATCCTGCCTCGGGTATGGATGTGTGTGATGTCTTTAGGTTAGTTAGGTTTAGGTAGTTCTAAGTGCTAGATGGCTGATGACCTCAGATGTTAAGTACCATAGTGTTCAGAGCCATTTGGACCATTTAAAGTTTGTTGTTCGAGGATCAACTATGGTTTCGTATCTGTTTAGCGCAAATTAATAAAACCGACAAACTTCAGGGACGGATTACTGACTGGAAACTGTGGAACATAGGTCCTGTGGAGATGTATCTGGAAATGTTTCGTTGCCACTGCAGATGGCGCTGACGAATGGAAGTTCCTCTGACCACGTACCGTGTCTTCCTTGTGGATTACACGGTGTGAGATTGTCGCAGCGTACTGTAAGCAGCAGAATGGTCAGGTATGCATGTCCGGCACGGGCCTAGATGGTGTTTATGTACGGCTGCGTAGATGGAAAGGGTCGAGAGGTAGCACGGCTATGCAAAAACAAGTACCATCAGAGACACAAATTACATAACACAACGTTTCAAGCCATTTCTTCATGCATGATACACATAACCGTGCTTTGCCTTACACCTTGTTGGCGGACCACTTAGTGGAGCTTGTTCATCTCCACATCCTGTAGAACCCGGTCCTCCAAATCTGGTGTACGCACAATCTGCACCACCCTCCACGTTCGTCTGTCTGAAAGGACCCATGATCACACAAACATCCATAAAGAGCTTAAAGTGTTGTGTGATGTGGTTGGTGTATGTGAGGGTACTTGTTTGGGTATAGCCGCGCTTCTTATCGACTGTTTCCATCTGCTTAGCCGTACCCAAACACCATCTCAGTTTGTTTCTGACACGAATATTGCACCATTCTGCTTCTTACAGTACGCTGCGTCAATCACACAGCCTGCATCTCTCAAGGAACACACGGCACGTGGTCAGAGGAACTTTCGTTCGTGATCACCATCCACCGTGGCAACGATGCATTTCCGGACAGGTATCCATAAGACATTTTTTCCTCCGTTTCCAGTGAGGAATCTGTCCCTCCAAATTTTCGATTTTCTTAATGTTCACCCTATATACACTACTGGCCATTAAAATTGCTACACCAAGAACAAATGCAGATGATAAACGGGTACTCATTGGAAAAATATATTATACTAGAACTGACATGTGATTACATTTTCACGCAATTTGGGTCCATAGATCCTGAGAAATCAGTACCCAGAACGACCACCTCTGGCCGTAATAACGGTCTTGATACGTCTGGGCATTGAGTCAAACAGAGCTTGGATGGCGTGTACAGTTACAGCTGCCCATGCAGCTTCAACACGATACCATAGTTCATCAAGAGTAGTGACTGGCGTATTGTGACGAGCCAGTTGCTCGACCACCATTGACCAGACGTTTTCAATTGGTGAGAAATCTGGAGAATATGCCGGCCAGGGCAGCAGTCAAACATTTGCTGTATCCAGAAAGCCCGTACAGGACCTGCAACATGCGGTCGTGCATTATCTTGCTGAAATGTAGGGTTTCGCAGAAATCGAATGAAGGGTAGAGCCAGGGATCGTAACACATCTGAAATGTAACGTCCACTGTTCAAAGTGCCGTCAGTGCGAACAAGAGGTGACCGAGACGTGTAACCAATGGCACCCCATACTATCACGCCGGGTGATACGCCAGTATGGCGATGACGAATACACGCTTCCAATGTGCGTTCACCGCGATGTCGCCAAACACGGATGCGACCATCACGATGCTGTAAACAGAACCTGGATTCATTCGAAAAAATGAAGTTTTGCCATTCGTGCACCCAGGTTCATCGTTAAGTACACCATCGCAGGCGCTCCTTTCTGTGATGCAGCGTCAAGGGTAACCGCAGCCATGCTCTCCGAGCTGAGAGTCCATGCTGCTGCAAACGTCGTCGAACTGTTCGTACAGATGGTTATTGTCTTGCAAACATCGCCATCTGTTGACTCAGAGATCGAGACGTGGCTGCACGATCCTTTACAGCCATGCGGATAAGATGCCTGTCAGCTCGACTGCTAGTGATACGAAGCCGTTGGGATCCAGCTCGGCGTTCCGTATTATCCTCCTGAACCCACCTATTCCATATTCTGATAACAGTCATTGGATCTCGACCAACGCGAGTAGCAATGTCGCGATACGATAAAACGCAATCCGACCTTTATCAAAGTCGGAAACGTGATGCTACGCATTCCTCCACCTTACACAAGGCATCACAACAACGATTCACCAGGCAACGCCGGTCAACTGCTGTTTGTGTATGAGAAATCGGTTGGAAACTTTCCCCATGTCAGCACGTTGTAGGTGTCGCCAACGGCGCCAACCTTGTGTGAATGCTCTTAAAAGCTAATCGTTTGCATATCACAGCATCTACTTCCTGTCGGTTAAATTTCGCGTCTGTAGCACGTCATCTTCGTGGCGTAGCAATTTTAATGGCAGTAGTGTATATGCGACTTTCCATGCTTAGAACTGCATCAGTGGAACTGATCTATAGTGACCTGCTACCACCGAATAGAAGAAAATCTAGATCGATATAGTTCCAACCAAAGGAAAACACAGTTCTGATGCCCTGGAAATGATCCTTTTTTACTATGGTTACCAAAACAAGCATCGTATGATTAGTGTAGTCTGTACCATGTTCGTGCCGAATAAGAGACATTACACGATACACGAACTGTTTCTGTTTACTACTGACATATTTATGTTGTGCGACATTGTACATTGTACTTGATCTATTTACATCTTCCAAACGGTAAAAGCAGTACGAATCAGATACACGCTACCGTATCTTTTGGATTCGTCCAAACTAATTTTGTAAGAGAAAAGAGGGAAGAGAAAAATATGGGTCTGAGCACTATTGGACTTAACTGCTGAGGTCATCAGTCCCCTAGAACTTAGAACTACTTAAACCTAACTAACCTAAGGACATCATACACTTCCATGCCCGAGGCAGGATTGGAACCTGCGACCGTAGCGGTCGCTCGCTTTTAGACTGTAGCGCCTAGAACCGATCGGCCACTTCGGCCGGCGAGGGAAGAGAATTCGGTGTTTAACTTACAGGACGAAACATCTTGTTTATCAGCTGCCAACCACATGGGATAAATGTTTTGAGGGGACTAAGCTAAAGTACAAAAAATTTGGCTATCCAAAAACGGGCCATCAGGAGCGCATGAAACGTTAATTCAGGTATTCCTTCAGGTTTCAAGTGAACAACCTGCATTTCATCCAGTTGCATCGGTGTTCACTTACTCGTTTATGAGAATTGTGGCTGACAATATGAGCACCATCCATTTTATGGATGCGAGACATATTGTACCACAAATCCTCACCCTGTATGATTCATATACTTTTTTTTATTTTCTGTAACAATAAGATCGTCAAGATGCCAAATTTTTATGTATAATGTTTCATGTTGAAAAACTTTTTTACTTTGAAGAAACTGATCGCGAATGTTGCCTCTACCTTCTACAGGTTCTATAGCTCGACCTTTGTATTGTGTAATTAATGTCTAAGAGTCTAAACAGACAGATGGGGCAAGCAGGTACTTCAGGGGAACCGTAGAAGCCGCGTTAAGCAGAGAGCATGTAAAAAAAGAAAGAAAGAAAAAGAAGTCGGACAGCAAAGCTTAAACTGAGCCGTCTTATACAGCGTGGCCATGCCACTCACAGCTTTCATTATGGTACTGATATTAAATGTTTCAGCACATTAGTTGCATAGATTTGCATTACAAGTAAGAATGTTGCCACTATGAAAATTCGTCGGGGAAAGATTACGGCTTTCTGCTGGACATAACCGCTGCCAATGGTTATCATTGCCACTAATTTTGTAAACGGATAGGACCAGTGAGTCGTAGTTTGCGTCAATACACCAATTAAGGGAGTTGTGCAAATTAGTTCTTACCCTGAGTTATATTACCAGTGTGAAGTTCCATAACTGATCTTTGTCCAGTTTAGAATCAGTTTAATGCCTCTGATACACTGAAGCTATTTTACTCACAGTGATAATTGATTTTGTGCACTTTAGTTAATTTGCTGATTGAATTAGTACACCACTACCAAACTGATACTGTTATACACTGCTATAGTGTGTTAAGTATATCTGAATGTGTGTTTATATCGGTGTTCTCGTAAGGAGTTTCTTCTTTACCTAAACTTGGCATTATTACTACCGAAAGGAAACAATTATTGCTCTGTGCGTTTCCCATAAAAAATGTCGTAGGCTAACTGCAAACGGTACTGTGAGGTGATATGGAACTGATTTGGACGTTCAGTTTAATAATGTTGCAGTTGCAAAACTACCCACTTCTTCTAAATTGATGAAAGAATATTTCGTTCGTTTTCAGTTACGGGTAGAGATATCGATACAGCTACTACGTATCGAGTCTTACTGCTACTCGTCTCTTCTGGACCGAGCGTCAAAAGGTAGCGCGGGGTGCCCCATCAGCTAGAGAGTTGAGTGACTTTGTGGCTCCAGCAAAAAAGGGATTCAAGCAGGCAACCTGCGAAATGAGGTCATAGCTTGAAAAATCGTCAGTCTATGCGTGAAAATGTTGGCACGAATTAGTATCGTGATATATTTATTCAAGTAATGTAGTGCTGTCCAGGTCAGTATACGCAGGGTACCCCAGGAGGAATACTGAACACTCAGCGTTATTACAGGAACGATCACTGAAAGCAAAAAAGTCTAGTAAACATGGGTTTAAGGGCTATGGGCACTACTTCATCCTCGATACTGTGAAACAAATCTCTTCTGCTCCAAGCTCTTTGATTTCCTTAGTTGGGGACGATGTAGTATGGAGCAAAACAAGAAAAAATTGTCTAGCGAACATGGACCCTAAAATGCATACCTACGAGTTAGGAGCACTTGCTCAGTAGAAGCGATGTTTCGCAGTGGCGAAGATGAACAAATGTTCATAGGCCTTTACGTATTCACTTAACAGCCATTTTTTTTCTTGTTTTGGGCCATGCTAGCACCTCACAAAATATGGAAAGCAAAGAGCTTGCAGCAGGAGAGATCTGTTTCAAAGTATCGAAGATAAAGACGCGCTCATAGCTCTTAAGGAGTGCATTTTAGACCCCGTGTTTATTGGACCTTTTCAGTTCAATTCCTGTCATATCCTTGAATACTAACCAGTCCTCCTGCGTCACGCTGCATATACTAACGGTGAACGAACTAGAGTTTGAAAAACAGTGGTTAACTCGCATGACAAGGTGAATAGTGTGTGTGTTCATGTAGCTTAGTGAGTTTTTACATCTACTTGTGTAGCATTTTTATGGAAGAATAGATTAAACTGAGTGTTATTTATAGACTCTCGGTTTGGGAGGACACGTGTCACTTACGAACGCGGTCAGGAACATTGTTATAGTGATACGTGTACATTGGCCGTAAGTTTGTCAGATAACGCCGTCTACATGTAATTCGATGTCAAAAGAAAGCAAACTATAGGTCAGGCAAAAGAGCTGTAAAACAGAATCATCGAAACGACCTGATATCTTTGAAGTTTTTATCTAGTAATCCTGTCCCGCTGTTTTGTAAGTGTAAGTTACTTACGTCAGATTTATAGAATTCTTTGGCGACAGTAAATCGGAATAAAGTTAACTACATAAGATTTACTATTAATAAGTGTCCCTGTTTTGGACTGGCGACCGATAATTGCTCACTTAATTTTAGTAAAAGAACATTGCAGAGTTTGTGTGTTTCTTACACTTGACGGTTGTTCTCGAGCCTTTTCTTGACTATAGCACTGATTAAGCCATACAAATCACAGTTAAATATCATCATATTCAGGTCAAATAGAACGGGTAGGGCTATAGCGTGAACGAACGATCTTTACGTTGCACTAAATGGCTCTGAGCGCTATGGGACTTAACATCTGAGGCCATCAGTCCCCTAGAACTTAGAACTAGTTAAACCCAACTAACCTAAGGACATCACGCTCATCCATGCCCGAGGCAGGATTCGAACCTGCGACCGTAGCAGCCGCGCGCGGTTCCAGACTGAAGCGCCCAGAACCGCTCGGCCACACTGGCTGGCTTTAGGTTGCACTTGCGGTTTTAAATCACCATCAACATAATCATCATTATCAGCCATTTGACACACAATGCCGGATAAAGACCCCCTCAAGGCTATCCAGTACATTACTGTCTTCAGCTGTACGAATACATGACGTTCCGAGATGTTTTTAATGCCATCTATCGACATTCCCTTGCTTTATCTCTCGGAACCCACCAAAGAAGTTCTCTGGTTCATCTACCATCCATCCGCCTGCTACACGTTCTTCTCACCTCCACTTCATTTTTATTATGGTGATAATAACGACTATTTTTGTTCTCCTAGCCCTCCTATTAGTTGGCGATATTCATCTCACCATAGATCGCTGTACAACCTTCAGTTTTAGAATGGTTGTTATGTTAACACTCTATCACAGCCATCGCTCAGTTTCCTTTGAAGACGTATCGGAAACCTGGTTTTCGAAACTCCTTTTGGTTCACCAAAATCACTCCAGGCCATTTTTATTCTTCTGTCATTATCTTCAGGTTCCCTAATTACAAATATTTATCACCTGGTTCCATGACTTCACTGTATAATTTGTACTGTTTTATTTTTCATATGTTGCCTAAATATTACTTCTATGTATATGTATTATAGCCTGAGGTTCCCCCCGGCGATTTTCTGTCTGCACCTGACGGCTAATGTCAGGGACTACTGTGAGTATTTTAATACGGTTTTTGGTAACAGACAGCTAATTCACGAGGAAGCTTTGTGTAATACATGTATCGTTATCTTTTCGATATTTAATTGGTTTTTAGAGCGACATCTGGTGGCAATGATGGGAGCTACGATATGATCAGTTGCAGAGTGTCGCTATCTGTCGGGGAAAACAGTAAACAGCTGCAGCAACTCGACAGATCAGCGAAGCCTGACCGCAATCTGTACATATATACACATCTTCCTCGTCTATAGGTATTATAAAAGTCCCCTGCCGAGCTCTTCTAGTCCCCTGTAGAGCTTTTCTGTATGTAAGTGAAAGTAAATTTCAGGATGACCGTAGGGACATTGATACGGTTTTCGTATGACACCATTAGAAGTGATTTTGCTCTTGGCGTCTCAGTTGGTTACACTACATGTATGCTCTTTGTTTTTAGTGGTATTACGTCATACAATGTTTCAACATTACATGTCTATGTATATTTTTACTGTGTTGTAGTTCTTACCAAATCGTCGGTTTGGCTTATCATGTAATACTGTAGTACCATGTGACATTGCAATAGCATTATATGCCTGTTGTTTTGCATAATAATGTTCTTATCTACATATATTTCCATATGTGGTTGTTTTTTCAATAAATAGTTTTTTTGTCATGTGGCATTTTAATATCATGTGACATAATAGTATTATGTTGCTACTGTGCTACATAAAATTGTACTGGGAAAAAAATTGTACAGAAAAGAAATCTATTACAACTGCGTTTTTTATTGTAATTTGAGAGCATATTTATGTCTTTGTGACTGTACAATAGTGTAAACATACTTTGTAACGTGTTCTTTGACCTACACTCGTCGACTTTGGCTTGTAGCTTCTTTGATCAATGTTAACCTATTGGATCTTGTTGTGCCTGAGCTATGGTGCTGTGCACTTACTGCTCTTACATGTTTTCAACCTTGTTTTCTGCTTGGTTAAGCCTGTTTTACAGCGTTAAGTATTAATTTCCTTTCGTTTACAAGTCAGAAATAGCATGTACGACATGTGAAGTTGTTCCAATAGATGCTTTTCGTAGGACACTTAATTTTTCCAACTCATAATTGTAATGAAAATGAAATTTGTTTTGAAATTCGCAGTCCTCACTTCGTTTCCGTTTTTTTTCTAACACCGTGAAGATGGTCCATGGTCGAAACCGATAGTGGTTGTAAACAGCTCAGTGTTATCATGCATTTCTCCAAATAGATCGATGCTGTGGACAGTTGCTTGAATTTTTTTTTTTTTCTTTTTGCCTGAGGTAGTCTGCGTTTCATATGTTCAAGGAGTGATTTGCTGCCTGGGTAGCACGATCCCTTAACTCTTGTCTGCTATTTGATCCTCAATCATGATGTTAAGTTTCTCAATGTTCTCATTTCTACTTCTCATTACTTTCGACTTTCTTCGATTTACTCTCAATCCATATTCTGTACTCATTATACTGTTCATTCCATTCAACAGATCCTGTAATTCTTTTTCATTTTCATCGAAGATGGCAATGCCCTCAGCGAATCTTATCATTAACATCATTCCAACTTTGAATTTTAATCCCACTCCTGAACTTTTCTTTTATTTCCATCAAGGCTTCTTCGATGTATAGACTGAACAGTGGCGGCGAAAGGCTACATCGCTGTCTTACACCCCTTTTAAGTCCGACCACCTCGTCCTTCTATTCTGTGTGTCCTCTTCGTTCTTGTAAATATTGCATATCACCCGTCTTTCCCTATACTTACCCCTACTTTCCTCAGATTTCGAACATCTTGTACCACTTCGCGTTGTCACATGCTTCTTCCGAGCCTTGATTTTTCTTCAGTCTTGCTTCCATTATCGACTGGTAAATGGGACGTACCCTCTTCCACGGGCTTCACAATTGTTTTCAGAGTGTATATGTAGATGTAGATGTGCTTTTTCAGATGTATACTAACGTCTCTGACTCCGTTGCCTATTTATACCTAAATATACGACACCTTTATTATTGATTACTTAAAATACTCATTCGGGAATTCGAACGGAAAGTTGAATGCAGTCTCAATTCTAATTACCTATCCAGCATGCAACACAGTTACGTCGCTTAGAGAATATAAACAGAGAATTTTGAATAAAGCTTAGTTGGAGTCCTGCTTGATCATCCACGAATACCTTGAGCTCCTGATTTATCCATTCACGAATTTCATAGGCAGACGAGAATGTGGATTTCTTATCAAATACATACTGAACGGTCGTAGTTCTTTTTTTCGATTCCACTGGACTTGCAGGATGTCTGCAAACAAAGTGTGCGGTAACTCTGTGATTATTAATGACTGTCATAAAAGCCCGTTGTCCCCCCTAAACAGATTTTCTAGCAAAATGCTGGAGTCACTTACTGTTAGAGGTGAACGTAATTGACACGCACGTAACACACGCAAACACACACACACACACACACACACACGCACACACACACACACACACACAGAGAGAGAGAGAGAGAGAGAGAGAGAGAGAGAGAGAGTCAGCCGGCCGGTGTGGCCGTGCGGTTAAAGGCGCTTCTGTCTGGAACCGCGTGACCGCTACGGTCGCAGGTTCGAATCCTGCCTCGGGCATGGATGTGTGTGATGTCCTTAGGTTAGTTAGGTTTAATTAGTTCTAAGTTCTAGGCGACTGATGACCTCAGAAGTTAAGTCGCATAGCGCTCAGAGCCATTTGCACCATCAGAGAGAGAGTCACACTATACAAGAAGGTAATTGAACTACACGCCACAGTTTTAAAGTAATAGATAAATGAAGATTAGTGGTGCTACCTATTACGCAGCTAAAATATAACAGTGACGCTATGACTCGTGATAGCAGGCGACTGTAGAAAATAATCCTGCATGACATTCAATGTCTGGCGCTTCAAAACTACTCGTTACACATTGTTTTCTGCTCTGTTTTAGCTGCAAACGTGAAATAACAAATGATACTGCAATGTTACTCAATCTGAATGCTATTGTCAAGTCGTCAGTCAAAAACTTCGATGTCTGTATATAGACGGTTTAAGTTACGTAATTTTTTACAGCAGGTGAATTATTTTTTGAAGGTTTGATTAAAAATAAGTTTCTCAACAGTGATAACATTATTTTTCTTTTTTACTAGCTTTGATTCTGTTTCTGCTTAAGCATTTGTAAAGTTCAGTTCAAAATGTTCAAATGTGTGTGAAATCTTATGGGATTTAATTGCTATGCTCATCAGTCTCTAAGCTTACACACTACTTAACCTAAATTACCCTAAGGACAAACACACACACCCATACCCGAGGGAGGACTCGAACCTCCGCCAGGACCAACCGCACAGTCCATTACTGCAGCGCCTGAGACCGCTCGGCTAATCCCGCGCGGCGTAAAGTTCAGTGTCATAAATGAACACTGACGTACAAAGTTCTCAAGGTTGCACCGTCTTTCTCTGTCACTGCCTAGCTTCACCAAAGATGTGAGGGGTGTCAGGAAGTCATACCCTGGCACAACGCAGCCTCGCTGGTTCTGTAGTAACATCTGCGACCGCCGCTACACCAAGACAACGGACTCCGTTTTGCAACCTGCACCACGCAAGTAACGAGCACCCCTTAGTGGCTCGCCATCACAGTTTTCGTTATCTTAAATATCTTTGTGACTAATGAGATTTTGGCATATTTATTATTTTATAAATGACATATAAGTACTGCCAGTCTTTCACGATGATTCCGTACTTATACTCTGTATCATACGTTTTTAGTCATAATTCTGTGACTATGTTGTAGACCATTCTTTGATTTAAATTCTGAGGAAGACACTCCTAGCAATGTCGAAACCAGGTTGATTTGTTAAAAATAGTGACCGATTGCTGATTTTCTTTCAATTGTGCCTCGTGAATGGGTGTTTTCAGCTTAGCAATGGTTTTGGAGTTATCGCTATACACCTAGTCTTTAATATGGCCCCAAAAAATGGAGTCGCATGTGTTCAGATCCGAAGAATATGGCGGCCAATCGAGGTCCATGTCAGTGGTCTCTGGGTACTCCAGAACCAAAATGCGGTCCCGAAATTGCTCCGATGGGGTCGAGTTCCATCTTGCATGAACCACATCTCGTCGATATCAGAGTCATTTTGGATAATGGAGATGAAATCATTTTCCAAAACCTCCACGTACCGTTCGGTAGTCACCGCGCCATCAAGGAACATCGCACCGATTATTCCGTGGCTGGAAATTGCACCCATTGAGGGTGAAGAGACTTCTCGATCGCGAAATGCAGAGTCTCAGTCCGCCAGATGCGCCAATTTCGCTTACTGGCGAGCCCATCCAAATGAAAGTGGGCTTCGTCGCTGAACAGAGCTATATTCACGTCAAAGTTCTGTTCGTCAATTCTGTGGGCAGTAATGTGGCGAAATACAACTGCTATTCCATGGGCCAGGGTCTTAATGGCTGATGGGTTTGAATTTTGTATGGGAAGAGATGCAGGTCTTCAACAGTGATGTGTCGGGAAGGCAAACCAAAGAGACTGCCTGCACTACGCTTGTCCGTCCTCTTATGGAGTACTGCTGCGAGGTCTGGGATCCTTACCAGGTAGGATTAACGAAGTACATCGAGAATTCAAAGAAAAGCAGCACGTTTTCTATAATAGCGAAATAGGTGAGAGAGTATCTTGGATATGATACAGGATTTGGAATGGACAGTATTAAAACAAAGACTTTTTCTTTGCGGCTGAATCTTCTCACGAAATTTCAGTTACCAACTTTCTCCTCCGAATGCGAAAATATTTTGTTGACGGCGACCTACACAGGGAGAAACGATCATCATAATAAAATAAGGGAAATCAGAACTCGCACGGGAAGATATAGGTGCTCGTTTTTTTCTGCACGCTGTTCGAGAGTGGTATAATAGAGAATTATTGTGAAGGTAGTTCGGTGAACCCTCTGCGAGGCACTTAAGGGTGACTTGCAGAGTATCCATGTCGATGTAGATGTAGGACGACGGAAAGCGAGTGTCGGGGACGTGCAGGGATCAACCATCATCGATATTCAAGAAACGTTCAAAACAAACCATTAACTCGCACCGTGAACAATGACTTAAAAATGGCGTGCCACAGTGATCATCATCATCATCATCATCATCGAAGGCGAACCCTTTTGTCGGTACAAACAGTCAAGACGTTCAGCTATGTATCCACTCTTAAAGAATGAATGTAGAATCATATTGTTGTAACAGAGTGATGAGGACTGATAGTTGATGGCATGCAACCGAAAGGGAAACAGTCCGTCGTGAAACTTATCGTGAAACTGGGTACCCTTTAAATCGTAGTTGCAGATAACGCGATAATATGTTTTATAGGCACAAAAAAAATCCAGAGGCTGAATTTGTCCAGTGATTACATGTGGTATGATCTGCAATGTCATACACTTTTCAGGAGGGATAATCTGCTCTAAAGGAGTATCATTTTTGTACGCAGACCAGGAATCAAGCAGAAGCAAGTTATTTTGACTAGCATAGTTATAGTTCTCTTGCGCCCATTTTTCCAACTCTTGCTTGCTGTGACGTAAACATTAACTACTGCCATCGCAAAATAACACACACGAGAAAGAATCTTAGGGGGCAGGGCACCTTCAACGTCTCGCAGGGCAACAGAGAACCTTCCAGCCAATTCACCATTCAGATTAACAGTCGGCATACTTTTATACGAATGCTTGGTAATTTCAGGGTTCCTTTCATATGCATTTCCTCCTCAAATCTCGATTGGTCGGAGATGAAAACAAATCCCTTACTGAACAAAGGCGTAAGTTTGCTTGTCTCACCAACAAATTTTCTGGCCGATTCCGCAGTTTACTGTGCATCGTCAAGTTGGCACTTTCTTAAAATTTCGTTACCTTACGTCTTCCTGTTCTGTAGCACTGCTTGAAATTCTTCTTCCTTTGCAATCAACGTAATCTACAGTGAAGCGCCAAAGAAACTGGTATAGGCATGCGTATTGAAATACAGAGATATGTAAACAGGCAGAAAACGGCGCCGCGGTCGGCAACGTCGTATGTGAGACACGGACTGTTGAAGACTGGAAACATGTTCCCTGGTAGGACGAAGCTCGTTCCAAATTGTTTCGAGCGGATGGATGTGTACGGGTATGGAGACAATCACATGAATCCACGGACCCTCCATGTCAGCAGGGGCTGTTCAAGCTGGTGGAGGCTCTGTAATGGTATGGGCTTATGCAGTTGGAGTGATAAGGGACCCCTGATACGTGTAGATACTACTTTGACAGGTGACACGTACGGAAGCACCTGCATCTATTCATGTCCATTATGCATTTCGACGGACTTGGGCGATTCCACCAGGACTATGCGACACTCCACACGTCCAGAATTGCTAGAGTGGCTCCAGGAACACTCTTTTGAGTTTAGACAGTTCTGCTGGCCACCAAATTCCCCAGACATGAACATTATTGAACATGTCTGGGATGCCTTGCAACGTGCTGTTCAGAAGATATGTCCACCCCCTCGTACTCTTACCGATGTGTGGACAACCCCGCAGGATTCATGATGTCAGTTCCCTCCAGCACTACTTCAGACATTAGCCGAGTGCATGCCACGTGGTTTGCGGCACTTCTGCTCAGCGCGATGTTGCGGCACTTCTGCTCAACGCGATCTCAGGGCAATCTGATGATAATCTGAAGACAATGTGAGTTCGGCAGTTTACAAAGACACGCGGACGCGGACCAGTCACAATTGAAGGCAGTGAGGTAATGGCGAATTCGGCATCCTCTATTGGCGTGTGTAGCGCCACCTGGCTATGTCTTGCGAGCCTCTTTTAGAAGCGGCCTATTTAAACGTTTCTTCGAAGGAGATTCTAACGCCCATTACATGCGATTTGAGCAGAGAAAAAATAATAAATATTTTTCTGTCTAAATCATGTCCAAAGTCGGACCGATTCATTAATGTATCATGGTTTCAGACCACATAAAACGAGCGTCACATCGGCGAGACAGAAGAGTATGTTGAAATTGCTCATTGCAGATGTCGTACGAGAAAGTACGTTTCTGTCAAGCTGTGTGTCAGTAACTTGGACACAAAGTACTACCTTCTGAATTAACAGGCTTAGTTGAACGAAGATACTCATGGAGATAAGAATTAAATGAGTGTGATTACCATTCAAGTACAAATGCACCGATGGATAAATACCGCAACATCTGTAATATTAGTATCTGTTTCGATAGCTTAAATAAACTTACATTCGATAATCTAACCATGCAGGCTCATAGAAGCCATACAATTTGTGTAAAAATTTCTTAGATCGTCGCTGAGCAGCGACCACCTGATATTTCAAATAATATCTTACGCGCCACGGTGCTGGATACGAATTGTTCATAAATTGTATCGATAGAGATATTTTGTGTTTCTTATTTTTTGACAGCTGAAGAATTGTAATCCTCTTCTGTTACCACAGTCCTGATATATTTTTTAAAGACGCGGACGCGTATATGGCGTGGTCCGCAATCACTAATTCATCATCATCATCAGCCAATTCAATCATTAAATGCAATTTTGTCATATGATGACATGATGGAGATCGTGGCTGTTGTTTGAAGATAAATGTTGATGGTGTTAGGACAGCAACCAGCCACAAATTTGTGGCTGGTTGCTGCCCTAACACCATCAATCATTAAATGATGGGACGGTCTTGGGCAGTTCTCTGCGAGGTGTTACCAGCGATCTTCTTGATGTCTTTGTCCCATCTGTCTGGTGGTCTTCCTCTAGGTCTCCGGTGCTCTCTCGGAGTCCACTCCAGTACTTGCTTCGTCCGTCTGTTGTCTTTTCTTCTTGCGATGTGGCCAGCCCACTGCCATTTCTAGGGATCTACTGTCTCTAAGATGTCATTAACCTTTCTTGTATAGCCCTGCGTTGATCTCTCCATGGCTCTCTGTGCTGTCCTAATTTTCCCTTTTGTAAATGAGTTCAGTGTCCACGTCTCGCAGCCATACGTCATCACAGGAAGAATGCACTGATCAAATACTACAGATTAACTGGCATTTTTTATCTGAATACTGTTGAATTCTTCCCAAATGCTTGCCGGCCAAGCTGAGTTCAGTGTCCATGTCTCGCAGCCATACGTCATCACAGGAAGAATGCACTAATCAAATACTGCAGATTTACTGGCATTTTTGATCTGAATACTGTTGAATTCTTCCCAAATGCTTGCCAGCCAAGCTTGATGCGTCGATAGATTTCGGGCCTCATGTCTCTCTTCATATTTATAATCTGGCCAAGGTAGACATATTCACTGACCTCTTCTAATAGACTGTCCTTGACTTTCACATCTCCAGCTTGGACCCATTTGTTGGACATTACTTTTTTTTTTGGAAACGTTCATGTTAAAGCCAGTCAGCCGACATTCCGATGCAAGATCTGTAACTAAGTTTTAGAGCTCTGCGAAGTCTTTGGCCAGTAAGGCAATATCATCAGCAAATCTCAAGTTGGTAAGCCTTCTTCCATCAATTCTAATTCCCTTACCTTCCCAGCTCAGCTTTGACATAGTCATTTCCAATACAGCAGAGAACAGTTTTGGGGAGATGGGATCGCCTTGCTTGACACCCCTCATGATGCGGAATTCTTGAGTAGATTCGCCGATGTTAACATAAGCTAAAGAATTCTCGTAGATTTTCCTGAGCACTTCAATGTATGCTGCTCCCGCTCCTTGCTCACTCAAAGCTAGGAGGACAGCTACATGGCTAACGGAGTCAAATGCCTTTTCAAAGTCAACAAAGGCAATGCAGAGAAGCAGTTGCTATTCATTCACTCTGCTGATCACTTCACTAACGGTCAGAATGTGGTCAATAGTGCTAAAATTGCTTCAGAATCCTGCTTGTTCTATAGGTTGGGCTGAGTCTACGGTCGAACTAATTCGGTTTAACAAGGTTTTTGTGAAAATTTTGTACAAAATTGAGAGCAAGTTGATAGGACGGTAGTTTTTAATATTGTGAATACTTCCTTTCTTGTGTATCAAAAGAATCTTAGCCTTGTTCCACGATAGTGGGATTGAAGCATAGTGCAGGCAGGAAGTAAATACTTTTGCCAAGTGATTTATTGTTACCCCTCCTGCCAGTTTGACGATGTCAACACTGAACTCATCATCACCCGGCACTGTTCCCTTCTTCATGCTATCTAGAGCACACTTGACTTCCGATGGGAGTATATCTGGAACACTAGGTACATCATTTAATTTAGATACACTCAAATTTTCCCTTGGATTGCTTTACAAATTGCTATAAAAGTCTCTTATGAACTTCAAAACCTCCTCCTTTTCAGTTATTCGACTGTCATTTCCATCGAGTGCGATAATCTGCTTTTTACCCATTGTGAGTTTGCGTTTGGCTGACTTTAAACTTGTCTTGTTCTCCAAGCTTGCTCGTAAGGTGTCTTCAGTGAATTTCTGTATGTCAGTTTTCATTTCTCTTCCCACTGCCTTACATAGTTCGGAATACGCTACCATGTCACGATCGGTTTGGATTTTCATTTCTCTCGTCTGTTGTAAAAGGGTTTCAGTTTTGGCACTGAATTTCTTTGGTTGTTTATTCTTTTTGGCATAGTCCACCGACTTCTTGTGCACTTGAAACAATCATTTCCGCCAAATCACCATCACTAATTAGTTATTATAAAATATTACTATCGTGCAGTACTATGTAAGAATTTATGTGTGCAGCTAAGATGAAATGTCGAAAATGCTAAAGGACTTTATTTAAAGAAACAGCCAGCAAGATATAAAATTGAAATTCTCAAATGCTGTAGTGCCTGCTTATTACTTAAAGTATTTCTATGCTATCCATCTCCTATTAATGGCAATATAAATAACGGTGTTTCTATAGTTTTCATACAGCTACCAGGGACCGACTGCATGTCGGCAAACGTCGTAGTTAAGGCAGAAGGCGCATTGCTATTTACCTTGTTTGTGATTTAAATCCAATTTCTTTTAAGGCGTGGTGCAGTATAGCAAAGAAAATTTCCAGCTTTTTCTGGTCCCTTAGGTTTCTCTGTTCGTAGTCTCATATCCGGTCGTGATCGAACATGATCACGACACAAATAAATTAAGTGGCAATGCGAACTCTGTTCCTAATCTTGAGAACGCTACGCCTTCTGCAAACGATTTCAGGCGACACATAAACTATCACATACAGTACTTAAGTTTTTGAAAAGTCTTTGCTCTCCCGCCAAGAAGTGATGCAAAATTCACAACAGATTTCTGAATCTTCACAAGAGAATAATAATTTAATCAAAATATAATATTAAAAAAAGAAAAGAAAAAACACCGCACACCAAGGAGGAATTATGCGACATGAACGAAAATTGATAGGCGTGTTTCTATGTCCGAAAGATGACGTTTCTTTAAATTTCGCGCCAGTCCCATAAGAGTGGCGCTATTAATGCCACTTTGGGGATTCAAATCAGATTTGCTTTAAATACACTCGGTATCGGTAGTGAGCGTTAGATACTTTCGAGAGTGGTCGTGATGACTTGATGTCAGTCAAGTTTACCTTTAAGGCAACAAAGACACCATTATCAGGACGTCAGTGAGTTTGAATGAGGTCGTGTGATAGTACTACGAGAAGGTGGATATTCCTCCTGCGATATTCCAGAGAGACTTGGCAGGAATGTAGCCATCGCACATGACTGCTGGCAGAAGTGGTCACGAGAATGTTCGGTAGCAAGGTGATGGGGCTCCGGGTGACCTTGTAGCATTACCAAGAGGGAAGACCATTGCGCTGCGTGTATGCCTCTGGCGAATCTTAATGCATCTGCAGCAGCAGTTTGAGCAGCAGTTGCTGCCACAATGACACAGTGAACTGTTGCAAATCGGTTACTTCGAGGACAGCTCCAAACCAGATGCTCCATAGCGTGCTTTCCACTGACCGCAAGCCACCGCCATTTGCGACTTCAGTGGTGTCAAGCTAGAGCTCTTTGGAGGGCAAGGTGATGTTGCTGTGTTTTGCGATGAAAGGTGGTTCTCCCTCTGTTACGTCTGCCACAGACGGCCCCTGCCAGGCAGACTACACTCAAGACACCCCTGTGTACCATATAACATACACAAGCACTTGCAGGCGTAACCAAGAGCAAAACAATTCTTCAAAACAAACAGAACTTGCTAGAGACTAATGCGAACCTTTTTCTGCAGAGGTCGCCTCACAGATACAGGGAAAGTTGAAGTACTCCGCCAGCTTTATAAGGCCAGCGCAGCAACAGTACAGCCAGTTCGTCGCCGAGCTAGGACCAGCTCCGACGGACCTCACCGACGCTCTTGATGAATGGTAGTCTATAGGTTATTTGTTTTTGTGTGTATATAGTGATTGTTCGAGAAGTGTAGTTCAGTTTCAATAAACCACATTATACTGAGTGTTCTACAACACTGAGTATTCTTCACCCTCGGTGCCAGTGATGGGCGTGTAGTGCTTATAAGGAGGCCATTTGAGTGCCTGTAATCAACACGTCTGTGTGCTAGACACACTGGACCTACACCTTGAAAGGTTACCGTCAAACCTCCGTGCCTAGGGATGCCAGATGAAAGTTGATGTCGTCAAGCCCTGAATGAAAATTGCGCAACGGATAACTGGGGAGGGGAGCTTGAGAGTGCTACCTAGAGAACGTGCCCTTTCTGTAGGATACTAGGCAAGGGGCTGGAGGGCTCACACACTGATGTGTGGGTCCCTGCATTCTATATCTTTTATTTTAAATTAATTCCTTTAACTTCACTCCTTTGTGATTTTTAGGGTATGTTTAAAGATTGATGACAACTGATTACCTATTTATTTTAAACATTATCACTCGACTTTACAGCGATTGCAGCAATTGTTCCAGTTTACAGATATTACAATTTTACAACTTATAGCTCGGATATATTATATACTAATCTGCTCGCACATTTCTACGGGCAAGATGGAATTGCGTTGGCCAAATGTATACCACCAAAGTCTCCCAATATGTTACATGGGACATCCACTATGTGAGGAGAATAATGGGAAAACTGGGGACCAGATACATTAAGACAGGGGGTGAAATTTCCGAAAGTAAACGAGAAAATTCAATAAAAGAAGTAGTGCAAATATTCAAATACCTCTCTTCCACGCGTGAACATCGAGACAGGCGCACTGAGGGCATGTCTGCTCACTTACCAGTCTTCTGTAACACTCCCAGAACATCGCGGGCACCCAGAGGTCTACCTGGGCCCCGGTGGGGGTGATGGTCGAACCACTTGGCCTTGACCAACCTCTCCACCCCAAATCTTGTGACACTGGAACGTCTCTGACTTTTACCTACCTGTGCTGTCTCTCTGATCCCCTACCCAAGAGTGAGGTTGGCACTACTACAGTATACTACAGAACTACTAAGATTTGGCCATGCTTTATGAAAAGGTGTGAGGAGGATTAGGAAAGTACATGTGCAGATTCACATTCACGTACAAGAAATGCATAATACACGACACATATAAATAAGTATTATGAAGCCTCACATATTTCTTTCCACTCGTCCACATGGGTTCTGTTGCACCCGCCGCCGGCCGCGTCGTGCAATAAAATTGGCGGCGGAGCCGCCTCCGTTTGTATTTCCCGGTGCGAGCGAGCAGCGAAACCTGCTGCTTATGGAGCGGAAACTACTGTACCGTTTCAACCTGAATTTACTGTCTGCTGCGATTTCGTATGACAGCAGCAGCACTCTCGTGGTTATCCCACGTATGTCAATCCGGTGATTCAACCTGTTGTGCTGCCATTCATGAACAGCATTCCAGAGGGTGGTTTCCAACAGGATAACGCTCGTACACATACCGCTTTTGTAACTCAACATGCTCTACGTAGTGTCGACATGTTACCATGGCCTAATTGATCATCCGATCTGTCTCCAATCGAGAACATTTAGGACGTGATCGGGCAACAACTCCAGCGTCATTCACAACGAGCATTAACTGTCCCTTAAATGATCGGCAAAGTGCAACAAGCATGGAACTGCATCCTAAAAACTGACATCCGGCACCTGTATAACAAGATGCGTGCACGTTTGTATCCTGAGATTCAACAGTCTGGCAGTTACACCGGTAATTAACATAGCAGTATTTCACATTTACAGCGGCTTATATCGCGCTTACATTAACCTGTGGTCTTCCAACGGAGCACTTAAAGACGTTACCTATAGAAATGTAGTCCCGAAATTTCGTTACTCTGCACTAATTATATCTTAATGTTGCAGTTTTTTTTCGACAGTGCAGTATGCGAGACTTTTTCTCGTGTAAAAGTACACTATCATCATCTTTTCATGTCAGGTTATACAAGAAAATAAGGAAAAGAAAAATATCATTGGGTCATTTCACGTCGAGGTCGGAGCGCGAAGCAGACGCTGTCGGTATCGCATTTACAAATTGTACGGAAGCCAGATGGTAATTACAAGAGATGAAGGACGTGGAAGGGAGCCAGTGGTTGAGAAGGAATGGAAACAGGATTCTGACCGTCCCAGATACTACACTACTGGCCATTAAAATTGTTACACCAAGAAGAAATGCAGATGATAAACGGGTAGTCATTGGACAACTATATTATACTAGAACTGACATGTGATTACATTTTCATGTAATTTGGGTGCATAGATCCTGAGAAATCAGTACTCAGAACAACCACCCCTGGCCGTAATAACGGCCTTGATACGCCTGGCCATTGAGTCAAACAGACCTTGGATGGCGCGTACAGGTACAGCTGCCCATGCAGCTTCAACACGATACCACAGTTCATAAAGAGTAGTGACTGGCGTATTGTGACGAGCCAGTTGCTCGGCCACCATTGACCAGACGTTTTCAATTGGTGGGAGATCTGGAGAATGTGTTGGCCAGGGCAACACTCGAACGTTTTCTGTATCCAGAAAGGCCTGTAAATGACCTGCAACATGCGGTCGTGCATTATCCTGCTGAAATGTAGGGTTTAGCAAGGATCGAATGGAGGGTAGAGCCACGGGTCGTAACACATCTGAAATGTAACGTCCACTGTTCAAAGTGCCGTCAGTGCGAACAAGAGGTGACCGAGATGTGTAACCAGTGACACCCCATACCGTCACGCCGGGTGATACGCCAGTATGGCGATGACGAATACACGCTTCCAATGTACGTTCACCGCGTTGTCGCCAAACACGGATGTGACCATCATGATGCTGTAACCAGAAGCTGGATTCATCCGAAAAAATGACGTTTTGCCATCCGTGCACCCAGGTTCGTCGTCGAGTACACCATCGCAGGCGCTCCTGTCTGTGATGCAGCGTCAAGGGTAACCGCAGCCATGGTCTCCGAGCTGATAGTCCATGCTGCTGAAAACGTCGTCGAACTGTTCGTGCGGATGGTTGTTGTCTTGTAAACGTCCCCATCTGTTGACTCAGGGATCGAGACGTGGCTGCACGATCCGTTACAGCCACGCGGATAAGATGCCTGTCATCTCGACTGCTAGTGATAACGAGGCTGTTGGGATACAGCACGGCGTTCCGTATTACCCTCCTGAACCCACCGATTCCATATTCTGCTAACAGTCATTGGATCTCGACCAACTCGAGCAGCAATGTCGCGATACGATAAACCGCAATCGCGATAGGCTACAATGCGACCTTTATGAAAGTCCGAAACGTGATGGTACGCATTTCTCCTCCTTACACGAGGCATCACAACAACGTTTCACCAGGCAACGCCGGTCAGCTGCTGTTTGTGTATGAGAAATCGGCTGGAAACCTTCCTCGTGTCAGCACGTTGTAGGTGTCGCCACCGGCGCCACCCTTGTGTGAATGCCCTGAAACGCTAATCATTTGGATATCACAGCATCTTCTACCTGTATCACGTCATCTTCGTGGTGTAGCAATTTTAATGGCCAGTAGTGTAAATGGTTACACGGCACTATCAAACGAGCCTCACAGAAGCTGGAACTTGCGACTTCGCAGTGAAGGGTCAGTTGTCGCAGTGCTGTAGTGCTGACGCTATGGCCGCGTGACGGTGCGGCTGCGCCCGCAGCCCCACAGCGTCAGCCGGTCTACCCGCCAGACGCCGGCGCCACGCCTGCCCCGCCGTGCGGTGCCGTTGACCCTCGGCTGCGCCGCGCTGCGCCGTGTCCTGCGGTCTGGGCGTCGCGCCGCCAGTAAATCCGGCCTCCGCGGTCCGCCACGCCCCCATAAATCTGGAGACCGGCCGGTCGGCCGACTACAGACGGCGGCGCCGCTTCGCGCCGGGACCGACACGCCCGCCCCGCCGCTGCTCCTAGCTGGGCGTGGCCGCCAGCTCCGGGGTCCACTTCTCTGCCGGCTGCTGGCGCACTTCCTCAGCCACTGGGCGTGCCGGCGAGTCACGTCCACCAGGCGGGGCTCGGGCCTCCAAATAAACCGACGTCTCATCTTGCAAATGATTCTTATTTCTACAAAATATACCAAAATCACTCTGACAAGGAAACCTCCCCATCGCACCCCCCTCAGATTTAGTTATAAGTTGGCACAGTGGATAGGCCTTTAAAAACTGAACACAGATCAATCGAGAAAACAGGAAGAAGTTGTGTGGAACTATGAAAAAAATAAGCAAAATATACAAACTGAGTAATCCATGCGCAAGATAGGCGACATCATGGGGAGTCTGAGCTTAGGAGCGCCGTGGTCCCGTGGTTAGCGTGAGCAGCTGCGAAACCACAGGTCCTTTGGTTCAAGTCTTCCCTCGAGTGAAAAGTTTACATCCTTTATTTTCGCAAAGTTATGATCTGTCCGTTCGTTCATTAACGTCTCTCTTCACTGTAATAAGTTTAGTGTCTGTGTTTTGCGACCGCACCGCAAAACCGTGCGATTAGTAGACGAAAGGACGTGCCTCTCCAATGGGAACCGAAAACATTTGATCGCAAGGTCATAGGTCAACCGATTCCTCCACAGGAGAACACGTCTGATATATTCTATACGGCATGTGCGTCACATGACAGGAATATGTTGTCGACCCATCTAACTTCTACTTTGCGAATGGGTAAAAAGATTCTTCTACCTTGCCCGATTTAGGTTTTCTTGTGGATGTGATAATCGCTCCCAAAAAAGTGATGAAAACATAAGAGTTTGTCGCATAAATTGCAACAAATGAATTATCTGAAAATAAAAAATTAAACTCGAGGGAAGACTTTAACCAAGGACCTTTCGTTCCACAGCTGCTCACGCTAACCATGGGACCACGACGCTCTTCAACCCACATTATCCTTGATGCTGCCTATCTTTCACATGGACTACTCAGAATGTATATTTTGCTTATTTTTTTCGTAGTTCCACACAACTTCTTCCTGTTTTCTCGATTGATCTGTGTTCAGTTTTTCAAGGCCTATCCACTGTGCCAACTTATAACTAAATCTGAGGGGGGTGCGATGAGGAGGTTCCCTTGTGAGTGCAACAGATTATCGTTCACAAACTGATATATTGTCTTAGAACATTATGAGTTACCTCGAAGGAAACGATCTATTCACACACTGTCAACATGGGTTTAGAAAACATCGTTCCTGTTCTAACAACCCTACCACAACAAAGGTCAAAAATTAATTATGATTGTGGTGTTGCTCGCGCTCCTAAGTACTGCATTTTCGGACAACAACAAAGTTATATTATGTGGCAGGTGTCATTAGAGCACAGTTAATAAAGTCATTTCACGAAATAATGGATAAACTAGGCACTCATCTTTTTGTGTTTCCCACGCTGGTCTCGTTGTGAAATCGTGTCTCACCCGTCGAAAATCTAGGTGGTGATGATTCCAAGCTCGGATGCAAAGAGGCCTAGGTGTTATTCTGCGATATTCAAAAGTTTTATAGATGTGTTTCATAAACCGTCCTTGAAGATTAAACTTTTGCAATTTAGCACAGTGGTGAATTAAAAAATTAATCAGCACTCCGAATTTAAGTTACACTCCTTTTTTATTACTTCCGTTGCAATATCACGTAACTCACAAAACATCACCACACAATATAAAACATACCTGAAAATATCTTCCTCACTGTTAAAGTTCGCATTTTATAAACTGACTACAATTTGCGTCTTTTCAACATGACGACCAAGACTTGACTCTCCAATAACCGCTTACTCGTCCAAAAATCAGAGTTGTAAGTACGACAAAGATCATAGTGACAAAGGAAAGAATATACATAAGAATAATATCATTGCAATATAAACATATCGATATATCAAAGTACCTCTACATTAATGAAATCAAATCTGAATGTTGTCACAGAAATATGTTAACTGTTCTACAGAAACACAGTAGAATATTGCTGGTATCGAGAGGTTCAGGTGAGGTGCCGTAATAGCTACTTAATTCAAGTACCATTACACTGTGAAACACAACTAGCTCTTTATTCACATGAAGTGCTGAGTGCTATAGACAAGGGATTTCAGATCGATTTCGTATTTCTGGATTTCCGGAAGGCTTTTGACACTGTACCACACAAGCGACTCGTAGTAAAATTGCGTCCTTACGGAATATCGTCTCAGTTATGTGACTGGATTTGCGATTTCCTATCACAGAGGTCACAGTTCGTAGTAATTTACGGAAAGTCATTGAGTAAACAGAAGTGATTTCTGGCGTTCCCCAAGGTAGTGTTATAGGCCCTTTGCTGTTCCTTAACTATATAAACGATTTGGGAGACAATCTGAGCAGCCGTCTTCGGTTGTTTGCAGATGACGCTGTCGTTTATCGACTAATAAAGTCATCACAAGATCAAAACAAACTGCAAAACGATTTAGAAAAAAATATCTGAATGGTGCGAAAAGTGGCAGTTGACCCTAAATAACGAAAAGTGCGAGGTCATCTATATGAGTACTAAAAGCAACTCGTTAAACTTCGATTACATGATGAATCAGTCTAATCTAAAAGCCATAAATTCCACTAAATACCTAGGTTTAACAATTACGAACAACGAAAGTTGGAAAGAACACATAGAAAATGTTGTGGGGAAGGCGAACCAAAGGCTGCTTTTTATTGGCAAGACACTTAGAAAATGTAACAGACCTACTAAGGAGACTGCCTACACTACGCTTGTCCGTCCTCTTTTACAATACTGCTGCGCGGTGTGGGATCCTTACCAGGTAGGACTGACGGAGGACATCGCAAAATTTCAAACAAAGGCAGCACGTTTTGTGTTATCGCTAAATATGGGAGAGAGTGCCACAGAAATGATAGAGGATTTGGGTTGGACATCACTAAAAGAAAGGCGTTTTTCGTTGTGACGGAATCTTCTCACGAAATTCCTATCACCAAGTTTCTGCTCGGAATGCGAAAATAGTTTGTTGACACCGACCTAAATAGGGAGGAACGATCACCAGCATAAAATAAGGGAAATCAGAGCTCGTACGCAAAGTTATAGGTGTGCATTCTTTCCGCGCGCTATACGAGATTGGAATAATAGAGAATTGTGAAGGTGGTTCGATGAACCCTCTGCCAGTCACTTAAAAGTGATTCGCAGAGTATCCAAGTAGATGTAGATGTGCATGTAGATGAACAACTAAACATAAGAAACTATTTCTAATAAACAAGAATCTTGTAACTTTTGTAGTCTTCAAGAAAACTTACAACTCCGTAGACAGAGTAACACTCTTCTATACTCCAGAAGAACTCGAGGTACACTAAAGACATCATCTACATCTACATGGGTACTCTGCAAATCACATTTAAGTTCCTGGCAGAGGGTTCATAGAAACCACCTCCACAATTCTCTATTATTCCACTGTCGTATAGCGCGCGGAAAGAACGAACATTTATATCTTTCTGTGTGAGCTCTGATTTCCCTTATTTTAAAATCGTGGTCGTTTCTCCCTATGTAGGTCGGCATCAACAAAATGTCTTCGCATTCGGAGGAGAAAGTTGGTGATTGGAATTTCGTGAGAAGATTCTGCCGCAACGGGAAACGCCTTTGTTTTAATGGTACCCATCCCAAATCCTGTATCATTTCGGTGACCCTCTCTCTCCTATTTCGCGATAATACAAAACGTGCTGCCCTTCTCTGAACTTTCTCGATGTACTCCGTCAGTCCTATCTGGTAAGGATCCCACACCGGACAGCAGTATTCTTGAAGCATAGTGTAGGCAGTCTCTTTAGTAAATCTGTTACATTTTCTAAGCGTCCTGCCAATAAAATGCAGTCTTTGGTTAGCCTTCCCCACGACATTTTCTATGTGTTCCTTCCAATTTAAGTTGTTCGTAATTGTAATTCCTAGGTATTTAGTTGAATTTACGGCTAACTACTTCATCGACTAATCGAAGTTTAACAGATTCCTTTTAGCACTGATATGGATGACCTCACACTTTTCATTATTTAAGGTCAATTGCCAATTTTAGCACCATTCAGATATCTTTTCTAAATCGTTCTGCAATTTGTTTTCATCTTCTAATGACTTTAATAGAAGATAACCGACAGCATAATCCGCAAACAAGCTAACACGGCTGTTCAGATTGTCTCCTAAATGGTTTTATATAGATAAGGAACAGCAGAGGGCCTATAAGACTATGTTGAGGAGCGCCAGAAATCACTTTTGTTTTACTCGATGACTTTCCATCAATTATTATGAACTGTGACCTCTCTGACAGGAAACCGCGAATCCAGTCACATGACTGAGACGATATTCCACAAGGACGCAATTTCACTACAAGCCGCTTGTGTGGTATAGTGTCGAAAGCCTTCCGGAAGTAAGGAATCCATTTGAAATCTCTTGTCAATAGCGCTAAACACTTCGTTCGAGTTTCATCATCGTCTACATTCATCGATTAGGTTCGAGGAACCTCTTGCGGTTACAGCATCTTGGTTCCAATGCTTACTAGGCCGATCTACTTCCCTTACGCCTTGTAATAAAAAATGGGGCTCCTATTTTTAAAAAAAACGCAGTTGATATCCGTTTGACCTATGGCAGCGCCATCTAGCGGTCCAACGATAGCGCCATCTGGTTTCCCCCTTCAAGCTAGACATGTTCTCTGTAGTTTTTTCGTTTGACGCTTATTTCGTGAGATATTTGGCGCGGTCACGACCAATGGACCACCCTGTATATTGCAAAACTCTTTTACGATATCTGTCTTGTTGCTTTCTATCTAGATGTTGCTTCCATTTCTGCTGGTATGTGTCGATTTTTCCTATTATTGCAAAGATTATGAGCTCATTTCTACGGGGTGCGGTGCATAAATCCGGACAAACTTCTTTTAAAAAGCAAATTTATTAAAACAAAATACAAATGATATCGAAAATCTTTTTACATGATAAGTAGTGGTATCTTTCAAGAGTATCTTTACCCGATGTAACCGCCTCCACCCGCAAAGACCGTCTTCAATTTGTCCTGAGGCGATCGCAAGCACTCTTTAAAATAGCGCTGTCCGTATTCGCGAATTCTGCTTAATAGCGGTGCGTAGGGATGCTACATTAGGGTGCCTCTCTGTATGTGCATCTTTTTAGAGATGGCTGTGGGACTCGGCTGTTCGTTAGACGATGTCAAATTAAACATCTTTCATCAGTCAATTTTCAAACTTTTGTTATTTGGCAACCAATTACAGCGTTTTACTACGCCATGTTCAGTCCCTTGACCGACGTCTAGGAACAACCTATCTCGCTTGTCACCAAAACAGGGGCCAGCAATACTGGTATTAGCACATATTTGCTACAGTGGTCACTTCAACCATCACCTGCCGACTGTTAGATAAACATCACACTGTTCAGTCCTCTTTAGGGTGGTTCGTGTTATTGGTGACTCTTTGGGCTACGCTCCAAACATAGTACGAGTAGTAGTGGGGGATCAAATCTGTGGTATTCGGGAGCCACAACCCCTTTGACCAGAACATGTCAGCGTTATTAGGGAGCCAGCTTTTGACTAAATGGCTCGTATGAGGTCCTCCTCTGCCATCCGACGCATTGTTCGCTCGTTGACATTCAATACTGACGCCAATTTCCTAAGCGATTGCCACGGGTCCTCCGAAATCAGCTCCTGAGCCTTCTCGATGACTGCTGCAGTTCGTGACAAGCGTTTCCTCGCGGAACCTTCCCCAGACTTCTCCGAAGCATTATACTTGGCACAGTGTCGTAAACAGTTGATCTCGGGTAATCGAAGAATCGAACTATTTCAGTGGGCCGACGCCCAGCGCGAAGACTTTCAATTATCACGTCTCTCCGATTGTACTCCTAACTTGTCTGTAGCATCTTGGCAATTTTTAGGTTCTGACTGTTTACAAAATGCCTATGGCGTTCAAGAACGCCAGTCGCGACCTCTGGCGAAGGGCCGCGTTCTGCATAAACTATTTTTTATTCTGTCTTCTATTTTACGCCCTTTAACTGATCTCACGAATTTGATTATTGATGTCACCATTGGAGAGCAGTATCAAAGTGTCAGATCTGTAAACCAGCAGTGGAAGAGCAACTGTTTTATATAATTTCATTTGCCTTCTTTACATGCCATTACATTTAATGTTCTTTTCATTATTCCGCAGATACCTTGAAAGTCTGGTATTTTATTCTTTATATCTCTACCATAATCAAAACAAATGTTGCAGCCCAGGTAGTTAAAATGTGCTACTTGCTCGACGATTTTGTTTTCTACCATTCTTTTGGGTCCTCTTATCGACTCTCTCAGAATGCCACTACTTTTGTCTTTTCTATAGAGATTTTGAAGTTACAATTTTCGCTAGTTTTGTTCAATTTAAAAACATAACTTAGCAATTTTTCTTCTGAAGAGGCTATTATAGTCTGGTAGTCAGTATACTGTTTTTATATAAGAGTCCTTACGTAGACAAAAAGCTTTGGCAAGAATTAAGGAAAAAACATTTAGCTACAGCGCTACAAAAGTACAGCTAACCATTTAGGAACAGTATTGTTAGGTTCAAATCTAGCCACTACAGGTTTGTTGTTGGTGAGAACGTTGAATTTAGGCCCGTAAATGTAATCATGAAATTTCTTGACTGCAAATATAATTGAGAGAGCCTCTTTTCCGATCTGACAGTAATTTCCTTTTGCCACTGTCGGAGTTTCTGAAGCGAACACAATTGGTAATTCAAAACGATGACGTTGATTTGACCGAACGGCGCCTGTGCCGTAATTTGAAGCATCTGCAGCAATTGTGAGCATTTTTTTCGGATCATAATATGTCTTGAAACATTTGGAGTCAAACAATCATTGTTTCAGTTTGTTCAATGCAGGCTGGCATTCACTGTTTCAGTCCAGTTTGGTACCTTTACATAACAACTTGTGCAGTGGTGCACTGTGGAAGCCGCATGAGGTAAGAAACTTCCAGTAGTGATCTATCTCTCCAAGTACGGAACGTAATTGCTTAACGTCCTTGGGAGCCAGAAGGTTATTAATGACGTCAGGTTGTTGTGTTGTCGGTTTGATACCGCGTGCATACAGTACATGTCCTAAGTACTATTGCACTTCGTGACGAAAGAAGATTTGTTTATGTTTGTTGCATTTCAAATTGGCCGCTTGTAGAATTTTGAAAACAGAGTCTAAACTCTGTAAGAGTCCCCGTATAGCTATGCCTGAGACAATTATGTCGTCCAGGTAGCCCACAGCTTTCGGAGCTTTCTGAATTAATTGCTCTAAATATCGTTGGAAATAGCTCCAAGTGCTGGCTGTTTCGTAGGGTAACCGTTTGTACCGGTAGAAACCAAATGGAGTATTAATTAACAGAAATTTCTGTGTATCTTCGTCCAAAGAGACTTGCAAATATTTTTCTTTAACAGCTTGGCAATGTACACACACCACCAGCTGATTGTGACATCAATTTTTCCAGCTGCGTAATAGGATTTAGACTCAACGATCGCTTTGAAATCTCCATAGATGCAAAGTGAGCCATTCTGTTTCTTTACAATTACGATAGGCATTGCCCATTGACTATTGGTTATGACTTCGACGATAACCTCAGTCTGTTCAAGACTGTTGGATTCCTGCATTACTGTACGTTTCAACGCAATAGGAATGTTGTCTGGCTTTGCAAAATTTCGGCACAGCATTCGGCATCAGCGTAATGTGCGCGTGGTAATGTTTGATACTGGATGTGCTTCAGAAGAAAACATCATATGTTTGTAACAATTGGTTTAACTCTTCGTTCGTGGATGGTGAAATCCAGAGCATTGAAGACATCCGATTCGAGTAAATTCGTTGCTTTATTTGCATTTACAACTACGTATGTATCCTGTTTCGTCAGTTGTTCGTCCCCAACATCTGTTTAAAACTGTCCTTTCACTGGAATCTCTTTATTGCCGTAACTTTCACAGCGAATTTTGAAAGTCTATTAATGTTGGCATTTCTAACTTTCGGCACACCTGCAGGTTAACACTTGAAACTGACAACGTTGTGTCAATTTGAAAACTGATTGGCGCTTTATTAACTCGAAGAGTTACAGCGAACGACTTATTATTGCCAGAAAAGATAGAATTCACGTGAGCTTTCGTCCATGAAGGATTTTTTTAATTTCCGCTTGTCCGTTATGAACAGTACTTGTCTTCGTATTATTAATCATTTTCGTATGCTGGAGTGCAGTTTTGCCTTCTTGCACGCCTGAGCCCTATGTCCGAGCTTTTTACAGTAATTACAACCTGCATTTAGATGGAAAGAATGGTTTGTTTTGTGGTTTACACCACAGCGTGAACAAGGTGCAATACGCAATTTCTAAACCTGTGTTGTGACTGTTTCCGTCAAGTAATTTTCGCGACCTATGATATTTAATCGATGAAAGGAGGAAACATAAAAACGCAGTAAAATGAGATCGACAGGAAGTGCAAAATGGCTAAGCAGGGATGGCTAGAGGACAAATGTAAGGATGTAGAGGCTTATCTCACTAGGGGTTGGATAGATACTGCCTACAGGAAAATTAAGGAGACCTTTGGAGAAAAGAGAAGCACTTATATGTATATCAAGAGCTCAGATGGAAACCAGTCCTAACGAAAGAAGGGAAAGCAGAAAGGTGGAAGGAGTACATACAGGGTCTTTACAAGGGCGATGTACTTGAGGACAATATTATAGAAATGGTAGAGAATGTAGATCAAGATGAAATGGGAGATACGATACTGCGTGAAGAGTTTGACAGAGCACTGAATGACCTGAGCCGCAACAAGGCCCCGGGACAAGACAACATTCCATTAGAACTACTGACAGCCTTGGGAGAGCCAGTCCTGACAAAACTCTACCATCTAGTGAGCAAGATGTATGAGACAGGCGAAATACCCTCAGACCTCAAGAAGAATATAATAATTCCAGTCCCAAAGACAGCAGGTGTTGACAGATGTGAAAATTACCGAACTATCAGTTTAATAAGTCACAGCTGCAAAATTCTAACGCGAATTCTTTACAGACGAATGGAATAACTGGTAGAAGCCGACTTCGGGGAAGATCAGTTTGGATTCCGTAGAAATGTTGGAACACATGTGGCAATACTGACCTTACGACTTATCTTAGAAGAAAGATTAAGGAAAGGCAGACCTACGTTTCTAGCATTTGTAGACTTGGAGAAAGCTATTGACAATGTTGACTGGAATACTCTCTTTCAAATTCTGAAGGTGGCAGGGGTAAAATACAGGGAGCGAAAGGCTATTTACAATTTGTACAGAAACCAGATGGCAGTTATAAGAGTCGAGGGGCACGAAAAAGAAGCAGTGGTTGGGAAGGGAGTGAGACAGGGTTGTAGCCTCTCCCCAATGTTATTCAATCTGTATATTGAGCAAGCAGTAAAGGAAACAAAAGAAAAATTCGGAGTAGGTATTAAAATCCATGGAGAAGAAATAAAAACTTTGAGGTTCGTCGATGACATTGTAATTCTGTCAGAGACAGCAAGGGACTTGGAAGAGCAGCTGAACGGAATGGACAGTGTCTTGAAAGGAGGATATAAGATGAACATCAACAAAAGCAAAACGAGGATAATGGAATGTAGTCGAATTAAGTCCGGTGATGCTGAGGGAATTAGATTAGGAAATGAGACACTTAAAGTAGTAAAGGAGTTTTGCTATTTGGGGAGCAAAATAACGGATGATGGTGGAAGTAGAGATGATATAAAATGTAGACTGGCAATGGCAAGGAAATCGTTTCTGAAGAAGAGAAATTTGTTAACATCGAGTATAGATTTAAGTGTCAGGAAGTCGTTTGAAAAAGTATTTGTATGGAGTGTAGCCATGTATGGAAGTGAAACATGGACAATAAATAGTTTGGACAGGAAGAGAATAGAAGCTTTCGAAATGTGGTGCTACAGAAGAATGCTGAAGATTAGATGGGTAGATCACATAACTAATGAGGAGTTATTGAATAGAATTGGGGAGCAGAGGAGTTTGTGGCACAACTTGACGAGAAGAAGGGACCGGTTGGTAGGAAATGTTCTGAGGCATCAAGGGATCACAAATTTAGCATTGGAGGGCAGCGTGGAGGGTAAAAATCGTAGAGGGAGACCAAGAGATGAATACACTAAGCAGATTCAGAAGGATGTAGGTTGCAGTAGGTACTGGGAGATGAAGAAACTTGCACAGGATTGGGTAGCATGGAGAGCTGCATCAAACCAGTCTCAGGACTGAAGACCATAACAACAACAACAACATTATTTCCCGGTCTGGCCTTGCTGTTTGTTTGGCTGTTTACATGTAACGAATACGTCAGTAACATTGTGTTGTATTGCTTCAGCAGATACATGCGTTTGTTCGTATGCTCAAGCCAATGGCAAACAATCTTGTAAAGACAGTTTTGTTAGATTAAGGAGATCCTTCTTTAATATATCGTCAGGGGAGTGCATGGTAAACATGTCACGAATTAATAAGTCTGTGTAAGACTTATTATACTGATCTTTTTCGCGATGAAATTTACATCCCCGAGTGTGCCCTGTAAACGAGTAATCCACTTTTCATAAATCTGATCTGAATTCTTGAAACATTGAAAAGAAATCTATGTCTGGCAGCAGCAACATGAACTTCCAAGTCGAAATATGTCGCAAGCATTTCTTTAATGTAGGAAAATGAGAGAGTCACTGGGTCAAACGTAGGTGACACTTTCTGAAGAAGCTGAAATACAGTGGGACCTACTCAAGCTAATAAAAATTAAAAATGACGTTTGTTCTTCATCACTGATATCTGATGCGTAAGGTGAGGCTGCTGAAGCCGCTGGATGTAGTTGTACCAGGACTAAAGTTTCTAATCGAATGCCGGAAAGGATGGTGACATTATCCTGAATCGCAATGGTTGTTTTTGTTCGCCGTCGTCCTTGTGTTGTTCACGTCGCGCCAAGCCCGATAGAAGAGCTCCTGGGCTGCAGACAGTAAGGTTAACATTGGTTTTTGGACTTGCTCCTGTCGGACCGTGTCTAAAAAATTTGCTGAGAACAGTTTACAATATTGACAAAAATCCTCCGGGAAAGGAAATGGATTAGCTTTGTTGTTACAAAAATCAATGAAGTTTATTATTCTCTCGAAGGAATTAAAATGAAAAGGTTTCTGTTTACTAATTGTAACTTGTTCAGCAATTCATGGAGGTATGTTCCGTCTATGCCACTAATTGAAGGCAGTTTGTTTATTGCCACACGGGTTTCATTTCTGTTATTTGTGAAGCATCTTCAGTGGCCTGTAATACATGTTTCTTTTCGTACATATAATAAATGTATTACGTGGTAGTTACAATATGTTACTATGTTATACTTTGTGATGTTTTTCTCTTGTTTTTCAGGTTAGAATTAACTTTTGTAGCACAAACTTCGTGATGCGAAATTATCGTTCGGTGTTACTTACGGTTTCCAGTGTTGTTAGTCCATGTTTGTGTGGTCCTGGCGATGCATTCATTAGTGTTGATGCTACAGTTGGCCGATTTCCGGCGTTCTTTCACCCACGTTTGTTTCAACACATAGGTTACATCACTTGCACTTAACATTTTGTGATCAACATGTGCGTGCTTACGGTGTGTAGTGCTGCCAATTGTCGTTGCATGTTTATCTTTAGTCTTTTGTTTGTGTTGTGTGTGTGGTCTGTTATTATTCATTTGTTATGTGTTTGTGTGTGTGTGTGTGTGATTATGCTTCAGATCACCGTTTATTATTATTTTAGTGGCTAACATGATTATCGCTTATATGGATTTGGTCATTAAGTACCTTCTTTTTCATTGTAAGACCTCCTTGTATGTAAAAGTTTTCTTGCAATGTCAGGAGCTTTTAGCTGTGGTTATTCACTCTACTAACTCTCATGTCTTGTTCCATGTTGGATGCTTCTTGACCATGTTTCATCAGGTGTTCGGGAAAGTTAGAATAAAACATGGACATAAACCATCCAACATGGAACAAGACAAAAGAGAGTTATTAGAGTGAATAATCACAACAGAAAGCTCCTGACATTGCAACAAAACTTTCACATACAAGGAGCCCTTGCAATGAAAAAGAAGGTACTTAATGACCAAATGCATACAAGCATTAGCTCACTGGTCATATTAGCCATTAAAACAATAACAAACAGAGATCCGAAACGTATCCAGAATAAATAATTAACGAATCTTCCTCTCACTCTCTTCCTCCCCCCCCCCCCTCTCTCTCTCTCTCTCTCTCTCTCTCTCTCTCTCTCACACACACACACACACACACACACACACAAACAAAACACAAACAAAAGATGAAAGAACGCCGGAAATCGGCCAACTGGAGCATGGAGACTAATGAACACATCTCCAGGACCACACAGACGCATCGACTAACAGCGCCGGAAATCGTAAGTAACGCCGAACGGTAATATCACATGACGAAGTTTGTGTTAAGAAAGTTGATTCTAACCGAAAAACATCTCAAAATGTAACATAGTAACATATTGTAACAACTACATAATATATTTATTATATATATAAAAAGAAACATTATTACAGGGCACTGAAGATGCTTCACAAATAATAGACTCGAAACGCCTATGGCAATAAACAAACTGCCTTCAATTAGTTGCATAGACGGAATATACCTCAATGTATATTGAAGCAACTAAGGAACGACGGAAAACAAAAAAAGTAATGCTCTTTTTTACTTGTCGCTCGATGCTGATGACGAGAATGCTATCTGTTTGCTCTGACTCGTTGTCAACAACTTCCTGATGTCACGTCGCGAGATGGTAACTGGCGATAATTGTTACCAGTTCATAGTGCTTTACCTCTTCACCAAATATGTCAACTGGCGAAAGTTGTTGTTAACAGCCTGTAATTGATGCTCTCCTCACCAAATACGTTGTGAAAGCAGTAACTGATTGTTACTCTTAATTTAATTCAAATATCGGCTGCCGCAGAAAAATGTTTACCTTCTACTCCTCCTTAATGATGGTCATTGCATACTACGATTATTAAACTTGTCTGGTAGGGTGGCACTACAGCAAACACGTGGTAACACAATAGGAAATAACAAATAACAATAATTAAGAATATGTTACAAAATTGTACTTAACTTTACTAAACCTTGGTGTGCGGCACTTAAGGTTCTGAACCTAATACAATGATGGCTAATAAACTTTCCTGTCCCGTGCCAGTCTGTGATATTTTAAGTACCGTTGGTAGTTTTGTTCACAGACATTCTGTTACTGGTCATAGTTCCCTATTAAAAGCGACTGCTATGTCGGTAGGTAGCCTTCTTAGTAATGTCTGAGTTAATTCTGCAGGCACTGAAGTTAGCTGTTTGACTGTTGGTGTAGAATTTCAAGAGTGTCTACGGCGTTTCGTGCTTTGAGCCTGTCGACGGAAGAAGTTCCATGTCCGTCAGTACGAAGCAGAAGCGAAGTAGTTCGCGGTTGACTGCGTTCCCTGCTGGATGTCCACACTATCAGTGGAGGTGAACGATGCGCTGTAGGATGTGGCACGGAGCCAGGAAGAGTTCAGTGTTTGTGAGCACCATCTGGGGACTCCTGCACGGAGCCGAAAGACGACAGGTGAGTGGTTGCGCCTGTCTGGTGGTGACCTCTCGCGCTATTTGTGCCGCACCTCTTGTTTGGTACGCAACACTCGGCAGTTCCCCTTCCTACAGGAGTGCTGGTCCCACAAGGTGTGCAGGAGAACGTCTGTGAAGTCTGGAAGGTGGGAGATGAGTTAAGGTTGTGAGGGTGGGTCACGAGTGGTGATTGAATAGCTCAGTCATTAGGGCACATGCCCATGAAAGGCAAAGGTTCAAGGTTCGCGTTCTGCTCTAGCAAACGGTTTTAATCTGCTAGGAAGTTTCAGTAATAATCTTGCTGGTTTCTTGCATACATCGTTTAATTTTTGTCAGTTTCTCAGGTATTTTAAGAGTGCTTCGGAGACAGTAGTAGTGGCTGGTTTATTACGAGGGAGTGCAAAAAATGATTCCTCTGAACTTTTTTACGTGAAAACTCTTGAACATTTTTAAATAAAATGAACTTGACTCACATGCTACATTTTTATTCATCATGTCTACATATTCATTTCTCAACATAGCCACACTGGCGACGAACACATTTCTCCCAACGAGGGACCAGTTTGTTGATACTGGCACTGTTTAACATTTGTTGTTGGGGCCACAACCTCCCCTCTGCCTGCACCGAATGTCCTCGAATGTGTTCTTTAAGTTTTGGAAACAGATGAGACGAAATCGGGACTGTATGCAGGATAGTCGATGACTGTGAAGCCAAGGCGCCGGATTGTTGCAAATGTCACCGCGCTCGTGTATGGTGTGCCATTGTCGTGCTGGACAAGGCACACCATGTGTGAACGAACTCTTAGAATACGAAACTCGATTACAGCGCACTGGCCGGCTGTTGTGACCGAGCGGTTCTAGGCGCTTCAGTCGGGAACTGTGCTGCTGCTACGGTAACGGGTTCGAATCCTGACTCGGGCATGGATGTGTGTCATGTTCTTAGGTTAGGTAGGTTTAAGTAGTTCTAGGTCAAGGGGACTGATGACCTAGGCAGTCTGGTCGCATAGTTCTTAACGCAATTTTTTGACCTTTCGTGTAAATTTTCTTTACATAAACGGGCATATCTTTAGATTGCGTTGACATAGAAGCTCACCTTTTTACACCGCCAAGGGACCGTAAACTACAGGAAGTGCGATACATTTCCGCTTGTTATGACTACCCGTACCCGAGGTAAACGAGTTTTAAGGGTTGGGTAGACAGACAGATGGTCAAGAAAGTGAGACTAGTAGGGTTCCATTTTTACCGATTTAGGTGACGAAATACTAACAACGAAAATAGCTACGGCAGTCGCCTAAATAATTCCCCCTACTCTTTATTCGAAATGTTGGAGTTGCAGTCGATACATCAGCGTATTAACCGTAGCTACGCTTTCGATCCACATCACGTTCACAGGAATGTAAATAAAATCCATTTGCCTATACACGTGGTAATTCAGATCCCAGTATTAATGCCACCGCGTTTTAGAAGTGCGAGCATTCCCATTGCTAGCTAGCTTCAGAAACACTTCGGGTAATTAACGTTTTCTGGCTGTGGCGAGTCTAATGGCGAATTCGAAACATTGTAGAATACGTTTGACAGTTATGTAGCCGTTTATTTGCTGTGGTGGTGCAGAATTATCCTACTAAATTTACTACCTAATAACATAAAAATAAAGCAAAATGTTCAAATGTGTGTGAAATCTTATGGGACTTTACTGCTAAGGTCATCAGTCCCTAAGCTTGCACACTACTTAACCTAAATTATCCTAAGGACAAACACACACACCCATACAAAATTGTTAAGGCTTTCGTGGCCACTTGTTGACAAACTGCCTATTGGCTTCTGTCTCGGGTTCTTCGGCCGACGTTCATATAATGATTTTTCTGACGTTTCACCAGCACGAGTGGCTGGCATTGTCAAAGCTTCACCCTCCATTGCCCGTGGTGGAGGCGAGCTTTTTTTTTTTTCCTGCCCAGAGGGGACAGAGCGGGCTGTTTTAGGGCTTGCTCGAGCTCGCGGGCGCAGGCTACATTCCTGGAAATTGAAATAAGAACACCGTGAATTCATTGTCCCAGGAAGGGGAAACTTTATTGACACATTCCTGGGGTCAGATACATCACATGATCACACTGACAGAACCGCAGGCACATAGACACAGGCAACAGAGCATGTACAATGTCGGCACTAGTACAGTGTATATCCACCTTTCGCAGCAATGCAGGCTGCTATTCTCCCATGGAGACGATCGTAGAGATGCTGGATGTAGTCCTGTGGAACGGCTTGCCATGCCATTTCCACCTGGCGCCTCAGTTGGACCAGCGTTCGTGCTGGACGTGCAGACCGCGTGAGACGACGCTTCATCCAGTCCCAAACATGCTCAATGGGGGACAGATCCGGAGATCTTGCTGGCCAGGGTAGTTGAGTTACACCTTCTAGAGCGCGTTGGGTGGCACGGGATACATGCGGACGTGCATTGTCCTGTTGGAACAGCAAGTTCCCTTGCCGGTCTAGGAATGGTAGAACGATGGGTTCGATGACGGTTTGGATGTACCGTGCACTATTCAGTGTCCCCTCGACGATCACCAGTGGTGTACGGCCAGTGTAGGAGATCGCTCCCCACACCATGATGCCGAGTGTTGGCCCTGTGTGCCTCGGTCGTATGCAGTCCTGATTGTGGCGCTCACCTGACGGCGCCAAACACGCATACGACCATCATTGGCACCAAGGCAGAAGCGACTCTCATCGCTGAAGACGACACGTCTTCATTCGTCCCTCCATTCACGCCTGTCGCGACACCACTGGAGGCGGGCTGCACGATGTTGGGGCGTGAGCGGAAGACGGCCTAACGGTGTGCGGGACCGTAGCCCAGCTTCATGGAGACGGTTGCGAATGGTCCTCGCCGATACCCCAGGAGCAACAGTGTCCCTAATTTGCTGGGAAGTGGCGGTGCGGTCCCCTACGGCACTGCGTAGGATCCTACGGTCTTGGCGTGCATCCGTGCGTCGCTGCGGTCCGGTCCCAGGTCCGATAAGGGGAATGCGACCGTCGTAATGAAGACCGAAGATTATGAGCAAAAGATCCGAGACCTGTTAGATCCGACGACGTACCGAAAACTAAGCGCAGATCTACATCTACATCTACATTGATACTCCGCAAGCCACCCAACGGTGTGTGGCGGAGGGCACTTTACGTGCCACTGTCATTACCTCCCTTTCCTGTTCCAGTCGCGTATGGTTCGCGGGAAGAACGACTGTCTGAAAGCCTCCGTGCGCGCTCTAATCTATCTAATTTTACATTCGTGATCTCCTCGGGAAGTATAAGTAGGGGGAAGCAATATATTCGATACCTCATCCAGAAACGCACCCTCTCGAAACCTGGCGAGCAAGCTACACCGCGATGCAGAGCGCCTCTCTTGCAGAGTCTGCCACTTGAGTTTATTAAACATCTCCGTAACGCTATCACGGTTACCAAATAACCCAGTGACGAAACGCGCCGCTCTTCTTTGGATCTTCTCTATCTCCTCCGTCAACCCGACCTGGTACGGATCCCACACTGATGAGCAATACTCAAGTATAGGTCGAACGAGTGTTTTGTAAGCCACCTCCTTTGTTGATGGACTACATTTTCTAAGCACTCTCCCAATGAATCTCAACCTGGTACCCGCCTTACCAACAATTAGTTTTATATGATCATTCCACTTCATATCGTTCCGTACGCATACTCCCAGATATTTTACAGAAGTAACTGCTACCAGTGTTTGTTCCGCTATCATATAATCATACAATAAAGGATCCTTCTTTCTATGTATTCGCAATACATTACATTTGTCTATGTTAAGGGTCAGTTGCCACTCCCTGCACCAAGTGCCTATCCGCTGCAGATCTTCCTGTATTTCGCTACAATTTTCTAATGCAGCAACTTCTCTGTATACTACAGCATCATCCGCGAAAAGCCGCATGGAACTTCCGACACTATCTACTAAGTCATTTATATATATTGTGAAAAGCAATGGTCCCATAACACTCCCCTGTGGCACGCCAGAGGTTACTTTAACGTCTGTAGACGTCTCTCCATTGATAACAACATGCTGTGTTCTGTTTGCCAAAAACTCCTCAATCCAGCCACACAGCTGGTCTGATATTCCGTAGGCTCTTACTTTGCTTATCAGGCGACAGTGCGGAACTGTATCGAACGCCTTCCGGAAGTCAAGAAAAATAGCATCTACCTGGGAGCCTGTATCTAATATTTTCTGGGTCTCATGAACAAATAAGCCGAGTTGGGTCTCACACGATCGCTGTTTCCGGAATCCATGTTGATTCCTACATAGTAGATTCTGGGTTTCCAGAAATGACATGATACGCGAGCAAAAAACATGTTCTAAAATTCTACAAGAGATCGACGTAAGAGATATAGGTCTATAGTTTTGCGCATCTGCTCGACGACCCTTCTTGAAGACTGGGACTATCTGTGCTCTTTTCCAATCATTTGGAACCTTCCGTTCCTCTAGAGACTTGCGGTACACGGCTGTTAGAAGGGGGGCAAGTTCTTTCGCGTACTCTGTGTAGAATCGAATTGGTATCCCGTCAGGTCCAGTGGACTTTCCTCTATTGAGTGATTCCAGTTGCTTTTCTATTCCTTGGACACTTATTTCGATGTCAGCCATTTTTTCGTTTGTGCGAGGATTTAGAGAAGGAACTGCAGTGCGGTCTTCCTCTGTGAAACAGCTTTGGAAAAAGGTGTTTAGTATTTCAGCTTTACGCGTGTCATCCTCTGTTTCAATGCCATCATCATCCCGGAGTGTCTGGATATGCTGTTTCGAGCCACTTACTGATTTAACGTAAGACCAGAACTTCCTAGGATTTTCTGTCAAGTCGGTACATAGAAGTTTACTTTCGAATTCACTAAACGCTTCACGCATAGCCCTCCTTACGCTAACTTTGACATCGTTTAGCTTCTGTTTGTCTGAGAGGTTTTGGCTGCGTTTAAACTTGGAGTGGAGCTCTCTTTGCTTTCGCAGTAGTTTCCTAACTTTGTTGTTGTACCACGGTGGGTTTTTCCCGTCCCTCACAGTTTTACTCGGCACGTACCTGTCTAAAACGCATTTTACGATTGCCTTGAACTTTTTCCATAAACACTCAACATTGTCAGTGTCGGAACAGAAATTTTCGTTTTGATCTGTTAGGTAGTCTGAAATCTGCCTTCTATTACTCTTGCTAAACAGATAAACCTTCCTCCCTTTTTTTATATTCCTATTAACTTCCATATTCAGGGATGCTGCAACGGCCTTATGATCACTGATTCCCTGTTCTGTACATACAGATTCGAAAAGTTCGGGTCTGTTTGTTATCAGTAGGTCCAATATGTTATCTCCACGAGTCGGTTCTCTGTTTAATTGCTCGAGGTAATTTTCGGATAGTGCACTCAGTATAATGTCACTCGATGCTCTGTCCCTACCACCCGTCCTAAACATCTGAGTGTCCCAGTCTATATCTGGTAAATTGAAATCTCCACCTAAGACTATAACATGCTGAGAAAATTTATGTGAAATGTATTCCAAATTTTCTCTCAGTTGTTCTGCCACTAATGCTGCTGAGTCGGGAGGTCGGTAAAAGGAGCCAATTATTAACCTAGTTCGGTTGTTTAGTGTAACCTCCACCCATAATAATTCACAGGAACTATCCACTTCTACTTCACTACAGGATAAACTACTACTAACAGCGATGAACACTCCACCACCGGTTGCATGCAATCTATCCTTTCTAAACACCGTCTGTACCTTTGTAAAAATTTCGGCAGAATTTATCTCTGGCTTAAGCCAGCTTTCTGTACCTATAACGATTTCAGCTTCGGTGCTTTCTATCAGCGCTTGAAGTTCCGGTACTTTACCAACGCAGCTTCGACAGTTGACAATTACAATACCGATTGCTGCTTGGTCCCCGCATGTCCTGACTTTGCCCCGCACCCGTTGAGGCTGTTGCCCTTTCTGTACTTGCCCAAGGCCATCTAACCTAAAAAACCGCCCAGCCCACGCCACACAACCCCTGCTACCCGTGTAGCCGCTTGTTGCGTGTAGTGGACCTACGCAGCGTATCACACGGAATACGAATCGATTAATCAAGGCGTCTTCTCTGCCGGCGGACGTACAGAGAAACCTGCGCAACACGGAAGCCCTACCACCTCGGCTGTGTGGATTACCCAAGATCCATAAGAACAACGTTCCACTGAGACCGATCGTTAGCGCTCCTGGCTCACCGACATATAAACTGGCAAAACACTTGGCCTCTCTGCTCCAGCCACACGTGGGGAAGACCGACACATACATTAAGGACTCAGGACATTTCATTGAGAAGCTGAAGAAGCTGAAACTTGCACCAAACGATATCTTGGTCAGCTCTGATGTTGTTTCGTTATTTACGAAAGTGCCACTCAGTGACGCTCTGGAGCACATCGGTTCCATTTTCCCGCAGGACATCAGAAAGCTCTTCCATGCATGTCTCACCACGAGCTATTTCACGTGGAACGGAGATTTCTACGAACAGCTGGAAGGCGTCGCCATGGGTAGTCCTCTCAGTCCAGTGGTGGCCAACTTCTTCATGGAACAATTCGAAGCACAGGCACTGGGCTCGGCGACTTGCAAACCTAAGGTGTGGTACAGGTACGTCGATGATACTTTCGTGGTGTGGAGCCACGGTGAAGAACAGCTCGGTGACTTCCTAAGACACTTGAACAGCCTCCATGCCAACATAACATTTACCATGGAAGTAGAAAAGGACAAGAAACTGCCATTTCTAGATGTGCTGGTCACAAGGAACGGCGAAAACCTGGGTCACAGCGTGTATCGAAAACCGACACACACGGACCGATACCTGCACAAACTGTCAAACCACCACCCGAGCCAGAAAAGAGGCATGATTAGTACGCTCGTAACGAGAGCAGGACGAATATGTGAGCCGCAACACCTCAAACGAGAAATGCAACACCTGGAAACTGTCCTGAGGAGCAATGGGTACTCCACAAATTATATTAGAAGTGTAACAGAGCCAAGCACTCGGCGAAGTAAGGAACCAGAAAAAGAAATGTCGGGTACGGCCTTTCTGCCATTCATTCCCAGAGTGACTGACAGAATCGGCCGTATATTGCGCAAACATGGCGTAAAGACGATTTTCAAACCGACAAGGAAGATCAAAGAGTGTCTTAGATCGACGAAGGAGAAAAGAGACCCACTTGCAATGTCGGGAATATACCGTATACCATGCACATGCGGGAAAGTTTATGTCGGAATAACTGGACGATCCATCAACACCAGGATCAAAGAGCATAAGCGACATTGCAGATTGGGGCAGGTGGAAAAATCGGCCGTGGCAGAGCATGCACTGAATGAGACCGACCACGTAATAAAATTCGCCGACACGGAAGTTCTGGCTGTAGAGAAACACTATCACACGCGCTTGTTCAGAGAAGCTGTAGAAACACAAAAACACGCGAACAGTTTGAACAAGAAAGAGGAAAGCCTTAAGGTAAACGGATCCTGGCTTCCCGTACTGCAGCGAACGACCGTCGCAGGTAGCAAGAGGAGAACCGCACCGGAAATGACCGCGGAGAAGCCCTCGGACGTTGGCGCGCCAGGTACACATGTCTGCGCCCGCGAGCTCGGCTCCAGTTCACCACCGGCAATGGAGGGTGAAGCTTTGACAATGCCAGCCACCTTTACTCTGTACCGGTGTCCTGTGGATGTCATTATGAAACTCTTGTAGAATTTCATACTTGTTACTGCCTACTTTTTCCGCTTCTGTCAATAATTGAATTGACTTAAATGTGGCACTGAATGATTTTTAACTGAATTTCGTTATGAATCTTCACGCAATGCTAAATTTGCACACTTTCATGGTAGGTCAGCAACGGTAATCCAGTATGCCTGGTCTGAACGCTGACACAGACCGTTTGGCGGCCGAATGCGCATAATATTTCGCTAATTCGTAACGATATGTGGTACTTTGTCTTACTAAAACAGTTATAATATAATATAATATAATCAAACAATATAACATAATCAAAACGATAGCAATTAATAACGAATACGAACCTTCTATAGTGGATAACATCCTTAAAAAGAAAACTGTAAGAAAAGTTACTACACTCGGCGCTTCTATCATAGAGTAAAACCTGAAGAAGAAGTTTTTTTTATCTTTTCCTTTCTTGGGGCCCACCTACTATCACATCCAACGCCTCTTTCGTGCCGGCCAATGTTGTCGAGCGTTTCTAGGCACTTCAGTCTGGAACCACGCGACCGCTTCGGTTGCAGGTTCGAATCCTGCCTCGCGCATGGATGTGTGTGGTGTCCTTAGGTTAGTTAGGTTTAAGTAGTTCTAAGTCTAGGGGACTGATGACATCACATGTTAAGTCCCATAGCGCTCAGAGCCATTTGAACCATATGAACCATTTGAACAGCGTGCTGTTTCTCACGCACTGACATAATAACGTTACACACCGCCGTGTTACACGCTACCATTGGGAGCCCCGTAGTGGCAGCAGAAGGCTTCTAATGTGTAGATATGAAGAATAGAGATGGAGAATGTTAATAACATTTGTTCTATTCAAAATGCTTAAGAGATTTTGTCTTAAAAAAATTCGGAGACATCCCTTTTCAGCTTGCTCTCGTAGCATCCTTATTAAAGACGGGTTAAAAATCGTTGTATACGTTATAAAATTACGCCGAGGAGTATACAAAACAGGAAAATTGTTTGATACGAATTCATTCGTCCATTGTCTCAGCTAGTGTACCATCCCTTTCAGCAAAGGCCTTCGAATAGAAGTCTTGATGGGTAGGCGATGATAATGTATGCAGTATACGAGAATAGTCATAAAGTTTTAATTATCACCTCGAAAAATAAGGTAACATAATGATTTTTTTTGGTCGCAGGTACATGTCTGCAATACTGGTACACGCTGAAATCCCTGCATCATAGTACCGTAGTTCGCCGGTGAGGGAGCCAAAAGAAAATGGCACAGTGCATTGAGGAAGCTGACTATCATGCTGCATTTCGTTTCCTTCATTTGAAGGGGAACAACTCTACAGCGATCCATACTAAGTTGTTTGTTTTATTTGGCCTCCATAATCTGTCCTCTTTACAGCCATCGAAAACACATGTCTACATAGAAAACATAATTGTGCAGAGAAAATACGTACAAGTATATTTACAGAATTGAAAGCTCAGAACAAATTTTTGACAGTTAGTATGATAAGTAAATTATGTATTTTTATGTTGTCAACTCACACTATTTCTTGAATGTAATAATAAACGATAGAGATAAATGAAAATATGAGTCCCATTAAAATATACATATTTTTTCCTAAGATCTTAAGAAAATTGAGAATCACTTTATAAATGCGAATGGCCTTAAAGACCAAAAGAGGAGACGCTGAGTGACGGAATGGGCAGTGGCGGCTTCCTTCTTTCAAATCTCCTGCGGTGGGTACCTGGGAACTAGCGGTTCTTCGCCACAGAGAGCGCCTTCCAACTAGGGGGCACGGCCTTGTTGCTGTATGGGGCCCGGCGGTGGCTGTCATTGGCGGTGTGGTTTGTAGCATCAAGGAGGACTCGGCATCGGAGTGATGAGCATGGAGAGTCTGATGTTTTGGGTAGTCTGATTCTTTAGGTACTTTGCCTTTGGGTTAGGAGATCACTGTACTGTCCATCAGCCCAGTGAGCGTGGATATGGTTAGTAATGTTAGACGGGTTAAATCAATAGAATATGAAAGATTCATTGGCATGGCCCAATTTTTCGCAAATTTGAGCCCAGTTTTGCGCAATTAGACGGTCCTCTTAATGATCTACGGAAGAAGGGTGGCATTTATAGGTGGGACGAAACTATCAGGTACCCTTCGAATCAATTAAGGCTTGCCCTTAGCAGTCCACCCATTTTGGCCATTCCCAACTGTGAGTGACCGATTGTGGTTCAAACGAATGCGTCTAATTTTGGAGTATCGGCAGTCTTCTTGCAAGACCAAAATGATGAGCGATGTCCAATAGCCTATCCGTCGAGCAAATTGTCGTCTGCTGAGATGAAATATTCTGTGTACGAATGGGAAGCCTTGTCGGTCCTCTTTGCTCTCGAAAAATTCAAGTTTTAACAAGAGCACAGAGCGTTATTTTTAGAAACCGATAACCAGGCTGTTAACTGGGTTCTGGCGAGTCCCAGAAGAACTGGACGATTTGCTCAGTGGGCGATCCGCATTGCCACCTCTGGCGTTAATGTCAGGCTTATTAGGGGCACTGATAATCCGGTGGCGGATGCCCTACGTCGGGTGTTAGAGGCTGACGGATCGGACTGTGGTGAGAAGGTGGTTTCCTCTCACGACTCGCTATAAGGGGTGCTGACTGAAGTTCTGGAGTGTTTGCGAATTTAAAGAGTAAACAGGAAGAAGACTCTTCGACTGTCAATATTAATCAGAGATTGTTCTGTGGAGAACGAGTATGCAAGTATAGTCTGCATCAACTGCAGTGGATGTGACGAGTGCAATGCCAAGATCTGTTTGCTCAAGGAGCTGACAGTGCCCGTGTTTTGTCGTTTTAACATCAGTGTGGTAGGTGGGTACTTGGGAATTTATAAAACTATTGCTAAGATCAAGCGACACGGGCTTTTTGCTGTAAACTAGGGAGGAGCATTCTATGGGTAAAATTTTTATCGACTACATAGGGTCGCTCCCTCATACTTGCACTGGCAATATGTATATCTTGTTGGCCATAGATGCCTTTTCTGGTTGGTTGGTTCCGAGCAAAGGGATGACGGCTCCTTTATCTGTTCATCATGTGTCTGGGATTTTTTTTTTTTTTTTCAATTTTGAGGCCGCCCAGAATGCACGTTAGTGGTAATGAACCTGCCTTTATTTCCAAGATATGGAAGGTGGTCTGCTTTGAGAACGCCGTTCAGCACGTCACCATTACACCTCATTATCCGCAGCCATCTTTTGCGAAAGGGGTGGATCGTAACGCTAAGTCATCTGTCATTATATTTCACAGCAAATCTCAGAGGAAATGGCATCTCTCCATATCCTGACTCAGCTTCCCGTTCACTACTGTGTAGCACGAGTCTCTTAAAGCCTCCCCTCATCTCTCTTATTTAAGCTTATAGTGTTAATTGCACCCTTGCTAATCTGTGGTCTATTAACGGTCCTCTCGCGGCGCAGGTTACTCTAGAAGTTGTACAACAGAAATAGAGGGGAGCTAGGCAGAACATTCTACTTTCCCATAAGAGGTTGGTCTGCTGTTATAGTCAAGGTTGACGGGATCTAAAGGCTAAGGTTGGGGATCGGGTGTTTTCCCAGCATTGTATTGAAAGGAGGGTTGCATTTCACTGGTAAGTCAGACCCTCGTTTCCTGAGACTGTATCAAATTGTGGGGGTTCTGAGGCCTTTGAATCTTGTTGTTCATACTCGCGCACAAGGAAATTATCGCGAGTCCATGTTAGTTAGGTCAAGGAGCGATGGTAATCGGACCACAGAGTGAGTGAGAAGGTGTGGGGCTTTATTGTTTTGGTGAGGGAGGTCGAACTGTGGCGGCTTCCTTCTTTCAAATCGCCCACTGTGCGCACTAGAGAACTACCTATTCCTCGCCACAGAGAGAGCCTTGCAACCGAGGGGTGCGGCCGTGTCGCGGTGAGCGGCCCAGCGGTTGATGTCAGTAGCAGTATAAGTAGGCTGTTTAGGTTTTTATGTTGGTAACGCCACATAGCGCTCTGTATGAAAAACACTGACTGCGCTGTGTGCAGTCTGTGGCTGGTTGGACTCATTGTTGGAACATTCGCTTGTGTAGTGTTGGGCAGTTGGATGTGATGAGTGCGTAGCGTTGGACAGTTGGAGGTGAGCCGCCAGCAGAAGTGGATGTGGGGGGAGAGAAAGAGAGAGAGAGAGAGAGAGAGAGACAGATGCCAGAGTTTTGAGAGGTTGCTATAAGCGCACGACATGGACGTGTGTCCTACAGAAAAAGGAAATTTGTAAAGATGGATGTCATATATATATGATGACTTTTGACCGCTATTAAGGTAATGCCTATCAGTAGTTAGTGCCTTCGGTAGTTAGAATCTTTTATTAGGCTGGAAGTATTGGCGCTCGCTGTACTGCAGTAGTTCGAGTAACGAAGATTTTTGTGAGGTGAGTGATTCGTGAAAGGTATAGGTTATTGTTAGTTAGGGCCATTCTTTTGTAGGGATTATTGAAAGTCAGATTGCGTTGCGCTAAAAATATTGTGTGCCAGTTTAGTGATGATCAGAATAAGTAAAGAGAGAACTGTCTGGGTACGTTCAGTTTTACTCAGCTGTCTTTGTATCAAATAACGTAAGAGGTTTTCCAGCACTGTCATTTACAAATTTTTCTAAGGGGAAGTTTCAGCAGTGCGGTTTGCGGCATCGTCGGACTCGGCTCCACTCGGGGTGACGTGCTGTGTGGGATCGAGGTTTGGTCGCGTTGGCCATTACGTTTTGATAAGAGGCCTGTTGACATGGCGGTTCTCCGACGCCAGACCCGAGTGCGCATCATTGTACCGATCTTGAGACTGTGCGTGACATTGTGCGAGATTGTCAAATGAGCTAGCGGTGCGGCAACTCAGACGCTCCCTTAGTCTGTTCCAGTCTTACGACTGTTGTGACACACGCAGAGGACATCGAATCCGTTGGTCCCATATTTCTCTTGTGGATCTGCTGCCTGTGTGCATCGACTGCGACGTCGTCTTCGCCGAGCCTGCCGACTCCTGCATCATCTCACGGCGTGGGGAATTAAGATATATAACATTTTTACTGGCTTCTGCCGCAATAATTGTAATACTTTGTTTTTCTGTCCTTCTTTTTAAAGAGGCATCATCCCATCTGATATTTTAACTAATGTGAGTTTAAGAGTTGCACTCTGCTGGGTTAATGTTTCACAGGGCGGTAAACGGCCGTCGCCCAAGTTGTTAAATTTCCTTAAATTTTATCATCTGGCGCTGGCCAGGTATAAATTTTTGAAGAGCCGTGATTCCTCATTTCTTAATTTGTTAATTTTTTCTTGAAATTTGTTATCTGGCAGTGGCCAAGTTTTTAATTAAAGGGAGTTTTAGATGCAGAGGCAGTATGTTAACTGAGATGCATTTATAAGTGATTGTCTTTGTTACCCATCATGTTCGTGATGTCACATTAATCAGGATCCTGTTGGTAGATTTGAATTGTGATATGAGATTCAAGAACGTCAGCTGGTCATCTTTGTCACAATAATTTCGCCGCATGTTGGCACTAGTACTTTTCTTCTTTTCCTAAAGGTGTAAAATTAAATTCTGTTATTTAAAATTAAATTCTGTTATTTCTTGTGCAACTTTTATCTGATAACCCCGTGGTCTTGTTTTCAAATCGTTAAACATTTTTTGTAGTCGCGCTATTTTAAATTTATTAATTCGTTTGTTTAATGTGAAACTGGAAATTTGCACTTTATAATCTTTTGTAATAAATATTATTCAAACGGTAAATGCTGTTTACCCGAAACCCGATCCAATCCTTCGACGTAATTTGTTCTGGGCGCTTGAGTGCCATTTGAGGCAGGAGGTAATCCACACCCATCAAAGTATTCATAAATTCCGATCGTTCGTTGTCAAATTTGGAACACGAAAACGAGATGTGGTTGACATCAGCTTCTGGATCAGTCAGACTCAAATACAAGGTAATCGTAAATTTTGATTCTACACGTGCACAGAAAACGAGGCATGGTTAAAGCGGAGTCAGATGATGGTGGAAGTCGTAGATCGGTCCAAAACCGTCCTCGTAGACCAAGGCTTTGCAGCAATTTGGGGCTGTAATGCTCCCTAATATCCACCTTTCGTTTGCTGGGACACATTCCATATTTCTAGTTATTGCTGTTTTCCGTAGCTCTTTACTTTATATAACTGGTCTGTACAGTATTTTCAAATCGAGAACAGTTTCTGTAGATGCAGCTTGCATCGCTAAGACGTAAATTACGTCATCTTGCGGATGCCAGTCTGGAAAAGTAACCACAGCAGAATGAATGTCTCCCCTCTCCGTTTACACCGAACAGATTCCAGTACCACATCGAAACACAACGAGTAGTTGTTTTTCTAAATCCGGGGCGGAATATTTTAAAGAACACTCTGGGAGTCGGACACGAATGGGACGTAAATCGATAGATGTGGTTTACGTGTACAGATAAACAAATGATTGCGATTTCACAAAAACAGGATGATTTATTCAAGAGAAAGACCTTCACAAATTGAGCAAGCCAACAATACGTTGGTGCACCTCTGCCCCTTATGCAAACAGCTATTCGGCTTGGCATTGATTGATAGATCCTGATGGATATCGTACCAAATTCTGACCAATGGGGTGACAGATCACCAAAATCCCTAGCTGGTTGGAGGGCCCTGCCCATTATGCCCCAAACGTCCTCAATTGGGGAGAGATCCGGCGACCTTGCTCGCCGTGTGCTGGCGGCCATTATCTTGCTGAAATGTAAGCTCAGGGTGGCTCGCCATGAAGGGCAACAAAACGGGGCGTGGAATATCGTCGATATACCGCTGTGCTGTCAGAGGCCACTGATGAGAACCAGAGGAGTCCTGCTACGAAAAGAAACGGCACCGCACTGTGTCGAGCCGTATGGTGGGAAACAGTCAAGTTGATGTCCCTCAGCTGTTCAGGGCGCCTCCAGACGCGTCTTCGGCATGGAATCTCATTGACTGTAGCAGAATTGTCTTCAGTGATGAGTCCAGCTTCGAAATGAGCTCTGGTGACCTGTGAAAACGTGTCTAGAGACGCACTGGACAGCGGTAGGATATTAACCTGACTGTCACCCACCATGTTCCCAGAGATGGTCTGGGTGCCATTTAGCCTCATAGCAGGACCCCTTTGATTGACATCTGTAGCACATTTACAGCATAGCGGTACGTCGATGGTATTCTACGCCCTGTTTTGTTGCCCTTCAGGGTAAGCCATCCTGTGCTTTCAGTTCAGCAAGATAATACCCCCCCCCCCCATACCAGCTTGTCTTCGTGCTTGCCATACCAAACCTTGGCCAACAAGGTCGCCGGATGTCTCCCCAATTGAAAACGCTTGGAGCATTATGGGCAGCGTCCGCCCCTGGTAGCTGAGTGGTCAGCTAACGGCCCGGTTTCGATTCCCGGCTGGGTCGGAGATTTTCTCCGCTCACGGACTGGGAGTTGTATTACCCTAATCATCATCATTTCATCCCCATCGACGCGCAAGTCGCCGAAGTGGCGTCAACTCGAAAGACTTGCACCAGGCGAACGGTCTACGCGACGGGAGGCCCTAGTCACAAGGCATTATGGGCAGCGGCCTCCAACCAGCTAGGGAATTTGGCGATCTAAAGGGCCAATTGCACAGAGCTTGGAAAGATCCGTCTGGAGGGCTTCAAACACCTCTGTCAACCAATGTGAAGTCGAATAACTGCTTGCGTAAGAGGCAGAAGTGGACCAACACGTTATTGGCTTGCTCAATTTGTCTAGGTCTTTCTCTTGAATAAATGATCGACTTTTTCTAAAGCTGTAATCATTTGTTCGTCTGTTCATGTACATCACATCCACCGATCTCGTCCCATTCGTATGACTGCTTTGTAGTGCGTTGGGTGACAGTCTGAGACAAAACTGTCCACTTAATAACTAACACGGTGTGGTAGCAATAGATTATACGTGGAAGGGTCAGATCGTCACATGGGCCTACTAACGAAATCTGCTAATTGTAGAGAGAGACTAAAATCATCACCTAGTATCATTGTCGCAACTCGATTCTCTCGAGATTATAATTAATACTTTATGACTATCCCTTTTAATTGAAGGGTTCCTCTGGTATAGTTTGTGTCTAGGTAGAGCTTGTGTTCCTTGCGCGAGAAATACTGTAAGTAGGCTGTTTAGGTTTTTATGTTGGTAACACCACATAGCGCTCTGTACGAAAATCACTGACTGTGCTGTGTGCAGTCTGTGACTGGTTGGCATCGTTGGAATATTTGCTGTTGTAGTGTTGGGCAGTTGGATGTGAACCGCGCGTAGCGTTGCGCAGTTGCAGGTGAGCCGCCAGCAGTGGTAGATATGGGGAGAGAGATGGCAGAATTTTGAGAGCGGACGAACTGGACGTGTGTCCGTCAGAAAAAGGAAATTTGTAAGACTGGATGTCATGAACCAATATATATATATATAATGACTTTTGAACACTATTAAGGTAAATACATTGTTTGTTCTCTGTCAAAATCATTCATTTGCTAACTATGACTATCAGTAATTAGTGCCTTCCGTAGTTAGAATCTTTTATTTAGCTGGCGGTATTGGCGCTCGCTGTATTGCAGTAGTTCGAGTAACGAAGATTTTTGTGAGGTAAGTGATTCATGAAAGGTATAGATTATTGTTAGTCAGGGCCATTCTTTTGTAGGGATTAATGAAAATCTGATTGCGTTGCGCTAAAAATATTGTGTGTCAGCTTATTCATGATCAAAATAAGTAAAGAGAGAAATGTCTGAGCACGTTCAGTTTTGCTCAGCTGTTTGAAAATTAAATAACGTAAGAGGTTTACCAGCACAGTAATTTATATTTTTCAAAAGGGGACTTTTCAATACTATTAAAGCGGATTTTGAGGGACGACCACTTCCATCACAATGGTAATGTTACGCGGCTAGTATTAAGTGATTACAACTTCGTGATTCGCCCTTGCATTAATTCACTGTTTCTGTCTCGAATTTCTCTGTCCTAATGATTCCCCGCCTCCTTCTTATAGATGGACAGAAATAAGTTTCGCCAGAGGCAGCTGTAGGCCCTAATTTCTTCATAATAGCGCCTCCCTACATCAATTTTCTGTAATCATTGGGGCAGAACGAATACATTATTCGCTGCAGGAGCAGAATGCAGGAAGCGAATGGAATTTGCCACTCAGATCACGAGTAAGACGCAACATCATGGGTACTAGACAAGTCACATGAAATTACTTCGAATTGCAGCTCGTCAGCTGTCACCAAGTACACATCAAGCGTACTCGATGTTCCTAACATTGGATCAACTAGTGCAACTAGTTTCTTATTACCCTGTATCTAAAAGTTATCTACTTAATGTGGTAAATTTGTAAGTAGTTTAATATATGAGGCCTACCATAATTTTAAGTTGGTATCCTCGCAAAGAGAACCATTTTGGTGGACAAAGTGCTGCCTTCAAGGGCTCTGCGCATTAATCGCCTTTTATTACCCAGTTCCACAGGGCAACCGGCCGTGATGCCCGAGCGGTTCTTGGCGCTTCAGTCCGGAACCGCACGACTGATACGGTCGCAGGTTCGAATCCTGCCTCGGGCATGGATGTGTGTGATGTCCTTAGGTTAGTTAGGTTTAAGTAGTTCTAAATTCTACGGGACTGATGACCTCAGATGTTAAGTCCCATAGTGCTCAGAGCCATTTGAACCATTTTGAACCGCAGGGCAGTCCGAGAAAACAAGGGGCCAACATCACAAATTGAGACAGAGTTGCAGCAAAAATTCACAGCTTTTTATACGCAGCCTGACGCTTCCAGAATAAGTGGTCGGATGTCACTATTACTATGTACAAACCATCGGCGCGTAAGTAAATTATTAAGAGTCGCAATTCCCTGTGACAATCTGATTGCAGTAGTGTCGATCGTGTTTAATGCTGTTACCAGACCTGGTAAGCCATATAAAAGGTTTGAACAGCGTCTGATGTAGAGAATCACCTAGAAGGACACGGTGATGCTGCATACTCGTGTGAACCAGGGTTATCAGCACATGACAGAGTTCGAAAGGAACCTCATTTGGCTGTATTGTGGACTCGTGCAGTATCCTGATTTCTGGGGCATTCAGCTGTGACAGTGGCCCGATGTTAGAGTGCACGGGAACCTGAGGGCAACCATACACGTCGTAAAGGTTCCAGTCGACCATGCCTGACCACTACAAGGGAGCATCGTCATTTTGTGCACCACGTGCATTGTACTCCCTTCACGTCTGCGACTGGCATACGAGAACAACTAACGGACTCCCTGCAATAAACTGTGTGATCCCGCTCCATTGTTTGCAGACTAGCAGCAACTGGGCTAGGGAATTACTGTCCCATGTGTAGACTGTCATTCACTTTCCTGAAACGTTATCCATTACAAAGTCAAGTAAGCCATGGATTACTAAGGGAATTAAGATATCGTGTAAGAAGAAGAGGGAAATACATGGTCAGGCCAGAATAAGTCAGGATCCGACGTTACTTGCTTACTACAAAAGATACTGTAATATTTTAAGGAAATTCATTAAGAAGTCGAGAAGCTTATGTGTTCCGACAGAAATTAATAATGCGGATTAAAACTATATGGAATATTGTCAAACGGGAGACGAGGAAGTTTGACAGTGCAGAGCATACCATAGCAATAAAGCTAAATGATGATGTTGTGAATGATAACTCACAAGTTGCAAGTATTTTTAACAATCACTTTCTGAATGTAGCAGAAAAAATAGGGTTAAAGGGTTCAGTTGAAGAAGCAAAAAAATATGTTAAAAATGTCATTCCCTAGGACTTTAGGCCTTTAGAAATAGTATCAACACCCCCACTGAAATTACGGGGAATTATAAATATACTGAGAAAGAAGAGCTCATGTGGTGTTGATGGAGTCTCTAACAGAATTTTCAAGTGTTGTTCTAATTTAATAAGTGGAGTCCTTAGCGATATATGTAATGCTTCGCTGGCACAGGGAATTTTTCCAGACAGATTGAAATATGCAATTGTGAAACCTCTTCATCGGAAAGAGGACTAGAGTGACTTAATAATTATAGACCAATCTAACTGCTGACTGGATTTTCTAAAATGTTCGAAAAAGTTATGTATTTAAGAGTAGTCTCACATTTCAGTGAAAATAATTTACTCAGCATGTCACAGTTCGGATTCCAGAAGGGTTACTCGGCTGAGAATGCTATCTACACAATTACCCATCAAATAGTATGTAAGTAGGCTGTTCATGTTTTCTCTGTGTAAGTAGGCTGTTCATGTTTTCTCTATGTAAGTAGGCTGTTTATGTTTTCTTATTGGCAACGTTACGTAGCGCTCAATATGAAAATCACTGGCTGTGCTGTGTGCAGTCTGTGGCTAGTTTGCATTGTTGTCTGCCATTGTAGTGTTGGGCAGCGGCAGCTGGATGTGAACAGCGGGTAGCGTTGCGCAGTTGGAGGTGAGCCGCCAGCAGTGGTGGATGTGGGGAGAGAGATGGCGGAGTTTTGAAATTTGTCATGAACTGCTATTGCTATATTTATATATGATGATATCAAGGTAAATACATTGTTTGTTCTCTATTAATATCTTTCATTTGCTAACTATCCCTATCAGTAGTTAGTGCCTTCCATAGTTTGAATCTTTTATTTAGCTGGCAGTAGTGGCGCTCGCTGTATTGCAGTAGCTTGAGCAGCGAAGATTTTGGTGAGGTAAGTGATTTGTGAAAGGTATAGTTTAATGTTAGTCAGGGCCATTCTTTTGTAGGGAATTTTGAAAGTCAGATTGCGTTGCGCTAACACAATATTGTGTGTCAGTTTAAGCACAGTCTTGTATAATTGTCCAAAGGGGACGTTTCATATGTCGACCCTTAGCCGAGGATACCTCACTGGAATCTTCTGATTTTTTTCTTGTAGTTTGTGTAATTAGTGTAGCTATTGTTTATTGCTAGCGCGTAATTATAGAGAGAATTTCCTTTGTAGTTGTAGTTTTTCATTGTTGTACAGTAAAACAGTTGTGGCATGCATGTAGATTTGCACCAAGTATTTCGCAGCTGCGCTGGCAATTAAGTAGACATTATTTCCATTGCTATGTTATTTTATTTTGTTCTTCAAATTGTGCTTTTCTGTGTTATCGTGTGAAATATTGTGACAATTATGGCGTGTGAAAAACGTAATACTAGGCTCCAAAGTAAACTGAGAAATGACAGTGAAGACGAAGGCAGTGTGTTAGCGCCCGCCGCAGAGTAATGAATTAACTAATGTTCAAAGTAGTAATTTGGTAATTGCGCATAGGGAAATGGAGCGGGCGGCAAACAATGGTGTAGACAGTGAAACAGGTAGTGAACAGGGAAGGGTTATCGATCGATTGGTCGGCAACAGCTCGCCTCAGGAATCGGGAATGACAGAACACAATATTGCAAATACTGCAGACTCAGGTTTTGGGTTCTCACCGTTTTCTCAAATGAGTCAAGACACATTTTCCGCTTGTCAAAATGTGAATGTTGCCGGTGCAACTTCACTGCCGAAAAGCACTGAGGAACATGTTTCAGACACCAGTGCATTGTTATTACAATTAATGCAACAAATGGGACAAAAGCTTGAAAAGTTAGACACAATGGAACAACACCAGAGACAAACACAGCAACAGTTAGACACAGTGGAACAAAATCTCAAAAAGTTAGACACAGTGGAACAAAATCAGAGACAAACACAGCAACAGCTTCAAAAGTTAGACACCACACTTGAACAAACACGTGAAGATTTAACTACTGAGTTACATAACATTGAATCGAAATGTCAAAAAGTCTGTAATGACGTAAAAACACAAATTTGTGAGCATTTTCAACCTATTTTTTCGCGGCATGAAAATGCATTACAGAATCACGAAGCAGCCATAAAAGAGCTGCAAACCATTGTTCATGAAAATCATGAGACCTTGTGGGCTAAAATTGACTCAGTTGCATCTACCGATTCGGTTAAGCAACTTGCAAAAACTCAGGAAAACTTAAGGGCACAGTAGATTCGATTTCAACACAAATAGACACTCTGAAACTTGGTTCAGAAAAACACACTGAGGAAATGTGTTCACTATCGGAGAAAGTAGCCGAACTTTCGGATCAGGTCACTAACTTATCTACAAAGGTAGATGATGACCTGAATGACACAAGACCCGTAGCCTTCACTGACACAGAAGAGTATGAACAAATAAGAAAATTCAAACAAAATCAGAATCAAATTAATACACAACACCAAAGAGAAATCCGGGAAGTACAAGACCAGCTAACACAGGTAATACAAGAATTACGTATTTCAGAGGACACTGGCACTCCAACACGGGAAGAGGGACTTAGAAATACGGAACAGCCACAAAATAATAACACAGGGCATTTGGGAAGTTATGAAAGAAATTGGCAATGTGCACCGAATTTTGAGATGGAACGGCCGACACGACCTAACAATGACCGATATGCGACTCGCCGACATGATGATTTTGACTATAAGCTGTTCATTACTACATGTAAATTCAAAACATTTAAGAATTCTGGCAACGACATTCATCCACAATTATGGCTCCATCAATTCTCTCATTGTTTTCCTCCCAACTGGTCGTTGGAACACAGATTAGAGTTTATGTGTGGCTACTTAGAGAATGAACCAGCTGTAAGAATGCGATCGGTCATTCACGATTGCCACAGTGAAGGAGAATTTTACCATGCCTTCCTCTCAGCATATTGGTCTCAAGCCACACAAGACCGAGTGAAACATGGTATCATAATGATGAAACATTTCGAACAATCTGAATTCTCCAGTCTTGTGAAATATTTTGAAGACATGTTGCACAAGAATCAGTACCTGTCAAACCCATACAGCCCCTCAGAACTCATCCGAATTTGCTTAATCAAATTACCTGAACATTTACGGCATATTATTTTAGCAGGACGTTGCAAAGACGACATTGAAGCTTTTCAGGGACTGTTACAAGAACTAGAAATTGACACTGATAATCGCGGAACGCGAAAACAAGGACACAACAATTACAGGTCACATCCGTCACAATTCCGTGATGACAGAAACAATAACCGGACACGACTGGTCTATTCTTACAACGCAAATCGTGACCAAAATAGACACCACCCGTACGACAACCGTTGGCAGAGTAGTAATAATTACAGGGAAAGATCACCTCTCCGCGGTAGTGACTATCACAGAGACAATCTGAGAAACAGACAATTTGGGAACCAAAATAATTATTATCAAGGGAGACAGAATAACTCTAGACGCAACGGTCCAGCGCGCAGTTACGATTCAAGGAGAAATTCTCCACCACTTGACCGACAAGAAAGAAACTACAGGAACTACCGACATGACGACAGACGATGTGATCGTAACGACAGACCTGAATTGCATCAGAACTGGCGGGATTTAAACAGGGCAGGGCCCTCTCGTCACGGTGAATTTGTAGAAGTTAGGTCTCCAAATCCCAATAACGACGCTCGCCAACAAAGAGACAATAGGCAATGACTCACACCGCTGGCAGCCACAAAACGTTCTTATGACACTAACGACGCAGCTGCCGTAGCTAGTAATTACGTAAAAATGGAAGACATTAGGGACATCTTACTCCAGGAACACGACATAAAACATAACAATATTGCATATCCTGTGATTCACATTACAGTAAATGACATAAAATTTACGGCAGTACTTGACTCTGGCAGTCCCATTTCAGTAATCAGTGAAACAGCCTTTAGCAAATGCAACAAATCGAACGATTGCCCCACACTTCCGTTACGTAAGATTAAATTACAAGGTGCAATCTTTGGAAAAAGTGTAGATGTACGCCAACAAACCAATTTAGAATTCTTTTGTCAAAGCCACAGCTTCTCTATGAACTTTCTCATTGTTCCATTATTGTCGACGGAAATTATATTGGGAGTAGACTTTTTGAATGAATACAAAGCAATCTTAAACTTTCACGATGCTGAAATAAGTTTAGAGAAAGAAGGTAAGTCAATAGCTTTGAAATTTGAAGATTGGCTCTCAAACCATGACGAGGAAATTAATCGGCTTTACCTTCTCTTAGACAACAGTTCGGACTTTTCTACGGAACTAGACACTAACAATCACTCTGCAAGTACTGACAGGGATGATATCGACGGCGCATTTGACACTAATAAGAGATTTTACAAGCACATTCCACAGTTTTTACTCATAAAACAGGAACAATCAAGGGATTTCAATACCAATTTCGTGTTCGTGAGCACACTAAATTTTGTGTTAGACCATATGTAATTCCAGCACATTATAGGGACCGTGTTAGAACAGAAATACAATCTATGCTTGACGAGGGCATTATTGAGCCTGCAGTGAGCTCATACAACAATCCATTACATGTTGTTGAGAAGAAAAATGGATCGATCAGGCTTGTCTTAGATTCGAGACAAATCAATACGATCATTATTCCTGAAACAGACAGGCCGCAAACGTTAGAAGAACTTCTTCAAAATTTTAATGGTGTAAAAGTGTTGTCTTCCATTGATCTCAGATGCAGCTTTTATCAGATCGAACTTCATCCAGAATGTAGAAAATACACAGCTTTCCTTTGTTTCGGCGTTTGTTATCAGTTTCGGAAACTTCCTTTTGGTTTGAACATTTCTTCGGCAGCATTCATTCGTGGGTTAAATTCCATATTACCTGAGTTCTTAAAACGTCACATCACCTTATATGTGGACGATATTCTAATAGCAGAAGCTTCATGGGAACTACATAATCGCATCCTCAACAGTTTGTTACGTATTTTTGCTGAATCTGGAATTACAGTTAACTTGGAAAAGTCTGAATTCGGTAGGACAAAGGTGAAGTTTTTGGGACATATTATTTCTTCTGAAGGCATTCAGCCGGATCCTGAAAAGTTAGAAGCAATCAGAGCCATTCCAGTTCCATCCACAAAAAGACAAGTCCGCAGTTTTCTAGGTCTCGTAAATTTTTACCGTCGTTTTCTGAATATGCAAATTCTTGTTACACCAAAACTTTGTTCTCTCACTGGAAAAAATACTATTTGGAACTGGGACGAACAAGCACAGTTGGAATTCAATTCTTTGAAAGAAGCGTTACTTCACGCGCCAATCTTAGCTCATCCAGATCTGTCACAAGATTTCTGCCTTATCACGGATTTTTCTAAAGTCGGTCTTGGTGCCCATTTATTTCAAGAAGCCATAGAAAATGGCACTACCATTCAGAAAACCATTGCTTTTGCTAGCCGAGTGCTAACAAAATCTGAAAAAAATTATTCCGTTACTGAATTAGAAGCTTTAGCTATCGTTTGGGCATTTAACAAATTCCGTTTCTTTCTTTCTGGTAAGCACGTAAAAGTATACAGTGATCATCGTGCATTACAATTTCTTATGTCTTCAAAATTAAATCATGACAGGTTAAAACGTTGGGCATTGTTTCTGCAAGAATTCCACATCACAATAGTCTACATTCCCGGCAAGGAGAACATTGTTGCGGACACACTGTCACGCGCACCGGCTGGGCTTGAGAAAAGTACCACAGAAGGCAACCTCGAGAAAAATTTCAGTATTCTTTACATTCAGAAAGTCGCCTTTGAAAACTTCATCACCACATCTTTAAAGGACATTGCTCATGAACAAGATAAAGATCCGATTTGGAAAGACATCAAGAGCAAATGGCATGAAAAGACACACACACACAGATTCGGCATTATTACCTGGTTAGAAACAACATACTCTTCAAACGCTGCACTGTTGATGACAAGCTATGGGTACTTTGCATTCCAGACGATTTTGTTAATAAGCTCATTTGGTACACTCATTTCAGCTACGCACATTTTGGCCCACGAAAATGTTATCATATTCTTCGAACGACTTGTTATTTTAACAATATGGAAAAGCGAATTCGAAGAGTCTTGTCTATTTGTAAACTTTGTCAAAAGGCGAAACCATCTACTGTCTCACATCGTGCTCCGTTGTTTCCTATCATTCCTTCTAAATTAAAAGAATTTGCTGCTGTTGATCTCTTGGGACCGCTTGTCAGAACATCTAATGGATTTTCGTACGTTCTAGTCGCTGTTGAACTTACTTCAAAATTTGTTTCTTTCACTCCGTTACGTAAAGCCACTGGACGATCTGTATCCAACGCCTTTGTTAAAAATTTCTTACGTGAAGTTGGCCACGTTGCTAAAGTCATTTCAGATAACGGACCGCAATTTAGATCTGCTGTTTGGTCACGCACGCTTTGGAATCATAAAATCAAACCTGTTTTTATTTCATTGTACTCACCACATTGCAACCCGTCTGAACGGATTATGAAAGAAATCAATAAGCTTTGCAGACTTTATTGTCACAGAAAGCATCAGCATTGGGACAGATATTTACACTTATTTCAAAACGTGCTGAATGAAATGCCTCACGACTCCACTGCTTTACCACCTACTCTTGTACTGAAGAATGAAGAACCACCGAACAGAATCAGAGAGCTTGTACCTTTCCCGAATACACGTAAACTTCGACACAAAGACATAATTGATTTGGCTCTTAAAAATATAAAATCTGCAGCAGACAAAAGGAGAAAACTACACGGTAAAGCAAATGCAAAGAAGTTGTATATTGGTCAGAAAGTTCTCATTAAAGCTCATTCATTGTCACATAAGAAGAAACACTTGAGTCACAAATTCTTTCTAGTTTACAATGGACCTTACAGAATCCGACGTATACCACATGATAATTGCGTTGAAGTTGAAACTCTGCGTACTAGGAAGAGTAAAGGTTTACACCACATTTCACATGTAAAACCGTTTATTGAAAGATAATCTGCTTTTTAACTTAGTCTTTGTCATAAAATTTTTCGCTTCACATTACTAATATGCTTTGTCAGACTTAGAATCTGTTAACATACAACAATGTTTGAAGTTAAATATCCAATCAAGAACCAAGAGAACTTATTTAAACAGAAATGACGAATGCATTGTAATAGTGAACAGACGTCACAGTGTTATTGTGTGTGTACATTCTTGCTTGTTTGTTGCACGATTACGTAACGACTATAAGGCTCACATACTTAGAACATTTACCAGTACTGCTAATGAGATTTTAATGCAACATTTTGGTTTATTTGAAAATACATTCTGAATTTAATGTGCTTTCTGAGAGATACCAGATGACACAGAGGTTAGTTATGTGACAGCTACTCGATTTTTATCACGACGCTACTAATGAGTGACAATTTACAATGTTGCTTTGCGGTGTATCTGTTTTATATCTGCACAGTTTTTCTGAATTATTCTGGAAAGTAAAACAGGTTTTAGTAGTAACTTTTGTGGTATAGCTACAATGAGACTGCCTTTTCCGTAGCACAACAATACGTTACTGTACAGTACTTTCTTCATCACGCCAATAAGCATAATAACTACGATATCTATACGCAAAGCATTTCACTTTTGTTTATCATGAGGTAAGTACATTGACTTCTGCAGAACTTAGCTTTCAGAGGACGATAACTACGACACTTCCACAGAGATTATGTTACAAGACGCACAGTTTAGCGCTACAGTACACGTATTTGAGTGATCAATTTTATACTTAAAACATTTATTTTTAAAGATTTTTGAATTACAAAGAAAGTTTTCCGTGATATATTTCATTCCATTGGTGTAATCTGTAACACCTGAGGGTATAATTACATTAATCCTCAGGGGGGTACACGCCTACTTTGTGTACCATGTGTTTGGCAAGCACAAGGAACCCTAGCTAATATGGTATTTGCTTATACAACTTTACACATCGGTACCATATTTCTCTAACATACAAATTACACAGCTATCCGATCATTTAACTGAGAGAGACAAACATTTATTTTTACTATATCAGTGACAGATGTTTACGTAATTACACAGTTGGATAACTTCACACTTATGAAACTGTATTTTGTCTGTACTTTGTAAACTGTTCATATTTTTTCGGAATCATTGTGATACTATGAGAGCTTTGAATGATGTATTTGGTATGAGATCATGATTTTTAAAGTACGTTTGAGGTAGCTGACACTTTTGATATGAGCAGAGAATTTTTTTAGGCTTAGAAATTATTGGAGGAAGTTATGACGATTTTGAGATTTGACTGAAGTGTTATGATGTTATTATTACGACGACGATGTGTATTATGTTGTTGAGGAATGTTTATTATGCTACGTATTTCTCATGATGAAATATTGAAGAAGTGTCGACGAATATGAATATGTATAATGAGGTAAGGAATAATGAGTAGTGTTTAGGGACTCTGATTTATGAAAAGGATGTTGGAAACCAAGAAACGTACTTTAAGAGTTATGAAATGTGTGTGTATATGCGTGAATGTATTACAATGCAGACAAAAATTTTTTTGGACACTGTTATATCAATAGGATTTTGTTTCTACAGATTTGCAACGCTAATTCTTGACCTGTGAAATATTTTTATGTGAGACTGTCACTGTAGCGGAAACTGCTGTCGTAAATATTTCCGTAAGAAAGTTAAGTGACCACCTGCACGTAATGCGTCGCGGGCACCCACCTGGGCGACAGCCGCCCGAAAAAAAAAAAAAAAAAAGGGCCATTAGCCTTTCAGCGGCACAGGTAGAAAAAAAAGGGGAGGTGACATTTCCTTGTTGAAAGCATACCGTGGAGCTCGTAATTTATGATATTTACTGAAATGCCTAATAAAATGACAGGAAATATTTTTACATCTGCACACCTGATTAGGACAAGTGTCTTTCTACAAGAGTTGAGAGCTACTGACTTACGAAATGCCACATAGCTATTGAATGATGTTTTTATGCTTTGGTTTGCGTAATTGCTTATTTCATTTGACATCTGTTTTCCAGCTGTGTTGCAGCATTGGTTTCATAAAATAAAATTAAATGCATTTGCTAATGTGAACACTTTCTGTCAACAAATCTATTAAATAATTATTTTATGATCCACATTCTTTAAAAAAGGAGCACTTGGAAAGGAAAGAACAATAAGAAGGAACTAGTAACAGTAACACATAATTTTCTTTTCAAGTACATGGTAATATTTCTTTTTACAATCAGTTGTTTTGGTGCACCACTTTAATTACATAGACATTAAGATGTGAATATACATTTTCCTTATCTGCATTGTTGTTTTTACTGTAATATTTTTTCTGCTTGAGCTATGTCATGTTTAGATATAAGCTGTTGTTTGCCAGGCATAGTGCTACTGAACTTTAATTTGTGTTACTCTGCTAAGCCAGATTTATTTTTTTGTTGCTGCACATTGGCTCATATTAGTTGTAATGTTGCATTGCTTGAAAATTTAGATTTACTGTAGCTTGCTTTGCAATTTTCCAATTTTTGGGTCATTGCTGTTTGTGTTACTTATTTTGTGCTGCTGCATTGCCTCGTCCCTTAGTTTAGCATCTGAGCTCAGTAGATTTAAGTTAGCTTAAGAGGGGGTAGCCTCTAAGAGAATGAGTTGCGATGAATTGGAAGAAATGCATTGAGAAAACAGGTTTAGGTAGGATTTTCTTGGAAATTAATGTTGAGGTGAGAAATGTGTAAACATATAAATACAGAAAGCAACCTTAGATAGAATTTTTTTGGTGGAAACAAAGGATGAAATAAGAGGAAAGATATATGAAGTTTTGGGTTGGACTGCAGTACCAAATGTTACACTGAAAACGAACCCTGTCCTTTCCTATTGGTGTTATCCCATTACGTGTTTGTGTACCCTTGAGTATTTGTTTTCTTCCTGTCTCTGTGCAGTTTCATAGAATTTTTTCTTCTTTTAATATTAAGCTACATTCACTATGATGAGGAATACTGTTATCCTCGAATATAATTGGCATTAATAATATGTTATTTACTTTGTAAAGATGTTAGACATTATTAATTCTGTTCTGTTTAATGCTCATGTGTGAAGTTGATGTTTCGAAAGTTATTCTGATCTTTTATTTTTGTACTCATGTCATAATTCCACTGATGTATATGTTAGTTCGATTCTTTTGTAAAGCCTGTACTACAAATGTTATCTGTATTATTATGTTCTTTAATGATGTATTTTGTACCTTTGTTATTGTATTTTTATGTTACCAAATTGTAATTGTTACCAGTTCTTCAAATTAAGTAACATTTCACTGCACACGTTTCTGTTGGTCATAGTACATGGACAATATGTGAGAAGTAGGGACTGATAGTGTTTGCATGTGTGTTAATAATTCAGCAAGGGACTGGATAGCAGCATTGCTGGATCTAAGGACAATTCCAGAAACTTTGTGAGTGCACAAGTGGTGGTTTATGGACTTGCTATATTGTCCGCAAGACTCTTCGATGGTGATTGTGCACCTGCACATTTGCAACAGATGGCTGCTGGCCGTCTCTACCAGGACTACAGTGGGTCTGCATCTTTGATGGCCCACCAATTGCTACAAGGACTGCAGTGGGCCTGCACCTCTGGTGGCCCACCAATACCGTAATCTCTACCAGGACTACAGTGGGTCTGCTCTGTGATGACCTACCAATACTCTTCAAAACGTCGAATGACTCTGCTGTGGGTTTGCTATGTTGTGGCCCATTACCTGTCTGCATGTCGAGTCAGCACTGTCTTTCCGTTGGAAGGACAACACTGCTTCTTCAAGACTGCATGGAAATCCACTACGTCTGTGTGCATTTTCTTTTACTGCTCAGACTTTGAGAAAAACTCTGCATTTTTACTGTGATGAACAATGAGGACTGTTTTTATGGACTGTGAGAAAATTTTAGCTTTTGACCAACATTGTATCAATATGTGTGTGCATTTGATATCTTTGTTATTGTAATTATGAAAAATTTTTTCAAATCTGTATTGGGCACTGCCCAAACCAATTTGTAAAATTTTTTTGTGGGGAGCATGGGGGCTATGTAAGTAGGCTGTTCATGTTTTCTCTATGTAAGTAGGCTGTTCATGTTTTCTCTATGTAAGTAGGCTGTTATTGTTTTCTTATTGGCAACGTTACGTAGCACTCAATATGAAAATCACTGGCTGTGCTGTGTGCAGTCTGTGGCTAGTCTGCATTGTTGTCTGCCATTGTAGTGTTGGGCAGCGGCAGCTGGATGTGAACAGCGCGTAGCGTTGCGCAGTTGGAGGTGAGCCGCCAGCAGTGGTGGATGTGGGGAGAGAGATGGCGGAGTTTTGAAATTTGTCATGAACTGCTATTGCTATATTTATATATGATGATATCAAGGTAAATACATTGTTTGTTCTCTATTAATATCTTTCATTTGCTAACTATCCCTATCAGTAGTTAGTGCCTTCCATAGTTTGAATCTTTTATTTAGCTGGCAGTAGTGGCGCTCGCTGTATTGCAGTAGCTTGAGCAGCGAAGATTTTGGTGAGGTAAGTGATTTGTGAAAGGTATAGTTTAATGTTAGTCAGGGCCATTCTTTTGTAGGGAATTTTGAAAGTCAGATTGCGTTGCGCTAGCACAATATTGTGTGTCAGTTTAAGCACAGTGTTGTATAATTGTCCAAAGGGGACGTTACAAGTACAAGCCCTAAATAACAAATTATCGCCAGTTGGTATTTTTTGTGATCTCTCCAAGGCATTTGACTGTGTCAATCTTGTCACACATTTAGGAAAACTCAGGTTTTACGGAATTGAGGGCTATACACACAGCTGGTTTGAACCATACTTAATGAACAGAAAGCAAAAAGTTGTGCTGAATAGCACAAATAATGTTGGGAGGGTGGTAAATTCTAGTGAATGGGGAGTTATCACAAAGGGAGTCCCACAGGGTTCAATTTTGGGTCCTCTGTAGTTCCTTATTCATGTGAATTACCTCCCACTTAACGTTCAGCAAGCAGAACTAGTACTTTTTGCGGATGACATGAGTGTTATAATAAATCCCATTCCAGAAAAAGCAGCTGAAGATATTATTAAGGATGTCTTTCAAAGAATTATTAAGTGGTTCTCAGGCAATGGACTCTCCCTTAATTTTGAAAAAACTCACTATATCCAGTTCTGTACACCGAATAGAGTCATACCGACAATTGATGTAGCATATGAACCGGGCTCAGTTAACAGGGTAGATTTCTCCAAATTTTTGGGTGTTTGCATTGATAACAACTTGAACTGGAAGAAGCATATTACTGAGCTACTCAAACAATTAAGTTCAGCTTCTTTCGCTCATCGTATAATCGCTAGTCTTGGTAATAAACAGATCAGCCTCCTAACGTACTTTGCGTATTTCCACTCAATAATGTCTAATGGAATAGTTTTCTGGGGTAACTGACCACTTACACATAAAGTATTGGTAGCACAAAAGAGAGCAGTGAGAATAATTAGTGGTGTTCACCCAAGGACGTCATGTAGGCACTTATTCAAGGAGTTAGGTGTTTTAACTGCACCATCAGAGTACATACATTCGCTAATGAAATTCGTTATACATAATCCATCTGAATTCACAGAGAACAGTGATATTCATACGTACAACGCTGGAGAGAAAAATGACCTTTCCTATGCATTATTGAAGTTGTCAGTTGCTCAAAATGGAGTACATTATTCAGCAACAAAAATCTTTGATCATTTGCCGAACAACATAAAGTGTCTGGCAGGTAGCAGATCAAGTTTTAAATCTTGCTTAAAATTATTTCTTTTGGACAACTCCTTCTACTCCATGGACGAGTTTCTATTTCAGAAATAGTAAAAAAAATTGTACCTTTAAATGTAGTTGCATGTATAGAACTAAAAATTTCAGTAATATTAATATTAGCACTATATATATAGTGATATATATAGTGATATATATATATAGTGATCAAACCTGCTGTACTGTATGCCAGCGAAACACTAGCACTCAACAGGAAAATCAAAATTGAAGAAATCAAAAAAGAAGAACGCAAAATCATGAGGAAAATTTTAGGAGGAAGACCCACACCAGATGGCTACAGACTACAGAAGAACTCAACAGTAGAAGCATATTCGAACATCGAGAACGATATGAGAAAAAGGCGCCTTAAATTCTACGGACATTTAGATAGACTCCCTGAAACAAGACTCACCAAGAAAATTCTAGAACACATCAAGACACTTAAAGTCTCGACACCCTGGATGGAAGGAGTCCGAAAAGACCTACAAGCAATTGGCACCACAAACACCACAGACAGAAGCACCTTCCGAAAACACATAGACAATTGGGAAGTAAAGTCAGAAGCGCTAAAACAGCGGACCAAACAAGAATGGTCTGAGGAGAGAAAAGAGGCCCTCTCCAAGAGAATGAAGGAGTACTGGAAGGACAAGAAGAACAAGCCTTCAAAGTCATAAGCTTAACGATTTCCTTTTAGGGAAAATTCGCCAACAATAATATATATATATATATATATATATATATATATATATATATATATATATATATATATATTGTAATCTGACTTGTTCCACATCATATCGATAAAATAATCGGGAAAATGATCTACAGAACATAGCATAACTAAAACTAAAACTAAACCACAATACAAACAGCAGTCTTTGGAGTAATGGCTTACCAGGCAGTATGGACTGCTGGCGAATGGCGTCATACTGTGCCCAGTGAAGGATCGCTGTTCTGCCCTACCCTAGATGACCACCGTCGGTGAGTGCGGTGCCGATGAGTACTACAAATGTACTGGAGAGGCACTGCCATGTTACTCCTGGCGTCACGGTGTGCAACCCATCGGGTATGACTTCAGTTTATGGTTGGTAGTAACTGTGAGAACTCTAAGGGCACAATGGTACTTCACTAACATCTCTGTCCACATGGTTTACCTCTCATGTGGCCGTACCAAGGTGCCATTTTTGAACAGGACAGTGCTCGGTCACACATGGCACGTGTCTCTATGAACTGCCTGGATGATGTTGAGGTACACGAGCTGCCAGTAAGCTCTCAGACCTATCCGTGATAGAATATGAGTGGTACCAGCTCGGACGTCAACTCCATCCATGTACCAGTATCCAGGACATCAAGGACTAATTATAGCTGGGCCAGAATGCTTCAGGACAGAATGTGGCAGCGTTACAACACCTTTCCCAACTGGATCAGAGCGTGCACCCAGGCCATCGGAGGTGTAGTGTCATACTGATATATGGGCTTGTAACACCTTATCTCTAATACTCTACTGATTTATTTTGCTTTTGTTTTATTTAATGTTACATCGTTGAGCTTCGGTAAACGTGTTCGAATCGATAACATAAAATTGTATACTCCTTTCTTTGTTAAAACTTTGATGTCGTGGTTTGATTCTATGCAATGTAGTATATCTGTCATTTAAATTCTTTGTCCCATTTGGAGGGAACAAAACTTACTGTATATAATTGTAATTTCTGTGTGAATAATTTTTTGTAGAAATGTCAATATGTGCGGATGTTCTGTTTTATTTAAAATGTTTGTTTACTGTTATGTAAATTGCTGATCCTCACTTAGGGTTCTTAGTTATTTTGTATGTAAAAGGTGTTGTGGTTCCCCTCGGGAACGGAACTGTGTAGCGCGCGCAAATTGTGGTTGGCCTAAGTAGAAAAGGTGGAATTGAGAGTCAGTCGGGGACGAGCTACCAAACTGTGCACTGCCATGTAAATGTTGCATATTGTGCTGGTTCCGAGAGAGGCTTTTTCTGCTGCTTTCCAATGCCTCGGATGGATTTATAAATAGCTGGAACGATTCTGGGATTGGTATTCATCATCGCCACCAAGAAGGGCCAGACTCCAGCAATTCTGCCTGCAAATCCATCTACCAACATGCAGTTGCCACCACACTGCGCAATCACTGTAACGGAATACTATAATAATGTACAGTGAAGGATCAGCTTATTGGATGTGTTAGAGTGCTCAAATATAAGGTAACTTATAACTGAATTGATGTACCTACCTTGATTTTTTCCTTATCATAACACCTCTCAGGTTCCTCTCCATTTGAACTAAAGTGGTTACCGAGTGTCCCTACTGAAAGAACATTAAAGTCCAGTGTTTTGCTAATTAATGCCTCTTGAACATAGTAAAAAGAAAGTTAAAGTTAATGTGGCAAGAGAGTGAGTTAAAGTAAATGATGCTTACTGAAAATAATTTTCCTGTTAAAACTGCTTATTAATATGTTGTTGCCAACTTCAAAATTAAACGTTGAGGCTTGTAAAGTTTTGCTCAGTTAATGATCATAGTGCTACCTGTAGTAAATTTGAAAAGGTGAGTCAGTTTCTTGCAAATTTGTCAACATTGTGTTTCACTGTAGTAAAAGTGGAAAACTGCATTTATGGAAAATTAAATGTTCAAGATTACTAAGTGTTTGTCTCTCTTGAGTATTAGAAGTGCATATTAATAGTATGACAGGATCCACAGTTTGTTTATTGTGCTAATGCTAGGTAACAAGTAACGGGAAGACCACTATTTATAAAAACCATAATTTCTTTATTCAAAAGATAGTGAGAAGCAACCTGTTAGTGGATTCCAATTAACTTTCGTTTTAAATAGTAAAGTACTTAACTGAGGGAGACTTTACCTATGTCCAATTTATGACCCTGCAGTAAATGTTAATAGTAACGTTATAAAGACCATACAGTTTGAACACGCCCTGAAAGTAATAGTGTGTGTCGGTATGTGTTATACTTTTGCAAATAGTTTGTGCTGCTCTAGCTGTTAGCCTCAATCTTATCGTAAACATATGTATGAGTCAGAGTTCATTGCACTCGCGTGTGGCCAAGTCTAGGTTGTGTTTGTCCGTTAAAGTTACTCATACCTACTTTCTTAAACGAGAACGTTAATCTTTCTCTTGCCTAATTAGGCTGGCGACCGTTTTCCTTTTTCTCTAAACAGTATAGCTAAGTAAAATATTATTTGTTGCTGTTTAAATGTTTACGTAATTGCGACTTTCACTTCCAATAAGTCACTTCCATTAGGTACAATACGGTCAACATAACAAAATTCCTCTCAGAGGGTAACACTACTCTGTTGCTTTATACCATAATTACTCTAACAAAATAATTCTGTTTTGCAAACTGCCTCCAGCTTAGAGGTTATGGTATAGCAGTAGCGGACGAGAGTGTTATAGGCTCATGCTTTCAAGGTCTTCGTAAATTTGACTCCATCACTGAAATAAAATCACATACTCCCTCAACATGTGAAATTTCATGTACTTTCCCTTTCCCGTCTGCGTGGTTCATTTTCTTTTTTGTAAGGCAGTATACACTGCAGTTTATGAAAAGTGCAACACCGACAAGGATTTACTCGAATAGCGCCACAACTGGTGGAAGTGGTGACGGGTGTGCAAGCAATACGTGGTACGTTTTTCAGCGAGATGGGGTACATATAGGCCGAGCAGAGCCCTCTCGTGTCGGTCCGACAGTGTTGGAGTTGCCCCTAGTGTAGTCGGTGCAGAGCTGTCACACAGGGTGGAAACCATACAGTGAGTGCCAGTAGGCCTCGTCGACGTCAAAGGGAGCCATATCGGCAGGTGAGCGAGTTCGAACGGGGCAGAATGATCGGTCTCCGGGAAACGGGGTGGTCGTGACATTTCGGATCGCACAGGTTATGCTGCTACGACAGTGATGCGTGTGTGGAAGCATTGGATAGAGGAAGGTCATTGTTTCCGCCTTTTTTCCTTATTGTTTCGTTAAAGGGCGGGGAACCTGTGGCAGTCAGTGAGACAATAATTAGATTGGACTTTATCGTGTTGAGATTCGCGATAAACTGCTAGAACATTACGGAGATTAAAAGTGCTGTAGTGTACGATCTCTGACTGTTGGTAGCAACGGAATATTAAGGGGATTTTAGGGCTTTAGTGCTAGATTGGAACTTTACGGACGTATAGACGACAGAAACTCAAATTATCTGCTGATACGAGTGAATTCAGAGGTACGGGTATTTATATATTAACGTGTGGACTTTTGAAAGTGTCGTGTGCCGTTAGTTGCGAATCTGGACGTAGAGCGCGTGCATATCTGCATTTGCAGACTATTTAGATTCCTCCAGGCTAGGAACCTTTTAAATAGACTATCATCCATCACCATCTTAATCCTTGAATATAGAGTGAAAGTGAAATACAAGGGAACCAAAGCTATTCAGCAGTAAGTCAGGCCGGCCGGTGTGGCCGTGCGGTTCTAAGCGCTTCAGTCTGGAACCGTGTGACCGCTACAGTCGCAGGTTCGAATCCTGCCTCGGGCATGGATGTGTGTGATGTCCTTAGGTTAGTTAGGTTTAAGTAGTTCTAAGTTCTAGGGGACTGATGACCACAGATGTTAAGTTCCATAGTGCTCAGAGCCATTTGAACCATTTAGTAAGTCAGCACCATCTAGCGGAAAGCGTAAGCATTAACTAACACGCTAACTGAAGTGAACGTTTACATGTTTTACGGACTGCTTAATATGAACTTTTGTGACTCTTTGACGTCCCCACTCCCTCCGAAAGGTGGCGCAGGCTGTCTTAATCATAAAAGGGGAGTGTTTTAGCCTGCCAAATTACTAAATAAAAGCGATATTTACAAGACTCACAGTAATAGCAAAACACAAGGGCCGCACCTCATCGGAGAGTCGTCGCTGTCACTTCGGGAAGTAAAGCCGGAAAACCTACCGACGATACATATCTACTAGCAGATGTGGACGTGGAGTACCTAAAAAGGGAATCACAAGAGAGTTGGGGACCCGACTCCGTCTCCTCAAGCTCCTTTCCGGCCGTACGTGGGGTCTGGACCCCTCCACCATCCTCCACACCTATAAATCCCTCATCCGCCCTATCCTTTGTTACGCCCATCCAGGTTGGATCTCCGCCCCCCCTACATCTTATAAATCCCTCCAAATCCTTGAACGCCATGCTCTCCGCCTCGCCTATCGCATCCATCTCCCCTCCCCCACGCGGATCCTGTACGATCTCATCCCCTTCCCCCACCTCCTCCTTTTCCTTGAAAGGATACGGATCCTGTACACCTCCCGCAAACTCGATCCTCCTCACCCGCTAGTCTCCCCCATCCTCTCCCATCCCCGCCTGCTGCCGCGCCTGTATTCCCACGTCCCACCCGGTCTCCATCTCTCTACTCTCCTTACCTTCTCCCAAGGTGGCTTCCGCCAGCTCCCTCTCCCTGATGATGCCCTTCTCCCCTCCATCTACCCCTCCTACGAACTTTGATCCTGCCACCCTCCTCCTGTGTTTGCTCCTCTGGGCACCCTCCCTCCCTTCTCTCCCTCTTCCCTCCCTCCTCCATTTCTCCCCACTCCTCCCCCGGGCTTCCCCTCCCCTGTCCCTCTCGTCCTCCCCCCATCTCCTCAGCCATTGGCATCCTTGTTCTCCCCTCTCCCCCCCTCACCCTTATTCCCCTCTTGGCAGGTCCCCAGACTCGCACACACTAAGTGGACATTTGCGCGCCAGAGATCATCGCCATCAGTGTCTCGTGTCTGCCGTCGTGTTTAGTGTTCAGTGTTCACCGTCACACTCCATCGTTCACCAGTGCCATCGTCATCTTCAGTATTTGTGCTTCGTGTCAACAGTTTGCAGTGTGGATTGTCATCGAGTGTGAACAGCTTCTTGTGCTTTTATGTTCATGTGTCTACTGTTCTTTCCCGCCGTTTTGTTCCAAGTCATGTATCTTCTCTGTTTTTATCATTGTACCATCTTTGGCTGAAGAGCGGCGTATTGTGCTGCTGCCAGCCTACCTGTTCTACAGGTTTTAAAATCACAATAAAGAAAAAAAAAGAGTTGGGGATGCTTCATCTTGTCTGCATCGACGGTTCGTCGCCGTCTGCTGAAGGATGACTGGTTGCAGGCATGCCATTACTTCGGATTCCACTGTCCAGAAGCCACAACCTCCGACTGCAATGGGCACGTGAACACCGTCACTGGGGAGCTGAGTGGCAACATGTAATCTTTTCGGATGAGTCCCACTTCAACGTGTCCTACAGTGATGGACGCATACGTGTCCGACGGTACCATGGTGAGCGCAATCTGGAGGGCTGCATTCTGGAGGGGCATAGCGGACAAGCCGGCCGAAGTGGCCGTGCGGTTAAAGGCGCTGCAGTCTGGAACCGCAAGACCGCTACAGTCGCAGGTTCGAATCCTGCCTCGGGCATGGATGTTTGTGATGTCCTTAGGTTAGTTAGGTTTAACTAGTTCTAAGTTCTAGGGGAATAATGACATCAGCAGTTGAGTCCCATAGTGCTCAGAGCCATTTGAACCATTTGAACCATAGCGGACAAACACCAGGTGTGATGGTTTGGGGCGCCATTGGTTACAACAAAAGATCTCGCCTTGTACGAATTGAGCGCACTTTGAACAGAAACCGGTTCATAACGGAGGTTGTGGAGCCAGAGGTACTCCCCCTGCTCCAGGCATCTCCACAGGCCACATTTCAACAGGACAATGCCCAGCCACATATTGTGAGGAATGTACAGTCCTTCTTCGAAGAGCGATCGGTACCATTGCTTCCCTGGCGTGCACGTTCGCCAGACATGTCACCCATCGAACATGTCTGGGACATGGTTGGTCGGCACCTGGTACGTCACGTCCTCCAGTAACTGGTGTCACGGATTTGTGGGCTCGGATACAAACTGCGGAGAGGGCAGTCCCTCAGGAACGTATTCAGAACCTCACTGATTCAATGCCACGTAGTATAGCAGCTCTAATTGCAGTTCATGGTGGCCACACGACATACTGAATACTAGAGCTCAAAGAACATGTACAGATTTGAAAAGGTAATCATTTGTTACCTTTATATACCTAACCTGTGGTATTAAATTAATTGAATTCATGCGTTTCCGCCGCGTGGAGTGGCCGCGCGGTTCGAGGCGCCATGTCACGGACTGCGCGGCCGCGTCTCGCCGGAAGTTCGAGTCGTCCATCGGGCATGAGTGTGTGTGTTGTTCTTAGCGTAAGTTAGTTTAAGTAGTGTGTATGCCTAGTGACCGGTAACCTCAGCAGTTTGGTCCTTTAGGAACTCACGCACACATGCATTTCCTTCTTGGTGCTCCAATTTCCACAGACGGTAGTGTATGTAAATACAGTATAGTCAGTGAACAAGCCAAACGATCTTCGCCGCTCATCTGTAACAGTCTATCACTTACACCTTTAATTTAATGTCCATCGTGTCGAACTCGTGGTTCAGGGCCTTGCCGACTGAAACCGGTCGTGGTATCAGAAAATAAACTGCAACTGTACCTTTATTGGTTTTCAAGTGACTGGCACTACTCTAACACACATGTTGACTATATGCATCTTAGCAGACTCACGGTTAGCGAAGACAGACATGCTTACAATATGGCGTACCAGATGTCGCTACTGCATGTGGAGTTTATATGAATTGTACATCGGCCATTCATGGTCTACACAAATGCACAGCACTGTTTGATCGATTTGATATGGTGGGCAAAAGCAACTGGGTAACAGATCTGAAGAATAACAATGTGCTTCAGTTGTAATGAGACTTTATTAACTTCGCAGCCGATTTCAGAGCATTAAAACTCCATCCTCAGGTACAAACAATCAATTAGAAACAATTTCACATGGATGGCGGTCGAGCCAGTCAGCATGGAAAGTCAAGTTCACGCCATCCCATGGACAAGGGAGCTACGAACAGCCAGCGGAGCACATCACCGAGGCCACCATACATGACTCTTTTCAGTTAATTGTTAGTATCTCAGGATCGAGTTGTCATGCTCTGAAACCGGTCGTGAAGTTAGTTAATAAATTCTCATTACAACTGAACCGGAATTAATACGAGTCAATCAAATTTGCGGTCAGCACAATGCTAGCGTATTATAATACAACAATACGAGGAGATTTTATTTACCCAAGTTACAAATATTACAAAACAAATTGTAAAAAGATAATATTGCATTTTCTTAAAAGATGTAGTGAATGAAAGCCATATCGAAACAATAATGTTGGTACAAATAAAAACAGTTAATGCTGTCCTATCAGAATTTGTAAGTTTGTGAAGTTAACATCTTGTCATTATAAGATTGTCACATGAATATTCGTTACATTCTGGAGAAAAAAATGTAAACATATTTCCCATCATAATGAAGAAGTGGCAATACAAAAGTAAAATGTAGTAACTAACCATGTGGCAAGGCTTCAACATAGGACAAGAGTGATATGATAGCCTATCTTTTGACAAAAATTAGTATGCAGCAAGTTTTTTAAATGCATTGAAACGTCCCCTTTGAACAATTATACAAGACTGTGCTTAAACTGACATACAATATTTTTAGCGCAACGCAATCTGACTTTCAAAAATCCCTACAAAAGAATGGCCCTGACTAACATTAAACTATACCTTCCAGAAATCACTTACCTCACAAAAATCTTCATTACTCGAACTACTGCAATACAGCGAGCGCCACTACTGCCAGCTAAATAAAAGATTCAAACTACGGAAGGCACTAACTACTGATAGGGATAGTTAGCAAATGAAAGATATTCATAGAGAACAAACAATGTATTTACCTTAATAGTCATAATATATGTAGCAGTTCATGACAAATTACAAAACTCTGCCATCTCTCTCCCCACATCCACCACTGCTGGCGGCTCACCTCCAACTGCGCAACGCTACGCGCTGTTCACATCCAGCTGCCGCTGCAGAACACAACAATGGCAGACAAGAATGCAAACTAGCCACAGACTGCACACAGCACAGCCAGTGATTCTCACACAGAGGTGGCGTTACCAATAAAAAAACCTAAACAGCCTACTTACATAGCCCCCATGCTCCCCACAAAAAATTTTACAAATTGGATTGGGCAGTGGCCAATACAGATTTGAAAAAATTTTTCATAATTACAATAACAAAGAAATCAAATGCACACACTTATTGATACTATGTTGGTCAAAAGCTCAAATTTTCTCACAGTCTATAAAGACAGTCCTGATCGTTCATCACGGTAAAATAGTAGTGTTTTTCTCAAAGTCTGAGCATTAGGAGAAAATGCACACGGAAGTAGTGGATTTCCATGCAGACTTGAAGAAGTAGTGTTGTCCTTCCAACGAAAAGCCAGTGCTGACTCTTGACATGCAGACAAGTAATGGGTCACAACAGAGCAAACCCACACCAGAGTCATTCGAAGTTTTGAAGAATATTGGTAGGTAGGTCATCACAGAGCAGACCCACTGTAGTCCTGGTAGAGATTACGGTATTGGTGGGCCACCAGAGGTGCAGACCCACTGCAGTCCTTGTAGAAATAATGGTATTGATGGATCATCAAAGATGTAGACCCACTGTAGTCCTTGTAGAGATAATGGTACTGGTGGGTCATCAAAGATGCAGACCCACTGTAGTCCTTGTAGAGACGCCAGCAGTCATCTGTTGCGACTGTGCAAGTGCACAATCACCATCGAAGAGTCTTGCGGACAATATAGCAAGTCCATAAACCACCACTTGTGCACTCACAAAGTTTTTGAAATTGTCCTTAGAACCAGCAATGCTGTTATTCTGTCCCTTGCTGAATTATTAACACACGTGCAAACACTAACAGTCCCAACGTCTCACATACTGTGCATATACTATGACCAACAGAAACGTGTGCAGTGAAATGTAACTTACAAGTTAATAATATGATGAACTGGTGTCAATTACAATTTTATAACAAAAGAATACAATTACAAAGGTACAAAATACATCATTAAAGAACATAACAATACAGATAACATTTGTAGTACAGGCTTTACAACAGAATAGAAATAAACAAATACATCAATGTTACAGGAATTAAGAAATAAGTAGATACATAAAAGATCAGAATAACTTTTGGAACAACAACTTTACACATGAGCATTAAAACAAAACAGAATAAATAATGTCTAAGCATATTTACAAGGTAAATAACATATTATTAATGCCAACTATATTTGAAGATAACAGTATTCCTCATCATAGTGAATGTAGCTTAGTATTAGAAGAAGAAAAAATCCTATGAAACTACACAGAGACAGGAAGGAAACAAATACACAAGAGTACACAAACATATAGTGGGATAATACAAAAGGAAAGGACAGGGTTTGTTGTACTGCAGTATTTTGCAAACAAAACTTTCTTTACTTCTTGGAGATCTCCTTTCATTCATCATAATTCCCAAAAAGTCCTATCTATAACTGCTAGCTGTATTCCATTCATATTTCTTTCAATATAATTATTTCTCAGTGTACAATACTCATTTTGGCCCAAATCTTTTTCATATAACTTCGCAACGCATTCTTTACCTACTCTCCATAGTCAGTTTCTTATATAGTCTACCCCTCTTAAGCTAACTTAAATCTACTGAGCTCAGATGCTTAACTAAGGGACGAGGCAATGCAGCAGCACAAAACAATTAATACAAACAGCAATAAAAAAATGGAAATTTGCAAAGCAAGCTACAGTAAATCTAAATTACCAAGCAATTCAACATTACAACTAATATGAGGCAATGCGCAGCAAACAAGAAAAATAAATCTGGCTTAGCAGAGTAACACAAATTAAAATTCAGTAGCACGAAAATGAAATAACTTACATCTAAACATGACATAGCTCAAGCAGAAAAATATTACACTAAAAATGGCCATGCCTAATACCTATGTCACATCTTAACACTAGAGTGATGCATCACAAAAACTTACTCTGCAAGAAAGTTACCAAGTCAATAAAAAAGTTATTTATGCAATTCCTGTGAAAGGAAATTGAAACGTCCCCTTAGAACAATTCTACATGACTGTGCTTAACCTGACACACAATACTTTGTTAGCGCAACGCAATCTGACTTTCAAAATTCCCTACAAAAGAATGGCCCCGACTAACATTAAACTATACCTTTCACAAATCACTTACCTCACAAAAATCTTCGCTGCTCAAGCTACTGCAATACAGCGAGCGCCACTACTGCCAGCTAAATAAAAGATTCAAACTACTAAAGGCACTAACTACTGATAGGGATAGTTAGCAAATGAAAGATATTAATAGAGAACAAACAATGTATTTACCTTAATATCATCACAAGTCATAATATATATATCAGTTCATGACAAATTGCAAAGTTCCGCCATCTCTCTCCCCACATCCACCACTGCTGGCGGCTCACCTCCAACTGCGCAACGCTACGCGCTGTTCACAGCCAGCTGCCTAACACTACAATGGCGAGTATTACAACAATGCAAAGCAGCCACAGACTGCACACAGCACAGCCAGTGATTTTCATTCAGAGGTGGCGTTACCAATAAGAAAACCTAAACAGCCCACTTACATAGCCCCCATGCTCCCCACAAAAAATTTTACAAATTGTTTTGGCCAGTGGCCAATAATGATTTGAAAAAATTTTTCATAATTACAATAACAAAGATTTCAATTGCACACACTTATTGATACAATGTTGGTCAAAAGCTAAAATTTTCTCACAGTCCATAAAGACAGTCCTCATCATTCGTCACAGTAAAATTGCAGTGTTTTTCTCAAAGTCTGAGCAGTAAAAGCAAATGCACACAGAAGTAGGGGATTTCCATGCAGTCTTGAAGAAGTAGTGTTCTCCTTCCAATGGAAAGACAGTGCTGACTCTTGACATGCAGACAGGTAATGGGCCACAACAGAGCAAACCCACAGCAGAGTCAGTCGAAGTTTTGAGGAATATTGGTGGGTAGGTCATCACAGAGCAGATCCACTGTAGTCCTGGTAGAGATTACGGTATTGGTGGGCCACCAGAGGTGCAGACCCACTGCAGTCCTTGTAGAAATAATGGTATTGATGGATCATCAAAGATGTAGACCCACTGTAGTCCTTGTAGAGATGGTCAGCAGCCATCTGTTGTGACTGTGCAGGTGCACAATCACCATTGAAGAGTCTTGCGGATAATGTAGCAAGTCCATAACCACCACTTGTGCACTCACAAAGTTTTTGGAATTGTCCTTAGAACCAGCAATGCTGTTATCCAGTCCCTTGCTGAGTTATTAACACACGTGCAAACACTAACAGTCCCTACTTCTCACATATTGTCCACATACTATGACCAACAGAAACGTGTGCAGTGAAATGTAACTAACAAGTTAATAATGTCATGAACTGGTGACAATTACAATTTTATAACATAAGAATACAATTACAAAGGTACAAAATACATCATTAAAAACATAATAATACAGATAACATTTGTAGTACAGGCTTTACAAAAGAATAGAAATAAACATATACATCAGTGTTACAAAAATAGTGACATAAGTACATACATAAAATAATGAGAATAGTTTTCGAAACATTAATTTCACACATGAACATTGAAACAGAACAGAATTGTAAACAACTTTACAAAGAAAATAACATATTATTAATGCAACTTATATTTGAGGATAACAGTATTCCTCCTCATAGTGAATATAGCTTAATATTAAAAGAAGAAAAAATTCTATGAAACTACACAGAGACAGGAAGAAAACAAATACACAAGGGTACACAAACACATAGTGGGATAACACCAATAGGAAAGGACAGGGTTCGTTTTCAGTGTAACATTTGGTACTGCAGTCCATCCCAAAACTTCATATATCTTTCCTCTTATTTCATCCTTTGTTTCCACCAAAAAAATTCTATCTAAGCATGCTTTCTGTATTTATATGTTCACACATTTCTTACCTCATTTTTATTTTCCATTATCTTACCTCATCATTTATTTCCAAGAAAATCCTACCTAAACCTGTTTTCTCAATGCATTTCTTCCAATTCATCGCAACTCATTCTCTTAGAGGCTACCCCCTCTTAAGCTAACTTAAATCTACTGAGCTCAGATGCTAAACTAAGGGACGAGGCAATGCAGCAGCACAAAATAAGTAACACAAACAGCAATGACCAAAAAATTGGAAAATTGCAAAGCAAGCTACAGTAAATCTAAATTAACAGATAAAATGCAAAATTACAACTAATATGAGCCAATGTGCAGCAACATGAAAAATCAATGAGTAGTAAAATTGGCTTAGCAGAGTAACACAAATTAAAGTTCAGTAGCACTATGCCTGGCAAACAGCAGCAGCAAATATAAAAAATATAAAACTTATATCTATACATGACAAAGCTCAAGCAGAAAAGATATTACAGTAAAAACAACAATGCAGATAAGGGAAATGTATATTCACATCTTAATGTCTATGTAATTAAAGTGGTGCACCACAAGAAGTTATTCTACCAAAAAGTTACCAATTACTTGAAAAGAAAATTATGAATGCAGTTACTAGTTCCTTCTTATTGTTCTCTCCATTCGAAGAGCTCCTTTTTCGAAGAATGTGGATCAGAAAATAATTATTTAATACGTAGGTAAAGAATACTGGAATTTTTCTCAAGGTTAACGTCTATGTTATTTTTCTCTGAGCCAGCCGGCGCACGTGGGTGCCTGCGGCGCGAGTCATTGTCTGTCTCTTTGTTGGCGCGCGTTGTTATTGGGATTAGGAGACCTAACTTCTACAAATTCACGTTGTCGAAAGTGCCCTGCTCTGTTTGAATCCCGCCAGTTCTGATGCAATTCAGGTCTGTCGTTACGAATATATCGTCTGTCGTCATGTCGGTAGATTCCGTAGTTTCTTTCTTGTCCGTCATGTGGTGGAGAGTTTCTCCCTGAATCGTAACTGTGCGCCGAACTGTTGCGTCTGAAGTTATTCTGCCTCCCTTGATAATAATTGTTTTGGTTCCCATATTGTCTGTTTCTCTGATTGTCTCTGTGATAGTCATTACTACGGAAATGCGATCTTTCTCTGTAACTATTATTACTCTGCCGGCGGTTGTCATATGGGTGGTGTCTGTTTTGGTCACGATTTGCGTTGTAAGAATAGCCTTTTCGTGTCCAGTTATTGTTTCTGTCATCACGGAATTGTGACGTATGTGACCTGTAGTGATTGTTTTCCTGTTTTCGCATCCGGCGACTGTCTGTGTCAATTTCTAATTCTTGTAGGAGTCCCTGAAAAGCTTCAATGTCGTCTTTGCAACGTCCCGCCAAAATAATATGTCGTAAATGTTCAGGCAATTTGATTAAGCGGATGAGTTCTGAGGGGCTGTATGGGTTTGACAGGTACTGATTCTTATGCAACATGTCTTCAAAATATTTCACAAGACTGGAAAATTCAGATTGTTCAAAGTGTTTCATCATCATGATGCTATGTTTTACTCGGTCTTGTGTAGCTTGAGACCAATACGCTGAGAGGAAGGCATGGTAAAATTCTCCTTCACTGTGACAATCGTCAATGACCGATCGCATTCTTACAGCTGGTTCATTCTCTAAATAGCCACACATAAATTCTAGTCTGTGTTCTAACGACCAGTTGGGAGGAAAACAATGAGAGAATTGATGGAGCCATGCTTGTGGATGAATGTCGTTGATAGAATTCTTAAATGTTTTGAATTTACGTGTAGTAATGAACAGCTTATAGTCAAAGTCATCATGTCGGCGAGTCGCATATCGGTCATTGTTACGTCGTTTCGGCGGTTCCATTTCAAAATTCGGTGCACCTTGCCAATTTCTTTCATAATTTCCGAAATGCGCTGTGTTATTATTTTGTGGCTGTTCCGTATTTCTATGTCCCTCTTCCCGTATTGGGGCGCGAGTGTCCTCTGAAATACGTAATTCTTGTACTACCTGTGTCAGCTGATCTTGTACTTCGCGGATTTCTCTTTGGTGTTGCGTATTAATTTGATTCTGATTTTGTTTGAATTTCCTAATTTGTTCGCACTCTTCTGTGTCATTAAAGACTACCGGTTTTGTGTCATTCAGATTATCATCTACCTTTGTAGATAAATTATTTAGCTGATCCGAAAGTTCAACTACTTTCTCTGATAAAGTACTAATTTCCTCCAAGTGTCTTTCTACTGTGTCCTTTAAGTTTTCCTGAGTTTTTGCAAGTTGCGTAACCGAATCGGTAGACGCAACTGAGTCAATTTTAGCTTGCAAGGTCTCATGATTTTCATGAACAATAATTTGCAGTTCTTTTATGGCTGCTTCGTGATTCTGTAATGCATTTTCATGCCGCGAAAAAATAGGTTGAAAATGCTCACAAATTTGAGTTTTTACGTCATTACAGACTTTTTGACATTTCGATTCAATGTTATGTAACTCAGTAGTTAAATCTTCACGCGTTTGTTCAAGAGTTTGTTCCAATGAGTCTAACTTTTGAAGCTGTTGCTGTGTTTGTCTCTGATTTTGTTCCATTGTGTCTAACTTTTGAAGATTTTGTTCCATTGTGTCTAACTTTTGAAGATTTTGTCCCATTTGTTTCTGATTTTGTTCAAGCGTTGTGTCTAACTTTTGTAGCCTTTCTCCCATTTGTTGCATTAACTGTAATAACAGTGCACTGGTGTCTGAAACATGTTCCTCAGTGCTATTCGGCAGTGCATTTGAACCGGCAATATTCGCATTTTGTAAAGCAGTCATATACAAGCATTCGAATTTTTAACACATCATAGTAAACTACACATTGTTCACCATGACGATATAGACAAAAAATTGGATGAAAAGACAAACTTTTATACGCGTTAAGCGCTGCAGGTTCAAAATGGTTCAAATGGCTCTGAGCACTATGGGACTTGACTGCTGTGGTCATCAGTCCCCTAGAACTTAGAACTGCTTAAACCTAACTAACCTAAGGACATCACACACATCCATGGCCGAGGCAGGATTCGAATCTGCCACTGTAGCGGTCTCGCGGTTTCAGACTTAGTCCGCGAACAGCCGAACGCGCTTTTGGCTACGACCAGTCTCCAGGCTGCTTTCTCAGGCTGTAGCGGTGGCGGAGAATATGGCCCGTCGCACGGGACACATCAGGTGCCACTTGTTTTACCCACGGGCTCTGCTTCCGAGGCATACCGGAGTGCACATGACCCAGAGGATCCGCCCTCACAGCAGGGTGAGGGGCGGGTGGTAACGCGTTAGCGTCCCTTGAGGCGGAAAGCCAATATGGAGACTGGTCGCCTGGCCTCGCCTGTTCACCGTGTGAGTGGACAAAAAATGGTTCAAATGGCTCTGAGCACTATGGGACTTAACTACTGAGGTCATCAGTCCCCTAGAACTTAGAACTACTTAAACCTAACTAAAATAAGGACATCACACACATCCATACCCGAGGCAGGATTCGAACCTGCGACCGTAGCGGTCACGCGGTTCCAAACTGAAACCGCACGGCCACACCGGCCGGCTGTGAGTGGACAGGCGACCGCTCTTTCAGCAGGGTCCGAGAGGGGTTTACTAGTTTACAAATCTTTAACATAATGCAGCGCGTCAGCAACCGTATATGTATAGAAAATAAACAATTTTTTCAGCCTTCAGTTGCAAGGTAATTTTTACTCGTTTACCTAGGTTTCGATTCCAGTAATGGAATCTTCTTCAGAACCTATAAATTAAACCACATACGGACATATATTACTCACTGAAATGCATCATCAGTCTAATGATTGAATAATAAAGAACTCGTGATACTCACAAAAAATTAAATTATTTTGAGAGCCAAACACTGGTCATGTCACAGATTAAAAATTAAAACAATAAAGACGCATAATCATAAGATTACGTCTGTCAAGACTAAAACCATTAAGGCGAACGTAGACGGAGCTACGCCGGCCAGAAATAGGGACCACATGTGAGCGGCACGGAAACTAGGCGTTGTGAGCAGTTTCGCGGCGAGGCTCGGCCGCGGCCAAGCGCATGCGCGAGCGCAAGCGCAAGCGCAGGGGCGAGAGACAAACTGTCTCAAAATTATTTAGAGCAAATATACATATAAAACAAAATGTGACTGAAAGTCGTCTTACAAATGGACAAACCTATCTATTGGTATGGCAACCTTAAACAATTTACCTGAGAACAAACTACAAAGCCAAGGTATATATATATATATATATATATATATATATATATATATATATATTTTACATTTAAATATTATAGTAAGAGGGTGAAGCCCCGCTACAGTAACTAAAACATTAGTGTCGAAACCATGCGTGCTAAGCATAAAATGTCTTTAACATAAAAACGCCTTAGCAACTATGTGTCATTAACAAGCATATTACGAAATACAAAGACACACATGTACAATCGCACTATAATAAAGGGACAAAGCAGATAGGGAAACAGCATCGGCCATTCGAAGCGGACTGTGGGTCAACTCCACCGGAGTAAAGGTTGAAATCCTTCGAAATAACTTCTATTTTTTAGTTGCAACTGATCATTAAGTAAGTTGTCTCTATCAATAATAAGATGTTTAAAAATTTGCAATTCTTCGAGGGTGTCTAGCCTACGTCCCTTGACTTCATTATGCAAAAGCTCTGCGTCTTTTAGAGGCTTGGGTCTTAAAAGGAAACTCGTACATTAGATTTTAAATGAAAGAAGTGCTGAGTTGTACTCCAAGAAAGACAGCTTGAATGAAGAAGCTTATGAACTGTATCTTGAACTTTCAAAAATTTTTAAGACTACCTATAATTTTCAAATTGATTCTCTTTGGATGCATATTAGTTTATGGTTAGCAAACCGTAAAATCGAAATTAGTCAGCTTGAATGAAGAAGCTTATGAACTGTATCTTGAACTTTCAAAAATTTTTAAGACTACCTATAATTTTCAAATTGATTCTCTTTGGATGCATATTAGTTTATGGTTAGCAAACCGTAAAATCGAAATTAGTGTTAGACATGAAAGAAAGCTAGCCAAATTATTAAATTGTGTTGAGGTTTCTGGCGTTCATAACACATGTAATGGGGCGGCCGCCCTATCCCAATTTTACGAACGCGTAGTGAATAAGACTAATATTTTTTTCTCCGAAGCTGAGAACGAGCTTTTATGTAAAGGTTTCAAGTTTAATGTACAACCTAAATGTACTTCTCAAAGTGTAGAAAATTTAATTGTCGACCTCAAAGTTGGGCTTGATTGTTATAAAATAGCAAAAAATGCGCAAACAAGAATAGCTTATGACGCCTGTAAAACTGTCCAAAAAGATTACTCTGTTCAAAATCCTGTTTCTACTGTACATCAAACGTTGAAGAGCATTAATCTTAAGCTTAAAAATAATGAAGCACTGATAACTAAGGCCGACAAAGGCAATTCCCTAATTATCGCCCACAAAAGCGAATACATCCGTAAAACGGAAATGTTTTTTGAGGAAAATGGCATCGTGCCAATTGAGGTGGACCCCACACCCGTGATCCAAAAAGAGATAAGGTCGCCTGCAAATTGTAGTTCACGTCGGCACCAATGACGGCTGTCGCATGGGTTCTGAGGCCACCCTCAGTTCGCCCTCGTTCTGGTCGTAAAGACTGCTGGCCTCGCACGTGGGGTGCAAGCAGAGCTCGCTATTTGCAGCATTCTTCCTAGAGCTGACCAAGGTCCTTTAGTTTGGAGCCAAGTGGAGAGTCTCAGCCAAAGGCTTCGTTGACTCTGTAACGGTCTTGGTTGTAGATTTCTAGGCCTGCGCTATCGTGTGGGGATTTTTAGGACTCCTCTTGATAGGTCAGGGGTGCACTACACAAAGGAAGCAGCTACTCCGGTGGCAGATTACTTATGGAGAGCACATGAGGGCTTTTTTTTTAGGCTAGGCGGTACTTTGAGGTGCTCTGATGAACATTCGCGAGTTGATACGCAGCAAGGGAATTCAGACACTGTTCAGAAGAAAGACACTTCGACTGTCAAAATTTTATCAGCAAACTGTCGACGTGTTCGTAATAAAGTTTCTGAATTTACTGCCCTCCAGGAAAGTTTTAGTGCTCAAGTTGGTCGTGGGACTGACGGCTTGCAGAAACGCGAGTCGGATGCTTTACTGTTAACACACTACAAGTATATGGAATAAGGTGACAGAAATGTGAGTCGCTCGAAGACTTCTTAAGTAGTAGAACCCGGTATGTTGTCATCGACAGAGAGTGTTCATCAGAAACAAGGCTGTCGTCAGAAGTGCCCCAGGGAAGTGTGATAGGACTGTTGTTGTTCTATATATACGTAAATGATTTAGCAGATGGTTTGGGCAGCAATCTGTGGTTGTTTGCTGATGATACTGTGGTGTACGGTAAGGTGTCGAAGATGAATGACTGTAGGAAAATACAAAAGGCCTTAGACAAAATTTCTAGTTATTGTGATAAATGGCAGCTAGCATTAATTCGGAAAAATGTAAGCTAATGCAGATCAGTACGAAGAACAAACCTGTAATGTTCTTTTTTCTAATAGAGGTGGAGCCCCTCCACGCCCACACCGGCATGATAGGTCTACTGCCATCTCTGCATAAGGGTTAGTTGTTAGTGAGGTGTTGCAGGATGTGGGTACTGCGATGTTCGTATACAGTACAATTTAAATATCTGGGTGTAACGCTGCAAAGCGATATGAAATGGAACGAGCAAGTGATAACTGTGGTAGGAAAGGGCGGTTTACCTCTAAAGGAGACCGCATATAGGACGCTGGTGTGACCTATTCTTGAGTACTGCTCGAGAGTTTGGGATCCGTAACAGGCCGGACTGAAGGAAGACATCAAAGCAGTTCAGAAGTGGGCAGCTAGATTTGTTACCAGTTGGTTCGTACAGCACGTAAGTGTTACGGAGATGCTTCGGGCACTCAAATAGGAATCCCTGGAGGGAAAGCGACATTCTTTTCGAGAAACACTATTAAGAAATTTTAGAGAACCGGGACTTAAAGCTGACTGCCAAACGATTCTACTGTCGCCAACATACATTACTCGTTAAGGACCACGAAAATAAGATTCGAGAAATTAGAGCTCATATGGAGGCATATAGATAGTCGTTTCTGCCTCGCTTTATTTGCGACTGCAACAGGAAATCAAATGACAGTGGTACAGGGTACCCTCCGCTACACAGCGTAAGGTTTCTTGCGGAGTATCAGTCTAGATGTAGATCTAGATGTAGAAAGCTATCAAAAAATACAAAGTATGCATTAGGTGATAAAACAGTTTCGTCATTAAATATCATACTGGGCTGATTCTTCTTGCATTTGTAGACCTCTGATTTTTCAGTAGGTCATTTGCTTGAAAGCCATACTTGATATTGGACTTCCAGAAGCGTTATTCAATTTGCTGTAAAATTCTTCTTCTACTGCGTTGACTGTGAATACGCTCTCGTTTGTTCCTTTTTCCTTTATTCTGTTATCAGGATGCATCTCGTCTTTTTCGGAGTACGATTTGAAAAGTGACGAGCCATTCGGCTCGTCTCTTTTCATTTACACTCCTGGAAATTGAAATAAGAACACCGTGAATTCATTGTCCCAGGAAGGGGAAACTTTATTGACACATTCCTGGGGTCAGATACATCACATGATCACACTGACAGAACCACAGACACATAGACAGGCAACAGAGCATGCACAATGTCGGCACTAGTACAGTGTATATCCACCTTTCGCAGCAATGCAGGCTGCTATTCTCCCATGGAGACGATCGTAGAGATGCTGGATGTAGTCCTGTGGAACGGCTTGCCATGCCATTTCCACCTGGCGCCTCAGTTGGACCAGCGTTCGTGCTGGACGGTCAGACCGCGTGAGACGACGCTTCATCCAGTCACGAACATGCTCAATGGAGGACAGATCCGGAGATCTTGCTGGCCAGGGTAGTTGACTTACACCTTCTAGAGCACGTTAGGTGGCACGGGATACATGCGGACGTGCATTGTCCTGTTGGAACAGCAAGTTCCCTTGCCGGTCTAGGAATGGTAGAACGATGGGTTCGATGACGGTTTGGATGTACTGTGCACTATTCAGTGTCCCCTCGACGATCACCAGTGCTGTTCGGCCAGTGTAGGAGATCGCTCCCCACACCATGATGCCGGGTGTTGGCCCTGTGTGCCTCGGTCGTATGCAGTCCTGATTGTGGCGCTCACCTGCACGGCGCCAAACACGCATACGACCATCATTGGCACCAAGGCAGAAGCGACTCTCATCGCTGAAGACGACACGTCTCCATTCGTCCCTCCATTCACGCCTGTCGCGACACCACTGGAGGCGGGCTGCACGATGTTGGGGCGTGAGCGGAAGACGGCCTAACGGTGTGCGGGACCGTAGCCCAGCTTCATGAAGACGGTTGCGAATGGTCCTCGCCGATACCCCAGGAGCAACAGTGTCCCTAATTTGCTGGGAAGTGGCGGTGCGGTCCCCTACGGCACTGCTTAGGATCCTACGGTCTTGGCGTGCATCCGTGCGTCGCTGCGGTCCGGTCCCAGGTCGACGGGCACGTGCACCTTCCGCCGACCACTGGCGACAACATCGATGTACTGTGGAGACCTCACGCCCCACGTGTTGAGCAATTCGGCGGTATGTCCACCCGGCCTCCCGCATGCCCACTATACGCCCTCGCTCAAAGTCCGTCAACTGCACATACGGTTCACGTCCACGCTGTCGCGGCATGCTACCAGTGTTAAAGACTGCGATGGAGCACCGTATGCCACGGCAAACTGGCTGACACTGACGGCGGCGGTGCACAAATGCTGCGCAGCTAGCGCCATTCGACGGCCAACACCGCGGTTCCTCTTGTGTCCGCTGTGCCGTGCGTGTGATCATTGCTTGTACAGCCCTCTCGCAGTGTGCGGAGCAAGTATGGTGGGTCTGACACACCGGTGTCAATGTGTTCTTTTTTCCATTTCCAGGAGTGTATTTGTGACAGAGACTGAATTTTTGCATATTTGGATGATAGTGCACATATTTGCATATATAAAGGGTTAGTCTATATTTAACTAATTTGAGCATATTTATGCATATATTGTACTTTTTCTCAGTGATTCTCTAAATACGAATATTTCACCTCGATTCTTTAAGAAGAAGAGTAAGATTCGAGCAGATATCTCTTTTGTTGCTTTGTTAGTGTAGAAGTTACGTTATCTATCATGTTTCGAAATTCATAAACGGACGCTGATGGAGGAGGAGAATGTAACTATCAGGCATAAGCGATTCCTGATTTAGTAAAAAGATAATACGCCATTCAACGGCTGAGCATAAATTAAATGGCGTTCAATAATCATGCGGCAAATGGTTAAAGTCTGGTGCGCTTGTCAGCGTCATAAAACTTGATATGCGTTGTTTTATGTTACAAAACCGCCTGCAGGAACGATAGTATTTTCAAGAATTAAGAAATGGGATTTTCAGCTAATTTTTAAATTTGTCACTAGGATTCCAAGTCACAAAAGGATTACGTCAAGGATGTAGCATCTCACCTACATTGTATAAAATATATACAGAAGTAACTTTACAGAATTGGAAGAAAAAATGTCACGCTATGGGAATACCAATAAATGATAGAACAATATACTCGTTACAATTTGCAGATGACCAACTGATTATAGCCCAAGACTGTGAGGACATAGAGTATATGACCAGAAAATTGATTCAAGAATATAAAAAATCAGGTCTAAATGTAAACATGAATAAAACAAAGTACATGGTAATTGGTGGAGTGAATGGAGACTTAATATTAGAAGAAGGGATGGGAACAATAACAGCTACTGAGGAATATATATATTTAGGTGTGAAAATTACAAATGATGGGAAACAGGACAAAGAAATTAGATCAAGAATAAATTCTGGAAAGACGACAATCTCTTTATTGAATGGAATTCTCTGGGACAAACACATAACAACTGATAACAAAATAAGGATTTTTAAAACAATAGTTAGGAGCATTATTACATATGGTTCAGAAGTGTGGACAACAAAATGGCAACTGAAATCAAAATTATTAGCCACAGAAATGGATTTCTGGAGACGTTCAGCAAGAATATCAAGACGAGAAAGAATAAGAAATGAAGTAATCAGAGACAAGATGAAATGTAAAAATTCAATTATTGATTTCATCGAGCACAAACAACTTAAATGGTATGGACACATCAGACGAATGGAACAGGAAAGGCTACCAAAATGCATAATCGACTGGGTACCAATCGGAAGAAGAAAAAGGGGACGACCACCTGATACATGGATACAGGGAGTTCAGTCAGCAATGGGGAAGAACAACATTCCTGAAGATTTATGGACAAATAGAGAAGAGTGGAGAACAATAATTAGTGACTTACTGTAATCTAGAATAGGTGCTGGAAAAATGTACTCACATTGTAAATCCAGAATAATAATAATAACTAGGATGCTGTTACTCGTACTTTCTGAAGTGTGAGGAGGAGAACACAGAATATTACAATACCAAAGGAGACGAGCAGTAAAGTTTATTTGCTTCTACAATGGGTCGGTGGAAAGCTATTCTACCTAAAGATGGAAATACAGTACTATGCCAAGAGTGTGAAAAACACATAAGTTATACTCCTGTATTTTCAGAATATTTTAAAAATCAATGCGATTTTTGAGCTAGATATTGTTGTTTTTATTCAACTAAAATAAACTCGTATTTTTATACCATTTTTATAGGTGGCCTTCGACAAAGAATTCCAGATTACATAACGTTGTAAAGAGCTGCTAACAGAAATTCTGTTAGTAAAAATGTCTACAAGATCCAAACAATCTTACCAGCAGCATTTTCTGCGAGCGTAAGTGGAAAAAATGACTATGATAAATTTTCTAATTTTTTCGAAAGCTATCTGTAAAACATTAGTTTCGGCCTGATCGTAACTTAAATAATGTAGAATCTGAAACGTTCCAGGAAAAATATTCCGAATGGAAAGTTCCTGATCAATAACCAATAAACAGAAACCACCTTGGCAAAGTTTACGAAGAGGTAAATTTGAAAATTTATTTAATGAAATTAGGTTGTGTGTCAGCTACCCCTGCTCCCCCAGTTTTTTGAAGTTTATAAAAACTTGTGAATTATTTAAAACCTTTAAATGTACTGTATAAAAATGTTTTAAAATGGAAACATAAAAGTATCTATTGCCTATAGTAACACGGAGTTTGATTTAGTTTAGTTTACAGCAATAAACACATTTTTTATAATTTTTTTAAATATATTCTCTCAATATTGAGACACACAGTACACCCCTAGTCTTTTCTAATTTTCATAAAAACAATTATTTTCAGGTAGTAGAAGAAATAAGAAACGATATCGGCGACTCAAACTTGCGGTTATCTGTAAATGAAACAACCGAATCGTGTGGGAGATTTTTTGCCAACATCACCGTGGGACAAATGGCGGAATTTGGATCAGGAACACCCCATCTCATTGTCTCGAGGGTATTGGAAGAAAAAAAACAATTAACCGATCTTTAGAGTGGTCAGTGATGCATCACATGTTTTGTGGACCGACTGGCAGAGGAAATTCGGGGGAATTATGCCTTACTTGCTGCGTGAAAAAACTGTTTGTGGAGGTGCCATCTAGAGTGAAATTATAAGTTCGTAGGCTTCCACGGCCGGTGTCATTTTGGATAAAGTAATTTGAGTATTGGGCTGCATCATTGTAACTACTAAAACAGCTAAACTGCCGTCGTTTCGACCGATTTGCTGCGTTCTTCTTCAGAGGGTGATTCACAGCCTGAAGAGCAGCCCAGTAAATTGGTCGAAACGTCGACAGTTTAGCTGTTTTAGTAGTTGCAATGACGCGGCCCAATACCCAACATTATTTTAATCCAAAAAGAACGAAATTACTTATTGATATGATGTAAGATTCTCGTTTACCCTGAGAGCGAATTTTTACGTGTTGGGGACCATGAATTGAACTAGCTGTATATTGCAGATCGTTTAGGAGATGTGAAAAAGTTGCTCGACGTGACGGATAGAAACGAAGCAGCGAGTATCCCAGCTGCAATTAGTGCTTCCAATGAGAAGAAGCTCCAGAGTAAATCAGTGTTTATGAAGACCTATTTCAGTGAACTCCCAGTCGCAGTCACGCGTTTGGAAGAAAAGCGGATGCCTGGCTCTATCTAGTGCTCTGGAGGTATAAGGAACAGTTGTCGCCGGAGATACACCAGGAAAAATACGAACGTGTGTTCGTAACAAAGCTGAGAAAAATGAGGCAACGAATACGTGTTCAATGTTTCTCCGGGATGTGAATAACGTGCTACAAGGAGAATCCAAAAAAAACCTTTATGATTATTCTTTAAGTGACATAGCATCTTTTCGGTACTGTCCTGTGACATCGTGTGAAGTAGAGAAATCTTAATCTTCATATAAAAACATTTTACGTTATAGAAGCAAATCGTTTCTTCCAGATAACTACGAAAAAATATTGGATAGTTTATAGTAATAAGAAGCTATTGCTAAAGTAGACAGACAGAGAGAGAGAGAGAGAGAGAGAGAGAGAGAGAGAGAGAGAGAAAGAGCGAAGGAGGGCAGGGGTCGGGGTGTCAGCACCACCCCGTTGATCCTCGTTGTGGATGTAATTTTTCCTCCTATCTATGTAGTTCTCAATTCGTTCGAGCAATCAGTCACTCATAATATGAAACACAGTCATAGCTCATTCACTCAAAATGATTCAGAAATTTTACTTGTTAGAATGAAATCAGGCGATGATTCTTCTTCTCTGGAGGCTCGTGCTTTACGGCAGTCTGCTAATCTGTACAAATAAAATGCCTCGTAATTTTTGGGAGCGTTGTATAATCAGTCGTAAAACCTCAGATCAAGCGGATATTTGGCTTTGATTAAGTTTAACCTTCCGAAGAAGTAATGGAGCTCTTGGATTATTAAATGCAGGTTCGTATCCAGTCTTTCGGAAGTTCCCTTCTGATTAACAACTACGCAATATATCGATGAATATCATTAATTCTCAATTGTCAAATACACACCTTTTGTATAAAGGAGCGATATATATATATATATATATATATATATATATATATATATATATATATATATATATTTCCCATTTAATCGTACAATTTCGTCTCAGTTATCTTCTGTCATAAATCTCAATAATCAGATTACAATTCTTTAAACAAAGCTCAGGCTAATCGGCACGAAGACAATCTCGGAAGCTTTTGTCTTCTAATAACCACCAGAGAGAGTACTCCAAAGAATACTTATGCGCTCATGGCATAGCTATTGTATGAAACTACTTTGCGCATGGATTCTGCGAGTATGAAGATAGAAAATTTGTAAACGTCATTCAAGGGTAGAATTGTATTAGACTAATTCATCGAATATAAAGAGATGTTACAATTGCCCCTCACAGCGAGCAAAGTTAATGATAATACACTTTGCGAGCTAACAGGAAAAATTTGTTGGGTTGTTTATTCAAAAGAGGAATATTTTGAATTAATAGAATATTACTATAGAGAGTATGGGTATCATGTTAAGACAGTAAGTTACGAGTTACCTAAGCGGCAGCTTTTACATGTACCGGGGTATACCCGAATCCCGAGTACATAACCAGGGAATAAGTAGATTGGTGTAATTACGAAAAAGGTCTACCCATTTGGGAACTGACCTTCACAGGGAAACGCTGGAAATCCCGGAAGAATAGACCCCAGCTCAGGTATTAAAGAAGATAGGAAAGCCTAAATCAAGTAATTTTGAAATATATAGAAGCTCCATAGATTAGACCGAAGGAAAAGTGCCTCATAGCCAAAAAAAAATTTTGCAATTGTGCTCCAAAAAAAAAAAAAATTTCAAAATTCTTCTTTCGACGATGTAGCCGGCGATCTAGTTGTGAAGCCGATGGAACAGGAACACTGGGTACGGACAGCGGGTAGGCGACGTACAGCGTTTGGTGGAGGCGGCACGGAGGACAGGCGATGGCTTATGGTACAGGATAGAAGGTGGTCATGTGCCGTAGAAACAGCAAGATGATCTCAGGAACAGATGGTCAGGGACGTGAACATGGAACAGGTTTAAAGTGGAATAAGAAAAGGTTCTGACTGAATAAATCCCTGGAAGAGAGTGGATTAAGGCAACGAAGTCCATATTTCATCGTTGAACTCAAAATCGGAGTGGATTCTTATATTCTTCCATCTGTACTAGACTGGAACATCCATCAGTCCTGACAATCGCGATTTTTTTTTTTTAGTTCTCAATACCAAAGTTGTTTTGCATTACAACTGCTGATTGTCCAAAACATTGCCAAATAGACTGTGGGCATTTAATTTTATTGTAGCTCATATCGAATGTATTCCTCTCAAAAATTTTTGTTATCTAATCTTCGTTTTGTTATAGTGCAGGTGGAAGTAGAGCATTGAATCTGTCCGAGGTTTGCTTTCAATTACGAAATTATGGATAAAATTTAAGTTTACACCTGATGAAAAATTTTAAACATAGGCATATGACACTGACTCCACAAAAGGAATAATTTCTAAAAAAAATTCTCTGAAAAATTTTCATTATTCCTGTAATTAATTGATTTATAGATCCACCTGCAAATAAATATCATTAATGATGACATATGTTCATTTAACAAATCATCCACTCGCAGAATCTTCTTCCTTCTCTCATGAACATTTATGGAAATATATTTCTACAATTACGTCCATAATATGAAACACACAAACTGCTATTCTTAAAATGTTAATTAATATTCTTAAATTAATTCTCCTGGTAAAGAAGGCATAATGAAAAATCTAAAAATTATAATAATTTTCTCTCGCGCAACCAGAGAGTTTCTTCAATTGTTTGCAGCAGTAACATTATCGACTGTTGCTTCATTTCACAGTTCATTCGTTTTCTCGCGCGAACAGCACACATCATACACACAGCGTATTTACCTACATACCCCGCACTGTTCAAGTTTCACACGCAATTCTCACATAAGTGCCGTGTCTTGAGGAAATGTAGATGCACCTTCATTGTATATCACTATGGCTTCTGCTCATAGTCCACACTTAAAAACACTAGTAATTAACAATTTCTTCTGCCTATCTTAAAATTTTGTGCTAAACTATCACAGGAGTAATCTCGCTGTCTCTTAACCTACCACAGGAGTAATCTCACTGTCTCTTAACCTATCACAGGAGTAATCTCACTGTCTCTTAACCTATCACAGGAGCAATCTCACTGTCTCTTGCTTTCTAGACAACATAAACATCTTGACATTTATATACACATTCGACTCATAGTCAAATTCCACTCTAAATTCTTCTCCATATTTGGTATCACAGACCTACGATCCTTCAAAAACTTTCTTAATATCATTCTGCGGGAATAATCCCTTTATTCTTTTCGATTCGGGATATGCCAACAAGTATGATCCAGGATTTGGTATATTTACAATAACATATGGTCCGGTATAAATCAGATTCCATTTCTTCATGTTCTTCATCAGTTTCGAGGAATGGATGTGTCGTCTCAATAAAACCTTTTCTCCAAGATGAATCCGTTTATCATATGTCAATTTCCGTTGTATTGCCTTTTTAGTTAAATTGACAAGTGCGAGTCGAAGCTTTTCCTCCCATTTTAAATTCTGATCTTCCTACTTTGGCAGGTGGTTTGTCCAGAAGTTCTTTTCAATCTGACTAAACATAAGCTCTGTTGGAGTAAAGTTAGTTGAGGTATGTGTCAGATTATTAAATATTTGTTCAAATTCTGACAAATAATCAGCCCATGATGTTCATTTACTGTGACAGTATGTACGCATAAATCAGTTTAATTCTCGGAAAACTCGTTCTATTGGACTACCTTGTGGATGGTAACATGATGTCAAAATTTGTCGAATACCAAGCTGTGTTAATGGTTGCTTCCATTTAAATCCGGTAGAAATTCTGGCATTATCTGTAATTATGGATTTCGGTAAACCTACATGCGGAAGATAATCACGCACCAATCTCACTACAACAGCTCTGGCAGTAGCACACTTTAATGGATATAGTTTTACATATTTTGTAAACACGTCAAAGAATCCAACAATGAATTTGACTCCTCCTCTTGATCGTGGGAGAGGGCCGCAGATATCACACGAAATTAACGCCCTTGGCTCTCGTGGAATAATTGAATGCAGAACATGCTTACTACTTCTATTATCCGGTTTTGCCTTTTGACAGAGTAAACAGGTTTGTATTGTTTGGTTCACTTTTCTCCGAATATTCGGAAAATAACAGTTCAAAAATGGTTCAAATGGCTCTGAGCACTATGGGACTCAACTGCTGAGGTCATTAGTTCCCTAGAACTTAGAACTAGTTAAACCTAACTAACCTAAGGACATCACAAACATCCATGCCCGAGGCAGGATTCGAACCTGCGACCGTAGCGGCCTTGCGGTTCCAGACTGCAGCGCCTTTAACCGCACGGCCACTTCGGCCGGCGAAAATAACAGTATGCTCCTATTTTATTGGCACATTTAATTATACCAAAATGTCCCCATGGTAAGTGGGTAAACCAAATTAATTTTTCCTCATATTCCTTCGGGATGCATACACACCACTGTGGATTGTTGTCCTTCCCACATCTGAAGAATAATACTCCATTTACTAATTTATAATGATCTAAACTAGCCCTTGAATTTTGTTGTTCTTTTAGCTGAATTATCTTCTTCCATCGAGGGTCTTTTCGTTGCAAATTTCCCATATCTCTACAAAGATGGACATAATAAGTCTTGTAGATATTGTCCTGCAACAGTAATACTGGAAAATCCGAAGTATTTACTGATTCTATTTCCGGCGTTAAACCTTCTGGGAATCTTGACAGTGCATCCGCAATAATATTTTCTTTGCCAGACACATGAATAATTTTAAATTGGTACTGTTGTAGTGTCATTGTCCAACGTGACAATCTGGGATGTAATAATGTACATGTTTGCAAAAAGGTTATTGATTTATGGTCACAATACACAATCGTTTTCGAACCATATAAATAATAGTTAAACTTCTTGAATGCCCAGATAACCGCAAGTGCGTCAAGTTCTGTGGTCGTATAGGCTCTTTCACACTGCTATAACACTCGACTAGCAAATGCTATCGGGCAGAATGTTGGTACCCCTTTTATTTTCCTTATTTGGAAGAGGCAAGCACCTAATCCAACATCCGATGAATCCGTGGACAGTCTAGCGTTAAAAGGTTTTTTGCTTTTCACATTTAACCAAATATAACATTGATGATGATAATTTATGGCAATGTTTGCCGACAAGATAAAGAATGCACCCTTTATCACTAGATTGCGTACTCACGGCAGTTCTCCTTGGCCGTTTTTTGGTACGACTTGGAAAGAGAGAAAAATCAATTAATGATCGCCGATGCGTCGGTTCTCGATTGTGTTCAGGAGACGTATAGATTGATTGCGCGAATATAGTTTCTCAAATGACCTCTTAACCCGGATTGCTTTCACGCAATCAGACTCTTCAATGAAATTACCTAAGGGACCTATTTGGATAATAAAAAAAATTGGAAATGAATGCAAAACAGTGAAATTTTGTAAAAAAAGTTGTCAGATCGGAAACTGAACACATTAATGGTCACCCAAATACAATCGAGCCACCGCGATAAAGAGCGAACCTGTAACAAAGTTCATTTAAACATAAACATTATTTGCGGTTAATTTAAAGAAAAGAATAAGCATAGATTTTCTGTACAGTGAAGCATCAATATATTCTCAAAGAAGAAAGGCGTTAACCTATAAACATTAACAAATTTACAATGAATACAAAACTTACATTTTTATGTTTTTCTCCTACATGGAGCAGTCCAACAATCGCTGCTTTTGTATGTGTGATATTTCGTAAAAGTTAAATGTCCTGGCGTGTGCGTAAGTATTTTTATAGTCACAAGGTTTACAAAAGCGTTTCTTTTTCCTTGGTGATAACGTGGTTTTTCACACTAAGTGTAATATAACTTGTAGCGGTGCTACACCACACGTCTTAACAAGTCGGCGACCAAACATCAAAGGTAATGAAGTACATGTTAACATATCGGCGACCAGAAGTACAACCAACTATAAAGACTCTAGAATTTTCCTAACAAATGATAAATTGTTCTTTCTTCTGTTTCGCAGCTTCTTGCTATCAAGCGCTGCGGCAATGATTTTAAATATCTGCGCCCAGCGAGTCATAGTGTACCGTTTAAACGCTGGCCGCACGTCTTGGTATAGGCGCACGTTATAAACAGATTTCATTTCTTTACTCTCGCGTTGTCATGCTTAGTATCATTACAAACTACAGCTCGGTGGCTATCCTTTTCTCATATTCAAAATGTCTGAAATCAAATAATATCACAACAGACAGAACTCACAATTCATATCAGGGTGATATAATAAGGATGCGTTAACGAGTTGGTATTTAATGTCTCGAAAAGCTAGTTCACATTCTTCGGTGAATTGCCATGGCACATCCTTCCGTAGAAGCCCATTTAATGCCTCAGAATTCATGGCTTGAGTCTTTATGAAACGACGGAAGAACGATGCCATACCTATAAATCCCTTCAGCTGTCTTTTATTCCGTGATGATGGAAAATTTCGAATTGCACTTATCTTCTTCTCGGTAGGCAGGATACCTTTCGCATCTATCATATGTCCTAAGAACTTAATTTGTGGTAAAGCAAAATGAGTCTTTTGGAAGTTTACTGTAATTCCGGTTTTCTTGAAAACAGCAAAAATCCTTTCCAAAATATGCAAATGCTCTTCCCATGTTTTCGTGGCTATTAATAAGTCGTCAACAAACACAGTTATACGACTACGCAATTCTAGTCCAAGAACATAATCCAACTCTGAAATAAATATTCCGGCACTAATACTAAGTCCAAACGGGACAACTCTAAATTGGTAACTTCTCCCAGCATAGATAAATATGGTATATTTCCTAGATTCTTCATCCATTTGGACCTGCCAGTACGAACTTCTCAAATCAACACTAGCTAAGTACGAAACATCCTGGAAATTTTGAATTAATTCATCTATATTTTCCGGATGAGTTCTTATAGGTACTATTATTTTATTATCTCTCTCGCATCCAGAACTAATCTAACGTTGCCTCCAGGTTTTGGAACTACTAAGAGCGGAGAACAATATGGACTAGTTGATGGCTCAATCAAGTTCCATTCTAACATTCTATTTACCTCCCTTTGAACAGATTGTTTTAAACGCCAGGGGATCGGATAGTGCGTGTAACAGTAAGTCTGATGTGGCTTCACTTGTAGGTGACAAATATACCCTTTAATAATTCCTGGTTTCTCATCAAAAATCTCTTCATATGCCTCTAACAAATAATGAAGCTGCTGCCTTTGTTCTCCCGGAAGCTGATTTGATTCACTAGCTTTTATCATTGTTGTTTGGTTAAAGTCCTCCTGTTGTATCAAATCCTTTGAAAGCTCCTTCCAACGACCGTTTATAGTGTCAATTAATTGAATTATGGCACCGCGACAATATTTCTCATGCACCGTTTCCTTTCTGTTTAAATCCAGTGCTATCTCTTCTCCATTTAATCTAAATTTAACTATTCCTTCCAAGAAATCTATCTGACAATCGTACTCCTGCATACTCCCAATACCAAGAATACAGTCCACTAATAACTTCTCCACTACAAGGAACGTGCATTTTATCGCTACATTTCCCATTTTGACATTGGGAGAGCGTGCTCCAACATCTCCGATGATTTTGCAGTTCTGTACCAGCAAAATTGGTACCTTCTTCTTCCTAATAATTCTCCTAAAAAGAGCGCCTGAGATGACATTGGCGGAAGCGGCGGTGTCTAATATCACATTCGTTGGAACTTCCTCTATTTCAACAAATACTTCCGATACCGGAACCCTCGATCTGTCATTATGACACGTTTATTAAATCCTTTGTTAACTCTTCAGTCAACAGCTCACCATCATTATATCTTAACAATTGTAATTTTGCTGTTTCGCCCCTAACAGATCCCCTGACCGCTCCTCCGGGGCACGATGTGGTCATGTTTAGTTTGACTGATTGTTGGTCCGATTGGTATTTGTCTCTTCAGCTACTTCAGTTATTATCGGTTGTTGTGGTGAATTCGGTCTATATTGTCTTGCTTGATTCGTGTGATTATTATTGTTGTTCTGCTGGTGTTGGTAGAACTGTCCTGTGTTGCCATACATTGAATTATATCGATTAAAATTCCTATTGTTCCTAAAATAGCCCCTCGCTGCACCATTACTAAAGTTTCCATTATGGTAATAATTATTGTTTGCATTTTGTCCATTTCTAAGTCTCCTCGGAGAGTGTAGTTGGTTATGATTATTGTTACTGCTACCATTACTGCCATTCCCATTCGAGTTGCAGCTCGGATTCGCTTCTATTACTCTTCTTTGATTTGACATTTATCTTGCCCTTTTATTGTCCTCCTCAATTATATCAATATGATCAAGCGTAGTCATAAATGAGTGTATATCCTTATCATTTAAATATAACAGCTGATTCCTTATTCTGGTGGGTAGTCTGGACTTTAGTATCCTAAGTATATCCGGCAAAGGAATCGGTACATCCCAATACCAAGATTTATTAATGTATTTCTCAAAATATCTCTTTAGAGATCCTCTAGAAAATGAGAAAGGCTCAGGATATAATACTTCCTGCCTAAGTCTTTCTTGTATTCTCGGGTAAGATGGCGGCCACTGAGTGACGCGCGTTTCTTTGGCTCGCGAGTTTTTCCGCTCATTGAAGGTGTTACAGAGAAGTGCGGCAGTCCACAACGTGTACATCCGACTAAACAAGTGTTACTTGCCGTGGTGTGTTGTTCTCCGTTGATTACCACAAGTGATAAGTGATAAGTGAGTGAAAAAATGGGAAGAGCACGGGTAAGCGGCAGCAGGCGAGGCTACAGGGGCGCAGGCAGCGCGGGCGCCCGGTCTCCGGCGGCAGGTGAGGCCTCGCTTCCCGACATCGGGGAGCTCGTCCCGTCCCAGGTGAGTGCGGCGCTGCACAGTAAAGACACGCTGGACGTAATAGTGCAATCCATCACGGACTCTGTGACGGCCGCGGTCATGGACAAACTGCAAGAGTCTGTCGGGCGAAACAGCACCGAAATCCAGTCTCTTAAAAAGTCCTTGGCCGCACAAGAGAAAAAAGCCGCCGACCTAGAAGCTAAACTGTCTGCGGCCACCGATGAAATTGAGCAGTATCAGCGAAGGAACAGCTTGCGCTTGTTCGGGATAGCTGAAAACGATCGTGAAAACACCGACGACCTGGCCATTAGCCTCGTGCGTGAAAAACTTGGTGTGCAGATCGACGTGGCCGATATTGACAGAAGCCACCGTGTCGGGCGCAGGATACCAGGTGCGATGAAACCCAGGCCCATAATAATTAAATTTGTGTCATACCGGAAAAGAGCTGAAGTGTTTGCTCAGAAAAGAAAACTCGCCAAGAGTGGGTTTACCCTGAGGGAAGATCTGACGCGCGAAAGACTAAAAGTTTTGAACACTGCGATCACACAGTTCGGCCTTCAAAATGTATGGACCCAGGATGGCAGGATCGTAGTCAAGACGGAAGGAGGGAGGAAAACGGTGACGAACATGTCCGAACTGAAAGACTGAGCGAAATCTCGCGAGACACAAAGTCTCATATTTTACTCTGTCTAATATAAGTTAATTTTTATTCTTTCTTTTCATTTTTTTTACGTAAATATTGCTTCGTTATTTCTATATGTACCATAAGTACTCTATTTAAAATCAGTCAATTGTTTCACATAAATATTGCTTCTTTAGTTGCCTATCATAAGTGCTCATTTATATTCATATTGTCAGTCAAACGGGAATTAACATTCTCCATTAACAGGAATCTCCTTAAAACCGCCTTTCTATATCTGTTATTTTCATCCTCGTCACTACCACTACTACTACTACTATCTTTTTCGTAACCACTACTGCCACTTTCCATCTTTCTTTTCGCTCCCTTCTCCGATACCTCCAGCTAAGTCTTTCACCTTTAGCCCACAGACGCTTGAGTCAGTCACGACCTTGGACACACCTGTAAATATGTCTTCCCCCGCGAAATCCAGCTTTTGTCCCTCTTCCGGCCAGCAGGTAGACGGAGCGCGCTCGGTCCTACAGGCGGCCACAATGGGACGGACCGGTTCCGGTGGCGGGCTCTTTGTGGCCCACGCGAACGCTCAGTCGCTAACGGCTCACTTCGACGAGTTCTGTGACCTGTTCTGCCAATCGCTGTTCCATATTATCCTCGTCTCTGAAACTTGGTTGAAACCAAACATTTCTTCCGACGCTATCCGAATCACTGGTTACTCTCTCCTAAGGGCAGATCGTGAAACACGACGCGGGGGTGGTGTGGGTGCCTATATTCGCTCTGATCTGACACCTACTATACTATGCACATCGGATGCAAAGGGCGAAGGAGAAGCAGAGTTCTTGTTTTTCGAAATAAATACATCAAATCAGAAACTGCTAATTGGAGTAATCTATAAACCTCCAAACGTCGGTGCTATGTCCTCCTTTCAGTCTGCCCTGTCCTCGCTCGTGACACTGTATGAACACATAATCATTATGGGCGACACAAACATCGACTTACAGTTAAAATCTCCCTCTGCAGAAAAACTTAGGAGACTGTTCCACTCCAATGATATGAGTTTAACACCGCTGGACCCAACTCATCACACGCCACACAGCCATACACTCATAGATATAATAGCAACAAAGCGACCAGATAAAATAATTCGCGCCAATCAGACATCCGCTCCAGGACTCTCTGCTCATGACGTGATTTTCTTAAATTACTCAGTACATACTACCAATGAAAAATCTCACCTGGTAACCTACAGAAACCTAAAAAATGTTAACCATGACGCTCTTCAAAAGGATTGCTCAGACATCCCTTGGCATGATATAAGCAATGAACCGACTTTAGACGGAAAAATTCGGGAATTATGTCGCAAAATTATTGCACTGTATGATAAACATGCTCCTCAACGCACTGTCAGGGTAAAGAGAGCTCCCGCTCCGTGGCTCACCACTGCATTACGCCAGTTAATGAATGAACGTGATGCTGCACATAGGGCCTTCAAGCGTAACCCAACTCCCGAGGCGTACGAAGCTTATAGGAAACTCCGAAATAGAACCAAGCAAAGCGTGAGGAATGCCAAAATCAGACATGCCCGCTCTGTCGTATGCGGCATATCAAAACCTGCTGCACTGTGGAAAAAGCTGCGCAGTTTCGGTATAGGGAAGCGAAGATCTGACGCTGTTTATCAAGCGTCTGCAGAAGAATTAAACGATTTCTTCTCAACAGCCGTAAACTGCCACGCAGCGACAAATTACCAGCCCCAAGATATCAATCTCTCGAGAGACAAGTTTTTCCTAAAACATGTCACTACCGGCACAGTACACAAGGCAATTATGAGAATCTCTTCCGAGGCAGTAGGAAATGATGGAGTGAGCATTGGCATGATTAAGAACGTCGTAAACACTATTACTCCAGTTATCACAGACATCTTCAACCTGTCTCTTGTCAGTAGTACATATCCTACTGAGTGGAAGCAAAGCTTAATTCAACCTATACCCAAGACTGACAACCCTAAGTCGCCAGGTGACTACAGGCCGATCAGCATACTTCCTGCAATATCTAAAGCCCTAGAACACATCGTCCATGAACAGCTGACGGATTACCTCAAAACTCATAACATCCACGACAAATATCAGTCAGGCTTTCGAAAGCACCATAGTACAGCAACTGCATTAATCAAAGTAACTGATGACATTAAACATGCTATGGACAGACGTGAAGCTACCATCCTAACACTGCTTGACTTTAGCAAGGCTTTTGATACAGTTGACTTTGATATATTACTAATTAAAATGAAGCAGCTGAATTTCTCAAACAGCGCAATACACTGGTTCGACAGCTACCTCAAAAACAGAAGTCAACAAGTCATTTGTGGGTCGGAAAAGTCATCATGGAAAAACGTGCGCTCTGGAGTTCCCCAAGGCTCCGTCCTTGGTCCATTACTCTTCTCACTGTACATTAATGATATTTCTTCAGTGATTCACTCCTGCAACTACCATCTATATGCCGACGACATCCAACTGTACATAAGTGCAAGCCCCAAGAACATTGCTGACGCAGTAGCGAGTATGAACGCAGATCTTTGCTCTGTTTCTCGATGGGCACAGAACCTAGGTCTGAAACTAAACCCCAAGAAATCCCAGGTCATACTTATATCTCATCCAAAGTTAATCAGTCGGTACTTTCGCGAAACAGTCCCTCAAATACTCCTCAATGGTACCCAAATACCATACCAAAAAACAGTAAAAGACCTTGGAATAATCTTGGATGAACACCTAAACTGGGAAGAACAAACAGTCACAGCTTGCCGGAAATCGCTCTCCTCCCTACATGCAATTCAAAAATTTAGAAAAATATTTCCAACCCATGTTAAACAAAAATTAGTCCAAACACTAGTCTTGCCTAATCTTTACTACTGTGATGTAGTTCAACATGGCACAAATAATGAAAATTCGAGATGCCTCGAGCTAGTGATGAATGCTTGTGTTAGATACGTATGCAACATACGGTTGTATGATCATATCAGTCCTTCATACTCCCAGCTAGGTTGGATACGCCCACATAAGGCACGCGATCTCCACACGATGTGCTTACTTCATCGATTTCTTAGCCACTGGTGCCCCCAATACTTATCTTCTCACATTAAACACCTATCATCATTCCACAACCGCAATACCAGATCGGATACGTCTAGCATCTTGGCTGTACCTTTACATAACACAAAATCTTTCTCCGTGTCATTCTCCATCTCAGCCATACGACTATGGAACGCGCTCCCCTGTGATCTGCGTCTTATCCAAAACCACTCAACATTCAAGAGGGAACTTAAGACTTACATATTAGGGACGGTATAGCCACCATTGTTGTGCCCCCCCTCATCTTTTTCTTTCTCCTCTCCATCATAGCTTCGAATTTTACCATTCTATTTCTCTTCCTCTAACCTATCTACCTCTTCTATATCTCTTTCACCCCATTCCATCGTCTTATGTCTCTGCTTGATGAGAATAACTCACAAGCTGCAAGAATATAACGAGAAAATTCCCAACTAGCAATAGGACTGACACTCATAAAAGAAAAATATGTTTACTTTCATAATACATAGTCATTATTATTATTATTATTATCATTATTATTATTTTTATTATTCTTGATTGTTATAATTATTTTTTGATTGTTATAATTATCATTGTACTACTTTTATAATCTCTATTTTTTTTCTTTAACATTAATACTGTATAACATGTTATATGTCCTAATTTTCTGTAGACACTGAAATTTGTTGAATCTGAGTATGCCTGGTTAGGTGTAAGAGAGGGCCTGAAGGCCCTAATCTTGCCAGGTAAAATAAATGCATAAATAAATAAATAAATATTCCAGCAGACCAATATTTTGCTAGAAAAGCCTGCTCAAATTCTTTATAACATTTACAAGAAGATGTTTGTTTGGATGCCCACAATGCTCCTGATCCTTGTATATATCCAGATACAAAACTAATCTTTTGCCATTCTGTCCAAGATCGTGGAAATAGATCTCTGAAACTTCGAATAAAGACTACAGGATGAACATTCTTTTTGTCAGGGTTAAAGATTTGAAATTGTGTCTGTTTAATCATCTTTCCCTCAACGGTTCTACGATTCCAAAAATCATCCTGTTCGTTCTCTTCCCTGTGGCTATCCGTTATATTGAATCTAACTTCTGACGTTCCAGTTCTGTCTACATCGGATCTTGACGTGGACGGAATATCACGCGCAGATCGAGAGTTTTGTTTCCTACTTCTCGCTGTTCCTAATTCCTCCTGCGAGAGATTTAGTGATCTTTCGATATTTCCTTCCCAACGCGAGAATTCTTCGCCAAGTTGTTCACGAACTTCCTTTAAGCCTTTGTTGAAAAAATTCTCCTCGGAACTCTCTGAAATTGACTGTAAAGCTACTTTCACAGTTTCTTCTATGGTTTCCGAAGGAAAATTTTGCCGCTCTAATGTCATTTCTGAAAACTTTGCCGCAGGTACATTCATTCTATGTTACACTGTCTCCTGTTTTTCCTTCACTTCGTCAAATTGCTTCTTTAGATTATCTTGGGATTCTATAATTTCTGGTATCATAGCTACGGAACACTGTATGTCCTCTTGAGCTTGTATTACTTGAGGAAACAGTTCTACTTGTTTTTGTATCGTGTCAATTTTGACGGATACATATTCGGTTAGTTCCGCTTTTAATTTACTATTGTTTTCTTGGCATTGTTGGCGGACCTGCTCAATTTGAGCAATAAGATTCTGTTCGGTCCTTACTGCCTGTTCTTTTATTTCCTGTGACTGGGTATTTAATCTCTGATCTAATTCGGTATAGGTTGCTCTCACTTCAGGTTCGTTACCTCTCGTTCTCGTTGGTTTTCATGAAACAAAAAATACATATATTATATAACAATCCAAGAGAGTCCTGTCACACTGGCGCCACCGTATTTTTTCCTCCTATCTATGTAGTTCTCAATTCGTTCGAGCAGTCAGTCATTCATAATATGAAACACAGTCATAGCTCATTCACTCAAAATGATTCAGAAATTTTACTTGTTAGAATGAAATCAGGCGATGATTCTTCTTCTCTGGAGGCTCGTGCTTTACGGCAGTCTGCTAATCTGTACAAATAAAATGCCTCGTAATTTTTGGGAGCGTTGTATAATCAGTCGAGAAACCTCAGATCAAGCGGATATTTGGCTTTGATGAAGAATAACCTTCCGAAGAAGTAATGGAGCTCTTGGATTATTAAATGCAGGTTCGTGTCCAGTCTTTCGGAAGTTCCCTTCTGATTAACAACTACGCAATATATCGATGAATATCATTAATTCTCAATTGTCAAATACACACCTTTTGTATAAAGGAGTAATATATATATATATATATATATATATAATATATATATATATATATCCCTTTTAATCGTACAATTTCGTCTCAGTTATCTTCTGTCATAAATATCAATAATCAGATTACAATTCTTTAAACAAAGCTCAGGCTAATCGGCACGAAGACAATCTCGGAAGCTTTTGTCTTCTAACAACCACCAGAGAGAGTACTCCAAAGAATACTTATGCGCTCATGGCATAGCTATTGTATGAAACTACTTTGCGCAAGGATTCTGCGAGTATGAAGATAGAAAATTTGTAAACGTCATTCAAGGGTAGAATTGTTATCAGAACAATTCATCGAATATAAAGAGATATTACATGGACGCCCCTTCAAATTACAATACTAACATGCAACATCCGAGCTCTGGCAGTCCAAGGCGTTATAGCACTGATGAGAAATGGATACGTAGCCAAAACTGTCTATAACTGAGACACCTCTGTGCGGACCAGAACACCGAGCGAGGTGTTGCAGTGGCTAGCACGCTGGACTCGCATTCGGGAGGACGACGGTTCAACCCCGCGTCCGGCCATCTTGATTTAGGTTTTCCGTGATTTCCCTGAATCACTCCAGGCAAATGCCGGGATGGTTCCTTTGAAAGGGCACGGCCGACTTCCTTCTCCATCCTTCCCTAATCCGATGAGACCGATGACCTCGCTGTTTGGTCTCTTCCCCCAAACCAACCAACCGACCAACTTCTGGTTAAATGAGTGGATATGGCTGCCTAACCTTCTACAGTGAGGAGGAAAGCACTCCTCCTCAGGCCACAAGTGGCCCATCGGGACCATCCGACCGCCGTGTCATCCTCAGTTGAGGAAGGGGATAGGAGGGGCGTGTGGTCAGCACACCACTCTCCCGGTCGTTACGATGGTTTTCTTTGACCGGAGCCGCTGCTATTCGGTCGAGTAGCTCCTCAACTGGCATCACGAGGCTGAGTGCTCCCCGAAAAATGGCAACAGCGCACGGCGGCCCAGATGGTCACCCATCCAACTGCCGGCCACGTCCGACAGCGCTTAACTTCGGTGATCTGACGGGAACCGGTGTATCCACCGCGGCAAGGCCGTTGCACAGTGACGTGATGACTAGCTTGAAAATACCCCTGTTTCAAGCAGCTCGTCCCCAGTGTCTGGTCATTCAGTCTGCAAGACTGATCCTGACGCAATGGAAGTCACAAAGTCACGATAGTTAGAGGTTAACTTTGTTGATGAAACGTGATGTGCTGCTTGCTACGTGTTTGAAGACTGCCACCTGTGGGTACTCACGATAGGTCATAGCTTTGACTGATAGACGATGCAGACCTGGGAACTTTCTCTGGTGACTAGCCAAATGCACTGCTGCGAGCAACCATCTTCTGCTCGCCAGTGGACATCTGAGTGACACCTCCCAGGCTGTACATGTACCACCTACCCGGCTGTATGCTGTGTGTGCTGAGGGAGCTATGGGTTTGCACCTTCACAACAACCATCATCTGGAAAATGGTGCAGTAATAGGTCTAAGTGCGCGTCCGTCTCAGAGACTACTGAGGCACATTACTCCAACTGCCACACCCCCAGCCTGCTCGCTGTCAGACTGGACCTGTCGCATGCTACGTGTGCTGTGTCTAGCGTTCTTCACTGACGCCTGAGCTAGCAGCCCAGCCAGTTTCCTGCGTGCTGGAGAAGACAAAGTTCATTGTAGCGAACACGTTAGTAAAATGTTATTACAGATACCTCAGCCTCGTGATGCCAATTGAGGAGCTACTCGACCGCTCGACCGAATAGTAGCGGCTTCGGTCAAGAATACCATCATAACGGACGGGAGAGCGGTGTGCTGACCCAACGCCCCTCCTATCCGCATCCTCCTGTGAGGATGACACGGCGGTCGGATGGTCCCGGTAGGCCACTCGTGGTCTGAAGACGGAGTGTACCACTGTTTCACAGACGCCTATGTATGTGAAACAAACACTCACCAGCTCTATACTGGGCCTCCGACACTTGTAACATCACCTCATCAACTGTCCAACGTCAACACCCACTAACCACCCGACGCGAAGGGTAATCCTTACACTTCATGTGTCGCTGGCAACTAGGGTTGTCAGGGCCCTGATTTTCAGGGGATTTCCCCATTTTTAGGACTATCACGACCCGTAATGCGCAAGCCTCATGCGAGATACCAAACGTCCCGTCTTTCGGGCACTGCTAACGACTGGAAATATAATGAGCATTCACTTCCAAATTCGTCGAGTACATGAAATTCCGAAATATGTTCGTGGACGCTTCAGTGGCAGTAACCAAGAAAGAATAACGTGCGCCACCATATCGCGGACAGCTCTTGAACTAATGGAAAGTCTCGGTGCTGGCCCCAATTGTACGTTTCGGAAAGAGCAGCATGGCTTCCAATATTGCATTACTACCGCCACACCGCTGTTTTCTGAATCGAGTTTCAGCTTTACCCTCTCTCGCCCATTGACTGGATACGACATCTGTGGGAGCGCCATTTAGCACTGTATTTCCATTCCAGGATGGTAACCACTCTTTGTGTTCACTCACTTCTTAGTTTCGTGGTTGTAACTGTACTGTGAAATAAAACGAGAGAACAGGTCAGTTTTGGGTGTGCACATAGCGTTCATCGACGTTCTCGGTTGATTCAATTAGTGGAAATACGGCTTGTAAGTACGAGGGTTGCCCAGAATGTAACGCACCTCAGTTTTTTTCTTCGACTATTCTTTATTGAACATAATGACGCCGGCCGCGGTGGTCTCGCGGTTCTAGGCGCGCAGTCCGGAGCCGCGCGACTGCTACGGTCGCAGGTTCGAATCCTGCCTCGGGCATGGATCTGTGTGATGTCCTTAGGTTAGTTAGGTTTAAGTAGTTCTAAGTTCTAGGGGACTGATCACCACAGCTGTTAAGTCCCATAGTGCTCAGAGCCATTTGAACCATTTGAACATAATGAGAATCACACACACGAAAAAATGATGTTCTATCTACACAACCAATTTTTCCATATAATCTTCATCCCATTCTATGGCCTTCCTCCAGCGCGAAACAAGGGCATGAACGCCCTGTCGGTACCAATCCTTGACCTGGTGGCGGAACCAGTGCTTCACTGTGTGAATCACCTCCTCGTCATCTTCAAAATGTCTTCCACGAACGGCATCCTACAATGGCCAAAACAAGTGGATGTCCGAGGGGGCTAGGTCAGGGCTTTATGGTGGATGGGGTAACACTGTCCAACCCTATTTTGCGATGTGTTCATCAGTCCTCATACTTGGGTAGGACCGCGCGTTATCGTCTTGCAGCGGTACATCTCCTGGGTTGGTGTGGTGCCGAAGTCGGCAGAAGCGCGTCTTTAGTTTTGTTACTGTGTTGACATATGCTTCTAAAATAATGGTATCGCGTCTTGGTATCACATCAATGAGAATCACACTTTCGCAGTCCCAGAACACAGTGATCATGACCTTCCAGCAGAAGCAGTTGCTTTGAATTTTTTCTTCTGTGGGGAGTGGGAATTGCACCATTCCATGGACTGTCGTTTTCTTTCGGGCTCAAAATGGTGAGCCCAAGTTTCATCACCTGTCACAATCCGCGACAAGAAGGCCTTCCCCTCAGCTTCAGAAGGTTGCAACAAATGAAGACAAATGGTTTACCTGTGCGATTTGTGATCCACCGTTAGACACCGCGGAACACATCTTGCACACATTTTTGAATATCCTAGAGTGCGGATACTTGCATCCACACTTCCTTTGCTGACAGACAGATGCAGCGCCAACTGTCCTCGCGCATGACAACATCAGCTCGCTGCAACATGTCTGGTGTGACAGCCGTGGATGGTCTCCCCGACCGCTGCAAATCGTGGAGCTCCGCCGAACCGCCTTCGGATGAACTCACCCCCCATGCCCAGCGACTAACTGTACTTCTGTCGACAGCAGATACTCCACAGACTTTGCACAAGCGTTAGTGAATATTCCCACAGTTTTTTTTTCTCTGCAGTGAGAAATTCAGTGAAGGCATGTTGCTTGTAACGTACTTCACCTACAGACGCCATTTTGAAACTGTCCTGCAGCTGCGCTATCTGTCGGAAGTGCTGGAAACTTGGCGCACTCACTCAGGAGACTTCAAATAATACTTGCGTAACGTTTCACATTCGTAGCATTGTTTTCGACTGAGGGGAAAAAAAAATGCAGAGCATTACTTTTTCGGCATCACTCGTAATTCATAGAATATGTTTCCGTTTCGGAACACAGTAAATGCAATCAGAATGAATCTACATGCTAGTAACATATATTAAGTAACTACACTAAGAAGGCTAAACAATGGCCAGCCTCACTTTTCAAAAAAACGCAACCGTGTAATTTTTTGTTTTGTGTACGTTTCTTCATATTCAACCCTTTCTTGAGCGGCTTTTTGTATTAAGGTTTTTAATAGACGAGCTATCATCGGTTCTCAGTTCATTCACTCAGTGGAAATATGAGTGGTACTCGTAAATAATTTGTAGACTATGTTTCTATTTCAGAACATATTAAATAAAAAAAAACAATGTGAATGAAGCAACATGCTAGTATGGTATATTAAGTAAAGATAGCAACAAACCTAAAAATCGGCCGTACTTGAGTTTCCCTCCTCCCATGAACCATGGACCTTGCCGTTGGTGGGGAGGCTTGCGTGCCTCAGCGATACAGATAGCCGTACCGTAGGTGCAACCACAACGGAGGGGTATCTGTTGAGAGGCCAGACAAACGTGTGGTTCCTGAAGAGGGGGAGCAGCTTTTTCAGTAGTTTCAGGGGCAACAGTCTGGATGATTGACTGATCTGGCCTTGTAACATTAACCAAAACGGCCTTGCTGTGCTGGTACTACGAACGGCTGAAAGCAAGGGGAAACTACAGCTGTAACTTTTCCCGAGGGCATGCAGTTTTACTGTATGCTTAAATGATGATGGTGTCCTCTTGGGTAAAATATTCCGGAGGTAAAATAGTCTCCATTCGGATCTCTGGGCGGGGACTACTCAAGAGGACGTCGTTCTCAGGAGAGAGAAAACTGGCGTTCTACGGATCAGAGCGTGGAATGTTAGATCCCTTAATCGGCAGGTAGGGAAATGGAGAGGTTAAAGTTAGATATAGTCGGAATTAGTGAAGTTCGGTGGCAGGAGGAACAAGACTTTTGGTCGGGTGAATACAGGAATATAAATACAAAATAAAATAGGGGTAATGTAGGGGTAGGTTTAATAATGAATAAAAAAATAGGAGTGCGGGTAAGCTACTGCAAACAACATATTATTGTGGCCAAGATAGACACGAAGCCCACGCCTACTACAGTAGTACAAGTTTATATGCCAACTAGCTCTGCAGATGACGAACAAATTGAAGAAATGTATGATGAGATAAAAGAAATTATTCAGGTAGTGAAGGGAGACCAAAATTTAATAGTCATGGGTGACTGGAATTCGAGAGTAGGAAAAGAGAGAGAAAAATGGCTCTAAGCACTACGGGACTGAACCTCTGAGGTCATCAGTCCCCTAGAACTTAGAACTACTTAAACCTAACTAACCTAAGGACATCACACACATCCATAGCCGAGGCAGGATTCGAACCTGCGACCGTAACGGTCGCGCGATTCCAGACTGAAGCGCCTAGAACCACTCAGCCACCCCGGACGGCAAAAGGGAGAGAAGCAAACATAGTAGGTTAATATGGATTGGGGGTAAGAAATGAAAGAGGAAGCCGTCTGGTAGAATTTTGCACAGAGCATAACTTAATCATAGCTAACACTTGGTTCAAGAATCATAAAAGAAGGTTGTATACACGGAAGAATCCTGGAGATACTAAAAGGTATCAGATAGATTATATAATGGTACGACAGAGATTTAGGAACCAGGTTCTAAGTTGTAAGACGTTTCCAGTGGTAGATGTGGACTCTGACCACAATCTATTGGGTATGAACTGTAGATTAAAACCGAAGAAACTGCAAAAAGGTGGGAATTTAAGGAGATGTCACCTCGATAAACTGACTAAACCAGAGGTTGTACAGAGTTTTAGGGAGAGCATAAGGGAACAATTGACAGGAATGGGGGAAAGAAATACAGTAGAAGAAGAATGGGTAGCTCTAAGGGATGAAGTTGTGAAGGCAGCAGAGGATCAAGTAGGTAGAAAGATGAGGGCTGGTAGAAATCCTTGGGTAACAGAATAGATACTGAACTTAATTGATGATAGGAGAAAATATAAAAATGCAATAAATGAAGCAGGTAAAAAGGGATACAAACGACTCAAAAATGAGATCGGCAGGAAGTGCAAAATGGCTAAGCAGAGATGGCTAGAGGACAAATGTAAGGATGTAGATGCTTATCTCAAGGGGAAAGACAGATACTACGTACAGGATAATTAAAGAGACCTTTGGAGAAAAGAGAACCACTTATATAAATATCAAGAGCTCACATGGAAACCCAGTTCTAAGCAAAGAAGGGAAAGCAGAGAGGTGGAAGGAGTATATGGAGGGTCTACACAAGGGCGATGTACTTGAGGACAATATTATTGAAATGGAAGAGAAGGTAGATGAACATGAAATGGGAGATACGATACTGCGTGAAGAATTTGACAGAGCGCTGAAAGATCTGAGTCGAAACCAAGGCCCCGGGAGTAGACAACATTCCATTAGAACTACTGACGACCTTGGGAGAGCCAGTCCTGACAAAACTCTACCATCTGGTGAGCATGATGTATGAGACAGGCGAAATACCCTCAGACTTCAAGAAGAATATAATAATTGCAATCCCAGAGAAAGCAGGTGTTGACAGACGTGAAAATTACCGAACTATCAGTTTAATAAGTCACAGCTGCAAAATACTAACGCGAATTCTTTAGAGACGAATGGAAAAACTAGTAGAAGCGGACCTCTGGGAAGATCAGTTTGGATTCCGTAGAAATATTGGAACACGTGAGACAATACTGGCACTACGACTTATCTTAGAAGAAAGATTAAGGAAAGGCAAATCTACGTTTCCAGCATTTTTAGACTTAGTGAAAGCTTTTGACAATGTTGACTGGAATACTCTATTTCAAATTCTAAAGGTGGCAGGGATAAAATACAGGGAGCGAAAGGCTATTTACAATTTGTACAGAAACCAGATGGCAAGTATAAGAGTCGAGGGACATGAAAGGGAAGCAGTGGTTGGGAAGGGAGTGAGACAGGGTTGTAGCCTCTCCCCGATGTTATTCAATCTGTATATTGAGCAAGCAGTAAAGGAAACAAAAGAAAAATTCGGAGTAGGTGTTAAAATCCATGGAGAAGAAATTAAAACTTTAAGGTTTGCCGATGACATTGTAATTCTGTCAGAGACAGCAAAGGACCTGGAAGAGCAGCTGAACGGAATGGACAGTGTCTTGAAAGGAGGATATATGATGAACATCAACAAAAGCAAAACGAGGATAATGGAATGTAGTCGAATTAAATCGGGTGATGCTGCGGGAATTAGATTAGGAAATGAGACGCTTAAAGTAGTAAATTAGCATTGCTGTTTGGGGAGCAAAATAATTGATGATGGTCGAGGTAGAGAGGATATAAAAGGTAGACTGGCAATGGCAAGGAAAGCGTTTTTGAAGAAGAGAAATTTGTTAACATCGAGTATAGATTTAAGTGTCAGGAAGTCATTTCTAGAAGTATTTGTATGGAGTGTAGCCATATGTGGAAGTGAAACATGGACGATAAGTAGTTTGGACAAGAAGAGAATAGAAGCTTTCGAAATGTAGTGCTACAGAATAATGTTGAAGATTAGATGGGTAGGTCATATAACTAATGAGGAGGTATTGAATAGGATTGGGGAGAAGAGAAGTTTGTGGCACAACTTGACTAGAAGAAGGGATCGGTTGGTAGGACGGGTTCTGAGGCATCAAGGGATCACGAATTTAGTATTGTATGGCTGCGTGGAGGGTAAAAATCGTAGAGGGAGGCCAAGAGATGAATACACTAGTCAAATTCAGAAGGATGTAGGTTGCAGTAAGTACTGGGAGATGAAGAAACTTGCACAGGATGGAGTGGCATGGAGAGCTGCATCAAACCAGTCTCGGGACTAAAGACGACAACAACAACAACTTCACTTTCAAAGTTTCTTAGCAGTCTTATGAAACACAACCATACAGTTCTTTGTTGTGCATGTGTTTCTTCATGTCGATCCCTTTAAGGAGCGCATATTTTGTATGAAGGGCTTTTTCTAGACTAATTTACGAGTCATAGATGTTCTGGATGACTATTGAAAAAATAAAATTTCATTTTTCTCAAAATATTTTCTATGACCAACCTAAAGCTGGTGTTTTTGATGAACAGTCTTTCCAGTTTGTTAATTTCCTTCATAGAATGCTATGAGGAAGTAACTAACGGTTGCAAATTTACGATTCCTTATTGTATTTTTCTACTAGCTGACAAACCCCGTATTGTCCGTGTATTCAGTTTGTTAATGTACTACTAGAAAGGAAAACAAGAAATGAACTGTATTTGTAGTGTAGTAGCGAAAAAAATTGCATTTCCATGTCTTCTTGAAAACACCTTTGAAATTATGGAACAGTCGTACAAAGAAAGATGCATGACGTATCAGTATTCAAATTAAGAAACAAGATCCCCGACAATTTCTGTACTCTGGGCGCACTGCGCAGCTATTTGGCGTGGCTCCATAGACGGCTATCGTTTGTGCCTACAACCGTTTGCGCTTCGCAATTGAAAGCTGTCAAGAGCGTTGCCATGTGTCAGGAATTTCCTTAAGTTATCTCGACTATATGAATCACTGAATCAATTAAAACTTTAGTAGGCCATTAAAAACAACATAATGTGGAAGTAGAAAGGTGCACTATGTGTTCGGTGAGAGGGTTAGCTGCCCTCTGAAATAAAAAAAAATTAAATTAAAAAAAATGAGTGCATGGATCACTGATGAACTTGAACGGGTGTCTTGGAACGCCCACCCCGAAAAAATATATGACCATTGATGAAAAAAATAGAAATAAAAAATTAAATAGTAGCAGGAACCGAATCGTCGCTTCATAGACGTTCGTCCTTGTGTAGCTCGAACGCTAACCACTCATCGACCATGAACTCTAGCGTCCAGCCCCTACGCACGGATAAATCAGTTACATAACAGTCGCGTAAAACTTCCCTTGCGATTTTATGGGAATTGCCGAAGTGCCGGCCGCGGTGGTCTCGCGGTTCTAGGCGCTCAGTCCGGAGCCGCGCGACTGCTACGGTCGCAGGTTCGAATCCTGCCTCGGGCATGGATGTATGTGATGTCCTTAGGTTAGTTAGGTTTAAGTAGTTCTAAGTTCTAGGGGACTGATGACCACAGATGTGAAGTCCCATAGTGCTCAGAGCCATTTGAACCATTTGAATTGCCAAAGTAGTGCACACCATGTTCTTTTAATGGTCTACTAAAGGAGTACAAAGTTTGAAGTAAATCTGTGATCACAACGTCGTGGCCTCCCCTTGTTAGTAGTGAAGAATGAATATTAAAATTTCATGCATGATACGATATTTTGTCACGTATCTCAGTGTTTATGACTCATATCTCTTCAATTATGGGTGTAGTACAATAATACTCTACTGGCCATTAAAATTGCTACACCACGAAGATGACGTGCTACAGACGCGAAATTTAACCGACAGGAAGAAGATGCTGTCATATGCAAATGATTAGCTTTTCAGAGCATTCACACAAGAATGGCGCCGGTGACGACACCTACAACGTGCTGACATGAGGAAAGTTTCCAAACGATTTCTCATACACAAATAGCAGTTGACGGCGTTGCCTGGTGAAACGTTGTTGTGATGCCTCGTGTGAGGAGGAGAAATGTGTACCATCATGTTTCCGACTTTGATTAAGGTCGGATTGTAGCCTGTCGCGATTGCGGTTTATCGTATCGCGACATTGCTGCTCGCGTTGGTCGAGATCCAATGACTGGTAGTAGAATATGGAACCAGCGGGTTCAGGAGGGTAATACGGAACGCCGTGCTAGATCTCAACGGCCTCGTATCACTAGCAGTCAAAATGACAGGCATCTTATCCGCATAGCTGTAACGGATCGTGCAGCGACGTCTCGATCCCTGAGTCAACACGTGGGGACGTTTGCAAGAGAACAACCATCTGCACGAACAGTTAGACGACGTTTGCAGCAGCATGGACTATCTGCTCGGAGACCATGGCTGCGGTTACCCTTGACGGTGCATCACAAGCAGGAGCGCCTGCGATGGTGTACTCAACGACGAACCCGGGTGCGCGAATGGCAAAGTGTCATTTTTTCGGATGAATCCAGGTTCTGTGTGCAGCATCATCATGGTCGTAACCGTGTTTCGCGCCATCGCGATGAACGCACATTGGAAACGTTTATTCGTCATCGCCATACTGGCGTATCACCTGGCGTGATGGCGTGATGGTATGGGGTGGGGTCTCGGTTACCTCTTGTTCCCACTGACAGCACTTTGAACAGTGGACGTTACATTTCAGATGTGTTACGACCCGTGGGTCTACCCTTCATTCGATCCCTACGAAACCCTACTTTTCAGCAGGATAATGCACGACCGCATGTTGCAGGTCCTGTATAGGTCTTTCTGGATACAGAAAATGTTCGACCGCTGCTCTGGCCAGCACATTCTCCAGATCTCTCACCAACTGAAAACGTCTGATCAACGGTGGCCGAGCAACTGGCACGTCACAATACGCCAGTCACTACTCTTGATGAACTGTGGTATCGTGTTGAAGCTGCCTGGGCAGCTGTACCTGTATACGCCATCCAAGCTCTGTTTGACTCAATGCCCAGGCGTATCAAGGCCGTTATTACGGCCAGAGGTGGTTGTTCTGGTTACTGATTTCTCAGGATCTGTGCACCCAAATTGCGTGAAAATGTAATCACATGTCAGTTCTAGTATAATATATTTGTCCAATGAATACGCGTTTATCGTCTGCATTTCTTCTTGGTGTAGCAATTTTAATGGTCAGTAGTGTATATTTCTATGGGTATAACCAGCTGGACGTGTGGCTACTGTCAGCGAAATATGTTTGCCAATAGAGTTAGTAGCAAAGAAGCAATAAATTTAAATGTCAAGCATGATGTGGCAGTTTTTCATTCATCTCAGTGGTGATGACGGTCGGCTCTCCTGAACTATGTGTGGTACAGTGACATAATTTTGTAGGTGTATTTAGCGGCGTATGTGGATACTGCCCGTGGAATTTATTGCGAAAGCAATTAGTAGCGTAGAAGTAATAGATTTACACGTCATGCATGACGCTTTAGTTTTTCACGCGTCTCATTGTTTATGACGACATGTCTTCTGATCTGCGTATAACAGGTAGGTGTTTCTTATCTTCACAGTGATTGTTCCCGACAGTAGGGGACCTAAGTGTGTAACAAATTTGACTGATATCGATCCAGATGTCTAGAAAGAGATGTGGAAGAGAGAGAGAGAGAGAGAGAGAGAGAGCGCACACACACACACACACACACACATTTTTATAATATGTGTGGACGTCCCAACTTTCACGTTCTTGTTTCGCCGATTTTTTAGATCGCGAGGTTTGCATGAACTGTGTCTGGCAACACTACTGTCAAGACTCTGAGAATCCACCTAAATGTTTTCGTTTTGTGGCGCGTCTTGCTCTCCTTCCAGCTGCAAGGTTGAGCACACCAGTGACCTGCCTCAAAAGGTCGGCTGCGCTTCCTTTGGGCTGGTTCTGTTTTGCCTCTTTTGGCGTCTTTTAGCTGTAGGCCCAGGCTGTAGGCCGCTTTGTCTGCCCTTGGGCCTGTCTATTGTGTTCCGCAGTACAAGTTTTATTGCACCCTAAAAGCCTTAGACACCTTGTTCTCGTTCCTGCGAACGCTATGGCCAGTCACTCATCATCGTAAAGTTAACTGCCTAGTTTTAGAAAACGTAAAAGACATCGATGGGCCGTTGTTTTAAGCGTGAAGCCTCACTGTGAAACCGCAAAAGGCTTGTGAGGTCCCGTTCGCGCTTCACGAACCTATACGCGCGATGTTGCAAGTGAAGTTTTGCAGGGACAATCTACTTTTCAACAAGTGAGGCTCTGCGTTTTAGGATGAATTTTTATTTTCGTTTCACATAAAACGAGGAAGTCCTAAGAGACAAATGGCGAATCCTACGCTCTAGTTTTACAAATTAGAATATTTTACTTCATCAAGACAAAAACATCTGGCAAACATGGGCTCTGAAATGGGTACTTTTAGAGCTATGGGCATTTAATCAGTAGAAGAGATGTGTTCCACAGTATCGGAGATGAACTAGTGCTCATAACTCTTAGGGTATGGATTTTAGAGCCCATGTTTTGCTAGCCATATTTTTCCTTGCACTGATCTATACTACGGCCTCTGAAAGTTGCCTACCCTACAGTCTTAGCAACAACGGTATCAGTACATGTATTTCACTGTCAGAGGTATCAGAACGAACTTCTCTTATAACTTTCGGCTCGCTCGTTTCCAAACCAGGGTCCCTTACCTCAAACTGATGCATATACCCTTCTCCAACATCCCAAATAATTTGTATCATCATCACGGAATCACCTGGTTAAGTACAGTAACAAGCGAAACATGTGTTACAGGTTAAAGACAACGCTTCGAAAATAAAATTATTAAAAGGCCTGTCTAGAAAAAATAATAATGAAATAAAAAAGAATACACAAAATGGTCGGGAACTTTCAAGTAAAACTGTGCATATATAGTGAAAAATCTTTATCCTGGAACCGGCTGGTGTGGCCGTGCGGTTCTAGGCGCTTCAATCTGGAACCGCGCGACCGCTACGGTCGCAGATTCGAATCCTGCCTCGGGCATGGATGCGTGTGATGTGCTTAGGTTAGTTAGGTTCAAGTAGTTCTAAGTTCTAGGGGACTGATGACCTCAGATGTTAAGTCGCATAGTGCTCAGAGCCATTCGGACCATTTTTTGGCCGGCCGTAGTGGACGAGCGGTTCTAGGCGCTTCAGTCTGGAATTGTGCACCGCTACGATCACAGGTTCGAATCCTACCTCGGGCGTGGATGTGTGTGTCGTCCTTAGGTTAGTTAGGTTTAAGTTGTTCTAAGTTCTATGGGACTGATGACCTCAGATGTTAAGTCCCATGGTGCTCAGAGCCATTTGAACCATTTTTTTATGGTGGAGCGCAAAACCGAAACAATATGGAACAGTGATCAGATCAAATTACAAGGGCAAACTCTTAAACTGAATATGAAGGGAGAGCTCAAAAAAATTGGAAGAAAACTACTGGGGACCAAAATCAGCATCAAGAAGAATACAGATTAATATCAAATACAGAACTGTATATGAAAATCTAAACGTTAACAGATGTAATAATAGGAAAAGCAGATTAAAAGTCTATGGACACACAAGCAGAATGAATAATGACAGAATAACTAATCAAATATTTGACTACTAAACAACTACGAATCGAAATCACATGGCTGAGTAAAGTAGGAAGAGATATCGAAAATGTGGGAGTTGACATGGACACAACAAGAAACAGAACACTTTTTAAGGAAGCAACTGAATAGACAGGCTTTCAGAACAGGAAAAAAACCAGTGACTGAAAGAACAAAGAATGTGTGGGCCCAGAGGAAATTGCAGTTGAAAATAAAGAGGCGCAAACGATGTTTCCTATTTTACACTTCGAAAGGACCATAGTGGTACAGACAAAATTTTTGTAGGTAAGTAATAGAAATTTAATAATAGAAATTTAAAAAACAAATAGACATAATACACTGTGCGAAGGCGTTTTCACGTATAGGTCGTGTTCGCTATGCTTCAGTATTTTGTATGAGCATTAAAGAGTATGGTGTCGCCTGCTTTCAAAACACAACAAGGCTGGTACCACACCGCGTAACAGAATTTTGGTGATGGCTGCTTCCGAAGACCGATCGCTCGCTCACTCTATTGAGAGAGTCACGTTTCTGCTCCATTGCCGAGTCAGGGGGTGGAGGCAGCTGCCGCTGGCTCGCCGTTATGGGGTGTGTGGGGCTCGCGACGTCATTGTGGCGCGCTTTTCAGCCGCTCCTGGCGCCAGGGCTCGCTTTGTCACGTGGCCATCTGGCTGTGTGGGCGGCGGGCGGGGGTGGGCGCATTGTCTGCGCCGGCGGCAGCGCTTCCGGGACACCTGGGGAGGAAAGCCACCCCCGGCCGCCTAGCGGGGGCTGTCGGGCAGAGGTTCGCATTCTCGAGCTGGCAAGGATATGGCGTCCATTTCAATGAACCTTCGTTTTCGTTATATTGGCGCGAGTTGCGCAGCAAATCTGACAAGAAACTTCACAGGCAACGTGTCTCGCCAGAGATCACGTTTAGAGTGAAAAAAATTAGTGTTCCTCAGCTATAAATTGAGAGGTACTTCGTCTTGAAAATTGTTGTTGCTGTTGTGGTCTTCAGTTCGGAGACTGGTTTGGTGCAGCTCTCCATGCTACTCTATCCTGTGCAAGCTTCTTCATCTTCCAGTACCTACTGCAACCTACATCCTTCTGAATCTGCTTAGTGTATTCATTTCTTGGTCTCCCTCTACAATTTTTACCCTCCACGCTGCCCTCCAATTCTAAATTGGTGATCCCTTGATGCCTCAGAACATGACCTATTTATAGTCCATGTTTCACTTCCATACATGGCTATACTACATACAAATACTTTCAGAAATGACTTCCTGACACTTAAATCTATACTCGATGTTAACAAATTTCTCTTCTTCAGAAACGCTTTCCTTGCCATTGCCAGTCTACATTTTATGTCCTCTCTAATTCGACCATCATTAGTTATTTTGCTCCCCACATAGCAAAACTCATTTACTACTTTAAGTGTCTCATTTCCTAATCTAATTCCCTCAGCATCACCCGAGTTAACTCGACTACATTCAGTTATCCTCGTTTTGCTTTTGTTGATGTTCATCTTATATCCTCCTTTCAAGACATTGTCCAATCCATTCAACTGCTCTTCCAGGTCCTTTGATATCTCTGACAGAATTACAATGTCATCGGTGAACCGCAAAGCTTTTATTTCTTCTCCATGGATTTTAATTTCTACTCCAAATTTTTCTTTTGTTTCCTTTACTGTTTGCTCATTATACACATTGAATAACATCGGGGATAGGCTACAACCCTGTCTCACTTCCTTCCCAACCACTGTTTCCCTTTCATGCCCCTCGACTCTTATAACTGCCATCTGGTTTCTGTACAAATTGTAAATAGCCTTTCGCTCCCTGTATGTTACCCATGCGACCTTAAGAAATTGAAAGAGTATTCCAGTCAACATTGTCAAAAGCTTTCTCTAAGTCTATAAATGCTAGAAACGTAGGTTTACCTTTCCTTAATCTATCTCCTAAGACAAGTCGTAGTGTCAGTATTGGCTCACGTATTGCAACATTTCTACGGAATCCAAAATGATCTTCCCCGAGGTCAGCTTCTACCAGTTTTTCCATTCGTCTGTAAAGAATTCGTGTTAGTATTTTGCAGCTGTGACTTATTAAACTGACTGTTCGGTAATTTTCACATGTGTCAACGCCTGCTTTCTTTGGGACTGGAATTATTATATTCTTCTTCAAGTCTGAGGGTGTTTCGCCTGTCTCATACATATTGCTCACCAGATGGTAGAGTTTTTTCAGGGCTGCCTGTCCCAGGGCTATCAGTAGTTCTAATGGTATGTTGTCTACAAGTCCATAATTGGATCGGTGTAAAACCAGGTTGGGTTGGGGTTGTTTGGGGGAGGAGACCAGACAGCGAGGTCACCGGTCTCATCAGATTAGGGAAGGAAGTCGGCCGTGCCCTTTCAAAGGAACCATCCCGGCATTTGCCTAAAGCGATTGTAAAACCAGGCTTAATCTAATGTAGTCGTATTAGGTTAGGCGAAGCGGAAAGAAGTAGATTGCAAAATGAGACACTAAAACCGCCTAGTAAACGAGTTTTGGTATTTGGACAGCAAAGTAAATGATTAAGCTCATCCATTTCAGATATTTTAGAACCCGTCACTGTTAATTGAATGTAAATACATAAAACTGCAACCAGACACTTTTTTTGAATAGTTGTTTATTATTCCATGAACCGGTTTTCGAACCTTACAGGTTCATCTTCAGATGGTTTTCCGGAAGTTACATACCTGTTTCTAGCACAATGCTGCGTGCTGGCTTGCGACGGTGTGGGCGGCCTTTTTCTGTTAGTGTCCATCTGTCTTCCTCCATTGTGATGGCCAGTTAGTACATCACTTCACACACTTTTACACAATATGTATGCTTCTACACAGTGATAGCGACACTTTGCTAGTATCCAGCATGTTCTATACAACTGTCACAAGCCAGCACCCAGCATTATGCTACAAATAGATATGTAACTTCGGAAAAATTATCTGAAGATGAATCTGAAAAGGTTCGAAAACCGATTATTCAAAAAAGTGACTGGTTGCAGTTCTATGTATTTGCAGCACATTAACTGCCGATGGTCGACGTTGAGCGTATATAACATGTCGACTGATAATAGCAAGAAACGTATTTTTGGGAACAGAGAAGTTCGTTAATATCGATAACGAATTTAAATTTTTACTATACTCTCAAGGTATTATTATTACACTCGTACAGAAGTGAAACGCGGACAATGAACAAATCAGACAAGAAAGTGTAAATGTCGTGTGACTTGGGCCTCCCGTCGGGTAGACCGTTCACCGGGTACAGGTCTTTCGAGTTGACGCCACGTCTGCCACGGGAGCATCGAGGGGGATGAAATGATTATGATTAAAACAATACAACACCCAGTCCCTGAGCGGAGAAAATCTCCAACCCAGCAGGGAATCGAGACCGGACCCTTAGAATTGACATTCTGTGGCGCTGACAAACTTTTTTTTAAAATTTTTTTTTATCTCATTTTCCTCGCTTGTGTTCGTTTCATCTGCTTGGGGCGGACGTCGTAATACATCCGGTTAAGTTCGTTGTTGATCGATTAACTCAGTTTTTTTTATTACAGAGGGCACCTAACCCTCTGACCGAACACGCCGAGCTACCGTGCCGGCGATGTGGAGCGCTTCACGATTTTGCGTGTCATCCTTGCGCAGGGGCCATGCTAATCTTCTCTGTACCGTTCCAATTTTAGTATATGTACTGCCGAAGCAAGTACACCACTCAGCTACCTGGGGCGGACATCAGACATGAAGAGAATAGCAGTTTTTGATATGTGTTGCTACATGAGATTGCTGAAGATTCGATGGGTATGTTGGATAATAAGGAGGTGCCGATTCGAATTGATGAAAGAAGAAATCTGTGCTACAAATTGGCTACTTGACTAAAAGAAGGGATAGGCTGATAGAACGGAATCTGTGCCGTCAAGGAATCGTTAAATGGAAGCTGAGGAAGGAAAGTGCTATTCCTCAATTTAGTACTAATTAGCCTGATCATTTTATCTGTCATGTCTGGAATGCACCACGTCCTGGTAGCCGGTAAAAATGCTGTCTACAATATAAGTTGCTTTCTGATACTGTGTTTTTTGTCTTTGAATTTAAACAAACATATGCTGCATGCAGTAATGCGTTACACGCTCTTGTGGGTTAGCACTTTCTTCAGGCGACCTCTTCACTTCTAGTCGGAGACCAAGTTTTGAACACGGCAAAAAGTTTCAAATGATTGTAGCCTGCAGTAGTTATGCACAGATGAAGAGGGTTGCAGAGGACAGAGTAGTGTGAAGATCTGCATCAAACCAGTCGGAAGACTGTACACGGCAACAACAACCCGTGGATCAGTTTGGCCCTGGCTTGCCATTTACAATAAGGTACTGCCAGTGTCGCGTTTTTGATGAGCGCTATTTACCCACGTCATCCAGCGGTGTGTCCCAGTGAACGAAGAGTTTGCTTAGAGCAGTGGCTCCCACGCTTTCTGAGATCATTACCTCTGAGCACAAGCAAATACCAGCTAGTATCCATCGGTAACCTACCCCCTCCCTCTCCACCATTATTCGCATTAGTACCTAACTACAATATAGAATGAAGTAGAATTTTCTCTGAAAACTTTTACTTTTAAAATCACGGAAGATAAATGATATTTAGTACTTGTTGGTGTTTAATCAAACCGCGAACTGAAGAGTCAGTGAGAAAGTTGCATCAATTTATAATACTCTACCCTAAAAATAATATTAGTCCTGGAACGGGAAAAGCCAAGTGTAACGCTATTCGCTACTACTCAGCGATACACCGATAATGTTACTCTTGTGAAAGAATTTTAATTTGACCATGATCGTGCATATAATAGTTAAGGTATAGGACCATTTTCGTTTCACTGAAGGTTTCTATTCAAAGGAAGCAACAGCTGGAGTCGAACCAACGATCTATTAGTAACAAAGTAAACTGTAATTACATAAACAGAACGGTCGCCAATCTAATTAGGCAAATTTGTGCCAGGTATTGTTTATAAAGGAAGTTAACTGTTGATATTTACACATTAGGTTCTTTTATCAGTTTACTTATTGGAAAATACTGTGATTGAAATGGTTTTCAGATAATTATTACTGTATTTTCAACGAGCATTCACTTCCTTATACTATTTATCTTAACTGGTGAATGTGATACCTGCACCTAGTATAGTTTGAATAGTTGCTTATTATAGTTCGCAAATTTTAAAGAACAGGAAAAATCACTTCATTAACCTGTAGTTGTGATATGAAAATGAAATCTGGCTCAACAGTTAGCTTGGGGACCCAGAAACTGACTCAGATCAAGGTTGAACGTTTTAGTCAGAAGACAATACTATTAACTATATACACGTGTAGACCTGCACAGTAATTAATCGTTATGCCGGCCCTTCAAAGTCTACTAGCCAGTGACTATCATGAACTGTCGCGATTTTTGCAGGTAACTGTATTACTGTATGTACTGATATTTCGATAAAACAATCTTTAAGCTGAATACTTTTAAGTCTTTTCTTGGCAAATATATTTTGGCGAAGCTAATCTTTCATGAAAGATACGTGGAGTGCTTCTAAACTCATTCTCACTGAAAGCGAGAACTGACAAGCTGAAGTCTGCCCATGAGCTTCTGAGGGTGGATTTGGTTCTCTTAATTGCGGAAAAAACTGTATGTACACGTAAGTCTAAACACCGGCACAATCGTAGCTGAAGACTTGTAAAGTCATGAAAATTTACATTGAGGAAACAGAAGTGTATGAGACTGAGTTTGCTATGAAACCAATCACGCGAATGTCACAAACTACACTATGTGATCAAAAGTATCCGTACACCCACAAAAACATGCGTTTTTCATATTAGGTGCATTGTGCTGCCACCTACTCCCAGGTACTCCATATCAGCGACCTCAGCAGTCATTAGACATCGTGAGAGAGCAGAATGGGGAGCTCCGCAGCACTCACGGAATTAGAACGTAGTCAGGTGATAGGGTGTCACTTGTGTCAAACGTCTGTACGCGAGAATTCCACACAGCTAAACATCCCTAGAACCACTGTTTCCGATGTGCTAGTGAAGTTGAAACGTGAAGGGATATGTACAGCACAAAAGCGTACAGGCCGACCTCGTCTGTTGACTGACAGAGACCGGCGACAGTTGAAGAGGGTCGTAATGTGTAATAGACAGACATCTATCCAGACCATCACACAGGAATTCCAAACTCTATCACGATCCACTGCAAGTACTATGACAGTTAGGCGGGAGGTGAGAAAACTTGGATTTCGTGGACCAGCGGGTGCTCATAAGCCACACATCACGCCAGTAAATGCCAAACGAAGCCTCGCTTGGTGTAAGGAGCGTAAATATGGGACGATTGAACAGTGGAAAAACGTTGCGTGGACTGACGAATTACGCTATACAATGTGACGACCCGATGGCGGGGTGTGGGTATGGCGGATGCGCAGTGATCGACATCTGGCACCGTGTGTAGTGCCAACAGTAAAATTCGAAGGCGATGCTGTTATGGTGTGATCGTGTTTCTCATGGAGGAGGCTTGCACCCCTTGTTTTGCGTGGCTCTATCACAGGACAGGCCTACATTGATGTTTTAAGCACCTTCTTGCTCACCACTGTTGACGGGCAATTCGGGGATGGTGATTGCATCTTTCGACACGATCGAGCGCCTGTGGCGGTGTGGTTACGCGACAGTAACATCCCTGTAATGGACTGGCCTGCACAGAGTCCTGACCTGACCCTTATGTTTTGGAACGCCGACTTCGTGCCAGGCCTCACCGACCGACATCGATACCTCTCGTCAGTGCAGCACTCCATGAAGAATGGACTGCCATTCTTCAAGAAACCTTCCAGAACCTGACGGAACGTATGTTTGCGAGAGTGGAAGCTGTCGCCAAGGTTAAGGGAAGGCCAACACCATGCTAAATTCCAGCATTACCGATGGAGGGCGCCACGGACTTACGTCATTTTCAGCCAGGTACCCGGATACTTTTGATCACATAGTGTAGGTGTATAAGTTCTAAATGTATCCGAGTTTCTACACTGTCAACACAAATTGTCCAATCCTTCCCAAGCTGAAAAGCAGTATGGTAACTTAAACTAACAGCAGATTCATTCGTTCAGTCTTCTTCTTGAAAACAAACGTATTTTCATAGTGAAAATGTTGGGAAAATTATTGACATTCTCATTTCTCTGCTGCTTTGTGAGGAATAGTTCCTAAGTCATACCGCTTACATTTATTTATTTGCTCGTCGGCTTTTAGCCCAAGTGCTTCCAAGTGACCATAACGCTTTGCACGTAATCCGCTGTAATGCTGTAAACTGAATTTTTTCATTGTGTTCAATGTTTTGAAGCAGGGTAATGGAACACTAAGCGTATCAAGATACCATCACATATAATAAACATTTAGACTAGGTAGTTCATACCTTTGTAGTGTTTACTCTTAGATCCCAAAACGATTTAGCTGCACTCGAACTTCTAGTACGTCTAAGGAATGTTTGAAATACGAACTGAGTAAGGGGTTGTGGCATACCGGAAGATGCAAAGGTAATTTTTGATTTCTGTCACCATAAAACGAAACCATCTTTGCTCCGAACTTGTCATAAACCCGAACTGGGAAAAACGGGTTGCAAGATTTACAGGAAAACTGAAGCGAAACAATTGGCACCCAGTCGTTGGAAACCAGTAGCTTTGCCTGTTGACTGTGTAAATATAAATTTAGGGAATATGCTAAAGTCCTGTTCAGTACAATCAACGAGATCCAAGAAAACATTCATTGGTTTACAATCAGGTAATCCTACCACTGCACATCCACAAGAAGACAGAGTAGATTTTTATTTAGAAAATTCAAGAAAAAGGCTACCCTGACCTTGAAATTGCAACAAGCGACCTCGTATAAGCAGCAAGGGAAAACGTTATGGTGCCGGTGAATTTTAAAGGGTGTGTGTCTTGTAGTAACAGTCATTTTTTGATAAAATGTGAAAATCCATTTTACCATAAGTTTGCCAACATTTTTATCATAAAAGTTACCAGTGTGAATTAAATTTTTGCAGAAACTAGTCTTGATGTGTTTGTCTACTTCTATGCATTAATATTAATCGAAAACGTAGTTCGTTTATTTTATCATTTCATTTATGCACCGATAATTAAAGAAAATTTAATGCTGAAATTTTAAATAAACAGTGAAAACAAATTATCAATATTTCTCAATAAATGAGTACGCAGAACCGTTGTACTATGTCGTCTGAGTATACCTACAAAATATGACTTGTGAAAGTTGTGGTGTGAGCACAAAAAACTGGTTTTCAAGAATGCTACTAAAATTATATTAAAAATTCAAAACTCAATAGCCAACGAAGTTATGGAGTCCAAACTTGGGTATTGTTACATCGTTAAATAACAGACACGATTTTAAAATGGTTGCTATCGGCAAAGTAGAAGAAAAGTTAGATTTTTGGATGGAGTCTCCCCTTAAGCACTACGGCGTATATAGTGTATTTCCGCATCTAAGGCAACGCCGAACCTATTTACGGCCATTCCTCTGAAGGCAGCACATTGTTTGCGCTTCTCCTCATCTACCAGCCAGCCGTAATGCTGTACACAGAGTCTGACCGGCCTTCGCACTACTAACCGCATCCTCAAAACGCCTGCTGTAGTCTACCATATGCGTTACTAGGAATTACGAGCGTTAAGTCAATTATTATCCGCAAAGTAGTTACAAAATTTTATTGTAATCAAATAGGAAACTTACAAGAACATCATTTATCGACATAGTCTCCTTTCGTTTCAGCGCACTTGGTCCATCGTTGTACAAGCTTCCTGAAGCCCTCATAAAAGAAGGTTCTCGGTTGAGCTGCGAGCCAGGAACGCGCCGCTTCTTTCACTGCTTCGTCTGAGGCAAATCGACGGCCCCTTAATGGCTGTTTGACTGGACCAAATAAGTGATAGCGAGAAGTGGCAAGATCGGGACTAAATGGAGGATGATCCAGTACTTCAAATTTGAGTTTCTGGAGCGTTTCAGCAGTGTGGGCAGCAGTATGCGGACGGGCATTGTTGAGCAACAACAGAACACCTTTTGACAGCAATCCTCGGCGTTTGCTTCGAATTGCAGGCTTCTAGGAGCGCGTTCTTGTATGCGCCCGTTTGTGCGACATCTCCTCACTCATCAGTATCCCTCAACATGGATACCAGACAGGAAAGGACAAAAACATTTCTCATGGAATGGTAGTGCCTCCTACTCCATCAACATTGTAAGTCGCGAACATAAACAAAAAAAAAAGGAAAGCAGCAGTAAATTCCTATGTGAGATAACGCAGCGTGTTAATAGTTTAACAATCTTAATCTATTAATGCAACGATTATTGTTCCCCGAAGAAAGGTTCATATGTTTGCGTATTCTACTATGTACACCACTTAAATTACTATTATTCCATGAACTTCTTTGTGTGAGAGAAGTGGTGGAGTCCTATGGACTAGCGCCATTCCCTTCTTGGACTCCCCCACCTCTGACGTGCATTAGGATTTGGAGGTCTAATTTCAATCTCCTGGTTCTCCTGTTGTCCTTGGTTTCGCTCTCTCCAATTACGGTCGCTTTGCCGTTCGTTATTCCCCCTGTCCCCGCTTCCTTGTCTAGCATGACCCTGTTCCCTGACGTTCTGGTTTCCGTGTCTCTGGTTTCCATAACCTTGATTTCCGTAACCCTGGTTTCCTAACTGACCAAGATTATGCGATCTGTTGTCGTCTTCCCTTGCTGGCCCGTGGTATTTGTTACTTTGCCTCTTCTTCCTGTCCTTTGCGTCTTGTTTATCAAAGACAACTTGGAGTTCGCGCAATAGACTCTTGAATGCTTCTATGTCAGATCCACACTTCCCGACAAGTGTCAGTTGGTACCTAACTGGCAATTTGGAAAAGCAAAATTTAATGATTTCTCCGTTGCTATATGAACTATCTAAAAATTGATTCTTCTTGAGTAAATCATCAAGAAATTTGGTTGCGCTCCTACGCCCGGACACTTCCAGTTGAGGACAAAATATTATTTCCTCTTTAATCCTGTCTTGCGTTTCCTTTGACCAGTAGATCCCCAGGAACGCATCAACAAATTCCTGATAAGTCTGACACGTCGCTGCCACACCCCGCATCTTTTCCGCGGCTTGGCCTTCGATGTGTCCACACATGAATTCTAATTTTGCCAGGGTTGGCCATGATGACGGTTATGAATTTGTAAACTGCATCACCCAGCTCTTGGGATGCATCGACCTTCCATTATCTCTGAACTTTTGGAATTTTAGTATCGACAGGAAGCGATTGTGATCAAAATCCTGTCCGATCCTCGCACTGGTGTTGTCACTCGTTTCCGATAATTGCACATCTGCTGAGTGTCTTGATCTATCTTGCTGATAACTGTGATGTGCTACCTCTGTATCACAGTGGCAGTGGCACTCAGAATTCACTCTTCTAAGTGGGCTGCAATTATTGGAGCTATTACTAGGTGTTTCTGCGTGTGCCTTGTTAGTTCCGCACTCTGTCACTGGGCTAGAGCACGGCGGGCTTTTCCTCGGAGACACAATTCTGTGTACTCCATCATTGGTATCCGAACAAGCAGTGCTCGTGTGTCCGTTTCGCTCTAGTTTTGCTATCCGACTCTCTACTTCTTTCATTCGTTTCGTGATGTTCGTAACCGCAATATTACCTTGGGTTTTTAAGAACGCTAGGGATTTTGAGCGGGCTTGTATCGCACGTCGCAAGCTACCTGCAAGTTGAGAAGTTACTTTTGCGATTTTCATTGCCCCTGTTGCTGCCGTTTTGGCTAGGCCTGCTACTTTTTGTGCTACCATTGACAATTGTTTTGCTTCTCCACATTCTTTCTTTATTGTTAGTAATTCCCCACGAATTTCCCCTATATGCGAAATTATTGCCTCTGTGTCCTTCTTACGCTGTTTCTCATCCTCTTCCTTCTCCTTCTTACGCTGTTCGTCAGCTTCTTCATTCTCCTTCTTACGTTGTTTCTCATCTTCTTCTTTCATTGATCGTAGGAATCTCAGTATTGGGTTTCCGTCATCTTTTTGATCCTCTTCAAACATGGGCGATGTAACTCTGGACACCTGGGCGCTAGAGCTCTGACGTGACCTAGCTAGCCTCTGTCTGCACTCGTTCGTTTGACTATAAACCTCTGCTACCGTCTCGACCTGTGTGCCTGTCTCTGTTCCATCCTCCACTTCACTATCATAATCACGGTTGCGACGTTGCTCTAAGATCGTGTCCAAATCACCTCCCTCATCAATGACCCTGTCGTCCTGTGCTGCTAAAAATGTGCCCATCTCATCTCCGAACCTATCCTCGTCAGTAACCTGCCTCTTATCCATTATGCTATCCTCTTTTGTTTTAGTTTCGCTCGATAATAGTCGTGCCTTACTTCTCGTGATCATTCATGAAAAAACAAATTTATCTAAAATTCACAATAAAAATCATCTACTCCCAATATTTTTCCACATAGACATAAAATTTCAACAACGCCGTTCTAACGCTGTAACTACAAGCACGATTTGTTGTGGTACAGAAACTGCACACAAACCCGACAAAGTGTGATGAGGTACGGACACCACATCAAAGAAACACAAAAAAAAACAATGAACAAACAAAAAATATGTAAACTGAAAACAAAAACTGTAATCATGCGCCGCTAATAAAAACTAATCGCGGAACTACAAGAAAAAGAACTTGGGTACTAATCATAAAAATAGTAGAGAAAAAAAATTTGAATGTTCCTACTAAGAATACTGTTTGTTGATCAGTGATTCACAGGAAAGGTCCGAGGCTAAGGGTCGCCATTTTATGCGAGGTGCCGGAGCTAGCAGTATTTAACACTAAATTCTTCTAGAATCTACAAATGTAAATGAAGCTCTAAGCCCCCCCTATTCTAACTCCGACTTTTGCTGCTGCACATGGATTAAAAAATATACGCGAAATGACTGTAAAAAACCCTGCAAGTGGAGTAGAAAAAGAGTTTGGCACCTGCAATAATTTAATTTGATAAATAAGTTAAATAAAGGAAGGTTTCATTAACGTTGTGAGAAATGATAGGGTTGCTCTACCGATTAACAGAATGAAAGTTCTGTCCAAAATAACAATGTGATTTATTAAGACTAAACACAAAATAATAAACAAAAACACATGAAACATTTACAATACATCAAATTGGCTCAAATTGGATACTTAAATAAACGCTGTGAAGGTGAAGTTGTCCCTAAACTAGATTGTGACGTTTATGATGAAGTGGTATGTGGAGCCAATTCCTAGCAACTCAAATCTTAAGAGAGACACACAGCTAACCTAACATTAATTGCTGCTACATTAGTGAGAACTCAGACAATGGACACCCAAGATAGAACAAAGTTAGAAAAGACGAACAGGCGCGCTCTGCTGAGCTCTGATTATCGCCTAGCAAAAATGCCTGCTTTGCCGGAGCTGCGGACGTACATTACCAAGCTGTCTTCTTAGCTGCAAGGACACGATCTGGCGTACTGGAAGCGATGGCTGGTTGCTTCGACGTCCCGTCGTGGTGATGATAATGTCGCGAATATAGCCCGAAACAAATTGTCCTGGTCTGGTTGTTCCAGACTAAAGACTTCCTAGCAATACAAATGCGCCTCTGAGGGAGACGAAGAAGGCTCGCCACACAATCACTGACGGTACAGTGATTGATTTTAACAAGCGAAGTCACACAGTAACTCCGATACAGTCAACTTTAGCCAAAACTGCTCAAGACAGACAACATAGGCCTCTTGTACGCAGAACGCTCAATTGCCAAGTGTACTCGGAAAGTAACGTTGAAGTCGAAACTTCAGCAACTTCGTCAAGCAGTTACAATTAAATAAACGTATATTAGACAGCCAACGGAAGCAGGCTGACCAGAGCAGCGAGAGCTCAGTCTTGTAACCTACTCCGACCGAAAGGCGAGAGCCGACTACCCCGCAAGAGCACCCGTACAAACCGAACACAGAACATTCCCACCCCCACGACAGTGGCCGTGGTTAACCGTTCCAATCAGCAACTCGAAAACCGGCGGAAAATTTCACTCTATTGCCGGAGCACTACCATTCCACCAATGGAGATTCTTGGCGCCAATTTCTGCGCCGATTTTGCTACGTCACGGAGCTATGCCCTGAGTAAGCCAATCACAGTTACGATTTTGCAGAAAGCGCGGGAATTTGCCCGCCACAACTACCTGGGTACACAAGTCATTCCCACGCCTCGCTGGTAGCCCGCCAGAAAGTGTTTTCGCTAAGTTTCTGCGAAGTAACGGAACCTCTAGCCCAGCCACTACTTCAGGCCCCCGCGAGCGTGTCTGCCGCTATTGTACAATGTTGGCGTCTGGAAAGCATTCACTCGACTCCCTCACACCCGTCGGCTTACCCTTTCAAAATCAGCAGAGCCCGCCTGTCACCGGACCACCCGGGTGACGAGAGACACTACGTGGGAAGTCCGCGTGTGAAGGAATAGCAACTTTTCACCGCATGCAATTAGAGAGGAAAATCGTAAGATAGAAATATGAGAGGGGGCTCATGCCACCTCTCAATTTACAAAAATACGTCATTCTTGAAATGATTTATTTTAATTATTGCTATTATAAAATGTTAATACCTTCATATAAGAGTGACTCACCAGGTTAGCCGAGAGCGCCAATGCGCCGTCCTGGATGGAATCCGCCTGGCGGATTGATGACGAGGGCCGGGTGTGCTGGCCAGCCAGCCTGAATGTGGTTTTTAGGCGGTTCTCCACATCCAACTAGGTGAATACCGGGCTGGTCCCCATGCCCTGCCTCAGTTACACGACTCACAGACATGTGTAACAGCCGGCCGAAGTGGCCGTGCGGTTCTAGGTGCTGCAGTCTGGAACCGCGAGACCGCTACGGTCGCTTTTTCGAATCCTGCCTCGGGCATGGATGTGTATGATGTTCTTAGGGTAGTTAGGTTTAACCAGTTCTAAGTTCTAGGGGACTAATGACCTCAGAAGTTGAGTCCCATAGTGCTCAGAGCCATTTGAACCATTTGAACGTTTGTAACACGTTCGCTCTATTTCACGATTTACACTGATTTCGTCCCAGGCGATATGGGAAGGTGGCAGGAAGGGCATCTGGCTACCCCTTCAAAATTAACCATGAGAAAAATCTGATTGTAACCAAGCCGACCATGCGAAAACTGCGTGACAAAGGCATAAGCAAAAGAAGAAGGGGAAAGACCTTTGTATAAGTGCACACCCTTAGGAGTGAGTTATTATCGTCAATAAATTACAAATTAAGAATGAAACACATTTGTTTTATAATTTGCAGTATGGCGTATCTATGTAACGGAGAACTGAAAATTTATCACAAACACAGAACCATTATCAGTAAATCAACGATACAAGCTTTCAAGATAGCTGTGATACCCAAGACCGCAGTTAAACTTCGCATGGTTAAGTGCTAGCGTAATGAATAACGTCATGGTTACTGGAGTCGAAAGTTGGTTCGCGTCACGTTACATGCATTTTCTTTTCATGTTAGCGTTGTTAACACGTTCTGTTACTTTCTTATGAATGTAATACAAGTATGCTGTGCAATACTCGATGTTATTTACTTTCTGTCTGATCCGAGAACGAAAGATGAAATAAATATTTAGAGATTTCCGAGTATTTGGTTAGAAAGGAACCTAAGAGGACTGCTTAAATTGCTACGACTGAAACGAGCAACAAGAAAATTCATATTCTTCCAGAAAGTTAAATCAAACACCTTTCAGTCGTCTAAATTTCCAAAATGTTATTTAATTGGGCTAGCAGTTTCGGCGATATATTAGGCCATCTTCAGGCCCCCGTATAGGAAGATTCCAACCTCGGGGCCAGCATTCAAAGGCTGTTATCTGTAGATTTTTGATACAGGGATCTACCTAAGTTGCTGCGAGCGAAACGAGGTGTTATTAACATTCATATTCTTGCTTGTCACATATATTTCGCTGTTTAATTATGAATGTGTGGCGTTTTCCGAGCTTGTGGTTAGGCAGGAAAGTAAGAGTACAGCTTCAAATGCTGCTACTGAAACGAGCTGCAACAAAATTTGTACTTTTTATTCTCACAAATATTTATCTCTTTATTTACGAATATGTGCCGGCTTCAGAATGTGTGGTTAGGCAGTTACCTAAGAGGACAGCTTAAATTGCTGCAAGTAAACCGAGGAGCAGTAATATTCATTTCTTTCCTATCACAAAGTCGATAATCGATCATGCGGTCGTCTATACTGTTCGCGTCATCAAAATGATGTCACGTTTGCCGGAATTGTTGCGAAAAGACCTTTACCCAGTAAAAACAGATAAGGAAGTTAGGTAAGACAAATATAGATAATATCCCTAAGTGTTACATATTATTTCCAGCAACTGCTTTTATGGAATGAGGAAGCAATTCTCAGAGTATCGCTAGTGCTAGCTACAACTCCTTCTTGGGAAAAAAAGTTAAGTGTCCACATCGAGCATTCACATTTGTTACGAAACACACTTTCTGTGCTTCCTATCGAAACCTGCTCCACCCACACTCAGAGCCCCCATTTAAAATCAACCAAGGCAAAGTATATACACTATACTCAGTTGATTGCTAGACCTCTTACGTCTCAACTGGCAAAAATTGGAAGGCTTCAGACTGCTAACGTTTTGCGTTTGACCACCGCCACTGATATCAAAAATGATAACAACACCGTATAGAGCCTACAGCAATGTAGTAGTCATCACGTGTTATTGTTGTGTTCTGCTATGACTTAGTTGTTTTATAAGTTGCGAAGTCAATAGTGAAGCAATTACTGTTCCGTTGCGGGAACTACCTATACATCGGAGGAGGCATTTTCGTGAGCTATTTAAGCGTGTGCGAGGTATATGTCTCAGTTTTGCTGTCATCGAAGCATAGTACAAAGCACAAAATATATGTGCAGTGAGTGGACTGCGGACCTCCTCAGGGGAGGGGGTAATTATATTCGGGTTGGAAACCACTGCTTTAGGGGCTCTCCCTCGCATTTTGCGAGAGTCCCACCGTGTGCAGTTTTTCTGCATTTCTAAACTGACAATGAGTGATGATAACATTTATTCGGTTTTAAACGAGAGTGTGAACAGTAATAATGAGCTGACATTAATTGTGACGAATCAGGTACTGAAAAGAATGATCATAAAACTGAAACTAGCGAAATCACTGACGAATGTGAAAGGTGTTGTTCAGACTAACAGGAATTTTTTTCTTATTGGAAAACTTAAGTACAACTGATTGGAAAATCTTGCTGTTTGTGGGAGACTACTATAAGCAAACTTCATAACTACAATTCACTACCCTGTAATGACAGCGAAGCAAAATATGGAAGTATCTAAAAAGCTGCAGATTTCTAGGCACTGACGCTTACAGGTGAAATGTTTGGTGAAATCATTCCTAGAATAATCTAAACGAAAAATAATGTCACTTCCACTTGACTCTAAGGAGAAACAATCGGAAGAAATAGGGAGGAACGAAGTAGAGTCTTAAAATGAAACGACGAGAACATTTTTGAAGTCTCTGTGTAGCAGATGCACCGGGAGGTACATTTTCAGAGCAGTAATGCCAATAAAACGCCGGTTGTTCCTATTACGTTTTGTCTACAGTTTGACGAAAATGCTATGCAGCCAACAGCTAGAAAGTCCAGAAGAAAGCGTTGTTCCACTTGCCGAGCAAAGAAGACACAGTCATGGGGATTGTGTGATAGTTGACCATCGGCATCTTGAATGTGTTAAAGTAATGTTTCCAAAGTTACCTGAACGACACGCATAAACAGCTCACAGACTTATGCGTACAGCCCTGTACTTCTGTGTTGCGAGGTGTTCCAATTTCATAAGAAATTTGTGTTTTCTGAAAACATTTATATTTTTGGACTGATCAATGTATATTTCTGGTAAACCACTATATAATTCATTGATAATAACATATCTAAACATTTATCCTTATTTGTCAATCAACTAATAGGAGAAATAGGTCTATAGTAAAAACTACAGCTGATCTTTAAATATGATCCCGTTATGGGCTATCAGAGAAGGGAAGGAAGACAAACGCATCAGGGACCAGACTGCCGAGGATGACTGTGGAATTACTTTTATTGTTTATTTAGCGTATGGCAATGCACATTATTTCATGCTTCTTACAAATGTTTAAACAGAGATTTACATCTACATCTACATGGATACTCTGCAAATCACATTTAAGTGCCTGGCAGAGGTCTTTATTGCATAAAAAACACAATAAAATATTCTATACAAGAGGTATAAAACATACAGATAATGGGCAATACAATTAAATACAAACATCAAGATTATATATGGTCAATACAATTAAATACAAACATCAAGATTATGTACAAAGTCTTTTGCGGCGTCTGTTGCCATCAGAAAATCACTGAACTTGCCATTGTGTGCTCTTCCATCGCACTCTTGGACGATGTGGCGGATGGTCTGTCTGTTGGCTCAGCAGTCACAGTTGGGAGTTGGTGTTTTTCCCCATTTGTAAAGAGTATCTGCACATCTTCCGTGATTTGTGCGTATTCTGTTAAGGGATGACCATATTTTACGTGGTGGCTCATATCCGGGCGGTCTCTTAGTGATGCAGGGGAGGGCTTGGCAATGCTCAGGGCACACCTGCCGCCATTGTTCCCTCCAGGTCTTTATTGCATTAAAGTTTATACTTTGCAAATTCTTGGCTGTTACCATTGTTGGATGTCTAGACCGAAGTCTGTTTCTTTCCAGGTCAGGCATATCGCAGTGTATAGGGAGCTGGGCGTTGTCGGTTATTTTCCTATATTCCCGGAGAAGAGCATTCTTCCGACATAAGTCCGCATGTGGTATGTGGCTCAGATATGGCAGCCAACGTGTTGGGGTTGATCTCATGGTTCCGCTGACAATTCGCAACGTGCTGTTCAGCTGCACGTCGATTTGTGTGAGTGTGTGTGTGTGTGTGTGTGTGTGTGTGTGTGTGTGTGTGTGTGTGAACACTGATCATCCAGACTGGAGCGCAATACTCCGTGGCCTAGTAGACCAGTCCGAGTGCCGACGTGCGTAGCGTGTCAGCCGAGGAGCCCCAAGTAGTGCCGCACAGTTTCTGGAGAATTATATTCCTCTTCTTTAGTTCGGCTGCAGTATTTTCCAGATGTCGTTTATAAGTGAGAGCTCTGTCCAAAGTGACTTCAAGGTACTTTGGATGCTCATTAGATCGGAGCCGATTTCCCTCTAGACGAACGTCAAGTTGTTTGATTATTAATGTATTATTGAGATGGAAACATGTAGTTTCAGTTTTTGTAGGCTTCGGCTGTAATCTTCATTTACGAAAGTATGTGCTTCATGTCTCCAAGACAGATGTCAAGGTTGTTTCCATGACCTCAAAGTTCTTGTGTTGCGTTGCCAAGACCCAATCGTCTGCGTACCCAAACTTCCTGGAAGATGTGAATGGCATATCGTCAACATACAAGCAGAAAAGTAGTGGAGCCAACATGGAGCCCTGTGGTAGACGGTTGTTCAGGCTTCTTTCTACGCTTATCTGTCTCCTGTTGCTACTTAGAATGTTCTGGCAGTAAGCATGGCATCTATAAGTCTTGTAGTTCTCAGACAAGGGACTGTTTGCATGAATTTGTACCCTAGGCCATGTCTCCAGACAGTGTCGTAGGCAGCAGACAGATCTATGAAAACAGCTGATGTTTTTAATTTCCTTTGGTACCCAGCGCGTAGTTAGTGATGTAACCTGGTCTGTACAGCTGCGAGCAGGGCGGAACCCGGCTTTCTTCACCGGAACTGACTCCAGAATTTTGGTGGCAGTGCGGTTACAGAGAAGTCTTTCCAGGTGTTTATAGACAGAGCTTAATACTGGGAGGTAGCTCTTTGGTTCGTTACTCAGCTTCCCTGGCTTTAGGAGAGCAACGATTTTTGATCGTTTCATTTGCTGAGGGACTATGGCGTGTGTTATAATATCTGTAAAGAATTCTGATAACCATCTTTTCGCATATTTTTTGCAGTTCAGAAGAAACTCCGGATGAACTCCATCAAATCCAGGTGCTTTTCCCGTTTGTATGTCTTTGAGAGCGCTCGTTATGTTTTCTGCCGAGAATGGACGGGAAAATTCCGTTTGGTCATGGCAGAGAGATTTTAATGTTGTGAGCTCATGCTTAATCTGAGTGGTGTGAGCTCTATCTCGCGGAGTTTTAGAGGTTGATACTATATGGGAGGCAATCTTGTTTGAATGTATCGGCGTTTCTTTGTGGACGCTCTTTTTCACCACACTTAGTTTTCTTAAAAGGGATCACGCTTTTCTACTAGACGTTTTGAACTCTAGTTCTTGAACGGTTTCCATCCATCGTTCTCGTAGAGCCACATGAAGATTGTGTACTAGGTCGCCAGCAATCTCAGCAATCTCCTGGTCGTTGCTGTTGTCGAATCCCTGGTACTGATTTTCACATTCTTTGTTTCATTCTGGGGTATATTGTTTACGGCACCCTTTAGGTACTGCCTTTTTTGCGGAGTTTATGACCGCTCCAACAAACTACTTCTAGTTCTTTGTTTAGGAGTTATCCATCCCAACACTTATCCAAGTTGTTAGAAAAAATTTCCCAGTCTGCTTTCTGGAAATTCCACGGCGGGTGAGGAAAGGAAGTAACCAGAGGAATAGTTATTCCAATCTCTATCAGGGCGGGTCGATGTTGGCTGTGTGGGAAGTCTGATAGAATAATACGAGAGATTCTCAGCGGTATGTTTTCCTTGTCTGTGGTCACGAAGCACAGATCCGGGTTATATCCTCGTCTCCATGCTGTTGAATAGAAGGAATCTCTATCCTTTGCGTCAAATACGAGGTACATATTCCTTTCATCCGCCCAGTTTGCAAGTGCCTCACCATTGTCATCGTTCTCTTTGTATTTCCATCTGGTGTGATGACTGTTGTAATCGCCTACGTAGTCAGATGGGTGTTGCAGTAGTGGCAGGACTTGGGGTGGCCGTGAGACTGCGGGAAGTTTGTATGTGTTGCATATAGTGTACCCTCCGATTTGAATAACCACTTCGTGTATATTATTATTGGTAGATGTTGAATGCAATTGAACATTTTCGATATTGGGTCTCACATAAGTTGCCACACCATAAGCGTGGTGGTATGTGGCACCAACTAAGTCGTAGCCGTATATTTTATCTGTTTTTCTTAGTTGTTCCTCTTTCTCCGTGTGTGTTTCCTGAATGGCAACGACGTCAATGTCTTTATCATTTAGAACATTTTGCAGCACATCACTCTTTTCCCTGCTTATTCCTCCTATATTTAGCTGGTTAATCCTGAGGCAAGGTCCAAGTTTTCTTGTCAGCTGGCCATGAGAATGACCAATGGGTTTCGTCTGTACCATTTCGATTAGGATGTGCTTTAAATAGCCAAGAGATTAGTATGATTGTCCGGCTGCCAGTTACGGCTAGTTCATTTAGTTCACGTCTATAATTAGACGCTATCTAGGGTGCACGTGTAGTATTCTACTACGGACGCGAACTAGCCTTAAACCCCAGACTGTGGAAAAATAGAGGAATACGAGACACGCGTCGATGGCATACGAACCAAGAAGTTACTTGTCGGATTCGAATAGAGAAGACCGAGGCGACAACATCACATGAAGTGGATAATTCACATTTGAAATATTCAGGAGCGGCATGAATGCGGGTAGCTCAAAGAAGAAGGATGAAGATTCGGGTTTAACGTCGCGTCAATGATTAGGTCATTAGTGATGGTGCACAAGCTTGAACAAGGAAAGGATGGGGAAGGAAATGGGCTGTTTATTTCGAAGGAAGCACCAAGGCTTTCAGCTTAAAAGAATTAGGGAAAGCGTGGAAAAGCTCAGTCTGGATAGCTGCACGGGAATTCGAAACACTGTCCTCCCGAATGCGAGACCAGTGTGCTAACCATTGCGCCACCTAGCTCGATGGGGGATAGCAATGAAAAGGTAGCGGGGCAGAAGTTTGCCTGAGGAACGTAGCACCCCAGAATACCTCTATTCTAATTCGAGGCCAAAAGTCCAGGAAGAGATCGACACCTTTAGGACTACGGGACGGACATCTGCACACATTTAGAATGATACTGTATGCTGTTGCATTCTTATTGAGCAAAAGCAAAAGTCTGTAGATGTTCTGACTCAAGTCCGACTAAAACTGTTGTTTCCACATTTATCCATAATATTGGCAAGAGAAGAAGAACTACATTCACCTTCGTAGGTTCTCGGGAAATTAAAATGAATTTATATGCTTTGTCTGCTATTCCTGCATATCCATTACTGTTTGGACAAAAAGGATAGTTCATTGCAGAAAAGGCTGGTTGTAGTCCTTATCGACATATCCGTTCAAGAAGTCCTTCTTTTTCTTCGCTAGATATAGTCGAATGTCATGTCTTTTGTAAAATGTTAGAAAACACCATCATTCGTTCTCCTGACTTTGGGGCAACACGCAGGAGCACCATCGCTGCATCTAGTAGAACACCGTAACTCATGGAGAAGTCTCACATACGTACGTCATGATCCAACCGTGGATTTCGAATGGCTAGTAGATAACGTAACTAATGACGAGATACGGAATAGACTCGGGGAGAAATTTGTGGCGCAACCTGACTAGAAGCAGGTATCGGTTAGCAGGACACATTCTGAGACATCAAGGCATCATTAAATCAGTACTGGAGGGAAGTACAGGAAATAAAAATCGTAGAGGCAGAACAAGCGATAAGTGCAGTAAGCAGATTCAGGAGGATGTAGATTGCAGCAGTTATACGGAGATGAAGAGGCTTTCACAGGACAGAGTAGAGAGTTGCATCAAACTAGCCTCTGGACTGAAGACTACAACAACAACGACAGTGGTAGTGATGATCATCACGATGTTGATGCTGATGGTGAAGATACTGAACGTAAATCAAGCGTGAATTTGATCTGTGGTATAGCTTTGTTTAGAATACTCTTTAAAGTAGTCTCACAGGTCGTGGTTCGTGCAGATTGGTGAAACGAAATCTTCCACCGGCAAGAAATTGTTTCACACGATCTATCCACCACTGGAATTTCGTCTAAAATTAGTAAAGATTTACAACAGTGAAAATAAAAGAACGTAATCAGTCAAGCATTAAACCTCTACTGACAAAGATTTTTTAAGAGTCTATTCCTCCACTTTCAGTGGTCAGGAAATCGGCACCAAAATTCAAGGTGACCTTGGTTTTAAGGGTATCTCTCTGTTCATTTTTACATTAGCCCCATCCATCACGTTTTCACACATCCCTTCACTTACTTCTAGATGTTGTTACTTCGCTCACTCGGGTTTTTTGAATCTCTCTTAACCCCGTAATACCGTGAGTCACGTGTTTGCATCATACACAAGCGAAGCCAATAAATGAAAAGTTAATTGGTTTGAGTATCAGTGACGAAAAGTGCAGATTCTGCACGAATACACGAAAGTATTGGACATGTGCTGCCATTTCCTGAATGTTTCGCGTACCTCTACAGCGACTTACTGCTTGCACATTTGTTCACGACACACACACACACACACACACACACACACACACACACACTCACACAGACGCACGAGAAGCTATCGTCATTGTTTGGAGAATTACAGGTGGGTAAATAAGTTCGGGCTTGAAACTACTATCTACGACGTGATGAAAGTCACATTTTTACGTAATAAACTAGTTGCAAGTGCCAGTAAATTCTAAAATACTGTTAGTGTAAAACGTGCATCATTAGCTGTAATTTGTATCTTTATAAGCACATGCAAGGGATGAAATCAAGTGAGGTGAAAGCCAATATTTGCGTTGATTTGTATCACTGGAATACTTCAGAGACCAACTGTGTTAATTAATTACGTATGTACTCGTATACTTCAACTGACTGAAAGTTACCAATATTTCGTGTAAATGTCAGACCTCAACAATGTTTTACTGATTACATTTCACTGTTATTGTTATGCGGGAATTCTAATGAACTGCTAATACTCTGAAGCTTTTATTTTTTTAGCAATGGACCCCGAGGTTTTACGCTCCATGAACGCAAATGGACTTTTCAGACCACGTGTACCACACGCGGAGACAGAAAGTTTCATAATTCCCCGTCATAAACAAAGTTATCTACTATAATTCAAATCCAGAGTAGCAGAGGCGCTCTGCAACCAGGGAAAAGACACAATAAAAAAATAAAAAAAGTGAGGCAGGCCTTTCGCCAGTGCAGGGCAGAACTACTATGCAAGAAGCATCGGGCTCCAACAAAACCGGTTCCAGATACCGTAAGTCTACACTAAATGGTGCAGTTCCTAACTGGCCTCAGGTTACACACACGAGGCCAAGATGTAAGAGACCAAATTGCAAAGGACAGACAGTATTCATGTGTAGTACGTGTAATGTTCATATGTGTCTAAACAAGAGAATAAACTGTTTCCGAGAATTTGACCGATAACGCCATATCGTTTAACATAATTATTGAAAATGCATGGCACCATATGTTTTTCATTTTTAATCATGCAAATCCTGTCAACGTGTAACCAAAATGTTAAAGAAAAATCGCATGTATTCAGTTTCCCAATTGTCTGTTGTCGCAAATATATTACATGGCCTATTACTCCTGGCAGGTGCAGGTTTGACATTACATACACTGCAAGAGTTCATTACTCGTTACAAAACATCATTTATGATTTTTCTTTCAAACAGAAATTTATTTGGGTACTAAGTGAGTAACTTTTCATGTTGTACGGGGAGCGAAATTACATTGTCCTACACAAATTTTCTTTGTGGAGCTGGAAAACAATTCTTTTATGCGTTACCTGCCAATGGTGAAAAATATATTTTCAAACTTTGACTCATTCTCAATTTTTAGTAGTATTTCCTATCTGAAACAAGTTAAGTTTCATTTCTTCGCCGGCCGGTGTGGTCGAGCGGTTCTAGGCGCGGTTCTACTCGTTTCTACAGCTGTAGAATATGTAGCGTTATTCACGTATATTCGAGATCATTCTAAAACATATTCTTTTCGGATTCCATAGCTTTCGAGAAAATTTCGGAAACTCCAGTCTCCTGGAGAAAATTCGAAAACAATTCGAAATAATAGAGAATATTCCTGAACTTTCTGGAACACTTGAGGAATTTCTCGAAAGATCCAGAGCATTCGAAAGCATTAGATAGCATAACTGAAGCTTACAAATCATTTATGACCATTTAAATCAGGTGGAAGTGGGAGAGATAACGGCAGCTTTAACCAACCACTCGTCACCCGAAAAACTTCTTTAACATCCAAGCACACCACAAATAGAGTGACTCACGCAGAGTGGAAATCGCAGAACAACATAATACACTAATACTCATCATGAAGTGGATCGTAATGTGAGCAAATGAAGAAAAACAGTTGCAAAGGGGCATAAAAGATTTTTTTTATTTACACAGAAGTCAAATATTCAGTGGATAGTGGAGTATGTGCAGGGAATTCCGAATAGCAATAAATTAGATTCAATTTTGATGAAAGTAAATGACCTAGAAGTTAGACTAGCTACTTTAGGATATCTTCATTACTGCATGATTAGTGCAACCTACAACAATTTGAATCTTCTCACTGTAGTCAATACTCGGTCTACCGCACAATTTTCAGCTCTCTCCCGTTGCTATCCATTACGTCCCCAGTTCGCATTCCTCATTACTCACTTTCATTACTCATTCGTCATTATCAAAATAACTATCTAGTGATATCTCAGGATATGTCCTGTCAACCGATTTCGTCTTTTAACATTCAGAATTTTCTATAGCATCACTTCATAGGCGTCTATTCCCTTCTCATCTTGTGTTTATAGTCTACTTTTCACTTCCATACCGGGTTACAGTTAACAAAAACACTTTCAGAAAACTCCTATATTTAGATTTGTTATTAATAACTTGAATACACAGTATTAATGTTCCACAATTATTTATTTAATAGTCCATTATGAATCGGTTTTCGCCTTCGTAGGCCATCCTCAGATAATACTAAACAGATGGTCCACACAACTTCAGTGAGGATTCATATCAATAGAACAATTGTTGTACACTACGAATTTTCATTGAAGTTGTGAGGACTATCTGCTTAATATTAAGATATCTGAGACGGTCTAAGAAGCAGAAAGCCAGTTCGTAAAGAGCTATTTAATAAATAATTGTGGAACATTAATATTGTGTGCCAACGGCCTTTCTGCAGTGGTAACACCGGTTCCTGTCAGATGACCGAAATTAAGCGGTGTCGTGCTGGGTTAGCACTTGGATGGGTGACCATCCAGTCTGCCGAGCGCTGTTGGCAAACTGAGGTGCTACTTGATTGAAGTATTCAAGTTATCAATATGTCTATGGTCCTCCTAGAAGCGACGGAATATAATATTAATATTACTTAGATTTCTATTATATGTTAATACTTTGCCGTCCGCACGTCTCGTAGAAACTTATTCGCTCGTCGCCGGCAGCGCTAATTCGGATTACTTGGCTTGTCGCCGGCCGCTTGTCACCTTTCCGTTGATGACAAGCTTCAAAATTCGAATTTTCTTTTCAAGTAACTTCTCTGCAAGTTCTACATTGTTATAAAAATTATCCATGTAGAGGTGATGCTACTTTCCATAAGAAAGTGTCAATAGTTCCATCACTGTTTTTGCTAAAGGTTGTCCAGGGCCGGAATATATCTTGATTGAGGAAATGTATCCCGTACTCGAAGCACACAGCATCCAAATGAGTATGCCATATTTCGTAATTTTCGACGGATTGTAAACTTTAAAATTTAACTGTCCACGCCATGGTATCATTCCTTCATCAACTGAGATGTTTTGACTTAGATTAAACGTTTCTTTAAACTTTTTGGAAAAATAATCAATTACGAATTGCACTGTGAAAAGCCAGTCGGCATTATCCGGTTTATTGTTGTTATCGGAAAAATGTAAAAATGATAATATTTGTCTGAATCGATTGAAGGACATCGTTTGCGAAATAGCGGTGTGTCTATCAACGAATTCATTGACCAGTAATCATCGATCCTTACTTTTTTTTACAATTCCCATAAGGATAGCAAGCCCAAACCATTTTCTAAGTTCGGGTCCCGTAAAGTTGACAAATTCGGCATTTTTTTTATCCAGTTTCCTTCTATTGCAATTTGGACTGTAATACTTGTTGGTTTCGTTGCTAATACACTCCTGGAAATGGAAAAAAGAACAAATTGACACCGGTGTGTCAGACCCACCATACTTGCTCCGGACACTGCGAGAGGGCTGTACAAGCAATGATCACACGCACGGCACAGCGGACACACCAGGAACCGCGGTGTTGGCCGTCGAATGGCGCTAGCTGCGCAGCATTTGTGCACCGCCGCCGTCAGTGTCAGCCAGTTTGCCGTGGCATACGGAGCTCCATCGCAGTCTTTAACACTGGTAGCATGCCGCGACAGCGTGGACGTGAACCGTATGTGCAGTTGACGGACTTTGAGCGAGGGCGTATAGTGGGCATGCGGGAGGCCGGGTGGACGTACCGCCGAATTGCTCAACACGTGGGGCGTGAGGTCTCCACAGTACATCGATGTTGTCGCCAGTGGTCGGCGGAAGGTGCACGTGCCCGTCGACCTGGGACCGGACCGCAGCGACGCACGGATGCACGCCAAGACCGTAGGATCCTACGCAGTGCCGTAGGGGACCGCACCGCCACTTCCCAGCAAATTAGGGACACTGTTGCTCCTGGGGTATCGGCGAGGACCATTCGCAACCGTCTCCATGAAGCTGGGCTACGGTCCCGCACACCGTTAGGCCGTCTTCCGCTCACGCCCCAACATCGTGCAGCCCGCCTCCAGTGGTGTCGCGACAGGCGTGAATGGAGGGACGAATGGAGACGTGTCGTCTTCAGCGATGAGAGTCGCTTCTGCCTTGGTGCCAATGATGGTCGTATGCGTGTTTGGCGCCGTGCAGGTGAGCGCCACAATCAGGACTGCATACGACCGAGGCACACAGGGCCAACACCCGGCATCATGGTGTGGGGAGCGATCTCCTACACTGGCCGTACACCACTGGTGATCGTCGAGGGGACACTGAATAGTGCACGGTACATCCAAACCGTCATCGAACCCATCGTTCTACCATTCCTAGACCGGCAAGGGAACTTGCTGTTCCAACAGGACAATGCACGTCCGCATGTATCCCGTGCCACCCAACGTGCTCTAGAAGGTGTAAGTCAACTACCCTGGCCAGCAAGATCTCCGGATCTGTCCCCCATTGAGCATGTTTGGGACTGGATGAAGCGTCGTCTCACGCGGTCTGCACGTCCAGCACGAACGCTGGTCCAACTGAGGCGCCAGGTGGAAATGGCATGGCAAGCCGTTCCACAGGACTACATCCAGCATCTCTACGATCGTCTCCATGGAAGAATAGCAGCCTGCATTGCTGCGAAAGGTGGATATACACTGTACTAGTGCCGACATTGTGCATGCTCTGTTGCCTGTGTCTATGTGCCTGTGGTTCTGCCAGTGTGATCATGTGATGTATCTGACCCCAGGAATGTGTCAATAAAGTTTCCCCTTCCTGGGACAATGAATTCACGGTGTTCTTATTTCAATTTCCAGGAGTGTATATTCAAGTAGATCGTTCCCAATACATAATTCTACGATATCTACGACGCTTTGTGTATCTTTGGGAAATATGTGTGGACCCGGTGATCCTTCAAATTTACTATTGGTCCTAGTAAATCATATAGTCTGTCTTCTTCGCCTGATTCATCCGAATCAGTTGGCAACCGTAGCGTTCGCCGAATTCTTCTGGGACGTATTTCACTATCTTCCGACGATTCTGCTTCACTCTCATTTTTTTTTATATCCAATGCCTTCTTCCCAATCAGCCAAGTCGTCCGGAACGTCAGCTAAGACGTCCGCGCATCCATCGTAAATAATCTTATCGTCCCTTTCGTCTGCCATGATGAAAGTGCACAGGTACTTATAAAAACGAAAAACTTCTTGACGTATGTAACTTATTGTTACCTGTGGTGTGCATACTGTAAGACCTTCAGTACACACACCATCAGATTATTTGACTTGTCGCTCTAACGAAGTAGGCGGGTGTCAGCAAAATGTCTCGTGGTCTTATCGTGGCGTGTTTATCTTCTGCCGTTAGGTCAGATGAAAGAAATGCCACTTGCATGCTGAGAGTAGCAGATTGACGGTGACCAACTTTAAACAGAACTTGATTAATTCTTACACACATTTATTAAAATAATAACAAGCATAAAATTAACTTAACTTTGTTCTGGATGCTATTTACAATTGACAATCTGAAGTTCTTTTGGTATTGGTACGTTAATCTTATTCTCACATATATCTCTGATACTTGAGAAAAGTGTCTATACATTTATCTTCATGTACAGGAAAATGGTAATCTTATTAGGAGCATACTGAAACTTGACTACAGACTGGTACAGACAAATGTAGAACTCGTACAGACTGGTGCAGACTAATGCAGACTGGTACAGACTGATGCAGACTGGTAAAGACTGGTGCAGACAAATGAAGACTGACTAATTGGAGGTCTGTACACTCGTTATAGTACCTCGCGCGTTCATGTATCACTGCGCGAGTGTGATCCGTGAGGAGAAAAAGGTTCTCATTACCAGCAATCTCATTCGCTGCGTTACATATTAATACGCCGATCGGCGGAAGCAGAATTTTGTCCGTCTCTATGGCAGCGCCATCTCGTAGTGCGGAGACGGACGAGCGCTGCGCCTGCGCTGTTGTGCTTAGCGGGGTGCGCTCTAGTGGGAAAGTTGTGTACGTGCTGACTACGCGGAATTATGTACACAACATTACCTAAACAAAACACCAACAGAATGAAAAAGATACTAAAGTGCTGTCACCGGCCACTGCGCGATACTATGTTCACGACACCACTGTCTTGTCGCCGGCCACTGAGTGATACTATGCAGACGACACCACTGTGATGTCGCCGGACGGCAAAGTGTGAACATAGTTTAGTTCTTCAGAAAAGCTGCTTTTGCTATTGCAGATCTGCAGTGCACTATACTTCCGCCATCGGCAGATTTTGTTCACACACCAAAACCCTTCAACTGATTTAGTGCCTCACTTTTCCTCAGCACCATTACGCTGGTTTTACTTTTATCGATGTTCACCTAATGTCCATTTACGAGGCGGCGATCTGTGTACGCACCGAGCACGGAGCTGATCGGCGTGTTGCGTGCGTGGCGGCTTACGACTTCATTTTGTATGTGAGGCAGCCCGCTCACGATCTCATTAAGGCCAGCCACCGCCTTCATTAATAACTCCCGACCTCTGATTTCAGTCCTTACGCCGCTGCCGCCCGTTAGCTCCGAATCAAATCGTTTCCCTTCGTCCGAAGCATTCATCCCATCTCCAGTTACAACAAGTTTGTCGTCGCCGATAGCATCGCATCGCGTAATGGACCAGCGCTGTACGTGGAATGCAGCTGTCACTCGCACTGCTGGCTTGTAATACGGCGTGCTTTAGAAGCGTCCGGTAGAGCCCGTTCGTCTTCGAGACGCTCTCGAAGTAAGTGCTTCTACTTCGACAAGGTAACTGGGGAAGCGAGGAAGGTTTGCGAACGGACTACGTCGCAACGTCCTAGAGACATTCACAGAAACATCATACACGCAGTTCCAAAGTTAGCAAGGGCAGATAATTGCGAGAATTGTTACACAAGTTCTACCACGTGGTAGAATTCTTCTTGCTACTGCTCACATTTCTCCGTTTCCTGCACGAACACCACTTCAGCTTGGATCGGACGGTGCATAGGGTCCTGAGCTACAGCGCAGTACGCCCATACCAGTTCTTATTCAACGTAGCGCGTTGATTAGGTAGCGTCTATTAATAGTCTTGTTCGTCTTTGCAATACCTTTTGCATTGAAGTTTGTATTGCCCGGGTTCCCGGGTTCGATTCCCGGCGGGCCAGGGATTTTCTCTGCCTCGTGATGACTGGGTGTTGTGTGATGTCCTTAGGTTAGTTAACATCTATGGTCATCAGTCCCCTAAGTTCTAGGGGACTGATGACCATAGATGTTAAGTCCCATAGTGCTCAGAGCCATTTGAATCATTTGAAGTTTGTATTTTTCTTCTCCTTGTACCTCTTGGTCGTTGGTTGGCTGAAGTTTGTTTGGTAAGTTTGCACATTTTTATACGCTGTATAGAGGTTCCTTTAAAGTTGTAAGTGGGCTGCTTATGTGTTGGCAGCCCTGTGTAGCGCTTTGTATTGGATCTCTGACTGCGCGCTTTCTTTGTAAGAGACTCTGTGGCTAATTGGACTCGTTGTTGGAAGTTAATCGCCAGTAGTGTTGGGCAGTTGGAAGTTTGTCGGCAGCAGTGATGGAAGTACTGTTGGGCAGTTGGAGGTGAACAGCCAGCAGTGATGGATGTCAGATGTGAGAAGTTACGTTAATCAAGGGTAGAGGTCTGAAGTGTTAGCGTAGGCTAACGATCTGTACATGTTCGACTTGGAGACTGAATATTATTCATGATTATATACCTTTGCACTAGATGTCAATGACGATTTATAGTTGTGTCTGAAATGGATGTCACATTATTAAGGAAAAAAATACATTATTTGGTTTGCAACAAAATCTTTCCATTAGTAGTTAGTGGCTTTAGTAGTTAGAATCTTTTATTTAGCTGGCAGTACTGACGCTCGCTGTATTACAGTAGTTTGCGTAATGAAGATTTTTGTGAGGTAAGTGCTTAATGAAATGTATAGTTTATTGTTAAGATTTCTCTTTAGTCAGGGCCATCCATTTGAATTAATTATCTGAAGTCAGATTGTAATTTTTTTGAGCAGTGAGATTGCGTTGCGCTAGAATATTATGGGTCAGTGTTGACATGATAAAAAAGATAAAGAGAAAATAGATTCACTTGCATTCAATTTCACTCAGCAGTTTAAGTAAAATATAAATACAGAAGTTTCAAAGTTATCCAGTACTTTTCAGAAGGGAGCGGTAGCCTAAGGTCTGACCTACAGACATTGTTAGTAACACCAAAGTAATTATAAACACTGTCTGCGAAGTTCATTTCAAAGAAAATACTATATCAATTTCCGAGGTTGTTACTTGTCGCCGACCTACTTCTCTTGGAACCCTCAATCCTCTTCAGAGCTGCGGTCCACTATGCTGCTTCCATTATAAAACGAACTTACGGGGCTAGGAGAATCTCTACCAGATGTTGTGCTTATTCTTGTGTACACAGTGACACAGCTAAGACACGCCTCCCAAAATACAAAAATCGTTCAAATGGCTCTGAGCACTATGGGACTTAACTTCCGAGGTCATCAGTCCCCTAGACTTAGAAATACTTAAACCTAACTAACCTAAGGACATCACACACATCCATGCCCGATGCAGGATTCGAACCTACTACAGTAGCAGCATCGCGGTTCCAGACTGAAGCGCCTAGAACCGCTCGGCCACAACGGCCGGCCACAAAATACTTCCAGAACGAGTAAAGACATAATAGTGCCGTATTTGTTAACCTGTAGCGGACAATGTGGCCTTTTCCAGAGTTTAAATCTGATTTTTTATCTTCACTATGTGATCAAAAGTATCCGTACACCCCCAAAAACATACGTTCTTCATATTAGGTGCATTGTGTTGCCACCTACTGCCAGGTGCTCCATATCAGCGACCTCAGTAGTTGTTACACATCTTGAGAGAGCAGAATGGGGCGCTCCGCGGAACTCATGGACTTCGAACGAGGTCAGGTGATTAGGTGTCACTTGGGTCATACGTCTCTACGCGAGTTTTCCACACTCCTGAACATCCCTAGGTCTACTGTATCCGATGCGATAGTGAAGTAGAAACGTGAAGAGACACGTACAGCACAAAAGTGTACATACCGGCCGACATCGTCTGTTGACTGAAGAGAGTCGTGTGGTGTAATAGACAGACATCTATCCAGACCATCACACAGGAATTCCAAACCCCAACACAATCCACTGCAAGTACTATGACAGTTAGGTCGGAGGTGAGAAAACTTGGCCGGCCGTTGTGGCCGTGCGGTTCTAGGCGCTTCAGTCTGGAACCGCGTGACCGCTACGGTCGCAGGTTCGAATCCTGCCTCGGGCATGGATGTGTGTGATGTCCTTAGGTTAGTTAGGTTTAAGTAGTTCTAAGTTCTAGGGGACTTTTGACCTCAGATGTTAAGTCCCGTAGTGCTCAGAGCCATTTGAGAAAACTTGGATTTCATGGTCGAGCGTCTGCTCATAAGCCATACATCACGCCGGTGAATGCTAGAAGACTTCTAGGTTGTTGTAAGGAGCGTAAACATTGGACGACTGAACAGAAGAAAATGTTGTGACGAATTACGGTACACAGTGTGGCGATCCGATGGCAAGTTGTGGGTATGGCAAATGCCCGGTGAACGTCATCTGCCAGAGTATGTAGGGCCAGCAGTAAAATTCGGAGGCCGTGGTGTTATAGTGTGGTCGTGTTTTTTATTGAAGGGGGCTAGCACCACTTGTTGTTTTGCCTGCCAGTATCACAGCACAAACCTGCACCGATGTTTCAAGCACCTTCTTACTTCCAACTGTTGAAGAGCAATTCGCGGATGGCGATTGCATCTTTCAACACGATCGAGCACCTGTTCATAATGCACGGCCTGTTGCGGGGTGCTTACACGACAATAACATCCCTATAATGGACTGGCCTGCACAGAGTCCTGACTTGACTCCTACAGAACACCTTTGGGATGTTTTGGAGCGCCGACTTCGTGCCAGGCCTCACCGACCGACATCGATACCTCTCCTCAGTGCAGCACTCCTTGAGGAATGGGCTGCCATTCCCCAAGAAACCTTCCAGCACCTGATTGAACGTATGCCTACGAGAGTGGAAGCTATCATTAAGGCTAATGGTGGCCAACACCGTATTGAATTCCAGCATTACCGATGGAGGGCGCCACGAACTTGTACGTCATTTTCAGCCATGTGTCCGGATACTTTTGATCGCATAGTGTATGTTCAAAGAGTTTTATAGAAGTTGTTAGCTATTTTATGGGTTACTGCTCCGCCAGCCTGCAGATTTTTATTACTTTAAATTCTGAAAAGAATAACAATAATTTTAAATCATTTATTACAAACACAAGCAGTTTCTTTAAAAAAAAATAGCTTCCGAAATGAAAATTCCTCACAAGTCTCCTACATTTAGGAACGTACGTGACAGTTACTTTTTAGACTAACTTTTTTCGCACCTGTCGTTCTAGTTCAATGAAACATTATGCTGATTATTATCATGTTATGTTCGTCTACATGAAAGAAATAAAACCAATTTTTATGCAGTTTTGCCTATATTTTTGCAAACCCATCATAAGTGATCTGAAATACAAGCATACGTATACAGTTTTATTTTACGTAACAGAGACTGTACTTTCGTTTTAGAAATTTACTTACACGGTTTGTAACCATTACTCCAAGTTCTCACTTTGCTGGTTTGAAAGCCGGTGTTCTGCTTATAGCGTTTTCTAATTATTATTACACACACAGCACTGAGAATATCGACACACTTTTTGTTCCTAATGTTGTTGCCAGCTATTGAATGTTGTTGCCAACTGTCGAATATGAATTTGTTATATATGTAGTGTGTGTGTGTGTGTGTTTGTGTGTGTGTGTGTGTGTGTGCGTAACTTGCTATATGTTTCTATAAACTTAGGATATTTTTTTCTGTTTCTATGATATGGAAAATAATTTGATTTATATGTCCTGCTTTTATATGTGTCTGGTCGTTTACCACTTGTTCGGCTTTGCAATAGCTTTTAAAATGTGGTAGCTTTCCTGAATTGGTATGAGGCATTTGTTGTGGTTATTTTCCAGTTGATTTTCATACCTTTTTCTATGATAGTGGGATGATGGTTGTGTTACTTAAGCGCTCTGCGAATGTGGAATAATTTGTTATACTTCCAATAGCTAATGTGTGGTTTGCAAAACGATTTAAAATTCCTACATGTCATTCCTATGCATACTGCATCACAAGTTTGGCATTCAAATTTGATATTCCTTCTCCTGGGAACTTGTACCTCTTGGTCGTTGGTTGCCTGAAGTTTGTTTGATGAGTTTGCACCCTTTTATTTGCTGTTTGGAGGTTAAATTTCTTTAGTATGTTTTCCACTATGTGTGTTAAGTTGTGTATGTAAGTCATAGAATATCATGTCCTTTTCTTCTCTGTGATGTTGTAATCGTGTTTGTATCTTGTGTGCATTTGTTGGCTGGGGGCTTTCCACGTTTCCTGCATTCTGGAAATTCTGTGTTTGTTTTGTAGCTGAGTTTTAATTAATTTTGATTAAGTACTTGTAGTATATCTCTGCCACAGCCGTTTTCTACCTATTTGTGTGACTGTAAGCAGGGACAAGAGGGAGAAATTCCAAGAAGTGGGAATACACGAAATCGAATGAAAAAATTGTCATGCGATAGATGTACGAATGAGGTATAAATATTTTAAAACACTTGACAAAGAATACGTCAGTTGTTGGAAGCAAGAAACAAATCATTCCACATTCGCAGACGACTAAGTACCACAACCATCATCCTTCAACAAAGAAACAGGTAGGAAAATCATCAGGACAAACAACCACAACAAATGCCTTACCTCAATGTAGGAAAACTACCCCACGCAGAAAGTTATTCCTAGAAACAAACTGGTGATCAACAATCAGACACATATAAACACAACTCTTTGGTAGATGTGATGACGTGATAGAAGTTGATACAGTAGAGATGAGGGAACGAGTGTTGGAATCAGAATTTAAAACAGCTTTAGCAGATTAAAGAACGAATGAGGCTCAAGGGATAGATAATATTTCATCAGCATTTTTAAAATCATTTGGGGAAATGGCAACAAAACGATTATTCACGTTCATCTGTAGAATGTATGAGAGTGGCGATATACCATCTAATTTTCGGAGAAAACATCATCCACACAATTCCCACGATTTCAAGTGCACATAAGTGCGAGAATTATCGCACAGTCAGCTTAACAGTTCATCCAAGTTTCTGGCAAGAATAAGATACAAAAAAAATAGTTCAAATGGCTCTGAGCACTATGGGACTCAACATCTTAGGTCATAAGTCCCCTGGAACTTAGAACTACTTAAACCTAACTAACCTAAGGACATCACACACACCCATGCCCGAGGCAGGATTCGAACCTGCGACCGTAGCAGTCCCGCGGTTCCGGACTGCAGCGTCAGAACCGCACGGCCACCGCGGCCGGCAGAATAAGATACAGAATGGAAAAGAAAACTGAGGATGTATTCGGTTACGATCACTTTGGCTTTAGGAAATGTAAAGGCACCAAAAAGGCAGTTCTGATGCTGCGATTGCTAGTGGAAGCAAGAGTAAAGAAAAACGAAGACACGTTCATAGAATTTGTCGACCTGCAAAAAGCATTCGACAATGTCACATGGGGCAAGATGTTCCAAATTCTGAGAAAAATTCGGATAGACTACATGGAAAGACAGGTAATATACAATACGTACAAGAGCCAAAAGGGAACAATAAGAGTAGGAGATCAAGAACGAAGTGCTCGGGTTGAACAGGATACAAGACAGATGTAGTCTTTCACTCCTACTGTTCTGCTGCACTAGTACTAGTGTTAGTCGTAGATGAGACGGGGTTACGATTAATCAAGGAAAACCCCCAGTTTGGAAACGGAGCCAAAATTAGTTGGTTACTGTCGAGTTACAATTTACAATTTCTTTATTGATTACTTCAACCATTAAAAGTCATTTCTTTATCACTTGACCAGGAACAGATCCAAAAAGCTAGTAGGCATGGGTGCCTTTTCAAATCAATTTACAGTTAACGGCCAGGCCATTTTACTTAAAACCGACTTTGATAAAATATTTGATAACAAATCAAAATTTTCCAAGTAATGAAATTAAAAACTTTGCTTTATCGTTAATAGCCAAGCCATTTGACTAAAAACAGACTTTGATAAAGCATTTGATAACAAAATTAAAACCTTCCGAGTAATGAAACAAAAACCGCCAATTTGCATACAATTTCGCTACCGGACATGTAGGGAGCGAACTTCTTTTAAACCTTGGCACAACAAGATATTAATTTACAAGGGCTCGCTAACTGGGAGGCAGAACTGGCATTTTCAAAGGATGCCAAGTAGATTAAAACAATCAAAGATACAGTCATTCGCCTTTTACGATAACTAACAATTTTAAAGCCACGTAATTTTAAAAAACCACCAATGAAAGGCAAACAACCTTTTTAAACAGTGGCCAAAAACAATCAGAGTAAAATACAACCATTTAACATTTAACAATAACTAACAACTTTAATACCATGTCCTGCCACCAAAATGTCCTGGGATAGAAATAATTAACCGACCGGGTGTAAGGGCGGCCACAATTCTCTCCCGAAAGATGCTCAGGCTAGAAGCGGGCTAACAGACCCACAACGCCTCACATTCAGCAATCACATCGACCTCACGCGAGGCCAGGGGAGGAGGAGGAATCAAATCAAGAACCATAATCCCTGCTCAGAAATACACTTCCTCCCAGGCAGTACTAATAAGAAGCCAAAAGATCGCTGTCTATAATTACACCGGCGACAGGGACAGGAAATCCGAACGCAGGAGGCCACAAGGCAGAAAAAATGTAATCTAAAACAATAATCACTGCCCAAAAATACACTTCCTACCGGGCAGTAGTAATAAGAAGCGGAAAAGATCAGTGTCTATAAATACACCGGCGACAGGGACAGGAAACCCGAACGCAGGAGGCCACAAGGCAGAAAAGACGCTGATTGCACAAACCAAAATTCTTCAATTAACATCTAAACCTTTAACCAGCTTAACTTGCAGTTTATCAGAGAAATAGCAGGTGAACTCCGATGAAAAGGTTCCTCACACCCGACCGTGTCCACGTTGCCAGCGTACCCAACTGGACACAGTCACGCAGCCACGCGCTCTGTCACCGGAGCCCTCGTCTTCTCTGCACCCACGGCGGCGAAATACCACTCCTCAGGTTGGGCGACTTACTAGTCCATCATTCCCACCTCCAGACGGAAAATTTAATGACACCCGTTGCCGCTCCCACCAAGTAGTGACTCGGAACCACAGCCGTGACCCCCGGGTTCTCACAGCGAGAGCTTACAGCCCTTGTCAACTCGTCCCACTCGTCTCGCACCGCCAGGAAGACCACGCGGCTTCTCGGAACAACAGCCAACTCTCCACCGCCACGCCACGTTGCGGTCTCATCGTACGACATTCTCTCATTCCCGCTTTTAAAAACTGACCGACCGACTCATCACCGCTAGGCAACCAACCGGCTATCATCCCCCCATAGATCTTACTCCCTTACACAAGCCTAACAGGAAGCAACGACTCGAAGATCGATAAGACCAGACACGCCGTCAGAGGGGAATCTCAACAGAATCGTACGCAGCGTAACGATAAACATGAAAGAATCAATTAACGATCGAATGGAAGGACTCAGAACAATCTTTACAGCGCGATATATGTTGAGAGCCGGCTCAGTAGAAAAGGGGAATTTTGTTAAAATTCAGTAAAGGCACGGTCGGGCGATGAAGTCTGGGGCCGCTGGCAGTGTGTGGTAATAATCGGCAGGCAGTAGGCAAGGCAGAGAAAACATGGCACGGAGTTGAATCGGCGTATTGCACGCATGATGTGTTTGGAGTGAAGCAACAGTGAGGAAGGCAACTACAGCGTTGCTTGATGTTATTGCGATGTATGCGGCGGGCCACTAGACCAGAGTCAGGAGGGCGATGTGTAAGTGGCTGACGTGTGGGAATTTACCCCTGCCATAGTTTCTGTCTCTCTCTGACACTACGTCAGAAGCGAGGGGAAAAGCAGTATAAATAGTCAGGCACTTTTAGCTTGAGGGGTGTGCCAGGTCAGTCAAGAGTCGGGTTGGACCTGTCCTGGTCTACGCTTATAGGGGCCAGTCTGGCAGCGATGTTGTAAATATTCTATGTAATCCTGTACATTATTTCTATGAACTTGTTTGGGCTGTATTCCGCCTCCAGGGATGCAGCACTGGGGCGGGACGCAACGGAAGCTGGGTACTTGGAGACTGCACGGTCTGCCTGAAGGACGGCAGTGACAGTGGTCTACAGTAGATCCAGGAGGGGCCATGTTCACTTTCCACCTGGTGTACCGGAGTCCGGGTGAGGCGTACGCAGGGGGCGCGGCAGGACTGCAGTGGCTCCAGAGGCGGCAACACCACTAGCGGCAAGTTGCGACACAGCGTCCAGGAGGGCACGGGTTCGAGTCTGGTCCTGTCCTGGGAGCAACTGCGGCCAGAGGGCCACGGGTGACCAGTACATCCACCTTCGTCCCATGGTCAGACAGAGCAGGCCAAACAGGGCGGAGAGGACAGGGACTGTAACAGTCCCGGGATTCGCGGGCAGCTACGCGGCAGGCGGCGACCGGGCAAAGCGCGGCCGACTACCAGCAGAATGGCCTTGATGACGGAGCAGCGGTGTCGGCATACCAGGAGTTACTGAGCCAGCTGGAATCGCGGGACAACGCTGCAAGCGGCACGCCGACACTTCGCTGCACCCATCGTAGTACTGTAAATTATGTGAATAAAGGAATACTTCCGAATACCGCTGTGTCACTCTGCACTGACCCTTGACGCTCTTGAACTTGCTCGGCCTCCTGACGAAAAGCGGCGTCGTAGGTCCCGGCTTGAGCTCGGCCATCTGGAGCCTCGGGTTCGACCATTGACACCCTGCAACAGTTCAGTCTATACATCGAAGAAGCAATGACGCAAGTAAAAGAAAGGCTCAGGAGTGGTGAGCCATGGTAAAAAATTGCTGTTTTGAAGAGCGCGCGGCAGCGCGTTGTGTGAAGCAGTCGCCCTCCGTTTCTGGCGGTGTCGCCGCTGTGGCAGTCGCAGCTTTGGTGTCTCCCTCTGGTGGGAAAGCAGAAAGGTTGTCTGTTCACGTGCATTTAAGGGCCGCTATCAGCTCGGGGAGGGGTCAGTCAGTCGGAGGCAGTTGGTCAGCCTGGGCAGGTGGTCAGTCGGAGTTAGGCTTGGTCAGTCTCGCGTCACCAGTTGCTGGTCAGTCTCTCGTTTGCATTTGTGCGGCAGTTAGTGTCTGTCTGTCGTCGGAGTGCTACGTATGTCTGTCCTTTGGATCAACTTTAAAGCCAGAAAATGAGAGTCTTGCCACTCCGCCAGTAACAGAACTCAGCGAGTGGTCGCTCGGTCGGGGCTGAGTTCCTGCATCTGAGTCTGCGCGTTAGGCCGACAGTCTGCTCGAGTTGCTCGGGCAACGGTCATTGGCGGTTGGATCGGTCGGTTGGTCGCTCGCGCACTGAGCCACGAGATGACGTGTCCGCCTTAAGCGTCGGCTCATGTGAGGTCTCCACGTGAGTCCGGCCAGCGCCGTATAGAAAGGGGTAGTGGCTTCGCGGTTCACACGAGAGCAACAGGAGTCAACCGACGACATCGGGATGGCCGGTGCGAGCTGCGAATCCGTGAGACGGGAGATCGGCGCGCCTTCCTGCGTCCGTTGAAGCGGCTGGCAGCAGACGGTTCGTGAGAGCGTTGGGGATTCAAAAAATGGTTCAAATGGCTCTGAGCACTATGGGACTTAACATCTATGGGCATCAGTCCCCTAGAACTTAGAACTACTTAAACCTAACTAACCTAAGGACAGCACACTACACCCAGTCATCACGAGGCAGAGAAAATCCCTGACGCCGCCGGGAATCGAACCCGAGAACCCGGGCGTGGGAAGCGAGAACGCTACCGCACGACCCCGGGATGCTGCGTCAGGCCTTCGCCAGAAATCGCAGTTTATTAGAAGTTAAGTGGCTGGAGATACGTTGTTTCACTTGCTTGTTGAATTCTACTTGTTTTCTTGGTGAGGTCACTAGCCGCTTTGTTTTTGGGTCGTCCCACTATTCTTCTCCGTTTGCCCACCCGCGGGAAGGTGGTTATTTGTGAACTGGGTGGTCCGTTTTTCCCTTGTGGAATTGGGGAGGTTTAGAGCAATCTGCGGTTGGGGTTGTTTAATACACCCCCCCCCCCCCCCCCGTCAATCTGCCGTACGTTAATAGCTGCCTCTGTCGTGTTTGTCGGATTCGGTGTTAACGAATTTATAGAATTAAGGTAACGGCCGAATTCCCGAAATATGTTTTTATCTTGCCTATCATCTTGCGAGGCGGTATATGTGTAATGTAGAGCATGTTGTACATTTTATGTAAGAGTGAATTTAATGGGTTTTATTTAAATAGTCATTTTTATAAAGTGCCAGCCTTCCACCATAAGAGCCCTTAAAAAAAAAATTTACACTTTTGGTGGCAAGTGGCAAATAATTTCTTAGTGTGAGTGTTTGTACCATTTCCATCCCTCTTACGGGGGGCATAGTTAATGTGTTTGTGTGAGTTGTTAAAATTTTTAGTTTAAAGTAATCTGGTGTGTTGCAGATTTGCATCAGTGTAGTTTTTCAGAGGTCGTCGTGACTACGGCCGTGTTGAAAGGGAACGGAAGCTTCCCAGCCCGAAGGCCCCTACTCAAAAAAAAAAAAAAAAAAAAAAATAATAATAATAAAAATAAAAAAAATTATTATTCTGCCTCTGAATAATTGTAAATTGATATTTAGAGGGTGCTTTCTGATTTTAATTTTAAATCTGTTTTTGAAAAAAGGGTTTTAGAAATAAAATTCACATTTGTTAAAGGTAATTTTATTTTCCATCAGTTATTTCCTGGCAGCTACTTCCACGCTCACCTAGTGTGATTAAATGTGTTAATTTTCTTGGTGAATCGCAAGTAAATGAAGTAAATTCCTTGAGAAAAAAATTTGAAAGTAAATTCACAGTTCAAGTGGGATCGATATTCAAAGTAAAAAGACATCAGTGATAAGATTGGCTGATGACGTTGTTGTCCTCAGTGAAAGTGAAGAATAATTAGTGACCCTGCTGATTGGAATGAACAGTCTAATGAGTGCAAAATATGGGCACAGAGTAAATCGAAGATAGACGATGTAATAAGAAGTAGCAGAAATGAGAACAGCGAGAAACTAATCAGGACCGGTGATCACGAAGTAGATGAAGTTATGCTACCTAGGCAGGTAGGTAATCCAGTAAGGATGGGGTAAAAGACCATACAAAGCCCTTACCCGTTGGTTTCCTTCTCCGGCAATTTGGATTTCGCGCCGTAGCGGTTCTACCAGAGTTCCTTAGTATTCAACTGACTATTGGTTATGCCTAAGTGCGCTAGTGACGTTGCGTTGACGCCAGCGGCCTCAAAGATGACAGATTGGAGTGATGCAAGGTAGGCCGGGGACTCAGTTCTTGACTGGTGGTGTTTACGGCCGCAGCAGGGCACAGTGGCACCGCAGCGGCGAGGCAGAGTTGTGTTGGCCAGGGTCGTCGATGCCGGTAGCAAGGGTGCCCGCTGGCGATAAGTTCTGCGAAAAAGTTGAAATACCGTCTGTGGTGTTTTAGTTCCAAGTTGCTGTTCATCATTTTGGTTATTAGTTGGATTCAGTCAGGATACTGGAGAGAGTAATTGGTAGCCAAGATTTGTGGTTTGGCTCGGCAAGTCGTCCCCGGTGTCTTTCTTCAACTTTGCCTGCCGAGTTCGGTTACGTTGTGAATGGCGTCGTGACGTTCGTTTCTGCTGTAAGAAGACAACGCCGATAGACCACTCCGACGATGAGAAGCCGTGTGGTGTTGTCGCGGTAGTTGACTACGAGATCTGCCTAAGACAGCTACATTGGTCCTTAGCTTCTCGGTGGTGTTTTCTATCGTATTAAAGCTCCGGTAACGACTGCAAATTGTTACCGTTATTCTTCAACTGTGTGCTACGTTTTGATTTCCACCGGTCGTTGCCACTGTCATTACCTCCCTTTCCTGTTCCAGTCGCGTATGGTTCGCGGGAAGAACGACTGCCGGAAAGCCTCCGTGGGCGCTCGAATCTCTCTAATTTTACATTCGTGATCTCCTCACTCAAATATAGGTCCAACGAGTGTTTTGTAAGCCACCTCCTTTGTTGATGGACTACGTTTTCTAAGGACTCTCCCAATGAATCTCAACCTGGCACCCGCCTTACCAACAATTAATCTTATATGATCATTCCACTTCAAACCGTTCCATACGCTTACTCTCAGATATTTTACAGAAGTAACTGCTACCAGTGTTCGTTCCGCTATCATATAATCATACAATAAATTATTCTTCTTACTATGTATTCGCAATACATTACATTTGTCTATGTTAAGGGTCAGTTGCCACTCCCTGCACCAAGTACCTCTCCGCTGCAGATCTTCCTGCATTTCGCTGCAATTTTCTAATGCTGCAACTTCTCTGTATACTACAGCATCATCCGCGAAAAGCTGCATGGAACTTCCGACACTATCTACTAGGTCATTTATATATATTGTGAAAAGCAATGGTCCCATAACACTCCCCTGTGGCACGCCAGAGGTTACTTTAACGTCTGTAGACGTCTCTCCATTGAGAACAACATGCTATGTTCTGTATGCTAAAAACTCTTCAATCCAGCCACACAGCTGGCCTGATATTTCGTAGGCTGTTACTTTGTTTATCAGGCGACAGTGCGGAACTGAGTACCTCTATCGGTTCTCCCTTCTATTCCAGTCTCGTATTGTTCGTGGAAAGAAGGATTGTCGGTATGCTTATGTGTGGGCTCTAATCTCTCTGATTTTATCCTCATTTTATTTGTTCATGAGACCCAGAAAATATTAAATACAGATCCCAGGTAGATGCCATTTTCCTTGACTTCCGGAAGGAGTTCGATACAGTTCCACACTGTCGCCTGATAAACAAAGTAACAGCTGTTTCGATCGACTTACTGATTCAGCCCTCGCAAGCCACCAAATACGAACTTTAGCTGCAAACGACGTAAACAAGTAAAACGTCTTCTAAGCTGTGTTTGTGACGTAGATTGCGATCTTAAACCTCATCGGACAGATTTGTTCCACGAACCTAACATCTGACGTGTCTGATTCTGTCGTTCACGCTTGAGAATGGTGCGTAATGTGAAATTTCTCGTCCTGACGTCGCAGAACTACTACAATTAGAGTTTCACATCCTGTGTAAGGATAGTTTAGGTGGCGTTTCCAGACACATCTATCTGGTGGAAAGCGCCGGCCGGGGTGGCCAAGCGGTTCTAGGCGCTACAGTCTGGAACCGCGCGACCGCTACGGTCCCAGGTTCGGATCCTGCCTCGTCATGGATGTGTGTGACGCCCTTATGTTAGTTAGGTTTAAGTAGTTCTAAGTTCTAGGGGACTGACGACCTCAGAAGTTAAGTCCCATAGTGCTCAAAGCCATTTGAACCATTATCTGGCGGAAAACGCGATCTTCCGCCAGATGTGAAAATTATATGACTGGAGTACGGCTGGACACTGGAGCCTTCCTCATCATTTTCAGAGTTGTGGAGTCCATCTCTACCAATACCACCACACGCTACGATTATTCGAGCGAAGAAGTTGATAAAAACAGAACGCTAACCAACTTCCTTCCAGCAGTGGGGCTAGAATATATGAATGGTGCCAGCAAGCCCTGCGCAACAAACGAAAGTACCGAGACGAAAGCGAACTCGAATGCGCGACCGCAGAGACTGCACGTGTCGGTGAAAGTGGTTGGTTGGGTAGGCTAGCCAGCCCTGCAGTCGCTGCCGTTCCCCTCACGTAAGCTCCCTGGATTTTATTGGAACCATCCGACACATGGGACACGCCAGCTTTCATGCGCGGCGGCTGTTTTCACCCATGTGAGATGGCCGAATTGTGCCACCGGCTTTTATTTGGTATCAATGAAGTACAAAGACGTGTGGCGTGCTATAAATGGAAGAAGAGCGACGTAGTTCTTGCGAAACCATCTCGGGTATATTCAAATCATCTGTATTTGAGGAAGACTTGCGGCGGCGCGGTTCCTTCCGCCCCTTTACGACGAACCTGCACCTACCTGTGAACATTGTCTCAGCAGATCATCAGTAGGAAAGCCGAGTGAAACCTACTGTACTTCGACGTGAACCAGGCTGTAATTTAAGTCACTAATCTACGTTTCGGGAGAAACACGAAATGAAAGTTTGGAAATTTTGTCCACAATTAATATATTCTGAAACTTAGGTGAACAAGTATCACTGCCAAGCCCGTGCTAGTCTTAACACAGTCACTCACAATCCCTTTCACTCACGTTAGCAAGTTTATGGTGTTGCATTTCCGGAAATCGTAATAGCTACAAAAATACTGATTGTTTTTGATTCATAATTCTCGCCAAATATTAAGTCTGTCGGTACCAAATGCAGTCACAGTTTTTAGCCACCGACCCGCTCAATACGCCACGCGGAATATATGTCTTTTCTCGTCACAAAATTCACTTAAAAACTGCGAAATGTCTACACACACATCGGAATAATTATGCCGTCACTTTCCAACACTGTAGATGTATGAAACACTGCTAGATCCGGCAACTCATCATTTCCATCGAAACTACTACTACACATGTCCGACCTCTTTCATGGCTAGGCTTCGACTCCTCTCTTGAATAATCTAAAGTCTTCTCTACCAGCAGAGAAAGGCGCGCGAAGAATATTGCTTTACAATTTGTCAGTTTACTCAACAGCCTATAGCAAAACAACATTCTCCCGCGTCAATCCGCACTTTTCATCAATAACCAATCGAAAAATAGTAAACCTAACGACTGCACTTATTACCGACGCAATTATCTAATGTGCTGAAGTTTTGTTTATGCATAAAGTTATTTACTATTGTTATTTATACCTGACTTAACTTTCCCTTTACCATAAACTTACTTTACAAATCTGTTCAACAAAAATCCCCTTTGTCCATATCCGTACTTCTTCGAAATGTTCCCCCACTAACTCCCACTACATAATTCGTTAAACAATTATCTTCATATTAAACTTAAACCACACTCACGCATCATTCATACTGCTAAAACACGTTTATAACTTCTTACATACACAAAAAGAAATAATAACGCTTCATGAAAATACTAGAACAGTTTATGAAAAACATTCTATTACTTTAGTGCACTCTAGTGGGCACAATCATAACTAAATCAGTCCCCTATCCAATACTGTCCTCTATCGGCTGATACATAAACTACGTGCGCGTCCAGTCTCGCGTCACCATCTGTCACTCTCCAGCTCTGAGACACATTTCCCACTTATCTGCCTCCAACGCAGGATCGTTATACGGCGCTACGCCTCAGACTGTGCCATCATTCTGCTGCTACCTAGAAATACAGGGGTGGACAGAAATACTGAAACATCAACAGCACAACACATTACCATGCCTAATATACTTTAGGGAAACAGCTGGTGCTGAAAACCGCTTCCAGTCGTCTCGGAATGGGTAAATACATGTTACGTAAGGTTTTAAAGACAAACTTTCAGCATTTTTCCTACAAAATAGTGGCAAGTTCGGTTAACCTTGGGTGACGGTACGTCACATAAATGGACATTTGGAGAACGGGAAAGGAAGTTTTTGTTATGAGACGTGTGAATTATAAATTATTTCAAGACTGTGTACGTGTGCGCGATGTATAACAAATAGTAAAGAACGTAAGTTATTATTATCAAAACACAAATATCGATGTAATCAACGAAACAGTTTTTTTGGTATAATCTCAGTTTAACATAGGCCATGAAGACCAGAGACAATGCTTTGATTGAACTAGCTCTCCTGTTTTGTTTCGTCTAGCGGTAGGCCGCCATTGTAGTGCTGTCTGATAATTAACGTAAGTTTTATCTGTATTTTGAAAAATATAATAAAAATTGTTATTAGGAAGTGTGTATTATTGACTTAGTTGTCACCTCTCATGATCGCAACCATTAATTATAATTAACAAAGTTTTTACAGAACTTCGCAGTACAGGAAGCTCATCTCCCCTAGCAGGATTTAGTCGGCCATTACGTTGACTGTATTATTTAATTAAAGTATCATGTCATAATATTAAAACCCCCCTGTGGGTTCGGGGTTTAGAATAGGCCCGCGGTATTCCTGCCTGTCGTAAGAGGCGACTAAAAGGAGTCTCAAATGTTTCGGCCTTATGTGATGGTCCCCTCTTGGGTTTGACCTCCATCTTTCTAGGTTGTTCCGAAGAGCGAGCCAATTGGGGAAGGGCGCCTTACATGGTGCACTGTATCTGTCGTGCATTGAGACCTTTAGCCGGCTTTCTCGTCGTTGCAATGGTGTCCAGCTCGTTTTCCATCTCTCGGGCGAGGATACGTCCATGGGTGCGATTTCCACGCTGCACTGTGCAGTGTTGTTTTTCGCTGCGACGACGACCTCATACATTTTTGCACCTAAGATCCAGCACGGTAGCCAATCCGTTGTGGTGGGGCCGCCATTTACCCTGTTGGTTGTAGCCCCCTGACAACATAGGAATCGCTCTACTGATGCCTGCGCCGTTTACTCCCCATGTATGCCAAGGAGTAGATGCCAATCTCCCTGGGGCATCAGGACTCCCTGCAATGGCCATCCTGCCAGGTGGCCCTTGCTGTGGCTGGGTGGCGCCCATGGGGAGGGCCCTTGGTCGGAGTAGGTGGCATCAGGGTGGATGACACGCAGTGAAGCGTGGCACATCATCTCTTGCTGGTGGCCAGCCACCAGCAGTCTCTAAGCATTCGAGGGCTCATTTTAAAGGTAACGTTTATGACCCCAAATCGTTCCCATCCCTGGCCACACCATGGGAGGAACGAAAGGCAATGAATGACAGTGACACATACTCGCCCCAGTATCTCGTCTGTACCAGAGCTGATGGGGAATCCTTTGTCTCCGTGAAGCATCAGTTCTTTGTAGAGCATTTAGAGGACAAGTTTGGGGAGGTGGAGGGCTTGTCCAAAATGCGCTCTGGGTCAGTTTTGATAAAAACGGCATCGTCCGCCCAGTCACGCAGGTTACTTGTTTGTGACAAGTTGGGGGATGTTAACGTTACCATCACACCACATAAGAGTTTAAGTATGGTCCAGGATGTTATTTTCCATAGGGACCTACTTTTGCAGTCTGATGACGAGCTGCGCGCCAACTTAGAGCGTAGAGGTGTTCATTTCGTCCGGCGCATTCATCGGGGTCCGAGAGACAATCAGGTTGCTACCGGTGCCTTCATGTTGGCCTTCGAGGGTGATACATTACCGGAGAAGGTCAAGGTGATGGTCTACCGTTGTGACGTCAAGCCCTATATCCCTCCCCCGATGCGGTGCTTTAAGTGCTGGAAGGTCGGCCATATGTCTTCCCACTGCACTTCCAGCCTCACATTTCGAGATTGCGGACGCCAATCTCATCCCGATACGCCATGTGCTCTGCCTCCCATCTGTGGTAACTGTGGAGAGCCTCATTTACCTTGCTCGCCAGACTGCAGGATCTTACAGAAAGAACGCAAAATCATAGAATATAAGACCCTGGACCGACTGATTTACACTGAGGCTAAGCAGAAATTTGAACGGCTACATCCCGTGCACATTATGGCATCTTATGCCTCAACTGTCACTCCTGCTCCAGCTCCTTTAGCTGCACCACAAGCAGTCAGCTCTCAGAGTCAGAGGACCTCACCTGCCCCCTTAACGATGGGGGCCCCTTCCCTCGCTGTTGTTCCCACACCATCTTCCCCGGGAGCAGCACCCACTAAACCACCGAGGACACCAGTCCCCACTTCCAAGCCGGAGAAGCGTAAGTCTTCTTCGGCATTTCTCGCTTGGAAGGGATCCCTTGGGTCACTCCCTTCCCAGGTTCCTACCAGCGGCATAGCAGACACTAACCAGTGGCTGAAGAAGCCACAGGTCGCTGGTCGTCGAGCTTCGCGATCATCTTCGGACCCAGAGACTGACTCCAATAAGCCCTCTCAACAACGACAACCAAAGGAACATCGAGAGAAAACGACATTGAAGACCTGTAAGACCAAGACACCTGTGGTGGCACCTACTCCACCGCTACCTACAAGCTCTGCGTCTGAGGATGCGGTGGAGCTTCTTGCGACCACTGAGGACCTCAATCTCGCTGGTCCCTCAAACGCAATGGATAGCACTTGCACGGGTGCTCCATCAGAGGCAGCAGGTGACCCAGAGGCGTAATCTGCCTTCCCAGTCCCGTCACGCCTTTCTCAGCCATGGACAATTCCATACTCCAGTGGAACTGCAGCGGTTTCTTCCACCATCTAGCTGAGCTCCGACAACTTGTCAGCCTTCACCCTTTCCTCTGCATTGCTCTTCAGGAAACTTGGTTTCCAGCAATGTGAACCCCTGCCCTCCGTGGCTATCGGGGTTATTATAAGAACCGGGCAGCTTATGAAGGGTGTCTGGTGGCGTCTGCATATATGTCCTTAACTCTCTTCACAGCGAGCCTATCCCTCTACAAACAGGTTTAGAGGCTTTCGCTGTTCGGGTGTGGACGTCACAGGCTGTTACCGTCTGCAGTCTTTACCTTCCACCAGGTGGTGATGTCGCGCAGCATGTCCTGGCTGCGCTGATAGCCCAATTGCCGCCACCTTTCTTATTACTGGGCGACTTCAACGCCCATAACCCTCTGTGGGGTGGGTCAGTGGTGACAGGTCGAGACGCCACCATTGAGCATTTATTGGCACAGCTCGATCTTTCGCTGTTAAATGATGGTTCCTTTACACACTTCAGTGTGGCGCATGGCACGTACTCCACTATTGACCTTTCGATCTGCAGCCCTAGCCTCTTACCATCTGTCCAATGGAGAGTGCATGACGACCTGTGTGGTAGTGACCACTTTCCGATCTTTCTGTCACTGCCACAGCGTCAGTCTTCTGGGCGCCCTTGCAGGTGGGCAATGAATAAGGCTGACTGGGACTTATTTTCCTCCATTGCCACTATTGAGCCTCTCTCTAATGATGGCATTGATGCGGTGGTTCAATCGGTCACCACGGGCATCGTTACTGCCGCCGAATCTTCCATTCCCAGTTCTTCTGGGTCCCCTCGGCGACGGACTGTGCCTTGGTGGTCGCCTGAGGTCGCTGAAGCGACATCCCTGCATTGAACACCTCATTACCTTCAAACGTCTGCGTGCGCGGGCCCGCCGCATTCCCCACCAAAGCAAGCAGGACTGCTGGGAGCGGTATGTGACCATCATTGGCCTCCATGTCTCTCCATCGCAGGTCTGGGCCAAGATCCGACGCCTCTATGGCTATCGGACCCCTGTCAGCGTCCCTGTGCTCTCACTGAATGGAGCAGTTTGTGCAGACTCCGACGAAATTGCCAACCGCTTGGCAGAGCATTTTGCTCTGAGTTTCGCTTCTTCCACTTACCCCCTGGCCTTCCGCTCCATTAAAGAGCAGATGGAACGTCGGAGCCTTTCTTTTCGCACCCACCATTCTGAATCCTACAATGCTCCATTCAGTGAGTGGGAATTACACAGTGCCCTTGCCGCTTGCCCTGATACCGCTCCTGGGCCAGATCGCATCCACTGTCAGGTGCTGAAACACCTTTCAGTGGACTGCAAGCGACGCCTCCTCGACCTTTAAAACCGTCTCTGGGTCGAGGGTGAGTTTCCGTCGCAATGGCCGGAAAGCATTGTCATCCCCATTTTGAAACCGGGCAAGAGCCCTTTGCAGGTGGACAGCTACCGCCCCATTAGCCTCACCAACGTTCTTTGCAAGCTTCTCGAACGGATGGTGAGTCTGCGTTTGAATTGGGTACTGGAGTCTTGGGGCCTTCTGGCTCCGTCTCAGGGTGGGTTCCGTAAAGGCCGCTCCGCCACCGACAATCTGGTGAGTCTGGAGTCGGCCATCCGTACTGCCTTTGCCCACCGTCAGCACCTGGTCGCTGTCTTTTTTGACATTTGGAAGGCGTACGATACGACATGGCGTCATCACATACTTTCGACGCTTCACGGATGGGGTCTTCGGGGCCCTCTGCCGATCTTTATCCGAAATTTTCTGTCGTATCGTACCTTCCGCGTGCAAGTCGCGGCCTCCCATAGTTCCTCCCGAGTCCAGGAGAACGGGGTCCCACAGGGATCTGTCCTCAGTGTCTGCCTGTTTTTAATCGCAATAAACGGGCTCACTGCGGCGGTGGGAAATTCTGTCTCTGCTTCCCTGTATGCTGATGACTTCTGCCTTTACTACCGCTCTACTGGCATTGAAGCTGTTGAACGTCAGCTACAGGGCACTATCCGCAAGGTGCAGTCTTGGGCTGTAGCGCATGGTTTTCAGTTTTCGGCTGCCAAGACCCGCGTTATGCATTTCTGCCGGCGCCGAACAGTCCATCCTGAGCCGCAGCTTTATCTTGCCGACGAACTCCTTGCTGTGGTGGAGACCCACAAGTTTTTGGGTGTAGTTTTTGATGCCCAGCTGACTTGGCTGCCTCATATTCGGCAGCTTAAACAGGCGTGTTGGCGGCATCTAAATGCTCTGAGATGCTTGACCCACAACCGCTGGGGCGCTAACCGGTCTACCCCGTTACGGCTCTACCAGGCGTTAATCCAGTCTCGTCTGGATTATGGGAGCCTGGCTTATGGCTCAGCATCCCCATCTGTGCTGCGGGTACTGGACCCAATCCTATACAGCGGAATACGCCTTGCTACTAGTGCTTTCCGGACCAGCCCAGTGGACAGCATACTTGCGGAGGCAGGTGTCCCTCCATTGCGGTTCAGGCGCCAAAATTTACTGGCCGCTTATGCTGCCCATGTTTTTAGCTTGCCCGGGCATCCAAACTATCGTCTCCTGCTCCCGCGATCGGTCATCCATCTGCCAGAACGTCGGCCCCGGTCAGGTTGTACGATCACAGTCTGCGTCAAAGAGCTTCTGTCCAGGCTTAGGGTTTTCACTGTTCCACCTCCTTTTCGGGCCACTTTGCGTACACCCCCATGGTGTGTTCCTTGCCCTTACCTTCGGCTCGACTTGGCACGGGGCCCGAAGGACTCAGTCCCTCCAGAGGCCTTCCGCCGCCGCTTTTGTTCCATCCTGGCCACGTATCAGGGCTCTTACGTTGTTTACACTGACGGTTCGATGGTTGCTGGTCGTGTCGGTTATGCGCTAACTCTAGGGGACCATTCCGAACAACATTCCTTGCCGGTTGGCTGCAGCATTTACACTGCTGAGCTGGTCGCCATCTTTCGAGCCATAGAGTATATCCGGTACTGCTCAGGTGAGTCCTTCGTGATCTGTAGCGATTCCCTGAGCGGTTTACAAGCTCTCGACCGGTATTTCCCTCGTTCTCGTCTAGTGATGGCTATCCAGGAGTCCCTGCATACTCTTGCCCGTTGCGGCCGCTCTGTAGTCTTTGTGTGGTCCCCCGGTCATGTCGGTATCCCGGGCAATGTACATGTTGACCGCCTGGCGAAAGAGGCCACCAGGCAACCATCTCTGGATGTTGGCCTCCCAGAGACTGATTTGCAATCGGTCCTCCGCCAAAAAGTTTTTGCGCTTTGGGATGCTGAATGGCGCGATCGGATCACGCCCAATAAACTCCGTGCCATTAAGGAGACGACGACTGTGTGGCGGTCATCCATGCGAGTCATCCGCAGGGACTCAGTCGTCCTTTGTTGGCTCCGCATTGGCCACTCTTGGCTGACACACAGTTGCTTACTGCGTCGGGAGGACCCTCCTCTGTGCCGCTGCGGGGCGGCTTTGACAGTGGCTCACATTTTGTTGGCCTGCCCCCTTTTAGCTGTGGTCAGGTGGACATTTGCGCTGCCTGATACGCTCTCTGCCCTTTTAACTGATGACCCTGCTATGGCTGGCTTAGTTTTACGTTTTATTCGGGCAGGGGTTTTTTATCATTTAATATGAGTGTTTATGTTTTATTTTATTGTTTTGTGTTGATTCTGGCCTTTGGCCTACGGTTTTAAACTGAGTTTTTAATGTGTTCTCGGTGGTTGGCTTTTCCCTTTTTATTCTATGGTCGGCCAACCACTGCCACACTCCGTGTGATTTTAATTTGTTATGTCTGTTCTTTGTCTGAGTTTTTCTTGTCCTGTGTTGCCTGTTGTCTCTATTATCCGTTTTTTACTGTGTGTGGTAGTTTTTAAGTTTTGGAGCAAGGGACTGATGACCGTTGCAGTCTGGTCCCTTTAATCCCACAAACCAACCATAATATTAAATGTAAATGCGAGAGACTTCTCACTTTTGATCCTTTATTAATTTCAAAGTTAAAAAGAGTCAAAATAGATTTCGTTTATTAATATTTAGAATACTGAGTGAGTTCAGTATGTTTCATTTTGGCCGCCTAACGGCAGACGAGATTCTCTCCAGTTTTGCCTTGCAAACAATGAAGAAGAAATATTCAAAATCATTACATTTCGCAATATCTCAGTTAATCTTTGTGTAATTTGGTACATAAATATCCAGTAGCCCCTGAGACCCACATTAATAATTACAGTTTGCGTAAGAATACGCATATTTTCTTTTCTAAATAGCAGCGCTCGCGCAAACTATTTATTAGAAGGCGGTGAGTCGCGCGCTGTGTTTAAAAAATATTATATCGTGCGTACTTCGGGGCAGCCGATGTCCGTACGAGCGTTATCGCGGTATAAGTTAATTCAAAATCTCATGCTAACCCACAATATTTAAAGCCACCCCAACCAAAGTCATAAAATATATAATTATAAAAATAAAAAAATATACACTTATAACGTGATAGCTGGTAGAGGTGGATAACGGCCACACATCCTCCTCTCCAAAGTAGACCACAAGGGCTGAATAACATTGAGATCTGATGACTGTGACGGCCACAGGGGATGAGACACCTCATGCTCGTCTTTGCGAAACCAGTCCTCGAGGATGCGAGTTGTGTGAGTCTTTGAACACACCACTACCACTGGGGAAGAAACATCGCGCCGCGAGATTGTTCTGATCAGCCAGAATGGTCACATATTCCGTTGCAGTAGTGCGATCTTGCAGAGTAACCATGGGGTCCATGGAGTAGCACCATATGGCTGCCTCCATCATCACCGAAGCCCCACCCTCTCAGAAGCTGGAAACAATGTACAACAAGATTCGTCCGACCAAAGCACTGTTTTCCATTTCTCCATAATCCAGGTTTTATGACTTCGGCACCACGTTTCCGTGTCACAGGCATGTACATTGAAGAGCCAAAGAAACTGGTACCGGCATGTAGATCCAGATACAGAGATATGTAAACGGAGAATATGCGCTGCGGACGGCAACGCCTATACAGGGTGTTACAAGAAGGTACGGCCAAACTTTCAGGAAACATTCCTCACACAGAAATAAAGAAAAGATGTTATGTGGACATGTGTCCGGAAACGCTTAATTTCCATGTTAGAGCTCACTTTAGTTTCGTCAGTACGTACTGTACTTCCTCGATTCACCGCCAGTTAGCCCAATTGAAGGAAGGTAATGTTGACTTCGGTGCTTGTGTTGACATGCGTGAACATTTGGGCAGGCATTGTTGGTGATGTCTTGATTGGGCCCCATGTTCTTCCACCTACGCTGTGCCTTTACAAGTACGACACAACATGTGGTTCATGCACGATGGAGCTCCTGCACATTTCAGTCGAAGTGTTCGTACGCTTCTCAACAACAGATTAGGTGACCGATGGATTGGTAGAGGCGGACCAATTCCATGGCCTCCACGCTCTCCTTACCTCACCCTCTTGACTTTCATTTATGGGGGCATTTGAAAGCTCTTGTCTACGCAAGCCCGGTACCAAATGCAGAGACTCTTCGTGCTCGTATTGTGGATGGCTGTGATACAATACGCCATTCTCCAGGGCTGCATCAGCGCATCAGGGATTCCATGCGACGGAGGGTGGATGCATGTGTCCTCGCTAACGGAGGACATTTTGAATATTTCCTGTAACAGAGAGTTTGAAGTCACGCTGGTACGTTCTGTTGCTGTGGGTTTCCATTCCATGATTAATGTGATTTGAAGACAAGTAATAAAATGAGCTCTAACATGGAAAGTAAGCGTTTCCGGACACATGTCCACATAACATAGTTTCTTTCTTTGTGTGTGTGTGAGGAATGTTTCCTGAAAGTTTGGCCGTACCTTTTTGTAACACCCTGTATAAGGTAACAAGTGTCTGGCGCTGTTGTTAGATTGGCAACTGCTGCTACAATGACACGTTATCAAGATTTAAGTGATTCTGAACGTGGTGTTACAGAAGGTGCACGAGCGAGGGGACACACCATTGCCGAGGTAGCGATGAAGCGGGGATTTTCCCGTACGACCATTTCACGTGTGTACCGTGAATATCAGGAACAAATCTCTGACATCGCTTCGGCCGGAGAGAGATCCTGCAAGAACGGGACCAACGACGACTGAAGAGAATCGTTCAACATGATAGAAGTACAATCCTTCCGCAAATTGCTGCAGATTTCAGTGCTGGACCATCAACTAGTGGCAGCATGCGAACCATTCAACGAAACATTATCGATATGTGCTTTTCGTGCCAAAGGCCAACTCGTGTACCCTTGATGGCCGCACGACACAAAACTTTACGTCTCGCCTGGGCCCGTCAACACCGACATTGGACTGTTGATGACAGGACAATGGGACACCCCACACGTCCAGAATTGCCACAGAGTGGCTCCAGGAGCACTCTTCTGAGTTTAATCACTTCCGCTGGCCACCAAACTCCCCAGACATAAACATTGTTGTGCATATCCGGGATGCTTTGCAATGTGCTGCTCAGAAGAGATCTCCACCCCCTCGTACTCTTAGACATTTATGGACGGCCCTGCGGGGTTTATGGTGTCGGTTCCCTCCAGCACTACTTTAGACATTATTTGAGTCCATGCCAGGACGTGTTGCGGCACTTCTTCGTGCCCTTGGGGCCCCTACACGATATTAGGCGAGTGTACCAGTTTCTTTGGCTCTTCAGTCTATATCACTGATGTGTCCTTTTGGATTCCAGCTCGCCCCTCATTTCCCAGCTTATGGAACTCGCTTCGAGTTGCTTTACTGCTGGCAGAGTTCAGCAGTGACCTTTGCAGCTGTCGTCCTCTTATTTTTCATCACAATCTTCTTCAATAACGAAACTAACACATTCATGACATTCTTCGTACCGATCAGTTTTTAATAGCTTACTCAGTATTTTTCGTAAAACAAATGGGTCACCCAATTTGATCATCCGTGCTCCATTATAAGATGTACAAAATAATATTCTGCGCCGCATCCTCAGTGAGGCTATCTTTTGTATATTCCAAACGATCCTAAAATTGGAAATGGAAGAGGATGTAGATGAAGATGAAATGGGAGATATGATACTGCGTGAAGAGTTTGACAGACCACTGAAAGATCTGAGTGAAAAACAAGGCCCCGGGAATAGACAACATTCAATTAGAACTACTGACGGCCTTGGGAGAGCCATTCCTGACAGAGCTCTACTATCTGGTGAGCAAGATGTATGAGACAGGCGAAATTCCCTCAGACCTCAAGAAGAATACAGTAATCCCAATCCCAAAGAAAGCAGGTGTTGACAGATGTGAAAATTACCGAACTATCAGTTTAATAAGTCACCGCTGAAAAATACTAACACGAGTTTTTTACAGACGAATGGAAAAACTAGTAGAAGCCAACCTCGGGGAAGATCAGTTTGGATTCCGTAGAAATGTTGGAACACGTGATGCAATACTGACGCTACGATTTATCTCAGAAGAAAGATTAAGGAAAGGCAAATCTACGTTTCTAGCATCTGTAGACTTAGAGAAAGCTTTTGACAATGTTGACTGGAATACTCTCTTTCAAATTCTGAAGGTGGCAGGGGTAAAATACAGGGAGCGAAAGGCTATTTACAATTTGTATAGAAAGAAGAGGGCAGTTATAAGAGTCGAGGGAAAGGGAAACAGTGGTTGGGAAGGGAGTGAGACAGGGTTGTAACCTCTCCCCGATGCTATTCAAGCTGTATATTGAGCAAGCAGTAAAGGAAACAAAAGAAAAGTTCGGAGTAGGCATTAAAATCCATGGAGAAGAATAAAAACTTTAAGGTTCGCCGATGACATTGTAATTCTCTCAGTTGCAGCAAAAGACTTGGAAGAGCAGTTGAACGGAATGGATAGTGTCTTGAAAGGAGGATATAAGATGAACATCAACAAAAGCAAAACGAGGAAAATGGAATGTGGTCGAATTAAGTTTGGTGATGCTGAGGGAATTACATTAGGAAGTGAGACACCTAAAGTAGTGAAGGAGTTCTGCTATTTGGGGAGCAAAATAACTGATGATGGTCGAAGTAGAGAGGATATAAGAATGTAGACTGGCAATGGTTAGGAAAGCGTTTCTGAAGAAGTGAAATTTGTTAACATCGAGTATAGATTTAAGTGTCAGGAAGTCGTTTCTGAAAGTTTTTGTACAGAGTGTAGCCATGTATGGAAGTGAAACATGGACGATAAATAGTTTAGACAAGAAGAGAATAGAAGCTTTCGAAATGTGGTGCTACAGAAGAATGCTGAAGATTAGATGGGTAGATCACATAACTAAGGAGGAGGTATTGAATAGAATTCGGGAGGAGAGGAGTTTGTGGCACAACTTGACTAGAAGAAGGGATCGGTTGGTAGGACATGTTCTGAGGCATCAAGGGATCACCAATTTAGTACTGGAGGGCAGCGTGGAGGGTAAAAATCGTAGAGGGAGACCAAGAGATGAATACACTAAGCAGATTCAGAAGGATGTAGGCTGCAGTAGTTACTGGGGGATGAAGAAGCTTGCACAGGATAGAGTAGCATGGAGAGCTGCATCAAACCAGTCTCAGGACTGAAGACCACAACAACAACAACAACAAAAACAACAACAACATCTGAACACCAAACACTGCGGCTCCCTTGGTTATGGAAGCATCCACCACACAAGTACCAACAATTTTCCCAAGTTCGGATTCACTTTGCTCCAATATAATGCACTCACAACTACACAGAACACTGTTCTACCCACGACTGATGCTTGCAGTTTATTGACTGTATTGGACAGGTGCCGTTCGTAGTCAGATATAACCTGCAGGTTTGGGTAGCATCTGCATTTATACTCGAGCATGCATATTCGCGATGTTTACAGTTTTTTGGCCAACTCATTATTTGATACGCATCAATCATGACAGTAAGAAAGAAGAGACTGAGATCCGTTCAGAGTCATACAGACAATCATCAACTGTACGTCTACAGCTGTTCTCTGTGACTCACTCTGAATTGCATGACAGGGGTATTTACGGTCGTTCCAGTTGTTAGGGCTTTTTCTTGTTCCATTCAAGTATGGAGCCCGGGAATAGTGATTGCTCAAACGCCTCTGTGCGCCCTGTTGTTAGTCTAATCTTGTGTTCAAGACACCTACGGCAGCCATGCGTTTGGGCCTGCAGTATACCCCTACATTCGTTACTTAGAGTTGGTTCTCGAAACTTCGTAAGTAGACTGTCACGGGATAGTTTGTGTACGCCACTTCAGTTTTTTCAGCACCTCCCTTACGCCCTCCTACAGGTGAAACAAACCTGTGGCCATTCGTGCTGTCCTTCTTCTCTGTTATTCCTATTTGGCATCGGTTCCACACACTTTAGCAATATTCTAGGATCTCGATATAAGATCGTAGGCTTCCGCGGCCGGTGTCATAGTGATTAAAATTCTTTTGGGTATTATGCCGCGTCATTATGCCTTGTCATTGCTAAAAACTAACAACAATAAACTGCCAGACTCTACCGGATAAGCAATGAAAATAACATCAAAGAATAATTAAAGGAGATACAACACACGTTTCGTGCCAACGGCTATGATGACAACATCATACGAAAGGTAGCTAAAGCCAAAGGGAGCAGAACACGAGAAGAAGGCAAAGAAGAGAAGCTTCCACTGGTACACTTACCATATGTAAAAGGCGTCAGTGAACGGCTAGGCAACGTCCTCCGACGACGAGGTTTCAAACCGATTTTTCGAAGCAATCACAGGGTCCACGAAATGATAGGTTGCACCAAGGATGTAGTCAACAATCTTAACACTGCAGGTGTTTACGAACTACGGTGTGAGTGCGGAGCTGCCTACATAGGAGAAACAGGGACACCTGTCAGCTTACGAGTAGCAGGAAAAGAGCGCTATGTGCGATTACAACAACATAATAAATCGGCGTTAGCGGAACACCACCCTGACTGTGGTCAACCTATCAGGTTCCAGGAAGCTCGAGTACTAGAGAAAGAATCGCGGATGCGAGACCGCAAAATACGGGAGGCGATCGAAATTATTAAGCAGCGTGACAACATCAACAGAGAGGATGGCTACAAACTCCCGGCGTCCTGGCTGCCGCCCATCCCAGTCCAACGGGTCGCGAGCGGTCGCGGGGCAGAAGCTACACGGGACTCGGACGTATCTGCACAAACAGCTGTAGAGCAACTCACAGTCCACTTCCGCGCACACCAGGAGCAAAATTGCCGACCAGAAGCCGAACGCTAATTGGTGGATAGCTACCAATCGTTGACGACATGGACATCCACGAATAGCCTCTTTCCTTCCATCTTGGCTTACGTCATGGATAGCCAATCACATCAGAGGGCCAATTAAAAGTTTTACAACAGTGACGCCAGACATCGATAGTCTCTAATAAATAGAAGCACCCATCCCTATGCAAAATCAATCGTGCCCTGAGGAAGGCCGTTGCAATCCGGCCGAAACGTCGGTTTCAGTTCATTATTGTTGTTAGTTTTTAGCAATGACGCGGCATAATACCCAGAAGAATTTTAATCACTAATTCGAGATTCTCGTTTGTAGAGAGCTTGAATGTCTGTAACTAGTCTTGACCTTGGGCCGCGCTGTAGACGAGTCTGTCATTAGAGCGTACAGTGAAAACGTTCACAGGAACTCATCAACCTACGTCTTCTCGACACCAGAACTCCAACTTGCCCAAAACTGATCTTACCGCCAGTAGACGAACTCGGCAACTAGCAATAGACCAGTGATTTTCTCTTGGCCCTTACTCACGATGCGTCAGTAACCCACATTTTGAGGGGGGGGGGGGAGGGGGGTAGGTACGTTATGGGAAAGAGTACTTCATCAGTTTTACTACAAAATTTCAAAAAAATGCAAATTATCTTAAAATGCTAAAAGGATAACAAAAAAGGGTTTAAAGATAAGAAAGAAATACCGTGCTTCATTTTCAAGAGCTTTTTGCCCAGACAATATTTTTAGCCCAACGACAACATTTAAGCTATTTTGTATGATCACACAGTTACTGAACAAACACTGGAAGCTGTTGAATCTACTACCGTAAAAAATTAGTGTACCTCGAAAAACGACGTCGATTTCGATCCAATGACGGCATATGCCACCTGCGGGGTAGCAGATTTACTCATAATGGTTTCATCGTCGTCCGCCAACAGATAGTGTAGTGGCATAGCTGACAGAGTACCATCTGTGTCTAATCTTTAAACGTCCGCAGCTCGTGGTCTCGCGGTCGCGTTCTCGCTTCCCGAGCACGGGGTCCCGGGTTCGATTCCCGGCGGAGTCAGGAATTTTCACCTGCCTCGAGATGACTGGATGTTTGTGTTGTCCTCCTCATTTCATTATCATTCTTGAAAGTGGGAGTTTGGACTGAGCAACGATTGGGAATTTGTACGGGCGCTGATAACCGCGCAGTTGAGAGCCCCACAAACCAAACATCATCAGCCGGCCGGGGTGGCCGAGTGGTTCTAGGCGCTTCAATCTGGAACCGCGCGACCGCTACAGTCGCAGGCTCGAATCCTGCCTCGGGCATGGATGTGTGTGATGTCCTTATGTTAGTTAGGTTTAAGTAGTTCTAACAAGGGAACCTCCCCATCGCACCCCCCTCAGATCTAGTTATAAGTTGGCACAGTGGATAGGCCTTGAAAAACTGAACACAGATCAATCGAGAAAACAGGAAGAAGTTGTGTGGAGCTATGAAAAAAATAGGCAAATTATGCAAACTGATTACTCCATGTGCACGATAGGCAACTTCAAGGACAATTTGAGCTCACGAGCGCCGTGGTCCCGTGGTTAGCGTGAGCAGCTGCGGAACGAGAGGTCCTTGGTTCGAGTCTTCCCTCGAGTGAAAAGTTTAATTTTTTATTTTCAGACAATTATTATCTGTCCGTTCGTTCAATGACGTCTCTGTTCACTGTAATAAGTTTAGTGTCTGTGTTTTGCGACCGCACCGCAAACTTGCAGTTCGGAAAATATTCATTGACCTTGTTATTGAAGTCGCGAGCTATATTTGCTGGATTCATATTGCACACGGAATACATCTCACGTATTTAATGCACTCTCGTCCAAAGTAGCGAACAGTCAACTGCCAGCCAGGGAGCCTCGTTAGCAGGAATACTCTTCCCTGCGCTGTAGTCGACTGACGAAGTGTGTTTTGATGTTTGTTTAGGTGTAGCGTCCCCATATTACGGCGCAGTTACGTCGCATCGGACGGACGGACAGATAATAATTGTCTGGAAATAAAAAATTAAACTTTTCACTCAAGGGAAGACTTGAACCAAGGACCTCTCGTTCCGCAGCTGCTCACGCTAACCACGGGTCCACGGCGCTCCTGCGCTCATACTGTCCTTGATGTTGCCTATCTCCCACAAGGACTACTCGGTTTGTATGTTTTGCTTACTTTTTTCATAGTTCCACACAACTACTTCCTGTTTTCTCGATTGATCTGTGTTCAGTTTTTCAAGGCCTATCCACTGTGCCAACTTATAGCTACATCTGAGGGGGGTGCGATGGGGAGGTTCCCTTGAAAGTTCTAGGGGACTGATGCCCTCAGAAGTTAAGTCCCATAGTGCTCAGAGCCATTTTGAACCACACATCACCATCATCATCATCACCTACTCTTTAATGGAGAATTCTGTCAGCCTCTAAGGCTCAGAGTGGTGCAAACGTATGAAGCAAGCAGGAAACCATGCCACGGAGACGCACTCGTGCGTCCTACAGCCAACTGAGCGAGTTTGAAAGGGATCGAACTGTGACGTTCCGAGTGGCGTAGGAGAACTGCCATACGAATTGGGTGTGGCGCAATGCTGGTATCGGTGGTCACGATAACATTCACTCACCCCTAGACGAGGTTCTGGACGTCCGCGCAGCACAGACGCTCTCCAGGATCGTCGTACTGTAACGCCAGCTGTGTCAGATCGTACAGCTACGTGGGGCGTTTGAAATGTCCGTGCAAAAATAAAAACTACATACATGTTTGGGGTAAACCTTTTTTGTTTTTCGTCATAGTCTCCTTTTAGACTTATACGCTTCGTCCAACGCTGTTCTAATTTGTTGATCCCTTCCGAATAATAGGAATTGTCCAAGTCTGCAAAATAGCTATTAGTTGCTGCAATCACCGCCTCGTTGAATAAAATCTTTGTCCCGCCAGCCATTTATTCAAATTGGGGAACAAATGGTAGTCCGAGGAAGCCAAGTCTGGAGAACAGGGGGGGGGTGTGAAGCGAGTTGGAATCCTATTTCCATTAATTTTGCGATCACAACTGCCGAGGTTTGTGCTGGTGCATTGTCGTGATGGAAAAGGACTCTTTTGCGGTCTAGTCGCCGGCGTTTTTCTTGTAGCTCGGTTTTCAAACGGTCCAATAACGATGAATAACATGCACCTGTAATAGTTTTACCCTTTTCCAGATAGTCGATGAGGATTATCCCTTGCGAATCCCAAAAGATACTCACCGAAGGAATGGTCTTCGTCTTTTTTGGTGCAGATTCTCCCTTGGTAACCCATTGTTTAGATTGTTGTTTGGTCTCAGGAGTATAGTAATGTATCCATATTTCATCCACAGTGACGAAACGACTGTTAAAGTCCTGTGTAGTCTTCCTGAACAGCGGCAAACCATCATTGCAACACTTCACACGATTCCGTTTTTGGTCAATCGTGGAACCCATCTTGCGGATAGCTTTCTCATCTCCAAACGTTTGTGCAAAGTATTACGTACCCGTTCATGAGAGATGCCCACAGCACTAGCAATCTCACGCACCTTAACTCTTCTGTCATCCATCACCATATCATGGATTTTATCAATGATTTCTGGAGTCATAACCTCCACAGGGCGTCCAGAACTTTCAGCATCACTTGTACCCATATGCGTGGCTGGCACTTGGATGGTTGACCATCCGGGCCGCCATGAGCTGTTGCCATTTTTCGGGGTGCACTCAGCCTCGTGATGCCAACTGAGGAGCTACTCGACCGAATAGTAGCGGCTTCGGTCAAAGAAAACCATTATAACAACCGGGAGAGCGGTGTGCTGACCACACGCCCCTCCTATCAACATCCTCAGCTGAGGATGACAGGGGGGTCGGATGGTCCCGATGGGCCACTTGTGGCCTGAAGACGGAGTGCTTTTTTTGGTACGCATATGGCCACTCCTAAAATTTGGAAACCACTTAGAAACTGTTCAGAGTCACCGTAATGTTTATCAAGCTTCTCTTTAGTCTCCTGAGGCGTTTTGCCTTTCATAAAGTAATGTTTGATCACCACAGGAAATTCTTTTTCGTCCATTTTTTGACAATCACTTGACTTCATTGATTCACACGAATGCCAAACACAAAGAAATTCACTAATATGGCTGAAACATGCTGTGCGTTTGTAACAACAACGACGCTGTACTATTGTACATATAACTAATTTTTTTCTTCTGATTTTTCGATAAACTTGTGTAATTGATGTTCTGATTTCATTTCTTTTTTGTTTCATGTCATTGTGTTAAGAAAACTGTACATGAGTTTCAATGTGAATATTAATGTTTATGTCAAATGTCAAGTAATATTGTAATAGAATTGAAATGTGACATATTTTGAAACTGTTGTAAGATGTTTAAAATCGTAACTCTGCGTCTGGTCCATACGTAGGCAATGTGTTAGGATGTGTAGAATGCAAAACCTCAGGTGAATACCCGGCCTGTCAGGGAGCGGTAAAAGGTGGATGGCAGGCGAGCGCTGGAAAATGCGCGCGGGCACTGCACGGCACAACGGCCACAGTAGTAGTTGGAGTTTGGCACTGGTTTGAGCAACACCTTCTGGAGCGAGGAGGCTCTCCTGGAAGACGCAGCTTCACTGAGCCTCGGATATGCCGTTCCAACGCCCACACAGCATGGGAAAATTCCATAGGCACTAAATGGAAAAGTATTGCGACGCTAAGAAGACTTAAAGTGCCGATACGTCAAGAGCCATAGCTGTGGTTGTATGTGTGCTCTGTGCCTCGTCATCTCGCCGCCCGCCAACCGCCTTATCGATACTAGCAGGTTGAAACTTTTAGTATTGTATTCGTATGGATCAGAGAGTGAACTGGGCAATAATAACCTAAATTTTACCAGAACTTTCCCATCATTTAATTATCCTCACAACTAACATAGACAGGGTCCTTTCCAAATATTGTGGAATCCGAGTGTCCGGAAGTCAAAATTTAAAATTTGTGTTAATAATAATTATTTGCAGACCTAGCTATGTTAGAATGGTGTATAAAGAAATGTTTCGTTAATGAACCAGTAAATGAATAACGAAGGTCTAACGAAGTTGAAAGATAACTTTAATATTGATATAGTAATGAAGTTTATTATTTCGAGACAGTTATAAAGGTATTTAAATGAGCAGTAAATAAGATGAAAAGAGTAGTAACTTATATACTGGAAATCTTGAACACATAATAAATTCAGTAATCATTATTTTTAATACAGTGATCATAACAGTTTCAGGGTCCCCCCCCCCCCCCACCCCCTTTTATTCATTTGAATTCTGAAGTGTTCTAAATTGCTTTTACCAGCAAAAGTTAAAGTCAATATAAAAGTCAAAATTTATCAGTGTTTTATCTTTATCAAAATTTACATTTGTGTGTAGTACGAAAGTGCTATTTCTAGGGTAACCTATGCCTGATTTTAATCAGATTAATAGACAGTATAAAGTTTTGTAGTATACATTATATGGTTCAAATGGTTTTTCCATATCAGTACAGAACGTGAAACTACCAGTTCAATAGATTTTCTGGTTCTAAAATTCTACTATATTATGCAGTGTTACTACTTGTTGTTTTGCATGAATATATACTAACTTGTACAGGGAAGAAACTCAGTAAATGCCTAATTATACTGGCGACCGTATTATTATTAAATTGGCAGCATCTTCAGTGTTGCTTTTGGTCCATCCTGACGCGTAATTTCATTTCGAGCTTACTTGACGTATCATTGTTATTACAGAGTGGATGTAAGTCTGATTTGCCACCATTCAGGTACACGCGGTCGATACCTATAAGAAAATCCTTTCTCATAAGGCGAACCCCGCTCACTTACCTTAGCACAGGCTTTAACGAGTACTGTGTCACGCGGAGGTTACACGTTCTTTCCAAAGATGCTACTAACTAAACATGACCTCGATACGCGCCGGTGGTGCTGTCTCTTGCACGGACTTTTCAGACGCCCCTCGTACCACAGCACAGATAAAAGGGCTTGTGAGGCCAGACGTGTCAACACGAACTATTGTGGAGCAATTATCAGCAGTGGGACTACGCACACGCACACCTCTAGCCCACAGCATCGACGTCCACGGCTCGACTGGTGCCGTCACAGGATTTGAAGATGAAATGGCACGCCGTGGTCTTCAGCGATGGAAACAGATTCTGCGTACACGCAAGTGATGGTCGTTTGCGTGTACGACGTAGACGTTGTGAAATGGCTCTGAGCACTATGGGACTCAACTTCTGAGGTCATCAGTCCCCTAGAACTTAGAACTACTTAAACCTAACTAACCTAAGGACATCACACACATCCATGCCCGAGGCAGGATTCGAACCTGCGACCGTAGCGGTCTCGCGGTTCCAGACTGTAGCGCCTAGAACCGCACGGCCACTCCGGCCAGCAGACGTTGTGAGCTCTGCCTTGTAGAGCGCGTCCATCTAAGACAATTGGCCCCACCCCAGGCCGTATGATCTGGCGTGCGATAAGATACAACTCTCGTTCGTCTTTGGTGTCTCTGGAGGAACGATAAACAACGCTCGGTACGTGCTGAATGTTTTAGACCCATTCTTTAGCCGTTCTCGCAACAGAAAGGTGTGGTGTTCCAACAGGATAGTGCTCGCCCATACACTGCCCGTGAAACTCAACGATATCTACAAGTCGTATGCCAACTTCCCTGGACAGCACGATCTCTGGACTCGTCCCCCATCGAGCACGTATGGGATATGATGGGACGAGGGGTGACTCCTGCGACTCGTCAGCCAACAACTTCAATCTTACAAAACAGATGTAGCAGACGTGGCATAATTTGCATAAAAAGTTCTCGGTTTACTTGCAGCGTCAAATTTGGATAAAATGCCGAGCTTTCGATGGCTACCTCCGTCATCTTCGTCAGGGGTAAAACGGACTGCCGTGGACCGGTGAGGCTTCCGCTTTTATAAGCAGTGGACGGCTTCTCATTGGCTGGATGACGTCACAGTGAAAACGGCACGTACAGAGGTGGCGGCCTCTATCTTTATAGATTTTGTTTGGGCGCTTTATCCAGCGTTGCTTGCAGCGCCATCCATCGCAACAGACGGAGAACTACGAGGAATGTAAGAAGTCTCCCACTGCGCTCTTTCTTTATCAACCGTGCGCTTCCATGCATTGCTGAGTGCATATCTCGAGTCTCTGTTGAAATTATTTTCACGTAGTCTAATTTCCACTGCTTCCCTGACGACAGAGTCCCAGTGAGCAAGTATTCTTGTTTCATCGAATAAAATCTTACGTATATTTAACTGTGCTCAGCCACCGCTGATTTTTCTAGATACCTGTATTTCAGGTGACGCTGATGTTCCACACAGCGATCGGCAACAGTTCTTATAGACTGGCCCACTACGGCTTGTTGTACAAAATACACAACTATAGCTGCCCACACCACATTCTTAAAATACTGGCATCCTTCCTAAGCGATAGGAAGTTCTACGTAAATCTGGAAAGGCACAAGAGCAACCTCAACACCATATAGGCAGGCGTGCCCCAAGGTTCCGTACTTGGCCCAGTCCTCTACAGCATTTACACCAATGATATACCCCAAAGGGACAACACCCAATTAGCTCTCTTTGCGGACGACACGGCCCTATACGCCAGTCACTCTAACCTAAATTACATAGTATACAATCTCCAAAGGCACCTTGACGAAATTACACAATGGTGCAATCTTTGGAAAATCAAAATCAATGCTGCGAAATGCAACGCCATCATGTTTACAACCAAAAGACGGCCACCAAGCTAGCAGATCACGATTGAAGACAACGACCTTCCCTGGTGTAACACTATCAAATACCTAGGGCTAAAGTTTGATAGCAAACTCCTCTGGAGCGAGCACATCACAGACGCCAGCAACAAAGGCTCAGGACGACTTTTCCAGCTTTACCCGCACCTGAAAGGAAACGGACTGACCACCCAAACAAAGCTAAAAATCTGGAAGAATGTACTCCTCCCAGCTCTACTCTATGGCTGCGAGATCTGGGGCATGGCTGCTGACACCCACATACGTAAATTGCACGTCATTCAGAACAAAGCACTTCGTATCATTACAGACGAGCCGTGGTTCGTCTCAAACGCCACTATACACAGAGATACAAACATGCTCACTGTATCGTCTATAATACAATTGAGAACGCAAACATTTTACGAAAATGCCGAAATATCACCTTACCAACTGATATCATCACTGGGCTCAGACCCATTCCACATCAATTACAAACATCCTAAAAACACAATATCCCAACACTTTAGGGTATAAATCATGATCCACTCACACAACACACTTACAACTATACATGCACAAACAAACCCATCATGTTAACAAACCCAAATGTCAGACAGAAGGCACTAGGCAACGATCCACGACAGTCAGTTTTACCCCTGACGAATATGACGGAGGCACTCATCGAAAGCTCGGGATTTTATCCAAATTTGACGCGGAAACGGAAAGTAAACCGAGAACTTTTTATGCAAGGACTCCTTCGCGAAAGACTTCGTAGTCGTGGCATAACTTGCCTCAGGACAGTATTCGCCATCTGTACGATCGACTGGGTGTCAGAGCCAGCACCTCCACTGCTGACTGTGGAGGCTATACCACGTACCAGTGTGCGTGTTTCTGCATGGGTCGGTACCTGGTACTTCAGAATCGTTTGTGATTTGTAAATGTAATCATTTCATGCACTCCATTTGCACTGTTGCAACAATGAATCTTGAGTGAATTGGAAACATCTAAAAGCGCCTAGTACTTGTTTCCCGGCAATGTATCTGGTATAGATGTATGGAGTAATTGAAAGTGGATCGACTACATAAAAAAAGTCAGGTGCCAGACCGACAGTCATTGGAAGAAACCTCAGGAAGTGTAGTCCATCCACGAAAGATGTAGCTTACAAGACTCTCTCTCGACCGACACTTGAATATCACTCGTCAGTCGGGGACCCGTTGTCAGACAGCTCAGACGGGACCGATAGAAAAAACAAGAGATGTAAAGAAGGACAGCTCTCTTCGTTGCCGGTTTTTCTAATAAGCGCGAAGATTGCAGAAATATAGAAGATACAAAGAAGAGCAGCACGTTTCGTTACAGGTTCGTTTAATAAATGCGAAAGCGTCACGGAAATGTTCATTCAGGTTCAGTGGCAGAAGCAACAAGGGATGCGTTGTGCTTCATGATATGTTTTACCGTTACAATTCTGAGAGTCATGGAGATTCAGTCTATATATTGCTTCGTCCAACGTATATCTCGTAAAAAGCCAACGAAGACAAAATCAGAAAGATACGAGCTCACGCGGAAGCGTACCAAAATCATCCTTTCCGCGACTCATTGGCATTGTAACAGGAAAGAGGGAAGGTGACAATGGTACGAAGTCTCCTCCGTAAGCGTAGCACAGATATAAACTTTATAAGTGTATTCTGTCCAAGTCACCATTTTACTATTGCGCAGTTTTGTTCTGAGTGAATGTATGATTTTCGTGCGGAACCAGAGCCGACGCTATTTAGCCGAATTTAAGAGTCTGTTTCTACTCTTCTCAACTTATTGACAAGAAAGTAATAGTCTGCGTGAGTTGGGTTAAAAACGAGAATGAACAATCTCTCGTAAGTGTATGTCGTTCTCTAAAGCGTAATGGAATCGTCGGCCAAATACGCACGTTTCTTTAGATGTTTTTCCCCGTAACTTACAAAATAAAAAGTGAACGGAATATTTAACTTACTCTTCCTGCGTAACAATGAATACAGTTTACTCAGTTATTCTCCAGAGAGTTACGGCAAAGAGTTATAATATTTTAAATAGACCATTACATTTTCTGTCGGCGAACTGATATATTTTAACGAACGATGTGACCGTGCGCAAATCAGTTTACAACAAATTTAATGGATGGAACACGCGTTCACAGGGATGTTCAGGTGGTGGAATGTTCATTTAAGTGTGGTATTAAAATTAACGCCCATTTTCCTGAAACCACAATTCAGTACGCCTTGTAAACGACCTGCTGACGAGATAACTAAATAAACAATGCTCATAATGCAGTAGAGGAGTAATTTTCCTTAACTTTACCTACCTTAATAAATATTCCTTGCGCTTATTACGAGGGTGGTTCAATAAGTAACGGCCCACATTTTTAAGCCTTTAATATACATAGCAAACATCGTTGTTGGTGCTTTACATCTGATGTTTGTTGTGTGCGCCGGTGAAGCTTCGAACCGTTTTGGCAGATGGTAGACCCGTACTACAGCATCAAAGCGGCGTCCACATACGACCCACGTTACAAGCAGCGTGGGGTTATTGAAATATTGTGTGGAGAAAAAGAAACAGTGGCGAATATCAATAAGCGTTTGTGTGCAGTGTATGGGATGCTGCAGTTGATAGTTCAGTTGGGCGATGGGTAAAGAATGTTACAGCTGGAGGAAATGCAGAAATAGAGCTCCACGATCAGCCAAGTTCGGGACGTCATGTCACAGCCACTGCTCCAGACATGCTGAATCGTTCAGATGCAATTATTCGTGCCGACCGGCGCACCACAAGTAGACAACTAGCTCTACAGTTCTCAGTCAGCATTAGAAGTGCGTCTACAATGATTTAGACTCATGCATATTCAAAGAGGTGCTCAAGACGTATTCCACGAATGCTCACAGCGGACCACAAGATTCAAAGAAAGGCCATTTCATCTGAATTGTTGGAGCTTTTAGAGACCGACGAAGAGTCCTTTCTGTCAAGGATTGTTACGGAGGACAAAACGTTGGTGCACCACTTTGCGTCGCAAACAAAAAGGCAGTCCATGGAGTGGCATCACCCTCATTCATCACAAAAGAAGAAATTCAAGAAAACCTCCTCTGCGAGAAAGGTCATGGTGACAGTCTTCTGGGAATGTGATGGCATCATTCTCATGGATGTGATGCCAAGAGGGTCAACCATCAATTCAGAAGCATACGTGAAGACTGAATAAACTCAAGAACCGTTTCCGACGTGTTCGACCGGACAGGAATCCAGCAAAAATCGTGCTCCAACACGATAAAGCACCCCAACACACAAGTCTGAGAACCCGTGAACATGTCTCAAAATTGGGTTGGACATCACTGCCTCTTCCAACCTACAGTCCAGACCTGGCACCTTCGGACTTCGAACTCTTTGGGCCGCTTAAACATTGTCTAAGGGGAACAGACTTTGAAGATGACGAGAGTGTCAGTCTTGCAGTGAAAACATGGCTACGTCTATAGGGCAAGAGCTATTACCAGTAGGGAATACGTGCTCTTCCACAACGTTGGCGTACGGCCATAGAACGTGATGGAGACTACGTAGAGAAGTAGGACTTGGATAAGAAATGTTGATGTACTGGGTGATCAAAAAGTCAGTATAAATTTGAAAACTGACTAAAATTACGGAATAATGTAGATAGAGAGGTACAAATTGACACACATGCTTGGAATGACATGGGGTTTTATTAGAACCAAAAAAATACAAAAGTTCAAAAAATGTCCCACAGATGGCGCTTCATCTGATCAGAATAGCAATAATTAGCATAATAAAGTAAGACAAAGCAAAGATGATGTTCTTTACAGGAAATGCTCAATATGTCCACCATCATTCCTCAACAATAGCTGTAACGAGGAATAATGCTGTGAACAGTACTGTAAAGCATGTCCGGAGTTACGGTGAGGCATTGGCGTCGGATGTTGTCTTTCAGCATCCCTAGAGATGTCGGTCGATCACGATACACTTGCGACTTCAGGTAACCCCAAAGTCAATAATCGCACGGACTAAGGGCTGGGGACCTGGGAGGCCAAGCATGACGAAAGTGGCGGCTGAGCACACGATCCTCACCAAACGAAGCGCACAAGAGCCAGGCAGTATAGGGTGCAGCGCCATCCTAATAAAACCCCATATCATTCCAAGCGTGTGTGTCAATTTTTACCTCCCTATCTACATTATTCCGTGGTTTATTAAGTTTTCAATTTTATACTGACTTTTTGATCACCCGGTATATTGTCACTAAATTCTGATTCTTAACAATAAATATGTTTTGAGAAATAAATGTGGGACATTACTTATTAAACGACCCTCGTATATTGTAAGTTACGGAGAAAAACACTATCTGAAACACATCGTATGGACACGTTCTTCCACCTGAAGGACGTGTTGTGGAATTCGGATAGGACAGTTACGAGACATTTCCTGAACCTTTTTCTGAATTGCAGACTTCGTGTGCGCCCATTCAAAACAATAGTTTGGATGAGAAAGAAATATCCTCAGTGCCTTGTTCTACCTCAATCTGCGCAGGATTGACGTCGCACACCGCCGCATCCCTACATCACTGGCCAAAGTAGATGTTCAGCATCGGTAGGTTCACCTTCCTGAAAATGCTACGTAGCTGGGTTAATACGGCAACCTCGTCTGCATCGGTAAGCAGAAATCATACTAGTTTATTTTGATAGCTTCTACTGTCGCTTCTTTGCAGCCTTGTAGTTTTCGTATCTCGTAGAGCGCGTAACATGTCTTTCAGTGTGTAATGTCCCCACAGCAAATACCCTCTACCACGCACCAATTAATCATTTTCAATCAAACCATCCACATTCATTCACTTTGGAAAAGTTATCTGATCTGATTTTCTCGTAATATATGCGGCGACAGCTCGTCGACGCCAAAAGTATTTTCTAGTGCATTTATTCTTTGAAATAACAGAGATGCATATATGCATTCTCCATGGTCGTTAGAGTGGTAACTAGGAGAACTTCTGGAGTATCTGTTGAGGGATTGACGTGTTTTTGAGAGATACATATTCTGCTATTCTTCTGCTACCAATTAACATTTGTGCCGCTAGCGGTTTGTTTTGAAGAGAAAGAGATTGTAAAAGGAAAATAATTAAGGCGTGGAATCACCGGAGATCTGGACATGAAATGGAGATGGATTTAATACACGATCTCCTCCATAAATAAGGTTTGTGACTTTTTTGTTCTGGAGTGAATGAACGAATGAGTTTTTTTCTGAATCATTTGTGGATCACGTTGGCCCTGTAATTAGTGGGGAAGTTTCAGCTGTGTCGAAGAGAGCCTGCAATCACTGAGTCTGTGTTAAATCGTCCAAAAAGGCTTCGTACACATCTGGAATTAGCAGTCTTTCTTAAAAGGAACAAATTGTCCAAACGATTGATTCTCCCGACTGACTGCAGTGTTTAACAGTAATAATAAATGTAAAGATCTCTTACAGCAACCCAACCGCTGATTACCAAGACGAAGGACTCCACCAAAGATTCTATTTGGCTGATTCTTTTCATCACTATATCACGTAATGAAATCTTATATTAAAAACTATATATAGATAAAGGAGAGAAAGAGAGAGAGCGAATGAAAATAGAGATAGTACTAATAATCCTCCATTAGTCTAATTTTTCGCCTGTCTTATCACGGATCAGCCAGGAACTGGTAGGGCCTTACTTTACTGTACAGAGTTAGGTGTGAAGGTGAAGGGATCTTAAAGACAACAGATACACGTCTATACAGACAAGACATTACACAGAGATAGCGGCTAGCTGCATTAATCATCTATTCTTAGATTAAAGAGACGGCAACTTATTATCCGAACATTAAAATGTTAAAAGTGTTTGACTGGGGGCATCTAACAAGGGAACCTCCTCATCGCACCCCCCTCAGAATTAGTTATAAGTTGGTACAGTGGATAGGCCTTGAAAAACTGAACACAGATCAATCGAGAAAACAGGAAGAAGTTGTGTGGAACTATGAAAAAATAAGCAAAATATACAAACTGAGTAGTCCATGTGTAAGATAGGCAACATACAGGTGAGTATAAGCTCATGAGCGCCGTGGTCCCGTGGTTAGCGTGTGCAGCTGCGGAACGGTAGGTCCTTGGTTCAAGTCTTCCCTCGGAAGAAAATTTTAATTTTTTATTTTCAGACAATTATCAAAGTTCAGGCACTCACATATAATCAACTTCGCTCTCCAAAATTCCAGGACATGTTTAGATTTGCTTGGACATATGCAGAATTTGACGGTCTACACACGGAAAAATTTGAAAATGTTAAAAACATGTTTTGACAGAGCACAGACAAAACTGTGCGACTGTGAAACTGTTGCATTCATTTGTTCCAGTTTATGTGACAAACTCTTATGTTTTCATCACTTTTTTGGAAGTGATCATCACATCCACAAGAAAACCTAAATTGGGCAAGGTAGAAGAATCTTTTTACCCATTCAGCAAGTGTACAAGTTAGGTGGGTCGACAACATATTCCTGTCATGTGACGCACATGGCGTCACCAGTGTCGTATAGAATATATCAGACGTGTATTCCTGTGGAGGAATCGGTTGACCTATGACCCTGCAATCAAATGTTTTCGGTTTCCACTGGACAGGCACGTCCTTTCGGCTACTAATCGCACGGTTTTGCGGTCCGGCCGCAAAACACAGACACTAAACTTATTACACTGAACAGAGACGTCAATGAACGAACGGACAGATCATAACTTTGCAAAAATAAAGAAAATAAACTTTTCACTCTAGGGAAGATTTGAACCAAGAACCTCTCGCTCCGCAGTTGCTCACGCTAACCACGTGACCACGGCGCTCCTGAACTCAAACTCTCCTAGATGATGCTTATCTTGGACATGGACTACTCAGTTTGTATATTTTGCTTAGTTTTTTCATAGTTCCACACAACTTCTTCCTGTTTTCTCGATTGATCTGTGTTCAGTTTTTCAAGGCCTATCCACTGTGCCAACTTATAACTAAATCTGAGGGGGGTGCGATGGGGAGGTTCCCTTGTAAGAAACTGGCACAGTGTCTGTCTAGGCTGCAAAAGCAGATTTCTGACACATTACGTGTCTTACACGTGGAAGGACGCCAAGCGTGGGCAGTGCCGGTACGCCTACCGTCCACTCCACAGTTTATTCCGCGGCCGCGGCGGTGCGCCGCTTCCACAAAGCCCGCTGCCACGCCCTGTTACCTTGCGTAGCGCACGGACGTAATATCGAGACCCGGCGACGTGACCGGCCTACCTGAAGTCGTCCAGAAGGGCGCCGACGCTTCCACAGGGCCGCCGCCGCTCTGTCCAGATTATCTCCGTGATGCGAGGAGAGCAATGGGTCGATTACGCTGCGCCCTGCGACGGCCGACAAAAACATTAGTTGCGCGCGCAGTGCTACGTGTGAAGTAATAAACGCAGACAGAGCTGGATGTACGATGGCTGTTACGAATTCCAGGCATTCCTCCAGTACATGTACACGCCATTGTTGGGTAGCGAGTGTGGAATGCACGGCGTTTGAGACGAATTTTCGTACATAAGTCACTGGTGGTATCCCGTAGCAGCGGCGTGCCCGGGAGGCTGGGGATATGAACATATTTCTTCCAGCCAGTTGTAACATATGGTGGGGAATTTGTTCCTTCTCAAGGGAAGAGATAACGGCTATGTATTAGAATCGGCCCTGGAGAAGGAATCCTGTGTCCGGAAGAACGGGTTCACTGACCGGATAAAGAAGCCCGGAAGACTGACGAGGCAAACAACGGTGGTGACAGTTCATCTACATCTACATCTTCATTTACGAGGAGAGTACTTTGTACTCCACCGTCATTCCCCCCTCCCCCCCCCCCTCCCCGCGCCTCCGTCTCGGTAAGTGAGAGAAACAATTGTTTGTATGCCTTCGTGTCAGCTCGAGTCTCTATAATTTTAGCTTCATGTTCTTTTTCTGCGAGATATTCGTAGGAGCAAACAAATATTGGTTGTCGTGACCACATGGTGTGTCGTGGGGCGATCACTCTGTTTTTAAATTAATTGAAAAGCCACGATCGCTTCAATATCGTTTAGTAGATGACCGGTTTCAGCACTCTGAAGGTGCCATCATCAGATCTGTGAAGGTATAACATAACAGGTTTGAGGGAGGGCTTACATGAGTTATCTATATACATTACAATTATTACACAACCACATACCTGAAACGTGGATTAACATTTATAAAGCAATATGGACACCATGGCACATGAGGCAGACCATCTGATAAAAATCATTGTCATAACCAATAAAAAATCATAAAAGACTGCTCTCATTGTCGTTCTTTCCATAAAATATAAAACTGAAGTCACCTGATGAAACTACCACTGCTCGCCAACACCGGTCGGATTATCACTGCCCTATTCCGCGCAGGCTTACCTGCTGCGATTCTAGCGGTTCACAACCGTCCACCAGATAACGCAGTCCAAGTAGCGCACACACAGTCCCACGGTATAACCACCCATTACTACTAAAACACAACTTTACTATAACTGCCTGCCACATACCCATGCAAAGCCCACATTTGCGCATACATTTCTTGTACATACTATAATCACTATAAACTACGTCATTCACAAAGTAAAGTATCTGAGGCACAGACATTATCCATTAGCGCCTTCCAAAACTACATATTATAATTTACCTATATTCATATCAGGACGTCCTTATATGAATGAAGGTAAATTATAACATGTCGTTATATATTGGTTGACATGTAGCCTGTGTGTTAGTTGATTCCTCAACGCCTGTTGGCTGTAATTTCTCTCATCTCTCCTCTTAAGAGTCTGATTAATTGTACCTACTGTCTTTGTTAACTAGCACTCACTCACCTGCTGATCTGTGCCAGACGCCGGTTTCTTGCAGCAGATGTTTCGTCGCCTAGTGAAGAACGGATTAAAGGGACAGCATGCAGGCTGCGGACCACTGAAAGTAGCTATCTTCTGGTAATGCGTCTATTCAGAACTGAGACACGCAAATGGGATCTAGCCCTGTCAGAAGTTTTCTAACGTAACACTCACAACACAGTAGCTGCTAGACGAGCAATGGACTTGCTTAGAACAAATCGAAATTTCACACAACCAACAACGTGTAATGACCAGTCCAAAGAGAGGACTAAAAAAAAAAAAGTACTCCGTCTTCAGGCCAGACCATCCGACCGCCACGTCATCCTCCGTGGAGGATGCGGATAGGAGGGGCGTGGGGTCAGCACACCACTCTCCTGGTCATTATGATGGTATTATTGACCGAAGCCGCAACTATTCGGTCCAGTAGCTCCCCAATTGGCATCACAAGTCTGAGTGGACCCCGAAAAACGGCAACAGCGCATGGCGGCCTGGATGGTCACCCATCCAAGTGCCGACCACGCCCGACAGCGCTTCGGTGATTTCACGGGAACCGGTGTAACCACTGCGGAAAGTCCTTAGAGAGACAGCACAGAATCAATTAATGTGAATCACTATAACACAGAAGCTAGCCATGGGACAAGAATTGGCTCACAGTAACGGGGGTCGCACAGTACAGCTTACTACGCTATTTGTCGGTTTGGAGAGCCGGTATCTCGCAGTGCAATCGCGATGACAGCACGTACGCAACCGCAATTGTTTCGGCGTGCTTCATAATTCTAAATATCACAAGCAACCCGCTGATGGTTATCACACAGTTGCTCCCAAGGTAATGGAAGACAACACTTGCCACAATATGGTGGTAACTGCTACACGATGAACCTCGCGATGTCGACACCTTCAGTAACTCAACGGAATGGGGTGGACCGCTTCAAGACCAGTCGACAGTACATCTGCGCAGTCTACGAAAAGGCCCTCGTCGCCATTCTAACAGAAGTTGGAGGTGTAATCATTCCTGCTTCTCCGGCCGACTGGAGCGGCCGGGTTCTTGTCTCCAAGTTGGTGGCCCCAACTGGCGCGGATTCCCAGATCGCGGGAGACTTCCTTTGTATGTCTCCGCCACCGCCGGGCCTCAACGTCAATTCCAAATAACGGCCAGGGAACCAAGCTATATTTGCGATGTCGAACGTTTTCTGTATTAAATATACGGGGAATGCCAAAATTATCCTGCCCCCTCCAACGGATGATCCTACATGTAGACAGTACCTCGATAATGTCTGCAGACCTGGGAAAATTAGTTTAGTAGTATTAACTGAGTAATTAAGATTGACGACTTGTTAATTAATTGACCGATCGCTCTCTGTCTCGTATCAATTTACTAGTAATTCTATTAAGAGTTTGAATCTACGATCAGAATTAAAGGATTAATTTTATTACTCTCTCTATCTTTGTTTGGGGACTGGTCAGGACAGACACTGCTTGACAAGGCACTGCGTTACAGACTCTTCTAGCAATGTATGCTCTCTGAATTTTATCAGCACGCAACTCTTGTAGAATCTGTCAGTGGATTGGATGGGCACTTCCGTGATACTTCTGCGCTCTCTAAACGAACTTATGAAGAAACACGCTGCTCTTGCATAGATATCTGTGAACCACATCAACGAACAGTAGGGGGCTGGCACAAGTATCACTTCTGCCCCTTCCCCCACCTCTCCTCTCCTTGTTTAACCTCTACAGTGTCATTCTCTGCCTTGCGGCATCATGCGGATGCAGTACGGAGGGTCATGTGGCCAACACACCTCTCTTCCGCCAGTTTTGCAGACTTTCCGGACCGTATCACTGCTACTACTCGGTCACGTAGCTACTCAGTTGGGATTATGAGGCTGAGTGCACTCCTTACCAGTCCTCCCACCTAGGAACATTCCTTTACAGTTCCGGGAATCGAACAGGAGTCCTCCACAAGGCAGCTCTCTTCGCTGGACACTCAGCCGCCGAGTCGACCTCAGGTATAGTAACAGCCACCCCAGCCCCTCTCTCTCTTGCTCTATCGCCTCCACCCCCCCCCCCCCCCCCCCACTTCCCTCCCTTCCACATAACCCCTAGAGCGTTCTCATTGGCACTTTGTCGGCAACATTTACTCATAGCTAAAGTAATAAGAAATAATCACAACAAGCATAAATTACATACTTAGCAAGACAGGTTCTAAGATGTAATGATTGTTAAGTCCACGGAGGTATGTTCCGTGTTTGCAACTACATGAAGTGCAGTTTACCTTCTGCTATACGCGTTTCGCTTCTTTTATTTAAGAAGAATCTACAGTGACCTGTAATACATGTTTGTTTACACACACACACACACACACACACATATATATATATATATATATATATATATATATATATATATATATATATATATATATGGTGAGTCACCTAACGTTATCGCTGGATAAATTTTGTAAACCACATCAAATACTGACGAACCGATTACACAGATCGAACGTGAGGAGAGGGGCTAGTGTAATTGTTTAATACAAACCATACAAAAATGCACGGAAGTATGTTTTTTAAGACAAACCTACGTTTTTTTAAATGGAACCACGTTAATTTTGTTAGCACATCTGAACATATAAACAAATACGTAATCAGAGCCGTTTGTTGTGAGAGGCACCCACATGCCTTGCTCATACTGTGGCATCAAGCAGTCAGGCCTGCAAGATGAGTGGTCTGCCAAGCGAGTGGATTCATTCTTATTTATCGAGTAACATGAACTCTAGTACTCACACTTAAGTTACAAGTTATCCTCCTATATGATTAATACGCAACGGATACACGCATCTGACTATCAGTAATTTACAGAACTCTGACTGTACACTACGCACTGGCAATACCACATTATCTTTTTGTCTTTTATTTAACGGCTTTTGTCAACACGTGGCCGCCGCACTGAATATGAATGGCGCACACATTATAAATTTGGGACATTATGACAACATACAATTCGAAGGAAAAGTCCACCAATCTTTTTCTTTTCACTATCTTATTTATTCCGATAAATTCTATAACCTAAACACACAGATTCTATAACCTACAACAATAACACATGAGAAATTCCGCCCAGTGGGCATGGCTTTACAACGGTGAATCTCTATATTATGGTCTCGTAATTCCAGTGCACTTTCTGGATAGGATGGTGGATCTTTTATTATACCTCACACGTCGACTCTCACACTCATCATCACTAAACTTTCCTCCAGCCCGAGCGGTACCGAAGGAACAAGCATAACCCACTAATCTTTTGAAACTACCTCGCTACTCTCCCATGCAAACCACACATACCCAAATTACATGACATACACCACACTACGACATGGAATACAAAACACAAAATAGTCACAACACTATCACTTTCAGCTTTCCCACTTCAATTAGTATTTATCCCAGTTTCACACGACACTGCCCCACTATGTAATTCTACTTTCCTACTATGAACTCTGGAGACATATGCACGTCTTCCTGTGCAATGCAAGCCAAGTGGCGTTGCTGGATAGACGGTCGACTCACCTTGCTTCTCTCTCAGAGTTTGAATCTAGCGTTACACGGAATCATATCACGCAAAGTAATATTAAGAACATATTCATCACACACGCGAGTCCTCAACTGATACCATGGACGAGTACTTCTCTTTATCCTTTGTCTCATACGCAGATTGAGACTCACACAGTACTCACCACGTGGAAGTACTCGTCTCTAATTTCAAGTCCTGCACACGCCATTTCTTAAATATTTCAACTTATGGTACACACGCTATTTCTTAAATATTTCAACTTATTGTACACACGCTAGTAATTCAACTTAACTTAAGCACAAGGAAGTATTTCAACTTATTGCTACACGTGGTTTCATTGTGACCGTTGGTCACTTCTGAAGATTACTATGATCCCATTAATATTACCTGCCTGACATTTAGTTCTCCCCACAAAAGTTCCTGAAATAGAGAAATTATTATTTCAAACTACTCTTAAATATTCCACATGCATACCATGTCTCCACTCTTTTGTCATTATGGAGCACAACTAAAACAGGTCTTAAAAGCACAAGATCCAGCGGCAGAGAGCTGAAACATGGCCGTTCTTGAGGTTCTCTCGCACCTCTGTCGAAGTGGGGGAGCACCTTGCTATCGTATTGGTCAGCCACATTTCAGGCGCTCAAAGCTCAGGTAAATTTCATCTCTTTGGTCCCACCATAGGTGACCAAAGGATTGTCTCAAAGATGACCATATATTCACATTCACTATCTGCGGTTAGCAGACGACCATACATTCATTCATTTCACAGATCTCACCAAACTGGATGTAGGGATTTATTTTGTGGGAGTGCACATGTGATCAATTAAATAAATAAATTGTCATTCTTTCCCACACTGGTATCCAGCTTCACTGTATTAATTGAAATTGAGTTATTTTACAAAAAAAATGTGTTGTTCTGACAAAAATAATGAAGTATGTTGTACCTATTTTCAATGTCGGGCGGTACTGTACCCTTTCAGTTGCATTGTAAAATGTTAATTACAACCGGAGATATTGTAACCTAAAGTTGACGCTTGAGTACCACTCCTCCGCTGTTCGATCGTGTGTATCGGAGAGCACCGAATTACGTAGGGATCCAAAGGGAACGGTGATGGACCTTAGATACAGAAGAGACTGGAACAGCACATTACGCCCACATGCTAACACCTTTTTATTGGTCTTTTTCACTGACGCACATGTACGTTACCATGAGGGGTGAGGCACACGTACACACGTGGTTTCCGTTTTCAATTACGTAGTGGAATAGAGTGTGTCCCGACATATCAGGCCAATAGATGTTCAATGTGGTGGCCATCATGTACCGTGTGTACCGTGATGTGCCTACAACCCCAGAGGATATGAAACAACGTATTGTGGCAGCCTGCGGCGACATTACACCAGATGTACGAGTACTGCGGCGTGTACGACATTCATTACGCCAGAGATTTCAATTGTGTACAGCAAATGATGGCCACCACATTGAACATCTATTGGCCTGACATGTCGGGACACACTCTATTCCACTCCGTAACTGAAAACGGAAACCAGCGGAGGAGTGGTACTCAAGCGTCAACTTTAGGTTACAATATCTCCGGATGTAATTAACATTTTACAATGCAACAAACGGCACTGATTACGTATTTGTTTATATGTTCAGATGTGCTAACAAAACTAACGGGGTTCCATTTAAAAAAACGTAAGTTTGTGTTAAAAAACATACTTCCGTGCATTTTTTTATGGTTTGTAATAACCAATTACTCTAGCCCCTCTCCTCACGTTCGGTCTGTGGAATCGATTCGTCAGTATTTGATGTGGTTTACTAAAAATATCCAGCGGTAATGTTAGGTGGTTGGTAGAGGTAGCACCTTTGCTTGGGGTTGACTCAGTACTGGTCCTCACCACCCCAGGGATGAGCTGAGGAGGTATGCAAGACCTTTGCCTCTGAGGAAGCTACGTCCAAGACCGTCCGTGCGTGGTGAAGAGCCACATCCTACACGAGGTGACCCTGTTAACGCAGAACACGGCGGATCTATAGGAGAAAACCTTGAAAAAAAATCTCACATTCCAAATCCTCAATGCGTCTGTACTCGAGTCGAGCGGCAGCGATGTCAGCGTCTGACCATCTAGTAGGTGCGGCTGTATTATATGCTCCAGGAACTGACAATCCCTGGTTCTAAACACCCAGTGGAAACACTGGACCAAAACTTACAAGCTGTCATGATTCGTGAGAGTAATGACAGAATTACCCCAGGTGGTAACCAATCCACTCGTCGACAGACGACAACTGGGTTTTCGGATTCTGGGGAACCCGGGCCATCACGATCAGAGTTCTCAAGCAAACTTCGTCCCAAGGTTCCCATGTACATTGGTACCTTTAACATTCAGACCCTAATTCAACCTGGAAAATTACACAACTTAGTAACAGAGCTAGACCAACAAAAAATTAAGATCTTAGTGTTACAAGAAACTAGATTCACGGATGAAAATACAATAGACTATGGAAACTATCGCATCTTCAAGAGCAAGACTGACAAACGATTTGCCAGTGGTACGCCACTCCTGGGCATGGCATTTGCGGTGCACAGAAATATATTAGGCTCAATTAGAGAGGTCTCTTCCATAAATAATCGCCTCATGACCATGCGTATCCAGTGCGCCAACAAGAAATACACATTGATAAATGTTCATGCACCCACAAACATAGACAACAAAAAACGCCAACTACAAACTGAAAAATTCTGGACTAAACTTGAAGATGTCATGGCCAAAATTCCCCGGGATGATATCAAAATCTTAATGGGAGATTTCAATGCACAAATTGGCAGAGAGAAAGAACACCAAAAAACTGTAGGAAAATATCCAGCACACAGATTCACCAACAGAAACGGACTGAGATTTATTGAACTATGCCAACAAAATAATCTAAAAATAATGTCTACATCTTTGAGAAAAAAACCTAGAAAACAAAAGACCTGGAAGTCCCCCATACAAGAGATCGGCGAATATCAGATTGACCACATTGCCATGTCCTATTTCGTACAGAAAGAGATCCATGATGTCCAAGTCCGCAGAGGGGCGAACATTGACTCAGACCACTACTTAACACGCATTAAAGTGAAATTCACCCCAAAAAAATTCTATCCGAAGAAAACACACATGATGAAATTTGACACACGAACAATCAAAGAAACCAATCTGAAGGAGGAGTGGGAAAAGGAACCAGCTGACTCTTGGGAAAAATTTCGAACAAAAATTACAAAGAAGGCAAAAAAACTGATCCCATTGAAAAAGAACACAAAACACCCCTGGTGGGACTCTGGATGTGAAAAAGCGCTGGAAGGAAGAAAGAAAGCCTTTCTGAAGTATAACAGTAAAAAATCCCCAGAAAATCTAGATCACTTCCACAACACCAGAAGACAAGTGGCAAAAACAATCAGACAAGTCAAGAGGAAGTACCTCAAGGAACAGTGTGAGTCTATTGAAGAAAATTTCCGTAACTATAATGTACGAGACTTCTATAAGACCTTTGCTAGGAGAACCAATGGATACTGCTCACGAAATCTATGTTTCAGAAAACCAGATAGAAAACTAGCGCTCACAAATCGGGAAAATTGTGAGGAGCTGGCAAGATACTTTTCCGGACTCCTCAATTGCCCTGAACCTTCTTCAAGATTCCCTCAAGAAACTGCTATCTACACAAATCCAGAATCCCCACCACCTACACTAGAGGAGATCCAAAGACATATTCATAGACTGAAAAACAACAAGGCATCCGGAGAAGATAATATCACTGCAGAACTACTTAAAAATCTTGGACCAAATTCCCTCAAAGAACTCACTCAAATCATCACAGACATTTGGCAGACAGAAAAACTACCAGAAGATTGGAAATGCGCCCTAATTCATCCACTGCATAAAAAGGGAGACATGGCAGATATAAACAACTATCGAGGAATCTCCCTTCTCCAAGTCACTTATAAAATCCTCTCAGCTTGTCTTCTTCAACGAACACAAGAACAACTCGAACACAGTATTGGTGAATACCAAGCTGGCTTTCGCCCTCACCGATCCTGTGCAGAACAAATTTTCAATTTGAAGACAACACTAAAATACAAAGCAGTCAGAAACAGTCCGATCATTTGTTCCTTTGTTGATTTCGCAAAGGCTTATGATTCAATCGATAGGCAATCTCTCTTTATTATCCTTGAGGAGCTAGGACTCGATCCGAAAACCCTAAACCTTATCAAAGAAACGCTCACAAACACAACTTCTAAGATAAAATTCCTGGGTGAAATATCAGAGCCCTTCCTGATCAAAACCGGCGTCAGACGAGGTGACGGCTTGTCTCCACTCCTCTTCAACCTTGTCTTAGACAAAGTCATCCGAGAATGGGAAAAAGAACTGAAGAATCAAAATTACTGGAAGCCTATACAACTAGGAAGATCTAAAGATGGTATTAAAATTTCATGCTTGGCATTTGCAGATGACGTGGCCATTCTAGCAGAAAACGAGACCACAGCAATTAAACAGATAGACATTCTCAAAGAATGCGCCGAAAAAGTTGGGCTACAAATTTCCTTCCAAAAAACCAAATTCATCTGCTCAAAATTTGAAACTCAAAAACTGACTACAAAATATGGACAAATTGAGAGAGTTCCATTCTTTAAATACTTAGGCGAGGTCCTAGAACCCACAGGGGGAGAGAAAACTGCACAAAAAGTTCGACTGCAAAAATTGAAAAGAGCATACTGGAAAACCCACAACATCTACAATAAAAAGTGTCTCTCCATTCACTCAAAAATACGACACTACAATACAGTAATCAAGCCCGAAGCACTATATGCCAGCGAAACACTCACACTCCATAGAAAAGGCGACCTGGAAGGCATCCTGAAAGAGGAACGCAAAATTATCAGAAAGATTCTTGGCCCAAAAAGAACGGAAGATGGATACAGGTTACAGTCTCGGAAAACTACAGAAAAATTATCTAACCTCGCCGCAGACATCCAGAAAAGAAGACTAAAATTTTACGGTCATATCCACAGACTCCCAACACCCAGACTCTCCCACAAAATTTTAATATACATTGAAAAATTGAAAACCATACCCTGGATACAAGAAACCAAACCAGATCTAGCAAATGCACAAATAAATTCTTCAGAAGTTATAAACAGAAATGTATACAGGCAAAAAATCAATAGTTGGAAAGTACAACCCGAGAATGAAGTTTGCAAGAGACAGGGGAGAAAATGGACAGAGGAAAGAAAGAGAATTCATGGGGAAAGAATGAGAGAAGTTTGGAGAATTAAAAAATTGAATCGGAAAAGGTTTGCGTGATCCGTATGGGTCCAATCGCACATAATAAATAATAATATATATATGATAAATGCATTATGTAGCAGTTACTAGTATGTTACTGTGTTACGTTTTTTCGTGTTATTCTTTTGTTTCTCAGGTTAAAAATAATTTTTTCACAACAGGTTTCATTAGGTTAAATTATCGTTTGGTGTCAGTTAACATTTCCGATGTTGTTGATCCATGTATTTACTCGATTTCCATACTCTGGATGGCGGATTTTCGATGTTTACTCACCCACATTTATTACAACACTCCACCTACATTTTTCAAAAAAAAAATTGTTCAAATATGTGTGAAATCTTATGGGACTTAACTGCTCAGGTCATCAGTCCCTAAGCTTACACACTACTTAACCTAAATTATCCTAATGACAAACACACACACCCATGCCCGAGGGAGGACTCGAACCTCCGCTGGGACCAGCCGCACATTCCATGACTGCAGCGCCTGAGACCGCTCGGCTAATCCCGCGCGGCCCTACATTTTTCACTGTGTGTTTGCAGTGTGGTGTTACTATCTGTCGCTGTCTGTTTGTATTTCATCTTTTGCTTGTGTTGTGTAAGTGTGGTTTTATATTTATTCACTTGTGTGTGTGTGTGTGTGTGTGTGTGTGTGTGTGCGTGTATGTTGTTATATTAGGGTGGTGTGTTATTCTTTGTACGGCTTTTGTATATGTCTATGTGTGTGTGTGTGTGTCAGAGAGAAAGAGAGAGAGAGAGAGAGAGAGAGAGAGAGAGAGAGGAGAGGGAGAGAGAGAGAGAGAGAGAGAGGGAAGGGAGAGGTTAGGTATAATTACTTATTTAGTCTGGTTCTGTTTTATACTGTTTTATATTACTGTCATAATTTTAGTGGCTAACATGGTCAGTGAGTCATTGGTTATGTTGGTTTGATCATCAACTACTTTTTTTCATTGAAACGGTTCTTTGTAGATGAATGTTTGTGATGTCATTAGTTTTGTATTTTAATTGGCCACTCTAATAATTTTCGTGTCCTTTTGCATGTTGTATGGTTCACGTCCACGTTTTGTCAGGTGTTCAGGAAAGGTAGGATGGCTGTCTTGATACGTCCAGCTTCTAATGTCTTCTTCATATGTAGTTTTGGTATTCCTGCCTGTCATTCCCAGATACACTGATTCACATTCTTGACATTCGGAATGGTGTATACCTGCTCCTTGATATTTATCTGGTTTGCCTATTATTGTTCGTAAATGTGACTCGAATGAAACCACACACCACTTCGGCTATTGCTTACAGGAGAACGGATTTATCATTACACCTAGTAAGTCAGCAGTCGGTATACACTTTGGACACTTGTTCATACCACTGAAACCATACGACTAGGTGACTTCCACACTTCCTTGAAGGTAATGTGTTAAATATCTAGGCTCTCACGTAGACAGTAAACTTCGATGGCCCCACCACAAATCCATATCAAATATAATTGTGGAAGCGCTCGGAATATAAATCGTTCCATGGAGGGAAACACGTGGGACTATGAATACCTTTACATATGTACTGCTATCTCACCAGCACTGAAGCGCCAAGGAAACTGATATAGACGTGCGTATTCAAAAACAGAAGTATACAAACAAGCAGAATACGGCACTGCGGTTGGCAGCGCCTATATAAGACAACAAGTGTCTGGCGCAGTTGTTAGATCGGTTACTGCTGCTACAATGGCAGGTTATCAAGACCTGTGTCAGATGGAACGCGGAGTTATTGTCGGCGCACCAGCGATGGGACTCAGCATCTCCGAGGTAGCGATGAAATGGGGATTTTCCCGTAGAACCGTATCTCGGGTGTGCCACGAATATCAGGAATCCGGTAAAACATCAAATCTGCGACTTCGCTGTTGCCGGAAAAAGATCCTGCAGAAATCCAACCCCTCCGCAAATTCCAGCGGATAGACGAATACGGGTATGGAGTCAACCTCATGAATCCATGGACCCTGCATGTCAACACTGGCTGTTCAAGCTGGTGGAGGCTCTGTAATCGTGTGGGGCGTGTGCAGTTGGAGTGGTGTGGGACCCCTGATACGTTTAGATACAACTCTGACAGGTGACACGTACGTAAGCATCCTGTCTGATCACCTAAGTACACTAATGTCTATTATGCATTCCGACGTACCTGGGCAATTCCAGCACGACAATGTGCGGTCTCACACGTCCAAAATTGCTACAGAGTGGCACCAGAAACACTCTTCTGAGTTGAACCACTTCAAAATGGCTCTGAGCACTATGGGATTTAACATCTGAGGTCATCAGTCACGTAGTACTTAGAACTACTTAAACCTAACTAACCTAAGTACATCACACACATCCATTCCCGAGGCAGGATTCGAACCTGCGACCGTAACGGTCGCGCGGTTCCAGACTGAAGCGCCGAGAACCGCTCGGTCACACCGGCCGGTTGAACCACTTCCGCTGGCCACCAAACTCCCCAGACATGAACATTACTGAACATGTCTGTGATGCCTTGCAGCGTGCTTTTCTGAAGAGATCTCCACCCCCCTCGTACTCTTACGGATTTATGGACAGCACTGCAGCATTCATGGTGTCAGTTCCCTCCAGCACTACTTCAGACAGTAGTAGAGTCCACGCCACGTCGTGTTGCGACACTTCTGCCTGCTCGCAGGGGTGCTACACGATATTAGGCAGGTGTATCAGTTTCTTTAGCTCTTCAGCGTGTTCGCGTGTGCATAATTTAATATCGGGTACGTTATTTAGTCAGCTTGCGTACGTTAATTTACAGGACATTTTCTTCAAAATTCGATCTGTAATTTTATGTAACACTTTTAGTCTTATTAGTTTTTGTGTTGGAACTGCAACTCACTTACTCTGGTGTCACAAACTGTAGCCGTTTTCGCTACGCTGCAGTACACTGACAGTTTCCCAATTGGCACAACCAATAGATTTGCCTTGCTACCATAGTTAAGTGGGTGGAGTGGGAAACAGTATTGATAGGGGGCAGGGCTACAGCATTGAGTGTGACCTGGTGAAAATAGCCTTAGCAACGACCCATACCAATGTTGGGCTGGTGCCTGCTTTCGTGCGGCATGATCAGCCCCAGTTGAACCACTCTGTCAGGAGGGTAAATATGGAGTTGGATCAGTTGCGTAGGGCGGCCGCTCTGTCAGACATTGGATTGGTTCCTGTCGAGGCTGTTGATAGGGGGGATTTCACAAGACATGGCCTACATCTCAATAGGAAAGGGAAGGGTAAACTGGCAGGGTTGTTAGTGAAATCCATAAGGGGGGACACTAGTACTCATGGGTGTACCTCTTTTTTAGGCTAATATCAGTGTCCAATGAGAAGGTCAGGCAGGCAGGTGCTAAAGAGGTCCAAAACTCACAAAATTCTCACAACAGGAAAGTAAATAATAACGTTGCCATATTTAACCAAAATATTGGTGGATTAAAGAAAAAAGTAGATTCACAGAAAAGTAAAGTAAAAAATAATGTTACCATTTTTCACCAAAATATTCTGGGATTGAAAAATAAAGTAGGTGAGTTCCTGGTTTGTTTAGATGACATTGTATCTGATAATGTAATAGATATACTATGCCTGTCTGAGCACCACATTGTGTCTGATATGGAAAAGGTAAATATCAGTGGTTATAAACTAGCTGCACATATGAGTAGAGAGAATAAGGTGGGAGGATGAGTTGCCACATATGTCAAAAGTAATCAGTGTGTAGAAAGCTTAGATACAAAAAAGTTTTGTCTAGAGCAATATATAGAAGCATGTGCCTGTCAACTTAAACTGAAGGAGGGCTCTTTTATAATTGTAACAGTATATAGGTCCCCTTCAGGAGACTTTCATTTATTCCTGGAAAACTTGGATGCCTTGTTGTGCTATCTGTCAGATAGGGGAAAGCAAATTATTATTTGTGGGGACTTCAATGTTGATTCACTGAAAGAGTGTAATAGGAAGAATGACCTGGAAGTCTTGCTCGGTTCTTTCAATTTGACATCTGTCATTAATTTTCCTATTCAGGTAGTAAAGGACAGCAGCACATTGATAGATAACACTTTTATAGACCAAGATAGGTTTAAAAACATAAATTCTTGTCCTGTTGAGAATGGGCTTTCTGATCATGATGCTCAGCTAGTTACAGTATATGACATAGCTCCATTCAGTAATTCAAAACTACCCTCCAATGTTGTGCGTTCAATTAATGACTCGACAATTAGAAATTTCAGATAAAATCTTCAGCAGTTAGACTGGGATGAGGTACACAAGGAACCCAATGCTAATTTAAAATATAACTTATTTCATGATACACTTGTAACAGAATTTGAAAACTGTTTCCCCAAGAAAGTAATTAAATCTAGTTATAAGAAACTATGCAAACGACCTTGGCTTACCAAAGGAATAAAAATATCTTGTAACCACAAAAGGGAACTGTATCTAACAACAAGAAAGAGTAATGACCCCGAAACAGCCAAATATTATAAAAACTACTGTGCTACATTAAGAAAGATTATTAAAAAGTCCAGAAGCATGTGCATCACGTCTGAGATTAATACCTCTGATAACAAAATCAAAACAATTTGGAATATTATTACAGGGGAGACAGGACAACCAAGATTACAGGATGACGGCATCACCATCAAAGCGAATGGAAACTTGATATACAACAAGCCAGAAGTCGAAAACATTTTGAATAATCATTTTTTAAATGGTGTAGAGAAAATAGGATCTAAATGTTCATTAGAAGAAGCAAGACAGTTAATGGAAGAGGCCTTACCAACACTATTTGATACAATTGAAATTCCACCCACCTCTCCATCTGAAATTAGGAAGATAATAAACTCTCTCAAGAATAAAAGCTCACATGGGATTGATGGCATTTCCAGCAGGATAATAAAAGCTTGTTCCCAAGAAATAAGTGGGATTCTTAGTCACATATGTAATAGCTCTCTGAAGCAGGGTATTTTCCCAGATAGACTGAAGTATGCCATTGTTATACCACTGCATAAAAAAGTGGATACGTCTGATGTCAACAACTACCACCCAATCTCTCTTCTGACTGCCTTATCCAAAATTTTTGAAAAAGTAATGTATTGTAGAGTAGCGTCACACCATTGTAAAAAATAAAGTTTTAACAAAATGTCAGTTTGGTTTCCAGAAGGGTTTTTCAACCGAAAGTGCTATATATACTTTCACTAATGAAATTCTAAATGCTCTGAGTAACCGGAAGTCACCCATTGGGATTTTTTGTGATCTATCAAAGGCTTTTGATTGTGTAAATCATGGAATACTTCTAGATAAGCTCAAGTACTGTGGTGTTAATGGGACAGTGCTCAAATGGTTTAAATCATACCTAATGGGAAGAGTGCAGAAAGCTGAAATAAACAGTTCACATAATATGCAAAAAACTGGCGATTTCTCAAACTGTGTAACAATCAAGAATAGGGTGCCACAAGGCTCGGTCTTGGGTCCTCTGCTGTTCTTAATATATATTAATGACTTGCCATTATATATTCACAAAGATGCAAAGCTGGTACTTTTTGCCGATGATACAAGTATAGCTATCACACCCGACAGACAAGAATTAACTGGTGAACTTGTAAACAATGTTTTTCAGAAAATCATTAAGTGGTTCTCTGCAAATGGGCTCTCATTAAACTTTGACAAAACACAGTATATACAGTTCCACACAGTAAATGGAATGACCCCATTAATAAATATAGACTTCGATCAGAAATCGGTAGCTAAGGTAGAATATTCAAAATTTCTAGGTGTGTGCATTGATGAGGGGTTGAACTGGAAAAAACACACTGAGGATCTGCTGAAACGTTTGAGTTCAGCTACTTATGCTATTAGGGTCATTGCAAATTTTGGCGATATACATCTAAGTAAATTAGCTTACCATGACTATTTTCATTCTCTGCTTTCGTATGGCATCCCATTCCGTGGTAACTCATCATTGAGTAAAAGAGTGTTCATTGCACAAAAGCGTGTAATCAAAATAATTCTGGAGCCCATCCAAGATCATCCTGCAGACACTTATTTAAAGAGCTAAAAATCTTCACTGCAGCCTCACAATATACATATATATATATATATATATATATATATATATATATATATATATATATTCACTTATGAAATTTGTTATTAACAATCTGAACGAATTCAAAAGTAATAGCAGTGTACATGGCTACAACACTAGGAGAAGGGATGATCTTCACTACTCAAGGTTAGATCTAACTTTGGTTCAGAAGGGGGTAAATTATGCTGCCACAAAAGTCTTTGATCACTTACCTAATAGCATCAAAAGTCTGACAGATAGCCATATAGCAATTAAAAGGAAATTAAAAGAATTTCTTAATGGCAACTCCTTCTACTCATTAGATGAATTTTTGGATATAGTAAGTGGGTAATTTCCCAAACCCCACAAAAAAATTAAAAATTTTGAGTGTCATGTAATATTTTGTCTAATGTAATATCTTGTATAGACAACTTTTATTAACCTGACACGTTTCACATCATTACAAAGTGTCGTATTCATGATCTATGGAACAAGTACTACCCTAATCTAATCTAATCCAAGTGCAGAATAGCTTCATTAGGATACAGTTTCACGTTTTCTAATCATTTTTGTTAAAAGTAATTGCAGTACAGTTATACAGTTTCAAATTGATCTGGCAACACTTTTATCAGATAGCTTTTACCTAATCACACCACTTGACATAGACGAAAGTTTATGGATAGAAAATTAGTTTAGTATACAACAACATACGAGAACAATATAAGACATAACAGTTACACGGTCCAGCAGACATGGCGCTGCAATCGAGCCGTTGCGGCGATAATTGAGAATTACGGTACACCATTGCCTTCAGTATGAAGTAATGTCCCAATTAGTAGAAACGCGTTTGAAGTGTAAACTTTTTGACTAAGTTCCCAGCTAACTGAGCTTGAACTACATTCAGGACCTACGTTAACCAGCAATTCAATATTATTTCAGTTCGTTACGTGTTACAATTCAGTGTACGTAAGTGCTTGTTAAAATGAGTGTTCCATGAGTCGTCCTTGCATTTGGATGCAATACAAGGACCTCCCATAGAGCTAGACACTACTGTACAGTTTGCTGCCCCAGTATTGTACATTGTACGCTTTTGAAATGACCCAGCACAGAAAAATCCAGAAAACTGAAGTCAGGTGATCTCGGAGGCAAATGTGCAAACTATACGAGTGATATATATTGGACGAGATTGGCGCTTTCCATGTCTCATCAGCAGCAAACTGTACGGGTGCCCCATCACGCATCTACGACATTCTGCAACTACAGGCTTCTTTTTTTTTTTAGTCATCTGTCTTCTGACTGTTTTGATGCGACCTGTCACGAATTCCACTCCTGTGCCACCGTCTTCATCTCAGAGTAGCACTTGCAACCTACGTCCTCAATTATTTGCTGGATGTATTACAATCTATGTCTTCCTCTACAGTTTTTACCCTCTACAGATCCTTGTAGTACTACGAAAGCTATTCCCTGATGTCTTAACACATGTCCTATCATCCTCTACCTTCTTGTTGTCAGTGTTTTCCATATTTTCCTCCAGAGAACCTTATCAGTCAAACTAATTTTCAGCATTCTTCTGCAGCGCCACACTTCAAATGCTTCGCTTCTCTTCTGCTCCGGTTTTCCCACAGTCCGTGTTTCACTACGATGCAATGCTGTGTTCCAAACGTACATTTTCAGAAATTTGATCTTCAAACAAAGGCCTATATTTGACACCAGTTGACTTCTCTTAGCCAGAAAAGGCCTCTTTGCTTGTGGCTGTCTTGCTCCGTCCGCCATGGAATATGCTTCCGAAGTAGCAGGATCCCTTGACTTAGCCTACTTCCTGATCGCCATTTTTTAAGTTCAGTTTCTCAGTTTCTGCTACTTCTCATTACTTTCGTCTTTCTTCCATTAACTCTCAGTTCATATTCAGTATTCATTAGACTGTTCATTCTATTAAGCAGATCCTGTAATTCTTCTTCGCTTTCACTGAGGATAGCAATGTCGCCAGAGAATCTTATCACTGATATCCTTCCACCCTGAATTTTAATATCAGTAGAATAACGAGTTTAAGGGGGGACGTTGATGAAATTGACCAAAAATGTCAATTTTCGATTTATTTTTATTTGTTAGTACAACTCATGGACAATAAGTTCCCAAAGTTTCAATGTTGGAATCACATCCGAAGTGTCTGAAAATTAATTAAAAGTGAGACGCGGTCTCCCTGCCACGCCCACGTTTTGAAGCAGCACTTCGATACCAGCTCAGTGAACAACGATTCTGCGAATTACTTTCAACCAAACGTGTGCGGGATACATCTAGAAGGCCGTGATACATACTTTTTGGTTTTATAGATCATCTCTGGCCGATCCTGCACTTCTCAAAAAGTGTGTTCATGGCAAAACCCAAAATCCAAATGAGTCTCTAAATCCACGCATATGGAAACGATGCCCTAAAAAGACATATGCATCTGCTACAGTTGTTAGAGTTGCAACTTATGATGCAGTTATTGTACTTAATTATGGAAACGTCGGGAGGATGAAGGTATTAGAAAGAATGGGCTTCAAGATAGGAAATTTTACTCAAGACATCCTGAGGAAAATAGATTTACAGCGCGTCTCTGCAGCTGAAAAGTCAGTTGAAGACCTGGTAAAGGAAGGAAGACAGACGACAAGAAACCATAAGAGAAGTCTTGAAGAGAAGGACGACCCAGAGTACAAATGTGGTGCCTTCTGAACAAGTGACATAAGGAAAGAAGTTAGGTTGAACTTTAAATTGCGTTTCCTGAAAAGTTTGTTTTTTAAAGTTTATGTACCTTTTCCTCAGATTCTATGAATGCTAGAATTATGAAATTTTGTACACATATTTCTGTAATCCTAATAAACGTTGTCTCAAGAATTGAAATTCCGATTGGAATCTGAGATATGGGGCACAGTGCTTGTAATTTTGCATGATTTTAAAATTGTACTTGTGGAATTACAGTTAAAAAAATTATGGAAATTCTCCTTTTTGAACTATTCCAAAAATCTCATGAGAGAAGATTACAATATATAAAGAGATGAAACAGAGAAATTTTTGTAGAAATCTCTTCAATACTTTCTGAGAAAAAGGAACATACATTACTTTTTGAAAATAAAACTTCAAATTTCACTAAAAATGTTGAATATATAAATCAAGGGATTTTATATATAAATGTGTTAGTTTCATGTAAAGCGTGGTACAAAATTTGATTGCCATATTTCCAAAACTGTGGATTTGGTGCATTTTTCAAATAGTGTGTGTTTTTCATCAACGTCCCCCCCTTAATGCAATGTCAGTGACCAATATTAAATACCGGTAACAAATCTAGAAGCCTCCTCTGAATTGCTTCGATATCTTCCTTCGGACCTGGTACGGATTCTAAGCACTCAAGCAGTACTCATGAAAAGGTCGCACCAGCTGTCTGCTTTACAGGTGATACAATCTTTGCTAAAATTCCCGCAATAAACCGAAGTCGACCATTCGCCTTCAGTACCACAGTTGTCACATGCTCGTCCCAGCTCATATCGCTTTGCAGCGTTACGCCCAGATATTTGAACAACTTGACTTTGCCAAGCAGGACACTAGTAATCCTGTATCCAAACATTACAGGTTTGATCATTCTACACATCGGTTTGAAATTACATTTTTCCACAATTAGGGCTAGCTGCCATTCATCACAACAACTGGGAATTTTGACCAAGTCGTCTTGTATCTTCCTACTGTCACTCGACTTCAACGTCGTCCGTACACCACGGCATCATCAGCAAACAACCGCAGATTGCTGCCCACCCTGTCCGCCAGACCGTTAATGTTTTGGTATATAGAGAACAACAACGATCCTGAAACTTCCTGGCAGATTAAAACTGTGTGCCCGACCGAGACTCGAGACCGAGTTCGAGTCTCGGTCGGGCACACAGTTTTAATCTGCCAGGAAGTTTCATATCAGCGCACACTCCGCTGCAGAGTGAAAATCTCATTCTGGAAACATCCCCCAGGCGGTGGCTAAGCCATGTCTCCGCAATATCCTTTCTTTCAGGAGTGCTAGTTCTGCAAGGTTCGCAGGAGAGCTTCTGTAAAGTTTGGAAGGTAGGAGACGAGGTACTGGCAGAAGTAAAGCTGTGAGTACCGGGCGTGATTCGTGCTTCGGTAGCTCAGATGTTAGAGCACTTGCCCGCGAAAGGCAAAGGTCCCGAGTTCGAGTCTCGGTCGGGCACACAGTTTTAATCTGCCAGGAAGTTTCATATCAGCGCACACTCCGCTGCAGAGTGAAAAACATCTCATTCTGGAAACAACGGTCCTGTCACACTTCCCTGGGGCGCCCTGACGATACCCTTGTATCTGAGGAACACCCACCATCGAGAACAACATACTGGGTTCTATTTCTTAAGAAGTCTTCGAGCCACTCACATATTTGTGAGTTTACTTCTGTGTTAGAACAAGAGCCACCGTGTTACGAGTGGAGGCCGAAATGCACGCGTTTTAGCTCAAGCATGCTAGCGTGAGGAGGGAAGAACTATACTGACGTGAGGTCTGGAACACGACAAGGAATGAGAATTCAGAAAGCGGACGTAATTAGTTTGATACTTAACTTTAATCCATTAATGACGAACGTCGCTCTTGACGGTACATGAGTCACAATATTATCTCTTCAGAAGACATTCTTGAAGATAGTACTTATAGTAACTGAATATGGCGCCTTGCTAGGTCGTAGCAAATGACGTAGCTGAAGGCTATGTTAAACTGTCGTCTCTGCAAATGAGAGCGTATGTAGACAGTGAACCATCGCTAGCAAAGTCGGCTGTAGAACTGGGGCGAGTGCTAGGGAGTCTCTCTAGACTAGACCTCCCGTGTGGCGGCGCTCGGTCTGCAATCACTGATAGTGGCAACACACAGGTCCGACGCATACTAACGGACCGCGGCCGATTTAAAGGCTACCACCTAGCAAGTGTGGTGTCTGGCGGTGACACCACATTTACTCCATACGCTCGTACCTTCGTTAACAGCCTGAAATATGGAATCTGCTTGTTGTCCTTCATCCATAGTTCGCAGTATATCACGTGAGAAAAGAGCAAGCTGAGCTTCGCATGAGCGGTGCTTTCCAAAAACATGGTGATTCGAAGACGCAAGCTTATCAGTCTCTAGAAAGTTTATTATATTCGAACTGAGAATATGTTCAATAATTCTGTAGCAAACCGAATTTAGGGATATCGGTCTGTAATTTTCCGGGTCAGTTTTTTTACCCTTCTTATATACTGGAGTCACCTGCGATTTTTTCCAGGTGCTTGGGATTTTGTGCTGGGTGAGAGATTCACGATATATGGCAAGCTAGGTAAGGGGCCAATGCCGTAGATTACTCTGTAAAATCGCACTGGTATTCCGTCCAGACCTCGTGATTTACTTGCTTTCAAATCTTTTAGTTGTTTCTCTACGCCGGGTGTGCTTATTACTATGTTGTCCATATGGGACTCTGTCTGATGTTCAAATGACGGTATGTTTGTAGAATTTCTGTGTGAACGATTCCTTGAACGTGAAATTTCGAACTTCGGTTTTCCTTTTGCTATCTTCAGCTGTCACACCAGATTCGTCAACAAGGAACTGAATGGAAGTAATAGACCCGCTTATCGATTTTGCGTAAGACCAGAATTTTCTCGGTTTCTCTGCCAAATCTTTAGCTAAGATGTGACTCTCGTAGTTGTATGCTTAGAGCATACATCTTTTGACAGACGCACTAATCTCTACCAACTTTCGCTTGTCGTCATTTGTGCGTTCCCTTCTGAACCGAAACTGCAACAGCTTCTGCTTCTTCAGCATACCCCGAATTTAGTTATTAAACCATGGTGGGTCTTTTCCATCCTTTATCCACTTACTAGGCAAATAATTCTTCAGACCACGATTTAAAATCTGCTTCAGCTTTGCCCATAACACCTCTACATCCATCTTACTGATGCCAGTTCACTAAGTGAGATGCTAATAACTGCTTATCTGTTCTATCTAGCAGAAACATTCTCCTAGCTTTCTTGAGTGATTTATTAACTTTCGTAATCATAATAGCTATAATGACATCATCATCGCTAATCCCCGTTTCTGTACTGACATTGTCGATGAGGTCCGGCCTTTGTAGCTACAAGGTCTAAGTATTTCCATTGCGTGTGGGCTGCCGACCTAGCTGCTCAAGACAATTTTCAGAAAACGTGTTCCAAAGGATTTCCCATGACTGTCTGTGTGCACCCAGCACAATGTATCTGTAGACATCCCAGTCTATTCTCGGTAGGTTAAAGTCGCCTCTAACTAGCATTGCATGATCTGGGTACTTACGCGCTACTGACTATAGACTTTCTTTGAATGACTCCAGAACTGTGAAAATGTGTTCGTATTGTAACACTTTTGTTAATAAGATTATATTTTGGGTTAATATAATGAAAGTGATGAGAATTAAAGTGCCTTTCTATTTGTTTGAGAAATCGTTCATCTCACCACATCGAAATAGGAGTTTCTTTCATTAGGCGACACGGTCAACAATTAGCAACTCCTACGGCGGCTGTATTCGAGACAACCATCGAAGCAGAAAGATGAGGTAAAGTTTCTCACTGAGAAAAAAATATAACTAAGAACATTTACTACCAAATTTCCTAGAAAGTTTATTTCAGGTATGTTTGACTGAGTCTGTTTGGTGAACAGTGCAATGGAGAATCTGAGACCAGTCCTTAAAAGTAACTTCAGTAAAATGGAAATGACACTCACGTCACCCAAAGAAGTAGCATCCATATATGATAACATACCAACGAACTTAATCAAAGAGTGTTCATGCGAGTTGAGTTGTATCTTAAGTTATTTGTGTAACCAATCTTTTACCAGCGGAACATTTCCACACTGGCTAAAATATGCTGAAGTTAAGCCTCTTTACAAGAAGGGGGATAAAGGGATACCATCAAACTATCCACCAGTTTCACTTTTGCCGGCTTTCTCAAAAACATTTGAAAAGGTTGTGTTCGAGGGTCTCCATCTGCCTGTAAATAAGAAATACAAACTGTGACTTGGACAATATATTAAGGGTTGTGATATAGAGAAAGCTACTTACACTTAGAGTGAGAATGTACTTTATTCATTAGTTAATAAATTAAAGGCTACTGGCATTTTCTGTGACCTATCAAAAGCCTTTGACAGTATGAACCACAGCAGTCTCTTAAGTAAATTAGAATATTATGGCATCACTGGAAATGCTGCGAAATGGCTTGAGTCTTATCTACCTATCTAACAGGGTGTCGTTGCGAAATACCTGTACAGTAAGCAGTCAGTCTTCATCTGACTGGGAATTAATTACGTGTGGTGTTTCTCAAGGTTCCATCTTGGGTACACTGCTTTTTCTTGTGTACATTAATGACCTCTCATCTGTTACATTGCCAGATGCTAAGGTTGTTTTTTGCGTATGGTACAAACATTGCTATAAGTAATAAGTCAAGTACAGGTTGAGAAATAGCTGCTAATCAAATTTTTACTGATATTAATAAATGGTTTAAAGCTAATTCAGTCATTAAACTTTGAGATAACCCACTATATGCAATTCAGAACTTGTAAGAGATTTCCTTCCAGCATGTGTATAACATATGAAGACATGCATCCTGATGAGGTTGACAGTGTTACATTTCTGGGATTACAACTCGATAATAAATTCAATTGGGAAGGGCATATCACAGAATTGCTTAAGCGCCTAAACAAGCCTGTATTTGCAGTGAGAATGACGTCAGATGTAGGAGATATAAATATAAAAAAACTTGCATACTTTGCTTACTTTCATTCTACTATGTCATATGGGATCATATTCTGGGGCACCTCATCAAAATGAGCAAAAGTTTTTAGGGTGCAAAAGTGAATGATAAGAATCATTTGTGGTGTAAATTCAAGAACATCATGTAGAAAACTGTTCAATGAACTTTGTATATTAACTTCTGCTTCTCAGTATATTTATTTCTTAAGGAAATTTGTTGCAAGTAATACATCTCTGTTTCCAACCAATAGCTCAATATTTAGTGTCAATACTAGGAATAAGAACAATCTATATAAAAACCTAAAATCACTTACTTTGGTCCAAAAAGGGGTCAAATATTCAGGAACACTCATTTTCAATAAATTGCCAGCAACCATTAAAAACTTGGTTTCAGATAAAGCACGGTTTAAGCAGAGTTTGAAAGACCTACTCTATAGATGACTATCTTAACAAAGACTATTAAGCCAGCTTAAGTAAACATGTCAGTTAGATTTCAGTTTTGACAGCACTTGGTCACGATGTAAGTAGGCTGTTTAGGTTTTATGTTGGTAAAGCCACGTAGCGCTCTGTATGAAAATCACTGACTGTGTGGAGTCTGTGGCTGGTTGGCATTGTTGGAATATTCGCTATTATAGTGATGGGCAGTTGGATGTGAACAGCGCGTTGCGTTGGGCAGTTGGAGTTGAGCCGCCAGCAGTGGCGGATGGGGGAGAGAGATGGCAGAGTTTTGAGAGCGGACGATCTGGACGTGTGTGCATCAGAAAGAGTAAATTATGTAAGACTGGATGTCATGAACTGATGTATATATTATGACTTTTGAACACTATTAAGGTAAATACATTGTTTGTTCTCCATCAAAATCTTTCATTTGCTAACTATGCCTATCAGTAGACAGTGCCTTCAGTAGTTTGAATCTTTTATTTAGCTGGCACTATTGGCGATCACTGTATTGCAGTAGTTCGAGTAACGAAGATTTTTGTGAGGTAAGTGATTCTTGTAAGGTATAGGTTATTGTTAGTCTGGGCCATTCTTTTGTAGGGATTAATGAAAGTCAGATTGCATTGCGCTTAAAAAAAATTATTGGGTGTCAGTCTAGTGTTGATCAGAATAAGTAAAGAAGGAAATGTCTGAGTACGTTCAGTTTTGCTCAGCTGTTTGAAAATCAAATAACGTAAGAGGTTTACCAACACAGTAATTCATAAATTTCTGTAAGGGGATGTTTCAACGACAGTCAAGATTAAATTTATTAATAGTGCATAACAATGTTTCATTCTGATGGCGTGTTAATTCTGTAAATATTAGCTGTTCCAGTTTACCGCATGTATTCACCTATTTCGACAATCTCCTGACAAATGATCAGGATAATAAGTATTGTATTCAAATGTTTTATATTACACTTTCTGACATGTTCCACACCCATGAGAATCGTCTTATTTTTTGGGTCTATGGAACGAAAACTGAATCTAATCTAATCTAATCTAAGCATTTCATGAACTTACGTTGATGACTTCAGAGCTAAAAGTCATAAAACATTTCCAGTTCACAAACTCAAATTCTTTAACCAGCCAGCAGTATAAAATATAATAGAATACAAAGTTAATGCTAAGGAATGTGTGAATGCAAAAAGTGACTTCGAAAAGAAACTTTTGAAACTTATGACTAACAATATTTTTGGTAAAAACTACGGAAAATGTTCGAAAAATTATTGATGAAAAGTTAATAACACATTGGGAACGTAGATATGGTGCTGCCTCTCTGACTGATAGACCAAAATTCAAGAACAATGCCGTTTTAAAAAAAAAGTTCAGTAGCTGTTGGATTAATTAGACTGCCAAACTCACTGCTGTAGTAATGGCTGTTTTAAAAGTTCCCAAATTTCTTCTTGTAGATGTCCATTACGGGTATATTCTGAACAGATCTCCAGGCAAAAAATGTTAAAACGTGTAACACAGAGATGGATAATGCTGCTTGTACCTATGTAAGTATTTATGACGTCATTAACAGGTATATGCAGAGGTGGTCTGGCACTTCCCCATATTTCCATAGTATCATATTACCAACTCATGGGTCAATAAAGAGAGAGATTTAATGATGGATGAATTATTGGGGAGACATAATTGCAAAACTCGTAGAAATGAGGGCATAGACGTATGATTTCGCAACTGAAACGCAATGCTTAAAGTGTAGAGCAAAAGGTGTGAAAACTCTTCAGATATGGAATTAAATAATGGTGATTACCTAGAATATGTATTAAATGATGTTGATAATCGATGTTTGGTATGTAATTTGATCCAGGCGACATGCTATAAAGCAGTGTAAATTCACACTGTCAGCAAAAGACGATAAACGCTTCAGATCTGGTAGTGAAGTGAGAGCTGTATAGTGTATTTGGAGAAGACAGGACTAGTCAGCAGCTGTGCGCAAAAGAGGAGCCGATGTAGAATTGCTTTAGAAGTCACCTACAGGTTGTAATATACTATCAGTAGGCTTATTATGAAAATTTATTGTAACAGACTGTTTATAAATTGAGCAGAGACGTTAATGCAATCTGCTGTAATTGTGGATGTAGACAAGCTGTAATAATATCTGTAAATAAACTTGTAACCTGCATATACTCTGAAGAGCCAAAGAAGCTGGTACACTTGCCTAATGTAGTGTAGGGCCCCCGCAAGCACGCAGAAGTGCCGCAACACGACGTGGCACGGACTCGACTAATGTCTAAAGTAGTGCTGAAGGGAACTGACGCCATGAATCCTGCAATGCTGTCCATAAATCCGTAAGAGTACGAGAGAGTGGAAATCTCTTCTAAAGAGCACGTTGCAAGGCATCCCAGATATGCTCAATAACGTTCATGTCTGGGCAGTTTGGAGCCATCGGAAGTGTTTAAACTCAGAAGAGTGTTCCTGGAACCACTCTGTAGCAATTCTGGACCTGTGGGGTGCTTGAATTACCCAAGTCCGTCGGAATGCACAATGGACATGCATGTATGCAGGTGATCAGACAGGATGCTTACGTACGTGTCACATGTCAGAGACGTATTTAGTCGTGTCAGGGGTCCCATGTCACTCCATCTGCGCACACCCCACAGCATTACAGCGACTCCATCAGCTTGAACACTCCCCTGCTGAAATGCAGGGTCCATGGATTCATGAGGTTGTCTCCATACCCGTTCACGTCCATCCGCTCGATATAATTTGAAACGTGACTCGTCCGACCAGGCAATATGTTTCCAGTCATCAACAGTCCAATGTCGGTGTTGACGGGCGCAGGCGAGACGTAAAGCTTCGTGTCGTGCAGTCATCAAGGGCGCAAGAGTGGGCCTTCGGCTCCGAATGCCCGTATCGATAATTTTTCGTTGAATGTTCGCACTTGTTGATGGCCCAGCATTGAAATCTGGAGCAATCTGTGGAAGAGCTGCACTTCTGTCACATTGAACGATTCTCTTCAGTCGTCGTTGGTCCCGTTCTTGCAGGATCTTTTTCCGGTCGCACCGGTTTCGGAGGTTTGATGTTTTACCGGATTCCTTATATTCACGGTACACTCGTGAAATGGTCGTACGGGAAATTCCCCACTTCATCGCTGCCTCGGAGATGCTGTGTTCCATCGCTCGTGTGCCGACTATAACACGACGTTCAAACTCACTTAAATCTTGATAACCTGCGATTGTAGCATCAGTGACCGATCTAACAACTGCGCCAGACACTTGTCTTATATAGGAGTTGCCGACCGCAGCGCAATATCCTGCCTGTTTACATATCTCTTTTATTGAATACGCATCCCTATATCAGTTTCTTTGGCGCTTCGGTGTAGATGTGCTTTGATAATAATGGACACGTAATGTGGGGATAACGTCGTGGACAAATAATCATAACGTCCTGGTTCCCAGGATCGGACCCATCCACCACTTGAATTTAGAATAACAGTCATCAGCAATGGCGACCGAAGAACTCCAGTATAAGGAATCATCCGATCCACAGGCTTTGTCAAAGGGGGCAGAGGAGTGGAAAGAGTTTCAGGACAACCTCATGCAATTAGGGTGGGAAACTGGCCCTAAAAGCTGGAAGAAACAGCAGTGACCAACGAATGTGGAAGGTAATGGAAACCAATGCATCAAAGATGCACAGTGAGTATCCACAGGACATATGGCCTGTAACTGAAAAATTTTCGTGGCTATGTCTCCATTGGCAAAAGATTCCAAATTAGTTCTTCATTCTGATCTCCTGTAGGGGTCTGCCAAGAAGGAAATAACCATTGGGAAAAAATTGCATAACCAACGAAAAGGTAACTTTCCACAAGTCGTCAGACGTTTGAAACGTGAAAGGGAGGCTAGAAAACATGAAAATAGAAATGGAAAGGCCTAGTTTAGATATAATGGAGACCGGTGAAGTGGAAAGACGATAAGAATTTCTGGTCAGACGAATATAGAATAATACAGACAGCTGCAGAAAATGATGTGCAGGAGTAGTATTTTTTATGAATAGAAATTAGGGCAAAGAGTGAGTTACTGTAAACAATTCTGCAAAAGGATGTTTCTCATTAGAATCGGAGCAAGCTAACGCTGGCAACAATATTTCAGGAATACATGCTGATGTAACAAGCAGAAGACGAGGAGATATAGAGAGTATGTAGGATATTGAGGGGGAATTCAGTACATTTATTAAGCACGAAGGTAAGAACCATGAGATGAATTTGGGATGTTCCATGTTTATTAATTATCTTCTGAGGTTTTACAAAATTCTGTAAATCATCCCTGGATCATACAATCACTGAGTGATCTGGTCATGTGCCGTTGACTTATTCATTGAATCAGGATTTCGAGAACTGTTGACTTTGTTTCCACATATGATGTTGCATGATACAGAAGATTTGACAGAAAACTGCAGAAAACGATCGAAGGGATGAAAAAAAGATTGTAATTCACCAGGGCGTGACACTTGATTCTAACTTATCCCCCGAGTCATTCAGCTACACACATAGCAAGCAGTAAAGAATATCAAGGAGATATCTGAAAAGGATATTTTGTAGTTACGATAGAAAAACAAAAATTTTGAGGTTTTCCATTGAAATTATTATTCTGGCTTAGACCAGCCGAATGGAATTGAAAGTAACTTATAAAGAAGTTATAAGATGAACACCAAGAAATGAACAAAATTTTTGGAACACTATTCCAGGAAAAACAGCAATCTATTAATACTATAACTTATTTAATAAACCAAATCGTGAGTGCATCTAAGTTGTTAATTTTTATTTTCAGATGACCGGTTTCGATCTTCTAAGAGATCATCATCAAAAAGCGCAGCATGACATACCCTTGATGACAGTGGAAATCGCAGGCGTGGAGCAGCTCCGTCTGTGCTGGCATAGGGAACACTGCCGCCTATTGTCTTGGGCATAGCACCATTGATAGCCAGTGGCCATGAGACTTGATTACATTGTGCGAAGGACATGTATTATATGATAATGTTACAAGTTTGGTCCTTGAGAAATCAACGAAGCATATTTTGATGTTGTAAAGAAGAACATAGGTTATAAAAAGAGACAAAATAGAAAAACAGTCACTAGCCAATGGCAGGTCTCATTTAAACTTGGGCTGCCCTCTGCAGGGCCTTCTGGTAAACATAAACGTAGCTCTAAGCCAGCGATTCCAAGTATCATCAAGGGTACATCACACTGCACTTTTTTACTACATTATTTTCTGTTAGTGCCCACTTCGGTAACTGAAGCATTATGTTTTATACCTCTTCACAAAATATAGATCTTCTGATAATCTCTTAGAACATCGTAACCGGTCATCTACAAACAAAAATTATCAACTTAAATCTGATCACGACTGTGTTTATTAAATAAATTATAATACTAATAGACCGCTGCTTTTCATGGAATAATGTTCCATAAATTTTAAATGCAGTACCTAGTCAGGTACAGGAAAATAGCAAAAAGTTTAGAAAAATAACAACAAAACCCATGAAACTAAATACAACAATATATTCCAGTAAACTTAGTTTACTACAAAAATGTCTCCCCTAAATATGTCAAAATGAGTTTTGTTTCTAACTCTGATGTCATTGATTTTGTAAAATGGAAGAGCGGAATATTTTGCGTGAAAGCCGAAAAAGGGAATGCTTACAAAGGAAAGCAGGACTTAAATAAATAAAAAAAACTAAAATTTGCATTTATAGCTAGGTAATCAACTTTTCCCATTGATGTTCTCAAATTTTTTTATCCCCGACAGATAGAAAGATCAATTACGAAACGGCATAACAAGCAGCTAATTTACGTAAAATACGCATTACACTAGCTGCAGATTGTTACTTATATCTATTGGCAAATGACAGTACTTATCGATTACATGTCGTTTCCATGGTTACTGCTGACGTCCTTCTTGACAGTGGAAATCCATAACATAATTTCAGAAGAACCTTTTGGGAACTGTTTTCAGTTTCGTGACTGTGTCATTAGACGTTTGATTCTCTTTCTGAATTAGTCTTTTATTATATTCTCATTTGTTGTTGATTAATACTGTTAATAATAGTAGTTACTTCCCTAATAGAGTAAGCATGTCATTATTGTAGTCAGGTTTTTAACATCTTCTTATTGTAGTAGCGGAACTTAGATAAAGTAGTTTTCTTGTTTCAATAAGTGTAAAATTTTACCATGAGTGAGAAGTGTGAGCTTTCCCGTAGGTTCGTGAGTAGTGGATTGCGGTGTGAGACTTGTTCGAAGTATTTTCACTGGGGGAATGCATTGGGGAAGCCAGTGGACATTCTGGTGAGATCCTCTCCTGGAACTGCAGGTTATGTAGCAAGAGTAAGTTGATAGAGGAGCAGGAGCGTAAGATCTGTGCCCTTCAGGTGCAGTTGAAAAACGCACAGTAGGAGCTAGATAGGATGAGGAGGGAGAAGGGGGTTGCGGAATGAGAGCTGGCTGCTGGTAAGAGATCTGCTAGGAAAGAAGATTTTCAGATAGTTTTACTGTTGGTGTTTGCAATAGATATGACCAACTGTCAGAGTCTAGTGGAGAGGAATCTCTAGTAGCTGTAGATGTAGGAAGTATGCAGCAGACCTCAGCAGTTGCGGTCGCTAGGACAGTTGCAAAGTCGAAGAGGAAGATGAAGGTTCTGCTGTTAGGTAGTTCGCATGGAAGAGGTGTAAGCCAGCAGTTGCAGGAAGTGTTGGGGAGTGAGTACCTGGTCACCAGCATTGTGAAGCCTAATGCAGGATTGGCTCAGGTGACTGTTAACATAGGGGGGGGTTATGTAGGGATTTTACTAAAGAGAATCAGGTAGTGATTGTGGGTGGGGCTGGTAATAGTATTGATAGGGATGGGGAGTATGACATAGATGGTGACCTGGAAAAGATAGCCACTCAGACTGGCAACACGAATGTGCATTTCGTGGAACTGTTTCAGCGTCACGATCGGCCTCATCTTAATACAGCCGTCAGGCGTAATAATATGAGACTTGGGGGTGCGCTGATGACAGAAAGCATGGGTCACATTTCAGTGGTGTCGGTGGAGTCTATCAGCAGGACGTGGTCCACTAGACATGGCCTGCACCTCAACAGGTATGGGAAGGGGAGGTTGGCAAAGCTTATAGGTGACAGCATAGATGGGGGTGGTGGGATCACTCATGGGAAAATTCCCGCAGTAGTGGGTGTTAGAGCTGCACCTTTCTTAGATTGAAGTCAGCTGATAGGTATTCCTGCTTAAAGGAAGTCGCTCTAACAAAGGAACCACTTTTGACAAAGCTTAGGTATATGAGTATCAAAATATACAAGGTATCAGAGATAAAGTTAGTGAACTGCTTATAGATGTTGACTCTGAAATCATTGGTATATCTGAACACTTCTTATATAAAGAGATAATTCAGGGGATTCCTTTACCAGGAAACAGGTTGGCTGGCAGCTTTTCTAGGAGCTCTTTGCGGTGTGGGGGAGTAGCCATGTATGTGAAAAACGGCGTCCCATTAGAGTCAATTGATGTTTCAAAGTACTGCACTGCAAAAGGTGTTTGAATGTTGTGCAGGTGTGGTTAAATTTAGTGGAGCTAAATTTCTAACTATTGTTATTTATAGATCCCCAGACTCCGATTTCACAACATTTTTGCTAAAGCTAGAGGAGGTTCTTTGTTCACTTTATAGGAAATACAAAAAGTTTGTTATATGTGGTGACTTCAACATTAATAGTATAAGTGATTGTGCAAGGAAAAGGATGCTGGTAGACCTCCTTAATTCATATAATCGTATGCAAACCGTATTCTTTCCAACGAGAGTCCAAGGGAACAGTAGAACAACCACAGACAGTATTTTTGTTCATTCCTCATTACTAGAAGGGCATTCTGTTAGCAAAAAGGTGAATGGCCTTTCAGATCATGATGCACAAATTTTAACTCTAAAAGATTTTTGTGCTGCAACACATGTTAAATATAGTTATCAACTGTTTAGGAAAGCTGATCCAGTTGCTGTAGAGACCTTTGTAAACCTTATCAAGGAACAAGAGTGGCAAGATGTTTATAGCGCTGATACAGTAGATGATAAATACAATGCTTTTCTCAAGACTTTTCTCGTGCTCTTTGAAAGTTGCTTTCCGTTAGAACGTTCGAAACAGGGTACTAGCACAAACAGGCAGCCTGGGTGGCTGACTAGAGGGATAAGAATATCTTGTAGAACAAAGTGGCAATTACATCAAAACGTTAGAAACAGGCAAAATCTAAATGCAGCAGCCCATTAAAAACAGTATTGTAAGGTGCTTAAAAATGTTATTAGGAAGGCAAAATGTATGTGGTATGCAGATAGAATAGCTAAGTCTCAGGATAAAATTAAAACCATACGGTCAGTCGTAAGGGAAGTGGCTGGTCTGCAGAGACAGGTCGAGGATATAGAATCAGTGTTTAGTGGGAATGTCCGTGTTACTGATAAATCGCATATATGTACAGTATTTAATAATCACTTTCTGAATATAGCAGGTGAACTAAATAGAAACCTAGTCCCAACAGGGAATGATATAGCGCTCTTAGAAAAAAGTGTTCCGAGACTGTTACCTGAAATGCTCCTCCATGATACTAACAAGAGGGAGATTGAGTTAATAATTAAATCACTAAAGACCAAGAACTCTCATGGATATGACGGGGTATCTAGCAGAATACTGAAGTATTGTTCTATGTATGTTAGCCCAGTACTTAGCCATAGTGTAACTTTTCCTTTAGGAGTGGTCGGTTTCCTGACCGATTGAAGTACTCGGTAGTGAAGCCACTTTACAAAAAGGGAGACAGGAATAATGTTGATAATTTTAGACCTATTTCTATGCCATCGGTGTTTGCTAAAGTTATCGAGAAGGTTGTATATACAAGGTTACTGGAGCATTTAAATTCACATAATTTGCTGTCAAATGTACAGTTTGGTTTTAGAAATGGTTTGACAACTGAAAATACTATATTCTCTGTTCTCTGTGAGGTTTTGGACGGATTAAATAAAAGGTTGCGACGCTAGGTGTTTTCTTTGATTTAACGAAGGCTTTTGACTGTGTTAACCACAAAATATTACTGCAGAAGTTCAAATGGCTCTGAGCACTATGGGACTCAACATCTTAGGTCATAAGTCCCCTAGAACTTAGAACTACTTACACCTAACTAACCTAAGGACATCACACACACCCATGCCCGAGGCAGGATTCGAACCTGCGACCGTAGCAGTCCCGCGGTTCCGGACTGCAGCGCCAGAACCGCTAGACCACCGCGGCCGGCACTGCAGAAGTTGGACCATTATGGAGTAAGGTGAGTAGCTTACAATTGGTTCGCCTCTTACTTTAAGAACAGAAAGCAGAGGTAATTCTCCGCAATATTGACAGTGGTAGTGATGTTCAGTCCCAATGGGGCACTGTTAGCTGGGGCGTATCCCAGGGGTCGGTGCTGGGGCCACTGCTGTTTCTTGTTTATATAAATGATATGTCTTCTAGTATTACAAGTGATTCAAAAATATTTCTGTTTGCTGATGACACCAGCTTGGTAGTGAAGGATCTTGTGCGTAATATTGGAACAGTATCAAATAATGTAGTTTATGAAATAAGTTCATGGCTTGTGGAAAATAATTTGATGCTAAATCACAGTAAGACTCAGTTTTTACAGTTTCTAACTCACAATTCAACAAGAACCGATATTTTGATCAGACAGAATGGGCATATTATAAGCGAGACGGAACAATTCAAGTTCCTAGGCGTTCGGATAGATAGTAAGCAGTTGTGGAAAGCCCATGTCCAGGATCTTGTTCAGAAACTAAATGCTGCTTTATTTATCATTAGAACAGTATCTGAAATAAGTCGTATGGTATTATTTTTTGGGGTAATTCTTCTGATTCAAAAAGGGTATTTTTGGCTCAAAAACGGGCTGTTCGAGCTATTTGTGGTGTAAGTTCGAGAACCTCTTGTCGACCCCTATTCAATCGTCTGGAAATTCTGACATTTCCCTCACAGTATATATTTTCTTTAATGTCGTTTGTTGTTAGCAATATTAGCCTACTCCCAAGAGTTAGCAGCTTTCACTCAGTTAATACTAGGCAGAAATCAAATCTGCATGTGGAATGCACTTCCTTGACTCTTGTGCAGAAAGTAGTGCAGTATTCTGCTGCATCCATTTTCAATAAGCTACCACAAGAACTCAAAAATCTTAGCAGTAGCCCAAACTCTTTTAAGTCTAAACTGAAGAGTTTCCTCATGGCTCACTCCTTCTATTCCGTCGAGGAGCTCCTGGAAGAGCTAAAAAATTAAGCAAATTCCAGTGTGACATTGTTGATTTTCTTTATTTAAACTTACGACTTGTCGCCTGAATATGTGTTTTTATATTTCATTTTATCTGTTTCTTCTATCGTGTTATAATTTTATGTATTGACTCGTTCCATGACCATGGAGACTTCTCCTTAATTTGGTCCCACGGAATAATAAATAAATAAATTAATTAATTAATTAATGGTGGAACGTACCTAATCTTCCTGGTTACCAATCTGGCGTCCTACCAACAGTCTTTGTTACGTTAATGTTTACCAGAAGACCCTGTAGAGGAGAGCCAATGTTCAAATGAACCCTGTCACTGGATAGTGACTGTTCTTTTATTTCGTCGCTTTTTTTTATGACGTATGTTCTTCTTTATAACATCAAAATGTCCTTCGTTATTTTCTCAAGGACCGAACTCCTAACAATTATACATCTAATACATGTCCTTCGCACGATGTAATCTCGTCTCACGCCCATTGGCTACCAATGAGACAATGGGCGGGGCTTCCGCTAATTAACTACCGCCAGGCGAGCCGTATTCAGAAGTGTTCTCCACACACTGCACACGCGGGCTCGCTGCAAGCCAGCGATTCCTACTGGAATCAAGGATATATCACGTTACACTTTTCCATGATATTACTTTGCGTTAATATCCACCAATTGTAACGGAAGCGTTATGTTTTATTCCTTTTCACAGAATTCATATCTGATGATGACCTCCTCGAAGATCGAAACTGGTCATTTAAAGATAAAAACAACTTAATGCAATCACGACTGTGTCTGTCAAATGAGTTAAAAATAAAACATATGTAAAATAAGTTAAAAAATAATCGTTTTAAATCTTTCGAGCCTCGGGGAGCTACGAAAAGAGATAATGAGAGTAGTGAACGAGTTTTGTTGTTTGGATGCCAAAACTGCTGACGATGGAAAAAATAAGGAGAAGATAAAATGGAGACTGGCACTAGCGGTAAAAGCTTTTTCGAAAAAGAGAAATGTTTTGACATCGAATCCCAATTTCAGATTTAGGAAATTTTTCCTGGAAGTGTTTCTCTGAGTCGTAATCTGGTAGGATAGTGAAATGTGTGCGATTAACATTACAGATAAGAAGAGAATGGAAACTTAATAAATGTGGTGCTACGGAAGACTGCTGTTATATGGGTAGAGGAGCTAACTACTGAAGAGGTGTTGAATCGATTTGGGGAGAAACAAACTAATGGGCATGGGAGGGGCACATACTGATGCGCCAGGGGTAGTTAATTTGGCAATGGAGGGAAGCCTATGGGGTAAAAATTGTAGAGGAAGAAGAAGGCTTCAGTACAGTAATGCGTGTGAAACGCAAAAGTGAAGTTCTATGTAAGGACTGAGATAATCCAAGCTTAAAGAAAAATGTAATTTGGAAACATTCAGACTTCAGCTACTTTTATGCACGCTACTCTTGCCATTACACTTCTCACGCATGTTCAAAGGTGTTAATAATGTAGTGGACAATTTACAGAAAACGATCGCAGTGAGACATAGGAAGAAAATCTCCATTATACAGACGGAGAATAATGTAAGATTAGACGGAAAGTGAGAAGGCGAACATCAATTTGCGGACAGGGTGGTTAATCTCACGAACATAAAAATGACGGACAATGCCATGGATCTTCTGAATAATGGTTTACATTTTAGTTGGTTCACATGGCTCTGAGCACTATGGGACTTAACATCTATGGTCATCAGTCCCCTAGAACTTAGAACTACTTAAACCTAACTAACCCTGACCCCGCCGGGAATCGAACCCGGGAACCCGGGCGCGGGAAGCGGGAACGCTACCGCACGATCACGAGCTGCGGACTTACATTTTTGTATTACTCCGAAATTGAGCCCAGGCGTAATCAAAAATACTACCGCGGAAGTATAAGTTGCTTGTGACGTGGCTAAACTCAGTAAAATTGAACAAATGGACGTAGCAACAAAAACTAACAAATGTATATCCAAAGTAGGTCGCTATTAACGTAAGAATGCACTTAAAAGTCTAAATCAGAAATTGGAAACGGAAAGAGCGTTAGCTACGAGGGCTGACAAAGGAAATTCGGTTGTCGTAATTTATTACTGCGATTACATCCAAAACACTGAAAAATTTCTTGCAGATAATAACATAGTTGAAGTCAAGAGAAATCCTGTGAACAAATTTCATTCAGACATAAGGAAAAGAATTGAGAATAGTATCTTTCTGTTTCCAGATGAAAAAGAGAAACGTAGATTAAAAATGATGAATCCGTCCATTCCTGTGCTTCGTACGCAAATTAAATTACTCAAGAGAGGGGAACCGATTTGGGCGATTATTAATAATATGCCAAGTCTCAATCACAAATTGAACCGGGAATGGAACAAGAAACTAAGAGGAGCATATACTTACAAAAATCATTCAATGTCAAGAATAGTTATGAATTTGCGCATGAGATGAAGGATGTACCAATCCCGGTTGGAGCTACATTGGTTTCTTTTGACATTGTTAACCTGTGTACCAACGTCCCAGTGAAAGATACGTTGGAGATTATAGAAAGAACTTGCTAACGTATAACAAGATTAGTCAGGGTGAAACAGTAGAACTTTTGGAAATTTTAGAACTTGTATTGTCTTTTAATTATTTTAAGTTTAACGACAGGATTTTTTATGAGAAGGACGGACTCGCAATGGGCAACAGTTTGTCTGGTACTTCAGTTGAGATATTTGTAAATGAGCTATAAAATAAGATTTTTGAACAAAAACCTGACATCTGCGAAAAAATTACAAACGTTATGTAGACGACATCATACTACTGTACAAAGGTGACGAAAGTGAAATTCGCGAGGTAGCAGAAAGGATGGGTGGGATGCACGAAAAAATTAAATTCACAGTGGAACTGGAAGAAGGAAGTATAAGTTTTTTGGATCTTAGGTTAACTAAAAGGGATGGAAGGCATAAGATTGCCTTATTTCGGAGGACGACGGCCACTGACACGATTATATATGGGAAATCCTGTCACCCTAAGAAGCATAAGTGTGCATACTTCAGAGCTATGATTAACAGGATGCTAGAACTGCCACCCACCCTTAATGACAAGGAGGAATATTTAAGTGTGATTAGACTAGTAGCCCATTAATTTTGATCCCCACCTCAGTAGTTTCTCGAACTTGGTCTATAGCTTGGTCTATAGCTATAGCTAGGTCTATAGCTTCTGAAAGTAAGGAAACATATCATGAAAGGTTTCGTTTGGAGTGTGGTCCTATACGGATGTGAAACTTGGACAATTAGAAGAGAACAAAGAAGACGGCTAGAGGCCCTGGAGATGTGTTGCTATAGAAGGATGATGAAGATCAGCTGGAGAGACAAAGTGACAAATGAAGAGGTGCTTAGAAGAGTACAGGAAACCAGATCTCTGTGGAGGCACATACAAACAAAAAGAGACAAACTTGTAGGGCGCATCCTACCATACAACAACATCATTGGAAGAATAGCGGAAGGAGTTATTGAGGTAAGGAATCGGCGGGGGCGACCAAGGATATCATACATGCAACAGATCATGAATGACGTTGTATGTAACACATACGTAGAAATGAAGAGGAAGGCAGACAGAAGAGAGGAATGGCGCTCTGCTGCAAACCAACCTCAAGGTTGATCACTAAAAGAAGAAAAAGAGAAAGAAGACAAATAGCCAAGGCAGACGGATGTAAGGATCGTGATGTAATGAAACTTTGTAATAAACTAGAATCAAAAAGGAGACAATAGAACCGGAGGGCAAGAAGTTTGTTGCTATGTCGTACAATGGTACATTTTCCGACAGAATTGCGCAGGCTTTAAGAAAAACTGAAATAAAAATTGGATTTCAAACGAAAAGTACAGTTGGTTGCAGGCTACGCCACAAAGCTGGCAACAACAGCAACAAGTATTTGGAATCTGGTGTCTATAAGATCAACCGCCAAGACTGTGACAGGTTTTATATCGGTCAGACACGAAGGAATTTCAGGACTCGTTTCAGAGAGCATACGTATAAATAAAAGAGCTTTCAGTACACATTTTGACAGAGAAAAACATAGAGAATAATATGAAAGTGTTGCATAGGGCGCCAAAGGGACAGTTACTGAACTTACTCGAAGAAATGGAGATTCATGTGCAAAGAAAACGGCAACCGGAATTAATGCTGAATGAACAGAATGAGTTTAACCTAAATCCTTGTTTTGATGTACACTCCTGGAAATGGAAAAAAGAACACATTGACACCGATGTGTCAGACCCACCATACTTGCTCCGGGCACTGCGAGAGGGCTGTACAAGCAATGATCACACGCACGGCACAGCGGGCACACCAGGAACCGCGGTGTTGGCCGTCGAATGGCGCTAGCTGCGCAGCATTTGTGCACCGCCGCCGTCAGTGTCAGCCAGTTTGCCGTGGCATACGGAGCTCCATCGCAGTCTTTAACACTGGTAGCATGCCGCGACAGCGTGGACGTGAACCGTATGTGCAGTTGACGGACTTTGAGCGAGGGCGTATAGTGGGCATGCGGGAGGCCAGGTGGACGTACCGCCGAATTGCTCAACACGTGGGGCGTGAGGTCTCCACAGTACATCGATGTTGTCGCCAGTGGTCGGCGGAAGGTGCACGTGCCCGTCGACCTGGGACCGGACCGCAGCGACGCACGGATGCACGCCAAGACTGTAGGATCCTACGCAGTGCCGTAGGGGACCGCACCGCCACTTCCCAGCAAATTAGGGACACTGTTGCTCCTGGGGTATCGGCGAGGACCATTCGCAACCGTCTCCATGAAGCTGGGCTACGGTCCCGCACACCGTTAGGCCGTCTTCCGCTCACGCCCCAACATCGTGCAGCCCGCCTCCAGTGGTGTCGCGACAGGCGTGAATGGAGGGACGAATGGAGACGTGTCGTCTTCAGCGATGAGAGTCGCTTCTGCCTTGGTGCCAATGATGGTCGTATGCGTGTTTGGCGCCGTGCAGGTGAGCGCCACAATCAGGACTGCATACGACCGAGGCACACAGGGCCAACACCCGGCATCATGGTGTGGGGAGCGATCTCCTACACTGGCCGTACACCACTGGTGATCGTCGAGGGGACACTGAATAGTGCACGGTACATCCAAACCGTCATCGAACCCATCGTTCTACCATTCCTAGACCGGCAAGGGAACTTGCTGTTCCAACAGGACAATGCACGTCCGCATGTATCCCGTGCCACCCAACGTGCTCTAGAAGGTGTAAGTCAACTACCCTGGCCAGCAAGATCTCCGGATCTGTCCCCCATTGAGCATGTTTGGGACTGGATGAAGCGTCGTCTCACGCGGTCTGCACGTCCAGCACGAACGCTGGTCCAACTGAGGCGCCATGTGGAAATGGCATGGCAAGCCGTTCCACAGGACTACATCCAGCATCTCTACGATCGTCTCCATGGGAGAATAGCAGCCTGCATTGCTGCGAAAGGTGGATATACACTGTACTAGTGCCGACATTGTGCATGCTCTGTTGGCTGTGTCTATGTGCCTGTGGTTCTGTCAGTGTGATCATGTGATGTATCTCACCCCAGGAATGTGTCAATAAAGTTTCCCCTTCCTGGGACAATGAATTCACGGTGTTCTTATTTCAATTTCCAGGAGTGTATTCGGAAACCTGGGCCTTCCTCCGCAAGTTCCACCGCAGGAAAACAAGAACGTCATACAGAGAAGCCACGACGTGCCGCTATTGAGACTACACTACGGATGTATTATCGACTATCGATTTTTTAACTTTTAATAAATAATTACTGCTTCGTTAATTACCTTACAATTACGTGTACGGTAATTGATCTGTCTGGCTGGAAGATTTTATCTTTTTATAGATGTTTTTATCTTATACTATTTACACTGGGTTTTATACAATTGTGTGTTTTAGTTACCCAGGGTAGGAGCTTCACATTATTAGTATTTGCGCTTTTTATGTGGATCTTAAGTATGGATCTAATACCACGTATAGTATGTCAGTACAGGTTTTATTGCCAGACGCTCGTTTTGCCATGTGAAGTAATTTTAATTAATGACTGCGCATACCACATTTTAACGATTACATTTGCGATACGGATTAATCATCTATCCTTGCTATAGTGCAGTCTACTGGCCTCAGTTTCCTTGTATAAATACCAGACGCATTCTGATCATCACCAGCAGTTACTATATGCCTACATGTTTAGCTTGGCGTAGATACTACATCAGAATATTTTATGGTATGTATGGCTGGTATACATGGCTGTTAATCATGTAAACACTTTTGCATGTGTGGTTTTCATGAGCAATAAAAAGGGCCGAAATGATTTTTATGTTGATCTGTACTCCAATCATCTGTACAGGTTCCGGAACTCTCGGAACCAAGGTGATGCAAAACTTCTTTTGATATGTGTACATTCAGAAGTCTATAGCTAGGCAGTTAATAGGGCTTTTCAGAACGAAGAAAATTCGACAGCGAAGTATGCAGTCGCGATCATGACTGACACTGCAGGCGTATTCAACAATCTTTGGTGGCCTGCGATGTTCGCACGTCTTCGAGATCTCAGGGTGCTCAAATGTCTGAACAAGATCTTTGCAGAGTACTGTAGTGGACGTAGCGTCCAGTGGCTTGCAGGGCACAGCCAGGTAATCAAAAAGGTTACGAAGGGCTCTACTCAAAGTTCCGTAAGTCGTGCACTGTTGTGGGATCTTAGTATTGAACCCTTATTACATCTATTAGACGGGGCAGATGCTGTTAAAGGTGTTTTTGGATACGCAGACGACATCCCAGTAGTTGTGTCTGCAGCCTCTAGGTCGAGGCTTGAGGAAAAGACGAGTGATCTGCTCGCTCAGATGCAGCATTGGTGGAAGAGCAACAAAGTTGTTCATAAAGCCAAAAACATACATCTGAAGGGAAGACTTTCTCTTGCCAGAAATCATTCCTAGGGCTTGACGGAATACCTGTAAATACTATTTATAGATATTTAGGCATTCTTCGAGACGAGGAAAGAAACTGTCTAGAATACGTAAAATCGGTTACTCAGAGAGTGACAAAAATTATGCATAAGGTTGCCCGTCCTGACTCTGCTGACCGTAAAATAGAGTCGTATGTGGTGCGGTCACATCACGAAGCTATCTTCAACATCTCTGTGGGCTTCGCTGCCAGCGTCTAGACCCGTCGCCTTATAACAGGCAGCTACGAATTCAGCGGACCTTACTTCTAAGGTTCACCGGCGCGTTTAGCACTACACCCGTCGAGGTTTTACTGGTTATCCTCGGGATGTGTCCGATGGATATCGTCGTACGTTACAGGGCAGCGCTCTTCTGGTTTGGACATGAATAATATGATCGTGTGTACGAGGTCACAGGAAAGCATATTACTGACAAAAGACATTTACGAGCCTGGAAGACAGAGGAACGGCACTCTGAGTGGGGCACTAGGAGCACTGCAAGGCATACTTTCTGCATATTCTCATGCGTCAGGAACAGGCTCAAAATGTCCGACAATCAGTGTTGCGAACTTAGTGGATTTTCCACTAAAACTGGTGGTTTCTCTCCTCCTATTAGTGGGGAAATATTGCTTCTAGCGGCTGGTGAGTTTTATAGTGGTTTAGTAGCATTCAATTTCAGTTACTGAAAATGCGATCTCTCAACCACTAAGCTATTTATATATTTCGAAGTATGTTATTTCTACTTTATTTGATTCCACGAGTATTTAACTTTTGCTACGAAGACAACACTGATACATTACAATGTGACATCAAACGAACCATCACACTCGATAGACGACGTGCTGGGATTCCCTGTAGAACGAACGGTATTTAGTAGCACCTAATTATAGTTCATTTCACGAGCGAAGGCAGCTTGCACAGGTGCAGGGAATGCAGTAACCGGTTTCAAACAATGGGTGCCCACTTATTTCATTGTCGCTTCGAATAACCACTGAGCGCTTGTTGGCTCACGCAGGGTGCGTCACGTCAGATGCGCAGAAAAAGTCAACTCTTTTGTCGTCGTTCGTCGTGTGCACTATACAACTGTAATTCTCAGTGTCTGTTATTATTGCACGGGTTCATACGTGTACAAGTATGCTTCATACGTGTACAACTATGCCGAAACCACAATATACGCAAAAGTTTCAGGATTCTTGGCTTCAAGTTACTGAAAGTACTATGGACCAGGTAGCGAAGTGCAAATTTTGCGGTACAGTTTTAAGGAGTCACTATGAAGACCGGAAGTCTCATTAAGCGTCAAAGAAGCATCTACAAAATAAAAAGGTAAGCAACGTATATTTTAAATTGATTAGTCATTCATTGATCGGTTTTACATCTTTGACCACTCTTTGACTAAGTAAATTGTTGCAGGTTGTAACTATGCAGCCTAAAATGACTTTGAAGTCAGAGCCCATTGGTAATAAAAAGGAAGAAGCAAGACTTTCATTACCCACAGCCATGCATACTAGGGTACGTGTAGTGGACCATTTGGGAGAGGTAATTAGTCACAGTCATGAAAACGATATCGAAAAAGTTCAGTTGCACCGACCTAAGTGCACCTCAGTTATAAAAAACGTGTTGGCACCGCATTTCACTGACGTTCTAAAACTAGATTGCAAAGTTCGCCCATTTAGCTTATTAATTGTTGAATCTGCTGATGTTGCTGTACATAAATACTTGGGATTGATTATAGTTTATTACAGTAAATTACATCAAAAAATAGTATCTACATACCTTGACCCAAAAATAGCATCTACATACCTTGAACTTGCACGAACGTAATCCTGGAACTATTTTCTCTGCTATAAGGAAGACACTTCAACAATTCGATTTGCGATTTGAAAATTTAATGGACGTAAGTGCAGATAATGCCTCTGTCATGGCTGGAGTAAATAACGGAGTTCTTACGAAACTGAAAGAAGAGGTACCACACCTGATTTTAGTACGTTGCTTGTGCCACTCCTTGCAACTTGCTGTTTCAGCTGCTGCAAAAGAATTTTTACCGAGAAATTGGTTTTAATTAAAGAGACATATGATTGGTTTAGTCGCTCCTCTTCCAGACATTCTCTTTATAAGGAGGTATACAAAACCATCATCGATGGACAGAAACCATTAAAAATAGCGTAAGCGTGCCAGATAAGGTGGTTATCAACAGAATCCGCTGTATCAACAATATATACGCAATGGTCAGAGCTAAAAACACGTTTTTCCGTAGCTAAAGTGCGCGAAAGGTGTCACATGGCACAGCTGCTACATGCTATGTATGCGAACGTGATTAATTACGCATATATTTAATTTTTACATCGAATATTAATTGAAATAAACAGAGTCAGTAAAATGTTATAGTCGAAAGATGCAGATCACACCAAACTCTTTGATGAGTTGACCAACCTGATAGATATGCTTCTCAGCAAAGCTACGTTACCTACAAATAAAGTTAATATTTTTACTCAAAACATTCGTGATTTCTTCGATCGAAGATGTTATTTGGGATTCCGCTTTGAAAAGCAGTTGCTTGAAATGAGAGAAAAAGGATTACCACAGGAAGACGAAGAAATGTTGCGCAATCGGTGCATAACATTTATAGTAGTCTGATTTAAGAAATAAAAAACAGGTTACCAGAAAATTTGATGTTGATGAAACAAGTTCCAGGATAAATGTTGAACAAGCAATCACAACAAAAAAAATCTAATTGATATAATGGTTCAGTTCAATACAAGTGTAGAATTTATAGCAAGAGTGGATGATCAGTGGTAACAAATTCTTTTGTTGAACTGGAACGAGACCAAAGATACAAAAAAATTTTGTAAAAAGTCTTGCATTTCAAAGATGCTCAAAGGGAATCTAGATTTGAAGAATGAGCGACTTTTGCGATTACTCTCCAAACACTGCCTCATTCCAACGCCGATGTTGAGAGATTATTTAGCAGTATGAATGTAATAAAAAACAAGCAGAGGAACAGAATGAATTAAATCTTTAAACTGCTCTATTAAAAATACGCTGTGGTTTGTGGTTATAAGGAAAATACTGCAACGAATATTAAATTCCAATAAAGGTTGTAAAACAAATCGGTACCAAATAACGGTATCAATCTGAAACCGACGATGATGATGATACAGGTAAAAATGTTTCATCTGAAGAAGGCGAATTCATTTAAATAATTAGCTGTTGTTATAGAACTTTTTGTAGGTCCCTGACCTTAACTTGCTGATTTATTTATCATATGTTCATTTAATGATTGTGGATATTTTATTACTTAATAATAGCCGACCGGTGTGGCCGTGCAGTTCTAGGCGCTTCAGTCTGGAACCGCGTGACCGCTACGGTCACAGGTTCGAATCCTACCTCGGGCATGGATGTGTGTGATGTCCTTAGGTTAGTTAGGTTTAAGTAGTTCTAAGTTCTAGGGGACTGATGACCACAGATGTTAAGACCCATAGTGCTCAGAGCCATTTGAACCAATTTTGAACTTAATAATAAACGAAACTAATTACTAATATACTTATTGTTTTCTTTCAAAATAATTTTAAAAAAGTTAGTGGAAATTTTAGCGATTATGAGAGCAGGGGCATTTTTGTTAGTGGTTTTCTGGTGGTTTTTGCACTTGAAACTGGTGGGGAGCTCACTTTAACTGTTGGCAACACTGGCGACAGTGACCATACTCGAGGTATGGTGCACCTGTTAAAAGGTCACGGTCCACATCCCATAAGTCTGCATCGAGTGGGATGTACACTCATGCTCATAAATTAAGGATAATTTGCAGAATGTGGTACCACATAACGTGCCACTGCACTAAACTGGCACTAATGGCATAGGCACAAAAGGAACACACACGACACAGATCTGTAAGTCCGCAGTATTGGTGATAAGCTGAGAAAACCGTCCCGAAACACATGTGCTACACAACGCCACTTTTTCCTGCTCATGTACCCCGACATCAATATGGGATATGATCACCATGCACACGTACACAGGCCGCACAACGGGTTGGCATACTCTGGATCAGGTGGTTGAGCAGCTGCTGGGGTATAGCCTCCCATTCTTTCACCAGTGCCTGTCGCAGCTCCTGAAGTGTCCTAGGGGTTTGAAGACGTGCAGCGATACGTCGACTGAGAGCATCCCAGACGTGCTCGATGGGGTTTAGGTCTGGAGAGCAGGCAGGCCACTCCATTCGCCTGGTATCCTCTGTTTCAAGGTACTCCTCCATGATGGCAGCTCGGTGGGACCGTACGTGATCATCCATCAGGGGGAAGGTGGGACCCATTGCATCCCTGAAAGGGCGAACATACTGGTGCAAAATGACGTCCCGATACACCTGACCTGTTACAGTTCCTCTGTCAGAGACACGCAGGGGTGTACGTGCACCGATTATAATCCCACCCCACACCATCAAACCACGACCTCCATACAGGTTCCTTTCAAGGACATTAAAGGGTTGGTATCTGGCTTCTGGTTCAAGCCAGATGAAAACCCGGCCAGAACCACTGTTCAGATTATATTTGGACTCGTCCGTGAACGTAACCTGGGACCACTGTTCCAATGACCATGTACTGTGTTCTTGACACCAGGCTCCATGGGCTCTCCTGTGACCAGGGGTCAGTGGAATGCACCTTGCAGGTCTCCGGTCGAATAAACCATGTCTGTTCAGTCGTCTGTACACTGTGTGTCTGGAGACAACTGTTCCAGTGGCTGAGGTAAGGTCCCGAGCAAGGCTACCTGTAGTACTCCGTGGCCGTCTGTGGGCACAGATGGTGAGATATCGGTCTTCTTGTGGTGTTGTACACTGTGGACGTCCCGTACTGTAGCACCTGGACACGTTTCCTGTTTGCTGGAATCGTTGCCACTTGAGATCACACTTTGTGGCACACGGAGGGCCTGTGTTTCGACCTCCTGTGTTTCACCAGCCTCCAGTCGCCCTAGTATTCTACCCCTCATAACGTCATCAATATGTGTTCTTTGAGTCATTTTCAATACGCAGTCTCCATTAGCATGTCTGAAAACGTCTGCACACTTACTCACTGCACCGTACTCTGACGTGCACCAACACAGACCACTGCGTATGTGGACTGCTGCCAGCGCCACCGTGCGACGACCGCAGGTCAAATGCACCGAATGGTCATACCCCGAGGTGATTTAAACCCGCAAACCGCCCACCAGAGCGTTGTTTCACCATGTATCAGCATTATCCTTAATTTATGAGCATGAGTGTATTAACACTCCAATCTGTGAATGCGTAGAGGAAGGTTCCGCTGATCATGTCGTTCTCAGATGCCCCCTTTTTCAGGCAGAGACAGACAAGAGACTATTAGACTGCAATCTACAAACAACTTAAGTGACCAAAACTTGTGAACTTAAGTCAGTATGATAGCAAATCGGATATCTAAAAGGCAACTGCATAATTTTGTCTATAAGATCAAGTGAACGCTCTGAATATCAAAATACTGCCAACAGATCACAAGAAGCGTTTTCTCAGTTATAGATAATGATATACAAACATAAATTTAATTAATAGGAACTTTAAGAAAAGAAAAGAAAGAATGCTGTGGCCACTCACACGGGTATGTGTAGACTCGAAGATTGCCGAGGCACGCACATAACAGTGTGGGTGATGTAGAGTAGTGAAGCAACAATAGGTTTAGAAGTAAATGTAGTTTGTCGGCAAACCTCGAGTTCTTCCGAGGCTGCCATCACATGTCTTGTATTGTAAGATGGAAGTTTTTCACTTATAACTTGAGTTAATCCCCTTTATTTTAAATAATTTTTTAATTGATTCTTATTTTTCAAGTGTTCTGTTTTATTCCTACATCAGTATCACCAATGGTTGCTGTTAACATGATTCACTACTATAGACATAATATAAAACGTTGTATGTCACCATGATTAATGAATATGTACGACATGTTTAGAGTTTCCAGATAACACGTCTAAAATTCGTAGCAATTAATAGAAATGAATTGAAACTTCCTGGCAGATTTAAACTGTGTGCCCGACCGAGACTCGAACTCGGGACCTTTGCCTTTCGCGGGCAAGTGCTCTACCAACTGAGCTACTGAAGCACGACTCACGCCAGGTACTCACAGCTTTACTTCTGCCAGTATCTCGTCTCCTACCTTCCAAACTTTACAGAAGCTCTCCTGCGAACCTTGCAGAACTGGCACTCCTGAAAGAAAGGATACTGCGGAGACGTGGCTTAGCCACAGCCTGGGGGATGTTTCTAGAATGAAATTTTCACTCTGCAGCGGAGTGTGCGCTGATATGAAACTTCCTGGCAGATTAAAACTGTGTGCCCGACCGAGACTCGAGCTCGGGACCTTTGCCTTTCGCGGGCAAGTGCTCCACCAACTGAGCTACCGAAGCACGACTCATTCTGGAAACATCCCCCAGGCTGTGGCTAAGCCATGTCTCCGCATTAACAGGCAGGATACGGCGCTGTGGTCGGTAACGTCTATGTAAGACAACTAGTGTCTGGCGCAGTTGTTAGATCTGTTACTGGTGCTACAATGGCAAGTTATTGAGATTTGAGTGTGTTTGAACGTGGTATTATAGACGGCGCACGAGCGATGGGACACAGTGTTTCCGAGGTAGCGACGAAGTGGGGATTTTCCCGTACGACCATTACACGAATGTACCGTGAATATCTGGCATCCGGTAAATCATCAAATCTCCGACATCGCTACGGCTGGAAAATCATCCTGCAAGAAATGGACCAACTGTGACAGAGGAGACTCATTCAACGTGACAGAAGTGCAACCCTTCCGAAAATTGCTGTAGATTTCAGTGCTGGGCCATCAGCAAGTGTCAGCGTGCGAACCGTTCAACGAAACATTCACGATATGGGCTTTTGGAGCCGAAGGCCCACTCGTGAACCTTTTATGACTGCACGACGCAAAGATTTACGCCTCGCCTGGTCCCTTCAACATCGACACTGGGCGAACGAATCTCGCTTCAAATTGTTGCGAACGGATGGACGTGTAAGGGTATGGAGACAACCTCATGAATCCATGGTGCATGCATGCGAGTAGGGGACTGTTCAAGCTGGTGGAGGGTCTGTAATGGTGTGCAGCGTGTGCAATTGAACTGATAGCGGACCACTGATATGTCTAGATACGACTCTCACAGGTGACACGTCGTAAGGATACTGTCTGATCACTTACATCCATTCATGTCAATCGAGCATTGCGGAGGACTTGGGCAATTCTTGCAGGACAATGCGACACCCCACACGTCCAAAATTGCTACAGGGTGATTTCTAGAAACACTCGTCTGAGTTTAAACACTTCTGCTGGCCACCAAACTCCAGAGACATGAACATATTGAGCATATCTGAGATGCCTTGCAACTCCACCCTCTCGTACTCTTACGGTTTATGGACAGCCCTCTAGGATTCAAAGTGTCAGTTCCCTCCAGCACTATTTCAGAGATTAGTCGAGTCCATGCCACGTCGTGCTGCGGCAGTTCTGCGTGCTCGCAGGAGCGCTGCACGATATTAGGCAGGTGTACCAGTTTCTTTGGGTCTGCAGTGTCTATATACTGACGAGCCAAAGAATAAAAATATCTCTGGAACAATAACAGCTATTGGAAAACGACTTTCACCGGTATCAATGAAGGGCTGGGTTCCATGAATGTACATATTTGGAAACAGTCTAAAACGAAAGCATATATGTTTTTTTTTAAATGGACCTCCTATATTTGTTCTTCAGCAATCCATAGCATGACAAAGCACATACACAATGGCGTTGATTGCATCGCAATATTCCCATTACATCCCGAGATATTAAGACGCGAAGTTGACGCTTGAAACACCCGACATGCGCTGCTAGCGCACGTCCTGAGGCTCAGGCGTGAACCCCATGCTGCCCGTAATCGCGATGTGATTGACATGCGTAATCACTCTTCCATACTTATCAAGAGGTCCGAAACGAATAATACGGTCTGCTGCCATCCTGCATTAACGTCGTACATTCCAGCAGGTATTTATCCCATAGGCTAGGGGTGATGCGGTTCTGTAACATATCTGTGTACCGCAACGTTAGTCACAAAGTTAACTTCGCTTATCGTTAATCCGTTACTCAATAGGTAATGCCTTTCAACGTTAAAACTTTACTTTACTGTAGATCTAGCGCAAGTGACAGTTAATCATTCACTCGTAATAGTAAAATTCATGTCGATGGTTTTGGTGAAACGAGCAAGTCGACTAAAAGTTTTACCGTTGTTTAGGTAAAAATGTTTTGATTTGGGAAGTTCAGGTAGGACATAGAAGATGAATGTAAACATGTTTAACCAATTAGTTTTATTATCACATAATTATCAACGTTATGTTTATCTGATGCGTTAAATGACAAATTGTTGCAAACAAATGTTTCTTAAAATGGGTAAAATGGCCCTTTGTAGAAACTTCCACTGTGATACCAGCACTACATACTAAACATTGCGTTCACATCTCATGCTCAAAGTGATGCCCATTGGCTTGCATACATATGGTCACTCTGCGGATGAAGGATGCCCTACTTCGTGCTACTGTTTCCTCTTTGATGGCTGTACAAGCATCAATAATGCGTTGCTTCATGTGCTCTGGTGTTGTTGGTTCATGTTGGTAAACAGCATCCTTCACTGCTCCCCAAAGAAAATAATCCAGCGGTGTAAGGTCCGGAGATCGGGCAGGCCACCTAACTGGGCCACGTCGTCCAATCCACCTACCAGGGAACTTACGGTTCAGAAGTCGTCGTGCTCGTAAGGCGTTGTGTGCAGGGCATCCGTCATGCTGATACCACATGACCATTCTCCGGTTCAGAGGTACGGTGTCCAAGAGAACAGGAAGATTGTGTCGTATAAATATGGAGTATTGTCTGCCATTTTGGATGCCATTTATAAAGAAAAGTCCGATAATGGTATCTCCAATAATCCCAGACCAAACATTAACTTTCCACGGACGTTGATACTCTACCTGACGGAGCCATTTTGGATTGTCTGCGGACCAATAATGCATATTCCTCATATTGACAATTTCTTTGTTGGAGAATGATGCCTCGTCGGTAAAAAGAACATCTGCAAAAAAATTTGGATTAGTCAGAAGTTTTTGCTGAGCCCACCGACAAAATGTTGCGGAAGTCATTTCCATGAAGATCCTGGTGTAAATGAACATGGTAAGGATGAAATTTATGACGTTTAAGAATACGCTGTGCACTTGATTTCGACACACCAACTTCACGTTCAATTTGACGTGTGCTGATTTGAGGATTCACAGCTATGGTAGCGAGCACAGCAACTTCAGCACGTTCATCTGTGCGTGCTCTAGGACGATGTCGAGGTCTTGGATTTAAGCTTCCCGTTTCACGTAGACGAGATGTGAGACGACCAAACATCCGGTGCGAAGGCGATGGCTTGTCAGGGAATCGTCTTCTGTACAGTCGTTCTGCCTGAACAGCATTTCGTCTACCTACAACAGGGTACAGTACAGGTATGTAGAGTAGGGTAGAAAACAGACATATTAACTTAATAATCATAATGTTCGCGTACAGTACTATCAACAAACAAGCAATCCCATAACGTATTTCTCGTCAACGTACATTCTCCATAGATCAGCAGCATTTCTACCATATCTTCATGTGTGTACGTTATACTGTACAGCATAAGTTCCACAACACTACGTTTATTCACAATGTGTACTACCTCCGTGCCGTCACTAGATTACTCTGATGCACGACTACACTGGCAAGCGGTGTACTGCACGCCAAAGCAACAACAAATGGGATGCTCGGAAGGTGGTGGAGTACAGGAGTTTGCATGGGTCGCAAATCATAAACAAGGCGAAGTGGTAACTGTGGCAGTAGTGGGAACTACGTTGGACACTTGACTAGGTAGAGCCATGCCCTGCGCGACAGGCACAATGGGTCATAAAACGCATTAGATAAACCTTATTTTGGGTGTGCAGGATAAATAAGACAACCTGACGGGTGTACACCGATCGGTACTGGTTCATATTGTGCACGTAGATACGTAAAACGTGCAAGAGGGAAACCATTATGTGCTTATGAGAGTTGATGGCAGCAGACCGCATTATTCGTTTCGGACCTCTTGATAAGTATGGAGTTGTGATTACACATGTCAATCACATCGCGATTACGGGCAGCATGGGGTTCACGCCTGAGCCTCAGGACGTGCGCTAGCAGCGCATGTCGGGTGTATCGAGCGTCAACTTCGCGTCTCAATATCTCGTGATGTAATGGGAATATTGCGATGCAATCAACGCCATTGTGTATGTGCTTTGTCATGCTATGGATTGCTGAAGAAAAAATATAGGAGGTCCATTTAAAAAAACACAAGTTTGTGTTAAAAAACACATATGCTTTCATTTTAGAATGTTTCCAAATATGTACATTCAGGGGCCCCAGCCCTACATTGATACTGGTGAAAGTCGTTTTCCAATAGCTGTTATTGTTCCAGAGATATTTTGGGTGGACAAGATAGCTGGGACACCCTATATATATATATATATATATATATATATATATATATATATATATATATATATATACAGGGTGTTTCAAAAATGACCGGTATATTTGAAACGGCAATAAAAACTAACTAAACGAGCAGCGATAGAAATACACCGTTTGTTGCAATATGCTTGGGACACCAGTACATTTTCAGGCGGACAAACTTTCGAAATTACAGTAGTTACAATTTTCAACAACAGATGGCGCTGCGGTCTGGGAAACTCTATAGTACGATATTTTCCACATATCCACCATGCGTAGCAATAATATGGCGTAGTCTCTGAATGAAATTACCCGAAACCTTTGACAACGTGTCTGGCGGAATGGCTTCACATGCAGATGAGATGTACTGCTTCAGCTGTTCAATTGTTTCTGGATTCTGGCGGTGAACCTGGTCTTTCAAGTGTCCCCACAGAAAGAAGTCACAGGGGTTCATGTCTGGCGAATAGGGAGGCCAATCCACGCCGCCTCCTGTATGTTTCGGATAGCCCAAAGCAATCACACGATCATCGAAATATTCATTCAGGAAATTAAAGACGTCGGCCGTGCGATGTGGCCGGGCACCATCTTGCATAAACCACGAGGTGTTCGCAGTGTCGTCTAAGGCAGTTTGTACCGCCACAAATTCACGAAGAATGTCCAGATAGCGTGATGCAGTAATCGTTTCGGATCTGCAAAATGGGCCAATGATTCCTTTGGAAGAAATGGCGGCCCAGACCAGTACTTTTTGAGGATGCAGGGACGATGGGACTGCAATATGGGGCTTTTCGGTTCCCCATATGCGCCAGTTCTGTTTATTGACGAAGCCGTCCAGGTAAAAATAAGCTTCGTCAGTAAATCAAATGCTGCCCACATGCATATCGCCGTCATCAATCCTGTGCGCTATATCGTTAGCGAATGTCTCTCGTGCAGCAATGGTAGCGTTGCTGAGGGGTTGCTGCGTTTGAATTTTGTATGGATAGAGGTGTAAACTCTGGCGCATGAGACGATACGTGGACGTTGGCGTCATTTGGACCGCAGCTGCAACACGGCGAACGGAAACCCGAGGCTGCTGTTGGATCACCTACTGCACTAGTTGCGCGTTGCCTTCTGTGGTCGCCGTACGCGGTCGCCCTACCTTTCCAGCACGTTCATCCGTCACGTTCCCAGTCCGTTGAAATTTTTCAAACGGATCCTTTATTGTATCACTTCTGGGATGAGTTAGAATGTCCGCACCAGACCCTAGCGTCCAACGTCATTAAGTTCTCTGGTTTTGGCTCTGGAGAAAGAATGGGCTGCCAGTCCTCCACAGTTATTGGGACACCTCACTGAAAGTGCTGGCAGCAGAGTTCACGCAGTCACAGAGGCGAAGGCTGGACACACCCCATATTAATGGCCAGTAATAGTTAAGTAAAATAAATGTCGTGTGACTTGGCCCACCCCACGGGTACACCGTTCGCCGGGTGCAAGTCTTTCGATCCTAGGCCACTTCGACGACTTTGGCGTCGATGGGGATGATATGATGATTAGGACAACACCCAGATCCTGAGCGGAGAAAATCTCCGACCAAATCCAAATCCAAATCCAAATGGCTCTGAGCACTATTGGACTTAACTTCTGAGGTCAACAGTCCCCTAGAACTTAGAACTACTTAAACCTAATGAACCTAAGGACATCACACACATCCATGCCCGAGGCAGGATTCGAACCTGCGACCGTAGCGGTCGCGCTGTTCCAGACTGAAGCGCCTAGAACCGCTCCGCCACAGCGGCCGGCAAAATCTCCGACCCAGCCGGGAATCGTGCCCAGGCCCTTAGGACTGACATTCTGTCGCGCTGACCACTCAGCTACCGGAGGTGGACCCAGTAAAAGTTGTCCAGATACTTTAGATGAGTCACCATATCATTTGACTGTTCCCACGCGTTTCACTTTAAAATTACGTCACCGCCAGTCGAATTGGCGGTTACAGACCGGTTGAAATGTCCCTAATGGATTTGTTGTTGTTGTTGTGGTCTTCAGTCCTCAGCCTGGTTTGATGCAGCTCTCCATGCTAGTCTATCCTGCACAAGCTTCTTCATCTCCCAGTACTTACTTCAACCTACATCCTTCTGTATCTGCTTAGTGTATTCGTCTCTTGGTCTCCCTCTACGATATTTACCCTCCACGCTGCCCTCCAATGGTAAATTTGTTATCCATTGATGCATCAGAACATGTCCTACCAACCGGTCCCTTCTTCTTGTCAAGTTGTGCCACAAAGTCCTTTTCTCCCCAAATTCTATTAAATACCTCCTCATTAATTATGTGATCTACCCATCTAATCTTCAGCATTCTTCTGTAGCATCACATTTCGAAAGCTTCTATTCTCTTCTTGTCCAAACTAGTTATCGTCCATGTTTCACTTCCATTCATGGCTACACCCCATACAAATACTTTCAGAAACGACTTCCTGACACTTACGAGTAAATCTATTCTCGATGTTAACAAGTTTCTCTTCTTCACAAACGCTTTTCTTGCCATTGCTAGTCTACATTTTATATCCTCTCTACTTCGAACATCGTCAGTTATTTTGATCCCCAAATAGCAAAACTCATTTACTACTTTAAGCGTCTCATTTACTAATCTAATTACCTCAGCATCACCCGACTTAATTCGACTACATTCCATTTTCCTCGTTTTGCTTTTGTTGGTGTTCATCTTATATCATCCTTTCAAGACACTATCCATTCCGTTCAGCTGCTCTTCCGAGTCCTTTGCTGTCTCAGACAGAATTACAATGTCATCGGCGAACCTCAAAGTTTTCATTTCTTCTCCATGGATTTTAACACCTACTCCGAATTTTTCTTTTGTTTCCTTTACTGCTTGCTCAATATACAGATTGAATAACATCGGGGATAGGCTACAACCCTGTCTCACTCTCTTCCCAACCACTGCTTCCCTTACATGCCCCTCGACTCTTATAACTGCCATCTGGTTTCTGTACAAATTGTAAATAGCCTTTCGCTCCCTGTATTTTGCCCCTGCCACCTTCAGAATTTGAAAGAGAGTATTCCAGTCAACATTGTCAAAAGCTTTCTCTAAGTCTACAAATGCTAGAAACGTAGGTTTGCCTTTCCTTAATCTGTCTCCTAAGATAGGTCGTAATGTCAGTATTGCCTCACGTGTTCCAACATTTCTACGGAATCCAAACTGATCTTCCCCGAGGTCGGCTTCTACAGGTCTTTCCATTCGCCTGTAAAGAATTCGTGTTAGTATTTTGCAGCCGTGGTTTATTAAACTGATAGTTCGGTAATTTTCACATCTGTCAACACCTGCTTTCTTTGGGATTGGAATTATTATATTCATCTTGAAGTCTGAGGGTATTTCGCCTGTCTCATACATCTTGCTCACCAGATGGTAGAGTTTTGTCAGGACTGGCTCTCCCAAGGCCGTCAGTAGTGCTACATTTGTTACGTAACTTTAAATGACACGTCTACGTTCGAAGTCACTGAGCTTTCCTGATCGGCCCAATCTGCTGTTAGTGTTCCAATACTGACAAACCAAGACTTTTATATTGGTGGGTCTCAAAGGTGGCTTTCATTTGTGACATTCATTTCGAAGATTATTCTGCATATTTGGAGTAAATAAACCCATATAATGGTTAATTAGTCTTATTAGGTGGATTAGAAAGAGAGATAGTGATGATTAGACACATGTCTGAAATAATACGGGCTTTGGTAATGATAATATTTAGTTGCATGCTGTAGGTGTAAGCAAAGTGGATTTGCCAGTGGAGGCGGGGAGGCGAAGGCCGGTGAGCGCCGGAAGAGCATTGTGCAGGGTCCGGGGGTCCCAGGGGATGCAGCCACTGACCTGCAAGCATCTAAAGGAACGCCGCCGGGTGCCAGGTGAGAGAGAGAGGGGAAATGTCGAGCAGACAGGGAGCGTCCAACATACGCGCTGGCGCCGCCCGGTCGCGCGCTGTTCTAGCGGCAAATGGGCTGAGCTCTGGTTGGGCAGTTCATAAGAAAGTGCGGAAAACGCTGAGGGTCAACGCCCGCTGTTTGGACATAGAAATTTTTGGATAGCTGGAGAAATTGTATCACTCCGTGAGGGAGATGTGGGAGGCCTTTGCAGCGTCGGGATTGGCTGATTAGAGTTTGGCGGCAAGATTGTTGCAAGAGCATCGGGCAGAGAGCGACTGGTTAGAGTGTCTTGTGCCGTGAAAGCAGACAGTCGCAAAGTTCGGTAGCTCTGAGATAGGGACTTAGATTATGAATACTGTGTTGTGTATGATCTAGAGTCCGCAGCTACAGTAGGACATCAGCGTCCACGATAGGCATTGCATTGACAACTAGTATAATTGCAGTTGATTCCGCCTTATAGGCTGTCAGTCACCATTGAACATTGTCAACCAGTGCACAGAGCTATCATACTCGTGTTGCACGTTAGTACAAGGCACACTGAGCTGCACCTTAAAGGTTGTTGAGCCAGTCTTGAAAGCGTTGTATACCATTTAGAGGAAATATAAGGCTTGTGGTATTAACAGTTTCTGAGTAGTTTATTCTGCTCAAGATATTTGAGAGACTTATCCTAATTCAGCGACTTCGCAGCTGCAGTGGTCGCCCCAGCAGTATCGACGGAGCCAGCACGGTGATAGACGGTATTGTAAAACTTGCAGCAGCGGCAGTAAAGTTCAGAAATAGTTGTTGGATCGTGTTCTTGCCATCCTCTGAGCATCCGTGCAGTTTTGTTTACGATTTGTTTTTGGTTATTTGTATTCTTGCATGTTGTTTGGTTTGTTTCTTGGTGGTGGTGTCCGAAGTACGTATCATTTCAGACACAAAGGAGATTATAGGAACGCAGTCAAATCGCATTTACCATTTGCTTATCCTGGGGCATAATTAAATCTAACTTTGCATCAACTTAACATTAAGAGCTGAGAGCCAATCTTACCAGTGTACTATATCTAAGAACAGTGAACAATTTGTTTAATTTGTTTTCATTCATGATTTGTTCAATATGTTCTAATTTCTAACGTGAGATGATTTACAATAAATACAAGTTATTTACAATATCGCTTTTGATTCAGTAGTAGGTGGTAGTTAGCCGTCACTGTCACATAATATATTTTATTCTTGTTTAATAACGCCAACTACCACAAGGGGAAGTCCCACAGGTCTGCTTCTCGTGACATGTAGTGGTCAATTCAGCATTACATACCAGAATACTATTGATCAGTCAGCGGAAATATCGATGATTTAAAAAACTGTTTTTACTTTCGGAGTCTCCCTCACAAAAACCACGGCTGTGAAAGACTGAAACGTTTCTCTCTGCCGCCAGCTTTTCCATTTTCACCAACGGACACCACGGCTGATGCGTCACCGGGAACCTTGCGGGGACTGAGCTCAACTTCCGCAAAGGCTGCAAATTCTCGTCATACGCGCGGCTGGAGGTTTCCCCGTCGCTCGGCGCTGTCGGCGCCCGCGGTACGCGTCCTGGTTGCGTTTCCCAGGGCCGCCTGTGTCGGAAGGAGGCGCGTTGCGACAGGTGGCCCAGGAGGGGCGAGGCGAAGCGCCAGGCTGTCTGCGGCGGCTCGGCTCGTAAAACGCAGGTCGGCCGGCCGATGCGCTGCGTGCCTGACCGCACGCACTACTGTCGCAAGCGCTGGGGTGCGTACCGCCGCGGCGGTGCGTAGGCGGCCCGACGTGTCGCTGAGAGAAAGTTGTGTTCCGCTGGCCGCATTTCCTGGAAGGTCCTGTCACAACAAATGCACTCGGGAACGCCTCCGCTACACTGCCTGGCAAAATACGCAATACAGCCAGAAGGGGAAGAAGCAACAAAATGAAACTTCACAGGTTGAGAGGGTACGCGATGGCCTTTCAGTGATTACAAAACCGAGAAAAATTTAGAAAGAATTTTGCAGTATGAGCCCACTTATCAGTATGACGTAGCACCCCTTCCAGGCTAGGTGCATACACCGATTCGGTTAGAAACGAAGTCGTAAAGTCCTATCATGGACACTGCCACTAGCTCAGATACGACACTTGTCCTGGTGACAGACATGGGGATCTGAGGACTGATGGGGCCACCTTGAGCCGTGTGTTTGTTTATTCAATGTGTAAGACATCCTGGTCTGCTGACCTTCATTGCTTACACATTTCGCCCTCACAATCATATTCTGCACATCAAGACGCTTCATTCGAACCCAAACTCGATAAGATAAAGTCAGTGTTGTATGAATTCATGTGAACGATATGCAAATAACTAATAAATCACAAGTGCGCACCGTGGTTGAAATACTCGAGGCTGGCGTACACACATACATTCCAGACACGACGGTCACAGGAGCTTTTAGTTCGAGAGAGGCAACCGCACGCCAGGAGGCCAGTACCAACCCATCTACGTTGGCCGGTGGCCGCCCATGGAGCGGACAGTGTTCGCCCGAGGGAAAGGAGGGACGACCCCGTGTTCGGCTTCAGAGCAAATTCCGCTACATTGTGTGGGAGCGGCCAGCCTACGCATTCTTTACACATAGCACGCAGTTTCAGAGATTTTCACAGGGAGACAGGAAACGCCAAACGCCTGTGCTACAGGTTTCCGGATTGGTCGCCTTAAACGAAACTCCTGTTTTAGAAGAGCAATGCTGATTGGCACACGATATTCTCGACGCCTTGAGCTGAAGGAGTAAAGGAAGAGACCGAAAGATATACCTCTTCACATCTGGCGTGGAGAGGCGCCGTTCCGTTGTCGCTCTTGGAGCGAGGAGCAAGTCTCTCCTCAGTACATCACTGGGAGAGCATGTCTGTCGAGAGCGATTCAAAGTGCGACTCTCTATATTGAGTCCTTGCTATTAAGCGTTGTTCACTGTGTTGGCTGCCACACTTATTGTGCGGTGTGAACGGCCAGAGTTATAGTTAAACGCCTGCGAGCGAATTTTTGAGTGGCATCGCTGTGGACTGGTTATCTGACCAGTGTACCACGCCAATAGTTAGACTAGGGGCGAATAGGAATCCTTGACTTCATCAAGGCGTAGAGAGAGTTTGATTGGCGAAGGTCAATCCAGATAGAACGAGAGTTATCTTATTTGTCAGCAGCGAGCGGCGCAGACAGCAGTCATCGCAGCTTACGGTATTGTGCACTACAGCTATTGCGAGCCCCATATTTCCTCCACAACAGTACACTTCACTGCATTCACATGCGACAGCCTCGACCGTACCTAGCAACATTCTAAAGGATAATTATTCAAGTTTATTAGATGCGCCTCTCAGCTATTCTGCCAAGTCAACAACAATCTTAAACTTTGTATAGAAATTTCATTAGCGAATCCTGTCCTTAAGAGGTAACTTCACATTCCGAAAAGAACCAGGATATAACTTGTTCAATTCATAACTAAAAGTGCCATTGTGATTTCTCAGAATTTTTGCAAAATAAATAATAACTTTCGTCAGTTTCATGTTTTTCTTACAATAACTAGCACTACTCCAGTACCCAAGTATCCCACTAGTTACGTAAGAAATTTTGTGAATTTTTGTGTCATTTCCTTACAGCGGACGACTCCAGAAGATATTTATTGCTGAAAGTTTTTCAGGCATTTCTCTTTAGAACGTTAGGAGCGTCTGTCTGACTTCTGTAGTAGTGTGGGGGTGGAAATTGCATCTTGCAGGAGCCACAGGGTAAAGGGTACATCTCAGATTAATCCGTTGTGCAGAATAACAGAATCTCAGATCAACCCACGCTCACAAATGCTTTCTGGGGATCTTACAGGCCATGGAAGTACAGACAGTTCAAAGTCATATTTTCAGTGGGTGGACAGGCATTGTCCCTCGAAAACTGTCCCCACAATACCATCGCATCGGAGGTAGCACATAAGGACGCATCATGACAGAGACCTATGGTTGTGGCGTCAGAATTCCATCAATCACTGCCAGCCGTAATCTGAATTGATACAGTGCAGCTCATCACACCGTGATTCAAGGAGTAAGAGCGTTGTTCCACTGCAAAGTAGTGCAAGATTGGGACCTCTCACCAGGTTGGGCCATACTCGCTGACGATCGTCACCCGCTCATGTGCAGAATAACGATTCGTTGCTGCACACAATGTGACATCATTCCTCAGTCATCCATGCTGCTCGGTCCAGGCACCGCTCCAAATATAGCCATTTGCATTGCGATGTTAGCGGCTGCCTATGCATGGGACAGAAATGGCACAATCTGGCTCCAGCTAGTCTCTGACGAATGGCTTCAAATATAGCCACTTACACTGCGATGTTAGCGGTGGCCTACGCGTGGGACAGAAATGGCACAATCTGGCTCCAGCTAGTCTCTGACCAATGGCTTCAAATGTAGCCACTTGCACTACGATGTTAGCGGCTGCCTATGCATGGGACAGAAATGGCACAATCTGTCTCCAGCTAGTCTCCGACCAATGGCTTCAAATATAGCCACTTACACTGCGATGTTAGCGGCGGCCTATGCATGGGACAGAAATGGCACAATCTGGCTCCAGCTAGTCTCCGACCAATGGCTTCAAATATAGCCACATGCACTGCGATGTTAGCAGTGGCCTATGTATGGGACAGAAATGGCACAGTCTGGCTCCAGCTAGTCTCCGACCAATGGCTTCAAATATAGCCATTTGCATTGCGATGTTAGTGGCGGCCTATGCAAGCGACAGGAATGGCACAGTCTGGCTCCAGCTAGTCTCCGACCAATGGCTTCAAATATAGCCACTTGCACTGCGATGTTAGTGGCGGCCTATGCGTGGGACAGAAATGGCACAATCTGGCTCCAGCTAGTCTCTGACCAATGGCTTCAAATATAGCCATTTCCCTTGCGATGTTAGCGACAGCCTATGCATGGGACAGAAATGGCACAGCCTGGCTCCAACTAGTCTCCAACCAATGGCTTCAAATATAGCCATTTGCATTGCGATGTTAGCAGCTGCCTATGCATGGGACAGAAATGACACAGTCTGGCTCCAGCTAGTCTCCGACCAATGGTATGGGACGACAGAGGCCGTCGCAGGGACTACGTTAAGTGTTCTCAGATGGCAAGTGGAGATGTGAGTGGGTTTCACTGTAGTTAGTGCACAATACGGCAGTCCACCTTTCTGATGGTCAGACATGGTCGACCATAACCATGACGATCTTATCTCACACGAGTCTGCGGATTCTCCATGTCCACAGTGATTACGCTACATCTGCCGCTGTTCACACCCTTGTATGCCCCTTATATGCCACAGAGAATTGTAGCTCACTTATTTGCTGACATTGTGTGACATCCGGTCATGTCTTCTAGGTATCTGTTTTTTGTCAGGAAATCTGAGATTAGAGCAGCAGAAAGGAGAATAAATTGTTGCTTGTCATGCAAACTGAAACAAGATATCAGTGGCAGAAGAGTTACAATATTCGTATCTAGGACAGAAGATCACAAAGGTAGGTCTAAATAAGGAAGTTATCAGAAACAGAAATGCTCAGGATTAAGCATTCTTTAGTAAAACAGCTCTGTTGATATCAGATATTGACATGTAACTGAGGAGGCCGGCCGGTGTGGCCGAGTGGTTCTAGGCGCTACAGTCCGGAACCGCGCGACCGCTACGGTCGCAGGTTCGAATCCTGCCTTGGGCATGGATGTGTGTGATGTCCTTAAGTTAGTTAGGTTTAAGTAGTTCTAAGTTCTAGGGGACTGATGACTTCAGAAGTTAGGTCCCATAGTGCTCAGAGCCATTTGACCCATTTTGTAACTGAGGAAGAAGCTCCAGAAAGTTCGGATGCCAGCACTGTACGGGGCTGTAAATAAAGTAAGGGCAGCATTGATGGAATGCAATACTTAACGAATTAAATGGACAGTGGCGACGGTTCCTTATCGATGCTTCCTTGCCTTCCGTAGTCGTATGTTTCTATGCCGCCACATTTGCCTCTGTGTATCGATGCTCCTTGTGAAGCAACGTCTCTGCGGGTGCATCGAGGAGGCGGGGGAGCGCGGAGGGAGGCGGTACGACGAGGGGAGGCGAACAGCTGGGTTCCGCCGTCCAGGACGACCAGCGGTCCGAACTACCAGTGGCAGCTGTATTTCTCGGATGCTCGTTTGGGTCACGGCCTTAGCGTTTCTCGCCTGCTGCAATTTTTGGGGAGACGGCGCCCTATTGTATGATTCCATTCGTCTTGACGTCCATTGGTTTGTGATTCAGGCGATTCAATGCTGTGTGTGACTGGGTTATTAATGCTGCCCTGACAATGTTCAACTTGCCTTCGCCTTTTGCATCTTTCGTGCACAGTGGTCGTACTAGGAGAGCTTCTAGCTTTGCCCTGTCTCGGTGTCTTCCAGCCAGTGCTTACTGGTGCCATTTCTTTGCCTCGGTGAATCAATGGAAACACAACGGGACGTAATTTTCCTCATTTTGAGATATTTCGTCAGTATGTACCACACCGTTCGATGACTGAGACCGGCATCTACTAGTCAACAAAGTCGCTGGTCAAAACAGCCAAACATCAGCAGTACAAGGAATTAAATTTCTTTTCAGAGACAACATTTTTAAACTAGAACAACATATGAAGGCTGTTATTAGCCTAATTAGATTGCTCCTAAACTGGCCTTTGCCAAAAACGTCCTATTGACATACGTTTTCTTAGATCGACCCCTCCCAACTCGTCTTGTATACCAGTTTTTTCGTAATGTTTATAAGTTACAGGAACAAATAATTAATGTATACATTTTTATTAGCCACAAAAATGTGGGTTGTATGGCATATTTTATTTTCCCAGATAATACGCTGTTGCTGTAAGGAATACATAGACAAACCAAGAGTTTATTTACTTCAATTAATTTCCTCTCGTTCATCCTTTTGATAGGTCCAAACGATATCAATATATCTTGGTCAACAGGCAACATTTAGATCTTCATTCACTCCAAAATGTTCCCCAAAATTAACTTAATAACCCTTAAGTAAAGTTTTAAATCTTAGTGAAACTATAGGCATGTTGAATAAAACTTGATACCATACTTAATAACGGTATAAATTATAGATAAAGTTAAACTGTAAGGCATCCATGAAATTTAATCATGGCAATGACTAACAAACACGTCAATAATGGCGTTGCATCTCCCTGGAAAGTCTGGGTAAGTCAAGTACCTATGTAGCTATTTTTAATTCCAAGTTCTCATCAATGAGAGGACTTCTCAATTTGTTCTTCATAAGGTTCATACTTGTACACGATTGTTCGCATGATTATGTAGACCTGCATAATGAAAGAACAGCAGAAATAGTTTTTTCAGCAGATTACGAGAGTCAAAAATACTATTCCAGGTGTTTAAATCAACATGTCTTCCTTCTTCAGGTTCTCAAAGCAGACTACTTGAGCTCAGACTTCGTTGATACTTGTTTTTTCCATTGTTTCTATATAAACACAAAGACGTACGAATTTCAAGCACCACAATTATTTACTTTTAAATCCAACAATTGCATTTTAAAGTTGCCAGTGTCAATATTGAAATGAGAAAATTTTTATTCTGTTACAGTGGCAATAAGAGGTATATTTAACAAAAGTTAACGTTGCTTTGCTGTTTATGAATTATTGAGACATATTGTCCTTCACATTTGAAAGTGTTGCTATGAAACGCAAGTTCTTCTAATATCACCGAAATTGTTTCCTTTCCTTTGCAGTTTCACGATTAAGCTGATTTAGATGAGATGCAATGCCTGTAGTGAAATTAAAATTTGGCTCCACCGATCGTTCGTTACTTCTGGAAAATAAACACCTGTCTCAAGGAGAAATGATTTAATTTGTGTTAAGAACGAAGTGAAACGTTTAAAAACTTTTCCTCTTCATTATTAACGTACCTTGTCATGCAGCGGAAGATCTGTATACTCACTTTCCCTTTCAATTAAAAATTTGCTTAAATTGGCGATGATTAAGAGCTTCGCATATAATAGAATTGATCATCTTAATCATGAATTCCGTAACTTTGCAAGTTTCTCCTGAAAATTACAGGGAACAAAATGCTTTTTGATGAATGATCCAATGGTAAATAAGTATCTAGTGGTTAATTTTTGTTTCAAAACAACAACAAAACCGTTATTGAAATTGGGACATTTTTGTCAGGAGGGCTATGATGTTTTTCAGTGCACTCAGTTGCAGAATTTGCTATGTCCTCTACATATGTTTGACCTTTTAGTGATAATAATCCTAAAAGTTCCTCTTAATGACCTGAGGTAAAGCAAATCACACAAAAACCGAAACTTGCACTGCATCATTTATGCCACAAGACTAGTCAAATGCTACTGATAGAGATGAAACTATTTTAAGTTCTCGACTTAAAAACATTTTTACTATTCCACCTTTTACTGTTGTCTCAGTCAATGGTAACCTTTAATATTTTTTAGAATATCTGTTTTGTTGTTCAAGTACCAAAATACATTGACAGTTGTTTGTTTTAGAAAAAACTTTTATATTTTTTGTAATTATTATTTGATCTGGTGAAAGACGTATGGAAATGTGTGAAGTTCCATCTCTGACAATAATAATTAATCGAGAACAAGAAACAGGAACTAATTACTCTTCCTACAAGTCATGAAAAATGAAGTCCAAAGTATCTGACTGCGAATTTTAAAATACTCTGTCTCCTAACAACAATACTGCAATGGTCGTGTATGGAACAGACAACTTACCTGGTCTTGCCGATGCAACCGCGTGATCAGCAACATGCGAAAAATAATTAAAAAACAATGTTGTGTTTCATGCAGAGTGCGATACGTGGTCACAACTACTGAAACAACTACTATCATATTTTTTAAATAAACTGAATTATCAGGAGGAGTTTTGTCAACAAGCCTTAAGCGGTGTAAAATATGAAAGAAACCAATAAAAGCTTTTAATTACTATATTCACAAAATTGATGATATAAACACTGACAAACTTTACACAGACCTTTCCTTTTGTTCGACCGTATGATTAGCAACAACTTTAATTATTGTACAGTGTCTATAATCAACAATCACGTCTCTGACCACAACAAAGATACGTATATTACTCTCACTGTATGCACATGCAAATCTGATACAATCCCTCCAGTGTGCAAGCAAGCAACAACTAAGTGCAGCAACAAAGGCAAATTACCAAAAATTATCAATTAATACCAAAGTCTTCTCCAGCGTTGCTAACACTGTCGTAGCAGGCAGCAACTTCTTACGTCGCGCAGGTTCGCTCCACCGCACGCTGCGTCCGACCATTTCCGACTCCTTTCAACCACTGTATGCTCGCTACTACTCGCGATATTAATATCTCAGACTCAGAGATTATGTGTGCACACCAGAGCAGAATTAATGGCCGTATTTCCAAAGAATAATTAACGTCCAACTTTCATAACTGCCACCCTCACTTTTAAGAATGTTGTGGGGTGATTCTTGTCTAATATGTTGGTTAAGGAGCACACCCAGAACTCTTACATAATAAAATTGAAAAAGATAGTATCAGATGTCTTAAAAAGTGGTAAAATATATAAACATAAGCTTACATATGTTATGTACACAATAGGAAATTAATAAGCTGTACAATGTAGTCAAGAAAAATAATATACAGGTATTATCTTACGAATGTCAACACTCATATCCACTTGACATTGAGAATACTTCATTTGACAGCATGTTGTTGTTGTGGTCTTCAGTCCTGAGACTGGTTTGATGCAGCTCTCCATGCTACTCTACCCTGTGCAAGGTTTTTCATCTCCCAGTACTTACTGCAACCTACATCCTCCTGAATCTGCTTAGTGTAGTCATCTCTTGGTTTATTTATCGTTCTCCAAGACTATAAAACAAAGTCTTTCAATTGTGTAGATACAAATATTAAACAGAATTGCAAACAGTGCAAATGAGAGAAAATAAATATACAAGTATCATTGTGCAGGTAAGCACTCATATGTACATGACATTGGCGGTATTTTATTTGAATGGATGACAAAATGTTATTTACAGTTCTGCAAACAGTAAAAAATCATGTGGCAGTAGAAAACCAGTTAAAGAAACACATGTTTTAGGTGCAGCAGACGCAGGGACAAATCACACTATGTCCACTGACAACCTCATCTAAATGTTAATATGTTCATTTAGCGACACACAAATTTGAGGTGTAAGTAGATTCAGGGACTAGTTAAATATGCTGTGTCCTTTGAAAATCACACCAAAATGCTTTAGAGTGTTATTCGTCTTCATATTCAGAGAAAGATACTGTATAGAATCAGTACTGATAGTATAAGGCACAAGTGTACCTTGTTGAGTAGAGAAGAATTCACGAAGATCAGAAAAGCATTGAAGTTGTATTCCTTTGAGAAAACAGGTTCTCGCGATTGACATAGAAGATCAACAGTCTCATATACGACACAGTAATAGAAACGAATGATGGTGAATAAATGAATAATAGTAAGTTGTATACACTTGAATATAAAACCTACATCATGTGGATAAGCTTAATGCTCAGTAAATGACTCGAAATATATATGACTACAGATAATTACATAAGTGTGGCAAGATTCTCGGAATAAAGCTGTAAATATGAAGTCCAGGCCAAACACATAGCGGCAAAGTTATTCTATACAAACTCATATTCTGATGGTACAGTACACAGTGTACCGTGAAGTACATGTTTTGATCCAGAACATGCAAAATGTGTGACTTACAAAAATCATTGAATGACATACAGATGTTTCCAAAGTTGTTATTAGCGAAATATTTAAAACATCTTAAAATTAATCGTAGATCCCAGAGTTGATATAGACATATTAATAACATTTGATTTAAATTACGATTTTTTTTTTGGTTCATCAGTCTTATGATTGGTTTGATGCGGCCCTCCACGAATTCCTTTCCTGTGCAACCTACGTCCTCAATTATTTTCTGGATGTTTTTCAATCTCTGTATTCCTCCACAGTACCATGGAAGTCGTTCCCTGATGTCTTAACAAATGTCCTACCATCCTGTCCGTTCTCCTTATCAGTGTTTTCCACATATTCTTCTCGTCTCTGATTCTGTGCAGAACCTCCTCATTCTTTACCTTATCAGTCCTAATTTTCAACATTTGTCTGTAGCACCAAATCTCGAATTTTTCGATTCTCTTCTGTTCCGGTTTCACCACAGTCCATGTTTCACTACTGTACAATGCTGTACTTCAGACGTACATTGTGAGCAATTTCTTCCTCAAATTAAGGCATATGTTTGATACCAGTAGCCTTTTCTCGGCCAGGAATGCCCTTTTTGCCATTGCTAGACTTCATTTGATGCCCTCCTTGTTTCTTCCGTCATTGTTTATTTTAGCAGAATTAGGTAACTTTATCTTTATTTCCATCATTGCTTTTTCGATGTACAAACTGAACAGTAGGAGCGAAAGACTACATCCCTGTCTTATGCCCTTTTTAATTAGAGCACTTCGTTCTTGGTGGTCCACTCGTTTTGTTCCGCCTTGGTTCTTGTATATATTGTGTAGTATTGGCAGAAGAGCCAACACCGTGTTGCTAGAGGAGGCCGAAATGCACTCTTTTAAGCTCACGCAGATTGGCGTGAGGTCTGGAACAGTTAAAGGATTTGAGTCTAGCAAATAAAGTACGTAGCTGTTGGAATACTTAACTTTAATCCACAATTGGTGTACATCTCTCGTTACTGTACAAGCTTCACAATATTAATTATCAAATGCTATGGCGCCTTGCTAGGTCGTAGCAAATGACGTAGCTGAAGGCTATGCTAACTATCGTCTCGGCAAATGAGAGCGTAATTGTCAGTGATCCATCTCTGGCAAACTCTGCTGTACAACTGGGGCGAGTGCTAGTAAGTCTCTCTAGACCTGCCGTGTGGTGGCGCTCGGTCTGCAATCACTGACAGTGGCGACACGCGGGTCCGACGTATACTAACGGACCGCGGCCGATTTAAAGGCTACCACCTAGCAAGTGTGGTGTCTGGCGGTGACACCACATTCCTCCCCCGCAAATCGGCGAACGGTTGTGTTATAAGGCTTCCGCCCGCCGTGGGGAGGACCCCATGTTGACGTATGCGACGAGGTGGGGAGCCTAACAACAGGCGAGGCTGTGCCACCCGCACCCGGCCATTCGGTCCGAGGGGAGCTAGGAAACGGCTGAAAACCTAGTCCAGGGTGCACGCCAACATGCGGTGTATGCGCCCGTAAAGAGACAGGAGGGGCCGAAGATTCGACCTCCATCGGGGCGGGGCAGCCGACGGGCGAAGACGGCATCTGGTCCGGAGCGGGCAAGAGTTCCATGTCGGAGGACAGCTGGTCACGGGAAGCGATCGGCGGCGCGTGACCCAGGGAGGCGCTTGGCGGCTGCAGCGAAGCGTCCACTGCGGGCGTCGCCGGCGGGAGAACAGGCGGCGGCGGCGGCGGCGCGTCGCCATGGGGCAAAATGGAAGGCAGCGTCGGTAACACCTGGGGATGAGGCGAGCCAGTAGATGGGTCCCCAGGGCGCTGACCGGACGGCACCGTCGCTGAAAGCAGACGGGGAGCGGCAGAAACCGTGCGACGACAGAGGCGCAGCTGATTGAGATGCCGACACACCTCACCAGAGGCCCCCAAAACCAGATACATAGCGCGGCCGAGGCTGCGAAGAATGCGCCCTGTAAGCCAACGCCGTGAACCTCGATAGTTGCGATAGTATACAACGTCGCCTGGAGCAAAAGCAGGTGGCTGCCGCTGCACAGGAACCTGATGCGGCGGAAGCAGCAAAGACATCAAGGTTCGATGAGGACGACCGTGGAGCAACTCAGCCGGCGAGCGACCATCTCGGGGCTGAGAGCGATACGAGGACACGAAGAGCAATAACGTGTCCTCCCGAGAATGCGACTCTTTCAACTTCAACATCTGTGACTTGAAAGTCCGGACCAAACGTTCAGCGGCACCATTTGACTGAGGCGAAAACGGCGCGGATGTCAGATGTTGAATACCATTGGCCTTGCAGAATGACTGAAATTCTGCGGACATGAATTGTGGGCCATTGTCGGAAGCAATAGTCTGTGGAAGACCTTCAATGCAAAAGATAGCAGATAACGCTTGGATGGTGGCGGATGACGTCGTGGAAGACATCCGGACAACAAAAGGAAAATTACTGAATGAATCGACCACAACCAACCATCGAGCATTCCAGAAGGGACCAGCAAAATCGATGTGTATGCGTTGCCAAGGGGAAGTGGCTTGTGGCCATGCAAAGAATTTCCGCGGTGGTGCGGATTGTTGTTCGGCACACGCCATGCAAGAAGAGCACATATTCGTAATCGCAGCATCGATTCCGAACCAAGTACAGTGCTGACGAGCAAGTTGTTTCGTTCGCACTATACCCCAATGACCTTGGTGGAGAAGCCGTAAGACAGAGGAATGTAATGAACGTGGGACCACGACCCTGGACTGATCATTATCAGAACGCAACAGCAAAACACCACGTCGAACAAAAAGTCTCTCCTTGTGAGCAAAAAATCGGCGAACCAACGGATCCTCGATCCGTGACTTTGACAAGGGCCATTGCGTGGCAACAAAACGCAAAACGGTAGCAAGGACAGGGTCAGCAGCTGTGGCCGTAGCTACACGACGAAAATCAATCGGAAACGATTCGACCACGTCATCGGTTTCCGAGTCAATGAACATGCAAGCAAGTTCGGAAGAATCGAATGCTCTATTCTCAGCAACAGGCAAACGGGACAACGCATCGGCGTTTCCGTGCTTAGCAGTGGACCGATACAAGATATCGTAGCGGTACTGCGAGAGGAAAATAGACCAGCGAATGAATTTCTGCGCTGTACGTGGAGGTACAGCTTTGGTCGGATGAAAAAGCGATGTCAAAGGTTTGTGGTCTGTGATGATGGTAAATTGACGACCATACAAGAAATCATGAAACTTAGTAACACCAAATACGAGAGCCAAAGCTTCTTTCTCGATCTGTGAATAATGTCTTTGCGCAGACGAGAGCAATTTGGACGCAAAGGCAATAGGGCGATCATGCGATCCATCTTTGTGCGCAAGCACAGCACCGATCCCGAAAACCGATGCATCTACCATCAACAAAAGGGGTTTCTGGGGATCGAATGGCGTAAGGCAAGTATTAGAAAGCAACGCCGATTTCAACTGGCGAAAGGCGCGTTCGCATTCCGTCGTCCAGACGAACGGAACACCCTTACGGCCTAAGCGATGAAGCGGAGCTGAAATGGAAGAGGCGTGCCGCATATACCTGTTATAATAATTTATTTTTCCCAGCACACTCTGTAGCTGCTTCAAATTCTGCGGCGAAGGCAAGTCCTGTACGGCACAGAGGTGCTCTGGACTCGGATGTATGCCTTGTGCATTGATTACATGTCCCAAATATGGTAAGTCACGAGCAAAAAACACACATTTGTCCTTCCGCAAGCGAAGACCATTTTGTCGCAAGACCTGAAATAATGTTCTGAGATTGGCTAAATGTTCTTCTTCCGTCTTTCCGGAGATCACAATATCGTCCAGATAGTTTGCTGCAGTAGGGACCGAGACACAAACAGTTTGTAGATACTGCTGAAACAATGCAGGGGCGGATGCACACACGAATGGTAGTCGTTTGAATCGATACAAACCAAGATACGTGTTAACCACCAATACGCGCTGGGATTCGTCGTCCACTGGTATTTGCAAGTACGCATCTGCTAGGTCCAACTTCGAAAAATATTTACCCGGGCACAGTTTGTCAAAAAGATCTTCCGGGCGGGGTAAAGGAAAAGTTGCAATCACTAGTTGTGGATTCACTGTAGCTTTGAAGTCCACACAAAGTCTCAATTTTCCGGAAGGTTTTGGCAAAATCACTAAGGGTGATGCCCAGAGAGAAGCCTGCACACGTTCAATCACACCTTGTGATTCCAAATCGTGTAATGTTCTTGCGACCTCATCACGCAATGCGTGGGGAACATTGCACGCTCTGAAAAATTTCGGTTGCGCGTTTGCTTTCAGTTCCAAATGTGCTTTATAGTTCTTAGCGTAACCTAAGCCGGTGCAAAAATGTCTGCAAATTCTTCACAGAGGTGAGAAACACTGTCTGAAGGCACAGTCTGGTTCACTGTTAGGACCTGATTGACTATAGACAAGTTAAACAACTGAAATAAATCTAAACCAAACAAGCTCACTGCAGAAGATGAACGAAGTACGTAAAATGACACAAGTTTTGTTTGTCCCTTGTATGTTGCAAGAAGGCTACACTGTCCTAACACAAGGAACCTGTGACCTGAATATGTAGTTAGCTGAACATTTGCGGCACGCAACGGAGGTGTGCCCAGTTGTTTGTACGTGTCGTGATTGATTAGTGAAACTGCAGCCCCGGTATCGAGCTGGAATGGGACCACGTTGCCATTAATGTCCAAATCTACAAAAAGTTTATGGTCCTGCTGACGACAAGAGCGACTGTCTCGTGCAACGTGAACAGACGCTGGTACAGAAGCACTTGCGACTTGACGGGATTTCCGTCGACGGCGACGCACACTGTTTGTGGGACGAACACAGTCACTGTTAGAGAGATTGGCACTGGGCGGAGTGGAATTAACTACATGAATGTCCATGGGCAAAGGTTCACGAGCCTGAGTATTCTTGGTTCGATTCCGATTCCGGCGCGAAGCAAAGGGCCTGGAATGGTTGCTAGTGTCCGATCGGAGCTTTTTCTGGCAAACACTTTGAACATGGCCTTTTTTATTACAGAAAAAGCAAATAGCTTGGCGTGACGGGCAATTCTCACGCGAATGTCTAGTAGCACACCGAGGGCATGATTTTAGCACTGCATTTGCCTGCTTCCGCGGCACACTTAGCGGAGAGCTTGGCGGCAGCTGCGCGGACGGGCGCAAGGGCTGTTTACTGTTCTGTGCAGCTCGCCTGGCGGGCCGGTTAATGTGACACACAGATGGCGAAGTTTCAAACGATTCCTGAGCAAAGTCAAGTGTGTCTTGCCTATCCAATATGTCCATCACTTGTTGAAGGGAGGGATTGACTAGTTTCAAAATCTGTTCCCTTATACGAACATCAGAAACGTTCTGTGCAATTGCATCACGCACCATAGTATCTGAATAAGGGAGACCACATTCACACTCAAAAGCACAATCCCTAATAAGGCCTTGCAAAGTTGCAACCCACGCCCTATTAGTTTGACCAGCCGTACATTTCGTACGAAAGAACGTATACCTTTTTGCAACTACATTGACTCTTTCCTTGAAATATGCATCTAATGCCGACAAAATTTCGTCGTAGGACAGAGCTGCTACGTCGCGTCGGGGAAACAATTTCACTATCACACGGTACGTCTGGACACCTACGGAGGAAAGAAGAAATGGCTGCCGCTCATTACCTTGAATTCTGTAGGCGGCGAGATGGAATCCAAATTGGCAAGACCACTCCGTCTAGCTTTCCAGTGCAGCATCAAACGGACGAAAAGGTGGTGCAACGGCGTGTTGTGGCTGCGGTAGCGGTGGAGCGGCGGCTGCCGCATCGTTTTGCATTGCACGTTGACCCTGGACGAACTGTCCAAGGGCATCCAATAACACCTGCGTCTGCTGATTCTGCAAGCGATAAAATTTGGACAGTACATCTGCAGATTGTGGCGAAGCCATGACACAAGTAAATTAAGCAAGTAGAAAGAAGAAGACCCTTTTGATACTCGTCGCCAATATGAAGTGTTGGCAGAAGAGCCAACACCGTGTTGCTAGAGGAGGCCGAAATGCACTCTTTTAAGCTCACGCAGATTGGCGTGAGGTCTGGAACAGTTAAAGGATTTGAGTCTAGCAAATAAAGTACGTAGCTGTTGGAATACTTAACTTTAATCCACAATTGGTGTACATCTCTCGTTACTGTACAAGCTTCACAATATTAATTATCAAATGCTATGGCGCCTTGCTAGGTCGTAGCAAATGACGTAGCTGAAGGCTATGCTAACTATCGTCTCGGCAAATGAGAGCGTAATTGTCAGTGATCCATCTCTGGCAAACTCTGCTGTACAACTGGGGCGAGTGCTAGTAAGTCTCTCTAGACCTGCCGTGTGGTGGCGCTCGGTCTGCAATCACTGACAGTGGCGACACGCGGGTCCGACGTATGCTAACGGACCGCGGCCGATTTAAAGGCTACCACCTAGCAAGTGTGGTGTCTGGCAGTGACACCACATATTGTATATTACCTGTCTCTCCCTGTAGCTTCCTCCATTACCATACAAATAGAAAATTAGCATTGCTCGAAGATACATTCACATAAACAGTAAAATTACCGGTAAACAATCAAAATATGAAGTTCATATAATTCAATCCCTGTGGTGGTTTCTTAGAAATATATATTTGAGTATACATGCAATTCCTTCCTATACAGTATAAGGGACTTAAGCTCCAGTCAACATAAGTTAGTAAAGAATGTCATTTCTTATTACTGTACAGTCAGTTCAGTTCTCATAACTTATTCAGTCAATGAGTATTGGGTCAGTGATTATCAGAAGTACTTCCTTTTTATTACAACATCATTATTTCAGTTTTTAAAATCATAGTAATATTTACATGATGGTCATAGAATAAAAAATAGCAAGTAGCATCACAAGCTCAGTATCGTCGGATGTCAAATGTCAGGCTCTACAGTCTGGAGCCGCGCGACCACTACGGTCGCAGGTTCGAATCCTGCCTCGGGCATGGATGTGTGTGATGTCCTTAGGTTAGTTAGGTTTAAGTAGTTCTAAGTTCTAGGGGACTGATGACCTCAGAAGTTAAGTCCCATAGTGCTCAGAGCCATTTGAACCATTTGTCAAATGTCTACTTATCTATGTGTGGAGTCAGAACTGTATGGCAATATGTAGTTAATCACAACAGCAAAGTAAGTACAACATTCAAAAGACAAACCGTATAAAGCAACTATTAATGACATAAATTACTGTACGATGCAACACAAAAAAGTTTTATCCTTGAACTGTTCAGTATTAGCTGAAAGAAATGATTTATTTACGGAAAATAAAGCAAATAACTTCTTTTGAGTTTCAATATTGCTTAATGACAAGAAAAAATCATCATTTTATAATCATTGACTTAACATGAGAGAGCTGGCACTTCATCACTGCTGTAGCAGAACAATAAGAGAAATTCTGAAAAAATGTATAAATAGAAAGACACTAAAGTACTGAAGTAACTTATTTTGCGCAATTATTTACAACATGTATAAAAATGTAGCAGATCACCTTGCCTCAAAGAGTAAAAGATACTGCAAACTGAAAAGAAAAAAGTTGTCAAAATGCATAACATATTTACAATAAAGTCTTTAACAGGACTAGGTACTTCTGGAACGTCTAGTCCTCCGTAGCATACCACTGCTCGCTACGTACGTTACACTTCGATCTGAAAATATTATTTAGTTCATACAAATGCATACAGTTTTGTGTTCTTTTTAATACTTCTGCAGCAGGGAAAAGTTAAATTATAATCATGTCACACGCAAAAAAAAAAGTACAGCAAACGTAAACAGTAATAAGTACAGAAACAAAATTTTTCACTGAGGCAGTTTCATTCCTCAGCTTCGCGAAGCTACAAAATTCATTTCACACATGCGTCACATAACTCAGCAGTAGAGCAAAAATCTTTGAAAAACCATTCATGTCCCTTACTCGACAGATACATTTACATTTACAGTCTTATCTCCAAATAGGTGAAAAGAAAATGTGTCATCTGCAAGTGCTGGTGTTTGTTACGGGTAAAAGTTCAGTGTTTTCCGGAGTTTTCAATGTAAATAGCAGATATGATTGGAATCTCAAACTGTAATTCGGGTTCTTTACATCATCGATAGCTCTTACACGTCATAATACATCTCGTCAGCAGCAATAAAACGTCAGTAGTACTGCCCTCTCAGAAATCTCTCCATGACAAAATAAATCTCTTTTGAAAATATCACTATGAATCTATCTTCGAACAAAGTGTGCACAAACAGAACCTCCTTACATCTACTACAGCTGTGGGTTGCTTCGTTTAATGAGTGTACATTCCTTATCTTGTCTTGTTCCATAAATAGCTGCAAAAAAAATAATGCTTCCTTCATAAACTGTATATAATGCCTCGTATCTTCCTCAGAAAACATCTTTCATTAGCCTTCAGCATACTGTCCTATAAATCATAAACAATTTCACATAATGTACCATAATTGCACCATAATGTACCATAGATGCACTAAAGTAAACCACAATAACATCAGAAATCTCACATGGGAATGCTTAAGCAAATTCCTCATCGCATTCCGTATCTATGTCGCGCAATTCCCTAGCTTCATCATGTGTATGCATACAACTCTGAAATTATCGCTCTTGAAGATACTTCCTAAACAGCAGAATAAGCATCAGTCAGAAATGTTCCTAGTTAAACTACTGCCCATCAGAAATATCTTTCTCAGTTCAGAACCACCTATACACAGCCTCATATTCAAAATAAAGTCAGCAGTTATCTATACCTATACGATTCATGACCTACATCACAAAATATGTACCTACAGAAAATGCCACTTCACGCAGTATTCTGTCTGGTAAAGGTAAAGCAAAATGCACAGCTCGAGATACCACAAGACATAAGAATCTTCATTTTACGTGTAAACTATCTTCCTGAAGAAAAAAAAAAGATTATCTTAGGATTTCAAAACCAAGGCTACTGTGCTACATCTCACAAGAAAAGTTCCAATTTCAGAAAATAAGACAACATGTAACACCATAGCTCTGATACTGTACTGATTTATTTTGCCTTTTGTTTATTCAAGATTCTGTCGTTGAGCTTTTGTAATTATTATTAATTCAATACTGTATAAAACATGTATAATCTTTCCTCAGTTGAAAACTTTGAAGTCTTTTAGATTGTAGGAAGTGTAATCTCTGTAATATGTACAATATGAGCAAATGATATGTTTTGTCTTTCTCACATAATCTCTTTGGTTATCTTTGAGGTTGAATAATCATGTTTAAATAATTTTTTTGTAGAAATGTCAGTATGTGCAAATGTTCTGTTTTATTTAATATGTTTGGTTACTGTTATGTAAACTGATGACCTTCAATTAGGTCCCTTAGTTATTTTGTATGCAAAAGGTGGTGTAGTTCCCCTCGGGAACGGAACTGTGTAGCGCGCCAAATGTGGTTGGCATGGATAGAAAGGTGGAACAAACAGTCAGTCGGGGATGAGCTACTGAATCACCAACAGCTCACGAAAAGGTTGTGAATTGTGCTGGTGCCGAGAGGGGCTTTTTGTACCGTTTTCCACTGTGCTAAAGCCTCGGATGGATGCAGTAACTAGCTGGAATTATGTTGGATTAGATATTTATCATCGCCACCAAGAAATGACAGTCCAGCAATTCTACCTGCAAATCCACCTACCAACATGCACTCGCCACCACATTGCGCAATCACTGTAATGGAACAGAAGAACTGTAGTAATGTTCAGTGAAGGATCGGCTCATTGGATGTTATAGTGTGCTCAAATATAAGGTAAATTATGCCTGAACTCTTGTACCTACCGTGATTTATTCTCAGTCACATATCCGCTTAGGATCCCACCCATACTAAAGTGCTTACCGAGTGTCCTTTTACTGAAAGCATATTAATGTTAAGGCGGCAAAAGAGTGTGCTAAAATTAATATTGTTTGTTGAAAGTAATCTTGCACTCAGAACTGCTTTCCTAAGAGTAAAATAAATAATTGAATATAAAGCAATAGAATAGTTCAAACGTGCATTAAAACAATTTGCTGTTACTCTTAAAAATTAAAAGTTATTAAAACTGAGGCTTATAAAGTTTTGCTTAATTAATAATGAAGCACTGCCTGTTGTAAATTGCAAAGGGTGAGTCAGTATCTTTTTGTCTCACTGCAGTAAAAGTTGAGAAGTGCAATTGTGGAAAGTTTTATAGGCCCTACTCATGTTTGTTAAGTGGTTGTCTCTCTTGTGCATTGGAAGTGCATATCAATAGTGGAACAGGATCCACAGTTTGTCCATTGTGCTCATGATAGGTAACAGTTAACAGAAAGACCACTATCTATGAAAACAGTAACTTCTGTTATTCAGGGAACAGTGGGAAATATTTTGCTACTGAATTTTTTCTCATGTCGGTTAGAAAAGTAATTAGTAAACGAAAGATTAAACCTATGCCAAATTTATAATTTTGCAGTGAACTTTATTCACATATCATGTCAGATAGGAAAGTGTATGAAAAGTGAGACTAAATCTATGCTTAATTGTATATTCCTAAAGAGCACTTTAATAGTAATATTATTGAAACCATTCAGTTTGATCAAGCCTTGAAGGTAAAAGTGTATGTCATTTTCTGTTGTCCTTATGCAAATAGTCTTGTTCCCCTATAACTGTTAGCACTTTCTTTAACGTCAACATCTACTAGTGACAGAGTTCATTGCATTCTCATGTGATAAAGTATAGGCTGTGTCTGTCCATTAAAGTTGCTCATATCTATTTTCTTGAATAAGAATGTTACTCATTCTTATGCCTAATTAGGCTGGCGACCGTTTTTATTATCATTTGCACACTGTGGATAGGTAAAATATTGTTTGTTACTGTTTAAATATTTACGGAATTCTGACTTTCACTTCCGATAAGCCACCTCCGTTAGGTACATCATGGCCAACACAACTAAATTTCTCTCAGAGGGTAACACTACTCTGTTGCTTTATACCATAATTGCTTTAACAAGATAGTTTTATTTCACGACCTGCCTCCAACTTTAAGGTTATGGTATAGCAGTAGCAGTCGCTAGTTTTATAAACAGTATTATATTTCAATCAGATGCTTCGCCAGCAAACTCAGAATAATGCCAGATGAATACAAATTGTTCACAGATGGCTTACCGTCCCAATTGTCATAGTGCAAATATAGATGCAAAAAAAGCCTATTTCTACTGTATTATCACCTAATCTGACTATGCTTAGCAAATTCAAAGTACTTTTACTCACACAACACAAATCATAGATAATCACTATTCATTAAAATTCACTAGTAAGTAGATTGACAGTAAGAGATATATTAACAGATTAGCTGAAGGGTATGAAACAATGCTGAAGGCTAAAGTAAGAAAAAGCACTGCAACAGCTGGGGCACCTACGCTCGCCACTCCATGTGTTTAATAAAGAACAGTAATTATTCTTTGTACACTTTGATGTTCGATACATGACGAAGTCCTCGTGATTTATCTGTGCGTACGGTTTCAAGTTCCACAGCATTTGCATATGCAATTCGCCGTATGCCGTATGCAAGAAAAACTTGCTGTTTAAAGACTTCCCTTTATGTGATAAACGATGCGATTTAGGCAACCTACTCGTGGATTCTGTAGCTCCTTCCTTTTCTCTGCAGCTTTCTTCATGTTTTCCAATGCTAAATTAATTATTTCACGGGAAGGCTACTAATTGCTTTATACGATCTGGCAGTGGATTATTCTTTAATAAGGGGAATGGAGACAAAGTTGTAGAATCATTCAGTAGTTGTTAATGAAATTTTCAAAATTCAATGAAGTAACATGGACCCCGTAATTCGACTGAGAGAAAATGTTTGTAATCAAAACCACGGTTTTTCTAAAGGGATGAGTTTTCTCCCACATGTCCCGTAAACATATCACATTCACGAGAGAAGTGAACAACATTTCCAAAATTAGTGCGTTCATTGGGATTTCCAACGTGATAGTTATTGAAGCTACTGGTATCGTTATCGTGACTAATCCTTTCTCGATATAGGCAACATGTTCCATTATCATTCTCGTCATAGTTATTTTGCTAAATAATCGCAATATGTCCCTCTTTAAAACGCTGCAGAGACTGAAATTCTTCGGTATCAGCGAACAGAACCGGCTGAGAGTCATATGATCTTTTATCTGAATAATCGTTCGTTTGCGTCTTTCTCGGATAATTCTTCCACACGTTTTGCAACAGTCATGAACTGATTTAGTGTCTTTGAAATTTCAATGTTAGTCTGTAGCTGTAAGGACTCGAACTTTTGTGCCAATTCCTCTATTTGTAATTCTTCTTGTGACGTCCGTTGTCTCAACAGTATCAACGTGGTCAAGTCTGGACTCAAGATTGTTAATTTCCGATTTGAATTCCTCACGTATTAATTTACGATTCGAGTTCCTCACGTACCTGAATTTTCAACGGTTTTGGCATTTCCTCAAATTTACGATTTAAATTGTTCTTAATCTCTTCTCTAGCTTCTTCGATCTCTCCACAGAGTTCGTCATTGGATTTTCTAGTTTCGTTATTGGATTTTGTGATCTCATCAAGTTGAGTTAGAATTTGCCTTCCGAAATGCGTGTAAGTTCCCTGCAGTTCATCACGCATGATTGGAAAATAATAGCTTGCACTCTGGTTATTCACAGTATTGTTCGACAATCCCTGACTTCATCATCCTGAGAACAAGTTTCTGCACTATGTCTCAAATTTTCCGAAACGTAGTTTGGAGCCACCTCTACAGTCTTGTCCGTTTCTGCCTGTGCTCTACTTTTAATTGACGTTGGAGTAATAAAGCCAATGAGATAAAATGCAAAACTAATATCTTAACACAAAACTATTAACTTCACTGTCACAAAATAAATTCTAAATTAGAAAATTGCTGAAATATAAATTTTGAATTAATGCAATGCAGCGCGCAAGCAATAAAAATGCTACACAGCAACTACTGACCAACTACTATTGCATACAATTTTGCAAATGCAGTAGCAAGATGAAGCATCTCGAACTGCGAAGTCGTCCAACGACACGAAATCCTGACAGACAGGTCGATAGGTGAACTTTGTTTCTTTTAGAAAAAAATCTTTATTTTTTGTAATTATTATCTGTTCTGGTGAAAGACATATGGAAATGTGTGAAGTTCCATCTCTGAGAGTAATAGTATTCTGATTGAGATCAATAAACAGAAATTAATTACTCTTCGTACAAATCATGAAAAATCAGCTCTCAAGTATCTGACTGCAAGTTTTAAAATATTGTCTAACGTCTCCTAACAACTATACTGCAATGCTGCTGTATGCAACAGACAACTTACCTCGTCTTGCCTCTGCAACTGTGTGATGAGTAATATGCTAAAAATAATTCAAAAGCAATACTGCGATCCATGCAGGGTGCATTGTATGGTCACAACTACTGAAACAGCTACTGCCATGTTCTTATTTATGTAAATTAATGATCAGGAGGAATCTGGTCAACAAGCCTTAAGCGTTGTAAAGCTTTTAATTTACTATATTCATAAAATTGATAATTTAAACACTAATAGACTTCACACAGACCCTTCCTTTCGTTTGACTGTATGATCAGTAACACCTTTAGTTATTTCACAATGTTTGTAATCAATAATCATGTCTCACGCTACAACAAAGGTACCAATATTACTCCCAATGTATGCTTATGTTATAGCGGAAGTGGAAGTTTCTGGGAAAATATACCATCATTTGTGATCGTGCACCTTCACTGGGCCATTTAGTGAAAGTGGATTACTAATTCCAGTTCAGTCAAACAATACACGCTGATTAGAGATAGTGCACTATCGCTAGTGAATGTATACCTTCACAGCCAAGAGGTAAGGAATGCGAACGATGGCTGTAATAACAAAACAGTCGTACTTCGAAAGTTGCATTTATCGCCCGTAGTTTGAAAACATAATCATATTATGTAAAATTCATTTATTGCAGCAAGGACGTGCACCCTGGCACTTTGAGTTGCACAACACACCTTTTTTTTCAAAAGCATCTCCGAGTCTGACATTTTTGCTCGCAGTTGTATTTGAAGAATCCCTGCCCGCTTCCCTCCGACTGAGAGGTCGCAACTGTCCTCAGGGCAACAGTTTTCTCTGCTGGATCTTCCTCCTATATGATTATTCTTAGAGGGCAAGTACTGAACTGGGACCTGAAACAAAATTTTGTAGCAGTAGCCACAGTGGCATATCGTATCGTCCCTTCCATAATTATTTAAAAACAAACAATTTATTACAGTGCGTATTGTTGGCTCAGCACACCATCTCTCGTCGCGATTCGGTAGAAGCCGTTGGCCGTTGTCTCGAGGACGACACCCAAGATCGACCTAGCTTCCTCTATCGAAGCCGGGAGCTGGAAATCTCACAGTACAGCCCTTTTTCCACTATTGCCGAATTCTTTGCGCTTGTTCTTCTAAGCACTTGTACGCTTCAGTTCTGAGTTTTTATTAGCCCGAGCTGACGCGTCTAAATCAGTCAGGCAGTAGTCATTATTGTCAGGAATACTTCATTGTTCTCTGTTCCCAACCTCTGTTCCTGTCTGTATGTTAGCCTCCTGTGAAAGAGATTTGCTATGATCCTTATCCTGGAACGTTTCAGTGCTAACACTCACTTGACTAATTATATTTTCAAGGTCATCCTCAGAGTGACGTTCATCAATGCTTCTGGAGGTAAACTTGCTGAAGACGAACCATATTTTGGAGAGCAACCAAACATCGCTTCGTACAGAGATATTTTAATCCCAAAATGTACAGCACAAGAACAAATCTTGATGCACGTCTCCACTCCGCGGGGTTATGCTCCTACATCCATGTAGTTAGCATATTTTCTATGTCTTGATTTGCTCGCTCTACGCTGCCTTGGCTCTGACAGTGTCCAGGTTTACCGTGGACAGTCTAAAAATTGGGACGTAGTTCAGTTAAGCTGCTCATTATTTTGTTAACGAACTCTTTAGCATTGTCAGACTGCAATACTGTGGGAGCGCCTAACAACGTACAAAAGTCAATAATGTTATCGCATACTCCTTCAACTGTTTTGGACTTTAGTGGCTTCACTACTATTCCTTTTTTCTGACCTTTTTGCTTTTGTAAACAAGGCTCACACAAACTAAGATAAATTCCGACAGCTCTGTATGTAATGTTACAGAACTTTGGCTTCAAGCATTTCATTATTCGGTCGCGCCCACCGTAGCCAATCATTATATGAACATTATGCACAATATCATACAGTTATTCATCATAAACGTAGTGTTTAATCTTACCTTCTTCAGTTACAGGTTGTATTAATTTGGTTACGCCATTCACTTCCAGCACATTATATCTCTTCAAAAACTTGTAGTCGTTGTCGTCCATCTTTCGTCCAGATTTTAGTGATTTAGCCTTGCTGATATTTGATTACAACTTAATTTTTGTAGTTCATGTGTAGCGTCTACACCACCAAAGAGTATTGGTAGAAACTTTTAATGAATTGCAAATGTAGTTTGTGTGGACTACCGAACAGTTCTAAATTTCAATGACAGTTTTCATGATGATTTACACCGTTTGTTCTCTTTTGTGTTTGATGTGCATCAGTGTGTTGAACCGGAAATATCATTTTCTTATGTAAGTCGAGTATTTTAAAATGTAGTCGTAGTTATTTAATACCGATTATAAGATATTATATACTGTTTAGAAAGTCTCAACATTTTGTACAATGCAGCCTTAACGGAGTTAAACTACTCGCCTAGCTTGATCCCCCCCCCCCCCCCCCCGTTAAAAGTCATCATATATGGTAGCCCATGTTTCGTTAGCAGTACATGCCGCACGACGAGAGGAAGTGCTGACGTCACGTATTCAATCTCAGAGTTGCACGAGGCGGAGATAAATGGTAGCCTCTTGCTGCCTTAGCAGTTCATCTTCTTTGCAAGGCAGATAAAATCTACGATAAATGTCTTCCTTGACTTGGTTAGCTCACTTCATTCACACTTATGAGCATATCTCATAGGTGTTCAGTACCATGTGTGAAGGCTGCTAGGTCAAAGAGGCACTTACTTCTGCCACAGTGTTGCACTGGAAGCCCGCGAGGAGCTAAGGGTTCAGCTGGGAAGCATGTTGCCAAGGGTATCGTCAGGAGTGTCCCAGAGGACTGTGACAGGACCGTTCTACTTATCTAAATACATAAAAGAACTGTCTGACAGGGTGAGCATCAAACTGAGACTGTTTGCTGATGACGTTCTGAAGTATGAGATAGTGTCATCGTTGAGTGGCTGTGGAAGCATACAGAATGACCCGGATAAAATATCTGGTTGATATCGTGAATAGCAGCCTCTTCTAAACGTGGAAGAATGTTAGCTAATGCAGATGAGAAAGAAAAATAGTCCAGTAATATTGGAATACAGTGTTAATGGTGTGCTGCCTGACACAGTCACTTCGATTAAATATCAAAGCGTTACGTTACAAAGCGACGTGAAATGGAAGGAGCACGTGAAGGCGGATGTAGGGGGCGCGAGTTGTCGACGTCGGTTAACTGGGAGAATTATAGGTAAGTGTAGCTCATCTATAAAGCAGATCGTGCACAGAACACTCGTGAGACGCATTCTTGGGCACTACTCGAGTGTTTGGAACCCTTACCACGTTGGGTTAAAGAAAAACAACGAAGAAATTCAGAGGCGTACTGCCAGATTTGATACCGGTACGTTCCTTTAGCAAGCGAGTATTTCTGCAACGTTTCTTGAGTATAAATGGGAATCTCTGGAAGGAAAAATATGTTCTTTTCGTGAAACATTATTGATAAAGTTTAGAGAACCGGTATTTGTGAAAAAATTCAGGACGATTCTGCCACCACCAACGTACATCTCGCCGAAGGGCTGCGAAGGCAAGATAAAAGATATCCGGGCTCGTATGGGAGCTTACGGCAGTAATTTTACCCTCGCTCCATGGGCGAATGGCTCAGGAAAATGAGTGGCTAGCAGCAGTATAAGGCACCCACCACCATGCGCTGTAAGGTGGCTGTAAGGTAGACGTAGAAGCAATCACACAGACAGCCACAAACCATGGCAAAGTAGCCTTCAAAACACCAGAAGCAATATCCAAACATAAGTGTCCTGTGTGTTATAACGAATCTCAAAAGACGAAAACGATGAGTGATGTCATGGTAGTATCGCTTCGCGTGTTGCTAACAGGCTCAAAATGGCATTAAATGATGTTCATATAGTTCCTCGTTAGCTTATGTACATGTAAATCATAGCCTTCAATGTGTGCTGTAGATGTTTGCACACAGACACAGTAATTAGCTTTTTAGGAAGTATTGACTAGGTTGGGACCGAAACTTATAATAAAGACATTAAAGCCAAAACGTTTAAATCCATCTTGTCTTTTTTTTCTTTTGTTTTAGGCCTCTCTTCCGCAGTCCCTGTTACACAAGCTGTACAGGATGTATACCGCCTCTTACGACTTTAATAAAAGTTTTCTTTGCATTAGACACCCTCAATTTTATTTTAAAGAATCCTCGGCGAACGCTCTAATAATATGGTTTTCGTGCAAATGTGTCAAGATCGTAAAGATTTCTCATGTTTTAAATTATTACTACGAAAAAGTTTTAAATTACTATTATTACTCACATCTTCTTTTGTTTCCTGCATCATTTCTTACGTTTTTCTACACATGGGGGTTCGATTTTTGTACACCGCAATTCACTGACACGGAATAAATTCGTTTTCATATTGTAGGGATCCACTTATCCTTGGTGCAGTTCGTTTTAATGTTGCGGAATGTGGTCGCCTCTAGTTGTGTTTTTGTGGATATGGCTGCGTCTGCTATTCCTGTGTGTATATTTCTCAATTGGCGTGCGCATTAGGATGACCGCTACATGAATATTCACGGTTTCAGTGGCTATGTGATGTATTTTATTGTATTGTATTTTAACCGGGCGCCTAGAAACGATGGAGAAGCTCTGTCCCCGCCGCAGCCGCAGTGGTCCACAACCCCACGACGATTACCACAGTCCATTTCACCCCTCTGCCGCCTCACATCGAACCCAGGGTTATTGTGCGGTTCGGCCCCCGGTAGACCCCCCAAGGTAACGTCTCACACCAGACAAGTGTAGCCGCTATGTTTGCATGGTAGAGTAATGGTGGTGTACATGTACATGGTGTAGTGTCACGGAATAGTAAAGATTTGGAAATGTGGAACATTGTAAAAGTTTCGTTGCCTATGCCGAGAGCCAGAGGCAGTAGGTTAGCCAAGAGTAAAGAGGATTGCACATGTATCGGAATGTGTTGTCATGCAGGGGCAATATCCTGGTTACACACAACAGGCGAGAGAGAATTGCTTAGCACGCGGGTTTGTGTTACACGGAGACTTTCGTAGAGTGTAAGACAGAGGTATAGCGTCAGCTGTACTGCATTTCACATCTTCACGTAAGCCTGGCGTAACAACACGTAATTCTGTCACAAGAACACTTAAGGGGCGAGTACGACAAATAAATCAGCAGTATAAGTGGAACGAATGCGTTCATTACAAACGAGCATGATGTCAGGACGTCGCTCGTGCTTCATTTAAATACGCCAGCTTTGATAGTAACAAGACACTCGCAGTTAGACGTGTACTGGGACGCTGCGTAGCGCTCAGCTCGGTGATCGACATGTTAATCTTTATTAAGGAGATGTTGCAGTAAGGGCGGCCCATCCAGCAGCAGACGTGAGGGGACAGTACCAGCTCTGGTCCTCTCTGCTGCCGCTGTCAATCATCGACCCAGGATTAGCAGACATCGCGGCAGACTCGCTCGCCGCCAATGCTGACCACATCAGTGAGCCGTCGTCGAGATCGTGCGGGGCCTAGGCCCTGTGCATCCGCCGTCACAACTGGGTGAGCCGACGATGCTGGGGGACTGCAGCCCGTTCCGCCCGTCCACCGTGGACGAGCACCAGGAGGAGCAGGGAAGAAGATGGGGTGGGATAGAGTACACTCTGCACTACGAGAACGCTTCTCGTGCCGAAAGCGCCGGGACTCCAACCGGAGCCTCCTACACGCAGCAGCCTGCTGTCCGCCGCCGAGCCGGCCGGCCATCCGGGCGCAGCCAGCCACACGCGGCCGAAGTAAGGGCATTCCAGCGCTACGTCACAGCACTCGGCGCTGCGCTAGCAAGACAGGTGCGGTCCGGAGCTGGTGTCATCGCTCCGAGACAGCGAGGACTCAGGGAAGGTCGTTGATATCACCAAGCTCAGCCAGCCTGTGTTACGCGGGCCACATTGTACTCGGCGGGAATAAAGGTATCATGAATTAATGATGTTTCTTTGGCGTTTCTGACACGTCCACAGTCATTTCCTAGCATCCTGTCAACTGGAGAGGTCACCGCTCGGCTTCCAGTCCACCGTAGGCGACCGGGACCACCGGGGCGCCTACAATGGAGAACTTGTTTGCGCAGCAATCGTTGACATAGTTTAGCTAAGGCGGAATAAGGGTAACCAGCCCGCATTCGCCGTGGCAGATGGAATACCGCCTAAAAACCATCCACAGACTGTCCAGCTCACCAGACCTAGACTCAAGTCTGTCGAGCGGATTCGTGACGGGGACTAGGTGCTCCTTTCCACCCGGAAAGCCGAACATTAGACTGCTCGGCTAACCGGGTGGACTAAAAGGATGTGATGCCACTTCAGTGATTACAAAATCAAGTCAATTTTGTAAGGAGTATGGCAGTGTAAGACCATTCTAAACATGACGTTGCACCGCTTCTGGCCTGGGTGCAGGTACTGATTAAGTTGGGAAGAGCGTCATAAAGCCTTTGTATCCTCTCCTGAGAGAAACTGGCCCACAACTGTTGTATGTGGTCTTTGAAGTCCTGAATACTGGCACTAGGGCGGAGTTGATGTCCAAGTGGTCCCACGTATATTGTGTTGGAGAGAGATCTAGGAGTCTTGCTGGCCATGAGTATAGTATACCGCAACATCTCACAGACTGTTCATAGACACACATACCATGTGCGTGCGAGGAATGACCTATTGAAAAATGGCACTATGATACCATCGTATGAGAGATAACACACGAGGACAAAGCGTGTGAGTGTCGTACCATTGTGCCGGCAGACTCACCTCAGCCGACACCAGCCATGACCTGAAGTTGCACCTGATGCCCCCCTCCCCCCCCCCCCCCCATAGCATGAGGCCAGGAGTATCACTGCCCTGCCTCGCCAAAACAATGGAAGAATGGGACCTCTCACTAGATCGCCACCTTAAGTGGGTATTAGACGACGATCGGCCGCTATCGGTACTGGTCTATCGCAACTACCATCTAGCGGTAGAACGGGTGAAACTACGAACATTAAGAGACACATTATCCGCACGCTCGAGTAGACAGCAATTCTAAACTGGCGTCAATCCACACATGCGAACTAGGCAGCGATAACTCGCGCATGAGCACACGAGGGTACCGCAGTGGTTTCTGCCTGGTATTTGCTTATTGTTAGGTGCCTAGTGGCTAATCTTAGATTTTAGTGTTGAGGATTTTCCGCATTTTTTTCCAGCAAGTATGTTTCATAAATGCAGAAAAAAACCTTTTTTGCCAGTAGACTCTCTTTTATACTAGCTGTTTGTGAAAGAACTTTTTCTAATGATTGCCTCGTATTCTAGAAATGAAGTGGACCAAACGGGTCCGCCGCTCGTGGTCTCGCGGTAGCGTTCTCGCTTCCCGAACACGGGGTCCCGGGTTCGATTCCCGGCGGGGTCAGGGATTTTCACCTGCCTCGAGATGACTGGGTGTTTGTGTTGTCCTCATCATTTCATCATCATCCAGGAAAGTGGCAAAATTGGACTGAGCAAAGATTGGATAATTGTACGGGCGCTGATAACCACGCAGTTGAGCGCCCCACAAACCAAACATCATCATCATCATCATCATCATGGACCAAACGGCGTTAAGCGTGTTAATTCAAACATACAGCGAGAAAAGCTGTGTGTATGACCCGCTGTATCATAGTAAGGTACGTCGGCAATCGTTTCTTTCTGAGTAATATGCATATAACGGTATACAGTGACTTTCAATTTGGATCGTAATACCTTAGTTTACGAAAGTTCATGTTTGATTTGACTGCATCTCTTGCTTTATTTCAGCATGCCAGTAAAGAGAAACTGGCGGTGGTAGAGGAGAAAGTCCGTGCAGTTTGCCCCAGTGCGACAGACGAAGACTGAAAAACTCTCAGTAGCACATATATATATATTGCAAACTTGGAAAAATAACGCAAGTACACCTTTAAGTATTTGTCCTTTAAAGTGTTGCAAATTGCAGTGCATGTATCCACAAAAACTTTTGGAATGCTGGGCTGTGTTATTCTGTGGCTAAAGGCCAGACTCTTAGAAGATTCCCCGGTCACCAAGAAACGTAATGTTGTAACCAGCCTGCAACGTAACAAGGCATTTACCGGTTGGTGCGATCTCAAAACGTATAAACATATGATTTAATTCTTACTTTCGAGAATGTGAGACAGCCTCCCTTATAACTGTGTCATACTATCATACATGTGTCATACTATCCTCTAGCATGGACAGCAGCTTCTCGAAACAGGCCATGTACATCCTCAGGAAGTTCCGAAATTCTTGTGGATTTTCGAGCCTCAGTTCTTCCATAAGCAGTGATTATAATTCCCTTGCCTTCGTCCCTTCTTTTCAGCCAGGGTCGAAATCAACAACGTCTGGCGTTTTGTTTTCGTCGTCGTTCCGCCCTAATCCGAAGATTTACTGTCACTGCCAGGGCGATAGCTCCAAAAACAAGTGGGTCCTCCATGTGCAAAATGCTGCATAAATACATATAACTGGGTAACGAAGTGTCGTAATATGAAACTAACTGTTGAATCTGTAATTCAGGACAGTAGTAACCTACATCAGAGAATAACAATTATTTAATAAATAATGATAAAAAATTCTCATTGAATAGGAACCTTGAGCTCACATAAATAATTTGAACGAATGACGTTCCAATACGTCACATGGTCTCCCTTGTGTTTTTCGCGGTAGAACGAACGACTTTACAAGAGATCAGACAGTTCCCTTTGCGCTTCGCGCGCTATCACTGTCTACTGCGCATGCGCGCCAGGTATATCCGCGTGAATGGTGTAATAGGTTGTGGGGCGGCGGATAGGTTTGTATAAATTTAAATGAATTGCTGTATAAACGCTTGCGTGTAGAAATCAGTTTCTAGCTTTTAGAATGTTGTTATTGCTGTCTTTTGCCGTTCTCAACACTGGCTCTCTATTTACTCCGTGACCCCCAGAAAGTGATTTAATAAAACTTGGAGCCAGTAAATAGATATCCTAGTGCCCACTTTACCTGAGAATGTTCTTATAGCTGCAGCTTATAGCTCTGAGGAATTAGGAGATTGTTCGGGATTTCTAATCAAAAACGGTTTTCCAAAATAGTTGAGTATATTCTGAAATTCACTAATAAAAACCACAAGTATCCCTACAACCTAACTAACGGAACAGTTCAGAGTCTAAGGCGCTGATGCAACTATAAATGCCCGAATCAAGTGTTAAAAAGAATGCTCGCCATAATTTGATGAAAATATTTCATCAAACGCCACGCTAAATATTTGGTAGAATGTCTGTCCCGCGACGGCACGTGAAAATACGACAATACGCAAACTGAAGCTAGATAATGAAAATCATTCCAGAATTAACACTTCACAAGAAATGTTCTCATGGTTCCGCGTATCTCTAGTAACTTTATACGGCACCCGAGGCTGTTTGTAGCAGATACACTGATGCGACGCGACTACCGACACAGATGGCGTGTCATTCAGCGTCTGGAGAGAACTGGGGCCTTGCTTCCTCGCGCAGTGTTCTTATATATAAAGCCGCGGTGCGGACGGCTGAGGGAACGCCTGATCAAATCCGCTATCCCGACTAGCCGCTGGGCTAGTAACGCACCACTTGAAGTTACATAATAATTTATAGCTTCTTTGGCTGATGGCCGAAGAAGTTCTTAATTTAAACGTGCATTCAGCACGCAGGTAAGTATTGATAATAAAATTTTGACGTGGCTAAGTTAAATACTTTGAGCGAGAGAATTAATTAAATTACACTGCATGCAGCAGATGAGCTCTGAACTGGCCCTGTTGAGATCCGCTATCGCTATAATTTTATAGGTATTAAAAAGAAACTTTACACATCTTCATAATCATAGCGGACCTCCAACCTATTTAAATCTAAACATCCTAGCCTTATTTACTAGCCTACTTAATCTATCTTGCTTCCTTCAGTTTTGAGATGAAAACCACAAAATCATGAATTTCCACTAAAGTCTTAATTTGTGAAATCCAAAGTACTGTTTTTATTAAATCATTATGAAAGATGAATCTAAATATAAATTTTGAAGTCTCTAGCTCTTTTCTGTTGCGCCAATGATTTTTCCAGAAAAACGTCCAAATCTCGGAAATGGCTGAAGTTATCGAACTGATATTTAACACACATTAATTTAGTATTATTTCTGACATGCTAGAAAAGTTTTAGTTCATTTGCTTGATTTTTAAGGTATTGCGCAACATTTATGACGTCAGAGCTAGTTACAGCAGACTGACTTGCACATAATGGAAACTGATGTGAATTTACTATAGCGTGAGTAGGCTGCTTCCCTACAAGGTCTACGTGAACCAGCCTGTAGTAACAGATATGCACGCTTGGCGCGCTGGTGCATAGGTGTACGATTTGCGCGTATCGTGTAACAGAGGCTTTACTTTTCCAACAATGGTCATCCCGGCTTGTGCAGAACCACGGTTCATCGCTGAACACAGTGCGACGCCACGTCGCAGCAGTCCATGCTTGTTGGTCACGGCTCCACTCCAACAGCCTGAGCGTGGGATGCAAATTCCCTAGCCCGTCTGATGCTAGTCTCAGACCAATGGTGCGGGATGACACAGCAAGTTGCAGCCAGTCCGTTATTTGTTCTCATAACGTAGATGCAGACGTGAATGGGTTAAAACATAGTGGCAGTGCATCAGCTCCACCATCGCCATAATTAGCCTTAACGCACTAGACCGGAGAACATTTAAAAAGGGGTACAGGTGCAAAGTCAACCACCCATTCCTGTAGCAGAATTCAACCAATAATCTCAAATTCTAACTTAATTACGTATCTGGAACAGAAAGAGTGCCTTGGGAACAAGCACTGACTGCAGAAACGTGGATCATGTGAAATAATACTCCGTCTTCGCACACTATTTGCTATTATTGTTTGAGATAACCACATGAATTTGGTGTTTTTAGACCTTCGAAAGTGTTTTCATCCAATACTGAGTAGTGAAAAGGTGAAAGAGCGTTCTCAGTCGCGTATCTTGCGAACGGGCATTCACTACTCTGCCTCTTGCCCTGACGATGCCTAAGGCAGCGAATTCAACTCGTATTACAGGTGAGATACCACCTTGTCTCCATAATCACAGTGGATAGATTAGCCCTAAAAGTGTACACCAGCATCACCCTGACCCTGGAGTTTTTTTGTTTGTTGCTGTACATGCACCACTGCACATACACTACTGGCCATTAAAATTGCTAACCACGAAGATGATGTGCTACAACTCGAAATTTAACCGACAGGAAGAAGATGCTGTGATATGCAAATGATTAGCTTTTCCGAGCAGTCACACGAGGTTGGCGCCGGTGGCGACACCTACAAAGTGCTGACATGAGGAAAGTTTCCGACCGATTTCTCATACACAAACAGCAGTTGACCGGCGTTGCCTGGTGAAACGTTGTTGTGATTCCTCGTGTAAGGAGGAGAAATGCGTACCACCACGTTTCCGTCTTTGATAAAGGTCGGATTGTAGCCTATCGCGATTGTGGTCTATTGTATCGCGACATTGCTGCTCGCGTTGGTCGAGATCCAATGACTGTTAGCAGAATATGGAATCAGTGGGTTCAGGAGGGTAATACGGAACGCCGTGCTGGATCCCAACGACCTCATATCACTTGCAGTCGAGAAGAGAGGCATCTTATCCGCATGGCTGTAACGGATCGTGCAGCCACGTCTCGATCCCTGAGTCAACAGATGGGGACGTTTGCAAGACAACAACCATCTGCACGAACAGTTCGACGACGTTTGCAGCAGCATGGACTATCAGCTCGGAGACCATGGCTGCGGTTACCCTTGACGCAGAATCACAGACAGGAGCGCCTGCCATGGTGTACTCAACGACGAACCTGGGTGCACGAATGGCAAAACGTCAGTTTTTCGGATGAATCCAGGTTCTGTTTACAGCATCATGATGGTCGCATCAGTGTGCGATTAGTTGCACGTCTCTGTCACCTCTTGTTCTCATTTACGGCACTTTGAACAGTGGACGTTACATTTCAGATGTGTTACGATCCGTGGCTCCACCCTTCATTCGATCCCTGCGAAATCCTACATTTCGCCAGGATAATGCACGACCGCATGTTGAAGATCCTGTACGGGCCTTTCTGGATACTGAAAATGTTCAACTGCTGCCCTAGCCAGCCCATTCTCCAAATGAAATGTCTGGTCAATGGTGGCCGAGCAACTGGCTTGTCACAATACGCCAGTCACTGCTCTTTATGAACTGTGGTATCGTGTTGAAGCTGCCTGGGCAGCTGTACCTGTACACGCCATCCAAGCTCTGTTTGACTCAATGCCCAGGCGTAACAATGCCGTTATTACGGCCAGAGGTGGTTGTTCTGGGTACTGATCTCTCAGGATCTATGTGTGGTGTCACCGCCAGACACCACACTTGCTAGGTGGTAGCCTTTCAAATCGGCCGCGGTCCGCTAGTATACGACGGACCCGCGTGTCGCCACTGTCAGTAATTGCAGACCGAGCGCCGCCACACGGCAGGTCTACAGAGACTTACTAGCACTCGCCCCAGTTGTACAGCCGACGTTGCTATGAAAGGTTCACTGAGAATTACGCTCTCATTTGCCGAGACGATAGTTAGAATAGCCTTCAGCTAAGTCAATTGCTACGGCCTAGCAAGGCACCATTTATCCTTTGCTATGTATCTAATGAAGCATGTACTGTATCAACAAGACCAATGTTCACCAATTGTGGATTAAAGTTAAGTATTCCAGCAGCTACGTACGTTTCTTTATAGCATTCATTACGTAGCCTGATTCAGACCTCACGCCAGCCTGCGTGAGTTAAACGCGTGCCTTTCGGTTACCCGTCACTGTGGACTGGCTGTCTTGTCAGTCCACAACACTATGCACCCAAATTGCGAGAAAATTTAATCACATATCAGTTCTAGTATAATATATTCGGCCAATTAATACCCGTTCAGCATCTGCATTTCTTCTTGGTGTAGCAGTTTTAATGGTCAGTAGTGTACATAGCCCGCTGCTCCCAGTAAAAATTCAGAATTGAGTGAGACCTAGTAGAGGACGGACGTTCGAAGTTATGAGACATTGCTGTTTAATTAATTTGACAGAAATATTTCCTGAAGGGTTACTAAGGCCCAGTGTGAACTTCATTTATGTGGAAATGGCATTTAGGAACGACATTTTACTAACAGAAGATGCAATATGGGTAACACTGTTAGAAGAACTCAGTCGTGAAAGTGACGTAAGTGACTTTCGTGATGACTGTGATTCTGAAGCCGATGCTCCTGCAGAAGTTGTGGACAGTGCCGAAACTCATCAGTCTGCTGCATCTTCAGCGATTAAGAAAATACAGTCTTCCACGGTAGGAATGTTTACGCTTGGAACACAGCTCTCCCTAATAAAAGGGGCCTGCCATTGCCGATAACATTGCAGTTCATATTCTGAGAATGTGAAAATAACGAGTGAACGGATCTATGAGCAATTCAGAACATCTCAGAATATTCGTGTAATATGTGCATTTCATTAAATGAATAGTATCTTCATCGAATTAAACTGTAAATAAAGTGTTGAGATCCGGATCATTTTCATCTCTCGTCACTGAAAAATTTCCATGCAAGGTTTTACTTAGCCTGAATTCAGGGTGCATTAATACTAACATTGATTGAAGAAGTACACGAAGAAGGTAAAATAAAATTGGTTTAGTACATGAGAGTCCAATATTATTATAAAATATTCTATTCTCAGGCTATTTCCCCAGAAAATAATTGAGGGTCACTGCGATCCTGGTGTGCAATTAGTGAAATAGTCTCAGAGGTGTGCGCTATTAGGGTTAAAAGAGGAAGAGGACAGCACAATTGTACTAGGCAACAATACAAAACACAAGCCACAACACATACTCAGAAGTACAAAAAAAGACGTAAAACAGTGGTGTGCATAAAAGTGTGCTATGAAAAACATAAAAAATGCATAGTGCTGCAGAATAACTAAAAATTAGACCAAAATTGTCAGAGTCCAATGCAGATAAACAACGATGTCCTAGCAGAGGGAATTTCCCGATGTAAGCGAGAAATCAAGCGAAAACCACCACTAATGATGCTGTACCTCAATAAAGCGAAACGCATAACATGTCTGTTGGAAAAAAAAAAAAGCTTGTAACGACGGAACGAAAATACCCTCAAGGCTTGAGTAAGAGTCGACCACAGACTCATATAAAAATATGTAGATTTTCGAAAGACCCGTGAATATATTAACAGTTAAGCTCACAGGGTGACGAACGTGAAAAGGAACTGAAATAGGTGGCAAACGTGACTGGATGACAGAAAGGACCTGCAGACAACAGTCACCCAGTCAGAAAAGCAACAAACATAAACACAAAATGAAGAAGTAAAACACATGATCGAGGGCGAGCGGAAGAGATACTAATTATGACACACGCCAGTAATATGCGACATATCATTTCATCAGTAGTGTGGAGGCGTCGATGATTGGGATGCAAACTGAATTACAAGTTACCACCGTAATTCCGCATGATCTGATTCTCGCAACTAGCGAGCAGTTAGATTATTAATTGGACTCTTCAACACAATTAAACATAATTACCCAAGATGCGACATAGTCGCGAATATAAATAGTGAGCCAGGTACTGTTAAATGTTTTTTATTCCAGTCTTTGATAACATATTAAGTCCTTCAACGATGACCGATTTCAGTCAGTAATGACCATCTTCAGATCTGTTTTACTCCCTACCGTAATGTGATAAAGCCGTAATGGCATCGCCAAAACACAGTCTGAGTGTATTTCTATGTGTATGAAACTGTTGTGATGATATAACAGACGGCTTCAGACAAGAAACAGGTGGTTTTTATCCATAATGGAGCTCCAGACAGATGGAGTTTGCAGTATTTTACGTAAATCAACTGCAATATCAATTCTAAAGTGTTGTTCTAGTGTTTGGGGCTTTACCAAGAAGGTAATTGTAAGAGAAACATAAACACATGCACTCGTAAGGCTACAAGAATCTGTATTTAAACACACACTTTTACGTTAGATCATTGCAGTTTCCGACCTATTAATCATATGGAATGCAACGCCATTACTATCCCAATGTAAGAAATATATTTCAAACGCCTTACATACATTCTCCTTGCAGGTTTCTCTACGATAAGCTATGGTGACAAACTGTGACATGAAAAAGTACTTCCTTAAGACATCGATTACTTGTGATACATGTACAATATAGCATTCTCTTCTGATCATGGTTCAGAAATAATGCTATGCTCTCATCAGTTCTATATAAAATGATAGTAACAGAGAATGCCTCTTACAAAGAAAGAGACAAATGTATAGCAGCAGTGTTTGTCATGTGATATTAAATATCATAAACAGGACATCAGTCAAGCAGATGTATACATGCGGATTGTAGTACCTCACAAACACCTGTCCCTAACTTAGAATCACTGTAGTTATGAAACTGAATGTCAGATGTGGTGCAGCAACATGCCCCTCTCACTCTAGAATGCATCATCAGTCTACCATTAAATCCCACCTCATTACAACTCCACCTCAACCGATCATTCCATTCACTATCCTTTAACGAATATGCAAGTAAGTTTAGAGGCAGATGGTTCTCTTTTTTCCAGGAAAGCATCAAAGACAGCAGTCAACTCTTGCGAGTCACTATTACCTCAATAGACATACAGCAGAATGTAGCCTTGATAAAAAATAAAATACTGTTTCCCCAGTTCCTGGTGCTTCCATCTTAGTTTTCTCATATTCCTCTTGCTGTTGTATGCTCGTTCCCATCTATAAGAATTGTTCTGCACGAATCAGAAGACATGCAAGTACTCCTTCAATTTCCCCACTTTGCGCGTTTTTTCCTCAATTTATACATATTTGACGTCATTTTTCGTAATTTTATCGACTTTATATCACTTCTATCTATGCAATCACTACAGCACTTCTCGATCCGTGTTCTAAAATTGCTTGTAAATGTAGTACAGCTGCCAACACCTAGCGCGAATGCACTATTTTTCTGGTTTGTCAGCGTGGTATAGCACTGTATTCGAATGCATCCAGTCACCTCCAACCGCATATTCTACTGTTGCAGCACGTTTGCTCTGTTTTCTGTATGTCTGTGTCTGTGCACATGTTACAGAAGGCTTCCGTGACATGCTCTTCCCAGTGGTGGATCCAACTTCGAACATAGCACTCATGTCTGGACGTAAGGCGTGGTTGGTCCACCTTCGAGCTCCATCCCAGATGTGGCACGTTGTGGATCCACATCCCAACATCGCTCTGGATATAAGGCTCGGTGGATACACACTCGAACGCTAACTCAGGTCTACTGTCGGTCCTGGGAGTCATTCGCGATACATGCTCCAAGAGAGACATACAGAAAACAGAGCAAACATGCTGCAACTGTTTGGAGCGTGCTTTATCTGTGGGTGGTCGTCCCTGACCAGGGAGTCGGCGTGTGGAGGCAGTATCGCTATATTTTGGATGAACAACTTGCACTTGGGGCGACTGTCGTTTTATCTCCTATTGTTTAGTTGACTATAAATGCTATTGTGCTGTCGAAGGAGCGTCACCCCAAGGCGGCCAGCGTCCGTGGGGTCTGGCGGAAAGCCGAGTGCGGCCAGCGACTACGAGGGAATGGCTGTTGGCCACAGTGAAACTACAAGACAACGGTGGTCCAGCTGGCTGTTTGAAAAAACCTGTCCCCCCCCCCCTTGCAGGTGGATGGAGGGAGGGAGGGAGGAAGAGGGGGAGGCATGAGGGGAGGTGAGAGGGCCTCGATTTTCGGCAGCTTGTGGACGCCTGTCGATGAGAACACACGTTCAAATACCGCCCCCTCTGCAATCCTTTGGAACGACAAATTTCCCCAGTATATTGTTGCATTATGACTCATTCATTACATGTACTGGTTTTTTCATGACAATTTTGAAGTGTAATTAGAACTGTGATGCATTTTTTTCATCTGTTGCGGTAGTGTGTACTGGCTTCGGTTACCTGGGCTGCACGATGGTTTTTGAGCAGCCTTCTGTAGCAAACTCTGATGTAAAACAACTGCTTACAGGTAACACACATCTTAAACTCCTCTCTGTCCAGCACCAGCACCTAGTGAGTTGAGAATAAAGATCGTACCTTACACCTCTGTCTTTCTCCCACCAGCTTGCTGGTGAAGGGTAAAGTTTGAGTGAGTCTATCACTAGTTTTGTTGCGAAATTTTTTCCCAGCAGGAAAAAACCAGTTGTATGGTATCGTCAATTTTTGAGCTGTTTTGCGATTTTAGGCATCCTTGTGTAGCGCTAAGCATTTAGGTTTGTAATTAGGTCGGATCTTAATGATTAATTACGTAATTAGGACCTATCTGTACTTCATTTTCCCGACCAAAATAAACGAAGTGCACTAATCTAACCTATCTCTCCTGCATTTAGACAGTTTCTCTGTGTTGATGGGAGTACTTGAGCTTTCCATCTAGTAGAAACAGGGTTTGAGTCTCTCAAAGGGCACCACCATTTATAATTTCCCGCCAAATCCTGGGTAAGGGGTGGGGTGAGTTGTCAGTACAGCTCTAGGACAAAGAAATTCCCACTAAAATTCGAAATTCCGGCAAAAATTCGAAATTACCGCCAAAAGGGTAGGTTGTGGGAGGGAGGGGGGGTGGCTAAGGGTGGAGAGGATGGAGGGGGCTTGGACCCACGTGCAGGCTGAGAAAAACACATGACATCATCTGGGGGTGGTGGTGGGTGTGGTCGGTGGTGGCGGTGGCCATGGTCGGGAAAAATTAATTGAGCAATTTAATGTATTTGCATATCAATTTGATATCAAAAGTGTCCTGATGCCACCACTGCCCTACTACTATCGATGTCTCTGTTGGTGTCACTGTTGCATAAGTTTCCTCTTTTGATGTTGGTGGAGCTATAGTAGATGTTAAATTGGGGCTGCAGCAGGTATTTTTAAAGTTGTCGAATTATGAAATTTTATTACGTAACGACGTTACTAAAAAAACTGTATTGATAGTTGAGTCAGCGATGTTACATGGTTACAGCCAGTTCGTTTCTATGGTATTCTCTAGGTCATATTTTTGTTTGTACCAGCTATATTATATTACTTATATTATTCGTGTTTATGTGGTTCTACAACCATGTGTAATTTAAGCCTACCGTTTTTTGAATTGCCTATAAAATTAGTATTATATTGGCGTTATAAAGTGTTATAAACACGAATCATATAAGCAGTATAATATAGCTGGTAAGAATAGGTATAACTTACAGAACACCTTAGAAACAAACAGCCTGCAACCATTTGACATCGCTGCCTCAACTGTCAATACAGTTGTAGAGTAACGTCATTGTGAAATAAAATTTTATGTTTCGACTACCTGAGAAATAACTGCTCCAGCTGAAGTTTAATATCTACTATAGTTCCACCAACATCAAAGGAGTAAACATATGCAGTAGTGACAGCAATGGAGATATCAATGTCAGATGGTTATCAAGACCACCTGACGTACTTAGCAAAGCATAAATCTATAATGTGTTAAATTATCTACTCCAAAATCTGGAATATAGTAGCGAGCTATGTACTTTCCACAGGTAACCCGAAGACGGCAATCACGCGGAAATAGGCCCATTGAAATAAAAATGCAGGGTGACAATTATTGAACTCTATGAAAAAAACGCAAATTAGTTACAAACTACGGCATGTACATACTTCATTCAACATGTAAACGTCACTACAGATCTTCGTATTTAGGTTATGACACGTATGCCTGCCACCATTGGCGATGATGTGGTGCAGACGAATAGCAAAATTCTGCATGACCCGATGAAATGTCGGAACATCGATGGTGTCGATGACCTCCTGAATGGCTGTTTTCATTTCAGCAATGGTTTTGGGGTTATTGCTGTTCACCTTACCTTTAATATAGGCCCACAAAAAGGAGTCACATATGTTCCGATCCTGAGAATATGGCGGTCAATAGAGGCCCATGCCTGTGGCCTCTGGGTACTCCAGAGCCAGAATGCGGTCCCCAAAGTGCTCCTCCTGGATATCTAACACTCTCCTGCATCGATGAAGTCGAACTCCGTCTTGCACGAACCACATACTGTCGAAATCAGTGTCATATTGGATAATGGGGATGAAAGCATCTTCCTAAACCTTAACGTAACGATCGGCAGTCACCGTACCATCGAGGAATATCGCACCGACTACTCCGTGACTGGACATTGCACACCCCGCAGCCACATGTTGAGGGCGAAGAGACTTCTGGAACGCGAAATGCGGATTCTTAGTCTTCCAAATGCGCCAATTTTGCTTACTGATGAACCTATCCAAAGGAAAGTAGGCTTCGTCGCTCAAACGAAACATATTCACATCAAAGTCCTGTTTATCAGATCCGCGAACAAGAGTGTTGGCGAAACACAATCGCTGTTCCATGGCCATGGTACTTAATGGCTGACGGATTTGAATTTTGCATGGGAAGAGATGCAGGTCTTCAACAACAATCTGACACAGTGTCTCCTGGTTGATTCCCACCTGTTGTGCAGCTCGTCTGATCGATTTCCTGGGACTGGTTTGAAACACAGCATGTGTCCTCTCGACGTTTTCAGGCGCTTCCATCCTTTCAGGACGACCGACAATGCCAACACTGTCATCACGAACATTACCCGTTCTCTCAAACTTGGAAATCAAATTCTTGCTTGTTAGCACATTTGGACCCGTTGTCTTCAGCTTGAACTCGGTCGCAAACTTCCTTTGACCCGCCTTTGGGCTGTTATTGCTCGCACAGCAGGCCTTCACAAGCGCTGTATTCCAGGCGCGCTATACCGTTACATTTTCACGTGCAAACGGCCAACAGCCACAAAGCGCGTGTGCTTGTACATACTAATTCCTATCATGTCCTGCCGCTACTCATGCAAATAGAACGTCATAACGCAAACTGTTCAGAAGCTATGATGGTTTTCTTTCACATAGTTCAATAATTTTCACCGTGTATAATCGAACAGAGCAGCGTCGTGGTCTCATAGCATAGTATATAATGTTTTATATGGCATTGTAAGTTGGCTATAATTTCACACCTTACAAGGTCTCATCTATACTTTGCCGTGATTTACAATCGGAATTAGGTATCATTTGATAGGTTGTACATCGTACACATGAATATTTAAAGAATACTGACATTGTCAAGTACACCTTGTAAATTGTTGTTAACTCTTCTTGCATGAAAGACGATGGATTGTCTTTATCATCAAAGCGCCTTAATGAATGATTGCCTTTACTGGCAGAGGTTGGAATGCCAGTGGAAACGTAATGTGCAGGCGTAACTCAGACAGGTGTATTGGTCGTGCTTAACACAGGAAGTAGCCAAAGACAGACGTTGGGCAGCTGAGTGCTGAAGCACAATAGAGTGGCGGCCGACCAATTTTATAGCGGGGCCAGAAAGAAAACCACATAATACTTCGGAAACTCTGAAAATCTTGAACGTGACAGAGAGGAATAGTAAGCGTTACCTCGGAAATCACTCAGGCTCGCTTATTTCCGAGGATTTTTACTCTTAGAAGCCTACCATTGTATGAATTCATAATTACACGGAAATAGGTATTTCCTCGCAAACTTTCCGCGCTGGACGACAAAAGACTAAAATATGGTTGGTCGGCGTTCGGAGGAGTCTGTAGAGAGGGAGAATGTCCACAGTTTCGATAATATGATTCACCTTCTGCTATTATGAGGGAGGGGAGCCGGGCTTTTCTGCGAAGCAAGTGGTGGAGAGAAAGACGTCTTCCGTTTTGAGCGCCCGTGTCTGACGGTCGCTCAGTATCAGCTTTTGTTGGTACAGACGGACTTGCTGTCTTTGCTCTCAGGAGATTTTATTGTTAGTGAACGGTTAGGCACTGTAGTGTTGCGAACTTAAACGATTCTGGACTTCTCCTCCAAGTAGGGTGTGGTCGTTAAGTGCACAGCGTGATTGAGAGGGGTTCTTCTGTCTATACTGATGTAGAGACGTTATCTGACTTCCGTCATTGTGGCTGGGAGTTCGCTTTTCTTGTCTGTGGAACACAGAGAGCAGGAGACAGTATTAAATTATACTAGTCAGAGGACCACCTTCTACCGAACTAGTGTTTGAATGAGGGTTTTTTTTTTATTTTGTGGCTGGAGTTCTTCTGTCATCACAGACGTGTACAAGAACCGTCACTCCGACGACCGGACGCACTACATACAGTGATATTGCTAATCGCTTCGACTTATTAGGGCTATAAATCTAAACAGCTGTGATCACGTTAGTTTATTTCCATAGAGGTTGCACACCACTGTAGATCATCTCTGTAAGTAGAGTCTTCTAGTATTTGGTATGTAGATGATGTCAGTCATCTCGCGTTATTTATATTAGATCGTGTAGCTATGAAAGGGCAGATTTGGGCAATTGATCAGTAATATTAGTAAGGAAATTCATTTGTGTCTCTGTATGTCCATTGGAGATAGATATATAAACATCTGGGATATATAAAGGGGTTTTAATCGACAAGAAATGTATGAGCATACAGGGTGGCCGAGCGGTTCTAGGCGCTACAGTCTGGAACCGCGCGACCGCTACGGTCGCACGTTCGAATCCTGCCTCGGGCATGGATGTGTGTGACGTCCTTAGGTTAGTTAGGTTTAAGTAGTTCTAAGTTCTAGGGGACTGATGACCTCAGAAGTTAAGTCCGATAGTACTCAGAGCCATTTTAACCATTTGTATAAGCACAAAAAACATTTATCATATTGTAGTTACTAGTTCCCTTAGTCATTCATTTATGTTTTATGTTGTAATTTATATGTTAAAGAGTAAGAAGGAGGAAATAATATCACCATTAAGAGATCGTAAGATCTGCTTCAGGGGCTAGTCAGACAGGGCCAAATCTTCAATTTCGTGTTCAGTATTTTCCATTGCGCACATTCATTTTTAAAGCCACTTGGAGTAGCATCTTGGAGCATATAAGGCGCTGCGGGCACACATAAGTATTAATTTGTCAGGAAGTGTTTTATACAGCTATCAGTCTGGAGTGTAGCGTTACACCAAAGTTAAACGTTGACGATAAAGGCAACAAGAGAATAGCAGCTTTTGACACGTGGTGCTGCAGAGGAAAGCTGAAGATTTAATGTGTGGATCGAGTAACCAGTGAGGAGCTACTGAATCAAGTAGGGAAGAAAATAAGTTGTGGCAGAACTTGACTAAAAGAAGCGATCGGTTATAGGACGTATCCTGAAGCAAGGCATGGGGCTAAAAATTGTAGAAAGAGGAAAAGGCAAGAATGCAGTGAGAGGCACCCACATGCCTTGCTCATACTGTGGCATCAAGCAGTCAGGCCTGCAAGATGAGTGGTCTTCCAAGCGAGTGGATTCATTCTTATTTATCGCGTAACATGAACTCTCGTACTCACAATTAAGTCACTAATCAACCTCCTGTATGAATAATACGCAACGGAAACGCACATCTGACTATCAGTGATTTACAGAACTCTGACTGTTCACTACGCACTGGCAATACCATATTTTCTTTTTTTGTCTTTTATTTAACAGCTTTTATCAACACGTGGCCACCACACTGAATATGAATGGTGCACACATTATAAATTCGGGACATCATGACAACATGCAATTCCAAGGAAAAGTCCATCAATCTTTTTCTTTTCACAGTCTTATTTATTCCGATAAATTCTATAACCTAACACACAAATTCTATAACCTACAACAATAACACATGAGAAATTCCGCCCAGTGGGCATGGCTTTACATTGGTGATCCTCTACCTTATGGTCTCGTAATTATTTAACGCTACAGTGCACTTTCTGGATGGGATGGTGGATCTTTTGTTATATCTCACACTTCGACTCTCACAATCATCATCACGAAACTTTCCTCCAGATCGAGCGGTACAGAAGGAACAAGCATAACCCACTAATCTTTCGAAACTACCTTGCTACTCTCCCATGCAAACCACACATACCCAAATTACATGACATACATCACACTACAACATGGAATACAATACACTAAATAGTCACAACACTATCACTTTCAGCTTTCCCACTTCAATTAGTATTTATCCCAGTTTCACACGACACTGCCCCACTTTGTAATTCTACTTTCCTGCTATGAACTCTGGAGATATATGCACGTCTTCCTGTGCAATGCAAGCCAAGTGGCGTTGCTGGATAGACGGCCGACTCACCTTGCTTCTCTCTCAGAGTTTGAATCTAGCGTCACACGGAATCATATCACGCAAAGTAATATTAAGAACATATTCATCACACACGCGAGTCCTCAACTGATACCATGGACGAGTACTTCTCTTTATCCTTTGTCTCATACACAGATTGAGACTCACACAGTACTCACCACGTGGAAGTACTCGTCTCTAATTTCAAGTCCTGCACACGCAATTTCTTAAATATTTCAACTTATGGTACACACGCTATTTCGTAAATATTTCAACTTATTGTACACACGCTAGTAATTCAGCTTAACTTAAACACACGGAAGTATTTCAACTTATTGCTACACGTGGTTTCATTGTGACCGTTGGTCACTTCTGAAGATTACTACAATCCCATTAATATCACCTGCCTGACATTTAATTCTCCCCACAAAAGTTCCTGAAATAGAGAAATTAATATTTCAAACTACTCTTAAATATTCCACATGCATACCATGTCTCCACTCTTTTGTCTTTACGGAGCACAACTAAAACAGGTCTTAACAGCACAAGATCCAGCGGCAGAGTGCTGAAACATTGCCGTTCTTCAGGTCATCTCGCACCTCTGTCGAGGTGGGGGAAGACCATGCTACCGTATTGGTCAGCCACATTTCAGGCGCTCAAAGCTCCGGTAGGTTTCATCTCTTTGGTTCCACCAAAGGTGGCCAAAGGATCGTCTCAAAGATGATCATATATTCACATTCACTATCTGCAATTAGCAGACGACCATACATTCATTCATTTCACAGATCTCACCAAACTGGATGTAGAGATTTATTTTGTGGGAGTGCACATGTGATCAATTAAATAAATAAATTGTCATTCTTTCCCACACTGGTATCCGGCTTCACTGTATTAATTGAAATTGAGTTATTATTAGAAAAAACGTGTTGTTTTGACAAAAATAATGAAGTATGTTGTACCTATTTTCAATGTCGGGCGGTACTGTACCCTTTCAGCAGGTTCAAATGAATGTAGGTTACACTAGGTGCATCAAGCCAGTCTTCCGATTCAAGACAACAGTATCAACCATAAGGAAAAGAAAAGCAAGAAAAAGAAAGAGAAATGTTTCGTACTCAGAGAAAGACAGTATATTCGTTTCTGGTAACTTAGTGCCTTTGCTTTATTCCTTTTTTCCTTGTTCCATTAGAAACTAAACGGAGATCATGCATTCCTCGGCAGAGTTAACCCCAGTTAGAGTTGAATCACAAGTGAGATGGCGCCATGACTTCGTGCCAGTGACACTCAGGTTAACGAAGTGCAACATATAAGAATAAATTTGACAGGTCCAGCAGGACAGACTGCGCCCTCTGCTCTGCTGTGGCCTAAAATAATGCCTGTGCGGTGCAGAGCCCATCTGTGTCCTCAAAGGGCCAGCTGTCTGGTCTAATCTGGCCCAAATGTCCCAGTCGCACTGCGGCCGTTCTCACAGGGCAAGGTGAATGGTCTCTTATCTCCCATTCGCACACGACACTTTACTTTTAATGTTGCTTTTATTACGATACCTCAGATACACAGGGTGGTCCATTGATAGTGACCGGGCCAATTATCTCACGAAATAAGCATCAAACGAGAAAACTACAAAGAACGAAACTTGTCTAGCTTGAAGGGGGAAACCAGATGGCGCTATGGTTGGCCCGCTAGATGGCGCTGCCATAGGTCAAACGGATATCAACTGCGTTTTTTTAAAATAGGAACCGCCATTTTTTATTACGTATTCGTGCTGCACCTAAAGAAATATGAATGTTTTAGTTGGACCACTTTTTTCGCTTTTTTATATATGGCGCTGTAATAGTCTCAAACGTAGGCTATAAGTACGTGGTATCACGTAACATTGCGCCAGTGCGGACGGTATTTGCTTCGTAAATGGACCGTTTACCAATTGCGGAAAAGGTCGATATCGTGTTGATGTATGGCTATTGTGATCAAAATGCCCAACGGGCGTGTGCTATGTATGCTACTCGGTATCCTGGACGACATCATCCGGACCGTTCGCCGAATAGTTACGTTATTTAAGGAAATAGGAAGCGTTCAGCCACATGTGAAGCGTCAACCACGACCTGCAACAAATGATGATGCCCAAGTAGGTGTTTTAGCTGCTGTCACGGCTAATCCGTACATCAGTAACAGACAAATTGCGCGAGAATCGGGAATCTCAAAAACGTCGGTGTTGAGAATGCTACATCAACATCGATTGCACCCATACTATATTTCTATGCACCAGGAATTGCATGGCGACGACTCTGAACGTCGTGTACAGTTCTGCCACTGGGCACAAGAGCAATTACGGGACGATGACAGATTTTTTTGCACGCGTTCTGTTTAGCGACGAAGCGTCATTACACCAACAGCGGTAACGTAAACCGGCATAATATGCGCTACTGAGCAACGGAAAATCCGCGATGGCTGTGACAAGTGGAATATCAGCGACCTTGGCGAGTTAATGTATGGTACGGCATTATGGGAGGAAGGATAATTGGCCCCCATTTTATCGATGGCAATCTAAATGTTGCATTGTATGCTGATTTCCTACGTAATGTTCTACCGATGTTACTACAACATGTTTCACTGCGTGACAGAATGGCGATGTACTTCCAACGTGATGGATGTCCGGCACATAGCTCGCGTGCGGTTGAAGCGGTATTGAATAGCATATTTCATGACAGGTGGATGGGTCGTCGAAGCACCATACCATGGCCCGCACGTTCATCGGATCTGACGTCCCCAGATTTCTTTCTGTGGAAAAGTTGAAAGATATTTGCTATCGTGATCCAACGACAACGTCTGACAACATGCGTCAACGCATTGTCAATGCATGTGCGAACATTACGGAAGGCGAACGACTCGCTATCGAGAGGAATGTCGTTACACGTATTGCCAAATGCGTTGAGATTAACGGACATCATTTTGAGCATTTATTGTATTAATGTGGTATTTACAGGTAATCACGCTGTAACAGCATGCGTTATCAGAAATGATAAGTTCACAAAGGTACAAGTATCACATTCGAATAAGCGAAATAAAATATTCAAACGTACCTATGTTCTGTATTTTAATTTAAAAAGTCTACCTGTTACCAGCTGTTCGTCTAAAATTGTGAGCCGTATGTTTGTGACTATTACGGCGCCATCTATCACAAAGTGAAAAAGTGGTCCAACTAAAACATTCATATTTATTTACGTACTACACGAATATACAACAAAAAATGAAATGTAACGTCCTCTGTTCAAAGTGCCGTCAATGCGAGCAAGAGGTGACCGGGACGTGTAACCAATGGCACCCCATACCATCACGCCGGGTGATACGCCAGTATGGCTTCCAATGTGCGTTCACCGCGATGTCGCCAAACACGGATGCGACAATCACGATAGTGTAAACAGAACCTGGATTCACCCGAAAAAATGACGTTTTGCCATTTGTGCACCCAGGTTCGTCGTTGAGTACACCATCGCAGGCGCTCCTGTCTGTGATGCAGCGTCAAGGGTAACCGCAGCCATAGTCTCCAAGCTGATAGTCCGTGGTGCTGCAAACGTCGTCGAACTGTTCGTGCAGATGGTTGTTGTCTTGCAAACGTCCCCATCTGTTGACTCAGAGATCGAGACGCGGCTGCACGATGCGTTACAGCCATGCGGATAAGATGCCTGTCATCTCGACTGCTAGTGATACGAGGCCGTTGGGATCTAGCATGGCGTTCCGTATTACCCTCCTGAACCCACCGATTCCATATTCTGCTAACAGTCATTGGATCTCGACCAAGGCGAGCAGCAATGTCTCGATACGATAAACCGCAATTGCGATAGGCTACAATCCGACCTTTATCAAAGTCGGACCGTGATGGTAAGCATATCTCCTCCTTACACGAGGCATCACAACAACGTTTCACCAGACAACGGCGGTCAACTGCTGTTTGTGTGTGAGAAATCGGTTGGAAACTTTCCTCATGTCAGAACGTTGTAGGTGTCGCCACCGGCGCCAACCTTGTGTGAAATCTCTGAAAAGCTAATCATTTGCATATCACAGCATCTTCTTCCTGTCGGTTAAATTTAGCGTCTGTAGCATGTCATGTTCGTGGTGTAGCAATTTTAGTGGCCATTAGTGTATGAGAAGATCCTCACCCCGTGATCCTTCCGGTGGATAAGGGAAACGCCACTGTTCTGTTGCCACTTGTGGTCTGTGACCAGAAGACTTACAGCCTGTTCAGTGAACCATGATGCCGGAAGATTAACAAAGAGCACACAGGCAGAATGGAAAGAAAAACGCCACCATTGTCCCATTCTTCTTGTTTTCTATAAGAAGTTGTGAAATGATTAAGACCTCACAACTCTGTTCCAGTCAGGTTGTGTAGTCTTTCAAAAATTCACAAAGAAGTTGTACCATTATGTTCCGTTGTGTACAATATTGACACACTGACATATGACTTAGCTAGACATCTTGCTTCGTTACTGACACTTCTTGTGTAAAAATTCTTGCATCATTTTTGCAATTCTGCTTCTTTTATTACTAGACTGAGGTCACTGCGACTCACTGAATCTGACGTATTTGAGGATTTGATGACATTTCTCTCTTCACGAGGGTCTGCCTCATGGATTCATTGTGACTCATCGTTAGTAAGTTCAAAACCGATGTCCCCGTCGCTGTCCCAGCATGTCCTTTCCTCGATTTACTCTTTATTCACCAGTGAATATTTTGAATAAATTCAAGATATTACTGTGGATTGTCTTCTCTCGCCTCTGCTAGACACCTTTTTTTATGTAAGACTTTGAGAATAGTGTACTCGATCAGAACGGAATTTAAATTACATGTCTTCTGGCGATACGTAAATTATACGCTTGTAATGTGGCCCCACGATGAAGAAGAGCTGGTACGATTTCTAAATTCACTCCATTACAATATTCAGTTTACAAAGTCGAAAAAAATGTGACTGCCAGCCATATCTAGAAGTCTCAGTCGGTAAGTGCATTTATCATTGGGCCATTCCGTTTACTGTAAGCGCACACTTACAGACAGACTTCCATATACAGGGTGTTACAAAAAGGTACGGCCAAACTTTCAGGAAACATTCCTCACACACAAAGAAAGAAAATATGTTATGTGGACATGTGTCTGGAAACGCTTACTTTCCATGTTAGAGCTCATTTTATTACTTCTCTTCAAATCACATTAATCATAGAATGGAAACACACAGCAACAGAACATACGAACGTGACTTCAAACACTTTGTTACCGGAAATGTTCAAAATGTCCTCCGTTAGCGAGGATACATGCATCCACCCCCAGTCGCATGGAATCTCTGATGCGCTGATGCAGCCCTGGAGAATGGCGTATTGTATCACAGCCGTCCACAATACGAGCACAAAGAGTCTCTACATTCGGTACCGGGGTTGCGTGGACAAGAGCTTTCAAATGCCCCCATAAACGAAAGTCAAGAGGGTTGAGATCAGGAGAGCGTGGAGGCCGTGGAATTGGTCCGTCTCTACCAATCCATCGGTCACCGTATCTGTTGTTGAGAAGCGTACGAACACTTCCACTGAAATGTGCAGGAGCTCCATCGTGAGTGGACCACATGTTGTGTCGTACTTGTAAAGGCACATGTTCTAGCAGCACAGGTAGAGTATCCCGTATGAAATCATGATAACGTGCTCCATTGAGCGTAGGTGGAAGAAACTAAAATGAGCTCTAACATGGAAATTAAGCGTTTCCGGACACATGTCCACATAACATCTTTTCTTTATTTGTGACCGAGCGAGGTGGCGCAGTGGTTAGCACACTGGACTCGCATTCGGGAGAACGACGGTTCAATCCCGTCTCCGGCCATCCTGATTTAGGTTTTCCGTGATTTTCCTAAATCGTTTCAGGCAAATGCCGGGATGGTTCCTTTGAAAGGGCACGGCCGATTTCCTTCCCAATCCTTCCCTAACCCGAGCTTGCGCTCCGTCTCTAATGACCTCGTTGTCGACGGGACGTTAAACACTAACCACCACCACCACCACTTTATTTGTGTGTGTGGAATGTTTCCTGAAAGTTTGGCCGTACCTTTTTGTAACACCCTGTATATGCTGGCCTAGTTGCCAACACCCTCCTCAAACTATGTCCTTTGAAGATTAGTACTCTGGGCACATGTCGTGTCAAACTGACAGTTTTGCAAAAGAGTTGCAACACTTCAATTTGTGTTCAACCAAGATCCATATTCTGCGCGTCAGGTATGCACAGCTTGTGACGAGGAAGAAATATGACCACTCGTAAGATCGAAAGGAAAGAAGGAAATTTTCAAGTCTAGGGCATTCCTTCCATATGACGGCAATATTTCGTCGTAATTAGGCAGAGCCCTAAAGAAATATTGTGTTAAAATGGACTTCCCAGTTCGATAAAAGATGACATTGGTTTGCGAAACGCTGGAGTCAACAGAATACCATGCCAGAGTGGCAAAGACTACATGAGTTAAACCATACGAATAGTACGTGATAGGCGAGTGGAACATGATCGCCACATTCGCCTTTCACAGCCCAGTAAGCCTGCTGTACCCGAGTATCATATTTTCAGAGGCCATTCTGTGGATTATTCTGGCACGAATCTCTTGGACACGAGGTGTTTCTTCTGGGATTTAGTTATTAACGAAACTTTGGAACTTCCTTTGACGTCGGCGGAAGACATTAATTGTGATGGCGGCTTTCAACTAGATAATGCTTGGGACCCGCTGAAATCTTTGACATCCTCAGAAAGAAAACATTTTACGCCTAATGACTCGTCAAGTGATGGTTAATTACTACCTGAAATTTAACTCCGTGGGCGCGCAGGTCGACAGAGGGCGTGCATGTACGAGGGTTGGCAATTAAATAGTGGAAGCTATTTATTCACAACCCATACAAAATAGTTACATGTTTGTGAGCCGTCCGTGGCATCTACTTGTAGATGTAACATCATGTTTTTACCGCATGGCCGCCTCGTCATTTTAATTTCAGTTACTGGTGTCACTGAATTGCTGTCTTGCCTGCCCGTGAGCTGCAGCAGCAGCGCGTATGGACAAGTGCACTGTCGTACTATCTCTGGTCGACCAATAGTATTTACGGGTAGTCGTGTCTCTGATTGGCAGTTGGAGACAGACCAGGAGGGTGGTCAGGACGCAGCAATAGTAGAACTGGGCACGGAGGTGCAGTGACGTCTGCACAGACAATATCAGTGGGGATGACCCTTGGTTTGTCGTTCGGTCGGTTGTCTCATTGGCGAAGTTTTTCGGTCAGTTCCTTCCTGAGCAGAGATGTCGATTGTGTTCCCCCTGCATGGATGGGTCCGAGTCAGTGTCTCCAGGACGTCGTCCATCAGAATTAAGTCAGTTCACTTGTAGATGGACCAGGAGGGCGGTCGCAACACAGCACCAGTGCAGTCGGTCACAGAGCCCTAGTGAGGTCCGCACAGGCAGTACCAGTGGGGACGACTGTTCGTTGGTCGATCGGACGGTTGTCCCATCGACGAAGCGTATCTGGGTCGGTTCTTTCTTGTGCAGAGATGTAGGTTGTATTCCCTATGCATGGTTGGGTCAAAGCCAGTGTCTCGAGGACGTCGTCCATCCGAAGAAAGTCAGTTCACTTGTAGATGAACAAGGAGGGCGGACGCAACACAGCACCAGTGCAGACGGCCACAGAGCCCTAATGAGGTCCGCACAGCCAGTACCAGTGGAGACGACTGTTGGTTGGTCAATCGGTCGGTCGTCTCAATGACGACGCGTATCTGGATCCGTTCCTTCTTGTGCAGAGATGTAGGTTGTATTCCCTATGCATGGTTGGGTCAAAGCAACTGTCTCCAGGACGTCGTCCATCCGAAGGAAATCAGTTCACTTGTAGATGGACCAGGAGGACGGTCGGAACACAGCACCAGTGCAGTGGGTCACAGAGACCTAGTGAGGTCCGCACAGCCAGTACCAGTGGGGACGACTGTTGGTTGGTCGATCGGTCGTGCGCCTCTTCGACGAAGTGTATCTGGGTCGGTTCATTCCTGTGCAGAGATGCAGGTTGTATTCCCTATGCATGGTTGGGTCAAGGCCAGTGTCTCGAGGACGTCGTCCATCCGAAGGAAGTCAGTTCACTTGTAGATGGACCAGATATGCAGTCGAAACACAGCACCAGTGCAGTCGGTCACAGAGCCCTAGTAAGGTCTGCACAGCCAGCACCAGTGGGGACAACTGGCGGTTGGTCGATCGGTCGGTCGTCTCATCGACGACGCGTATCCGGGTCGGTTACTTCTTGTGCAGAGATGTAGGTTCTATTCCCCATGCATGCTTGGGTCAAGGCCAGCGTCTCGAGGACGTCGTCCATCCGAAGGAAGTCAGTTCACTTGTAGATGGACCAGGAGGGCGGTCGCAACACAGCACCAGTGCCGTCAGTCACAGAGCCCTAGTGAGGTCCGCACAGCCAGTACCACTCGGGACGACTGTTCGTTGCGCGATCGGTCGGGCGTCTCATCGACGAAGCGTATCTGGGTCGGTTCCTTCTTGTGCAGAGATGTAGGTTGTATTCCCTAACCATGGTTGGGTCAAATCCAGTGTCTCGAGGACAACTTCCATCCGAGAGAGGTCAGTTCACTTGTAGATGGACCAGGAGGGCGGTCGCAACATAGCACCAGAGCAGTCGGTCACTGAGCCCTAGTGAGGTCTGCACATGCAGTACCAGTGGGGACGACTGTTCGTTGGTTGATCAGACGGTTGTCCCATCGACGAAGCGTATCTGTGTCGGTTCCTTCTTGTGCAGAGATGTAGATTATATTCCCTATGCATGGTTGGGTCAAAGCCAATGTCTCAAGGACGTCGTCCATACAAAGAAGTCAGTTCACTTGTAGATGGACAAGGAGGGCGGGCGCAACACAGCACCAGTGCAGTTGGTCACAGAGCCCTAGTGAGGTCCGCGCAGCCAGTACCGTGGGGACGACTGTTGGCTGGAAGATTGGTCGGGCGTCTAATTGACGACACGTATCTGGGTCGGTTCCTTCTTGTGCAGAGGTGTTGATTATATTCCCTATGCATGGTTGGGTCAAAGCCAGTGTCTCGAGGACGTCGTCTATCTAAAAGAAGTCAGTTCACTTGTAGATGGACCAGGAGGGCGGTCGCAACACAGCACCACTGCAGTTGGTCACAGAGCCCTAGTGAGGTCCGCGGAGCCAGTACCAGTGGGGACGACTGTTGGTTGGTCAATCGGTCGGTCGTCTCAATGACGACGCGTATCTGGGTCCGTTCCTTCTTGTGCAGAGATGTAGGTTGTATTCCCTACGCATGGTTTGGGCAAATCCAGTGTCTCCAGGACGTCGTCCATCCGAAGGAAATCAGTTCACTTGTGGATGGACCAGGAGACCGGTCGCAACACAGCACCAGTGCAGTCGGTCACAGAGACCTAGTGAAGTCCGCACAGCTAGTACCAGTGGAGGCGACTGTTGGTTGGCCGATCGGTCGGTCGTCTCATCGACGACGCGTACCTAGATCGGTTCCTTCTTGTGCAGAGATATAGCCTGTATTCCCTATGCATGGTTGGGTCAAAGCCAGTGTCTTGAAGACGCCGTCCATCCAAAGGAAGTCAGTTCCCTTGTAGATGGACAGGGAGGGCGGTCGCAACACAGCTCCAGTGCAGTTGGTCACAGAGCCCTAGTGAGGTACGACCAGCCAGGACCAGTGGGGACGACTGTTCGTTGGTCGATCATCCGATCGTCTAATGGACGACGTATATCTGGGTTGGTTCCTTCTTGTGCAGCATATGTAGGTTGTATTTCCTGTGCATGGTTTGGTCAAAGCCAGTGTCTCGAGGTCGTCGTCCATCCGAAGGAAGTCAGTTCACTTGTAGATGGACTAGGAATGTGGTTGCGACACAGCACCAGTGCAGTCGGTCACAGAGCCCTAGTGAGGTCCGAACAGCCAGTACCAGTGGCGACGACTGTTGGTTGGTCGATCGGTCGGTCGTCTCATCGACGACGCGTACCTGGGTCGGTTCCTTCTTGTGCAGAGATATAGGCTGTATTCCCTATGCATGGTTGGGTCAAGGCCAGTGTCTCGAGGACGTCCTCCATCCGAAGGAAGTCAGTTCACTTGTAGATGGACCAGATATGCGGTCGAAACACAGCACCAGTGCAGTCGGTCACAGAGCCCTAGTGAAGTCCGCACAGCCAGTACCAGTGCGGACGACTGATGGTTGGTTGATCGGTCGGTCGTCTCATCGACGACGCTGTTCTGGGTCGGTTCCTTCTTGTGCAGAGATGTAGGTTGTATTCCCTAAGCATGGTTGGATCAGATCCAGTGTCTCGAGGACGTCGTCCATCCGAAGGAAGTCAGTTAACATGTAGATCGACCAGGAGGGCAGTCGCAACACAGCACCAGTATAGTCGGTCACAGAGCCCTAGTGAGATCCGCACAGCCAGTACCAGTGGGGACAACTGTTGGCTGGAAGATCGGTCGGGCGTCTCATGGACGACGCGTATCTGGGTCGGTTCCCTCTTGTGCAGAGGTGTAGATTATATTCCCTATGCATGGTTGGGTCAAAGCCAGTGTCTCGAGGACGTCGTCCATCTGAAGGAAGTCAGTTCACTTGTAGATGGACCAGGAGCGCGGTCGCAACACAGCACCACTGCTGTTGGTCACAGAGCCCTAGTAAGGTCCGCACAGCCAGTACCAGTGGGGACGACTGATGGTTGGTCAATCGGTCGGTCGTCTCATGGACGACGCGTATCTGGGTTGGTTCCTTCTTGAGCAGAGATGTAGGTTGTATTCCCTATGCATGGTTGGGTCAAAGCCAGTGTCTCGAGGACGTCGTCAATCCGAAGGAAGTCAGTTCCCTTGTAGATGGACAGGGAGGGCTGTCGCAACACAGCTCCAGTGCAGTCGGTCACAGAGCCCTTGTGAAGTCCAAACAGCCAGGACCAGTGGGGACGACAATTCAATGGTTGATCGGTCGATCGTCTATTGGACGACGTGTATCTGGCTCGGTTCCTTCTTGTGCAGCATATGTAGGTTGTATTTCCTGTGCATGGTTTGGTCAAAGCCAGTGTCTCGAGGACGTCCTCCATCCGAAGGTAGTCAGTTCACTTGTAGATGGATCAGATATGCGGTCGAAACACAGCACCAGTGCAGTCGGTCACAGAGCCCTAGTGAGGGCCGCACTGCCAGTACCAGTGGGGACGACTGTTCGTTGTTCGATTGGTCGGTCGTCTCATCGACGACGCGGATCTGGGTCGGTTCCTTGTTGTGCAGAGATGTAGGTTGTATTCCCTAAGCATGGTTGGATCATATCCAGTTTCTCGAGGACGTCGTCCATCCGAAGGAAGTCAGTTCAATTGTAGATGGACCAGAAGGGCGGTCGCAACACAGCACCAGTATACTCGGTCACAGAGCCCTAGTGAGATCCGCACAGCCAGTACCAGTGCGGACGACTGTTGGTTGGAAGATCGGTCGGGCGTCTCATTGACAACGCGTATATGGGTCGGTTCCTTCTTGTGCAGAGGTGTAGATTATATTCCCTATGCATGGTTGGGTCAAATCCAGTGTCTCGAGGACGTCGTCTATATGAAGGAAATCAGTTCACTTGTAGATGGATTAGGAGGGCGGTCGCGACAGAGCACCACTGCAGTCGGTCACAGAGCCCTAGTGATGTCCGCACAGCCAGTACCAGTGGGGATGACTGTTGGTTGGTCAATCGGTCGGTCGTCTCAATGACGACGCGTACCTGGGTCCGTCCCTTCTTGTGCAGAGATGTAGGTTGTATTCCCTATGCATGGTTGGGTCAAAGCCAGTGTCCTTAGGACGTCGTCCATCTGAAGGAAATCAGTTCACTTGTAGATGGACGAGGGGGCGGCCGCAACACATCACCAGTGCAGTGGGTCACAGAGCCCTAGTGAGATCCGCACAGCCAGTACCAGTGGGGACGACTGTTGGTTGGAAGATCGGTCGGGCGTCTCATGGACAACGCGTATCTGGGTCGGTTCCTTCTTGTGCAGAGGTGTAGATTATATTCCCTATGCACGGTTGGGTCAAAGCCAGTGTCTCGAGGACGTCGTCCATCCGAAGGAAGTCAGTTCACTTGTAGATGGACAAGGAGGGCGGACGCAACACAGCACCAGTTCAGTCAGTCACAGAGCCCTAGTGAAGTCCGCACAGCCAGTACCAGTGCAGACGACTGATGGTTGGTCGATCGGTTGGTCGTCTCATCGACGACGCGGATTTGGGTCGGTTCCTTCTTGTGCAGAGATGTAGGTTGTATTCCCTAAGCATGGTTGGATCAGATCCAGTGTCTCGAGCAGGTCGTCCATCCGAAGGAAGTCAGTTAACGTGTAGATGGACCAGGAGGGCGGTCGCAACACAGCAAGAGTGCAGACGGTCACAGAGTCCTAATGAGGTCCGCACAGCCAGTACCAGTTGGGACGACTGTTGATTGGTCGATCGGTCGGTCGTCTCATGGACTACGCGTATCTGGGTCGGTTCCTTCTTGTGCAGAGATATAGGTTGTATTCCCTATGCATGGTTGGGTCAAAGCCAGTGACTCGAGGACGTCGTCCATCCGAAAGAAGTCAGTTCACTTGTAGATGGACCAGGAGGTCGGTCGCAACACAGCACCAGTGCAGTGGGTCATAGAGCACTAGTGCGGTCCGCACAGTCAGTACCAGTGGGGACGACTGTTGGTTGTCGAACCGTCGGTCGTCTCATTAACGACGCGTATCTTGGTCGGTTCCTTCTTGTGCAGAGATGTAGGTTGTATTCCCTATGCATGGTTGGGTCAAGGCCAGTGTCTCGAGGACGTCGTCCATCCGAAGGAAGTCAGTTCACTTGTAGATGGACAAGGAGGGCGGACGCAGCACAGCACCAGTGCAGTCGGTCACAGAGCCCTAGTGAAGTCCGCACAGCCAGTACCAGTGCGGACGACTCATGGTTGGTCGATCGGTCGGTCGTCTCATCGACGACGCAGATCTGGGTCGGTTCCTTCTTGTGCAGAGATGTAGGTTGATTTCCCTAAGCATGGTTGGATCAGATCCAGTGTCTCGAGGAGGTCGTCCATCCGAAGGAAGTCAGATGACATGTAGATGGACCAGGAGGGCGGTCGCAACACAGCACCGGTATAGTCGGTCACAGAGCCCTAGTGAGATCCGCACAGCCAGTACCAGTGGGGTCGACTGATGGTTGGTCGATCGGTCGGTCGTCTCATCGACGACGCGGAACTGGGTCGGTTCCTTCTTGCGCAGAGATGTAGGTTGTATTCCCTAAGCATGGTTGGATCAAATCCAGTGTCTCGAGGACATCGTCCATCCGAAGGAAGTCAGTTCACTTGAAGATGGACCAGGAGGGCGGTCGCAACACAGCACCAGTACACTCGTTCACAGAGCCCTAGTGACGTCCAAACGGCCAGTACCAGTGGGGACGACTGCTGTTGGTTGGAAGATCGGTCGGGCGTCTCATGGACGACGCGTATCTGGGTCGGTTCCTTCTTGTGCAGAGGTGTAGATTATATTCCCTATGGTTGGTTGAGTCAAAGCCAGTGTCTCGAGGATGTCGTCTATCTGGAGGAAGTCAGTTCACTTGTAGATGGACCAGGAGGGCGGTCGCAACACAGCACCACTGCAGTTGGTCACAGAGCCGTACTGTTGTCCGCACAGCCAACACCAGTGGGGACGACTGTTGGTTGGTCAATCGGTCGGTCGTCTCAATGACGACGCGTATCTGGGTCCGTTCCTTCTTGTGCAGAGATGTAGGTCGTATTCCCTATGGATGGTTGGGTCAAAACCAGTGTCTCCAGGACGTCGTCCATCTGAAGGAAATCAGTTCACTTGTAGATGGACCGGGAGGGCGGTTGCAACACATCACCAGTGCAGTGGGTCACAGAGCCCTAGTGAGGTCCGCACAGCCAGTACCAGTGGGGACGCCTGTTGGTTGGTCGATCGGTGGGTCGTCACATCGACGACGCATATGTGGGTCGGTTCCTACTTGTGCAGAGGTGTAGATTGTATTCCCTATGCATGGTTGGGTCAAAGCCAGTGTCTCGAGGACCTCGTCCATCCAAAGGAAGTCAGTTCCCTTGTAGATGGACAGGGAGGGCGGTCGCAACACAGCACCAGTGCAGTCGGTCACAGAGCCCTAGTGAGGTCCGAACAGCCAGGACCAGTGGGGACGACTGTTCCTTGGTCGATCGGTCGGTCGTCTAATGGACGACGTGTATCTGGGTCGGTTAGTTCTGGTGCAGCATATGTAGGTTGTATTTCCTGTGCATGGTTTGGTCAAAGCGTGTGTCTCGAGGACTTCGTCCATCCGAAAAACGTCAGTTCACTTGTAGATGGACTAGGAATGCGGTCGCGACACAGCACCAGTGCAGTCGTTCACAGAGACCTAGTGAGGTCCGCACAGCCAGCACCAGTGGGGACAACTGGTGGTTGGTCGATCGGTCGGTCGTCTCATTGACGACGCGTATCTGGGTCGGTTCCCTCTTGTGCAGAGGTGTAGGTTGTATTCCCTATGCATGGTTGGGTCAAAGCCAGTGTCTTGAGGACGTCTTCCATGCGATAGAAGTCAGTTCTATTGTAGATGGACCTGGAGGGCAGTCGCAACACAGCACCAGTGCAGTCGGTCACAGAGTCCTAGTGAGGTCCACACAGCCAGTACCACTGCGAACGACTGTTTGTTGGTCGATCGGTCGGTCGTCTCATCGACAAAGCGTATCTGGGTCGATTCCTTCTAGTGCAGAGATGTAGGTTGTATTTCCTATGCATGGTTGGGTCAAAGCCTGTGTCTCGAGGACGTCGTCCAACCAAAGGAAGTTAAATCACTTGTAGATGGACCAGGAGGGTGGTCGCCACACAGCATTAGTGCAGTCAGTCACAGAGACCTAGTGAGGTCCGCACAGCCAGTAGCTGTGGGGACGACTGTTAGGTGGTCGATCGGTCGGTCGTCTCATCGACGACGCGTATCTGGGTTGGTTCCTTCTTGAGCAGAGATGTAGGTTGTTTCCCTATGCATGGTTGGGTCAAAGCCAGTGTCTCGAGGACGTCGTCCATCCGAAGGAAATCAGTTCACTTGTAGATGGACCAGGAGGGCGGTCGCAACACAGCACCAATGCAGTCGGTCACAGAGCCCTAGTAATGTCCGCGCAGCCAGTACCAGTGGGGACGACTGTTGGTTGGTCGATTGGTCGGTCGTCTCATTGACGACGCGTATCTGGGTCGGTTCCCTCTTGTGCAGAGGTGTAGGTTGTATTCCCTATGCATGGTTGGGTCAAAGCCAGTGTCTTGAGGACGTCTTCCATGCGATAGAAGTCAGTTCTATTGTAGATGGACCAGGGGGGCGGTCGCAACACAGCACCAATGCAGTTGGTCACAGAGCCCTAGTGAGGTCCGCACAGCCAGTACCAGTGGGGACGACTGTTCGTTGGTCGATCGGACGGTTGTCCCATCGACGAAGCGTATCTGGGCCAGTTCCTTCATGTGCAGAGATGTAGGTTGTATCCCCCATGCATGGTTGGATCAAAGCCAGTGTCTCGAGGACGTCGTCCATCCGAAGGAAGTCAGTTCACTTGTAGATGGACAAGGAGGGCGGTCGCAACACAGCACCAGTGCAGACGGTCACAGAGCCCTAATGAGGTCCGCACAGCCAGTACCAGTGGGGACGACTGTTGATTGGCCGATCGGTCGGTTGTCTCATGGACTACGCGTATCTGGGTCGGTTCCTTCTTGTGCAGAGATGTAGGTTGTATTCCCTATGCATGGTTGGGTCAAAGCCAGTGTCTCGAGGAGGTCGTCCATCCGAAGGAAGTCAGTTCACTTGTAGATGGACAAGGAGGGCGGAAGCAACACAACACCAGTGCAGTCGGTCACAGAGCCCTAGTGAGGTCCGCACAGCCCGTACCAGTAGGGACGACTGATGGTTGGTTGATCGGTCGGTCGTCTCATCGACGACGCGGAATTGGGTCGGTTCCTTCTTGTGCAGAGATGTAGGTTTTATTCGCTAAGCATAGTTGGACCAAATCCAGTGTCTCGAGGACATCGTCCATCCGAAGGAAGTCAGTTCACTTGAAGATGGACCAGGAGGGCGGTCGCAACACAGCACCAGTATACTCGGTCACAGAGCCGTAGTGAGGTCCGCACAGCCAGTACCAGTTGGGCGACTGCTGTTGGTTGGAAGATCGGTCGGGCGAATCATGGACGACGCGTATCTGGGTCGGTTCCTTCTTGTGCAGAGGTGTAGATTGTATTCCCTATGCATGGTTGGGTCAAAGCCAGTGTCTCGAGGACGTCGTCTATCTGAAGGAAATCAGTTCACTTGTAGATGGACCAGGAGGGCGGTCGCAACACAGCACCACTGCAGTTGGTCACAGAGCCGTAGTGATGTCCGCACAGCCAGTACCAGTGGGGACGACTGTTGGTTGGTCAATCGGTCGGTCGTCTCAATGACGACGCGTATTTGGGTCCGTTCCTTCTTGTGCAGAGATGTAGGTCGTATTCCCCATGGATGGTTGGGTCAAAGCCAGTGACTCCAGGACGTCGTCCATCTGAAGGAAATCAGTTCACTTGTAGATGGACCAGGAGGGCGGTCGCAACACAGCATCAATGCAGTCGGTCACAGAGCCCTAGTGAAGTCCGCACAGCCAGTACCAGTGGGGACGACTGTTGGTTGGTCGATCGGTCGGTCGTCTCATCGACGACGCGTATCTGGGTCGGTTCCCTCTTGTGCAGAGGTGTAGGTTGTATTCCCTATGCATGGTTGGGTCAAAGCCAGTGACTCGAGGACGTCGTCCATCCGAAAGAAGTCAGATCACTCGTAGATGGACTAGGAATGCGGTCGTGACACAGCACCAGTGGAGTCGGTCACAGAGCCCTAGTGAGGTGCGCACAGCGAGTACCAATGGCGATGACTGTTGGTTGGTCGATCGGTCGTGCGCCTCTTCGACGACGCGTTCTTGGGTCGGTTCCTTCCTGTGCAGAGATGTAGGTTGTATTCCGTATGCATGGTTGGTCAAGGCCAGTGTCTCGAGGACGTCGTGCATCCGAATTAAGTCAGTTCACTTGCAGATGGACCAGATATGCGGTCGAAACACAGCACCAGTGCAGTCGGTCACAGAGCCCTAGTGAGGTCTGCACAGCCAGCACCAGTGGGGACAACTGGTAGTTGGCCGATCGGTCGGTCGTCTCATCGACGACGCGTATCCGGGTCGGTTACTTCTTGTGCAGAGATGTAGGTTCTATTCCCTATGCATGGTTGGGTCAAGGCCAGTGTCTAGAGGACGTCGCCCATCCGAAGGAAGTCAGTTCACTTGTAGATGGACCAGGAGGGCGGTCGCAACACATCACCAGTGCAGTCTAGCACAGAGCCCTAGTGAGGTCTGAACAGGCAGTACCAGTGGGAACGACTGTTCGTTTGTCGATCGGTCGGTTGTCTCATAGACGAAGCGTATCTGGGTCGTTTCCTTCTTGTGCAGAGATGAAGGTTGTATTCCCTTTTCATGGTTGGGTCAAAGCCTGTGTCTCGAGGACGTCGTCCATCCAAAGGAAGTCAAATCACTTGTAGATGGACCAGGAGGGTGGTCGCAACACAGCATTAGTGCAGTCAGTCACAGAGACCTAGTGAGGTCCGCACAGCCAGTACCAGTGGGGACGACTGTTAGGTGGTCGATCGGTCGGTCGTCTCATCGACGACGCGTATTTGGGTTGGTTCCTTCTTGAGCAGAGATGTAGGTTGTATTCCCTATGCATGGTTGGGTCAAAGTCAGTGTCTCGAGCACGTCGTCCATCCGAAGGAAGTCAGTTCAGTTGTAGATGGACCAGGAGGGCGGTCGCAACACAGCACCAGTACAGTCGATCACAGAGCCCAAGTTAGGTCCGCACAGCCAGTACCAGTGGGGACGACTGTTGGTTGGTCGATCGGTCTGTCGTCTCATCGACGACGCGTATCTGGGTCGGTTCCTTCATGTGCAGAGATGTAGGTTGTATTCCCTATTCATGGATGGGTCAAAGCCAGTGTCTCGAGGACGTCGTCCATCCGAAGGAAGTGAGTTCACTTGTAGATGGACCTGGTGGGCGGTCGCAACACAGCACCAGTGCCCTAGTGAGGTCCCCACAGCCAGTACCAATGGGGACGACCGTTGGTTGGTTGGTCAGTCGGTCGTCTCATCGACGACGCGTATCTGGGTCGGTTCCTTTTTGTGCAGTGATGTAGGTTGTATTTCCTAAGCATGGTTGGGTCAAAGCCTGTGTCTCGAGGACGTAGTCCATCCGAAGGAAGTCAGTTCACTTGCAGATGGACCAGGAATGCGGTCGCAACAAAGCACCAGTGGAGTCGGTCACAGAGCCCTAGTGAGGTCCGCACAGTACCAATGAGGACAACTGTTGGTTGGTCGATCGAGTGTCCGCCTCATCGACAACGCGTATCTGGGTTGGTTCCTTCTTGTGCAGAAATGTAGGTTGTATTCCCGATGCATGGTTGGGTCAACGCCAGTGTCTCGAATACGCCGTCCATCCGAAGGAAGTCAGTTCACTTGTAGATGGACAAGGAGGGCGGTCGCAACGCAGCACCAGTGCAGTCGGTCACAGAGCCCTAGTGAGGTCTGCACAGCCAGGACCGGTGGGGACGACTGTTGGTTGGTCGGTCGGTCGGTCGTCTCATTGACGACGCGTATCTGGGTCGGTTCCTTCTTGTGCAGAGGTGTAGATTGTATTCCCTATGTATGGTTGGGTCAAAGCCAGTGTCACGAGGACGTCGTCCATCCGAAGGAAGTCAGTTCACTTGTAGATGGACCAGGAGGGTGGTCGCAACACAGCACCAGTGCAGTCAGTCACAGAGCCCTAGTGAGGTCCGCACAGCCAGGACCAGTGGGGACGACTGTTGGTTGGTCGGTCGGTCGGTCGTCTCATCGACGACGCGAATCTGGGTCGGTTCCTTCTTGTGCAGTGATGTAGGTTGTATTCCCTATGCATGGTTCGGTCAAAGCCAGTGTCTCGAGGACACAGTCCATCCGAAGGAAGTCAGTTCGCTTGTAGATGGGCCAGGAATGCGGCACAGCATAGCAGCAGCGGAGTTGGTCACAGAGCCCTAGTGAGGTCCGCACAGCCAGTACCAATGAGGACGACTGTTGGTTGGTCGATCGGTCGGTCGTCTCATCGACGACGCGTATCTGGGTCGGTTCCTTCATGCGCAGAGGTGTAGGTTGTATTCCCTATTCATGGTTGGGTCAAAGCCAGTGTCTCGAGGACTTCGTCCATCCGAAGTAAGTCAGTTCGCTTGTAGATGGACCAGGAGGGCAGTCGCAACACTGCACCAGTGCAGTCTGTCACAGAGCCCTAGTGAGGTCCGCACAGCCAGGACCAGTGAGGACGACTGTTCGTTGGTCGATCGGTCGATCGTCTAATGGACGACGTGTATCTGGGTCGGTTCCTTCTTGTGCAGAGGTATTCCCTATGCATGGTTGGGTCAAAGCCAGTGTCACGAGAATGTCGTCCACCTGAAGGAAGTCAGTTCACTTGTATGCCGACCAGGAATGCGGTCGCAACACAGCAGCAGTGCAGTCGGTCACAGATCCCTAGTGAGGTCCACACGGCCAGCACAGTGAGGACGACTGTTGGTTATTCGATCGATCGTGCGCCTCATCGACAACACGTATCTGGGTCGGTTCCTTCTTGTGCAGAGATGTCGGTTGTATTCCCTATGCCTGGTTGGGTCAAAGCCAGTGTCTCGAGGACGTCGTCCATCCGAAGGAAGTCAGTTCACTAGTAGATGGACCAGGAATGGTTTCGCAACACGGCACCAGTGCAGTGGGTGAAACCTCCAGAAGAACCTTGTATTTCAGTTTTGCTTAAGCCTTGTGTCTTCGATTCTGAATGTGGCCTTCAGCCGAAGTTAAGGAAAGGAAGTCGATAAAAGTTTTGAGTGTTTTGCATTCTTGTGTAGTATTGTGTGTGGACAAATAAAGTGCGTATGTCGAGTGCAACTGAGAGCAACCTCATTTTGGCCCAGTTCCACAACCTAACCCACTCTGGCCTGCTAGCCCAGGCATTTAAGTTTGCACCTGTTACTGTCCTTCAAAGTAGTCACCAGCGTTATGTAGAACCCGTTGCCAGCGATGTGGAAGGAGTAGTATACCGTTAGCAGAGCCTGTTCTGATGATGGTGCGGATGGAGCGGTCTATGTGTCGAATCTCTGGAACAGTTCTGAAGCGAATGCCACGAAGTGGTGCCTTCATCTTCGGAATCAAATCTAAGTCACAAGGACTTATGTCCGGGGAGTATGGGTGATGGTGCAGTACTTCCTAGTCCCATCGACCGAACAGAGCAGCCATAGCTTGCGCTGTATGCGCCCGCGCAGGTGACGCTCCAAAAACGACCAGCTTTGCGAAAGAAGCGGCGACACTTTCTGCGCAACCGACCCACCATTTTGCACGGCAATGCGCGGGCGCATATAGCGCAAGCTGTGGCTGCTCTGTTCGGTCGATGGGACTGGGAAGTACTGTACCATCCACCATACTCCCCGGACTTAAGTCCTTGTGACTTAGATTTGATTCCGAAGATGAAGGAACCACTTCGTGACATTTGCTTCAGAACTGTTCCAGAGATTCGACAGGCAGTAGACTGCTCCATTCGCACCATCAACAGAACAGGCTCTGCTAACAGTATACTACGCCTTCCACATTGCTGGCAACGGGTTCTACACAACGCTGGTGACTACTCTGAAGGACAGTAAGAGCTGCAAACATGTAAGTCTTTTGTATCGGGTGTGAAATAACAGTTGCCACTATTTACGTTTCAACCTACGTATTACGGACATAACGCATGTGGCTGCGAGCCTCAGAGGAATATTCCTGATAGGACGCTTAACTCGGAAAAGGGCGGTCACACTGCGGCAGTCTATTTGCGTGCACCTGCACGCCAATTTTTAACAATAACTTAGCGACGTCCGTCTGCAGCCTCCAGCGTTAAACATTTACCTGATGATGGCTGAATGACTGTCAGCCGAAATATCGTGACAAAATCTCGACGTCATCCGGCTACAATCCAGAAACCTCGTGGAAAGGAACAACACATCGTAAAAGTGCATCCACGTACAGAAACTACATATACAAAGAATGGTTATGTGAACGAACATCAATAGAAGTTTTGCATCACCTCGTTTCCGAGAGTTCTGGAACCTGTACAGAAAACTGGAATACAGATCAACATAAACATCATTTCCGCCCTTTTTATTGCTCATGAAAACCACACATTGCATGTTGTACCACAATACAGCGAGACCGTCAGAGGTGGTGGTCCAGATTGCTGTACACACCCTACCTCTAATACCCAGTAGCACGTCCTCTTACATTGATGCATGCCTGTATTCGTCATGGCATACTATCCACAAGTTCATCAAGACACTGTTGGTCCAGATTGTCCCACTCCTCAACGGCGATTCGGCATAGATCCCTCTGAGTGGTCGGTTGGTCACGCCGTCCATAAACAATCCTTTTCAATCTATCCCAGGCATGTTCGATAGGGTTCATGTCTGGAGAACATGCTGGCCACTGTAGTCGAGCGATGTCGTTATCCTGAAGGAAGTCACTCACAAGATGTGCACGATGAGGGCGCCATTTGTCGTCCATGAAGACGAATGCCTCGCCAATATACTGCCGATATGGTTGCACTGTCGGTCGGAGGATGGCATTCACGTATCGTAAAGCCGTTACGCCGCCTTCCATGACCACCAGCGGCGTATATCGGACCCACATCATGCCACCCATAAACGGCAGGGAACTTCCACATTGCTGCACTCGCTGGACAGTGTGTCTAAAGCGTTCAGCCTGACTGGGTTGCCTCCAAACACGTCTCCGACGATTGTCTGGTTGCAGGCATATGCGGCACTCATCGGTGAAGCGAACGTGATGCCAATCCTAAGCGGTCCATTCTGCATGTTGTTGGGCCCATCTGTACCGCGCTGCATCGTGTCATGGTTGCAAAGCTGGACCTCGCCATAGACGTCGGGAGTGAAGCTGCGCATCATGCAGCCTATTGTACACAGTTTGAGTGGTAATAGGACGTCCTGTGGCTGTACGAAAAGCGTTATTCAACATGGCGGCGTTCCTGTCAGGGTTCCTCCGAGCCATAATCCGTAGGTAGCGGCCATCCACTGAAGTAGTGGCCGTTGAGCGGGCTTAGCGAGGCATGTGATCGACAGTTCCTGTCTCTCTGTATCTCCTTCATGTCCGAACAACATCACTTTGATTCACTCCGAGACGCCTGGAGACTTCCCTTGTTGAGAACCCTTCCTGGCACAAAGAAACAATAAGGACGCGATCTAACCACGGTATTGACCATCTAGCCATGGCTGAATTACAGACAACAAGATTCGTTTACCTCCTGCCTTGTGAAATGACTGGGAGTGATCGGCTGTCGAACCCCCTCCGTCTAATAGGCGCTGTTCATGTATGGTTGTTTACATGTTTGGCCGGGTTTAGTGACATCTCTGAACAGTAATAGGGATTGTGTCTGTGATACAATATCTATCTACCTTCAGGAGTTCAACGGGGGTGATGCAAAACTTTTTTCGATGTGTGTATAAAAAAACTAAGATAGGTCAATAAACAGAATGTGATACCACAGGTAGCAAAAATATTTAAATTAACCGATACAATTATGAACCAAGACGCACACAATAACTTTCCTGAAGAAAAATTCGGTCAGTTTTTCGGTATTCCTTTGCAAAAAACACAGGAGAGAAAAACAAATGGAAAAGAAAAAGCAAGTCAGTATTCATACAACGAGTTTCTCTAATTTAAATTAACATACTATTCAGTTTTAAAAAGTCTCAGTTTCCGGCAGGTGTAGCGTACTGCCTGACTATCATTAAAGTACAATGGTACGCATTTCTATGTCGATAAGTGTATTTGATAGATTCGTGTCCCTTTCACACATAGCGTATTTGCATGTTGAAACACGAAACTTATCCGCCCTTGCACCTGAAAACAAAATACGAAATGAAGTGTGTAAGAATATATTTTGAATAACTTGGATGGTATACAAACTAGATGACTAATTCCACATCGTTTTTCAATTCAGCAAACAAATAGAAAAGGGCAAGAGAAGTGTGTCTTTTTCACCTAGTCATTAAAAAAAAAGAGATGAAAGCTTTGTTCGTAAGATACTTTTTTGCGAAGCGCTTCAACTGATTAGATAATACACAAAAAATCTAGAATGAGATTTTCACTCTGCAGTGGAGTGTGCCCGCGAAAGGCAAAGGTCCCGAGTTCGAGTCTCGGTCGGGCACACAGTTTTAACCTGCCAGGAAGTTTCACAAAAAATCTGTTTACAGCGCTGGTTACTATTATTTCAAAGAGTACAATTCGTTTCATTGTCATGGCCTCAGGATCAGATAGACCCCGCTCTTCTTCCAACGAGGCGCGAATTTAGAGCACACACGTGTGACGTCTGTGACAGACAGCGATGTTTCAAGGAGGTTACGATCCGTCTTGTACTAGAGAAAAAACAGCAGCATTACATACAGCGGTGAGCAGCGTTTTGCACATTTCTAACGACGGAGGTGGTGCATTTTTAAGACAGTGAACTTGCATTCGGGAGGGCGTCATTTCGCATTCCTGTCCGGCCTATCCAGATTTCGATTCTTCCTGATTGCCCTTAAATGTTTAAGCAGAACGCGGGGATAGTTCATTCGAAAGAGCGCTACTGATTTTTTTCCCTTATTTTCTTGTTTCCCGTCTCTGATGACCCCACTATTGACGAGACACTAAACACCCATCTTCCATCCTTTTTACGTTTTTATTAGGTTTTTCTTGACTGTTCGTTGTGTACACATTTTGTAATTGATTTTAAACTAAGTTTCCGATGAACTAGAGGCTTGACACATTAAACGTAGCTCAGAACGGGATGACAACGCAATATGCACTCGCTTTCTTGCCGGTCTGTTCAGAAGAGGTAGGGGTGGGGGTGAAAATTTTGATAACATCTGACATCTCAGCTGCCCTGGAGGACTGGTGCGCTGTTCAGGTGGCACTGGAATCCGTTCCAGGTTGCTTGCGTGTGGCCAGGCACGCCTGAGCAGCTAGAGAGGGTGACTGAGGGGAAGAGCAGATGGACACAGAGAAGAGGAGTTGAGGTGTATAATATATGTGACATACACTTACATGTACAAAGCCAAGGGGTGAGAGGTGCTATATACATATGTACACTACTGGCCATTAAAATCGCTACACCACGAAGATGATATGCTACAGACGTGAAATTTAACCAACAGGAAGAAGATGCTGTGATATGCAAATGATTAGCTTTTCAGAGCATTCACACAAGGTTGGCGCAGGTGGCGACACCTACAACGTGCTCACATGAGGAACGTTTCCAACCGATTTCTCATACACAAACAGTAGTTGATCGACGTTACCTGGTGAAACGTTATTGTGATGCCTCGTGTTAGGAGGAGAAATGCGTACCATCACGTTTCCGACTTTGGTAAAGGTCGGATTGTAGCCTATCGCGATTGCGGTTTAACGTATCGCGACACTGCTGCTCCCGTTGGTTGAGAACCAATGACTGTTAGAGAATATGTAATCGGTGGGTTCAGGAGGGTAATACGGAACGCCGTGCTGGATCCCAATGGCCTCGTGTCACGAGCAGTCGAGATGACAGGCATCTTATCCGCATGGCTGTAACGGATCGTGCAGCCACGTCTCGATCCCTGAGTCAACAGATGTGGACGTTTGCAAGACAACAACCATCTGCACGAACATTTCGACGACGTTTGCAGCAGCATGGACTATCAGCTCGGATACCATGGCTGCGGTTACCCTTGACGCTGCATCACAGGCATGAGCGCCTGCGATGGTGTACTCAACGACGAACGTGGGTGCACGAATGGCAAAACATCATTTTTTCGGATGAATCCAGGTTCTGTTTACAGCATCATGATGGTCGCATCCGTGTTTGGCGACATCGCGGTGTACGAACATTGGAAGCGTGTATTCGTCAGCGCCATACTGGCGTATCACCCAGCATGATGGTATGGGGTGCCATTGGTAACAAGTCTCGGTCATCTCTTGTTCGCATTTACGGCACTTTGAACAGTGGAAGTTACATTTCAGATGTGTTGCGACCCGTGGCTCTACCCTTCATTCGATCCCTGCGAAACCCTACATTTCAGCAGGATAATGCACGACCGCATGTTGCTGTACGGGCCTTTCTGGATACAGAGACTGTTCGACTGCTGCCCTGGCCTGCACATTCTCCAGATCTCTCACCAATTGAAAACGTCTGCTCAATGGTGGCCGAGCAACTGGCTCCTCACAATACGCCAGTCACTACCCTTGATGAACTGCGGTATCGTGTTGAAGATGCATGGGCAGCTGTACCTGTAGACACCATCCAAGTTCTGTTTGACTCAATGCCCAGTCGTATCAAGGCCGTTATTGGGGCCATAGTGATTGTTCTGGGTACTGATTTCTCAGGATCTATGCACCCAAACTGCGTGAAAATATAATCACATGTCAGTTCTAGAATAATATATTTGTCCAATGAATACCCGTTTATCATCTGCATTTCTTCTTGGTGTAGCAATTTTAATGTCCAGTAGTGTACATGATGGAATCTCGTTTAAATGTTTAAAAGTCATTTAAGATACTACTGTTCTGAGTTTTGCAAAGTGCAAAATTTTATCTTTATGAACACTTATCAATACTTGCATCTCAACCTTTTACAGAGAGTACTCCATTTTACGTCCACCACCACATCTAAGTGGTCAGCCCATCTGATTCGGGTTCAGTTCCCAGTGCTGTCATGGCATTATGTTGGGGGGTGGGGCAGGGAGGACTGGTATAAGGTGCAATAAACCTCAGATCCTAACTGAGGAGATACTTGAATCTGAAGTAGCGACTCCGACGTCTTCTAAACTGACAATAGGCAGGAGGGCGTTTTGGTGACTTCATTCCTTTCCATGTTGCATCTGTATGAACTCATTTGCAAAGGATGACACATCGGTTGGTCGCCATCACATGGTTTTTAGGGCCGGCGGGTATGTGGAATTGGAGTTTTTGTTTCACTATACATAGCTGCATCATCTGCAAGTAGTCTGAAGCTACAATGTCCTTACCAATGGGCATGTAAGGGCACTCTTTACCAACTATCATACACAAATATCATCCCCTCCTTTTGATGAGACACCAGTTCAAGTAAAGTTAAACGGATAATGTTTCAACAGAGAACACAGTGAATCGCGTACAAGACAGATGTAAATGCATCATTTTAACTAAGCACCTCCAATAGAACACAACTGACGGAACTCGTGGGAGGCCTTATAATTAATGGAATAAAAAAGATTGTTGAATGAGGCCGCAACCAGTAAGTAATGCTGTGAAAAATGGTTTATTTAGTTGCAGTAACTGATTTCGGTCCACTATGTCCATCTTAAGGTATCTGCATTCGTTTTAGTACGCTGTCTGTATAGCAACAGCATGTAGTCGGCTACGGAATTTGGTTTTAGTGAAAAATGGCAGGGGCTGATGTTAAGTCCCATAGTGCTCAGAGCCATTTGAACCATTTGAAAAATGGCTCTAAGCACTATTGGCCTTAACATTTGAGGTCGTCAGTCCCCTAGACTAACCTAAGGACATCACACACATCCATGCCCGAGGCAGGATTCGAACCTGCGACCGTAGCAGCAGCGCGGTTCCGGACTGAAGCGCCTAGAACCGCTCGGCCACAGGTTTTAGTGAACGGTACGACAAATTACAGAAGGAGGCGACATGCTGCTGGCGATACTAACATTGTACAGAAACAAGTGCAGCCACCTGAAGATAGGCATAATGTCCCGAAACCAGTGATGGCATGAAATAAAATTTAGATAGTATTTCTCACTGGTTGTTGTCTCCTTCCACATTCTTTAATTAAGTGGAAACCATGACCTTTAACAAGATTCAGCATGGGTAAAATAAAACGGACAAAATACCGGGTGATAAAAAGTCAGTATAAATTTGAAAACTTAATAAACCACGGAATAATGTAGACAGACAGGTAAAAATTGACACACCTGCTTGGAATGAAATGGGGTTTTATTAGTACAAAGTGAAAGATCTCTTGCGTGCGTCGTTTGGTGATGATCCTTTCGTTATGCTTGGCCTCCCAGGTCCGCAGACCTCAGTCCGTGCGGTTATTGGCTTTGGTGTTATCTGAAGTCGCAAGTGTATCGTGATCGACCGACATCTCTAGGGATGCTGAAAGACAACATCCGACGTCAGTGCCTCACCATAACTCCGGAGATGCTTTACAGTGCTATTCACAACATTATTCCTCGACTACAGCTATTGTTGAGGAATGATGGTGGACATGTTGAGAATTTCCTGCAAAGAACGTCATCCTTGCTTTGTCTTACTTTGTTATGCTAATTATTGCTATTCTGATCAGATGAAGCGCCATCTGTCGGACATTTTTTGAACGTTTGTATTTTTTTGGTTCTAATAAAACCCCATGTCATTCCAAGCATGTGTGTCAATTTGTACCTCTCTATCTACATTATTCCGTGATTTATTCAGTTTTCAAATTTATACCGAGTTTTTGATCACTCGATATGTCGGAGTGTTGCTACATTCTATTTCTCTCGTTGCTGTACTGTCGTTTGCAGTTACCGATGGCAACAAGTGCGTTTATTAGAGATTGTGAGGAGTAGTAGTGCACCATTTATTCCACCCTGCAGTGAACGTCAGGTTGCACCTTATGTTGGCGAGTAAAATACCTGTCCCCTTCGTGTGGCACAACCGCTAGTTTGATGAGAAACGCCGGAGCCGCGGTTGGCTGGATAGAGACGCGCGACCACGCCATACATCAGGCTTGCCCAAGTACGGCGCGATATCAATTAGGGGCCGGCAGGTCCTCAGCTACCGCCTCTGAGTGGCGGCGTGGCAGGGCGGGACGTGGGATGAGCGATGAAGCCCTCGCTGGCGGCTTTCGGCTTTCTCCGGCGCCGCGTCGGCTCGCGCCGCGCCACAGCCGAGTTACGACGCCGCTGCTGGCCCACACTTCAAAGCAGCCGCCGGCACGCCCACCTGCGCTTCGCGTGGGCTGGGGATGCGACGGGGGCAACTCGATGCGGGTAAGCAGATGGCTGTAGCCAGCGTACATAACTCGCTATGTATTCGCTCCCACTACGGACGGTGCCACATACTCGGAGAACGCAATAAGTACTGCTCGCCCAAAATAACGAGGCACCTGCAGAAGATTTTGTTCTGAGTTCAAAATGGCTCTGAGCACTATGGGACTTAACATCTGAGGTCATCAGTCCCCTAGAACTTAGAACTACTTAAACCTAACTAACCTAAGGACACCATACACAACCATGCCCGAGGCAGGATTCGAACCTGCGACCGTAGCAGTCGTGCGGTTCCAGACTGTAGCGCCTAGAACCGCTCGGCCACTCCAGCCGGCTTTGTTCTGAGTGCTGGGTCAGTCCACTCCATGGTTCCGAAGGGTCGGCCCGCCAACCAACGCACGTCGTGCATTCCTGCTGCTGTATCTTTGTTGTGTACATAGTTCCGCGTAGTCAGCGCCTACACAACTTTCCCACTAGAGCGCGCCCCGCTAAGCACAACAGTAGAGGCGCAGCACTCGTCTGTCTCCGCACTACGAGATGGCGCTGCCTTAGAGACAGAGCAAACTCTGCTTCCGCCGATCCGCGTATTAATATGTAACGCAGCCAGTGAGATTGCTGCCAACGTAGACCTTTTCTCCTCGCAAATCATACTCACGCAGTGATACCTGAACACGCGAGGTATTATAACGAGTGTACAGATCTCCGATTAGTCAGTCTGCATTTGTCTGCACCAGTCTATACCAGTCTGCATTAGTCTGTACCAGTCTATAGTCAAGTTTCAGTCTGCACCTAAGACGATTATCATATTCCTGTACATAGCCATGAAGGTAAATGTATAGACACTTTGTCAAGTGTCAGAGATATGTGAGAAAAAGATTAACGTACCAAGACCAAAGGAACTTCAGATTCTCAATTGTAAACAGCGTCCAGAATCAAGTTATGTAATGTTTATGCTTGTTATTATTTTAATAAATATGTGTGAAAATTAATCAAGTTCTTTTTAAAGTTGGTCACCGTCAATCTGCTACTCTAAGAGTGCAAGTGGCATTTCTATCGTCTGACCTAACGGCAGAAGATAAACACGCCACAATAAGACCACGAGACATATTGCTGACACTCGCTTACTTCGTTAGAGCGACAAGTCAAATAATCTGATGGTGTGTGTACCGAAGGTCTTACAGTACGCACACCATAATCTTCAATACATAACACGGCGCCATAGTCACCACACAAATTAGGTGAAGGATGGTGCTTCATAAATAAGCACATGTCATTCTATGCAATCACGTCATACATTGAAGAGCAAAAGAAACTCGTGCACCTGCCTCATATCGTGTAGGGCCCCCACGAGCACGCAGAAGTGCCGCAACGGGACGTGGTATGGACTTGACTAATGTCTGAAGTGGGGGAACTGCCACCATGAATCCTGCAGGGCTCTCTATAAATCCGTAAGAATATGGGAGGGTGAATATCTCTTCTGAACAGCACGTTGCAAGGCAATCCCAGATATGCTCGATGATGTTCATGCCTGGGGGGTATGGTGGCCAGCAGAAGCATTTAAACTCAGAAGAGTGTTTCTGGAGCCACTCTCTAGCAATTCTGGACGTGTGAGGTGTCGCATTGTCATGCTGGAACTGCCCAAGTCCATCGGAATGCACAACGGACATGCGTGGATGTAGGTGACGAGACACGATGCTCGCATACGTGTCACCTATCAGAGTCGTATCTAGACGTATCAGGTGTCCCATATCACTCCAACTGCATACGCCTCACATCATTACAGAGCGTCACCAGGTTGAACAATCCCTTGCTGACATGCAGGGTCCACGGATTCATGAGATTGTCTCTATACCTGCACAATTCCGTCTCCTCGATACAATTTGAAACGAGACTAAGGCAACATGTTTCCAGTCATAATCAGTCGAATGTCGGTGTTGACGGGCCCAAGCAAGGCGTAAAGCTTTGTGTCGTGCAGTTATCAAAGGTATAACAGAGGGCCTTTGGTTCCACAAGCCAATATCGATGATGTTTCGTTGAATGGTTCGGATGCTGACACTTGCTGATGGTCCATCACTGAAATCTGGAGCAATATGCGGAAGTGTTGCACTTTTATCGCGTTGAATGATTCTCTTCAGTCGTCGTTGGTGCCGTACTTCCAGGCTTTTTACGGCCTCAGTGTTGAAAATCTGATGTTTTTTACCAGATCCCCGGTATTCACGGTAGACTCTCGAAATGGTCGTATGGGAAAATCCACGCTTCATCGCTATCTCCGAGATGCTGTGTCCCATTGCTCGTGCGCCGACTATAGCACCACTTTCAAACTCACTTAATTCTTGATAACCCGCCATTGTAGCAGCATTAACCGGTCTAAAAACTATGCTAGACACTTGTTGTCTTACGAAGGCATTGCCGATCGCAGCCCCGTGTTCTGCCTGTTTACATATATCTTTATTTGAATACGCATGCCGATACGAGTTTCTTTGGCGCTTCAGTGTAGTTATGTCAGAAGAGGCAAATGAGGAAGCAAAGATCTCGTTAAAAAGTGTCCTTGTGACGATGATTGCAGGAACCCCTTGTTATTCCTAGTGGCTCAAAAAAGAGAATAGAGAAAGAACAGGAGAACACAGTGCAGTACCTCCCAAGGCATCATTCTCCCGAAAAATATCAACCAAGAGAAAAAAATTTTAATTTTTATAATGTTGCCAAACAGGTTTTCGAGGACCAGACACATGATTTCCATGTTCTTTATTTTACACTAGAGGCTGCACGGTTTGTACAGATATTTTTTCTTTAATCGAATGTGTATGTTGCTCAAAAACTGCAACATCTTCTAAACTTTTCACACTAGTTAAGATAGTATAAGCTTGGTACTTTCCGAATGCACCTCTGACCAAAACGCAATTTTGATGGCTGGAGTCGGAGGTGTTTGTTAATTCTGTCATTTGAGTTACTCTGGTGATATTTCCATAGAAATTTCCATCCCCTAACACATAACAAATACCAGTTTTCATAGATATGGCTTTAACAATGTTTCAATGTAAAGAAATATTTTCGTAAAAAATATCATTCCCTATTTCTCCCCTTCAGGGATTAAATGCATTGAGCGAAAATAATAGTGCACTGAGAATGCTTCTAGCTGAACTCTAGATCTGCACAATAAAATATACAAAGGACGAGTGATCGCCGCAGTATTGGAACAATCTGAATTGTTGCCAGATGCATCCAAGATGGCGGTGATGACGTCATCCAAGATGGCGTCATGTAGACTTGGCAACAGCACATGACGTCATCCAGCATTGCGGCCATGACGTCAGCTGATGACTCAAGTACCGTTATCCAAGATGGCGGATATGGGGGGGAATGTGCCACTCTCCCCTACCCCAGAAAACTGGCGGGAAGTTCAAATTCCAACAGCACAATGCATAACACCATGGTTATCTCTAATAAGCAAAGAAAATCGCGGGAAGATAGGCCACTTGGGCCACATCCACTAACATAAGTCTCCCGACCGCCACTTCCTCCTATGAACTGGCGCCAACTTTGAATTTTGGCGGTAAACAAAGGTCACTTGGGGTCTCGCTACTAAGCTAAGAAAATGGCGTGAAAGAAAGGACACTTGTACTAACCTCAGTCACCCGACCGCCACCTCCACCTACGAACTGGCGCCAAGTTTGAATTTTGGCAGTAAAGAAAGGTCACTTGGGCTTTCGCTACCACCCGAAGAAAATTGTGCGAAACAGAGCTCACCTCCACTAACCTAAGTCACCCAGCCGCCACTTCTTCCTAGGGATTGGTGGGAAAAGGACTGGGCTGGCGGAGAGAGGAAAGAGTGTACTGTATTTACTTTGGATTAATTTGTTTAGTGATGGAGTATATTTATCACAGTGATACAGAACACACGCTCTGACATGTCCCACAGCATAGAGACCTGCAAACTACTCCTAAATAACTCATGTATAATGCTCTACACACACGCCAGCTAATTGTAAACCGTGCCGGCTGGAGTAGTTGAGCGGCTCTAGGCGCTACAGTCTGGAACCGCGCGACGCTACGCTCGCAGGTTCGAATCCTGCCTCGGGGATAGATATGTCTGATGTCCTTAGGTTAGTTAGGTTTAAGTAATCCTAAGTTCTAGGGGAATGATGACCTCAGAAGTTAAGTCCCATAGTGCTCAGAGCCTTTTTTGAGCCATTGTAAACCGCCTAAATAACGCATTGCACAACCCACAGACATGCAAACCAGTAGTAAATAATGCAATAAATTATGTCCAGAGAGCCACATAATTCCTAAATTGTCAAAATAATAATCCATCTAAAACACTCTGCAAACATGCTTGGTAATCGTCAGCTGTCAAAATCATGCACCAGTATTTACTTAAACAATTAGAAGCAGCACAACCATCCAGTGTGGTCACCACGATGTCCACACTCCAAATGACCTAGTACACAGTACAGGCACCAGAGGGAGCTGTCGTCCAAGATGGTGGCCATGACGTCAGGTGATGACGCAAGTACAGTTATCCATGATGGCAGCAAACAGTGTGCTCACCACAAGGTCTAGTACTCAGCACCACCAGCATAGGGCACTGTCGTCCGTGTCGTGATGTATTCCAAGATGGTGGGTGGAGGGTAATGGCGGGAAAACGACCCTGGACACAAGATCTAGACTCCAACTAACCTAGTGCACGATACTGCCACCAGACGGTGCAGTCATCCTTCCTGTGACGTAATCTAAGATGGTGGAGGGAAAATGGCGGGAAACGACTCTGGACACAAGTCTTTATTTTGCAGGCAGTCTCTCCATCACAAGATTTAGAGACCAACTGACCTAGTACACAGTACTGACACCAGATTGTGCTGTCATCCCTCATGTGACATAATCCAAGATGGTGGTCTGTAGGGGGCAAATGGCGCGAAGATTACTCGGCCTGCTCTGGGCTGCTGGGGAGAGTATGGAAGGAGTGCACTATATTTATTTTGGAACAATTTTTTTAGGGATGGAGTATATTTATCACAATGATACAAAACCCCCCCCCCCATGAACCATGGACCTTGCCGTTGGTGGGGAGGCTTGCGTGCCTCAGCGATACAGATAGCCGTACCGTAGGTGCAACCACAACGGAGGGGTATCTGTTGAGAGGCCAGACAAACGTGTGGTTCCTGAAGAGGGGCAGCAGCCTTTTCAGTAGTTGCAAGGGCAACAGTCTGGATGATTGACTGATGTGGCCTTGTAACAATAACCAAAACGGCCTTGCTGTGCTGGTACTGCGAACGGCTGAAAGCAAGGGGAAACTACAGCCGTAATTTTTCCCGAGGGCATGCAGCTTTACTGTATGATTACATGATGATGGCGTCCTCTTGGGTAAAATATTCCGGAGGTAAAATAGTCCCCCATTCGTATCTCCGGGCGGGGACTACTCAGGAGGATGTCGTTATCAGGAGAAAGAAAACTGGCGTTCTACGGATCGGAGCGTGGAATGTCAGATCCCTTAATCGGGCAGGTAGGTTAGAAAATTTAAAAAGGGAAATGGATAGGTTGAAGTTAGATATAGTGGGAATCAGTGAAGTTCGGTGGCAGGAGGAACAAGACTTCTGGTCAGGTGACTACAGGGTTATAAACACAAAATCAAATAGGGGTAATGCAGGAGTAGGTTTAATAATGAATAGGAAAATAGGAATGCGGGTAAGCTACTACAAACAGCATAGTGAACGCATTATTGTGGCCAAGATAGATACGAAGCCCACACCTACTACAGTAGTACAAGTTTATATGCCAACTAGCTCTGCAGATGACGAAGAAATTGAAGAAATGTATGATGAAATAAAAGAAATTATTCAGATAGTGAAGGGAGACGAAAATTTAATAGTCATGGGTGACTGGAATTCGAGTGTAGGAAAAGGGAGAGAAGGAAACATAGTAGGTGAATATGGATTGGGGGACAGAAATGAAAGAGGAAGCCGCCTGGTAGAATTTTGCACAGAGCACAACATAATCATAACTAACACTTGGTTTAAGAATCATGAAAGAAGGTTATATACATGGAAGAACCCTGGACATACTAAAAGGTATCAGATAGAGTATATAATGGTAAGACAGAGATTTAGGAACCAGGTAATAAATTGTAAGACATTTCCAGGGGCAGATGTGGACTCTGACCACAATCTATTGGTTATGACCTGTAGATTAAAATTGAAGAAACTGCAAAAAGGTGGGAATGTAAGGAGATGGGACCTGGATAAACTAAAAGAACTAGAGGTTGTACAGAGATTCAGGGAGAGCATAAGGGAGCAATTGACAGGAATGGGGGAAATAAATACAGTAGAAGAAGAATGGGTAGCTTTGAGGGATGAAGTAGTGAAGGCAGCAGAGGAACAAGTAGGTAAAAAGACGAGGGCTAGTAGAAATCCTTGGGTAACAGAAGAAATATTGAATTTAATTGATGAATGGAGAAAATATAAAAATGCAGTAAACGAAGCAGGCAAAAAGGAATACAAACGTCTTAAAAATGAGATCGACAGGAAGTGCAAAATGGCTAAGCAGGGATGGCTAGAGGACAAATGTAAGGATGTAGAGGCCTATCTCACTAGGGGTAAGATAGATACCGCCTACAGGAAAATTAAAGAGACCTTTGGAGATAAGAGAACCACTTGTATGAATATCAAGAGCTCAGATGGAAACCCAGTTCTAAGCAAAGAAGGAAAAGCAGAAAGGTGGAAGGAGTATATAGAGGGTCTATACAAGGGCGATGTACTTGAGGACAATATTATGGAAATGGAAGAGGATGTAGATGAAGATGAAATGGGAGATATGATACTGCGTGAAGAGTTTGACAGAGCACTGAAAGACCTGAGTCGAAACAAGGCCCCCGGAGTAGACAATATTCCATTGGAACTACTGACGGCAGTGGGAGAGCCAGTCCTGACAAAACTCTACCATCTGGTGAGCAAGATGTATGAAACAGGCGAAATACCCTCAGACTTCAAGAAGAATATAATAATTCCAATCCCAAAGAAAGCAGGTGTTGACAGATGTGAAAATTACCGAACTATCAGCTTAATAAGTCACAGCTGCAAAATACTAACACGAATTATTTACAGACGAATGGAAAAACTAGTAGAAGCCAACCTCGGGGAAGATCAGTTTGGATTCAGTAGAAACACTGGAACACGTGAGGCAATACTGACCTTACGACTTATCTTAGAAGAAAGATTAAGGAAAGGCAAACCTACGTTTCTAGCATTTGTAGACTTAGAGAAAGCTTTTGACAATGTTGACTGGAATACTCTCTTTCAAATTCTGAAGGTGGCAGGGGTAAAATACAGGGAGCGAAAGGCTATTTACAACTTGTACAGAAACCAGATGGCAGTTATAAGAGTCGAGGGACATGAAAGGGAAGCAGTGGTTGGGAAAGGAGTGAGACAGGGTTGTAGCCTCTCCCCGATGTTGTTCAATCTGTATATTGAGCAAGCAGTAAAGGAAACAAAAGAAAAATTCGGAGTAGGTATTAAAATTCATGGAGAAGAAATAAAAACTTTGAGGTTCGCCGATGACATTGTAATTCTGTCAGAGACAGCAAAGGACTTGGAGGAGCAGTTGAATGGAATGGACAGTGTCTTGAAAGGAGGATATAAGATGAACATCAACAAAAGCAAAACAAGGATAATGGAATGTAGTCTAATTAAGTCGGGTGATGCTGAGGGAATTAGATTGGGAAATGAGGCACTTAAAGTAGTAAAGGAGTTTTGCTATTTGGGGAGCAAAATAACTGATGATGGTCGAAGTAGAGAGGATATAAAATGTAGGCTGGCAATGGCAAGGAAAGCGTTTCTGAAGAAGAGGAATTTGTTAACATCCAGTATTGATTTAAGTGTCAGGAAGTCATTTCTGAAAGTATTCGTATGGAGTGTAGCCATGTATGGAAGTGAAACATGGACGATAAATAGTTTGGACAAGAAGAGAATAGAAGCTTTCGAAATGTGGTGCTACAGAAGAATGCTGAAGATTAGATGGGTAGATCACATAACTAATGAGGAAGTATTGAATAGGATTGGGGAGAAGAGAAGTTTGTGGCACAACTTGACCAGAAGAAGGGATCGGTTGGTAGGACATGTTCTGAGGCATCAAGGGATCACCAATTTAGTATTGGAGGGCAGCGTGGAGGGTAAAAATCGTAGAGGGAGACCAAGAGATGAATACACTAAGCAGATTCAGAAGGATGTAGGTTGCAGTAGGTACTGGGAGATGAAAAAGCTTGCACAGGATAGAGTAGCATGGAGAGCTGCATCAAACCAGTCTCAGGACTGAAGACCACAACAACAACACAAAACACACGCTCTGACATGCTTGGGGCAATCTCACACAGCCCACAGACCTGTAGACTACTTCTAAATAATGCTCTTCAGATATGCAAACAACTCCTAAATTAACGAAATAATTTGCATACGCACTTGCAGACTCCTCCTAAATAATGCAGCACAGTGATGTGTAGACACACTCAGTACTCGTAAACTGTCCAAATAACACATAGCACACCCTACAAATGTGTTCGTAAAATAATACAATCAACACGTGCAAGCACCCTCGGTACCCCCTGTCGAGTAGAGCACACAAGAGGTAGCGGCAGCCCCTGCAAAGTGACGCGGCCGTCAGATGTCAAACCAGACACAGGCCCCCATTCGGGTCCTGCGAGCATGAGGAAGCGACATCCCATTCATACTTGGTACCTGAGAAATTCCTATTTAAATACGTGTTCATATAGTCACTGCGGCTGACGTGAATGGGCGGGAGCACAACGCTCCAGGGGGCGTGCACAGCCACGAGCCACCACTGGACACATGGTAAAGTTGACTCTATTTCCTAGTATACAGTCACAGTTATACTGATGTCACTGAATTCCAAGGCATGATCACGCCGGTCTCATACACAGAAAACTCCGAGCAGCACTTGTCTTTACCATTGATGACAGAATCGCACAGCTTGCTTTCACCCTAATGGAACATACTAGCTGCATCACTGACACCTCGCTGCAAAATGCCTGTGTGGCGACTCGCCATCTAAAATGTTCTCAATGTTATTCTTATGTCATATGCCTTTGTAAAAAGTAACAGCCAGGTCAACCTCTCGGGAATTGTTTAGTGTTCCAGAAATAGTTAACTCTCGCTTTCTTGATCTCTAAGGCTTCTCTGCGCGAAAATTCTTATTATAGCAGAACCTGTTTACGAAATAACGCAAAATAGCCGCGTTCATCACGTGTTACCCTTAATGCTCTCAACGTACGCAAATGTTCCCTCCGCTATGAAGAGGCTCCTATATCCCAGCACAAAGAATGTGAATGAATCGAGCATTATGATTGGCTCTTATCGAATTTACCCATCGAATTAGTGCTACCGCCGATATCGAAGCACTGTCGATTTTTTTCCTTCTGAAGACGAGATTTTGCACAGATCGCCATATAGCACTGACAATTAAATCATACTGACTACCATACATATAGCCAAATATGCAAAGACTCTTACGATAGAACACACAGTCATTCTCTCTAGTCAGGCCATAACATAAACCATAGTAACTTTACGATACAATATATGCACATTTTACACAACGTATGCCACAGTAAAATTACAATGCAATATATACACATTTTACACAAACAGTGCAGTTATCTTTATATCTGTACAGCACCCGAAAAAATTATGATATGCCTGCACTCACACTGGCTATATGTCACGATTTTCCCCAGTCCTAGGGAATCACTGTTTGCACTGACAACTGAACCTCCTAAAGTGCCGTACGAGTCGTCAAATATGGAAACACTCTTACTCATTTACACTGCCCTCCCACCGAGGACAGGAGCTTGAATATTAGGCTGTGAAACCGATCTCCAACACAGAAATATATCACTGTGAACCATATCGATGTAGTAAACATACAATTCATATCCACTGCCATACGAAATCATCCCTTTTACATCAAAGCACCCTCAGCCGACCCAAGTCGCTCTCAGAACTGTTCTAAAAATTCGACATCGTTTCCCCTTGCCACAAACACATTACTGTTTTTGATCATAACCTGATCTCTTTTCTACAGACATCTCTAGACTCGGAGATTACAAGAACACACATATTTTCGCCATAATATTATACCATTTTCGTGGTACTTCTCGATATCAAGAACTAGGCAGTATCCTACCGATCGCTAGCGCAGCATAACTCCCAAGATATAGACTATAAATTATTTCTCTACAAACCCCAAACTTTAGTGAGGTGTAGCATGCTGTAAACCACTGAGTAATTAGAAACAAATAGAGGAGAGTGATATTTCCACTCTCGAATACCGATGTCGGTGATGTAACAGATTCCAATTCATCCCTATAATTTAGAAGACAACAAAGGTCTTTCCCATGTCCAGAGAACAAGCAAATGTGTCTTCCACATGCTAGATGCACACACCACAATCGATCTTCTCTAAACCAAATAAAGACACGAAATATGCTGAAGCAGTCAACCGAACAATTTACATGGGAGGGAATAACAGTCCAGCGCAAACGCACCTCCATACACAACTTTCTCAAATTTCCACTTGATCACGAAAGCCACCCAACACATATTAAGTATTAGTTCGCTATTCAGACGCCTAGAGGATGGTAAAGTTAACTCAGATACACTCCTACACTCCAAAAGGCCTATGCATTCAAACGGCTACTGTCGTTAATGGGTAATGTGATTCATTGCCACCACAGGCCATGCATAAACGAAATTATTCCAGAATACCGGTCACAAATATATATTTTATCATTATACTTACAATTAAATGTTATGATCGCTGTCTCAATTGAACGGCATTCGTCAATGAGCGAAGTATCGGAAATACACCCTCTTGACGCCTGTGGTACTGAAAATGGAAACATCTGTACCATCCTCACGACTGGACATAGTCATTTCCTTTACACAAACACAAACATTGTAAACCTGATGCTCAAATGCGAATATATCACGCACCCACCACTACTACTATGTATAATACTTGTCAATAACTGATTGCCTACAATACAAATTAATACTGACCGAAAATCAACGATGGATGGGCATGTCTCTTAGGGTTTTCTTGCAAGTGCTACCACTGTGTCTTAGAAAGAGAGACGTAATCGGCCAGAAGTTAAAGAAAAACCTGATCCCAAAAACTACTGCATACTACTGCCACAAGCGATCTTGGTTCTACAGGTGCACACAAGTATCCAGGTGAAAAGCTATACCCGCTTTACAAATCGCGGTACAACATTACCTCTCAATAAGGTGTTTTTTTCAGACAAATATAGTGATGGTGGTCATAGAAACGTGTATTATCAGCCCATGATGCAACCTCGGGATAAAATTACCTCATTTTGAAAGTGATTCAGTTAAGGAACGTAGTATGTAAGTGGTATTTGCGACTCCCTCACACCGCCCCCAACAAGATAATTCTATAGTTTTTGTAGCGCATTCTATCTCGATACCATATCAGAGGTACTGCGATATATCCACTGGGTTATAGCCGATGACTGATTGAGAAGGAACACAAACAGTAGTAGCAGATGATGTGCTGATTGAGGTCATAAGAAGAAAAATGTACACTAGCTTCTCAGATCTCTAGCGTTAAACTATCAGCTAGAAATGATGTTCATGATTTGGAATCAGGTGTTTCCATTTAAGCACATACCTGCATACCCACAAGTGAATAACATTTCTGGAAATCTCATATCTCGAAACCAGTCATCTTCCTCGAACCTGTCTCCTACAGTAAAATTACAACCTGGTTTTAGCCACTCCCTATGCATCTTGCAGCCGTGCCCATTTCTGTAGCTTCATACATGTGATCGTTCCATTTTAAGTCAGAACGGAGCAGAAGGTGGAGAAGGACACATCCACCACCTTCTCCAACCTGTGAAGAAACAGAACGATCTGAGTTACTGCAGCAGGAGCATGTTTTGACCATTCGATGGAAATGCGCACATTGTGGTACGTCTTCAGCCTAGATACAGATACTACAGATCCGTGTTCATTCATATCTATCACCCCAACATGCTATCATCGTTATTCTCTACCCCAAACAGAGAAAAATTACGAACTATAAAAGCTCATCTGATATCGAACTCACCTAGGCACCATTGCTCGAGCGATGACACAAAGCTGAGGTGTGGTCCAGCGCGGAGAAAGAGATTTCGCAATGTTTCCCCAGAATAGCGCAGTGTGCAGTCCTACAAGCATTCCTGACCGTATACACCATCCTCCAACGAATTCACACCTCAAACTGCTGCTGCTACTGCTGCCTGTATGGGTACGATCGTATTAAATATACAGGCACTGCAGAGGCCACTTCAAAGTTTTTATCACCTATACTCTAAGCGAATGATCATATCCCACAGACTATACTAAGTCGCAAAAGACATTCCCTCTGGTCCTTAGTTGTTTCAAACACTGTTTTCTAACACGCTTTTTTACAATGCCAAACATTTCCTTCTATGTGACACGACTTCAAGACCTGTGTCAGGTTCTAAACTGAGATTAAGAAGTTTCGATCCACGGCCTTTCGCAGGAAACTAGACGTTGCATGGCATAAATCTTTTTCTTACGGCAGATAGCATAACACACAACACATCAGCTGATTTTAAATAAAACACAGTTACAACATATGCAAACTGTAAGAGTTTTACGGCGTTGGTTCTAGGCGCTTCAGTCCGGAACCGCACGACTGCTATGATCGCAGGTTCGAATCCTGCCTCAGGCATGGTTGTGTGTGATGTCCTTAGGTTAGTTAGGTTTAAGTAGTTCTAAGTTCTAGGGGACTGATGACCTCAGATGTTAAGTCCCATAGTGCTCAGAGCCATTTGAACCATTTTTAACGGCGTTGGCATAGGTTCCAAACTACAGTCTGAAGGTGATTCACGAGCTCCACATTTAGACTCCTCTCTCACAATGACGGAGCAGATGATGGCTCGGCATTCCCTTTCGACTGATTCCTCATATTACACTCATGTACGCGATCACTGTTTCGCTGCTAGCAACCCCGAGAAGTTGTCACCCATAAACAAAACTCATTCCCCAACTCAAACAAGCGTTGCCAGTCAATCATTATGTGGTAACCAAAAGCACACCAATGCATGGATGGGGTGGAAAAGACACCGCTGATGTACTGTAATAATAAGCAACACAGTTGATAGCACGAAGAATTTTAGCAATTTTACAGTCACTCCAACACCGGCCAATAATGTGACAGCATGTCTCCCCCGTTTTCAGTATCATTGCTAAACCACCCCTTCTCTACTTTGCGAGTATCATTATGAATGTAGACAGATGACTGCTCAGTACGTCCATTCAGTGTTAATTCTCGAACACATAAATCATCAGAGTATACCAGACAGCGCCCTACACATTACACCTCGAGCATAATGCTTAATTTACGATCTACCTCTCTGCATATGAGAGTCACAGAACATTCTCGCTATCTTAGGGTAAAATTAGGGAGTGAAAGACCCTCCTCACACTGTCATTGACCAACCCGCTCTGCAGCACCGTTACCAAATCAATCTGCAATCGATCAGAAGAAGGCCGCTACACTCCCCATCCAAGTGCACGAGATTTCTCGGGATGCGACCATGTCGAGGAGATTAGCACTTCTTATCGATGTATAGTAACAGATTTCAAAGTGCTCTGAAGTAATAGCACACAGTTAAGAAGAACAAGAAACGATTGATTTCTATATGTGATGAAGCTCCAGACGGATGGAGGTCGACGCATTTTTGCGTAAATCAACCAAGCTATCAACTCTAAAGTATTGTTCTAGACCTAACTGGAAGGTATTGGTAAGAGAGAACATAAACACACGCGCTCCTAAGGCTAAAACGTTCTGCACTTAAAACAGGCCTATAATGTTAGATTACATGCGTTTCTGAACTATCAGACGTATAGTATGTAGCGTTGTTAATATTCCATTGTGAGAAATATATTTCAAGCGCATGACATACATCCTTCTTCCCGGTTTCTTTACGATAAACTATGTTAGCGAACCATAAAACGAAAAACAAACTACTTCCGTAAAACACTTGCTCTGCATGATACGAGCACAATATAGCTTTCCGGAGACGTATAGTGTCCACTGTTCACATCCAATCACAGTTCAGAAATTATATGATTCCTGCATCAGGCCTATCTACAATGATCGTTAGTAGCAGGGAATACATCCCACAAGGAAACAGATAAACATATAGGAGCAGCCTCTGACAAGTGAAAGCCGGCCGGAGTGGCCGAGGGGTTCTAGGCGCTTCAGTCTGGAACCGCGCGACCGCTACGGTCGCAGGTTCGAATCCTGCCTCGGGCATGGATGTGTGTGATGTCCTTAGGTTAGTTAGGTTTAAGTAGTTCTAAGTTCTAGGGGACTGATGACCTCAGATGTTAAGTCCCATAGTGCTCAGAGCCATTTGAACCATTTGACATGTGAAAGTTACAAGTCATTCCGTCACTAACACTGTAAACAGCATATCTGTCGGGCAAATGTGTACTCAGGGATTGCAGGGCGTCACAAGCTCCTATCGCTAACTTAGTTATGATGCTGAAGTCTCGATTTTACACACAAGATGCCATATGGGGGATCGCATAAATCAAAGTTCATTTAGAGGAATGTGTCAAGTTCATCACGCATAAGATGGAAGTCCTCTGATGACTGACAAGGTTTACCATTAACAATAGCAAGTAGACAGTGCTTTAAACACTGGAGCATCTGTGCTCCTGCCCGTTCACGTCTACCGCAGTGTCTTGGTGAACACGTATTTAGATAGGAATTTCTCAGATACCAAGTATGAATGGGATGTCGCCGCCTCATGCTTGCGGGACCCAAGCGGGGCCTGTGTGTGGTTTGACAGCTGACAGCTGTGTCACTTCACGGAGGCGGCCGCTACTTCCTGTGCGCTCTACTGGAAAGGGGGCGGCGGAGGGTGCACGCGCGCGGTAATTACATTATTTTGCGAGCAGGTCTGTAGGATGTGCTATGCATTATTTGGACAGTTTACAAGTACTGAGCGTGTCTACACATCTCTGTACTGCATTATTTAGGAAGAGTCTGCAAGTGTGTACTGAAATTATTTCATTAACTTATGAGTTGTTTGTATGTATGGAGCGCATTATCTAGAAGTAGTTTACAGGTCTTTGGGCTGTGTGAGATGGCCCCAAGCATGTCAGATCATGTGTTTTGTATCGGTGTGATAAATATACTCCATCCCTACATAAATTGTTCCAAAATAAATATAGTACACTCCTTCCTTACTCTCCCCAGCACACCAGAGTAGGCCGAGTAATTTTCGCGCCGTTTTCCCCCTACAGACCACCATCTTGGATTACATCACATGAGGTATGACAGCACCATCTGATGGCAGTACTGTGTACTAGGTCAGTTGGATTCTAAATCTCGTGGTGGAGAGACTGCCTGCAAAATAAAGACTTGTGTCCAGAGTCGTTTTCCTGCCATTTCCCCCCCACCATCTTGGATTATGTCACAGGAGGGATGACTGCGCACTCTGGTGGCAGTATTGTGGGCTAGGTCAGTTGGAGTCTAGATCTCGCAGTCGAGACAGTGCCTGCAAAATAAAAACTTGTGTCCAGAATTCCCACCATTTCCTCCCCCCCCCCCCCTCACCATCTTGGATTACATCATAAAACAGACGAAAGTGCCTTCTGCTGGTGGTACTGAGTACTGGACCTCGTGGTGAACACACTGTTTGCTGCCATCATGGATAACTGTACTTGCGTCATCACCTGACGTCATGGCCACCATCTTGGACGATAGTGCCCTCTGGTGCCTGTACTGTGTACTAGGTCAGTTGGAATGTGGACCTCATGACGAACACACTGGATGATGGTGTTGCCTCTAATTGTTTAAGTAAAGACTGGTGCATGATTTTTGACTGCTGACGGTTAGCAAGCATGTTTGCAGAGTGTTGTAGATGGATTATTATTTTGACAATTTAGGAGTTGTATGGCTCCCTGGACGTAAATGTATTGCATTATTTATGAGTGGCTTGCATGTCTGTAAGCTCTGCAGTGTGTTATTTTGACGGTTTACAATTAACAGGCATGTTGTAGAGCATTATATATGAGTTATTTAGGAGTAGTTTGCAGGTCTCTATGCTGTGGGACATGTCAAGGGCATGTGTTCTGTATCACTGTGATAAATACACTCCATCACTGAATAAATGGTTCCAAAATAAATAAAGTACACTCCTTCCTCTCTCCACCAGCCCAGTGCAGGCTGAGTCCTTTTCCCACCAACCCCTAGGAAGAGGTGGTGGCTGGGTGACTTAGGTTAGTTGAAGTGAGCTTTGCTTTGCACAATTTTCTTAGGTTGTAGCAGAAGCCCAAGTGACCTTTCTCCACTGTCAAAATTCAAACTTGGCGCCAGTTCATAGTATGAAGTGGTGGTCGGGTGACTTAGGTTAGTGGAGATAGCCCAAGTGGCCCATTTTCCCGCGATTTTCTTTGCTTAGTACAGATAACCACGGTGTGGTGCATTATCCTGTTGGAATTTGAACTTCCCGCCATTTTTCTGGGGAAGGGGGGTGTGGCACTTTCCCAACAAAAGCCGCCATCATGGATAACGGTACTTGTGTCATCATCTGACGTCATGTCCGCCATCTTGTATGATTTCATGTGCTGTTGCCAAGTCTACACGACGCCATCTTGGATGAAGTCATCGCCGCCATCTTGGCTACATCTGGCAACAATGCAGAGCGTCCCAGAATCCGCCTTGTTCCAATACTCGCTGCGATCTATAATTTACAAGTTACGCATTCATATTGATAATCACACTGGGAACGTTGGCTGTAAAATAAGCACACGGACTTATGTTCGAGGGTGGGGTTGGAAGGCGTGGGAGGAAAGACACAGCGACCGAGAGGTAGTAGGATGGGATAGCGAACCCATCCAGCACTTCTTTTTCATGTTAGTTTAGTGGTGATGGTATTTAGCCAATGCACCGCTCGTTACTAGGGACGAAAGCAACATTCGCATGAAATGCCACTGCAGAGTAACATAGCTCGATAAAACTTGGAGCGTGCTTAGGAAGAACAGCTACATTACAATACAGAAGGAATCTGAAAGAAATACGCAGTGAGACTAGCAGAATTAACAGTTTTATTTACAGACAGTAATTAAACTGAAGTAACTGCGATTATGACGTACCCGCGGACATAACGAAAGATGGAATGTGATGCATGCTCTGGAACGTGCTCCCATGCCGTCCACGAAGTTGGTAATGAGATCTTCCGGTAGGGCGTTCTATTCCTCCGCCAGTCGATTTTCGTTGGTGCATGTAGAAGAGCTGCAATAGGGTACGTCTCCGCAAAGCATCCCACAGGCGCTCGACGGCATTAAAGTCGAGGGAATGAGCACGCCTGTCCACTAGCTCCTCCACTTGCGCTGTGGATGTGGTCGAGCATTCTCACCCATAAAAGGAAGTCAGAGCAGAGTGCACCAATGAAAGGATGCACACTGGGAAGGAGTACAGTGTCACAATGACGTCAGCTGGTGAGTGTACAGCTTTCAAGGTTTTGGAGATCAGTACGCCTATGCAACGTTATGCCAACCCATACCGTAACACCTGGGTCATGAAAGCTATCATGTTAAACAATTTTCACGAGTGCGTTACGTGTTCGAATGTCTCGCCGTATGAAAGTACATGCTGCTTTTTTATATAGCCAAGGCACCGTTATAAATCGCGGTGACTTCACAGTAATTATTGTCTTTGAATTCATTTCTGAGCGACCCATTGTGTATTTCGTTCAGTTAACTTCTGTACTATACTGTAGCAGTTCTTTAAATATACAAGGTGACAATTATTGAACTATATGAAACAAAAACGTCGTAACTTCTGAACGGTTTGTGTTACACGTTTAAACTGCACGGTTGGCAGCGGGGCATGGTGGGAATTGGAATGCGCATCCGCATGCGCCTTGTGGCTGTTGGCCATTTGCAAGTGAAAATGTCAGGGCACAGCGTGCCTGAGCATATAGCGCTTGTGAAGGCCTACTACGCGAGCACTAACAGCCCAACTGCGCCTCAAAGGAAATTTGCGACCGAGTTCGAGCTGAAGACGACCGCTCCATGTATGGTAACACTCAAGAATGTGATTCGCAAATTTGAGAGAACGGGTAGTGTTCGTGATGAGAGTGTTGGTAATGTCGGTCGTCCAAAAACGGTGAAAACGACTGAAAACATCGAAAAGACAGGCCCTGTGTTTTAAACCAGCCCCAGAAAACAGATCAGACGAGCTGCACAACAGGAGGGACTTAGCCGTGAGACACTGCGATTAATTTTTGTTGAAGACCTGCATCTCTTCCCGTACAAAATTCAAACCCATCAGCCATTAAGGAAAATTTTCTAAATTTTTCGTAAGTTTCTATGGGGCCAAACTGCTGAGTTCATCGGTCCCTAGGCTTACACACTACCTAATCTAACTTAAGCTAACTCACGCTAAAGACGATACACACAACCATGCCGGAGGGAGGACTCGAACCTCCGACGGGGGGAGCCGCGCGAACTGTGGCAAGGCTCCAAGTCCACTAACCTGGCGCGGTTCAGCCATTAAGCCCCAGGGCCATGGAGTAGCTATTGTGTTTCGTCAAACACTATTGTCCACAGAATTCACGAGCAAGACTTTAATGTGAACATGGTTCGGTTTGGTTCAAATGGCTCTGAGCACTATGGGACTTAACATCTATGGTCATCAGTCCCTAGAACTTAGAACTAATTAAACCTAACTAACCTAAGGACATCACACAACACCCAGTCATCATGAGGAAGATTCGGTTTGGTGACAAAGTCCACTTTCACTTGGATGAGTTCGTCAGTAAGCAAAATTGGTGCATTTGGAAGACTGAGAAACCGCACTTTGCGGTCGAGAAGTCTCTTCACCTTCAATGGGTGACTGTGTGGAGTGCAATGTCCAGTCAAGGAATAATCGGTGCGATATTCCATGATGGCACGGTGACTACCAAATAGTACGTGAAGGTTTTGGAAGATTATTTCATCCCCATTATCCAACAGGACACTGTTTTCGACAATATGTGGTTCATGCAAGACGGAGCTCGGCCCTATCTAAGCAGGAGAGCGTTACATGTCCTGGAGGAGCACTTTGGAGAGCGAATTCTGACTCAAAGGTACCCAGAGGCCAGTGGCATGGGCCTCGATTGACCGCCATATTCTCCGGATCTCAACAAATGCGACTCCTTTTCATGGGGCTATATTAAAGATAATCTGTACAGCAATAACACCAAAACAATTGCTGATCTGGAAACACCCATTCAGGAGGTCATCGACAGTATCGATGTTCCGACACTTCAGCGGGTCATGTAGAATTTCGCTATTCGTCTGCGCCGCATCATCGTCAATGATGGCAGGCATATCGAACATGTACTAACCTAAATCCGAATATCTGTAGTGACGTTTACATGTTGAATAAAGTGTGTGCACGCCGGAGTTTATAACTAATTTCGTTTCATTTTCATATAGGTCAAGAGACAGGGGAATGTTCAAGAGATAGGGGATGCAGTATTAGAAGGAAGCTTTGGAGGACTTAAGATTAAATAAGGCAGAAGGAATAGATAACATTCCATCAGAATTTCTAAAGTCATTGGGGAAGTGGGAACAAAACGACTATTCACGTTCGTGGGTAGAAGGTGTGTGTCTGGCGACATTCCTACTGAATTTCGGTAAAATATCATCCACACAATTCCGAAGACTGCAAGAGCTGACAAGTGCGAGTATTATCGCATAATCAGCGTATCAGTTCATTCACCCGAGTAGCTGACAAGAATAATATACAGAAGAATGGAAAAGGAAATTGACGATGTGTTAGACGACGATCAGTTTGGGTTTAGGAAAGGTAAAGACAACAGAGAGGCAATTCTCACGTTGCGGCTGATAATGGAAGCACGAAGAAAGAAAAATCAAGACACGTTCATAGGATTTGTCGACTTGGAAAAAGCATTCGACAATGTAAAATGGTGCAAGATGTTCGAAACTTTCAAAAAAATAGGGGTAAACTATAGGGAGAGACGGGTAATATACAATATGTACGAGAGGTCAAAAGGGAATAATAAGAGTGGGCGACCAAGAACGAAGTGCTCGGATTAAAAAGAATGTAAGACAGGGATGTAGTCTTTCAGCCCCTACAGTTCAATCTGTACATCGAGTAAGCAATGATGGAAATAAAGGAAAGATTCGGGAGCGAAATTAAAATTCAATGACACGATTCGCTGATGACATTGCTATCCTGAGTGAGAGTGAAGAAGAATTACCTAATCTGCTGAATGAAATGAAGAGTCTAATGAGTAAGGAATATGGATTGAGAGTAAATCGAAGAAAAACGAAAGTAATGAGAAGTAGCAGAAACGAGAAAAGCGAGAAATTTAATGCCAGGATTGACGGTCACGAAATAGAGGAAGTTAAGGAATTCTGCTAGCTAGACAGCTAAATAACTAGTGACGGACAAAGCAAGGAGGACACCAAAAGCAGACTAGCACTGGTGAAAAAGGCATTCCTGGCCAAGAGAAGTCTACTAGTGTCAAACATAGGCCTTAATTGAAGAAAGAAATATCTGAGAATGTACGTTTCGAGGACAGCATTGAATGGTAGTGAAACACGGACTGTGGAAAAACTAGAACAGAAGAGAATCGAATCATTTGAGGTTTAGTGCTACAGGTGGACTGATAAGGTAAGGAATGAGGAGGTTCTGCGGAGAATTAGAGAGGAAAAGTGTGTGTGGAAAACACTGACAAGAAGAAGAGAAAGGATGACAGGACATCTGTTCAGACCGCATGGCTCATACTAGAGGAAGCTGTTGATGGCAATAACTGTAGACGATGGCAGAGAGTGGAATACATCCAGCAAGTAATTGAGGGCGTGGGTTGCAAGTGCGAGTTGAAGAGGTTGGCACAGGAGAGGAATTCGTGGCGGGCCTCATCAAACCAGTCAGAAACAAATTACGCCAAAAAAATTGTTTAATTATTGTCACCTGTATGTGGTCCATGTTTCATCGAGGTATGTTACTTGTCCGTGACACATGTTGCGAAAGTTACTTTCGTCCTTAAATTTCGCGCGCGCACACACACACACACACACACACACACACACGCACACACACACGCACGCACCGACCGGTGTACGAGGAGCGTCACGAAAGTTATCTGGTGAGTACACTACTGGCCATTAAAATTGCTACACCACGAAGATGACGTGCTGCAGACGCGAAATTTAACCGACAGGAAGAAGATGCTCTGATATGCAAATGATCAGCTTTTCAGAGCGTTCACACAAGGTTGGCGCATGTGGCGACACCTACAACGTCCTGACATGAGGAAAGTTTCAAACCGATTTCTCATACACAAACAGCAGTTGACCGGCGTTGCCTGGTGAAACATTGTTGGGATGCCTCGTGTAAGGAGGAGAAATGAGTACCATCACGTTTCCGACTTGGGTAAAGGTCGGGTTGTAGTCTATCGCGATTGCGGTTTATCGTATAGCGACATTGCTGTTGGCGTTGGTCGAGATCCAATGACTGTTAGCAGAATATGGAATCGGTGGGTCCAGGAGGGTAATACGGAACGCCATGCTGGATCCCAACGGCCTCGTATCACTAGCAGTCGAGATGACAGGCATCTTACCGCATGGCTGTAACGGATCGTGCAGCCACGTCTCGATCCCTGAGTCAACAGATGGGGACGTTTGCAAGACAACAACCATCTGCACGAACAGTCCGACGACGTTTGCAGCAGCATGGACTATCAGCTCAGAGACCGCTGCGGTTACCCTTGACGCTGCATCACAGACAGGAGCGCCTGCGATGGTGTACTCAACGACGAACCTGGGTGCACTAATGGGAAAACGTCATTTTTTCGGATGAATCCAGGTTCTGTTTACAGCGTCATGATGGTAGCATCCGTGTGCCATTGGTTACACGTCTCGGACACCTCTTGCTCGAACTGACGGAACTTTGAGCAGTGGACGTTACATTTCATATGTGTTACGACCCGTGGCTCTACCCTTCATTCGATGCCTGCGAAACCCTACATTTCAGCAGGATAATGCACGACCGCATGTTGCAGGTCCTGTACGCGCCTTTCTGGATACAGAAAATATTCGACTGCTGCCCTGGTCAGCACATTCTCCAGATCTCTCACCAATTGAAAACGTCTGATCATTGGTGGCCGAGCAACTGGCTCGTCACAATACGCCAGTCACTACTCTTGATGAACTGTGGTATCGTGTTGAAGCTACACGGGCAGCTGTGCGTGTACACACCATCCAAGCTCTGTTTGACTCAATGCCCAGGCGTATCAAGGCCGTTACTACGGCCAGAGGTGGTTGTTCTGGGTACTGATTTCTCAGGATCTATGCTCCCAAACATGTCAGTTCTAGTATAATATATTTGTCCAATGAACACCCGTTTATCGTCTGCATTTCTTCTTGGTGTAGCAATTTTGATGGCCAGTAGTGTAGTTACAGTCGCACGTACGTGCTAGTTACAGTCGCACGTACAGGCAACACGGCCAGTTCTCACACACACAGCACTGGCTGCTATCGCCGGCAGGGCGCCAGAGCTGAAGGCACGGGCTTCCACAGCGGTCGTCCCCGGCTGGCACCGCGCTGTCTACTTCGCCGCGTTCCGGCTGGCCTCCTCCCGCATTCCTGAGCCTCCTCTTGGCTGCTGGCGTTCCCAGAAGTTGGGGGACCAACAGAGCGTGGCCCACACCTCCGTCTCCGTACACGGACTGGCGGCGGTCGGTCGGGTGGTCGGGGTCACGACTCTCGAGAGCCGCGCCTGCGCAAACTTGCCCTTATACAGCGCGACCGGCGTTTTTTCGCTCCGGGCAGACTGCAGCCGCCGTGGGTCATTTTCTGGAATGGCCAGATTCCCAAAACGGGCGAACCCCCTGCTTTATTAACTGTTTTTCGGCTGCGGCCTCAACCGGGCCGCCGCTACTCGTTTTTCAAATTTCCATATAAAGGAGTCACATATCGCAAATATTGCCGATCAGAATGTATAATTACGGGGCTATTCTTTTTTTGCTATAGGGTTAAAGATGAGGGGTACATTGCAGTACAGTCAAACGTGATAGAGGACAGCGGTCGAGAATCATTGGGGACAGAACGATATTGATCGAAGCGGCAGCTGAAAGAGCTGCCGAAGGCAGGTAAGCTGCAGAGACAAACACCCGCCTGTGTGATGTGAAAGGAAGCTTTATCAGGATTAAAATTCTTGTCTACGTTACTGTCATTAGAGCAGCAGAGTGTCTGAAGGGGGGGGGGGGGGAGGGATGAGGTGTTTTCAAGCGATTGTCCCAGTATTCGCTTTAAGCGCTGTATGAAAGCTGGAGCTATATTAGTCGGAGGCGATTTCAACCTACCTAGTATAGACTGGGATGTCGTGTGAATTACTTTTGAACACATTATCCGAAAACTGTCTTGAGCAGCTAAATCGACAGCCAACGCCTAATGGGAATATTTTAGATCAGGTAGCCGCGAACAGACCAGACCTCATCGACGATGTCAGTGTTGAGACAGAGATTAGTGATTATGATGTTGTCACTACGACTATGGTTACGAAAGTTAAAAAGTCGGTCAAGAAGGCTAGCAGAGTATTCTTACTAGAACGAGCAGATAAGCAGTTGTTAGCATCCCACTTAGTAAATGAATCCACTTCATTTACTTCCGGTACGATGGACGTGGAAGAATTATGGGCAAATTTTAAATGCATTGTAAATCACGCATTGGAGAAGTATGTGCCGAAAAAGTGGGTTACGGACGGAAAAGACCCACCGTGGTTTAAGAAGCGCAATTCGGAGAATACTCAGGAAGCAAAGACAGTTGCACTCGCGGTGCAAGAAAGATCGGGAGAATGAGGACAGGCAAACGTTAGTAGAGATTCGTGCTGCTGTACAAAGAGCTATGCGCGAAGCATACAACCACTACCACCGTCGTATCTTAGCAAAAGATCTTGCTGAAAACCCAAGGAAATTCTGGTCTTACTTAAAATCGGTAAGCGGATCGAAGGCTTCCATCCAGTCACTCGCTGATCAGTCTGGCCTGGCAACGGAAGACAGCAAAACGAAATCTGAAATTTTAAATTTAGCATATGAGAAATCTTTCACGCAGGAGGATCGTACAAACATACCGCCGTTTCAGTCTCGTACAGATTCCCGTATGGAGGACATAGTGAGAGACACCCCTGGAGATGTGAAGCAGCTGAATGGGTTGAAAAATAAATAAATCTTTTTTGCAGTGAACACATGGTGTGTCGTGGGGCGATCACTCTGTTTTCGAAATAATTGAAAAGCCACGATCGCTTCAATCGTTTATTAAATGACCGGTTTCAGAACTCTGAAGGTGCCATCATCAGATCTGCAACGTGGATTAACTTCTATAAAAGCATATGGACATATGGCATATGAGACAGACCATCTGATAAAATCATTGTCACAACCACCCGCATCTCGTGGTCGTGCGGTAGCGTTCTCGCTTCCCATGCCCGGGTTCCCGGGTTCGATTCCCGGCGGGGTCAGGGATTTTCTCTGCCTCATGATGGCTGGGTGTTGTGTGCTGTCCTTAGGTTAGTTAGGTTTAAGTAGTTCTAAGTTCTAGGGGACTGATGACCATAGATGTTAAGTCCCATAGTGCTCAGAGCCAGACAGTCTGCTTTCCGCAGCGCTGCGGCGAGGACGTCTTGTTTACGTCCCGTCCGCGCGGTCGCGAGTGCCCGTAGTTGTTTACTACTTCGTCGCCGCTAGTTTAGAGTCCATCACTACCGACGCAACATGGCACATTCATACATACAAACCACCATCAAGATCAGTTTTCAAACCGATCATGCACGACTGCGAGCTTTTGAAGTGGAACGTTTTCTACGTGACGACGTTAAAATTGACCCGCGAGACATAATTGGTATCCATCTCTCTATCACGATCAGTGTTGTCTACGTCAAGCTAGTAAGTGACGAGGTGTGCAACAGAATCGTGCGCGCACATGCGAACGATCTTAAATTCAAACATTCTGATGGCCATATTGGGGCGGTCTCTATCGATCACGCGGGGCTTGGCCTCCGTACGATAAGCGTCTTCGAACTCCCTTTCGAAGTACCACCGGACGTAGTCACCGCGGCTTTCCAGCCCTACGGCAGAGTGATCAGCCATATGGCCGAAAAATGGACCACCTTTACAACGTACCCCGTTCTTAACGGGGTACGACAGATTAAAATTGAACTGACCAAACATGTTCCGTCATATCTTGTCATCGGCGGATGTAGGGCGATCATTATGTATGACGGTCAGCCACGCACTTGTTCTGGTTGTGGCCAAGAAGGGCACGTCCGGTCGGATTGTCTCCGACGACGGCTTACTCAAATCCCGACAGGTGAATCTATGACTCCTCCTACGGTGACGACCCTTCCTCTCAATTACGCCGAAGTTACACGGGCAGCAACTCTTTCCGATGCTGACGACAGTAATCCGATAGCCGCCCCCGATGGAGAGACCAAAATGGCTTCTGCAGTACAGGATCCGGCCTCTACAACGGCGCCCCCACCTGAAGATAATCACCGATCGACCTTGCAAGAAGGCGTGGATGCCAGAATGGACATTGACCCACGGGTTGTGCCGACAGCGGCTTTTCTTCCAGACACCGGAGCAGCTGACGAAATCCACCCACATTCAGATACTGAAACACACGTCCGTAAACAGCGTTCCCCGCGAAAACACAAGAGACGGCGGCGTGCTCCATCGGACGAGTGTTTGCAGCGATCGTCTGACATGGACTATGGAAATTCCGACGACGGTACCGGCGGTACAGAGGCCGCTGTAACTTCAAACTCAACAGATCGCCGTGGTGACGGCTTCAGCCCCTCAGACCCCACAGCACAGCAGGATCACAAGCAGACATCCGCTGCCGATTCCCAGCCAGCAGAGCCGATGGAGTCAGCGCCGAGTGCCGCAGCAGCCACTAACAGCCACCAACAGCCGATGGTGTTTCACGGCGACTGGGCGGACGACTGTGAGGAACACTCCTTGCCCATCGTGTCGGACGACACGGGGGGAAATTTACCCCACCAGTGTTGATCCTTTCCCGCCGTCAGTTACAGTGACGAGACAGCCTTACCAGGGTATTGATGGCCAACACGGATGCTGTGGATAGACCTCAAACTTATCGCGTTGCAACTATAAACATTAACACTATACGGACGCGCGCTAAGTTATCCTTGCTTCAGGATATGTTGAACTCTGCTTCCATCGACATAGCCCTTCTCCAGGAAGTGTACGTCGACGACTTCCCAGGCATGTACGGTTACGATGCTTGCGTCTCTCCAGCTTCCCCAACAGGCAGCGGTGTCGCTGTACTTCTTCGGGAAGGGATAGTGGCGGACGATATCCTGTTTCTGCCTGGGGCAAGAGGAATGGCACTCACAGTACTGGGGGTCCGCCTTATCAATATCTACGCACCTTCCGGGACGGACAAACGTCGCGAACGTTCACGATTCTTTGCGGAAGACGTCGCCCCGCTCTTCCAAGGCCGCCACGACCATCTGGTGTTTGGAGGTGACTACAATTGCGTACTGGCGCCCAGAGATCAACTCCCACGACATAATCCGTGCCCGGAACTCGGGACGCTAATTCGAGACCTGCAGATGGTGGACACTTGGGAACATCTTCACGGCCACCGACCGGGATTCACGCACTTCACAAGTCACTCTTCCAGTCGTATCGATCGGATTTATGTCTCACGCTCTCTCGCCGCTGGAACACAGGATGCGGAACTGTGGCCTGCAGCATTCTCGGACCACTCAGCTTACATTTGTGCCGTCACCCTGCGGCGGCAACAAGTGTGGAGAAGCCGCAGCCCGTGGAAATTAAACATCGCTCACCTGTCGTACCCGGATTGCCGCCAAGCCGTTGAGGATACGTGGCATTCGTGTGAAAATCGCCTCCGTGCATATCCCACAACGATCCGCTGGTGGTTGGACTGCGCCAAACCGGCACTGAGGCGAACGTTGATAACCTACGGTCGTGACCACGCTACCTGGCGAAGACACACACTCGACTTTTACTTCCGGGTCCTGCGCGACTGCGATGCTATGGCGCCGTCTCCGGAACGACAAACGGCGGTCCACCGTGCTAAGGCTCAGATCCTCGCTCATATGCAACGCCACCTAGAGGGGGTAGTCATCCGCTCGAGGACGCAGGATCGGATACCGAGCGAACGCCCATCAATGTTCCACGTCCTTCGTGAACGTAAACGACGCCAACGAGCGCTGATACGCTTCATCGACACGGAGGACGGTCATCGCCTCACCACGCAACAAGACATAAACACAGCGTTCTACAATCATTATTCCCAACTCTATTCCGCTCAGACCCCTGATCCGACAGCACTGGAGGACGTCTCTCAGACGATTTACGGCACCGTCACCCCGGCAATGGAAGCGGCCTTGATGGAAGAAATTACAGAAGAAGAAGTGATCGACGCCTTTCGAAAAGGTGCTGTCAACAAGTCTCCGGGTGCTGATGGCCTCCCCTTGGAATTTTACCGGACTTTTCAATATTTATTAGCCTCCCGATGGACGGACATCTGTCGCGAACCCCTATCCCCGTTGTGGAAGGAATGATTATTCCTATTCACAAACCGTCCGGTGGCTCACGACTGCAGGACTACCGCCCGTTGACGCTATTGAACTGCGACTTTAAGATCTTTTCTCGACTGTTGGCGGCGCGGATACGCCAGACCCTACGAAATGTTATCTCACCCGATCAAACGTCATTAGGAGGCGACAATAATATTCAAACAGCACTCAGTGAATATCGTGACTTGATCTCACTGGCGAATGCATGTCGTCTGAAGGGTGCACTGGCGGCAATCGATTTTAGTCAAGCTTTCGACCGAGTGGACCACAACTATTTGGAAGCGGTCCTCCAACATATGCGGTACCCACAGCCATTCGTCACTGTCGTCATGCGACTCCTCCGTGGCGCGACGTCCAAGGTGATCGTCAACGGCCGACCTTCGCAGCCCCTCACCATTTCTCGATCGATACGCCAAGGGTGCCCTCTGTCCACTTTACTTTACGCTGTGGCCATGGAACCTCTCCTCTGCGGCCTGCGCCAACGACTAACGGGTATGACGTTACGAGGCCACACTTTCCGGTGTAAAGCGTACGCTGACGACCTGGTGATTGTCATCCGCCACGGTGACGACACCGCTAGCGCACTAAATTGGATAATGAAATATGGCATGGCCGCTGGTAGTCGTATCAACGTCGCAAAATCGGTGGCGATGAACATCGGGGTCGGATTGTCTGAGAACAGTGTCACCCCCTTACAGCTCAGAGATAGTTTGAAATGTCTCGGCATTGACTTTACAGACGATATACGACGGACCGCTGCTCACAACTTTCGACGGCTTTTACGGAATGTTCGGACTGGAATTGCCAACAACCGCCTACGAGCCCTGGACATGGTCCAACGGACCCAGTATGTTAACTCACATTTAGCGTCACGCATTCCGCACATCGCCCAGATATTACCTATACCGGTGATGTTAGCACGCCGTATACATGCGGCTTTTGGGTCCTTCGTGAGTTCAGGAATGCTTTTCAAGATCAAATATGAGACTCTCACCCTTCCTCCGGATCGGGGAGGGCTTGGCCTTTATCACGTTTATGACAGAGCGGTCGCCCTATTTGTGAGCACATTAGTCAAACTACGGCACCGCCGTCCGGACAGTCTGACCAGTTTGTTAATAGAAGAACTAGCACCGCCCTCCCTGTTGCCGCCTGTGCCGATACACCACGTCCCCTCATCGCTCTTCTACATCGGTGTCTTTTACCTCGAACTCAGTTACGTTCGACTTGCCTTACCAGCGACTCAACTGGCGACGGCAAAGACGGTTTATAGGGTCCTACAACGTGGACGACCCGATAACGTCGTGGAGAGTAAGCACCCGAACGTCAACTGGCGAGTAGTGTGGAGGACAATTCACCACGTAACACTGGACACTGACGTCACGTCGATGTGGTATATCACTGTCAACGGTAAGCAGGTGACCAGATCAAGGCTACATGCGATCCACATGGTGGACTCACCCACGTGCACGTACTGTGGCGTTCAAGACGACGATGAACACCGTCTTAGCTGTGGCGAGTCTACGGCAGTGTGGCACTTAGTGAGGCAAATGTCAGCATACTTCCTTCGGGTAACGCCGAATCATATCGACCCCAAGACTATCTTATTCCCGGATGAAACGTATTACCCACGCACTAAAACTAATGCAATGACGTGGCTTCGTGGACATGCAGTGCATTATTTGTTTCAAGACGGCACTAAGGACACTTTAGACTTTTGGAACTATTTGCAGGAACGACATTGCAAGATCCTCCGTAACCCTAAGTATCGACAATATTTTTCCAATTTTTTGTGGAGTGCGTTCCACGACCCTCCACGTAGCTGGAACATCACGGGTAAGAGAAGCTAAAATTACAATAAGATGATAGAACACTACACGGTACGACGTGGTATCTACTTTCATCATTACGAGAAGTCATACCTGGATGATACAGCAGATGGAGAGTTTCGTTGTGAACCCTCACACTCTGTAGCAGTATTTGCCCCATTTCCTCTTTTTGTCCCCGGTGCGAAAAGGTCTTCGCAGTTTTAGTTTCCCCATTCGGTGCAAGATGTAGCACTGGTTAATGGTGGTATGGATTCCACCCTTCAGTTTTGTTTCATGGTTTCCTTCGCCCCGCATTTTGTTCTCTTTCTTTATGCCTTTTTCTACAACTATTAGCATGGTTTTAGTTATGTGCGTCCCCAACTCGACGCAAAGAGTGCACTTACTAGTTTTCAGTTCCTTACTGTTAAAAAAAAAAAAAAAAAAATTTAAAAAAAATTTAAAAAAAAACAAAAAAAAAATTAAAAAAGAATTCAAAATAAATAAATGAATAAATAAAATTTAAAAAAATCACAATAATACACCAACTGCATCCTTTGTACCACTTCACATCCCCAGGATGGGAGGGGGGAGACATCGTGGACAGGCCTCGGGTCGCGACCCCTGCCCACCTTGCCTCCTCCAGACCACTACCTGATCCAAAATATATATATAAAAAAAAAAGTTGTTCTAAGTTCTAGGGGACTGATGACCATAGATGTTAAGTCCCATAGTGCTCAGAGCCATTTGAACCATTTTTTTTTGAACCATTGTCACAACCAATAAAAAATAATAAAAAACTGCTCTCATGGTCGTTCTTTCCATACAATATAAAACTGAAGTCACCAGATGAAACTACCACTGCTCGCCTAACACCGTTCGGCATCATCATTGTGACAATGATTTTATCAGATGGTCTGCCTCATATGCCATGATGTCCATAAGCTTTTATAAATGTTAATCCACGTTTCAGATCTGATGATGGCACCTTCAGAGTGCTGAAGTCGCTCATCTAATAAACGATCGAAGCGATCGCGGCTTTTCAATTATTTTAAAAATAAATAAATCGCCAGGTCCTGATGGGATTCCAATTCGGTTTTACAGAGAGTACTCTACTGCATTGGCTCCTTACTTATTCTGCATTTATCGCGAATCTCTTGCCCAACGTAAAGTCCCGAGCGACTGGAAAAAGCGCAGGTGACGCCTTTATATAAGAAGGGCAGAATGACGGATCCTCAAAATTACAGACCAATATCCTTAACATCGGTTTGTTGCAGGATTCTCGAACATATTCTCAATTCGAATATAATGAATTTCCTTGAGATAGAGAAGTTGCTGTCCATGCATCAGCACGGCTTTAGAAAGCATCGCTCCTGCGAAACGCAGCTTGCCCTTTTTTCACATGATATCTTGCGAACCATGGATGAAGGCTATCAGACGGATGCCATATTCCTTGACTTCCGGAAAGCGTTTGATTCAAATGGCTCTGAACACTATGGGACTTAACTTCTGAGGTCATCAGTCCCCTAGAACATAGAACTACTTAAACCTAACTAACCTAAGGACATCACACACATCCATGCCCGAGGCAGGATTCGAACCTGCGACGGTAGCGGTTGCGCGGTTCCTGACTGTAGCGCCTTGAACCGCTTGGCCACTCTGGCCGGCAGAAAGCGTTTGACTCGGTGCCACACTGCAGACTCCTAACTAAGGTACGAGCATATGGGATTGGTTCCCAAATATGCGAGTGGCTTGAAGACTTCTTAAGTAATAGAACCCACTACGTTGTCCTAGATGGTGAGTGTTCATCGGAGGTGAGGGTATCGTCTGGAGTGCCCCAGGGAAGTGTGGTAGGTCCGCTGTTGTTTTCTATCTACATAAATGTTCTTTTGGGTATGGTGGATAGCAATGTGCAGCTGTTTGCTGATGATGCTGTGGTGTACGGGAAGGTGTCGTCGTTGAGAGACTGTAGGAGGATATAAGAGGACCTGGACAGGATGTGTGATTGGTGTAAAGAATGGCAGCTAACTCTAAATATAGATAAATGTAAATTAATCCAGATGAATAGGAAAAAGTATCCTGTGATGTTTGAATACTCCATTAGTAGCGTAGCCCTTGACACAGTCACGTCGATTAAATATTTGGGCGTAACATTGCAGAGCGATATGAAGTGGGACAAGCATGTAATGGCAGTTGTGGGGAAGACGGATAGTCGTCTTCGGTTCATTGGTAGAATTTTGGGAAGATGTGGTTCATCTGTAAAGGAGACCGCTTATAAAACACTAATACAACCTATTATTGAGTACTCCTCGAGCGTTTGGGATCCCTATCAAGTCGGATTAAGGGAGGACATAGAAGCAATTCAGAGGCGGGCTGCTAGAATTGTTAATGGTAGGTTTGATCATCACGCGAGTGTTACGGAAATGCTTCAGGAACTCGGGTAGGAGTCTCTGGAGGAAAGGAGGCGTTCTTTTCGTGAATCGCTACTGAGGAAATTTAGAGAACCAGCATTTGAGGCTGACTGCAGTACAATTTTACTGCCGCCAACTTATATTTCGCGGAAAGACCACAAAGATAAGAGAAGAGAGATTAGGGCTCGTACTGAGGCATATAGGCAGTCATTTTTCCCTCGTTCTGTTTGGGAGTGGAACAGGGAGAGAAGATGCTAGTTGTGGTACGAGGTACCCTCCGACAAGCACCGTATGGTGGATTGCGGAGTATGTATGTGGATGTAGATGTATATGATGTGAAAGGAAGCTTTATTAGGATTAAAATTCTTGTCTACGTTACAGTCATTAGAGCACTAGCGTGTCTAAAAGGGGGAGGGGGCTGGTTTGAGGTGTTTCCATGCGATTGTCCCAGTATTCGCTTAAAGCGCTGTATAAAAGCTGGAGAGAGGAGCCCATGAATGGATGGATTGAACACTTCTTCCGATTGAGAGATATCAGGGGCCGAACTGCTTTATCCCTGTTTCACAGTAAAGAAAAAAATGGTTCAAATGGCTGTAAGGGCTATGGGACTTAGCATCTGAGGCCATCGGTCCCCTAGACTTAGAATTACGAGGGTGAGTCAAATGAAAAACTTAAATTTGTAATAACAAATCGAAATTTCGCCCTTTTATCCTGTAAGTTGGTAAGCGTGCTACAAACAGCGTGCAGAATGGCCTGTAGGTGGCAACATTTTGCAGATGCACACATACCGTCGCAGTATCAGTATAAAGATGGCCGCCCCACTTGCGACTTGCACCAGTGAAGAACAGCGTTCTGTTATTCAGTTTTTGGGTAGTGAACGTGTGAAACCTATTAAAATTCACCGACGAATGAAGGTTCAGTACGGTGATGCATGTTTGTCACAGCAGCAAGTCTACAAATGAAGTAGGAAGTTCGCAAATGGTGTTGACTTCAGTGGAAGATGCTCCTCGTCCAGGTCAGGCACAACGAGTTGTGACTCCACAGAACATTGCAGCATTTGAAGCCATAGAGAAGGAAAACCGCCGAGTGACACTGAATGACACTGCACCATGTTTACAGATTAGTCATGGGTAAACACACCACATTGTGCATGATGTGCTCCAGTTTCACAAAGTGCAAGATGGGTGCCACGGCAGCTGACTCCTGAAATGAGAGAACGACGTGTTGATGCTTGTGAAGAACCTCTTCGACGCTTTGAACGAGAAGTGATGGCTTCCTTGCAAGAATCGTTACTGGGGACGAAATCTGGGTTCACTTCCACCAACCAGAAACGAAGAGAGCGAGCAAGGAATGGCGCCATTCCTCATCACCAAAACCAAAGAAGTTTCGAACAGAACCATCAGCAGGGAAGGCTACGCTGACTCTCTGTTGGGAAGAAAAAGGCGTCATTTTGGAGCTTTACATGCCTAGAGGGACCACTGTCACCAGATACACAGATCTCCCAAAAAATCATCTGCGGCCTGCAATCAAATCAAAGCGACGTGGATTGCGGTCAGCAGGTGTCCTTTTGCAACATGACAATGCAAGGCCCCACACTGCCCGTACAACAGTTGCAACAATCACAGACCTGTATTTTGAGAGTCTTCCTCATCCACCATACTCACCAGACCTTGCCCCCAAGTGATTTCCATATGTTTTGACCACTCAAAGACGCAATGTGAGGAAAGATGTTCCGTTCTGATGAAGAGTTACGCCACGCGTTGTATGAGTGGTTGCGCAGACTACCAAAAGAATTATTTTCTAAAGGAATTTATGCACTTTGTAAGCGCTGGAGGACTTGCGATGAGCTTGGGGGGAGATAATGTTGAAAAGTGAAACAGCTTTGTACCACTTCTGCACAATAAATAATATTTAAAAAAATATATAAGGTTTTCATTTGACTCACCCTCGTACTTACACCTAACTAACCTAAGGACATCACACACATCCATGGCCGAGGCAGGATTCGAACCTGCGACCATAGCAGCAGCGCGGTTCCGGACTGAAGCGCCTAGAACCGCTCAGCCACAGCGACCGGCCCTAGTAAAGAAAAAGAATCGTATGGGTCTGTTGCTGGGAGACCCTGAGGGATTGTTCAGTCGGCCAATGCGAAAGTGGTTTCTTCCTCCGTGCACAATGGACTTTGTCATAGGCGCCACTGTCCCCTCCTGGAATCTGAGGTACAGAGTTTTTATTCACTGTAGAACTGTAATACATTTCTCCAAATTACTGTACGTGATGGTAGTAATACGCAGATTTTGCGAGTGACAAGAATAATTTTGGGTTTAGCGACTGCTACGTAACTTAGCTCTTCCACGCTGACGGGAAATTATGTCGTTTTCTTGGTGCAGTTTCGAATTTGACACTGTCTTGCAGTCAGAGCCGATGCGAATCTTAACAGAACAGTGTAGAAACAAAATACCCACTTCTTTTTCTCTGTCGTTTCCTTGGAGAGCCCTTAACGAGCGACAACAAAAGTACCGATCCAACATCCCGGCACGGAATGCGTGATCAATTCTCAGTAAACTTTTCTTTAGAAGAGAAGAAAACAAAGTATGACGGAATGAGAGGCACGCAGGAACCAGTTGCCACCCCATTTGTTTTTATTACTCTTGCGTATCTAGATTTCGACTGTAGTTAGCTATCTTCGGTGCTTTTGAGTTAACATCCGACAAACATGCGGCAGCATGTCTCATCATAGATTGTGAATATTTTTTTCGTTAGATTCACCCCAAAATTACAAGTTTATATTTCATTAAATCCAAAACAGAATCCAGTTTTACCGAGTAGTTTTTTTAATCATCCAAATCAGTTAAAAAAACGTTGTCGCGAGAAATACACTTTTATAGTTTGGAGATCGATTTTTGTATATATAACTTTAAAAGCTTTTGACGAGGTTGACTGGAATACCCTCTTCGAAATTATGAATGTAGCAGGGTTAAAATACAGGGAGAAAAAGGCTGTTTACAACTTGAGCAGAAACTAAGAGTGGATGGCAATTACAACGGAGTCGAGAGGCATGAACGGAAGGCAGTGGTTAACAAGGGAGGAGGCTATAAGATGAACATTAACAATTGTAAAACAAGCATAATCGAATGGTGTCGAATTAAATCAAGTAATGCTGAGGGAATTAGGAAACGAGACACTTAAATTAGTAGGTGAGTTGTGATATTTGGAAAGCAAAATAACTGATGATGGACAGAGTAAAGAGGATATAAAATGTAGACTGGCAACGACAACAAAAAAAAAGTTTCTGAAGAAGAGAAATTTGTTAACATCAAGTATACATTTAAGAGTCAGGAAGTCTTTGCTGAAGGTATTGGTACGGAGTGTAGCCATGTATTGAAGTGAAGGTTGGGTTGTTTGGGGGAAGAGAGCAGACAGCGAGGTCATCGGTCTCATCGGATTAGGGAAGGACGGGGAAGGAGGTCGGCCGTGCCCTTTCAAAGGAACCATCCCGGCATTTGCCTGGAGCGATTTAGGGAAATCACGGTAAACCTAAATCAGGATGGCCGGACGCGGGATTGAACCGTCGTCCTCCCGAATGCGAGTCCAGTGTGCTAACCACTGCGCCACCTCGCTCGGTATGGAAGTAAAACATGGTCGATTAACAGCTTAGACAGAAGGAGGGCTCTGAGCACTATGGGACTCAACATCTATGGCCATCAGTCCCCTAGAACTTAGAATTACTTAAACCTAACTAATCTAACGACATCACACAACACCCAGTCATCACGAGGCAGAGAAAATCCCTGACCGCGCCGAGAATCTGTAACACTACCGCCCTGCTCGGACGTAGGTTAGCTCTATAAAGCCTGTACTGTAATAAGTTCACGGGCTTCACCTTATAAACAAGGATTTTTAGTACATTAGTTGACCGCGTGTACCTAATCGAAGCAAAATCGGGCTTATCTTCAGTCAATAACTACAGTGACGCATCAAGCAAATGTACAGTATAATTATTCTTTCGCGTGGACAAGAAGTACACACAGTAGATGCTACCTATAAATAACAATTCGGTCGCCAGCCTACTTAGGCAATTAGTGAGTTTTTTCCTTGTACAAGTGGGTGCATGTACAAGCATAGTAACACGTAGTAACGATACGGTATATGGCAAAGTTTGGAATCCGAAAAATTCCACTGAACTAAAGTTTGCTCTTTTTGTACTAATTTGGACGAACTACATTTACACAACACCACACAGTAATGATTACTACTAACTACATTTTTGTATGTTGAGCAGACTGACATCGGGCATAGATTACCCTATAATTAGCAGTTTTGAAAGCACATATACAATGTTACTATTAAAGATGGAAAAACACTAATACACTTAGGTATAATATAGAATTTAGCTTTACTGGTCAAATCTGAGCAGTACACATCAAGGTTTTAACGAATTGATAAGAGAAAAAAAGGGGGGGGGGCCCTGAAACTGTTATAGTGGTTATACTGAAACTGTTAAGTACTGAAGGCAAATTAACACACAAAATTTATCAATCTCTGGATAACTACTCTTTTGTCTTACTTATGAATAATTTAACTGTCATTATTTCTGTTTCAAATTAATTAAATAACATCGCTAACTCAATTCAAAAAAAAACTCTTTTGGTCTTTACCAATATTTGCAACAACATACAGAACTATAGATTCCTTTATGGCATAGATTACTCTGCTGATAATTTTCATCAACACAAACATTAAACTTTCTATTTAGGATACTCGGATTGCACAATACGAGGTAAGGATCCTGTCTAGGTCAGTGATCAGGATAAGTCATGGCTAAAGCAATTCTGGTAAAAGTCACGTTATTATTGAACCATTAGAAACAGTTTCGACACTGGTCCACACAGATACACTTCTAAAGATGAAATAAATGTTTGACCTGTGCAAGTCGGTGCGGCGGATGGCGGGCAGCGAGATAGCGGGCAGCACGGCACACATACAAGCACGGCTAAGGCTCACACAACATCGGCACTTTCCATCTTCTTAGCGTCGTAATTTTTCCAATTTTGTGCCTCAGAATATAGCCATGCCAAGTAGTCGTCGGAATCGGTTCATCCGAGGCTCAATGGAATCCACTTTTCCTGGGTAGCCTCCTCGGTACAGTACGTGTACTTCCGACTGTTGCTCGCCTCCGACTGTGTTACTGAGCCCGTTGTGCAGAACCGCGCTAGTGTGCGTTTTCCCGCCTCGCCTGCCTCCACCTTTTCCCGCTCCCCTACAGGTAGGGTATTCACCACAGGTTTTCTACTACACATATCCTAACGCATTACCTACGTATGGACCAAGTGTATAAATTACAATTTTCACATCTTACAATAGTTTTAACACTAAATACACTTCCCTTTGATTACCACATTATTTGAAATCTAACAGAAATAATAATATTCGTTTCAAAAGTTACACACAGTTTCTTTAACATGACACGAAAAGAATCGAAAAAGAAATTCAACACATTGCTATTATTAATTTATCTAAATTCATAAAGAAAAAAATTTATTATACGTATAATTGTCGTTACACATGCCCCTGTTTCCAGAAAATTTTCTTATGTCTAAATTTTATGGGAACACTAATAAATCTTACAATTATACAGTGGTTCCGAGTCTTTACTTAATTGTTCAAAAAGATTTACACTACATATTTCCTTTTGCTCACTGTATATAGGTTTACACTTTTTTAATACTTCTAGAATAATTACTTGTCATTTACTCAAGTGCCTTTTGCACAGTCCAACTTCCCATCATAACCTCACTAAAATAGCAATTTACTCATTTTTTCTGAATTTCTCAAAGAAATAATTTAAAATTCTGGAATACAAACATTTAACTACAAAAACAATTGCATATTTTGTATACACTATAAAATAATTTATCGCTGCATGCTTTGAATAGCAGTCCATTTTCTTACTTACTAAACAAAACACACACACATATATTCAGAAAATTAACTACACATATTTGCTGCCTATTATGCGGATTTGGGCAGTCCTTTTCACTTCATATGGTGACATCTCCTGGATCACATTTACAATTTTCCATCGATTATTTATCTGCCCTCATTGGTATTTGGCAGTCCTTCATATTATGGTTCATACACTGCCCATTTTCATTTTGACAGTCCCATCTTTTATCTGACTGATAGCATTTATCCTTTCTTTTCAGTCCTTTTCTCCATACATTTTTACAGTTACAGTACAATTGGTAATCTGAAACTCACATAACTACATTAGCACACTTTCAAGGGTATACAGACATTTACAAAGATTAGATACATTTAGAATAATTTGGGTTCAGCATAAGATACAGCACATTTACTCGTTCCTAGGTACATACAATTTTAGGTCCACAATATTTCTTACGCCTAAAGGTCTTTTGGATTTTGGGTAGATCAGGTAGTAAGCATTGTCGTGTGGAATATTCTGTATTACATATGGTCCATTATAAATATACTTAAATTTTGAAATTTCATGGTTTAGTTCACTAGACTTTTCGTGGGTTTTTAAAAGAACATAATCTCCAATTTTAAATTTTGAAACTTTTAAATTTTTATTGTGTCTTTTAGATCTAGATTCAGCTTTTTGCTTTGCCCTTTTTATCACCAATTCTTTCTTTTGATCCAATCCCAAACTTGTACAAGGTGGAAACTCTAGTTTTTCTTCAATTAAACTTTTACTACTTCTGCCTAACAAAATTTCTTCCGGTGGAAATCCTGTAGTTTCATGATGTAATGTGTTCATGACATTCTCAAAATCCGATATAAACCTGCCCCAGGCTCTAATTCAACAAACAATAATTCACTTTCAGATAAAACTGAGTTACAGTAATAATAAAGTCATGCATAATATTAATAATATATAAAAATACAACATCCTGCCCCCTAATCTCATTATTAACAAGGCAGTCTTTTCTGGTTCATAAAACAGTCGCTTAAGTCTGGTGGCTTCTTAGGCTTCTGGAGTTCAAAGTCTTTGCTTACTTGAACTCTTCGCAAAATAAACACAGAGTCGTCAGGTGGCTCTTTCTTTCTTTGTTCAGTTTCAACGTCTGGATTTTGTTTTGATACGTCGGCATCGTTAGGTACAATATCGTACTTAACTGCATCCCCTTTATTTCCACTGATTTTCTCATACCCTCTTTCAGTGAAAGTATATTCACTTTCTTTTACACCTGAAAATTCATCTTCACTAGAGTCATCACTACACTCTTCCTCAACATCAGATTCACTTAAGCACGCTACTTTTGCACAATAGGGAGAGTTAGTACATTCATTTTCCTCTGTATTTGTGTATCTTTCATCATCCGAACTATCGTCGGAATCCGACCATTCCGGATCGCTTTCAGGTTCTAACATAAAAGCTTTTCTGAGACAGGCACTAAGTTCTTCCTCTGTATTGTCGTCAGGCTTGGATTTCAATTCAATCTCCTCTTTTGGCAAAACGGCCTCATCCTCAGCTTTATTCACATCCACTGTGACTTCATATTCGGTGTAATTCTCGTGGACTTTAATTACTTTCAGGTAATCATCTGCCCCTTCTCCACGGTGCCTCTCGGTAGCAGCTTGTACTATTGGCGGACTGTTAGCAGAAGTTATTTCTTCATCAATGCGGAGGATTTCATCCTCCAAATCCTTCCTATCATTAACCTTCATCCTATTGGCAGCACGCGTACTTTGCGCGGCGCTATTTATTCTCCCCTCTTCAAATTTGGGCCACGTCACTTTATGGACGTCCCTACTATCTCTCTTTCCACCAACTAATTTCTTCGCCTCATACTCCTTCTTAAAATCCTCCCACTCACATTTCTTTAGGCCCTTGTACAGATCATCGATCTGCACACGCCAATCAGTTACTTCTGCTAGTTCATCCTCGCCTTTTATCTCATTGCAAACACTGCTAACCGCACCTCTCTGTGTATTTACAGTTTCAATTATTGTTTCCTTTGCCACGGAATTATCACTCGTAAAATTTTCTTTAGCTCTGACGGCTATGTTCGTATCTACTGCTGCCGTATTGCTAGCGGCTTCTTTCCGAACAGATGTTCGGCTAGGCTGGGCCGTTGCCCTCTGATGCTCCACTCGCCTGTTAACATGTAGCGCTCTGTGCGGCAGCGATGATTCATTCTGGCTCGCACCTGACGCTTGTTTCGCCACAACACGTCGCGGCGTTCCACGCTCGTCCCTAGCCTGTCTTATTACATTACGGTCGGTCCGGTATCTTTTCTTGAATCGGGGCCGGTATATATTGTCCGCTTCCGTTTGGCCCGCAACGTTCGCGGAAATTAGTTTCCCGCGTCGTTATTATTTTGCGCGGTATACCCTCTACCGCGACCTGGATTATTTCCTCTACCTCTTCCTCTGCCTCTTCCTCTCTGTATTACATTGACGCGAAATCCATCGCCGTCATTTCGTTCGTCATTGTGTCGGTTATTACGGTTACCAAAACTTTGATAATTGGCACGACTTTCGCGCCAATGATCTTCGTCTTCGACTCTTTCGAGAAATGCTTGGAAGCTGCGATGATTGCTTCCTACATACCTTTTTGAATCCTCCGGAAGCTTTTTATATAGCTCCCAGATAATTTCCGAATCTGATCTTCTACCTCTTAGGTGTGTCAATTTCCGGTACCAATACTCACAGAAATCTTTCAAAGAATTTCTGCCCCGGTTATCATGCTGTTTGGCCATGATAAACTCGCGCCATAAATGGTCCTGCTTTTGTTCAGACCAATATTCTTCCGTAAATCTTTGCCTGAATTCTTCGAAAGTCATTCGTTCGGTATTTAAATTTATTCCCCAGCGCTTAGCGTCACCTGCTAAGGCGCTAATTACTACGTTTATCTTTTCCTGATCAGACAAGTGCTCAGGAAATACTCTCTCGCAATTTTTGATAAAATCTAACGGATGCCACCCGTTATGTTTCTTGGCCGGATCGAAGCGTTCCTCGCCTTCTAACAGCTTCGTAATTGGTGTGCCATTACAGACAACACCAGGCCTATCTTTAATTTTGCTCTCCAGATCGAAAATTTTGCCCTGAATTTTCGTAGTATTTTCTTCACAATTGTGAACACATCCGGTTACTTTTTTACTTAAATCACTTTCAGTGTCTGAAACTACCTTTTTCAATTGCGATATCCCGTGTTGACATTCGTTTACGATCTCAGTTTTAAGACCGAAAACTTTTTCGTCTACCTTAGTTTCAACCAAAGGTTCTACTTTCTCTTGGATGTTGAGAATTTCAACATCAAATCTACTATTAATGTTTCCAATTTCCTCCTGCATAGTATCCATATTTTTGTTAATGGTATCAATTTCAAATTTCAGAGTATTTACCACAGAACTTAAATTACCCACTTTTTGTTCTACCTGTTCTATCTGTTTACTAATTTTAATTCCCTGTCCTTCCACCTGTGCTTTAATTTGATCCACCTGTGTTTTGAGTTGCTCGTTAACGTGTGTTTTGAGCTGTTCATTCTGCGTTTTGAGCTGCTGATCAACATGTGCTTTAAGCTGATTAACCTGATTGCCGACTTGATTTTGAAGTTGCTCATTCTGTCCTGCAATTTGTTTGGTTAATTGTTCAAATAAGTCGTTCATACTTAAAATTTTTATACTGTTTTGTTCTACAGGATCGATGTGTTCCGATTCTACTTCAGAAGTTTCTTTCGGTTCTTTCTTTATCTGTGGTGAATCAAATATGTCAGTGGATTCGTTCACATACCCACTATCATCTACAAAGTCACCCTCTGCTTCCTGTTTTGTCCCTTGTTGTGTTCGAGGCGATCTCAACCTTTCAATCTGTTCATTGACATGTTCGTGGTATTGTATGTACGCCAACTGTCTTTCGCTAACGCCATCTGTTATCTGGCCGCGTAAACTCCGGCTACTGCCAGCCGCATTCTCCATTTCACTTGGCGCATCTACCCTGCCTACGTTCCTGTCCATATTGAATGCCAACTATACCACACTATTATACTTGACTCACACTGCAGTTTATTTTGCTAAACTTTATTGCTATTCGTGCCACTGAACATCCACTGTTCGGTATTTACATTAATTTGTAACCGACAACAGATGGATGTCCTGTCACCGGGAAGCCACTTGTAACACTACCGCCCTGCTCGGACGTAGGTTAGCTCTATAAAGCCTGTACTGTAATAAGTTCACGGGCTTCACCTTATAAACAAGGATTTTTAGTACATTAGTTGACCGCGTGTACCTAATCGAAGCAAAATCGGGCTTATCTTCAGTCAATAACTACAGTGACGCATCAAGCAAATGTACAGTATAATTATTCTTTCGCGTGGACAAGAAGTACACACAGTAGATGCTACCTATAAATAACAATTCGGTCGCCAGCCTACTTAGGCAATTAGTGAGTTTTTTCCTTGTACAAGTGGGTGCATGTACAAGCATAGTAACACGTAGTAACGATACGGTATATGGCAAAGTTTGGAATCCGAAAAATTCCACTGAACTAAAGTTTGCTCTTTTTGTACTAATTTGGACGAACTACATTTACACAACACCACACAGTAATGATTACTACTAACTACATTTTTGTATGTTGAGCAGACTGACATCGGGCATAGATTACCCTATAATTAGCAGTTTTGAAAGCACATATACAATGTTACTATTAAAGATGGAAAAACACTAATACACTTAGGTATAATATAGAATTTAGCTTTACTGGTCAAATCTGAGCAGTACACATCAAGGTTTTAACGAATTGATAAGAGAAAAAAAGGGGGGGGGCCCTGAAACTGTTATAGTGGTTATACTGAAACTGTTAAGTACTGAAGGCAAATTAACACACAAAATTTATCAATCTCTGGATAACTACTCTTTTGTCTTACTTATGAATAATTTAACTGTCATTATTTCTGTTTCAAATTAATTAAATAACATCGCTAACTCAATTCAAAAAAAAACTCTTTTGGTCTTTACCAATATTTGCAACAACATACAGAACTATAGATTCCTTTATGGCATAGATTACTCTGCTGATAATTTTCATCAACACAAACATTAAACTTTCTATTTAGGATACTCGGATTGCACAATACGAGGTAAGGATCCTGTCTAGGTCAGTGATCAGGATAAGTCATGGCTAAAGCAATTCTGGTAAAAGTCACGTTATTATTGAACCATTAGAAACAGTTTCGACACTGGTCCACACAGATACACTTCTAAAGATGAAATAAATGTTTGACCTGTGCAAGTCGGTGCGGCGGATGGCGGGCAGCGAGATAGCGGGCAGCACGGCACACATACAAGCACGGCTAAGGCTCACACAACATCGGCACTTTCCATCTTCTTAGCGTCGTAATTTTTCCAATTTTGTGCCTCAGAATATAGCCATGCCAAGTAGTCGTCGGAATCGGTTCATCCGAGGCTCAATGGAATCCACTTTTCCTGGGTAGCCTCCTCGGTACAGTACGTGTACTTCCGACTGTTGCTCGCCTCCGACTGTGTTACTGAGCCCGTTGTGCAGAACCGCGCTAGTGTGCGTTTTCCCGCCTCGCCTGCCTCCACCTTTTCCCGCTCCCCTACAGGTAGGGTATTCACCACAGGTTTTCTACTACACATATCCTAACGCATTACCTACGTATGGACCAAGTGTATAAATTACAATTTTCACATCTTACAATAGTTTTAACACTAAATACACTTCCCTTTGATTACCACATTATTTGAAATCTAACAGAAATAATAATATTCGTTTCAAAAGTTACACACAGTTTCTTTAACATGACACGAAAAGAATCGAAAAAGAAATTCAACACATTGCTATTATTAATTTATCTAAATTCATAAAGAAAAAAATTTATTATACGTATAATTGTCGTTACAAATCGAACCCGGGCGTGGGAAGCGAGAACGCTACCGCACGACCACGAGCTGTGACACAGAAGGAGAATAGAAGCTTTTGAAATGTGGTGCTACAGAAAAATGCTAAATATTAGGTAGGTAGTTTGTTCAAGTAATGATCAGGTACTGAACGGAACTGTGGAGACAAGAAGTTTGTGGCATAAACTGACTAGAAGGGATCGGTTGATAGGACATGTTCTGGGACATCAAGGGATCACCAGTTTAATGCTGGAGGGAAGCGTGGGGGTAAAAATTGTAGAGGGAGACCAAGAGATGAATATGGTAAGGAGATTCAGAAGGATGTAGGCTGCAGTAGTTATTCGAAGATGAAGAGGCTAGCACGAGATAGAGTGGCATAGAAAGCTGCAGCAAACCAGTCTTAGGACTGAAGACCACAACAACAAAGTTAAAATTTTACAACTTACCGCTAATATGCTATTGCTTAGCCGTATAATAAACTTTCCACTTCCTCGAAGATCTCATTTTCTAAAACGCGAGTCTCTCTGGCCGCAGTTCAAGCCTCGACGTTGCTGTACAATGTGCGGCCCTCCGTAAGCCTGAGGCGTTTCTCGTCCCTTTTCGTGGCGAATGAGCAAGTTGCGGTGCCGATAACTCCCATGACTTTCACCTTATGGACACTCTTAATTCTATCGTTAAAATGATGCACACCAGGTTATTAGCAATTTGGACGAGTTAGACGCTTAAAACACCTCTTTACGGGCGTAAGATCATCCACGCTTACTTTCATCTCAGATCGCTTCAATCTATAGCGACTTTCACAACAGTAATAGTGCTGCGGACTATCACTCCTTTGATATAGTTGTTGCACTTGCCCACAAAGTGCTTTAAGCATATGCTTTTGGCAAAAGTGCGATGAAAAAGTCGGTTATGGTGTTATTTTATCACCGGAGTTTAACGAATGATATTTTTCTTCTTTTTATTTTAAATAAAATGTGTCAGTCGTTGAACTGTGATGAAATGTCAACATAAACTGTTTTTTTTTTTTCATTGCAATTGTGTCGAAAGCATATACCTAATACACCTGCTGGGCAGATAAGACACCTATATCAATATTTTCATTGACCCAGAATGTACACTACCTTTACAGAGAAAGAGAAATCGTTCGGTGACGCAAACGGCCCAAGTGCCTAGAGAGGCTAAGTGGATGCCATTTTTCTTGACTTCCGGAAGGCGTTCGATACAATTCCGCACTGTCGCCTGATAAACAAAGTAAGAGCCTACGGAATATCAGACCAGCTGTGTGACTGGATTGAAGAGTTTTTAGCAAACAGAACACAGCATGTTGTTTTCAATGGAGACGTCTACAGATGTTAAAGTAATCTCTGGCGTACCCCAAGGGAGTGTTATGGGACCATTGTTTTTCACAATATATATAAATGACGTAGAAGATAGTGTCGGAAGTTGCATGCGGCTTTTCGTGGATGATGCTGTAGTATACAGAGAAGTTGCAGAATTAGAAAACTGCAGCGAAATGAAGGAAGATCTGCAGCTGATAGGCACTTGGTGCAGGGAGTGGCAACTGATCCTTAACATAGGCAAATGTAATGTATTGCGAATACATAGAAAGAAGGATCCTTTATTGTATGATTATATGATAGCAGAACAAACATTGGTATCAGTTACTTCTGTAAAATATCTGGGAGTATGCGTACGGAACGATTTGAACTGGAATGATCATATAAAATTAATTATTGGTAAGGCGGCTGCCAGGTTGAGATTCATTGCGAGAGTCCTTAGAAAATGTAGTCCATCAACAAAGGAGGTGGCTTACAAAACACTCGTTCGACCTATACTTGAGTATTGCTCATCAGGTCGGGTTGACAGAGGAAACAGAGAAGGTCCAAGGAAGAGCGGCGTGTTTCGTCACAGGGTTATTTGGTAATCGTGACAGAGTTACGGAGATGTTTAGCAAACTCAAGTGGCAGACTCTGCAAGAGAGGCGCTCTGTATAGCGGTGTAGCTTGCTGTCCAGGTTTCGAGAGGGTGCGTTTCTGGATGAGATATCGAATATATTGCTTCCGCCTACTTAAACCTCCCGAGGAGATCACGAATGTAAAATTAGAGAGATTCGAGGGCGAACGGAGGCTTTCCGGCAGTCGTTCTTCCCGCGAACCATACGCGACTGGAACAGGAAAGGGAGGTTATGACAGTGGCACGTAAAGTTCCCTCCGCCACACACCGTTGGGTGGCTTGCAGAGTATAATTGTAGATGTAGAGTGGACGTACGCGCACTACCACTGAAACGTGGTTTTCGGATGTGACGAATAGCTTCCCAACAAAATCATTTTCATCACATATCCTTAAGACTAAAAGGAGTCAAAATGTGAAAAAAAGAGTTTCTGAAACCTCGACACCGGGAAACTCCAACTCCCTTCAGACCTTCATCCGGTGGACAGATCGACATCGCCGTTGTCACATGCCCTCGCTTCATGAGAGACTGCGGAGAACATCGGTACGGGAACCGATCGAGATGGTGCAGTGGTTAGCACACTGGTCTCCCATGATGGAGGAAGAAGGACGCGCTTGCAGCCATGCAGATTTAGGTTTTCCGTGATTTCCCTAAATCGCTCGAGGCAAATGCCCAATTGTTTCCTTTCAAAGTGTACGGCCGATTTCCTTCCCCATCCTTGACACAATCCGAGCTTCTTCTCCGTCTCTAACGACCTCGTTGACGCTGGCCGCTTAATAGTAATCTTCCTTCCTTCCTTCTTTCCTTCGTTAGCCCAGGATGTTGGTGTGAACTCTGGTGATGAGGAACCGTACGTCAACACGTCTGCTATGGCGGCCAAATACTGTACATGAAGATTTCATCCACACACCCCGTGTCGAGCGCCACCTTACAAACGCGTGTTAACGACGCAGACTGCGGAAGAAGGTTGTTTTCGAATAAACCAGGATACTGCGAGACGCACTGAATCTGACTGGATAACAAATTTAGTATTTTTGTATTTGAAACATCCCCTCAGAAGAATTATACACTCCTGGAAATGGAAAAAAGAACACATTGACACCGGTGTGTCAGACCCACCATACTTGCTCCGGACACTGCGAGAGGGCTGTACAAGCAATAATCTCACGCACGGCACAGCGGACACACCAGGAACCGCGGTGTTGGCCGTCGAATGGCGCTAGCTGCGCAGCATTTGTGCACCGCCGCCGTCAGTGTTAGCCAGTTTGCCGTGGCATACGGAGCTCCATCGCAGTCTTTAACACTGGTAGCATGCCGCGACAGCGTGGACGTGAACCGTATGTGCAGTTGACGGACTTTGAGCGAGGGCGTATAGTGGGCATGCGGGAGGCCGGGTGGACGTACCGCCGAATTGCTCAACACGTGGGGCGTGAGGTCTCCACAGTACATCGATGTTGTCGCCAGTGGTCGGCGGAAGGTGCACGTGCCCGTCGACCTGGGACCGGACCGCAGCGACGCACGGATGCACGCCAAGACCGTAGGATCCTACGCAGTGCCGTAGGGGACCGCACCGCCACTTCCCAGCAAATTAGGGACACTGTTGCTCCTGGGGTATCGGCGAGGACCATTCGCAACCGTCTCCATGAAGCTGGGCTACGGTCCCGCACACCGTTAGGCCGTCTTCCGCTCACGCCCCAACATCGTGCAGCCCGCCTCCAGTGGTGTCGCGACAGGCGTGAATGGAGGGACGAATGGAGACGTGTCGTCTTCAGCGATGAGAGTCGCTTCTGCCTTGGTGCCAATGATGGTCGTATGCGTGTTTGGCGCCGTGCAGGTAAGCGCCACAATCAGGACTGCATACGACCGAGGCACACAGGGCCAACACCCGGCATCATGGTATGGGGAGCGATCTCCTACACTGGCCGTACACCACTGGTGATCGTCGACGGAACACTGAATAGTGCACGGTACATCTAAATCGTCATCGAACCCATCGTTCTACCATTCCTAGACCGGCAAGGGAACTTGCTGTTCCAACAGGACAATGCACGTCCGCATGTATCCTGTGCCACCCAACGTGCTCTAGAAGGTGTAAGTCAGCTACCCTGGCCAGCAAGATCTCCGGATCTGTCCCCCATTGAGCATGTTTGGGACTGGATGAAGCGTCGTCTCACGCGGTCTGCACGTCCAGCACGAACGCTGGTCCAACTGAGGCGCCAGGTGGAAATGGCATGGCAAGCCGTTCCACAGGACTACATCCAGCATCTCTACGATCGTCTCCATGGGAGAATAGCAGCCTGCATTGCTGCGAAAGGTGGATATACACTGTACTAGTGCCGACATTGTGCATGCTCTGTTGCCTGTGTCTATGTGCCTGTGGTTCTGTCAGTGTGATCATGTGATGTATCTGACCCCAGGAATGTGTCAATAAAGTTTCCCCTTCCTGGGACAATGAATTCACGGTGTTCTTATTTCAATTTCAAGGAGTGTATATTACTGTGCTGGTAAACTTCTATGTTATTTGGTACAGAGACAGATGAGTAAAACTGAACGTATGCAGACGTTTCTCTCTTTACTTATTCTGATCATCAGTAAAATGACACACAATATTTTTAGCGCAACGCAACCTGACTTTCAATAATCCCTACAAAAGAATGGCCCTAACTAACAACAGCCTATACCTTTCATGACTCACTCACCTCACAAAAATCTTCATTACTCGAACTACTGCAATACAGCGAGCGCCAATACTGCGAGCTAAATAAAATATTCTAACTACGGAAGGCACTAACTACTGATAGGCATATAGTTAGCAAATGAAAGATTTTGATAAAGAACAAACAATGTATTTACATTAATAATGTTCAAAAGTCATAATATATATATCAATTCATGATATCCAGTCTTACAAATTTCCTCTTTCTGACGGACACACGTCCATATCGTCCGCTTTCAAAACTCTGGCATCTCTCTCTCCACATCCACCACTGCTGGCAGCTCACCTCCAACTGCCCAACGCTACGCGCTGATCACATCCAACTGCCCAACACTACACAAGCGAATATTCCAACAATGAGTTCAACCAGCCACAGACTGAACACAGCACAGTCGGTGATTTTCATACAGAGCGCTACGTGGCGTTACCAACATAAAAACCTAAACAGCCTACTTACATATTCATCGCCAGACAGTCTTCATAATTAATGTCGTGTTTATGATTTCTTTAAACTGTGAACCGCTCGCTGTATAAAGTCATTTTCCATTTCCTTGGCTGTAATTAATCAAACTAAGGTCTATGCGTGCAGCACAGTAGCTGTTTTCGTCCTCTACAGCGATTTTGAAGTGAATCCTAGGTAAACATACTACGTCGTTATATGGACATTGCCTCACTGAAATTTTGTGTGTGTGTGTGTGTGTGTGTGTGTGTGTGTGTGTGTGTGTGTGTGTGTAATTGATTCAGTACGGAAATGAACTGTTTACTGCTAAATCAATTTTGGAACAGAAAGGGTTGACACATATATGTTCAAAAGTAAATGTAATTTGGACTTTAAGCACATTTTATAAGGTATTTCCTGAATAAATAGTGCTTTCATAAAGACAAAAGCAACGGAAACCATCAATTTTTAAATATGAAGCTCGTGTATTTATACAATGATACTGGAAAGAATGTAATGTTATCAGTCTTTTGCGTTAATATTATTATTATCACTTTTGTCTACTAATTACAGTAAAGGAAAAATAACACATCATAATAACAATATTAATGTATCTGAGATTGTTTGTGTGTGTGTGTGTGTGTGTGTGTGTGTGTGTGTGTGTGTGTGTGTGTGTGTCTGTGTCTGTGTGTGTGTGTGTGTGTGTGTGTACACCTAGATGAACGTAATTTTTTATTTGAAGATTTCTCAGTGGCCTGAAATACACTCCTGGAAATTGAAATAAGAACACCGTGAATTCATTGTCCCAGGAAGGGGAAACTTTATTGACACATTCCTGGGGTCAGATACATCACATGATCACACTGACAGAACCACAGGCACATAGACACAGGCAACAGAGCATGCACAATGTCGGCACTAGTACAGTGTATATCCACCTTTCGCAGCAATGCAGGCTGCTATTCTCCCATGGAGACGATCGTAGAGATGCTGGATGTAGTCCTGTGGAACGGCTTGCCATGCCATTTCCACCTGGCGCCTCAGTTGGACCAGCGTTCGTGCTGGACGTGCAGACCGCGTGAGACGACGCTTCATCCAGTCCCAAACATGCTCAATGGGGGACAGATCCGGAGATCTTGCTGGACAGGGTAGTTGACTTACACCTTCTAGAGCACGTTGGGTGGCACGGGATACATGCGGACGTGCATTGTCCTGTTGGAACAGCAAGTTCCCTTGCCGGTCTATGAATGGTAGAACGATGGGTTCGATGACGGTTTGGATGTACCGTGCACTATTCAGTGTCCCCTCGACGATCACCAGTGGTGTACGGCCGGTGTAGGAGATCGCTCCCCACATCATGATGCCGGGTGTTGGCCCTGTGTGCCTCGGTCGTATGCAGTCCTGATTGTGGCGCTCACCTGCACGGCGCCAAACACGCATACGACCATCATTGGCACCAAGGCAGAAGCGACTCTCATCGCTGAAGACGACACGTCTCCATTCGTCCCTCCATTCACGCCTGTCGCGACACCACTGGAGGCGGGCTGCACGATGTTGGGGCGTGAGCGGAAGACGGCCTAACGGTGTGCGGGACCGTAGCCCAGCTTCATGGAGACGGTTGCGAATGGTCCTCGCCGATACCCCAGGAGCAACAGTGTCCCTAATTTGCTGGGAAGTGGCGGTGCGGTCCCCTACGGCACTGCGTAGGATCCTACGGTCTTGGCGTGCATCCGTGCGTCGCTGCGGTCCGGTCCCAGGTCGACGGGCACGTGCACCTTCCGCCGACCACTGGCGACAACATCGATGTACTGTGGAGACCTCACGCCCCACGTGTTGAGCAATTCGGCGGTACGTCCACCCGGCCTCCCGCATGCCCACTATACGCCCTCGCTCAAAGTCCGTCAACTGCACATACGGTTCACGTCCACGCTGTCGCGGCATGCTACCAGTGTTAAAGACTGCGATGGAGCCCCGTATGCCACGGCAAACTGGCTGACACTGACGGCGGCGGTGCACAAATTCTGCGCAGCTAGCGCCATTCGACGGCCAACACCGCGGTTCCTGGTGTGTCCGCTGTGCCGTGCGTGTGATCATTGCTTGTACAGCCCTCTCGCAGTGTCCGGAGCAAGTATGGTGGGTCTGACACACTGGTGTCAATGTGTTCTTTTTTCCATTTCCAGGAGTGTATATAAACATTTTTACATAATTGCTGATTTACGTGAAAATGTGTGCATATTCCAAGTCACTGATGATGGCTGTAATAAACTGAGGCGATCCGCGTACTGCAAAACATGAATTGCATTTCCTTAGTTGGGCTCAGCCGCAAAATCAAAGTAATGTAAAAACTTTAACGTTCTTGATATAGACGGGATCACATACTCTCTCCTCCCTAAAATAACACAATTGCTGTGTACATGAGCGTATAGCTTGTGGCAACACGACTACCCATAACGCCCTGATAGAAATCTAATAAATCTAAATTAATACCGCAAAAACATCTGCTCATTAACAAACAAGTGAACATACAAACGAATATAACCGAGTGAAATGTGGAAATGGTTCAGAAACTGAGATCAAGGTCGGAAGAAACGAAGTTCAAGGCCCCCTCTCCCTCCCCTCTACAAATCACCATTTAAATTTCTTCCGTTTCCGTGAAACACGTGAGGAGAACCGTAGGATGGTACCTTCAACACGACAGTATTCCTGCGTTCCTCTCAAAGTAATCTGATGCTTCGTGTCAATTGATTGTATTGTGATCAACACGCAGAAGGGAAAAACGTCGTAGCGACGCATACCATGAGTCGATTCAATTGACTTTGCTAACTGGATGAATTAGCCGCGTTCCCGAATAAATATCGCTTTCGTAAGGACTAAACCGACCGCAACTGTCCGTCTGTAACTACGAAATTTGTGTGTATCAAACTGTTTTGTTAGTGTTATTATAATATTTGATTTCTATTTTTTTAAAGGTTGGACTCTGATTATGAAGCCTTTCATAGTTTTGGCAAATTTTTGCTCGGTACCAGTGTTTAATTCATTCAGATGCGTTTCACACGCCGGCCGGAGTGGCCGTGCGGTTCTAGGCGCTACAGTCCGGAACCGAGCGACCGCTACGGACTCAGGTTCGAATCCTGCCTCGTGCGTGGATGTGTGTGATGCCCTTAGGTTGGTTAGGTTTAATTAGTTCTAAGTTCTAGGCGACTGATGACCTCAGAAGTTAAGTCGCATAGTGCTCAGAGCCATTTTGCGTTTCACAATTTTAATGACATCTAAAGAAAATTTAAATAAATGTAAGTAACGACTGCTGTCAGTCACATTTCAGCTCTTTCCAGGTCGGGTTTTCTGTACGACACAGCGAATCACAAAAGGCTTCTGTAGTTCGAACAGAGATAAAAGGTTTCGATCAAGCAATCAGCTTCAGCTTTCAGATTTTGAGAAAATACAGGCAAGAGAAAGATAGACGGAAGGATAGCAAGATGTGAAGTCGGCCGTAGCAGAACATTACAGTAAGAACTACGAGCAGAATATGATCGGATATGCATGCGGTGTGAGTTGCATATTATAGCCTGAAAAAGGCCCATGTGCAACACGAATGTTATCTGTATACAAGATGTGTTATAAATGTGTATTACAGGAATTATTTAAAATACGATGAAACTTGACTTCAAGCACTTCATGAGCAATGACAGTGCTGAATCACTAGAGCTGTGTCCTCAATGCTGTCTCCAGACACTGTGTTATTATTATTACTTTTTTTTAACGAGGGATACTTGTTTACTTCTTGTTCACAGTGGCTTATATTCAGTACATAAAACAGAGTTGCAAATGGGCACTTATTGTGAGCTGCATTTCTCTGATAGGCACTTATACTGCGAATTATGACAATGTGAGACGCACTTGGAGTGAAGTTACATTGGTTTAGCATAAATAAAGATGCGCTGCTGACAGTCACCATTTCTGTTTATTTAATTGATTCTATTTGTGAAAATTATTTCCATCGTAAATTATGTTTTTATTACATTTTGACATCTAAAACGTGGTGTGTGAATATCAGTGAATGTCATTTTGATGTTGAAAACCAAATCATAATTTTTTTTAGAGTCTCCGGCAGCCAACAACGGTGTCGTAGTGGATGAAATACGGTTACGGTCACTATGGTTTTAAGCAATTGTTTTATGGAGTAACAGCTGCTAGACTGTGAAAATATACTAAAAGGCAAAGGAGTGTTTGGCCAGCACTAATTTCCAGTACCGAAATAATCCTAGTAACAGCGCGTATTTTCTCAATAGAAATGTCAGCAACTAGTCATATGCCGTGTATGAACTTTATTTCGTTAGACTGGTTTTCCCTTATTTCCTTAATCTAATGAGGATAGAGCAGACACTGGTTACAGTACACGGCAGCTTAACTCAGCATGCGACTTGTTTCCAATGTGATGGCACATTAATATCTACATCGACATGTCTATGCTACTACGCAAACCACTGTATTTATTTGTGTAACCTAACTTGCCATCAGGCCCTCTCTTATATCCGACCAGGGCTTCACTCATACAGTACCTTTTTACATCATATTTAGCTAAGAAAAACAATTTTAAAATGACAGATAATATTAAAATGATCTGAGTGCCCATGGTGACGTTGTGAGTAAATAATTCTATGAACAACTAAAGCTAATACTGCTAGTACTTCTACTATTGCTGCTGCCACTAATAATGACAATAGTAGTAATAATAATAATAATAATAATAATAGTGACAATAAAAACAATAATGGTAGTATCACATATAAAAACAATTTATAGGTGTACAAAAGAGATGTTTTCCGATATAGAGAGTTCTGAGGAAAGGAAATTTAAGGAGACTGCACCAACTAAGAATAATGAGAACAGAGGAAGGCTGGTGGGAAAGAACGATGTACAAGGGTAACGACTGCGTAGAGGGACAATGGTAATTCTTATTGTTGCTTTAGTAACTATGTCATTAATTGTCTTCTGAAGCTGGAGATGTTATTCAGTTTTCTAATATAATGCGGGAAGTTATTCCGGAGTCGGGTCTCTGCAACTAAGAAGCACGTCGAGAAAGTGGCTGAACGATGAATTGGACGGGAAAGGGCGCTAAGGTCGAGGAGAGATATGGGGAACAGTGTACGTTGATAAGGAAGCAGAGAAGACTGAGGGTATAGAGGTATCTGCACGCAGCCAGGATACCTGTGCATATGATGGTGAAATATAATCGAAGAGCCGAACGTCACAGATATAACGAACACAGGCATTCATAACCAGTTCCGGTCACCGTGCGCTTTCTCGAGAAAGGCCTTGCAGGACAACATCTCTGTAATCAGTAACTGGAAATATAAGTGTTTGTACAAGTTTCTTTTTCAGGTCAGGAGAGAAGACCTTCTTACATTTTTCTAGGACATGTAGAGATACTGATGCCTTCTTGCACATTGTAGTTCAGTGCTCAGTACAATTTAGATTTTCATCTATTATTACTCATACATTATTTGATGAAGAGAAAAGTTGATATTGGTCCCATTTAGGGTAAAAGACGGTAGGGATTGCCGATAATTCGGGCTAATGAGCCTGGACTGAGCCACGAGCACCACTTGTGTTTTGGATATTTAATGCTTTCACCCTACATCCTGCTCCAATTTCGATATAACACACAGGTCAGTATTTAGATTCTCGATGGCTGTCCTCAGATTTATTGTTTCACACCTTGAAACAACTTGAGGTCATCAGCGTATATATGGTATTTGCAGTAGAACAGAACTGAAGACACACCATGGACGTACAGTGAAAACAGAGTAGGACGTAATACTGAACCATGAGGGACGTCTGATACGGACTGCCTACAATGTGACTTTATGCTGACGGACATGACACACTGCTGGCGAGACATCAGGTACAGTACATGGCAAAAGATGCTTCGTACCTGTATTACTGATTTACTTTCTTATTCTGTTCGTGTATTGAGCGGGGGAAAACCCCTGTCTGTATTGACTCGGCACTCGCCATACTCTGTCTTGTCTTAATCTCAAGATGCCTACGTGAGTTATACGATGAGGTGACAGTCTGCATCCCTGCATACGCCCCTTTATCTGATTTATGTTAATGGCCACTTTGCGAAATGTATGATAGTGGCAGCAGAACTGTCACGCAGTCTCCTTCGAGTATAGTTTCTCTTAATTTACCCGACAGGGTTCTATGAGAACCACTACGTAATTTTCGCACCAAGAATTCCCAATTTAGTTCCCCGAGGATTTTTTTTGTTTTCTTTTACTTGGCCACCAGTAGTAGAACTCTATTTAGGCATCTAAAACACATGTTTACATCGTACACTTACTAATAAAAATACGGAAATGCGTATCTGCAGAATTAAAAGCTCAATCTACCATAATTTTTTGGACAGTAAATTTTTAACAAATAGCATGATTCGTAAATTAGACATTTTTGTTGTATGAAGTAACACTATTTCTTAACTTTAATCATAACCGGTACCGAGAAATGAAAATAATCACAGTATTAAAAATACAGATTCTTCCATGTATTTTAAGGATATTAGCAGTCACTTCATAAAAACGAATGTCTTTAGTAAACAAAACAGAGAAAGGTGACTGAGGGAGGTGGTATCCCATATGCATCAATGTCTTCAAAAATTCTGATCTTTCATGCTCAAATTTGGGACACGAAAGCAAGATGTATTTTACGTCAGCTTCTGATTCAGAATCACACTCAGGTGCAAGAGAACCATGAACGTTGATTCCGTGTAGATGTAGAGGAAAAGAAACATGGTTGAAGCGGAGGCGTATGATTGTGGAACTCGTTGGTCGCTCGAAACGAGTTATCACGAATCACGGTCTAGTAGGAATTTGAATTTGATGTACTGCATAGTATCCACCTTTCTTTTGTTGTGAGACGTTCTAAATCTCTTGCCATTGTTGTTTTGTGTGGCTCTTGACGTCACGAAGAACTTTCGTTACACTTTCACGTGGGCCTTGCCGACTTGTTACGTTCATGGCAGCGCGTATCTTAATTCGTCCCATGTCTATTGACATGCTTACTCGATAGAGACCTCAAACACTGGAACAGCATTCGAGAATTGGTCCCATTAGCGTCTTTTGTGCGACTTTGTTCACAGATGCACGATACTCTGCCAAGACCCTTCCAATAAATGGAAGTCCCTTTCCCTAATACTGATTTTAGCTGATGGTCCGATTCTTGTTACTTCATAGTATTACGCCTAAGTTCTTACCCGATTCGTGGCGCTCAAGATGTCGGGACTAATCTTGGGAAATTAACTGCAATCGGTTCTTTTTCTTTTTGCTGTAGACATTATCTTACTTTTCTCTGCGTTTAAAGAGAGCCTTTGTTACGCCTAGAGGAAATTTTGACCAAATCTTTCTGCCACGCCTTCCGATCGTCTAAAGGCAATGCTCTCCTGTAGATGACAGCGTAATCAGCGAACAGTCTTGTAGTGTTGTTTATCCTGTCTGATAAATCGTTTACGTATATTGAGAACGCTTCTATGGGGCACAGATGATGTTACATCTACGTATACATCTACATCTTCACAGATACTCCGCAAGCCACCGTACGGTGAATGACACAGCGTACCCTGTACCACTCTTTGTCATTTCCTTTTCTTTTCCACTCGCAAGTAGAGCGAGGGAAAAAGTACTGTCCGTATGAGCGCTCATTTCTCGTATCTTACTTTCGAGGTCTTTACGCGCAGTGTACGTCGGCGGTAGTAGAATAGTTTGGCAGTCAGCTTCAAATGCCGGTTCTCTAAATTTTGTCAATAGTGTTTCTCGAGAAGGACGTCGCCTTCTCTCCAGCGATTCTCATTTGAGTTCTGAAGCATCTCCGTAACACTTACGTGTTGTTCGAATCTATCGGTAACGAATCTAGCAGCCCCCCTCTGAATTGTTTCGATGTCCTCCTTCAATCCAACCTGTAACGCATTCCAAATACTGGAGCAGTACTCAATAATAGGTCGCACCAGCGTCCTACATGCTGTCTCCTTTACAGGAGAACCAGTCTATCCTAAAATTCTTCCAATAAACCGAAGTCGACCATTCGCCTATCGTACCACAGTTTTCACATACTCGTTCCACCTCATATCGCTTTGCAACGTTACGCACATATATTTAAACGACTTGACTGTGTCAAGCGGCACACTAGTAATATTGTATCCGAACATTACAGGTTTAATCTTCCTACTCATCCGCATTAACCCACGTTTTTCCACATTTAGGGCTAGCAGCCATTCATCACACCAAGTGGAAATGTTGTTTAAGTCGTCTTGTATCTTTCTACACGTACTCAACTTAGACACCCTACCGTACACTACGGCATCATCAGCAAACAACCGTAGATTTCTGCGTTTCATTGGAGCATTTACTATCCAGTATAACGTACTGGCTTCTGTTAGTCAAATATTCTTTGAAAGAATCACATATTTACGAAGCGTATGATGCTGTCTTGGTTAGCAGTCTATAACGTGGTATATTTCGGGAATATATGAGGGTGAGTCAAATGAAAACCTTAAATTTTTTTTAATACTATTTATTGTGCAGAAGTGGTACAAAGCTGTATCACTTTTCAACATAATCTGCCCCACGTTCAAAGCAAGTCCTCCAGCGCTTACAAAGTGCATAAATTCCTTTAGAAAAATATTCTTTTGGTAGTCCGCGCAACCACTCATACAACGCGTGGCGTACCTCTTCATCAGAACGGAACTTCTTTCCTCGCATTGCGTCTTTGAGTAGTCCAAACATACGGAAATCACTTGGTGATGAGGAATGGCGCCATTCCGTGCTCGCTCTCTTCGTTTCCGGTTGGTGGAAGTGAACCCAGGTTTCGTCCCCAGTAACGATTATTGCTAGGAAGCCATCACCTTCTCGTTCAAAGCACCGAAGAAGTTCTTCACAATCATCAACACGTCGTTCTCTCATTTCAGGAGTCAGCTGCCGTGATACCCATCTTGCAGACACTTTGTGAAACTGGAGAACACCATGCACAATGTGGTGTGCTGACCCATGACTAATCTGTAAATACGCTGCAATGTCATTCAGTGTCATTCGGCAGTTTTCCTTCACTATGGCTTCAACTGCTGCAATGTTCTGTGGAGTCACAACTCGTTGTGCCTGACCTGGACGAGGAGCATCTTCCACTGAAGTCACACCATTTGCGAACGTCCTACTCCATTCGTAGATTTCCTGCTGTGACAAACATGCATCACCGTACTGAACCTTCATTCGTCGATGAATTTCAATAGGTTTCACCCCTTCAGTACGCAAAAACCCAATAACAGAACGCTGTTCTTCACTGATGCAAGTCGCAAGTGGGGCGGCCATTTTTATACTGATACTGCGACGGTATGTGTGCATCTGCACTATCCTGCCACCTACAGGCCATTCTGCTCGCTGTTTGTAGCACGCTTACCAACTTACAGGATAACGGTGCGAAATTTCGATTTGTTATTACAAATTTAAGGTTTTAATTTGACATGCCCTTGTAGTTGCTACCCTGCAATTAAGTATGAGCTGCGCCGCATAGCGTAAAAGTACACTGTGTGAAGTGTGACGAGTAAGTTAAGTAAATGCTTGGGAGTGGTCGTATTTTAAGAAAATGGAACTAACTGATGACGCGTGAGTGCCAGCATTTCAGTAGAATCTGTATATCAGTACTGTCTTGGAAGTTCTTCGTCCACCTGGGTCGAAATATTAACTCCTCGCACTGCTGCTAGTGGCCACAGAGGTAGGAAAACTAGCAATTTACAACTTGAAGTACTGGTGCTCCTCCTGAATTAAGCCTGGCTCGCACCACCCAAGCGGCATTCCCAGAATTCGGAGCGCCGCTTTGTTGGCAGCGGAAGAGGAATCCGGGTCGCCCGCTGACAGTTTAATGGTCGTCGTCGTGCAGGTCGGCACTCCATATAGAGTCGCGGCTGCTGCTGCGTCTCTCACAACCAATTCTGTCCAGGGCGCGCTCCAGCACCTGTTCATCCTGGTCCATAACTCGGCCCTCTTATCTCAGGGTGAAGAGGGAAGCGGACATGGTTTGGATGTCCACCGTATTTGCCAGAGTAGTAACTATACGTAAGTGAGCACAAAGACACACTTTTGTAGAAAGGGTGCCTGAGTGTGTATAAGGATTATTTCTTTATTAAATGGCGACGCGGCGAGCTGCCACATGTTCTATTACTACCTTGTTACCTTATATTCATGGATATACATGGATATAAACGTTGTGGAGACGCACTTTTCTCAGGAAAGTTGGAATAAGAATCGCAACCCGAGAGCTAAGGTCGAGTTTTTAAACAATTTCTCTCGGTTGAATATTAGGGGTCTAAAGTAACATTAATTTGCCAGCATAAAATTCGTGACTAGTGACTTAGAATACGCATTTGACTATTGCGCTGTCCCTTCTCTCCTCATCACCGTTGCTATTCACAATATATATAAATGACCTTGTGGATAACATCGGAAGTTCACTGAGGTTTTTTGCGGATGAAGCTGTAGTATATCGAGAGGTTGTAACAATGGAAAATTGTACTGAAATACAGGAGGATCAGCAACGAATTGACGCATGGTGCAGGGAATGGCAACTGAATCTCAATGTAGACAAGTGTAATGTGCTGCGAATAGATCGAAAGATCCTTTATCATTTAGCTACAATATAGCAGGTCAGCAACTGGAAGCAGTTAATTCCATAAATTATCTGGGAGTACGCATTAGGAGTGATTTAAAATGGAATGATCATATAAAATTAATCGTCGCTAAAGCAGATACCACACTGAGATTCATTGGAAGAATCCTAAACAAATGCAGTCGGAAAACAAAAGAAGTAGGTTACAGTACACTTGTTCGCCCACTGCTTGAATACTGCTCACCGGTGTGGGTTCCGTACCAGATAGGGTTGATAGAAAGAGAGAGAAGATCCAACGGAGAGCAGCGCGCTTCGTTACAAGATCATTTAGTAATCGCGAAAGCGTTACGGAGATGATAGATAAACTCCAGTGGAAGACTGCAAGAGAGACGCTCAGTAGCTCGGTACAGGTTTTTGTTGAAGTTTCGAGAACATATCTTCACCGAGGAGTATATTGCTCCCTCCTACGTATATCTCGCGAACAGACCATGAGGATAAAATCAGAGAGATTAGAGCCCACACAGAGGCATACCGACAATCTTTCTTTCCACGAACAATACGAGACTGGAACAGAAGGGAGAACCGATAGAGGTACTCAAGGTACCCTCCGCCACACGCCATCAGGTGGCTTGCGGAGTATGGATGTAGATGTAGATCAACTACAGGCTCCTGCGACAAATTAATTAGTAGATAAGGACTTTTATTTCTCATGTAGTTGCTGGTGTGACCATGTGTCACCACGCCACAGATGCAAATCGTAGTGTAACCAGGACTGAGAAGAACTGACAGTAACATTCATAACAGTCAAATCTTCTTCTATTTAAATACGATTCTTCTATAGCAGATCCTTCTCACCAACAAGGAGTAGACTCATGGACAATCTGGACGCATAATGTTGAATTACGTTCGTGGGAAAAGTCTGCGATATTGTTAAACAGGGGAAGACTCTATATATCGATGATCCAACAACACATACATCTCTGGTGTCAGTGTCCTCTTTCATCCTATTTTATAATGACAGTATTTAACAATATGCCTTTTCTTGAGTACATAAGCTTTTAAATAACTCACTTGAGATGGTACCATTAACTGCAACTCGTCAATACAGTTTAAATATCACTGTTCATGTCAGCTATCAATCGCAGTCAAAGATAATTCCTATTATCAACAAAAGTAAAACAAAGGTAATGGAACGTAGATGAATTAAATCAGTTGATGCTGAGAGAATTACATTAGGAAATGATGCATCAAAAATGAACGTTCTGAATGGGTGTTAGTACCTGGGCAGCAGAATGCTGAAAAGACGGAGGTACTGACGATATAAAATGCAGTCTAGCAACGCAGAGAAAAGCTCATATAATAAATTATTATGCCAAGATCGCCACTAATTTCTACAAAATTTAAAATTATTGGGATTAGCACATTAAATGCCTTCTTCAGATGTGACAATAATCCGCAAATACTTCAGTCATAATCTATAAAAATGAATTACAACCATACTGAACATCATGAAAAGTATTGTAAGATATGTCGCTTATTTGCACTTGTAAAAATGGCAGTTAATGTGCTTACATCGCTATTGTAAATGTTTCTAGTAATTAGTGACAATCTTGGCATAAAAAGTTACTGTATGAGCATTCATAACGTCGCTTGCTTCGATCTGACAGTATGTTAGTTCTTAAAACTGGAGAACAGTATCTCTGAAAAAAAGGGACTTGTTAACATCGAGCATAAATTAAAGTGTTAAAAAATTGTATTGTGAAGGTATTAGTCTGAAATGTAGCCTTGTACGGAAGTGAAAAGTGAACAAAAACAGTTAAGACAGGAAGGGAACAGAAACTTTTGAAATATGGTGCTACAGAAAAATGATGAAGATTATATTGAAACATCTCCTTAGAAAATTTTATGAATTACTGTGCTGGTAAACCCCTTACGTTATTTGATTTTCAAACAGCTGAGCAAAACTGAACGTAGTCAGACATTTCTCTCTTTACTTATTCTGATCATCACTAAACTGACACACAATATTTTTAGCCCAACGCAATCTGACTTTCAATAATCCCTACAAAAGAATGGCCCTGACGAACAATAACCTATACCTTTCTTGAATCACTCACCTCACAAAAATCTTCGGTACTCGAACTACTGCAATACAGCGAGCGCCAATACTGCCAGCTAAATAAAGGATTCTAACTACTGAAGGCACTAACTACTGATAGGCATAGTTAGCAAATGGAAGATTTTGATATAGAACAAACAATGTATTTACCTTAATAATGTTCAAAAGTCATCATATATATATATATATATCAGATTATGATATGCAGTATTACAAATTTACTCCGCTCTCAAAACTCTGCCATCTCTCTCCCCACATCCACCACTGCTGGCGGCTCACCTCCAACGGCGCAGCGCTACGCGCTGTTCACATGCAACTGCCCAACACTACAATAGCGAGCCGGCTGGTGTGGCCGAGCGGTTCTACGCACTTCAGTCTGGAACCGCGCGACCGCTACCGTCGCAGGTTCGAATCCTGCCTCGGGCATGGAAGTGTGTGATGTCCTTAGGTTAGTTAGGTTTAAGTAGTTCAGATGTTAAGTCCCATAGTGCTCAGAGACATTTGAACCTCAATAGTGAATATTCCAACAATGCCAACCAGCCACAGACTGCACACAGCGCAGTCAGCGATTTTCATATAGAGCCCTACGTGGCGTTACCAACATAAAAACCTAATCAGCCTACTTATAATATTAGTAGATGGGTAGAGCGAATAACTGAGGAGGAGCTGCTGAATCGAATGGGGGGAAAAAGAAATTCATGGCGTAACTTCCGCTCCAGTAAAGGATCGGTGTAGAGCATCAAGAAATCAAGGCATGCTGGGGTCGGCACTTTGGTAATGGACGATCAGGATGATGATGTTTGGTTTGTAGGACGCTCAACTGCGCGGACATCAGCCCCCGTACAAAGTCCCAATCTTTGCACAGTCCAATCTATCCACTTTCACGAATGATTGTGATGATGAAATGATGAGGACAACACAGATACCCAGTCCCCAGGCAGAGAAAATCCCCATTCCGGCTGGGAATCGAACCCGGGACCCTGTGATCGGGAGGCAGCAACAATAGCCACTAGAGCACGAGATACGGACTTTGGTCATGGAGGGACGTGTGTTGGGGTGGGGGGTGGAGCGGGGATAAAATTTGTAGAGAAACACCAAGAGATGAAACGGCTTTCACAGGCTACGGAACTGCTTCAAACTAGAGAGCCTGTATAGGGAGAGAGTGGCCAACCGGACGATACGGCGGCCATTTTTCTGCCAAACTGCGGGCGGGACTTTCGAATGGCCAGTAGTGGAGTACACACTCACCGAATCAAAAGCACAAGACAATATGGCGAAATCATTCGCTAATGTCTTTGTTTATAAGAATAATGTGTTATAATAATTTTCACACAGCCAATTTACAGGTCTGTTTTCAAATTTAACTATGTATATAGCAAGTTGTTTTATATGTTGTAAAAAGCAAAAACGACTTACTTCGCATAGATAAGAGTACTTGGCTGGTTTCCACAAGGCTCCTGTTTGATTTATGTCAGCCCTGTTGACTGCGACTGCCCACTGCTTTCGTCTTCCGTCATTGCGTGGAAATGCTAACATGCGAAACCCACCTTCGCCTTTATTGGAACAACCAAATGCAGCACAACCTGGCATCGTTTACGAACGTCTGCAGAACTAATTACAGATGCCAAAAACAATACTGTACAATTACTAACGTGTTTACTTCAAACATATAGGTCTACCGACTTCATCACAAAACGCTTCATTATTTCAATTCGTATTTAAGATCGCAAACGCTAATTACGTACTAAAAACGATATACAACTAAATCGAGCATGCGTGCACAACGCATAACAAGTTTCTCAATAATTCAAATACCTTTTAATCGTTTCCAAAAGTCCTCTGAACTTCAATTCAACTCAAAAGCACGGCGAACATAGGACGTTTTGCGCCATTTGTCTGCCAAAGCTAATCAGCCAATCACGGGCAACTTCACCTATGGCCACTCTCTCCCTATACAGGCTCTCTAATTCAAACCAGTGTTCGGGCTTGAGATAATAACAGCAACAGCGCTTCACACGCGCTACTTGGTGGCGCTTTACCGTCCCGTGACGTAACATTTCGTCAGAGTCCGGTGAAAGGCGGCATTAAATGGGAAAAACAAAAATATGTCTAGGCTGGCTGACGTATAATTTGTCAGAAGTCGTCTTTAGGAAAACGGAACCGAGAAGCAAAAAGAAAGTAGCGGAGGACTGGTAGCGGGAAGGGTGTGTGAGAGAGAGACGAGAGATTAATGCGATCAGGCGGCAGCATGAGGTGGCGGCCCTCCGCTGGTCACCTGCCGGGGGCAGCGGTGGCGGCGGCGGGAGCAGAGTGTCCCCGCGGCAGCCAATGGGAGGCGGCGGCGGGTGGCGCGAGCCGCCGCGGGCCGGCTCTGCACACGCAGCCCCGCAGTCTGGTCCGCGCGCTGCTCCACCGCGCACCTTCTCCCGCCACCTGCAGCTGCGCTGGCGCCGCGACCACCGCTGCTGCTGCACCTGCAGGCACGCGTCACGCCGCCAGCTGTGCTGTCTGCACCTGACGAGTCCGCTAGCGCTCTGCAACTGACGTGTCACGCCTCGGAAACGTCGCTTGAGGACTTTTGACAGTGGTACCGGTTTATTTTATTCAGTCCAAATTCGCACATCGCGTTTCTTCGAATCCGCGTAGGTTACCATGATAGACACGACATTCTTGTACAACTTTTGATAGTTCGGACATTTAGTATTTCGTCCCTTTTTTACAATTTTGCAGAGGTCTGTGCACTCCTTTCAGTCGAAGTAATGTAAAATGTGGCGATTTAATTGAGGTAATTGCTCTATAAGACCAACTAACAGTGAAGTGCTTTGGTTGTAAATATCTGTATCTGAAAGGAAACAACGGATAAGGACTGTCATAGTGGAAGTTTCTGGGTAATTGAGAGTGAGGAAAGAGATCATATCAGTAGTGTTATATAAACTGGCTTCAGTGAGGATTATTTATACATCGTATATATTTAGTCTTACGTCGAACCTTTTCAGCATCTTGTCACAAGCCGACGTAAGTGGAAAAGACTGTGCTTACAAATACTAGGTCGTTTAACACTCTTGTTTCTGTGCTTCATATACCAAGCTGGTGCATTTGTTAGATAGAATAACGCTGAGCGGATGAAAATCAACGTCGCAATTTTATTATTGCCAATTATGTGTGGACACTTGCTGAAGACGTAGTGGAAGCTGCACCCGATCAGTGTGTAGCTATTAACTCAGGTCTCAGTATCAGTCCCTGAGGAACACCATATTTACATTCTAAGCCCGCTGCTGGAGACCTACCGTCATACGACAAGAATTCCCAATCGACTGGGGACACTGCAGAAGTAGCGCAACCGCAACATTTATTTAATAACTGACGCCCCGGCATCAGTCCTGTGGAACACTATATTTGCTCTTTCTCATCCGGTCATTACAAAACTGGTTTCATGTATTGGCTGTTTTCAGTCGGTTGTGGACACTGACTGCAAAATTGGTGACATTATTGTAATAATAATCTTTAATCAACAGCTCTGGCCATAGCGTCCATCCCGACAGGACATCGCAATTGCCCTCCCACGCAGCCAGTATAAAATTGGTGTCGTGCTATCGACTGTTGTCAGTCCACTGTCGACAGTAACTACACGACTGGTGATACTGCCCTATTACTAATGTTCAATCAACAACTGAGGGCCCAACATTGATCCCCGTGGAACACCACAGTTATTCGGTCACTTGACGCCACCCGGCGTGGCCCGCCAGCGTCGACGTACAGACCGAGTGATAACCGTGTGATGCTCGTGTCCAGCACCGCCTGAGGCCATGGCGCAGAGAGCATCACTGCTGGTGTTGACACCGCTGCTGGTGGTGGTGGTGGGATTGTCCCTCGTGATGCGACTGCCCGCCGCCCACGCACGCCAGCCGTCGCCCCTGGAGCGCTTCATGCACGCGCGCTTCCCGTCCACGACGGAGTCGCCGCTGCAGCGCGACTGGCCCGGTGACGATTACGACTCGGACAGCTTCGACGACGACGACATCGACGACTACCAGGACAGCACCAGCAGCACGGCGCCGCCGCCGCCGTCGCCCCCCAGACAGCACGCTCCCTCGGTGAGTACAGCCGCTAAACACTGTAATTAACGCCTCGTTCCGGGAGCGCCCGCTCCGGTATTTATTGGACACAGAGACGGTAAATCGCTTCTCCGTCTCTCCGTAAACACAGGGCGTGCCTCCACGACGAGAGGCGTCACGTAAAAACAGTTTACTCTGTGGCTACTGCCTGGGCGCGATGGATTACACATTGTCCTGTAAAGGGACCGACGACGTATTTCAGACAATCCTGACTGAAGGCACATGCCGGCTGTCTCGTCTTACAGTGATAAAATGACAGAAGTGGTGATTCTCTCACATTAAAGACAGAAATCTAATGACATACGCGTTGTCAATTTTGCTCGAATAATCATCAAGTCGATCCTAAAACACAGTCTTGAGTAAACGACACAGATCTCAGCACGAGTCCCCATGGAACGCCATACTTCCTGTCCCAGGCCATTGCTTGAAAACCCTTCTCGTATCACAATTGCCTGTCGACTGTGGACGCTGCACAACTAGTGGAAGAAGCGTAACTGCAACAGCGAATTAATAACTTGGGGCTCAGCATTAGTCCCTGTGGAACATTGCATTTGCTCTTTCTCAGCCTGTCACCACAAAATTAGTATGATATAAATTGTTGCCTGTCGATATCCGACTTTGCGTACTTTACAATCGATACTAATTTATAAATATTACTGTATGTCTCAAGAATGTAACTTTCAGTCTGCAGCGGAATGTGCACTGTTTTCAAACCCCCATACGAATTAAAACTGTATTTCGGATTAGGCCTAAAACCGGGTAAACTGTCTTCCGTGGATAATGGTTTTAATGATAAGAGCTACCTGGACATGATTCGCGCCTCGCATTCATAACTTCACTTCCGCAGCTACTTCTCTACAAGTTTTCTAAGTTTACAGAAGCTCTCTTACATACCCTGCCGGCGTAACACTCCCATATGTCATTTTTACGTGATGTCATATCAATCATCTAATACTCATTATTAATTATTACCCCTTTTTGTCGCCTGTCGTCGTCCATTTGCGCACATGCAAGCGTACACTCCAAATGAACATTAACAATGATTAAGAACTTCCAGTACGCTGGAATAATCACAGGTCAGAAACTTTTGTTTATAAGTACAACGAAAAACCAGCCAGAGTTGCAGATTTCACTTTTTTTTAATTTACATGATGTCTCGTCTCGAGCTGGTATCCATTTTCAGATCATCCAGATAGTCAAAATGGTATACCCAAAAGTAGAAGAACCATGTCAAAAATATGTACGTATTATGAAGTGTACATGACGCTCTAATTTTTCATTTGCACTTCGTAATTCGTATATATTTTTGACATGGTTCTTTTATTTTTATATATATCATTTTGCCTATCTGGATGATTAGAAAATGGGTCCCAACCCAAAACTAATTATCAGGTAAATAAAAAGTGGGATTTGCAACATTGGCTGGTTTTCTGTTGTGCTCATTAACAATAATTACATTGCATTTGCTTTGAGCTACACGGTTCTGTTGCTGACAGGTATCATAACCTTAACATGAAAGATCGCTGCAGAAACTTATCACCAGAATAATGCAATGTAGGTTTAAAACTCCATCAGAAACTTTCTGTTTCCACTGATATAACTAACAAATCCACATGGCTAGAAAATGAGCTGCGTAGTTAATTTCTAGATAACAAAGACAGTGAACTTACCATACTTATAGGTGACAAATAACATTGAGTAACTATTGAAAAAACACATATATTTAAAAGACATAGGAATTGAAGACTAGCATACGACGTCCTGTTGAAGACAAGATCGCCAAAGACGAACCAAAGCACGAATTGAAGAGAGATTGGGGATGAAATCCGTCGCGTCTTTTGTAAAGGTAGTATGCCGGTATTTGGCTTAATAGATTTGCCCGCAATGTGGGTCTACACTGAGCTGATAAAAGTCATTGTATATCTCCTTAATATCGTTTTGAAGCCGGCCACTGTGGCCGAGCGGTTCTAGGCGCTTCAGTCTGGAACCACGCGACCGCTACAGTCGCAAGTTCGAGTCCTGCCTCGGTGATCGATATGTGTGATGTCCTTAAGTTAGTTAGGTTTAAGTAGTTCTAAGTTCCAGGGGACTGATGACCTCAGATGTTGAGTCCCATAGTGCTCAGCGCCATTTGAATCATATTATGTTGGACCTTCTTTTTGCGCCTCGTGATGACTGGGTGTTGTGTGATGTCCTTAGGTTAGTTAGGTATAAGTAGTTCTAAGTTCTAGGGGACTGATGACCTCAGATGTTAAGTCCCATAGTGCTCAGAGCCATTTGAACCATTTTGAACCTTCTTTTTGCCGGCGTAGTGTAGCAACTCGACATGGCGTAGACTCCAAAAGTCGTTGGAAGTCCCCTGCAGAAACAGTGAGCCATGCTGCCAGTATGGCCATCCATCATTGTGAAAGTGTCGCCGGTGCATGATTTTGTGCACGAACCAACCTAACGATTATGTTCCATAAATTTTGAATGGGAATCATGCGGGCGATCTGGGTGGCCAAATCATTCGCTCGAAAGGTCCAGAACGTTCTTTAAACCAATCGCGAACAATTGTGGCTCGGTGACAGGGCACATTTTCGTGTATAAAAGTTCCATCGTTCTTTGGGAACATGAATCCATGAATGGCTGCAAATGATCTACAAGTAGCCGACATAACTATTTCCAGTAAATGATCGGTTTAGTTGGGCCAGAGGACCAAATCCATGTAATGTAAGGACTGCCCAGACCATTATGGAGGTACCACCAGCTTGCACAGTGCCTTGTTGGCAAGCTGAGTCATTGCTTCGTGGGATCTGCGCCACGCTCGAATACTACCATTAGCCCTTACCAAGTAAAATTGAGACTCATCTGAACAGGCCACGGTTTTCCTGTCGTGTAGAGTCCAACCGATATAGTGACGAGCCCAGGAGAGGAGCTGCAGGCAATGTCGGGCTCTTAGCAAAGACACTCGCGTCGGTCGTCTGTTGCCATATCCCACTGACGCCAAATTTCCCCGCACTGTGCTAATGAATACAGTCGTCGTACGTCCCACATTTATTTATGCGGTTATTTCAAGCAGTGTTGCTGGTCTGTTAGCACTGACGACTCTACACGAATGCTGCTGCTCTAGATCGTTAAACGAAGGCCTGAAATTTGGTATTCTCGGGACATTGTTGACGCTGTGGATCTGGGAATATTGAATTCCCTAACGATTTCCTTAATGGAATGTCCCATACGTCCAGTACCAACCACCATTCTCCGTTCAAAGTCTGTTGATACACGTCATGCTGCCATAATCACGTTAGAAATTTTTTCACATGAATCACTGGAGCACAAACTTCAGCTCCACGATGCACTGCCGTTTTATACCTTGTGTACGCGGTGCTACCGCCATCGGTATATGTGCATATGGCTTTCCCATGACTTTTATCACCTCATAGAATACAAGTGTCTCAATCACTGTGCTCTCTTGCTTGGTAAATTAGTTGACAAAGTAAACTTTAATGTTACTGTATAAGTATTCGGTATATGAATACATGGCTGTGTGTGTGTGTGTGTGTGTGTGTGTGTGTGTGTGTGTGTGTTCGTACGTGTATGAGAAGGACGGTGCTCTCCGGAAGACGTAGCATAATATTATAAGCATAGTGATACGAGTCCAGTATACTGCATGCTGTCGTCATATTGACATTAATTGTTGAGAACTGCAGTTCATAATAGCACATGCCTTCGCCTGCAGTTTGCTCTACGAATCGTGTTGGTTCCTTCACGTATTACTTGACATTGACCTATAAGTGCGAAAATCGACAGTCGTTGTGAGGAAATAAATTCTAATGTTTGCTCCGTCGAAACCGTGGGTTCAACCCGTAACGAGTTGATAGTTGCTGTGGAGTTACATCATTGCTACACTCCAGAATACCAGGACAGATCTCTTACTTTCAAGAGACACTGCTTGAATTATAAAGTGAAAGTTTCCGCCTGGAACAATCTGTTAAGAAAACTGACCGGATCATAGTGGTGCAGTCAACCTGAAACCATCCGTACCTCTGCACTTGCATTAGCCTATTATGGAGCGGAGTACGCTTGCCCTGTTTGCTATAGTTGATCGCATGCCAAACAGGTAGACGTAGCTCTCAACGACACCTGCTGAATTATAATAGGTTGTTTGAAATCTACTCCTATCGAATGGTTCAAATGGCTCTGAGCACTATGGGACTTAACATCTGAGGTCATCAGTCCCCTAGAACTTAGAACTACTTAAACCAAACTAACCTAAGGACATCACACACATCCATGCCCGGGACAGGCATCGAACTTGCGACCGTAGCGGTCGCGCGGTTCCAGACTGAAGCGCCTAGAACCGCTCGGCCACCACGGCCGGCCCTATCGAATGGATTTACCACCTTGCAGAAAAAGCACCACCTCCCATTCGACGAGAAAATGCTGCGAATAAGGAACGAAAGGAAATGGAACAAGAACAAAGCCATCTCCTGTGTGGGCATTAAGCACATTCGCAGCAACTGAAGTCAAAGAATAGTTTCCTTAGAAAATCAAAGGTGCTTACTAAAACTGTTGAAAATGCCTGGGTGCAGCTTTGGAGGGATGAGAATTCCCTTCCCTCTGGTTGGAAAAGAGTTTCTGGAACTCTGCTTCCAGGACATGACGAGGAATGCATGACTTGGATATCTGAGATCAGGAGTGGGTAGCTCAAAGTTTAATCTGGCAAGATGGGGCTACAGTACAGAAAACAATATTAATTGTGATTGTGGGTAAGTCCAGACCATCCAGCACATGCTCCAGCGTCGAGTGTGTCCAGCTTCCTGTATTGCAGAATACCTTCATCAAACGACTGAAAATGGACAGGTAGTAGCCAAATTTTAGTCCAAGAGTGTATGACATGTTAACTGTGCACCTGTTTATGTTTCTGACACGAGATCATCATCATCATCATTTAAGACTGATTATGCCTTTCAGCGTTCAGTCTGGAGCATAGCCCCTCTTATACAGTTCCTCCATGATCCCCTATTCAGTGCTAACACTGGTGCCTCTTCTGATGTGAAGCCTATTACTTCAAAATCGTTCTTAACCGGATCCAGGTACCTTCTCCTTGGTATACCCCGACCCCTACCCTCTACTGCTGAACCCATGAGTATCTTGGGTAACCTTGCTTCTCCCATGCGTGTAACATGAGCCCACCATCTAAGCCTGTTCGGCGTGACTGCTGCATCTATAGAGTTCATTCCCAATTTTTCTTTGATTTCCTCATTGTGGACACCCTCCTGCCATTGTTCCCATCTACTAGTACCTGCAATCATCATAGCTACTTTCATATCCGTAACCTCAACCTTGTTGATAAGGTAACCTGAATCCACCCAGCTTTCGCTCCCATACAACAAAGTTGGTCGAAAGATTGAACGGTGCACAGATAACTTAGTCTTGGTACTGACTTCCTTCTTGCAGAAGAGAGTAGATCGTAGCTGAGCGCTCACTGCATTAGCTTTGCTACACCTCGCTTCCAGTTCTTTCACTATGTTGCCATCCTGTGAGAATATGCATCCTAAGTACTTGAAACCGTCCACCTGTTCTAACTTTGTTCCTATTATTTGGCACTCAATCCGTTTATATCTCTTTCCCACTGACATCACTTTCGTTTTGGAGATGCTAATCTTCGTACCATAGTCCTTACATTTCTGATCTAGCTCTGAAATATTACTCGTACTTTGCAAACTTTCAGGCGAATCCACCATCACAACTAAGTCATCCGCATATGCGAGACTGCTTATTTTGTGTTCACGTATGTTAATCGCACCCAGCCAGTCTACTGTTTTCAACATATGATCCATAAATAACATGAACAACAGTGGAGACAGGTTGCAGCCTTGCCTTACCCCTGAAACTACTCTGAACCATAAACTCAATTTACCGTCAGCTCTAACTGCTGCCTGACTATCTATGTAAAGACCTTTAATTGCTTGCAAAAGTTTGCCTCCTACTCCATAATCTCGTAGAACAGACAATAACTTGCTCCTAGGAACCCGGTCATATGCCTTTTCTAGATCTATAATGCATAGATACAGTTCCCTGTTCCACTCGTAACACTTCTCTATTATTTGCCGTAAGCTAAAGATCTGGTCCTGACAACCTCTAAGAGGCGTAAAGCCACACTGATTTTCATCCAATTTGTCCTCAACTAATACTCACACTTTCCTTTCAACAATACCTGAGTAGATTTTATCCACAACGCTGATTAAAGAGATACATCTGTAGTTGTTACAATGTTTTCTGTTTCCATGTTTAAAGATTGGTGTGATTACTGCTTTCGTCCAGTCTGATGGAACCTGTCCCGACTCCCACGCGATTTCTATTATCCTGTGTAGCCATTTAAGACCTGACATTCCACTGTATTTGATGAGTTCCGACTTGGTTTCATCCACCCCAGCCGCTTTATTAACACGAGAATTAAAAAAAAAAAAAGGTCACTGTGGGTGCAAAACCTAATGAAGTCTTTTGTACGTGAAGAAGGATGTAGCTACACCGTAGTGACGAAAATTTGATGACAAGTATTTCTCTTCATAAGAAAAACGACGTATTCCTCGCTGTATCGACGGTAGCTTTGCCTCCCGCATACAGCGCGCCGCCCACGTCTCAGCTGAAGACTCAGTTCACAGACGCGCCGCGAGTCACGCAGGCTGCGGGGCCCACCGTCTTCCTATGGATGTCACTCTTCAGAGTGTGTTCAAAACTACGAGGGTAGGTCCAAAAGGAATTCCCCTTATTCTATTCATAGAAACTACAGGCGATACATAAATCAGAACAGCCCAGCTATGTAGAACAATATTTCAGCTGTTGTCGTTGTTGTGGTCTTCAGTCCTGAGACTGGTTTGATGCAGCTCTCCATGCTACTCTATCCTGTGCAAGCTGCTTCATCTCCCAGTACGTACTGCGACATACATCCTTCTGAATCTGCTTAGTGTATTCATCTCTTGGTCTCCCTCTACGATTTTTACCCTCCACGCTGCCTCCAATACTAAATTGGTGATCCCTTGATATTTCAGAACATGTCCTACCAGCCGATCCCTTCTTCTAGTCGTGCCACAAACTCCTCTTCTCCCCAATTCTATTCAATACCTCCTCATTAGTTATGTGATCTAACCATCTAATCTTCAGCATTCTTCTGTAGCACCACATTTCGAAAGCTTCTATTCTCTTCTTGTCCAAACTATTTATCGTCCATGTTTCACTTCCGTACATGGCTACACTCCATACAAATACTTTTAGAAACGACTTCCTGACACTTAAATCTACACTCGGTGTTAACAAATTTCTCTTCTTCAGAAACGCTTTCCTTGCCATTGCCAGTCTACATTTTATATCCTCTCTACTTCGACCATCATCAGTTATTTTGCTCCCCAAAAAGCAAAACTCCTTTACTACTTTAAGTGTCTCATTTCCTAATCTAATTCCCTTACCATCACCCGAGTTAACTCGACTACATTCCATTATCCTCGTTTCCCTTTTGTTGAGGTTCATCTTATATCCTCCTTTCAAGACACTGTCCATTCCGTTCAGCTGCTCTTCAAAGTCCTTTGCTGTCTCGGACAGAATTACAAGGTCATCGGCGAACCTCAAAGTTTTTACTTCTTCTCCATGAATATTAATACCTACTCCGAATTTTACTTTTGTTTTCTTTACTGCTTGACCAATATACAGATTGAATAACATCGGGAAGAGGCTACTACCCTGTCTCACCCCCTTTGCAACCACTGCTTCTCTTTCATGTCCCTCGACTTTTATAACTGACATCTGGTTTCTGTACAAATTGTAAATAGCCTTTCGTTCCCTGTATTTTACCCCTGCCACCTTCAGAATTTGAAAGAGAGTATTCCAGTCAACGTTGTCGAAAGCTTTCTCTAAGTCTACAGATGGTGGAAACGTAGGTTTGCCTTTTCTTAATCTAGCTTCTAAGGTAAGCCATAGGGTCAGTACTGCCGAATCCAAACTGATTTTCCCCGAGGTCGACTTCTACCGGTTTTTCCATTCGTCTGTAAGGAATTCGCGTTAATATTTTGCAGCCGTGAGTTATTAAACTGATAGTTCGGTAATTTTCACATCTGTCAACACCTGCTTTCTTTGGGATTGGAATTATTACATTCTTCTTGAAGTGTGAGGGTATTTCGCCTGTCTCATACATTTTGCTCACCAGATGGTAGAGTTTTGTCAGGACCGGCTCTCCCAACGCTGTCAGTAGTTCTAATGGAATGTTGTCTACTCCCGGGGCCTTGTTTCGACTTCGGTCTTTCAGTGCTCTGTCAAACTCTTCACGCAGTATCGTATCTCCCATTTCATCTTCATCTACATCCTCTTCCATTTCCATAATATTGCCCTCAAGTATATCGCCCTCGTAAAGACCCTCTATATACTCCTTCCACCTTTCTGCTTTCCCTTCTTTGCTTAGAACTGAGTTTCCATCTGAGCTCTTGATATTCATACAAGTGGTTCTCTTTTCTCCAAAGGTCTCTTTAGTTTTCTTGTAGGCAGTATCTATCTTACCCCTAGTGAGATAAGCCTCTACATCCTTACATTTGTCCTCTAGCCATCACTGCTTAGCCTAAGGAGTGTTATTTTTACACATATTCACCACCAGGCGTTATGCACTTTTGCCAACGATGAACCAGAGCCCGCATGCCACGCTTGTAAATATCGGAAGCAGCTTTGGCTAACCACTTCCTTACAGGTTTCACGACAGCAACAGAGTCTCGAAAATGTTCGCCACGTAGTCCATCTTTCAGAGGCCGAAATAGACGGAAGTCTGAACGTGCTAAATCGGGATGTGGCGAGACAGTCCAGTCGAATTTTGCAATGAGTGGCGTGGTCACAAAACTGGTGTCGGACCTGGCGTTACCATGTTGCAGGTGAAAGTTGATCTTCTTCTTTGACCTTACTCTGGAAATTCAGGCTTTCCGCTCAATCAGTGTCGTCTTGTAGCGTGCTGAATTGACAGTTTACCCAGGCACCAGAACATCCGAACGAACCACACCCTGGCTCTCCCAGAAGACTGTGCACATCACTTTGCCTGCAAATGACTCTATCTTGAATTTCTTCTTTGACGGAGAATTCGCATGTCGCCATTCCAGGGATTGTCTTTTGGATTCCGGCGCATACTGCTGACGCCACGTCCCATCTTGGGTGACGATGCTCATTTTATGAGATTTTTGTTCTTCTGTGAGCATCTGTGGGACCCATAGATGTGTGTGTGTGTGTGTGTGTGTGTGTGTGTGTGTAATTGTTGACTTTTCTTAGATTTGTGGCGTATATGAGTATCTCAATCATTTCGGTGTCTTATTGCTCTATACTATTTTTAGTTCCAAAAATCGAAAAGTTTACAGTAGCTAAATTTATATTCTGTCTTGACGAAAGACTTTACGCTGACTCGATTATGGCTACTCAGTGAACGCTGAAGTACGCTGAAACATTTTTTGGATTGTGTATCACTCGGGCAGGAAAATAAATCTACTCTGGCCTAGCACAACTTAACGGAAAAGCACATGTTTGGTTTTGAACAAACGTTAGTTATCCGCTCATCCAATTGTTTCTGGGGCAGCTTATTAAGAAAACAATCGAAATACCGGTGTCGACAAATTTTATTAATCGAGACAGGGGTTTTGCCCTTAGCGTAGCTCGAAAACAGTCCTTGAAGCAATAAGACATCAGAGGCAGCAATCTGCATGGTGGACGGCAGGCGCGAGATGATCACGAAACAGTTTGCGCGGACGATGTTGAAACTGTTGTGGAACGGCCTTTGCGAGATTTAAATGCCCGGCGGTGGTATCTGCCATATAAAAAGAGACAGACTGTCGCACACCGCTCGTTTGCCAGAAGACAGAGAGAGAGATAGAGAGATAGAGTAGCCTCTCCTCTTGCGCCCACACTCCGATCTTCGGCGGCAAGAAACCAGTGAAGATTGTATTGAATTTTTTGGCCTATTTTTTTAAGAACAGATTCATCTCCGGACCAGCTTTCTTTTCCGTTATGATCCCATTTTTTAGTGTGCAATCGTGAAATAAAAAGTGCCTATTATGGTATTTATAAGAATAGTCACAAGTTCTTTTCACAATATTGGCCACCACTTCGCAGGCCTATGCCTTTTAACCGCGTAAGTAGAACGAATACATTTCTTCATCGTAATGTTACGTGTACAAGGGTAGAAGAGATTATTATTATAACAACAAATTTTAAAGCTTCTGTAGACACGCTTTGCATCTATTACTTTTTCGTGTACAACTTGTTACGGAATCAAGGATTAAATTCTGTTTTTCTTTCGCTTTTCATTTCTACATCAACCTATACAACCTTGCCGTGCATAGCGGAGGGTTCTTCTGGCACCATTACCATCCCTCGCCCACCCCCACCGCCCAGTCCGTCCCCCACTCCTGATCCATTCGCGAATGGTGCACGGGATGAAGTACAGTCGGTAAGCCCACACATGAACTCCAATTTCTGCGGTATTTTCGTCGTGATTTTCGTCATGGTCATTTCGCGAGATGTGCATGAGAAGAAGTGCGGCTAATTTGTTACTCGACTGTTCTTGGAAAGTTCGCTCTCGGAATATCAACGGTAAATCTCTTCGTGAGGCTAAGGCCCCTGTCAAAGGGCAATAAGCAGCACCGAGGGACCAGTCGAACGAGTGGTTTGGTTCGACACCTCTCGGTAGAATTATCCCAGTGTCGTGCATTTAACCAGGCGACTCAGAGCGGATGTGTTACGGTCAGTGATCTCTATACAACCTGGGTGTAGAAGTCTGGGCTCTGAGTATAGAACCACAGCGTGGAAAGAAAGATTGTCGGTATGCCTCTGTGTGGGCTCTACTCTCTCTGATTTTATCCTCATGGTAGGAGGGAGCAATATACTGCTTGATTCCTCGGTGAAGGTATGTTCTCGAAACTTCTACAAGAGACCGTACCGAGCTAATGAGCGTTTCTCCTGCAGTGTCTTCCACTGGAGTTTGTCTATCATCTCCGTAACGCTTTCGCGATCACTAAATGATCCTGTAACGAAGCGCACTGCTCTCCGTTGGATCTTCTCTATCTCTTCTATCAACCCTATCTGGTACGGATCCCACACCGGTTAGCAGTATTCAAGCAGTGGGCCAACAAGTATACTGTAACCTACTTCCTTTGTTTTCGGATTGCATTTCCTTAGGATTCTTCTAATGAATCTCAGTATGGAATCTGCTTTACCGACGATTAATTTTATATCGTCATTCCATTTTAAATCACTCCTAATGCCTACTCCCAGATAATTTATGGAAGTAACTGCTTGCAGTTGCTGACCTGCTATATTATAGCTAAATGATAAAGGATATTTCTTTCTATGTATTCGCAGCACATTACACTTGTCTGCATTGAGAGTCAATTGCCATTCCCTGCACTATGCGTCAATTCGTTGCAGATCCTCCTGCATTTCAGTACAATTTTCCATTGTTACAACCTCTCGATGCACCACACCATCATCCGCAAAAAGCCTCAGTGAACTTCCGATGTTATCCACAAGGTCATTTATATATACTGTGAAAAGCAACGGTCCTACGACACTCCCCTGAGGCACACCTGAAATCACTCTTACTTCGGAAGACTTCTCTCCATTGAGAATGACATGCTGCGTTCCGTTATCTAGGAACTCTTCAATCCAATCGCACAATTGGTCTGATAGTCCATATGCTCTTACGTTGTTCATTAAACGACTGTGCGGAACTGTATCGAACGCCCGCGAAGTCAAGAAACATGGCATCTACCTGTGAACCCGTGTCTACGGCCCTCTGAGTCTCGTGGACGAATAGCGCGAGCTGGGTTTCACACGATCGTCTTTTTCGGAACCCATGCTGATTCCTACAGAGTAGATTTCTAGTCTCCAGTAAAGTCATTATACTCGAACATAATACGTGTTCCAAAATTCTACAACTGATCGACTTTAGAGATATGGGTCTATAGTTCTGCACATCTGTTCGACGTCCCTTTTTGAAAACGGGGATGACCTGTGTCCTTTTCCAATCCTTTGGAACGCTACGCTCTTCTAGAGACCTACGGTACACCGCTGCAAGAAGGGGGGCAAGTTAATTCGCGTACTCTGTGTAAAATCGAACTGATATCCCATCAGGTCTGCAGATTCATGTGGTTTGCATGGTCCGTCATGACAAATTTCCATCGGTCTGGACGTGACAAAAAATTGCAGGCTGATTTCTTGTGTTTAACTTTATGTCAACATGTGATGCAATGGGCTGATGTTGCTGCGGAATCGAAAAGTATTTTCTTTTCGTGTTCTAGTGACATTTCCTAACAGCCATGTTGTAGTTTGACAAGAAACGAAATGTGAGCACCTATGGCTGCCACGATCAGATAGCTGAAGTTCAACATCCAGGTGGTATAGAGATCACTGGTTTCGGCACATACAGCGCTCAGCGCTTCGTTCCTTTACCGAACAAATGAAAGTCAACTAATGTTGTGATCCGCTTCGCACGCATACCCTCTCGGGGTTTCTCTTGTGAACAAACAGCTTAAGGCTCGAGAAGCCCTCTCCTGTGACGGGACAACACCCGGCTGACACATTCCGCATTCCATGAAAGCGGCCACTGAGTTGCCTAATGGAGGCCGCTACTCCAGAGGCCGCTGGAAGCCCGCTGAAGTTCTCGTTGGCCTAGATCTGGAGGGCCGCACTTCGGGAAGCAGCACTTGGCGTCCTAGCCGTCGCTAGCGTGTCGTTGCCAACACTTTCATATACGTAATTCGTTTGGGTCCCACTGGACCACACTATGTACACCATATGCTATTTCAGACTGTTGTTTTAGCTTTCCTTTGAGGCCATTTACTGTCACTCTCTTAGAATCGGCACTTTTCCGCTTACGTGGTTCTGGTCTACTTGAGTTTTCCTGCCAGGCCAACTGTACACTCGTAAATTTTCTGCTCGAAATTTTTTTCTGTGTGGTATAGGATGTGTAATAAATGGTGTCGTAGAAGGAGTTATGAATATTCTGGGCTACGACAGGAACGTCAACATGAAAGAAAAAGCTTCAAAATGGTTCAAATGGCTTTGAGCATTATGGAACTTAACATCTGAGGTCATCAGTCCCCTAGAACTTGGAACTACTTAAACCTAACTAACCTAAGGACATGACACACATCCATGCCCGAGGCAGGATTCGAACCTGCGACCGTAGCGGTCGGCCGATAAAGCTTCCTATGCACGTATGCTCTATTCCGAATAGTATCCGAGATGGAACACATTTATTGATAAGGTATAGGAGTAGACATGAACTTTAAACCCCCCCTCTGTGATTTCTCCCCAGTACAATCGACCGGCCACCAACGTCGCCAGACTTTACGCCGTTAGATTTTTGTTTAAGGGATTGGATGAAGTCTGATGCGTAGGAACGAAAGCATATGCGAGGTTGTCTGTCTTGTCACGCCGGTCGGAGTGGCCGAGCGGTTCTAGGCGCTACAGTCTGGAACCGCGCGACCGCTACGGTCGCGGGTTCGAATCCTGCCTCGGGCATGGATGTGTGTGATGTCCTTAGGATAGTTAGGTTTAAGTAGTTCTAGGGGACTGATGACCTCAGATGTTAAGTCCCATAGTGCTCAGAGCCATTTGAACCATTTTTTTGTCTTGTCACGTCGTGGCCGCTGCTGTCCTCATTAAGGAACACAAAGAGTGCACAAATGCACTGACTTAGACGGTGGTATATTCGAACATCTATTGTGAACTTTTTACAACAGCTGTAACGTGACGTGTGCGGTAATGCTTAGAGGTTAATGTCTTACGAACATCTGTTTTTCAACTGACAATTTATAAAACCAAAGTTATAATGTTTACTAACTGTTGTACATGGGTGCATGTGTAAACCTAGCAACGTATTGAATAATACAGGAAGTAAAATAACACTGTAAATTAAATGTGTTCTATCTCGGAAACGATTCGGAATAGGGCATATGTCCATAAGAAGACTTCTTTCCTTCAAATGAGCGTTTGTATCATTGACCATCCCTTCTCGTCACCCTGTATGTATGTAGTGGCCTACATTGATTCTGCCTGTGCCCTTTGGTGTTTCTGTCTTAAAAGAGGTATCCACTGGATACTTTCCACTTTCTTCTGTCCTGTGTTTCTTTCTTAACGTAGTGACAATGTCAATCGTTTTTAATGCCATTTAGCGTCCCAGGTCTTCTTCGAGGTCTCTCTTTCCTTCAGTTACTTTTAGTTACAGACAATTTCTTTGCAGCATGAAATGTCCTTGGGCATTAAAGTTGTGTGCAGGATTGGCAGTCGAACCCCGGACCTCTGCCTTCCATGAGCAGGTGGTCTACCAACTAAACTACCCAAGCACGGCTTACGTCCAAGTAGGGTGTGGCGATCGTCTACCGGATCCTTCGTGGGCCTCAACATTTCTCGCATCCTGTTACCTACCAATCACATGTGAGAGTATCACAAGCAATAGCTTACAGTGCAGCCATCCACCCATAGCAATTTCTTGCTAGAAATCGTCCAATAGCGTCTCAGAATGTGACCTCACTAGGCACCTAGCAAACCAAATAGGCAGTATACAAGGAGAAGACGTAACGAGAGTCCGTCAGTTAATCACCCAAAAGAGGACGGCTGCAACGTCCGTGAAAACATCAGAATTTTAAACGTATTAGTGTTTTATGACGCTACCTAAAACCCATAATGATTTTATTCAAACCGACACAAGACTACGAACTTACATAAGTTAAAACCGATTAATTTCCGTGACATCTTCAGATGGATACAGCTTTGGTTGGCTGGTTTTGGTCGTTAGAGGGTATCTTCAGACCTGCGCTGATCTGTTAGAGTGCAACACGACGTAAATATAGCCTTAACCGGCTTCCTTAACCATTAAAACAGAGAGATATGCCTTGTTTACTTAAATTTCGATTAATGTCAGAAGTATATACCTTTCTATGGAGCTTATAAGAAATGGGCCACCTATTATTATGAGCAAGGATGCTGCTATAATTCGTTATCTACATAATTCGTCCAGGAACAAAGTCGTTTACACGATCGCTGCGCTAGCATTTCCATCTCTGTTGAGGTTCTGCCTCGTAGTAATTGGTTTCGGGAGCACAACCTTGTAGAAAATGGTTCCTTCGTCGATATACCTTGGCAGTCAATAAAAGCCGAGAGAGCAGTAAACGTCAGAATTATGGGTACCTTTAGGTCTCTGCGTGACAGCTAGCTATTGTTCCGAAAGCTAATATGTGATAAATCTTTCACGACTGTCACTGACGTTCGTTGCGTAAGATGTCACTCCTTACCTTCTGCTGACACCTTTGCATAGGAAATGTCTATATCTCGATCGGCAAGAATCTAAGATAACAACAAAAAATTGCTGCAGTCGGGAGTGAAAGTCGCGGGTCGTGTTTCCCGACTGTAGCGGCGGATAGATCGTGCGACGTCAGTTCGTGACCGGTTTGTCCGTTCCAAGCGCGCGGACGTCGACTAATTACACATCTGTGTCTTGAGAAGAATTCTGTGCTCGTATCATAAGAGCAAATACTGTAAATTGTAGATACGTTTCTGCAAACATATCAGTAATACTAAGTGACGTCATTAAGTTTTAATTATCACCTCGACAGAGGTGTGACCATGTCACTTTGTTCATTCTTCAGTGCGACGTATTTTTTCCAACTATGGGTTACTTAGCGGGTACCTTGTTCTAGACGTCTAGATTTTCATAGTTCAAGAAACGTTCCAGTTCCAAAACCACCTCAACTCGTTCTGAAAGTGTCTCCGACGCAATGTATATTCATCCTATGGAGGACGTGCTATGTCAGAAGAATACGTGGAGAGAGGGGGGGGGGGGGGGGGGGGCAAGTAGCATGTGCCACTGTGTCCTATGCAGAATCATGTGGAGGATCAGGGGTTGTTGTGGAGCAATAACGCCTCCGTCTAAGTCTACATCTATACGCCGCAAGTCATTTTACGGTGTGTGTTTGAGCATACTTTGTGTAGCTGTGTCATTTCTCCATTTTCCTGATCCAGTCGCGAATGGTTCGCGGGAAAAACTGTTGCTGGCAAAGCAGCGCTGGGTAGCCGTGCGGTCTTAGGCGTCTTGTCACGGTTGCGTGGCTGCCCCCGTCGGAGGTTCGAGTCCTCCCTCGGGCACGGGTGTGTGTGATGTCCTTAGCATAAGTTACTTTAAGTAAGCCTAGGGACCGATGACCTCAGCAGTTTGGTCCCATAGTTCTTACCACAAATTTCCAAAAAAATTTGTTGCCGGTGAGCACCTGTGTGGGCTCGAATCTCACTAATATTATCTTCCTGCTTTTTTTTTCTCGTGATGTACGTAGGATGATGCATTGTACTGGCTGACTTTTCCAGGGACGTACGCAGAACGCCTCCCCTCCAGCGTCCCCCCTGGAGCCTGAACATCTCCGTGACGCTTTCACACTAACTAAATGAACCTGCAACGAAACGTGCCGCTCTCCTTTGGATCTTCTCCGTTTACTCTATCGATTCATACTGGTTCAGATCCCAGACTGACGAGCATTATTCAAGTATTGGTCGAACGATTGTATGCTACTTCCTTTGTTAATGGACTACCTCCGCCTCTGCGGTAACAGGTGGCTAAAATCACTTGCCACAGCGAAGTGGAATTCGTCGGAGAACATCACTCTGGACCTACTGTTGCTGACCACCACCCAACATGCTACCTACACCAGCTAATTCTTTCTCGACGATGGAGTTTTTGAAGTGGGACGCATTTAACAGTCTTCTGATCACAGAAAACCAACGTGATTTAATGGCCGCGAAATGCTTCTGGCAGAGACACTTGTATTGGTATCGATTACAAGGCTTGCAGCGATCTGCCCAGGAGTGAGATGTCTGTTCTTTTTCTCCACTATGGCTTACGTATCGATCCTCTCGAGTGTGTTGTTCAGTCTACGACCACCAGCAAGCTTTCGTATAGCGTTTCCAGTTTCAACGGCCTTTTTTTGATCTCGAGATGACACTTTTGTACACATCAGTTACGTGGCCACAATAGTGACATTTCGACCGGCTTCGAGCTAACTGCTCGTCAACGATCGTAATCACTCAGACGACGTCTCGCAGACCTGTTGCCGTACCACAAGGAATGTCGCACTAATCTGTTCCACAACAACTTGCGTCAAACACCATACTGCACGAACTGTCGAATACATACAAAAGACCGATTTCCTTTCCCATCCTTCCCTAATCCGATAGGACCGATGACGTAGCTGTTTGGTCCCCTCCTCCAAATCAACCAACTAACCAATAAATGTTGTAAAGATCTTCCAGTTGAACTGACACAGACAAATTTCTAAAAATCGTATCAAGTGAAGAGTTATTGACAAATGCTTGTAAAATTGATCTTTCTCAAACCGTTTGGAGTATTTTCCTCTAATTTTAATATAATGTTCCATGTTTCATAGCCTGCAAAGGTTTGGCATAAGTAAAACATATTCAGTTCGTAAAATCGATTTATTATTCACTGCCAGTATGAATAATCTCTTCGTCATCGCCACTGTCTAAATGAAATAATCGTATGGAATAATTCACTGGTGTAGACCGTTCTGTTCGACGCCACCTTGACGACCTGCGCGTCTTCGTGGTGAAGACGAGATGAAATGTCTAGGATAATGCAAACACCCAGTCTCAGAGTGAAGAAAATTTTAAACCCGACCCTGAATCGATCGTCGGACCCGACAATACACAGACCACTAGACCGCGTGTTGAGGTCACTTCCGAAATTAGTAATTGTTTCATAATTTATGCTGGCTTTATGCCGGTAGCTACACAGAAATAGTATTCGCTCCAGTCATTTCGAAATGTAGTTTCAAAATTTGAAACAATTCGGAAGAGTGAGGATATATATTTTTTTGTTTGTTACCGTAAAATTTAATTTCCAATTAGATAGGTTCGTGGCATTATAATATCCGATGCAGGATAACACAAAGGTCTAGAACAGTAATCGCACTAAAATAAATAATGCAACCCATAGGTAAAATTAAAAATCGCCATTCCAGGAAACGCCTACTTCCTGTCAAATTTCAAGCCAGACACTCCGTCTGCTTCAAGCCAGACTATGCCTTGTTTGTATAAGATGCAAATCAGACTCTGTATTCTACATTATTTTGTTTATGTTTCTTTCCTTCTGTCAGTGATGTATCTGACGAATGAGGGGAACCAGCGCAACGGGTGCCTCTGCCTTATCACCGGCAGCTGATTGGAGGGAAGGGGAGAAAATGCCGTATGAAAATAGGGGGAGAGCAAGTGAATAACTTCAATTACTTGGGAAGTGTAACAAAGGATGATATGTATTGCTCAACAGAATTTAGGAAAAGAATTGCAATGGCAAAAGAAGGATTAAAAAGGAAACAGAAATTACCTTGTGGACCACTAAACAAATATATGAGGAAAAGAGTTGCCAGACGTTACATCTGGTGCGTTGACTATATGGTGCGGAGACCTGGACATTGAGGAAGGAAGATGAAAGAAGATTGGAGGCACTAGAGATGTGGATATGGAGAAGAATGGAAAAAGTGAAATGGGAAGACCGAGTAAGGAATGAAGAAGTATTAAGAAGAGTTGGAGAGGAAAGAAACATGCTAAAAGTCGTCAGAAAGAGAGAACGGAACCGGATTGGACATTGTTTGAGGAGGGACTGTTTATTGAAGGAAGGAATAGAAGGAATGGTGGAGGGAAAAAGGGGAAGAGGAAACAGAAGGTATCAAATGCTGGACAATATAAAAGGAGACTGGCTATGGACAGACAAAAGTGGAAGAGGCTTAACCCGTGACTAGACCTGCCGTAAGGCAGAATACCGTGCTACTACTACTGATGCCAAAATTCTCATGTGGACAAATTGCAGAGTTTCGTATTTTTCTTGCTATAACAAAAGGACTTCTGTCCCTGACGGGAGCTGTGTGATACTCATTCCTGGAAAAATTTTTAGCGCAGTACAGAATGCTCAAGTCTGGAGGAAAGGAAAAACCAGAAACTGTATGAAACTATGTAACAAGTAACCGTTATGAGGAAAACAAATACTAGACGACATCGGTGGACAGTATAAATCGCTCCCATGCACGAACGTCCTGGAGACAAACCAATACTTGCGGGAAGTCCCGAAGGACTACAGCCGCTTTGTAGAACCAGGAAATGACGGATGGACGAAATGCTTATGCTGAGGGCTGAATCAAACTGGCTGGAAACAGCTCGAGAGCGCAATCACTGGAGACACATTGTGAGGTTTACCACGATCTTCAAGGTGGAGAAACGCCAGATTAGTATAATATTTTATCGAAAGTATCCTGACATCTAATAGTGGACATTAATATGGAGTGTGTCCAGTCTTCGTTTTTATGACGGCCTGAACTCCATTGGCGACACTTTCAATGCAGTGTCTGAATGTATGTGTAGGAATGGCAGAGTCGAAATCAGAGTAGTAACGTTGGGCGCTAAGGCCTGGAGTGAAGTCAACGTTCTAACTGATGCCAAAGGTGATTCAAATGGCTCTGAGCACTATAGGACTTAACTTCTGAGGTAATCAGTCCCCTAGAACTTAGAACTACTTAAACCTAACTAACCTAAGGACATCACACACATCCAGGCCCGAGGCAGGATTCGAACCTGCGACCGTAGCGGTCGCGCAGTTCCAGCCTGTAGCGTCTAGAACCACTCGGCCACTCTGGCCGGCCAAAGGTGTTTCATTGGGTTCACGTCGCAACTCTGGCCAGGGCAGTCCATTCCAGGAATGTTATTGTCCACAAACCATTGTGCCACAGGTGCTACTAAGACTGTGCATTGAGGTGCTGGTACAAACATCGCCTCCGAACTGTTCCTCCATTGTATGCAATACACAGTGGTGTAAAATGATGTCCTTTAGCGGTTAGCGTTTCCTTAAGCGGAATAAGAGGGCGACACCCTACCCACGAATGTTACCACCATACCGTAACACCTCCTCCTCCACTCTTCATTGTTAGCACTACACATGATGACAGGTAACGTTCCCCAGACATTCGCCGAACCCTAATCCTTCCCTCGGATTGCTACAGGGTACAGCGCGCTTCATCACTCGAGGTCACTCGCTTGCAGTGATCCACTGTCTATTGGCTTCGCTGTTTACAACACATCAAGTTCAAATGGTTCAAATGGCTCTGAACACTATGGGACTTAACATTTGAGGTCATCAGTCCCCTAGAGTTAGAACTACTTAAACCTAACTAACCTAAGGACAGCTCACACATCCATGCCCGAGGGAGGATTCGAATCTGCGACCGTAGCGGTCGCGCGGTTCCCGACTGAGGCGCCTGGAACCCCTCGACCACAACGGCCTGCTCCACATCAAGTGTCGCTTACCATTGACTATAGAAATGTGTGGCTTATGAGGAGCTGTTACACTATTCTACCCATTTTTCTTATATCCTTGAGAAAAATTATTAAGAATGAAATGATCGTATGGCATTGATGGCTGGGAAGTCCCATTCGGATTCGGCCGCCAAGTGGAAGTCTTAGTTGAGTCGGCGCCACATTGGGCTACTTGCGGCCGATGATGAGGATGAAATGATGATGAGGACAACACAACACCCATTCCACGAGCGGAGAAAATCTCCGACCCGTCCGGGAATCGAACCCGGGCCCAGTGCATGGCACATTGGAAGTCACGAGCGATTCCTTCCCGCTAATTTCAGGTGAGTTTTTCACGACCGCGCTTCGCAGTTCTCGGTGGACTCTGTTCGTCGTACGTGACGTCTCCTGGTCTTGATTTAGCTATGGTTGTTCCATCGTGTGTCCATGTCACGGTCATATCAGCAGCAATCCACTTGGATAGCTTTACCTGGGTTGAAATCTTTCTGGTCGATTTGTTACTCGGGTATCTAATCGATTGACTGGTCCCCATTCGAAGTCACTGAGATCTCCCGAACGCCGTATTCTGCTGTTACTGTGTCTCTAATGACAACACACGTTTTACACTTGCAGGTCCACCACTCGTGACATTTAGTGTTTAATTCCGCGTGACATAGAAGCGTCCAGGTACTTTTGATTAGATAATGAGAGCAAGCAAAACTCCTCGGCAGATGAAACCGCTACGCCGCAAGAAGATCAAGCGAATGGAAGGCCATTCATTCGAAGACTCACGAACACAGTTACGTGTTTTCTTTACGGGCGGAGATCGCCACTAGGCGTTTGTAGCCCAACTCATTGCCAGTTCAGTACCGCCTGTGTTATCGACCTGACTTGTTCTATTCATTTGCAGTAACTGTTTTTGCTAACGCTGTTTTGTTGCTGTTTTGTTTTTTTTTGTGACGGCAAGTTTATGTGAACAACGGACATGTGGTGTGCGTACTGTAAGACCTTCGGTACACATACCATCAGATTATTTGACTTGTCGCTCTAACGAAGTAGGCGAGTGTCAGCAATATGTCTCGTGGTCTTATCGTGGCGTGTTTATCTTCTGCCGTTAGGTCAGACGACAGAAATGCCACTTGCACGCTTAGAGTAGCAGATTGACGGTGACCAACTTTAAACAGAACTTGATTAATTTTCACACACATTTATTAAAATAACATAGATATTACGTAACTTGATTATGGATGCTGTTTGCAATTGCCAATCTGAAGTTCCTTTGGTCTTGGTAAGTTAATCTTATTCTCACATATCTCTGATACTTGACAAAGTGTCTATACATTTCTCTTCATGGGTATGTACAGGAATATGATAATCTTATTAGGCGCAGATTGAAAGTTGACTACAGACTGGTACTGACAAATGCAGACTAATGCAGACTGACTGATCGGAGGTCTGTACACTCGTTATAATACCTCGAGCGTTCAGGTATCACTGCGCGAGTGTGATCTGTGAGGAGAAAAGGTTCTACGTTAGCAGCAATCTCATTGGCTGCGTTACATATTAATACGCAGATCGGCGGAAGCAGAATTTGGCCCGTCTCTAAGACAGCGCCATCTCGTAGTGCGGAGACGGACGAGCGCTGCGCCTGCGCTGTTGTGCTCAGCGGGGCGCGCTCTATTGGGAAAGTTGTGTACGCGCTGACTACGCGGAACTATGTACACAACAGGAAATTTTGTTTCGTACTCGGTAAAAATGTTGCAGAAACTGTTTTAATGTCGAGAACAGCTTACCAAGACAACGCTAGGGGAGAAACTCAAGTGTGAGCTCGATTTAAAAATGGCAGCATGTCTGTTGATGACAAACCTCGTTCTGGAAGACGATTGCCGCCGACCTCAATATCCACAGCCGTGATCCTGCCGACCTCCAGCGGTGGCATCAGTTTCTCACCACTCTCCAGGGAGACCTGGTTCCCCTGCCTCAGCACACCCGACCCGAATCCAACACCACTCCTGATGTGGTTCTTGCCTCTCCCAACCTCCTTGGGCGCATCACCGCGTATGTCCTTGCTCCTGCTCTCCTCACTATCTCTAATGGTCGCCATCCCCGCCACGCTCCCCACCCTGACGTCCCTCCTAAACTTGTCCATGATTACTCCCGTGCCAACTGGGATGCCTACCGGGACTCCATTCACACCCAGGATGACGGCCACGACCTTACCCTCCAGTCTCCTGATGACATCTCTCGCACTGCTGCCTTCCTGCACCAGACCTTGTCTGACGCCGTCGCCACCCATATCCCCACCAAAGCCATCCACCCTCACCGTCCCGCCCTGCCTCCACAGGCCGTCCTTCTCCTTCGAGAGTCCCGCCGCCTCTACCGCTCTTTTCTCCGCACTCTTGACCGGGATACACTTACCCGCCACTGGCAATTCCAACGACACATCCGCAACCTGCTTACTGCGAAGAAACGCCGTGCCTGGCGCCAGACATGTACACAACTCAACACCACGCTCCCCATAAACTCTTCCAAGTATTGGTCTGCTTTCCACCGCCTTACTGGAATCCGCCCCACCCCCCAGTACCCTCTCCTCCTTAATGACCATCCCTTTCCTGACAACCTCAGTAAGGCCAACCACTTTGCCTCCCACCTCTCTGAGGTTTTTTCCATCCCAGATGATCCCCACTTTGATTATTCCCTCTTCCCTGATGTCATGGACCGTACGAATACCTCTGTTCCTCCCCTTGCTCCTAGCTTCCAGTACTTGGGCCACACACCACCATCTGAACTTAACACTCCCATCACTACCCAGGACATCAGCCTCACACTCCACACCAAACGCAACACTGCTTCCGGCCACGACTGCGTTACCTACCGCCACCTCCAACACTGCCCTCCCTCATTCCTTTCACTCCTTGACAGCCTCTACAATGTCATCCTTGCCACTGGCTTCTATCCCGACCTGTGGAAAACCTCCCGAATCCTGATGTTCTCCAAACCCAACAAGCCTCCATCTGATGCCTCTTCCTATCGTCCTATCTGTCTCACATCAGTGTTCAGCAAGCTCTTGGAATCCATCCTTTCCCGGCGCATACATCACCACCTCCGCCAAAACCACCTCCTCCCAAACACCCAATGTGGCTTTCGACCTTCCTTCTCTGCAGATGACCAACTCCTCCGCCTCACTCATCTCCTCTCCCTCCAGCTTAACTCCCATCGCTCCGCCATTTTTGTCTCCCTTGACCTCGAAAAGGCCTACGACCGTGTCTGGCATCCCGGTCTCCTGTTTAAACTCCAAACCTACGCCCTTCCTATCAACTACATCCGTCTGGTGGCCTCCTTCCTCTCCCCCCGCCCCTCCTATGTTACTATCCATGATGCCACTTCCTACACATTCTACCCCTCTGCAGGTGTGCCCCAGGGCTCTGTCCTCTCCCCTCTCCTCTACCTCCTGTACACGGCAGATATGCCCCAACCCGCCCCTCCAGTACACCTCTTGCAATATGCTGATGACACCGCATTCCTCGCTCTCGCTCCTACCCTCGAACGGTCCCAACGCCTTCTCCAGAATCACCTTGACCTTTTTGCTGCATGGTGTAACCAGTGGCTCCTGAAACTCAACCCTTCCAAGACCCAGGCAATCATCGTAGGTCGTACCACTTGCTCCTTCCGGCTCCTGGATTTCTCCCTTACTGTCTGTGCCCTTCCTGTCCGCCTCACCCCCACCCTCACCTACCTAGGCCTCACCATTGACCGTCACCTCACCTGGATCCCTCATCTCCGCTCCATTCAATCCAAAGGCCACAACCACCTCCGACTCCTCAAACTCCTCTCCGGCCGGACATGGGGGTTGCACCCCTCTACCATCCTCCACACCTACAAATCCTTAATCCGTCCCATCCTCTGTTATGCCTGTCCTGCCTGGATATCTGCCCCCCCCCCCCCCCCCAAATTCTATAAGTCCCTCCAGATCCTTGAGCGTCATGCACTCCGCCTCGCCTTCCGTGTATGTCTCCTGTCCCCCACGCGGATCCTCTATGATCTCATTCCTTTCCCCCATCTGCTCCTATTCCTTGAACATATCCGCATCCTCTACACCTCCCGCCGTCTTGAACCCCCTCACCCCCTGGTTGCTCCTCTCCTCTCCGATCCCCGCCCCCTGCCCCGTCTTCACCGTTGTGTCCCCCCTACCCTCCATCTCTACACCCTACATCTCCTTTCCCAAGGTGGCTTCCATAAACTCCCCCTCCCGGATGATGCCCTCTCTACCTCCATTTATCCTTTCTATCAACTGTGATCCTCACTCCCCCCTCCTTTCCTCTGTCCTTTTCCCGGGCTCCCTCTCCCCCCCTTCCATCCTCTTTCTTCCCCACCTCCCCTCTCTTTGCCCCCTTCTCTCCCCCACATCCTTTTACATTTCCCTCCTCTGCCTCCTCTCATTCCCTCTCGCGTCTGCCCTTCTCCCCCTTTATTAGTCCTCTCCCTCCTTGGTTCCCCCCCCCTTTTCGTTTTTTCCTCTCCTCCCTCCTTGTTTTTCCCCCTACTCCAGGTCCCCCCCCCCCCCACCTGCCTTTGGTCGGGAGTTCCATCTTTGTGCCGCCTTTTTCGTGCAGTGTTTTACAGTGTGTTTTTCCAGTGCGTGCTCCGTGTTGTGTCTTTTGGGAAGTGTAGCGAACAGCCGTCATACTGTCGCTGGGTGTGCTTTTTATTACTTGCGAACAGAAACCAGACTGGCGCCACGTTTTTTAATTGTGTGTCTACTGTGTTACTCGTCTGATTCCTGTGTCTTTTATCTACATTGCCAACCCCCTTTTGCTTTCTGTTTTAACTTCCCGCAATTTTACGCCATTTTTCACTTTAAATCGCCATTTTATCGCCTGTTTTTCCTTGGTTCTTTCTTCTTCCTTTTATTTAAAAAAAGTCTGTAGGCTGTAGAGCAGCGTAGTAAGCTGCTGCCGGCCCGCCCCCTTCGGGGGGAATTGAAAACCAATAAAGAAAAAAAAAATGGAAAACGATCAACTGCCTGAATCGACGAAAATATTGAAAAAATTCTAGAGCTTGTGCTCTCAGACGGTCGACAGACAATTGATCAACTGTCAGAGACCTGTGGGTTACCTTGGAGCTCGGTTCAGCGAATTTTAACGGAAGATTTGGCAATGACAACGGTTGTTGCCAAGTTTGTTCCTCTGGTTCCGACTGACAATCAAAAGGAACGTCGAGTTTAAACATGTCGTGCTTTGAAGCAACAGCTTGAAACTGATCTGCATCTGCATCCTTACTCCGCAAGCCACCTGACGGTGTGTGGCGGAGGGTGCTTTGAGTACCTCTATCTGTTATCCTACCTCTATCGGTTCTCCCTTCTATTCTAGTCTCGTATTGCTCTTGGAAAGAAAGATTGTCGGTATGCCTCTGTGTGGGCTCTGATCTCTCTGATTTTATCCTCATGGTCTCTTAGCGAGATATACGTAGGAGGGAGCAATATACTGCTTGACTCCTCGGTGAAGGTATGTTCTCGAAACTTCAACAAAAGCCCGTACCGAGCTACTGAGCTTCTCTCTTGCAGAGTCTTCCACTGGAGTTTATCTATCATCTCCGTAACGCTTTCGCGATTACTAAATGATCCTGTAACGAAGCGCGCTGCTCTCCGCTGGATCTTCTCTATCTCTTCCATCAACCCTATCTGGCACGGATCCCACACCGGTGAGCAGTATTCAAGCAGTGGGCGAGCAAGTGTGCTGTGACCCACTTCCTTTGTTTTGGGATTGCATTTCCTTAGGATTCTTCCAATGAATCTCAGTCTGGCATCTGCTTTACCGACGATTAATTTTATATGATGCGTATTCTATCTAAGGTCATTACAAGTGATGAGTCATGGTGCTTTGGTTACGACACAGAATCAAAGCAACAGTCAAGCCAATGGAAGACGTCACCGTCACCTCGTCCCCAAAAACGTTGTCAAGTGAAATCAAACATCAAAACAATGCTGACTTTTTCCTTTTTTTTGTGCCAAAGGCGTAGCGCATTCATTGTTTCTTCCCCCAGGTCAGACCATCAATCAAACCTTTTATTTGGAAGTTTTAAGAAGATTGCACAACAGTGTTCGTCCAAAAAGACGCGATTTGTGGCAGACAGGATAATGGATCTTCCAGCATGACAACGCACCCAACACACAGCCATCTCTGTTGGATATTTCTTGGCTAAAAATGGAGTGGTTCCGCTGCCCCACGTACCTTACTCGCCTAACCTGACTTCGTGCGACTTTTTGTTATTTCCACGAATGAAAAGGGGCATGAGAGGACACCAGTTTGACAACATCGAAGAAGTCAAGGGGGAAAAAAGGGGGGGGAGGTGTCAGCCATTACTAAAGGCGACTACAAAAAAATATTCCAAACAGTGGAAGCGTCAGTGGGACAAATACAGGGTTGCGCACGAAATGTGTTACCATTTTGATTGTGAATACAAACTTTATTGTCAATACAATCTGAAAGGAACATATACTACAATGAAGAGCCGTCCATAGAGATTTGTTCTAACTTAGCACATGCTCAATATGTCCACCATTTCGTTTCCTAACTTCCTTCAAACGAAGACTGAAGTTAGTGATTACCCTACGGCACATGTCTTCCGTAATTTCACTGCAAGCTTGAAGAATAAGTCTTCTGAACTCCATTAAATCTCGTGGACGTTTTGGTAAAATTTTTTCCTTTAGTAGGTACCCGCAAAGAAAAACGTCACATGGACTGAGGTCTGGACTATTGGAGGGCCCATTTTTTCCGTCATTGAAGCGACCTGGAAACCTGAGTGAAATGATCCGCATGTCGAAATGCTCGTGTAAAAACTCCAACACAGTGTTTGCAGTATGTGGCCTTGCTCCATCTTGCATGAACCACTGCGTGTTGAAGGGCAAGGCAGTAGCAAGAAGCTGTGGAATGAAGCTAAAGCATGCTCAAATAACGCTCGCTGTTCACAGTTTCTTCAAAGAAAAAGGGTCAAGGGTCCAATAAGTCCGTGACTGGAAATTTCTCCCCACGCTGTAATCCTCAGAGCATAATGTCGTCGTTCATGAAGCACTTGTGGGTTTTCAGTGGCCCAAAAGCGTACATTTTGTTTGTTAACCACACCGTCTAAATGAAAATGCGCCTCGTCTGAAAACCAAACGTTGCTGAGAGTTTCTTCCCTACCCTCCGCCCACTGAGTAAACAGTAGTCTCTGCTGCTTGTGTTCTTCAGTGAGCTTCTGTGCACAGGTCATCTTGTATGGGTACACATGGAGGTCACTTTTAAGAATGTGTTGAACGGAGCGTCTGGATATTCCCAGTTGCACTGCTGCCTTTCTATACGATTTCTCGGGACTTCTCTGTACAGCAACTCGTACCGCTTCAATATTCTCCGGCGAACAAACAGGCTTAGGCCGAGGTCGCTTCGCTTCCAATACGGTTCCTACCTGTACAAATTTATCGTACAACCTGTGGATGGTCTTCTTGCAAGGGACCCATCGTGTGTTAAACTATTGTCGATAACACCTCTGAGTCACAACAAGGCTTTTCGTTTCATGAAAAAGTAACACAATTGCCGATCGTTGCTGTGTCGTCAGTCTTCCATTGTCAGCCATTGCTGCTTACTAGTGTCCTAGCGGCAGTATCGTGAATTACACGTCATTTCGTAACTCATTTGTTTTTCCAAGCTCTGCTGGTACTGCTGTAGAGATCCCAGCGGGATATCTAATGTGCGTCGTAAATTGTGAAAGAAACAATTGGTAACACATTTCGTGCGCCACCCTATATATTAACTGTAATGGAGAGTGTTTTGAAGGCGATGAGGTTGTTTTGTAAACAATTTGTAAATATACAGCTTTTATGCCAGTTTTTTTGGGGGGTACCCCGTCGTATAGGTCATTCAGAGCGAGAAAGAAGTGGCCCGCTTTCGCTGGCTGCAGCCTGTGGTGGTCAGTGAGCGTGGCGGCGTCGGCGGCGGCGGCGGCGAGTACTTGACAGAAGCACAGTGTTCGCCGTCCTTTGTGTGGCGCCCCGCTTAGTCAGGGGGCTATTCGTGGCCGGCGGGCGCCGACACAGACGCGACGGATTCCGCCGGCGGCCAGAATAAACGCCGCACCGCGAGACTAGACTGCCAGTCTCCTGTCCTGCGAGCGAATGCCAGCCACTGTGAGCTGGCAGGTCGCAGCGGCTACGTCTGCCCGCCTTGCCCCTGGCTCGCTCATTGAGGAGCCTTTCTTCTCGCAGTCCCGTGTCAGCCGACCCTAGTCAAGTCGTTTGGTCACAAATTTTGGGGGAGACAGGCCATTCCAAGAAAATTCAGCTCTACTCAATAACTTTAAGTAGGGCTGGGACGTGTTTGTGTCACAGCTACAAGCCAGTAAATCAATTACATACTCTGCTGATAAAGAACCCAGAAGACGTGGTCTGATGTCAATGTACACTACTGGCCATTAAAATTGCCTCACCAAGAAGAAATGCAGATGATAAAAGGGTATTCATTGGACAAATATATTATACTACAACTGACATGTGATTACATTTTCACCAAATTTGGGTGCATAGATCCTGAGAAGCCAGTACCCAGAACAACCACCTCTGGCCGTAATAACGGCCTTAATATGCCTGGGCATTGAATCAAACACAGCTTGGATGGCGTGTACAGGTACAGCTGCCCATGCAGCTTCAACACGATACCACAGTTCATCAAGATTAGTGGCTGGCGTATTGTGACGAGCCAGTTGCTCGGCCGCCATTGACCACACGTTTTCAATTGATGAGAGATCTGGAGAATGTGCTGGCCAGGGCAGCAGTCGTACATTTTCTGTATCCAGAAAGGCCCGTACAGGACCTGCAACATGCGGTCGTGCATTATCCTGCTGAAATGTTGGGTTTCGCAGGGATCGAATGAAGGGTAGAGCCACGGGTCGTAATGCATCTGAAACGTAACGTCCACCGTTAAAAGTGCCGTCAATGTGAACAAGAGGTGATCGAGACGTGTAACCAATGGCACCCCAAACCATCACGCCAGGTGATACCCCAGTATGGCGATGACGAATTCACGCTTCCAATATGCGTTCACCACGATGCCGCCAAACACGAATGCGACCATCACGATTCCGTAAACAGAACCTGCATTCATCCGAAAAAATGACGTTTTACCATTCGCGCACCCAGGTTCGTCGTTGAGTACACCATCGCAGGCGCTCCTGCCTGTGACGCAGCGTCAAGGGTAACCGCAGCCATGGGTCTCCGAGCTGATAGTCGATGCTGCTGCAAATGTAGTCGAATTGTTCGTGCAGATGGTTGTTGTCTTGCAAACGTCCCCATCTGTTGACTCAGGGGTCGAGACGTGGCTGTACGATCCGTTACAGCCATGTGGATAAGATGCCTGTCATCTCGACTGCCAGTGATACGAGACCGTTGGGATACAGCACGGCGTTCCGTATTACCGTCCTGAAGCCACCGATTCCATATTCTGCTAACAGTCATTGGATCTCGACCAACGCGAGCAGCAAGGTCGCGATACGGTAAACCGCAATCGCGATAGGCTACAATCCGACCTTTATCAAAGTCCGAAACGTGGTGCTACGCATTTCTCCTCCTTACACGAGGCATCACAACAACGTTTCACCGGGCAACACCGGTTAACTGCTGTTTGTGTATGAGAAATCGGTTGGACACTTTCCTCATGTCAGCACGTTGTAGGTGTCGCTACCGGCGCCAACCTTGTGCGAATGCTCTGAAAAGCTAATCATTTGCATATCACAGCATCTTCTTCCTGCCGGTTAAATTTCGCGTCTGTAGCACGTCATCTTCATGGTGTAGCAATTTTAGTGTCCAGTAGTCTAACTTGTAAACGTACACACCGTCAGCGGTATACACACGATTAGAGTTGCAGTTCTCTGTGACACGTGGCATCATCAACAGAGTACATTAATGTTCGGCATGATCAACAGAGTGCATTACTGTTGTTCACAGTTAATAAGAACTTCCAGGCTTTTACATCGTGGCCGAATGGAGTTCACATCAACACGCACCGTTTCGTCCCCATCTGCAGAGGACATTTTCAAGGGGGATCCTAGCTTCTTTTAGTGTCCGACTCACCCACTGGCTCGCTACTGACTGCAGCAAAATTCTGTTTACGCGTGCTTCCGCACGGTTGCATGACGTCACATACACTGGTGTCCAAAAAAATGTCGCTATTTCTCCGTCCCATGTCTTTACGATAGAATCATACAAACTGTCAACAGATGTTCGTACGATCGTCTTCTGAACAGGAGATGGCATTCCGTTCAAAGGACAACCGCGCCTACAATGACGTTCAGGCACCTACAACATGTTTTTTGCTCGCGTATCATGTCGTTTCTGGAAACCCAGAATGTACTCTGTAGGAAATATCATGGATTCCGGAAACAGCGATCGTATGAGACCCAACTCGTTTTATTTGTTCATGAGACCCAGAAAATATTAGGTGCAGGTTCCCAGGTAGATGCCATTTTTCTTGACTTCCGGAAGGCGTTCGATACAGTTCCGCACTGTCGCCTGATAAACAAAGTAAGAGCCTACGGAATATCAGACCAGCTGTGTGGCTGGATTGAAGAGTTTTTAGCAAAGCAAAAATGGAGAGACGTCAACAGACGTTAAAGTAACCTCTCGCGTGCCACAGGGGAGTGTTATGGGACCATTGCTTTTCACAATATATATAAATGACCTAGTAGATAGTGTCGGAAGTTCCATGCGCCTTTTCGCGGATGATGCTGTAGTATACAGAGAAGTTGCAGCATTAGAAAAGTGCAGCGAAATGCAGGAAGATCTGTAGCGGATAGGCACTTGGTGCAGGGAGTGGCAACTAACGCTTAACATAGATAAATGTAATGTATTGCGAATACATAGGAAGAAGGATCCTTTACTGTATGATTATATGATAGCGGAACAAACACTGGTAGCAGTTACTTCTGTAACATATCTGGGAGTATGCGTGCGGAACGATTTGAAGTGGAATAATCATATAAAATTAATTGTTGGTAAGGCGGGTGCCAGGTTGAGATTAATTGGGAGAGTCCTTAGAAGATGCAGTCCATCTACAAAGGAGGTGGCTTACAAAACACTTGTTCGACCAATACTTGAGTATTGCTCATCAGTGTGGTATCCGTACCAGGTCGGGTTGACAGAGGAGATAGAGAATATCCAAAGAAGAGCGGCGCGTTTCGTCACAGGGTTATTTGGTAAGCGTGACAGCGTTACGGAGATGTTTAGCAAAGTGGCAGACTCTGCAAGAGAGGCGCTCTGCATCGCGGTGTAGATTGCTGTCCAGGTTTCGCGAGGGTGCGTTTCTGGATGAGGTATCGAATATATTGCTTCCCCCTCCTTATACCTCCCGAGGAGATCACGAATGTAAAATTAGAGAGATTCGAGCGCGCACGGAGGCTTTCCGGCAATCGTTCTTCCCGCGAACTATACGCGACTGGAACAGGAAAGGGAGGTAATGACAGTGGCACGTAAAGTGCCCTCCGCCACACACCGTTGGGAGGCTTGCGGAGTATAAATGCAGATGTAGATGTAGATCAAACGGGGTAGTCTTTGGCCAGGTAGTTCGACGTCCACAATCGGTGTGTACACAATCACAGACGGTGCAGTAAGTCACAGAGAGGATGCCTACCAGACTCCCTGCCGTAGAGTGCCACAGGAAGAACGGAAGCAGGATGGTCGCAAACTGGTGCGGCTCGATGGCTTAATGTGAACCGTTCTGTTGTTTCTTGGATGTGGCGATGGGTTACCGAGACCGAAACTGTGTCCCACAGACCAGGGCGGGGCCGACCACCTGTGGGATCGGAAAGAGAGGACCGTCATCTGGCTGCAAGGGCACGACGGCTCCGCCTTAGTACTGCACGGCAACTGACATCTGACCTCGTAGCACCCACTGGATGCCTTGTATCGAGACAAACGGTGTTCAAATGGTTCAAGCGGCTCTGAGCACTATGGGACGTAACATCTGAGGCCATCAGTCCCCTAGACGTAGAACTACTTAAACCTAACTAACCCAAGGACATCACACACATCCATGACCGAGGCAGGATTCGAACCTGCGACCGCAGCAGCAGCGCGGTTCCGGACTGAAGCGCTTAGAACCGCTCGGCCACAGCGGACAAACGGTGTACAGAAAGCTTCGGTAGAATCGCCCTTATTGTCGCAGAACTGCTGTATGTGTACCCATGACACGTCTTCACAGAAGAGAACGTCTAGAGTGTATTATATCTCTTAAAAAAATGTTACTTTGTATTTAGAGGAAACACTCTACTAGTAAATTTGTTTGATTTATCGTGATCTGTTACTGATTTTTAATGAAGTTAGTTCTTACGTTTAGCTTTCAATATATATATATATATATATATATATATATATATATATATATATATATATATATATAAAAGGAGGAGGGGGAGGAGTAACACCTCGTAAGAAAACCTTGGTTCACCTGGCCCGGGTGATAGTACCTTGTGAGGGTCCCTTGCCAGGGATACGGCGAAGACCTCAACGGTAGTGAAGACGGAGATGAAGATCATCGGTACGGCGGAACTGGCGGAAGAGGCAAGCATTATCAACAAGATAAAGCATATTGAAAAGCCCAGACACGTCTGTGTGGCAACCACCGGTACTCTGGCCAGCGTCTGTTCACCATGTGAGGTGCGGCTGAACACCAAGCTCCAGGAACTAACAATCCCTGGTTCTAACTACCCAGCATTAGCTGGAACTTAATTACAAGCAGTATGATTCGTACAAGTAAAATTAATATTACCCCAGGTGGCCAATCCACTCGCCCTGTGGCGACAACCAAGCTATCGGATTCTGGGGAGCTTGGGCTCGTACGACAGAGAAAGTCGGAGTTCTCTAGTAAACGTCCACGAAAGTCCCATACATTTATTGGCACTTTTAACATTCAGACACTAATTCAGACAGGCAAACTTCATAATCTTACAACAGAACTCAACAAACAGAAAATTCAAATCCTTGCTCTCCAAGAGACCAGATTCACTGATTCAGAAACAATAGACTACAACAATTACCGTATCTTTAAAAGTAAAACAGACAAGAAAATTGGCAAAGGAGCTGCAATATTTGGCATGGCTTTTATTGTAAATAAGGACACCCTTGACTCTGTTATAGACATGAATCAAATCAGTAACAGACTAATGACCATGCGAATCAAGCACACCAACAAAATATATACATTTATTAATGTTCATGCACCTACCAACATTGCCAACAAAAAAGAACCGGAGAAGACAGAAAAATTTTGGGAAAAACTCGAAACTGAAATGTCCAAAATTCCAAAGGAGGATGTAAAAATTCTTCTAGGGGATTTCAACGCGCAAATTGGCAAAGAGAGGAAATATAAAAAAACAGTCGGTAATTACCCTGCACACAAATTCACAAACAAGAACGGCATGAGACTCATCGAGTTATGTCAGCAAAACAACCTAAAAATCGTGACAACATCACTTCGAAAAGACCCCAAGAAACAAAAAACATGGAGATCACCAAACCTTCAGCTTGGTGAATTTCAAATAGACCATGTTGCGATCTCCTATGACTTCCAGAAAGAAATACACGACGTTCAAGTCCGCAGAGGGGCAAATATAGATTCTGACCACTACCTTACCAGAGTTAAAATTAAATTCACTCCAAAAAGGAAACGCCAAAGGAAATCACCACTAATTCCCAAATTTGACTTGAAAAATATCAAGGAATCAGAAAATTACAGAAGCATGGGATAAACAACCAACAAACAACTGGAAAGATTTCCGAACGAAAATTATACAGAAAGCAAGAGATTTGATTCCGTTAAAGAAAATATCCAAGCATCCATGGTGGAATTCGAATTGTGATAACGCATTAGAAGAGAGACAACAAGCCTTTTTAAATTACAATTGTGACAAATCAGAAACCACACAACAAACATTTTTCAAAGTGAGAAAACAAACAGCTAAAATACTTAGACAAACTAAAAGAAAATACCTTAATGAACAGCTAAACACAATTGAAGAAAACTTTAAGAACCACAACACTCAAGATTTTTATAAAATATTCGCAAATCAAATCAAAGGATACACTCCACAAAATCTCTGCTTCCGGAAACAGAATGGAAAATTGGCACTAACTAACAAAGAAAATTGCCAAGAACTAGCTAAATATTTCTCACAACTCCTAAATTGCCCACAACCAAGTACAAGATTCCCCAGATTACAACCAGAACACACGAATGAGACTTCACTACCACCATCTCAAGAAGAAATTTATAGTCACATTAGAAAACTCAAAAATAATAAATCATCGGGAGAAGATGGAATTGTAGCTGAACTACTGAAAAACCTTGGTCCAAATTCGTTAAAAGAGATCACTAGCATCATCAAAGAAATTTGGCAGACAGAAAATATCCCAGAGGAGTGGAAGTGTGCACTAATTCACCCATTGCACAAAAAGGGAGAAAGATCAGACGTAAACAACTACAGAGGCATTTCACTTTTACCAGTTACCTACAAAATTCTATCTGCATGTCTCCTAAAGAGGGCACAAGAACAACTAGAACATACAATTTCAGACTACCAAGCAGGCTTTCGTCCTAATAGATCATGCCCGGAACAGATATTCAACCTTAAAACTATTTTAAAGATTAAAGCAATCAGGTCAAAACCAATAATCTGCACATTCGTTGATTTCAAAAAGGCATACGATTCCATAGACAGACAGTCTCTATGTCACATTCTCGAAGAACGAGGCCTAGACACTAAAACCCGAAAACTAATTGAACAAACACTAACAGAAACCAAATCAAAAATTAAATTCAGAGGGGAAATTTCGGAACCATTCTCAATTAAAACAGGAGTAAGACAAGGAGATGGGATCTCACCACTATTATTCAATATAGTTTTGGACAAAGTTATGAAAGAGTGGGAAGTAACACTAAGGAAACAAAGCTTTTGGAAGCCAATTGAACTAGGAAGAGGTAAAGGAAAATTGAACATCCCTTATTTAGCGTTTGCAGATGACTTGGCAATTATAACTGACAGTGAAGAAACAGCAGTAAAACAAATTGAGACACTTAAAGAATGTGCTGAGAAGGTTGGCCTGCAAATCTCCTTTGAGAAGACAGAATTCATCTGCTCAAAATTAGATATTTCGAAACTAAAAACAAAGTATGGTGAAATAACTAGAGTCAAGCACTTTAAGTATCTCGGTGAAGTTATTGAACCAACAGGACTTGAGAAAATAGCACAAAAAAACCGATTACAGAAAATCAAGAAAGTATTCGCACTTATTCAAAATATATATAACAAGAAATGTCTATCAAAAGGCACTAAAATCAGACACTACAACACAGTCATCAAACCAACAGTCACATATGCAAGTGAAACACTCTCCCTGAATAGAAAATTAGATTTACACGAAATTAAGAAAGTAGAGAGAAAAATTATTAGAAAAATCCTAGGACCACGATACACACAAGATGGATACAGGCTGCAGACTACCGAGACAACCGAAAAAATATCAAACATCGAGGCAGATATCAGGAAGAGGCGGATGAAGTTTTATGGACATATAGACAGATTACCTGGAAACAGGTTAACTAAACGTCTATTGGACTATATGACATCACTTAAGGCAACAATACCCTGGGTAACTGAAGTTAAGAAGGATTTGAAAAAGGCAAAAATTGACATAACAAACACCTTATTCCAGCTAACACCAGAACGAACAGAACAAAACAGACTAGACAGAAGAATGAACATTGCATTGTGTTTTATACTCTTACAAAGATGATAATACTTCTTTTAATTACTTACACATTATAATCTCATACAATAAAAATAATCTCTTTTCTGCATCTATCGATCTATATTGTATATTTTTACAGTTAGTGTTATTACCTTTCGCAGATAAATCGATGTCTGCAATTCATTTTGAGTCACATACAGTCACTTTTATTTATGTTTCACCTCGATAACGGTGAATATTGCAAAAGGGACACTACAAGTGGCCGGCCGAAGTGGCCGTGCGGTTAAAGGCGCTGCAGTCTGGAACCGCAAGACCGCTACGGTCGCAGGTTCGAATCCTACCTCGGGCATGGATGTTTGTGATGTCCTTAGGTTAGTTAGGTTTAACTAGTTCTAAGTTCTAGGGGACTAATGACCTCAGCAGTTGAGTCCCATAGTGCTCAGAGCCATTTGAACCATTTGAACACTACAAGTGGAGTCGTCAGCATGCCACCTGGATGGTAGAACAGTGGGCCAGTTCCTTTCACAGAGGAGCGCTCATATGGTCTGGAGAGTGATTCTCGACGGATTCCCATCTGGAGGTGACATGGAACACGGTTTCAGGACCCAAACACTAGGATGGAGATGATATCGAGGAGGATCCCTACTAGTGTGGGCAGTGGTCATGTTGACCACCCGAACACCTCTTTATGAAACTGCTCGGGTGTATCGGCAAGGTTCAACTGCTGTCAGGTATCGTGACGAGATCTTGGGATCTCATATGCGTTGTTGCGAGGTGCTGTGGACCCAGACTTCGTATTGATGGACGATAAAGCTCGACTTCATAGAGCACAGGCGGTTGGTGTTTTCTTGAAAACGGAAGGTATTACACGCATCGTACGACCTGCTCACCCTCCCGATCTGAATGTAGTAGAGCATTTCTGAGATGCACAAGAGAGACAAATTGCGTTACGTCAGCATCCACCAATCACTCTCTAAGAGTTGCAAGCTGTTCTGCAGGAAGAGTGGGTGCTGTTACCTCAGAATGAGGTTCATTACATCATTCCCAGCATGTCGCATCATCGTCAGGCCTGTATTTGCTGGCAGAGGTGGTCACATCCCACACTGAGTGTTGTGGATTGGCAAGACAGCCAACCCACTATAAGGAAGCCGAAAGGTACGCGTTTAAGCTCACGGAGGCTGGCGTGAGGTCTGGAACAGGACAAGGAATTGAGACTAGCAAAAAAGGTACGTAGCTTCTGGAATACTTAACTTTAATCCATAATTGGTGAATATCGCTCTTGACGGTACATATTTTACAGCGTCAATAGTGACTGGTAATGGCGCCTTGCTAGGTCGTAGCAAATGACGTAGCTGAAGGCTATGCTGCTTTCGTCTCGGCAAATGAGAGCGTAATTTGTCAGTGAACCATCGCTAGCAAAGTCGGCTGTACAACTGGGGCGAGTGCTAGGAAGTCTCTCTACACCTGCCGTGTGGCGGCGCTCGGTCTGCAATCACTGATAGTGGCGACACGCGGGTCCGACGTATACTAGCGGACCGCGGCCGATTTAAAGGCTACCACCTAGCAAGTGTGGTGTCTGGCGGTGACACCACACTGAGCACATTAATCAGTTGTCGGAATGTTTGTACAAACCCATTAAGTTGGATAAAGGAACAGTATTTTTGTCTACCGTTATGCATGTTGCAGTTGCTTACGTTCTGTATTCTTTACGTTGTTTCTACTCTACTATTAACCGTTTATACTGTTTTGTGGCAAAATGAGCGCAGTCTTGCAAAATTTCCGTTTGTTGCTTTAATTTTGGACATCAGCGTAGTTCGAATACCCGAACACAACTGATGTCGGTTGCAGTCTTCCGCTGTTGCTATCACCAGAAGGTGGAAGACTGGTACACATCACACATCTTCTTCAGCAGCGGAATCGAGATGTTATTCAATTTCACTTCTTACTGAAACTCCCGAGTTGTTTTAGATCCCTATGGCCCCTATTCGGACCACAACGCACAACGAAAGCGAGTCATCATAAAAGCGTTGACGGTTTGGGCAAGGAATATCTACGAACCAGAAATGCTTGCTGCAGGATTAAAACATCTCACCAATGCATTGCTCAAGAATGGTTATTCATCGGCCGTAGTAAAAAGAACGTAAAGACCAACGCGCAGAAATCATAGCGATGCAAAAGTGCCTTTCATTCAAGACGTTATCGAAAGCAGAAGAACTGCGGTAAAAAGCAGAACATTGCGATAATCTACATAACCAACCGCAAGATAACAGATCACCTAAAATTGGGCAAGGATTCTCGCCAACAGCCGGTAAAAGCAAGAATATATAGGTTTCTGTGTAGTTGTGGGGAGATGTACACGGGAACTACAAAAAGTACGGCCAAGAGACGACTAGAAGAGCACAAGGTCAACTGCAGAAGAGGGGAGATGGACAGAACATCTGTTGCGGAACATGCTTTGCGGTCATGAGACCACCACATTAATTTTGATAGGACTCTAGTACTGTCAGATGCAAGTGGATACCATGAAAGGCTGTACAGAGAGACCAAAGACATTGTAAAACAACCCAGGAATTTCAATAGGAAGGAGGAGGACGTGAAATTGAGTATCTGGATTCCGGTGCTGGAGGACATCTCCTCCAGTCTTCCAACAGCAACAGTTGACCAAGGGCTAACTGTACTCGGGTGTTCAAAACATGTGACGTCACGCCACGGCACGAAACCATGCTTAAACGGAATTTTTCTGCAGTCAGTAACGAGCAAGGATGGAATCAGACAGTCAAAGAAGCTACGACCCTCCTTGTAAATGTCCTCTGCGGATGGGCGAAACGTTGGTTTGTGATGTGAGGTCCATTCGACCACGGCATAATAGTCCGGAAAGTTTAATTAACTGCTAATTTCTGTTCACGGAAGTTTACGTTTTTAATTAGTGTTTTTCCTGTTTCGTGCACTACTGGATAAGTTTGTTAGTTTTTCTACGTGTCTTGTACGGTTTATTCATGTTACGGCAAGTTGAAAAAGAGAGTGTGAGGGAGAGAAGTGATATATACGTGCAAATGATAAAGCCCTTCCCTCAAAAATATTTCTCTCCTGAATACCTCCTCTGTGTTACCACACTTGACGTGTCATTGATCTCATTTGTACTAAGTGGCATGCCGTATAGACAAACTGATTTAAAATTTAATCATTTCTAAAATAACAGTTGCTGGAATAGAGTTTCTTACAGCCTCAGAATTACGGATTCACGACCTTCGAGCTGTTTTCTGCGCAGGGGACAACAACTGTAGAAGACTGCAGGTTGCTGAACTTGCCGGCCGAAGTGGCCGAGCGGTTCTAGGCGCTATAGTCTAGAACCGCGCGACCGCTACGGTCGCAGGTTTGAATCCTGCGTCGGGCATGGATGTGTGTGATGTCCTTAGGTTAGTTAGGTTTAAGTAGTTCTAAGTTCTAGGGGACTGATGACCTCAGAAGTTAAGTCCCATATTGCTCAGAGCCATTTGAACATTTTTTTTGCTGAACTTGTTACTAGAACTTACGCATTCCACTCAGGGCTGTGGAAGCAAATAGGCACCTCGCTTGTACTTCGAATGCAGCAGCCAATCGCGGAGAAGGACCACAATTTAGGCGGTCTTTCTCACGGTGCCCTTACCGAACGAAACCATCTGTCATCGGTACCTCACACCATATTACGTCGTCTAGCAACTGCTGCCTTCTCAACTGCTCTAAGAAGAGCTTCTTATATGTGAATATGATAGCTGCAAAGCCAGAAATATTACAGTGTGCAGTTACGTGGCACCTGAACATAGCCCGCATCTCGTGGTCGTGCGGTAGCGTTCTCGCTTCCCACGCCCGGGTTCCCGGGTTCGATTCCCGGCGGGGTCAGGGATTTTCTCTGCCTCGTGATGGCTGGGTGTTGTGTGATGTCCTTAGGTTAGTTAGGTTTAAGTAGTTCTAAGTTCTAGGGGACTGATGACCATAGATGATAAGTCCCATAGTGCTCAGAGCCATTTGAACCAACCTGAACATAGCATTAGTGGATCAAATGGCTCTGAGGACTATGGGACTTAACATCTAAGGTCATCAGTCCCCTAGAACTTAGAACTACTTAAACCTAACTAACCTAAGGACATCACACACATCCGTGCCTGAGCCAGGATTCGAACCTGCGAACGTAACAGTCGCGCGGTTCCAGACTGAGGCGCCTAAAACCGCTCGGCCACAACGGCTGGCGATAGGATTAGTGTCTTGATTCCTTGGCAGTACACATGAGTGACTTTATCCAAATAAAAGAACTTTGAAACTACAACTAGAGGTGGTTTCATTCATCGAAATAATCTTGTAGACGTAACTGACCCACTCGCGATGTGGTTTGCGGCTCAGTGAATTGATGACTGGTGACACCACCCCACACGTGACGTGGTAGGCGGCCTATTTACACGCTGGCATGTGACGAATAACCGACTTTGACCAGGAAGTCGCTCGGGCTTTTAGGTAGCCCAGCCACCGGGGTGGGATTTTTTGTTCCTCGAGCGACTTAGGAAGTGCTTTCTACGGCAGCTTCTCGTGAGTAATGCTGGAGTCGTTGCGCTTGTAGCGGAGCCGACAGCAGGCGGTGGCCGGGGCGTTAACACGCTACGCTGCCCGCGCAGCGCTGCGCCGCGCTCCCCGACGTTAGTTCCGAGCCGTTAGGCAGCGCGCAGGTTCAAGGCCGATCAGCTGACGGCCGAGACTCGGCGGGCGGGGTTTAGAATTCAGCGCCCGCTAAACGAGGCGCAGACCAGCGGACCCCAGCTGTCTGACGGTTACCGAGCGCCTTCAGCACGAGCGTCTTTCTTGTCGGAATCAACTAGTGGTTGCTGCGAGTCACCTGCTAGCGTGTAATAAAGGCCGATTCACACTAGACGTCAACGGACCGTCACGTCACGTCAACGTCAACGTCGGGCAGTATTTATACTGGACGTCGCGTCACGTCACATTACGTCAATTCACCTAGTACCGAACAGTGAAACTGAGTTTAAGAGAATCCATCCTTGTTACAAAAAATAGGAGAACAGTATTGGAATTGAGGAACGATAAAGTTTATTAACGGCTAAAGTAAACTTCATAAGAAATATTTTTCACCAATATTTATGATAAATTGCTGAGAAGTGAAACAGGATTTCAAAACATCGACATTTATTTGCTAAAGAATATATATATATATATATATATATATATATATATATATATATATATATATATATATCGCTTAATTTCCATGTTAGAGCTCATTTTAGTTTCGTCCACCTACGCTCAATGGAGCACGTTATCATGATTTCATACGGGATACTCTACCTGTGCTGCTAGAACATATGCCTTTACAAGTACGACACAAAATGTGGTTCATGCGCGATGGAGCTCCCGCACATTTCAGTCGAAGTGTTCGTACGCTTCTCAACAACAGATTCGGTGACCGATGGATTGGTAGAGGCGGACCAATTCCATGGCCTCCACGCTCTCCTGACCTCAGCCCTCTTGACTTTCATTTATGGGGGAATTTGAAAGCTCTTGTCTACGCAACCCTGGTGCTCGTATTGTGGACGGCTGTGATACAATACGCCATTCTCCAGGGCTGCATCAGCGCATCAGGGATTCCATGCGACGGAGGGTGGATGCATGTATCCTCCCTAACGGAGGACATTTTGAACATTTCCTGTTACAAAGTGTTTTAAGTCACGCTGGTACGTTCTGTTGCTGTGTGTTTCCATCCATGATTAATGTGATTTGAAGAGAAGTAATAAAATGAGCTCTAACATGGAAAGTAAGCGTTTCTGGACACATGTCCACATAACATATTTTCTTTCTTTATGTGTGAGGAATGTTTCCTGAAAGTTTAGCCGTACCTTTTTGTAACATACATAAACCCATCGAACAATATTCACACGGAAGATCCGTACCCAAAGACTAGAAAGTTGCACGGGTCACACCAATATTCAAGAAAGATAGTAGAGCAATCCACTAAATTACAGGCCCATATCGTTAACGTCGATATGCAGCTGGATTTTAGAACATATATTGTGTTCGAACATTATGAATTACCTCGAAGGAAACGGTCTATTGACACAGAGTCTACATGGGTTTAGAAAACATCGTTCCTGTGAAACACAACTAGCTCTTTATTCACATGAAGTGCTGAGTGCTATTAGCAAGGGATTTCAGATCGATTCCGTATTCCTGGATTTCCGGGAGGCTTTTGACACCGTACCACACAAGCGACTCGTAGTACAATTGCGTGCTTATGGAATATCCCACAACATTTCCTATGTGTTCCTTCCAATTTAAGTTGTTCGTAATTGTAATACCTAGGTATTTAGTTGAATTTACGGCTTTTAGATTACACTGATTTATTGTGTAACCGATGTTAAACGGATTCCTTTTAGCACTCATGTCGATGACCTCACACTTTATTTAGAGTGAATTGTCAATTTTCGCACCATTCAGATATTTTTCTAAATCGTTTTGCAGTTTGTTTTGATCTTCTGATGACTTTGTTAGTCGATAAACGACAGCGTCATCTGCAAACAACCGAAGATGGCTGCACAGGTTGTCTCCCAAATCGTTTATATAGTTAAGGAACAGCAAAGGGCCTATAACACTACCTTGGGGAACGCCAGAAATCACTTCTGTTTTATTCGATTACTTTCTGTCAGTTACTACGAACTGTGACCTCTCTGAAAGTAAATCGCAAATCCAGTCACATAACTGAGACGATATTCCATAAGCACGCAATTGTACTACGAGCCGCTTGTGTGGTACAGTGTCAAAAGCCTTCCGGAAGTCCAGAAATGTTAACAGACGACACGTCGTCGAAACTTCCTGAACGCCGACGCGTCGTGACGTGACGTTGATGAACTGTGTGAATGCCGACATTTGAATGCCCTGTGAAATGTCTTGACGTGACATGATGTCGATTATGATGGCCTTAAGCTAGCCACCAGTCACATTTAGATGTATCAAAACTGAAATCTGCGTCCATGCAAAAATCTTTTGAATTTGCGCCCATTGTTCCCGGAAATTACCTACTCACAAAGTCACGGCCTACCTGCAAACCGAGAGCCGTTTCCTCCGCCGCAAACACTCCCCTTGAATCTCGGTTTGCGTGCACCCCAGTGTGTGGTCGCTTGAACAATCACCATGCGTACAACTTTTAACTCTTTACTATTCAGTTCGCGCACCTTGTACAATTTGTATGCTTATAGGTTCGCTATGGAAGTATCAACGATCATCCGCAATAATCCATGTGAACGCTACGAAGATTACTCGTACGTCATAAACACAACCAAACAGAGGGACTGTGATTTGGCGCTGTTCAAAAAAGATATAAATACTCGCTGAGGACTGTTTAAGATCAAAGATTGTACGGTTTCTAGCTCAAAAGAACATTAGCGTAAACCTCCCGACTACGCTTGATTAGAAGAAAGTGGCAAAAATTGTTCATTAAACAAGCGAAGAACTGTTCGAGAGCTTACCGAAGAACTTAGCATCTCGTACTGGGCCGCACAAAAAATCATTTTAACTGATAATTTGCAAATGAGACGAGTGAGTGCAAAAATAGTTACCAGACTTTTGAGCGATGAACAGAAGGAAAATGGTGTGTGAGCTTGTATGGAATGTCCAAAGTTGTAATTGGAGACGGAACTTCGGTCTGTGGGTATGACCGTGAGACGAAAATTCAGAGTTCTCAATAGAAAACCAGTGAATCTCCTGGCCCTAAAAAGGCACGTCAATGAAAATCGAATATCAAAGTCATGCGCATTGTTTTTTCGATATTGAAGACATGATGAGATCGGAGTTAGTTACAAACAACTCTAAACGCCGAATTTTACTAGCGCGTTCTGTAATGTTTGCGAAACGATGCACGAAGAAAAATGGGCCAGTGGCTTCCTCATTCACCACGACAACGCACCGTGGCACACCTCAATTTTGATTGATTGTGTTCCTCTCTGTACAAGTCCTCCTTACTCACCAGATTTAGCATCATGCGACTCCCCGAAAATTAAAACCGTGTTTAAGTAAAAACGTTTTGACACCATTTCTGACACTGAGGTGGCCACGGGCAGAGCAATTGAATGTCCTGCCAAAGGAAGCCCTCCAGAAGTGTTTCCAGTCATCGATTTAACGTTGGGATAACTGCATTGTGTGGTAGATTCTTTTATGTGTTTGTCTGTTTTTTGTTTGTCTGTTGTCGATGTATTATGCTCGCAGTAAAAGGTCGTAACAACGTGATAAAATTGTCTCTGATAGTGCTGTTAGAAGAATTACCGTTTGTTGTGCGTATGAAGAGTCTTGGGAGAGACAGCTGGATATTTTTAGCAGCTATTCATTCATGAGACTGCAGGTTCGAGTGCTGTTGTCCACGTCTCTTCCCGTACACGTCGCAGTCAATCTGAAAAAATTCTGCTATTTCAATACTTCCAAAATTACCAATAAAGGTCGTGACGCTCACCTTTGTTCTCATGAAATAAGAACGGTTAATTGTGTCTCTTGTACAATTCTCCACATAACATCAAAAGAAGCGAACAGAAAACTCTAGTTACCCTTAGTTACGAGTAAACCACAGAGAGAGTAATATTCCGAGTCAACGATATAATTATCATAGAGTCTCTCAGATAACGTCTTTGCCACTTAGCTTTCTCATGGTCGATTCAGTACATTACGTATTTATTACACTACAATTGCCAGTCTAGGACAATAACTTGATCGGGATTAAACCAAATTCCATGTAAGCTTATTCCTTTGTTTTTAATGAAATTATTCGTCGTATTTTTTGATCACGCCTCATACATGGATTCGAAATAATCACCTTGAACCTGCAGACAACGTGTACATCGATCGTACTAGTTGTTGAAAGAACGCTGGGGGACTCTGTCGGTCACACCACTTTGGATGTCCTCATTGTCGCTGTAATGTTCCCCTTTTAAAGTACATTTAATTTTCGTAAATAGAAAAATATCTACAGTTGCCAAATCAGGCGAATGGAGAGCGTCTTCGAGCGACCGTTCCAGGGGCAGGGCGCAGTGAGCCGGTGCGTTGTCATGCGGAAGAACGTAGCTCTTGCCATGGAACAGATGCGCCTTGGCACGACGCATGCGAATAAAGAGGCGTTGCTTGACTTCTAAGTAGTACTCTTCGGTCACTCCAGAAGCATCGAAAGAAAAACTATTCCCATTGTCTTGATGCGTGATTTCCTCAACGTTTCTTCGACCTCGATGACAATCCACATTTACATCCATATACATACCCTGTAAGCCACCTCACGGTGCCTGGCGGAGGGTACCCTGTACCACTACTGGTCATTTCCTTTCTGTATCTACATCTATATAGAAATTCCGCAAACCACCGTACAGTGCGTGCCGTAGGGTACCCAATACCACTACCTTCTCTCCTGCTCCATTCGCGTCCGCAGCTCGTGGTCGTGCGGTAGCGTTCTTGCTTCTCGCGCCCGGGTTCCCGGGTTCGATTCCCGGCGGGTCAGGGATTTTCTCTGTCTCGTGATGACTGGGTGTTGTGTGATATCCTTAGGTTATTTAGGTTTAAGTAGTTCTAAGTTCGAGGGGACTTTGGCACGGTAACTCAGCGTGTTCGGTCGGAGGGTTAGTTGCCCTCTGTAATAAAAAAACTGAGATAATGGATCAACTACGAACTGAAACGGGTGTCTTGCGACGTCCGCACCGAGCAGATACAACGAACGAAAGCGAACAAAATGAGACTATAAAAAAAAAAGAAAAAAGGGGGAGGGGGGACTGATGACCATAGATGTAAAGTCCGATAGTGCTCAGAGCCATTTGAACTATTTTGTTCCATTCGCAAAGAGAGCGAGGGAAAAACGACTGTGTCTCCGTATCTTATTTTCATGGTCCTTACGCGCGATGTATGTTGGCGGCAATAGAATCGTCTTCAGATGCCGATTCTCTGAATTTTCTCGAAAACAACGTAGAGTTTCCTCCAGGGATTCCCATTTGAATACCCGAAGCATCTCCGTAATACTTATGTGTTGTTCGAGAATGTCGGTAAAAAATTTAGCCGCCCCATTCCTTCGATGGCTTCCTTCAGTCCGACCTAGTACGGATCCCAAACACTCGAGCAGTACTCAAGAATAGGTCACAGCAGCGACCTATATGCGGCCTCCTTTACAACTGAACTACTCTTTCCTAAAAGTCTCCCAATGAACCTAAGTCGACCATTTGCCTTCCCTGACACAGTTGTGACATGCTCGTTCCACCTCATATCGCTTTGCAACGTTACACCCCCAGATATTGAAACGATTTGACTGTGTCAAGCAGGACACTAGTAATACTGTATTCGAACTTTGCAAGTTAGTTCTTCAAACTCATCCGCATTAACTTACATTTTTCGACATTTAGGGCTACCTGCCATTTATCACACCACCTGAAAATTTTGTCTAAGTCGTTTTGAATCTTCCCAGAGTCATTCAACTTCGACACCTCACTGTAGACCACAGCATCGTAAGAAAACAACCACAGATTGCTGCCCACCCTGTCCATGAAATAATAATAATGAGCGTATGGCATTGGTGGCCAGGAGACTTGGGAGTGAATGAGGATGAAAGACACACAACACCCAGTCATCTCGAGGCAGAGAAAATCCCTCACCTCGCCGGGAATCGAACCCGGGACCCCGTGCGCGGGCAGCGAGAACGCTACCGCAAGACCACGAGCCGCGGACTCCGTGAAATCATTTGTGTATATAGAGAACAACAGGGTCCTATCACACTTCCCTGGGGCACTCTTGACGATTCCCTCGTCTCTCATGAACACTCGCCGTCGAGGACAACATAATGGGTTCTATTACTTAAGAAGTCTTCGAGTCTCTGAAACATCTGTGAACTTATTCCTCTGCTCGTGCCTTCATTCACAGCATGCAATGGGGCAACGTGTCAAATGCTTTCCGGAAATCTAGAAAAATGGAATCTGCCTGTTGCTCCATAGTTCGCAGTGTATCATGTGAGAAAAGGGCAAGATGGGTTTTCTCATGAGCGATGTTTTCTAAAACCGTGCTGATTCATACACATAAGCTTCTAATTCTCAAGAAAGTTTGCTATATTCGAACTGAGAATATGTTCAAAGATTCTGCAGGAAACAGAAGTTCGGGATATTGGTCTGTAATTTTGTGGGTCTGCTCTTTTACCTTTCTTATACAATGGAGCCAGCTACGCTTTTTTCCAGTAGCTTGAGACTTTGGGCTGGGCGAGAGATTCACGATGAATGCACTTTAAGGGGCCAATGCCGTAAAGTAATCTTTGTAAAACCGAATTGGGATCACACCCGGACGTGGTGACTTATTTCCTTAAATCTTTAAGTTTCTTCTCTACGCCAGGAATGCTTATTTCTGTGTCATGCATAGGGGAGTGTATCCAATGGTCGAATGACGGTATGTTTGTACGATTCTCCTGTGTGAACAATTTCTTGCACATGAAATTTAAAACTTCGGTTTTAGTTTTGCTATCTTCAACTGCCACGCCAGACTGGTCAATAAGGGATTAAGTGGAAGCCTTGGAAGCGCTTAGCGTTCTTATATAAGACCAGGATTTTCTCGGGTTCGCAGCCAGATCTTTGCTAAGGTGTGGCGGTGGTAGTTGTACGCTTCACGCACAGTTCTTTTCACAGACGCACGAATCTCTACTAACCTTTGCTTGTCGTCATTGGAGCATCCTCTTTTGAACCGAGAGCGCAAAAGCCTTTGCTTTCTCAGCTTCCTCCGAATTTCGTTATTAAACCATAGCGGGTGTTTTCCATCATTTGTCCACTTGAGCTGGGCACATATCTCTCCAGACAACGACTTACAATCTGCTTAAGCTTTGCCCATAATTCTTTTACGTCCATCTTATTGGAACTAAGTGATGTCAGTTCACAATCTCAACTGCTTATTTGCTCTGTCTAGCAGAAACACTCTCCTAGCCTTCTTGACTGATCTATTAACTTTCGTAGCCGTAGTTGCTATAATGACATCATGATCGCTAATACCCGTTTCTCTACGGACATTGTCGATAAGGCCGGGCCTATTTGTGGCTACAAGGTCTAAGATATTGACGTTGCGTGTGGGCTGCCGAGATAGTTGCTCAAGAGAGTTTTCAGTAAACGTGTTCGAAAGTATTTCGCATGACTGTCTGTCTGTACCACCCTGCGATGAATCATTAGACCTCCCAGTCAACATTCGGTAGGTTAAAGTCGTCTCCAACTAGTATTGCATGATCTGAACATTTACGCCAGTTTCCACGCCATTCCACACTGAGACGGTTTACCTCTGGGTCCTCCCCAGTTGCAGATCTTTTCAACACATCAGGGTCCCCACCAATTATGGCAGCGAATTTGGTCAAAATGCAGTTTGATGGTTTTCTGTCAGTTAGTATAGAACTAGCCGGGAACAAACCTTTCTCTTGCGCAAATCTTTCTCTGAAGTGGATCTGGCCGTTTCCTTATTGACACCAGGTTCCTCTTCCAACATTCTGGTGGCAATTCGACCATCACTGGTAACAATTTCGTTGGCTTTTTCCACATTTTCTCCCTCCCGAGTAGACACAGAACATCCAACAGGTAATTGTCTAATGTTTCTCTTCTATTCTCCAACGCTTGTGCACGACTAATACACTCATCCCCGTAAACAAACTGCATGTCTCTGGTAATTTATGACGTATTTCCTAATTTACAATAAAATTTTATCACACCTCTTTGATTCATGACGCTCCGTTTGACCGCCGCTACTTGCTCAACACTACTGTCATAGCAGCTACGCTTATATTGGCTAAGTCATCAACACAATAGAACCATCTACATGTGCAGCACAATCTAGTGGGTGAAATGGTAACCACATTTAGCGTCTTCCTTGATAGAGTTTCTGGAAAAAAGAAAACATTTTCATTATTTATTTGGCACAGCGTGTATCTGCGAATAAACAAAAATGGCTCTAACCACTATGGCACCTAACATCTGAGGTCATCAGTCCCCTGTCCTTAGAACTACTTAAACCTAACTAACCTAAAGACATCACACGCATCCATTCCCGAGGCAGGATTCGAACCTGCGACCGTAGCAGCAGCGCGGTCCCTGACTGAAGCGCCTAGAACCGCTCGGTGACAGCTTCCGGTTGCGAATAAACAATGACGTACGTTTTACAATACCTCCACAGAGAGAAAACCCTGCTTTTGCATGGACGAGAATGTAACTAGATGATATTTTTTAGTAAAATTGTTTCAACAGTGAGGAGGTCAGCTTTATAGAAGGAGCAATTAGTTTTAGGTGTTAATTTTGGCTTACAAATTTTGTCTCGACCAAAAGATTTTCGAAGTCTTGAAATGTTACAGAAACAATTGTCCTACTCTGCCACTTCTCGGGAGTGTGGAAAATTAACAATGAAACCTTCAACAACGACATCTATTACGAATTTTGGTTTGGATGTTAAAAAAGGGTTGGTTGAGTGGTAACGTGGATACTGATCTAGAGGTCTGGTTCTCGATCCCAAGCAGTCCTTCTTGTCTCTCTTTCCACTTGTTTAACCTCTGGCAATGTTTGTTGGTGTGAAAAATGCACAGTCTGACTGTCTTTCGGAATCCACCTGAAACTCTTGGGCCCTCTATAACTTGCTGGATAAGTCAGTTCAAAGAAAAGTAACAGCAGTTTACCTCAAGTAGAACGATGTCAAGTAAAACACTGTGTTGTTCAAATAAACCGCTTGCATCTCTACTTACGTTCATAAGCTGTATTATCATTGCTAGTTTCTCAATGCTGTTACTACAGTCCGACTTTTTATAAGAAAAACAGTTCTACACAACCCCACCTGCACGTTCAGGTACTAAACTGCACAGCAAACAGCTCTCACAACCATTAAACACATGCAACTATACTCCATAGACACTGCAGTAGAATCACCTTAGGCGATTGAGCCGAGAAAGTCGGTTGTGTAAAGGGGGCTTCGGGACTGCTGGGTCTATTCCGAATTGGTCGAGTGGTATCACATGCTTCTAGGACACACTGGTAAAGCGCCTGTGGTAGTGGTAAGTTCCTGTAGGACCAAACTGCTGAGGTCATCGGTCTCTAGGCTTACACACTAGTTAATTCAACTTAAGCTAACTTAACGCAAACAGCACACGCGCCCATGCCCGTGGGAGGACTCGAACCTCCGACGGGGGGAGCCGCGCGGACCAGCACAAGGCGCCCTTAGACCGCGCGGCAAAAGCGCCTGGGCATTACAAGTATCCGATAAACAGCCCTATCGTTTTACGAAACCCCAAAGAGCATAATCAAAAAACTTGAGGTCAGGAGAACGTGTAGGTCATGGAGCTCGGGCTTTCCTACTTACCTATCGGTTATAAGAGATGTATCATCCAGTCTGTCTACTCACGTTATGAGCGAATGTTTAAAACATGATAGTATACTATGTTTGCAAATTCCAGGCACGCTGCTTTGGCATGGTAGGTCCGCAATTGTATAGTATTGAGGAAATTTTCTCTTTAGTTGCATGAATATCCAATTTTTGCTGCAGTGGTTGCCGGTTTCGGACTGAAACGCCCATTCTGAAACCACATACCTTGTTGTTAACCGTAACTAGCAATATTGTGCAATATTGTGCTAAAAGGCACGAATAGGCGTGTTAGCCTGAAATCGGTTACCACTGCAGCAAAAATTGTACATTTACGCAACTGAGACGGACAAAATAAAAAAAAGCAATGTGTCGAAATAACATCTGATGATGGATATGGCGAAATAGCTCATGAAAAGTGAAAAATAAAGGTAGTTAATTTTTTGGTGACCGAGACAAATGTAATTGTATCACAGAGAGGTTAACTGTTGGAATTTCGATTGCATATGTTCCAAGAGGAGTCGGGCAACACAATACTTGAAACCACACAAACATTGACGATTATTGAAGTACATGAAAACAACGCAAATCAGTTACAAACTACGGCGTGCACACACTTTATTCAGCATGTAAATGTCACTACAGATATTCGGATTTAGGTTATGGCATGTTCGATGGCATTGGCGATGACGTGGCGCAGACGAGTAGCGAAATTCTGCATGACCCGCTGAACTGTCGGAACATCGATGCTGTCGATAACCACCTGAATGGCTGTTTTCAGCTCAGTAGTGGTTTTGGGACTATTGATGCACACCTTGTCTGTAATATAGCCGTACAAAGAGAAGTCACATGTGTTCAGATCCGGAGAATATGGGCGGCCAATCGAGGCCCATGCCAGTGGCTTCTGGGCACCCCGGAGCCAGAATGAAATGCCCAAAGTGCTCCTCCAGGACATCAAGCACTCTCATGCTTCGATGGAGTCACTCTCCGTCTTGCATGAATCACATATTTTCGAAATTAGGATCACTTTGGATAACGGGGATGAAATCGTCTTCCACAACCTTCATGTACGGTTCGTTAGTCATCGTGCTATCACGGAATATCACACCGATTATTCCGTGTCTAGACACTGCACACCACACAGTCACCCGTTGAGGGTGAAGAGACTTGTCGATCGCGAAATGCGGATTCTCGGTCTCCCAAATGCGCCCATTTTGCTTATTGATGAACCCATCCAAACGAAAGTGGGCTTCTTCGCTAAACCAAATCATGCACGCGCATACTAATGCTTCGCGACCAACCGTTCCCAAGTTATGACGACTTTATTTCCTACAGTTCAGTACCTGTCACCCTGGACGACTCTCGAAATGAGCTCGACGAGAAATCAAAGATATTACACTACTGGCCATTAAAATTGCTGCACCACGTAGATGACGTGCTACAGACGCGAAATTTAACCGACAGGAAGAAGATTCTGTGATATGCAAATGATTAGCTTTTCAGAGCGATACTACAACGTGCTGACATGAGGAAAGTTTACAACCGATTTCTCAGTTGACCGGCGTTGCCTGGTGAAACGTTGATGTGATGCCTCGTGTAAGGAGGAGAAATGCGTACCATCACGTTTCCGACTTTGATAAAGGTCGGATTGTAGCCTATCGCGATTGCGATTTATCGTATCGCGACATTGCTGCTCGCGTTGGTCGAGATCCAACGACTGCTAGCAGAATACGGAATCGGTGGGTTCAGGAGGGTAATACGGAACGCCGTGCTGGATCCCAACGGCCTCGTATCACTAGCAGTCGAGATGACAGGCATCTTATCTGCATGGCTGTAACGGATCGTGCAGCTACGTCTCGATCCCTGAGTCAACAGATGGGGACGTTTGCAAGACAACAACCATCTGCACGAACAGTTCGACGACCTTTGCAGCAGCATGGACTATCAGCTCGGAGACAATGGCTGCGGTTACCCTTGACGCTGTATCAGAGACAGGAGCGCCTGCGATGGTGTACTCAACGACGAACCTGGATGCACGAATGGCAAAACGACATTTTTGCGGATGAATCCAGATTCTGTTTACAGCATCATGATGGTCGCAACCGTGTTTGGCGACATCGCGGTGAACGCATATTGGAAGCGCGTATTCGTCGTCGCCATACTGGCGTATCACCCGACGTGATGGTATGAGGTGCCATTGGTTACAAGTCTCGGTCACCTCTTGTTCGCACTGACGCCACTTTGAACAGTGGACGTTACATTTCAGATGTGTTACGACCCGTGGTTCTACCCTTCATTCGATCCCTGCGAAACCCTACATTTCAGCAGGATAATGCACGACCGCATGTTGCAGGTCCTGTACGGGACTTTCAAGTCTCAGAAAATGTTCGACTGCTGCCCTGGCCAGCACATTCTTCAGATCTCTCACCAATTGAAAACGTCTGGTCAATGGTAGCCGAGCAACTGGCTCGTCACAATACGCCAGTTACTACTCTTGATGAACTGTGGTATCGTGTTGAAGCTGCATGGGTAGCTGTACCTGTACACGCCATCCAAGCTGTGTTTGATTCAATGCCCAGGCATATCAAGGCCGTTATTACGGCCACAGGTGGTTGTACTGGGTACTGATTTCTCAGGATCTATGCACTGAAATTTCGTGAAAATGTAATCACATGTCAGTTCTAGTATAATATATTTGTCCAATGAATACCCGTTTATCATCTGCGTTTCTTCTTGGTGTAGCAATTTTAATGGCCAGTAGTGTACAACTGATACGGAGATACAGATATACATGTAGAGGTTAACCGTCCACCATCAGGCAGCGGTGGGATATCGACTGAAGGCAGTCGCGCATTGTCACCCCCGCCGCCTTACAGCGCATGAGGCGACCGCAGGATTGCACTGCTGGTCGACCTTGGCAGACGGCCGCGTGCAGGTAGAGGCAGGCACGCAGCTATTCAGCGTGGAGCCCTGGGGGCAAAGCCGGCGCCAGTCGAACGCTTCTGCTTCCAGGGACTGCCTCCTACCCACACGCGGAGGGGGCAGAGCTGGTATTCGCACTTACACAGGCGTCTAGCGCACTTCAAAAATACAGAAGTAGGAAGCACTCAGGACGTAAAACACTCTAGATGTGACGTAAAACAAAAATTAATAGAACCGAGAGTAAAAGTCGTCGCAAAGTAGTGGCTTTATTGGAGACCCACGTTACATTTCGTAGCACGATCTTCGTAGTGTGCACTGTGTACTTCGGAACCTCTCACTTTTTTTAGCCATATTGGAACGTAAACTTTTAGGTTGTGTTCAAATTCGAAAGAATACAATCAAGGTAGGATTTAATTTCTTCATTTGTGTGGCCGTATTGTCCGTAGTTGCTTTACAATTCTCGACGGTATTTTCGTTCTGCCGTTGCAACTACAATAAATGCCAGACATGTTTCGCTTTATTGAGGTAGAGCATCATCAGTGGTGTGTAATTAAGTTATTAACCTTTTGATTTGATTTAAGATCAAAAACAGTTCGTTAACAGTTTGTTGGTTTGTACTTACGGGGGGGTAGGACGTCAAACGGGCCGACCTGGAGCAGGAGAGGCACCACAGTACATTTTATTTTCTACTGTCTACACTTTTACAAATAAATTCGTAAAACTTTGTCAGCATGACCAGGAAGGATTCAGGATTCACACTCATAGCAGTGGAAGTGCAAAAACATAACAAAATAATTTTTTTTTAGATATGTAATTTCATCATTTTTCCACTTTCTGTTGGCTGCATTTGTTGCTATAGGTACATTTTTCTTCACAAGTAAGAGAGATTCTTTGATGAATTTTGCACAGCATACAAACCATACTTACAGGTGTATGAAACTCTAGAGTTTTCCAAATGTATTAAAACCAGTGGTAAAAATGGAGATAATTAACTACAAAATTTGATGTAACAGCTCATTCATTTTTTCATAAATTAAATCAATTCTAGAGTTTCACACACCTGTAAGTATGGTTTGTATGCTGTGCAAAATTCATCAAACAGTCTCTCTTACTTATGAAGAAAAGTGTACCTATACCAACAAATGCAGCCAACAGTAAGTGAAAAAATGGTGAAATTTCACATGTAAAAAAATTATTTTGTTATGTTTTTGAACTTCCGCTGCTACGAATGTGAATCCTGAATCCTTCTTGGTCATGCAAAGTTTTATGAATTTACTTGTAAAAGTATAGACAAGGAAATTAAAATGTCCTGTGGTGCCTCTCCTGCTCCAAGTCGGCCCGTTTGATGTCCTACACCCCTTAAGGTGATTTGCACTTGATTTCTCACCTACATCGGTAAATGCTGTCTGCTAGCACATCGTTGATATTTTGCTTCTTTAGACACTGATAACTGTAGACTAATTTTTAATTGCTCTAAAAAACTATCCATTACACCGAACCGTAATTAAATGGAATTACATACACACAGTGAACTAAAAAAATGAGTATAGGTCAAACATAAACTAGTGGCAATATTATGTTGGCAACACTACAAAACCGGCTTCTGGTGGTCGAGACGGTTCTAGGCGCTTCAGTCTGGAACCGCGCGACCGCTACGGTCGCAGGTTCGAATCCTGCCTCGGGCATGGATGTTTGTGATGTCCTTAGGTTAGTTAGGTTTAACTAGTTCTAAGTTCTAGGGGACTAATGACCTCAGCAGTTGAGTCCCATAGTGCTCAGAGCCATTTTTGAACCCATAGCGCTCAGAGCCATTTGCACCATTTTGAACACTACAAAACAAAACCAAAATACATACTTGGAAGTATAAAAACAAAACAGAAAAAAATGGTGTGCGAAAAAGTGTGCTGTGTAAAACATAAAAAAATGCATAGTTCTACAGAAAAACTAAAAATTAGACAACATCTATCAGTGTCTAAAGAATAAAAACATCAACGATGTGGCAGCAGACAGCATTTCCCGATATGGGCGAGAAACCAATCGGAAATCACCGTAAGTGAAACCCAACATATAGTTAACGAACTGTTTTTCCATCTTAAAGCAAATCAGAATGTAAATAATTTAATTACAGCCCACTGATGATGCTTTACTTCAATAAGGCGAAACGTCCACAGCTCGTGGTCGTGCGGTAGCGTTCTCGCTTCCCGCGCCCGGGTTCCCGGGTTCGATTCCCGGCGGGGTCAGGTATTTTCTCTGCCTCGTGATGACTGGGTGTTGTGTGATGTCCTTAGGTTAGTTAGGTTTAAGTAGTTCTAAGTTCTAGGGGACTGATGCCCATAGATGTTAAGTCCCATAGTGCTCAGAGCCATTTGAACCATTTTGAATAAAGTGAAACGCTTCTGGTGAAACAAATCACTCATTTTGTAGTTGCAACGTCAGAACGAAAATGGCCTCATGAAAAATATGGTTTGCTGGTATTCGTCAGCCTTTCACATCTGCCATCTGAGAACACGTATGAATTCCATGCAACATTCTGTGTCATCCCGCGCAGCAGCCAGACAAGACAATTAGCTACCCATGTGTAGGTCTAACACCACCACACTGATGGCTGCATCTGATTGGTGCTGTGAATGGAATCGGCGACTGCTGACGAATGACGTCACATTACGTTCAGCGACGAATCACTGTTCTGCATTCTGCACTACCCCGGACGACCATCGTGGGCGAATACGACGGCGACAAAAGGAGAGTGTGATACTATATGAACGTGTGGACGTGTCCGAAGGAACAGACACGAGGCATTCATGTAATTGATATGCTTAGATGGGCAATGGATTCACCTCTTTCAATGCGGATGCGCAAATACGTCCGACCTCCTGTGGGAATCTCAGAGTACATCTACATCTACATCTACATTGATACTCCGCAAGCCACCCAACGGTGTGTGGCGGAGGGCACTTTACGTGCCACTGTCATTACCTCCCTTTCCTGTTCCAGTCGCGTATGGTTCGCGGGAAGAACGACTGTCTGAAAGCCTCCGTGCGCGCTCTAATCTCTCTAATTTTACATTCGTGATCTCCTCGGGAGGTATAAGTAGGGGGAAGCAATATATTTGATACCTCATCCAGAAACGCACCCTCTCGAAACCTGGCGAGCAAGCTACACCGCGATGCAGAGCGCCTCTCTTGCAGAGTCTGCCACTTGAGTTTATTAAACATCTCCGTAACGCTATCACGGTTACCAAATAACCCAGTGACGAATCGCGCCGCTCTTCTTTGGATCTTCTCTATCTCCTCCGTCAACCCGACCTGGTACGGATCCCACACTGATGAGCAATACTCAAGTATAGGTCGAACGAGTGTTTTGTAAGCCACCTCCTTTGTTGATGGACTACATTTTCTAAGCACTCTCCCAATGAATCTCAACCTGGTACCCGCCTTACCAACAATTAGTTTTATATGATCATTCCACTTCAAATCGTTCCGTACGCATACTCCCAGATATTTTACAGAAGTAACTGCTACCAGTGTTTGTTCCGCTATCATATAATCATACAATAAAGGATCCTTCTTTCTATGTATTCGCAATACATTACATTTGTCTATGTTAAGGGTCAGTTGCCACTCCCTGCACCAAGTGCCTATCCGCTGCAGATCTTCCTGTATTTCGCTACAATTTTCTAATGCAGCAACTTCTCTGTATACTACAGCATCATCCGCGAAAAGCCGCATGGAACTTCCGACACTATCTACTAAGTCATTTATATATATTGTGAAAAGCAATGGTCCCATAACACTCCCCTGTGGCACGCCAGAGGTTACTTTAACGTCTGTAGACGTCTCTCCATTGATAACAACATGCTGTGTTCTGTTTGCTAAAAACTCTTCAATCCAGCCACACAGCTGGTCTGATATTCCGTAGGCTCTTACTTTGTTTATCAGGCGACAGTGCGGAACTGTATCGAACGCCTTCCGGAAGTCAAGAAAAATAGCATCTACCTGGGAGCCTGTATCTAATATTTTCTGGGTCTCATGAACAAATAAAGCGAGTTGGGTCTCACACGATCGCTGTTTCCGGAATCCATGTTGATTCCCACATAGTAGATTCTGGGTTTCCAGAAATGACATGATACGCGAGCAAAAAACATGTTCTAAAATTCTACAAGAGATCGACGTAAGAGATATAGGTCTATAGTTTTGCGCATCTGCCCGACGACCCTTCTTGAAGACTGGGACTATCTGTGCTCTTTTCCAATCATTTGGAACCCTCCGTTCCTCTAGAGACTTGCGGTACACGGCTGTTAGAAGGGGGGCAAGTTCTTTCGCGTACTCTGTGTAGAATCGAATTGGTATCCCGTCAGGTCCAGTGGACTTTCCTCTATTGAGTGATTCCAGTTGCTTTTCTATTCCTTGGACACTTATTTCGATGTCAGCCATTTTTTCGATTGTGCGAGGATTTAGAGAAGGAACTGCAGTGCGGTCTTCCTCTGTGAAACAGCTTTGGAAAAAGGTGTTTAGTATTTCAGCTTTACGCGTGTCATCCTCTGTTTCAATGCCATCATCATCCCGTAGTGTCTGGATATGCTGTTTCGAGCCACTTACTGATTTAACGTAAGACCGGAACTTCCTAGGATTTTCTGTCAAGTCGGTACATAGAATTTTACTTTCGAATTCAATGAACGCTTCACGCAGAGCCCTTCTTACGCTAACTTTGACATCGTTTAGCTTCTGTTTGTCTGAGAGGTTTTGGCTGCGTTTAAACTTGGAGTGGAGCTCTCTTTGCTTTCGCAGTAGTTTCCTAACTTTGTTGTTGTACCACGGTGGGTTTTTCCCGTCCCTCACAGTTTTACTCGGCACGTACCTGTCCAAAACGCATTTTACGATTGCCTTGAACTTTTTCCATAAACACTCAACATTGTCAGTGTCGGAACAGAAATTTTCGTTTTGATCTGTTAGGTAGTCTGAAATCTGCCTTCTATTACTCTTGCTAAACAGATAAACCTTCCTCCCTTTTTTTATATTCCTATTAACTTCCATATTCAGGGATGCTGCAACGGCCTTATGATCACTGATTCCCTGTTCTGTACATACAGATTCGAAAAGTTCGGGTCTGTTTGTTATCAGTAGGTCCAATATGTTATCTCCACGAGTCGGTTCTCTGTTTAATTGCTCGAGGTAATTTTCGGATAGTGCACTCAGTATAATATCACTCGATGCTCTGTCCCTACCACCCGTCCTAAACATCTGAGTGTCCCAGTATATATCTGGTAAATTGAAATCTCCACCTAAGACTATAACATGCTGAGAAAATTTATGTGAAATGTATTCCAAATTTTCTCTCAGTTGTTCTGCCACTAATGCTGCTGAGTCGGGAGGTCGGTAAAAGGAGCCAATTATTAACCTAGTTCGGTTGTTTAGTGTAACCTCCACCCATAATAATTCACAGGAACTATCCACTTCTACTTCACTACAGGATAAACTACTACTAACAGCGATGAACACTCCACCACCGGTTGCATGCAATCTATCCTTTCTAAACACCGTCTGTACCTTTGTAAAAATTTCGGCAGAATTTATCTCTGGCTTAAGCCAGCTTTCTGTACCTATAACGATTTCAGCTTCGGTGCTTTCTATCAGCGCTTGAAGTTCCGGTACTTTACCAACGCAGCTTCGACAGTTGACAATTACAACGAACGGGAGTCAAATGGACAGTGACTGCGGACAGGTAGCGCTCGGTGGGAGTCTGGATCGGCTGTGAGGCGTGCTGAGAAAGGCTGTGCAGTTACGATAACGCTGTGTCACGCATGGTGCAGTGGTTACCACACCTGCTAGTAAGCGGGAGATCCCGGTTTAGAATCCTGGTCTGGTACACGTTTTCACTCGTCGCTGCTGATTCCACATAACGTCCCGCTGCAGCCGATAGCAGCATTATGCATATGACGCAGTCAGTCGTGTGAGGTACAAGTAGCATGTGGTTCGTTACTCGTTGGAAAGACCACGAGAATTGCAGAGTACTGGCTGATACTTACGGAGGCTGTGCGCAAAAATGCTTATTTTCTTTCATTAATGAACCAGATGGCAGTTATAAGAGTCGAGGGGTATGAGAGGGAAGCAGTGGTTGGGAAGGGAGTGAGACAGGGTTGTAGCCTATCCCCGATGTTATTCAATCTGTATATTGAGCAAGCAGTAAAGGAAACAAACGAAAAATTCGGAGTAGGAATTAAAATCCATGGAGAAGATATAAAAACTTTGAGGTTCGCCGATGACATTGTAATTCTGTCAGGGACAGCAAAGGACCTGGAAGGGCAGCTGAACGAAATGGACAGTGTCTTGAAAGGAGGGTATAAGATGAACATCAACAAAAGCAAAACGAGGATAATGGAATGTAGTGAATTAAATCGGGTGATGCTGAGGGTATTAGATTAGGAAATGAGACGCTTAAAGTAGTAAATGAGTTTTGCCATTGGGGGAGCAAAATAACTGATGATGGTCGAAGTAGACAGGATATAAAATGTAGACTGGCAATGGCAAGGAAAGCGTTTCTGAAGAAGAGAAATTTGTTAACATCGAGTATGGATTTAAGTGTCAGGAAGTCGTTTCTGAAAGTATTTGTATGGAGTGTGACCATGTATGGAAGAGGAACGTGTACGATAAATAGTTTGGGCAAGAAGAGAAACGAAGCTTTCGAAATGTGGTGCTACAGAAGAATGCTGAAGATTAGATGGGTAGATCACATAACTAATGAGGAGGGATTGAACAGAATTAGGGAGAAGAGAAATTTGTGGCACGCCTTGACTAGAAGAAGGGATCGGTTGGTAGGACATGTTTTGAGGCATCAAGGGATCACCAATTTAGTATTGGAGGGCAGCGTGGAGGGTAAAAATCGTAGAGGGAGACCAAGAGATGAATACTTTAAGCAGATTCAGAAGGATGTAGGTTGCAGTAGGTACTGGGAGATGAAGAAGCTTGCACAGGATAGAGCAGCATGGAGAGCTGCACCAAACCAGTCTCTGGACTGAAGTCCACAACAACAACAATGTTTTAATAACGATGCAATAAACTTACTTGACATTCTGGAATAAGTATCTCAAAGTGGCAAACCGTCGCCTACTTATTTCGAAAGTCAGAATTACATGTTAAACAACAACAAAAGTGAAACGAAAAGGCCGACGAAGCTCTTCGGGTGTCTTCAGACCTCCACCTAGAGCGAGCACCCAAATGAAGTAGCGGAACTCCCTAATCATAGCGGAAGGGGCAGTCGTGGCGGAATGACATGTTGTCTGGTGCAGTTTCTCAGGTCTTAATTGCGTGCAGAAATAATGAGTTCAGAACAGTTTAAGAGTCAATGACATGTAATCAACCAATGGTGTTGCAAGATAAAGTCAGTAAATATGTTCATAACGTGTGACTTGCTGAAAGCAGTGGATAATGTTTGTAAACTGTAGTTTCTTGTGTTCTAATAAAGTAAATACGAGTAGCATCCCTCCAAAAGAAGTGAACGAGCTACATAATTACATAACATCAGTTTCACGCTAACGGCTTATTACAGCATCGAGACAAGGGGTTTCGACCTAAGAGCTGGTGTCTGTGCAGGGGCCGTCTTCAGAAGGCTACAGGTTGCTCAGAACGTTGGAGCTGATTTTTTTTCCTTTCTTTTTTCTCACTGCTTCCTCCATTCAGACCCGCTACCTTTATTATTAAGCGTGTCGTACTTTCTTTTGTGGCGGCGTTCGTAGCGACAAACAATTCGCTGTAGAAACGGCTTACGAAGTCACCGCCACACTTTTAATAGCGGGCCGACGGGTCCGCTGGAACAGTGAACAGAAAGATGAAAACCCAAACACTCTGATTAAATAAAAGTCGGTACTTATCTTTATTAACGAAGATACAGAAACACAGTAGTGAACTCCGTGTCTACAGAGATCTGTCTAGTTCGAGTCGGAGCGGCTAGGTCAGCGTCGGCTGACGACAAACAACAACTCTGCTGCGATGAACACACAACTGACTAGCAAGTACACAATTCGGTGGCGAGTATACAACTGAGCGGCGAATACAGAACTGTCCTAGCGCTCGCGACTCCAGTGCTTAAGAACCCAGAAGCCAGCGGTGGCGCGCGCAGACTTGCGGCGATTTCCTGTCTCGCTGGCGCTGCTTATGCGGACGGCGTCCGGACTTTGATGCTGCCAACCTTTTGGCAGCGGGCTCGGGTGGCATTACTGGCTAGGATATAACACTTTCCATAGATGGTCCCTTAGGCGTCGCGTAGGTCACTCAAACACACACCCATTTACACACATACACTCCCACATTTTATATCTAAATACTCATGTGCCTCCATCTGTACCCTTGAGTAACCGGTGTGCCATTGTCCGTATACCGCCACATGGAGCCGGACCATTTTTGTGAAAGGGCAGTGATAGGGTATTATCAGCATCTATCTGAACTTACAAAATCAAATATAAAGGAAAGTTAGAGATTTAAGTAAAGCAAAATGGAAATTAGTTGTATGTTAGTATAGTAATTAGTGATTTAAGTAAATGAAAATAGAAATCAGTTAGGTGTTACTGTATGTTATTAATGAATGTTAGTAAGATAAATAAAAATGAAAATGAATGGAATCCCATCACCAATTGGACTATAAAGGGAAAGCCTCGTTATTTCTTCGAACTTATGCCTTTTATGTCTAATCAGATATATAACGTTAGTTTATTTACGAAGTTAGTTATGATTTAGGTGAAACGTTTCTTGTCTATGGCATTAATAGCCAGTCATTTCCTATGTGTTAATTACATAATTAGACATACAATAAACAAACACAGAAAGGCTTATGACTTGTCAGTGTAATATTGTAGCACAAGTAAACACGTAAGGAAATTGTCAGAGCACTATGAAGTACAGCAGAGACAATGCCAAGTATGTTATAATATAAGAATAGCAATTAGTAGGAACTTGAAGTGTATCATAATTCAGTAGTAAGGGAACTTGGGTATTATGGATTAAAACCAAAACTATGATGTACAACAGAGACAACTGTAACAACGAGAGTGCTTTTATGGACTGTGATTTACAGAAAAGCTTGATTTATGATACATACAATTGAGACAATGTAATATGTGGAATAGAACTAGAAGCAAGTAGAATAGACTGGAAGACAATTGTAGATGCACTTATGTAATTTGTTTGCAGATGTTGTAACAATGCAGAATAGAATATGTGAAAATCAAAAACAACTCACCTTGTGTAGGTTGAACACCGTAAAGCAATTAGTATTAGTACATTGTATCTGGTTAGTAATTTAGCGCACAACCATTTAATGTAAATTTTTTGTCTGAGGGCCACAGCTGAATGGTATTATACCGAGGCCTGCCCCTCAGGATTGCAATGCAGGATAAACTCAGTGCCAGTACAAAGGGGTCTTTAATGCTTCATGTGTGGTACGACAGATGAGGTTAAGGAATACTAATTAGTATTCCTCTCTTAAAGGGCCATAAGAGCATTCTCCAACTGTTTTGGGGAGGCACAGATGTGTTCCCTGTGGGGACATTGTCTGGAAAGCCAACAGGTTCGACTTCACGTCACGGCTGGTAGTGATTGAAGGAACTCTTGACAGCATAATGGCAGGCCACGGACATCCTGCGTCCTAATGTGTCACATTTCCTGCGACAGTATCGTGGTGCCATTTTGCAACGGGGCAGTACTTGTCCACAGATGGTACATGTCTCTATGAATTGGGTGCGTGATGTTGAGTTACCCCAGTGACCAGCAAGAGCCCCAGATCTGTCCGCGATAGAACGTGTGTGGGACCAGCTCGGCTGTCAGCATCGTCCCAATACATCAAGGATCAGTTACAGTAAGTTTCGCTTGTTTAAGAAAATGAAACACCTAAAGCTGTCCTCATGATGTTATTTATTGTATGGATACCAGTTTCGGTGCTTCAGCAGACGGTATGGGGTTAACACTCTCGGTATATATGATGCATCAGTGGCCAACATATACAACAGGTTTACGCAGACTACCAGTAACTGCATGTTGTCTCTCCAACCATCCACTATCTACTGATAGTTGTCTCTCCAACCTCAACTATCAACTGAAAGTTATCTGTCCAACCATCAACTATCAGCTGCCAGTTGATGGTTGGAGAGACAACAGTGCGGTTATAGGTTATCTGCGAGAACCAGTTATAGATGTTGGCCGCTGATGACCACGTATATAGTGGGTGTTAACAGAGATTTAGGAACCAGGTTTTAAATTGTAAGACATTTCCAGGGGCAGATGTGGACTCTTACCACAATCTATTGGTTATGAACTGCAGACTAAAACGGAAGAAATTGCAAAAAGGTGGGAATTTAAGGAGATGTGACCTGGATAAACTGACTAAACCAGAGGTTATACAGAGTTTCACGGACAGCATAAGGGAACAATTGACGGGAATGGGGGAAAGAAATACAGTAGAAGACGAATGGGTAGCTCTGAGGGATGAAGTAGTGAAGGCAGCAGAGGATCAAGTAGGTAAAAAGACGAGGGCTAGTAGAAGTCCTTGGGTAACAGAAGAAATACTGAATTTAATTGATGAAAGGAGAAAATATAAAAATGCAGTAAATGAAGCATGAAAAAAGGAATACAAACGTCTCAAATATGAGATCGACAAGAAGTGCAAAATGGCTAAGCAGGCATGGCTAGAGAACAAATGTAAGGATGTAGAGGCTTACCTCACTAGGGGTAAGATACATACAGCCTACAGGAAAATTAAAGAGACCTTTGGAGAAAAGAGAGCCACTTGTATGAATATCAAGAGCTCAGATGGAAACCCAGTTCTAAGCAAAGAAGGGGAAGCAGAAAGGTGGAAGTAGTATATAGAGGGTCTATACAAGGGCGATGTACTTGAGGACAATATTATGGAAATGGAAGAGGATGTAGATGAAGATGAAATGGGAGATACGATACTGCGTGAAGAGTTCGACAGAGCGCTGAAAGACCTGAGTCGAAACAAGGCCCCGGGAGTAGACAACATTCCATTAGAACTACTGGCGGCCTTGGGAGAGCCAGTCCTGACAAAACTCTACCATCTGGTGAGCAAGATGTACGAGACAGGCGAAATACCCTCAGACTTCAAGAAGAATATAATAATTTCAATCCCAAAGAAAGCAGGTGTTGAGAGATGCGAAAATTGCCGAACTATCAATTTAATAAGTCACAGCTGCAAAATACTAACGCGAATTATTTACAGACGAATGGAAAAGCTGGTAGAAGCCGACCTCGGGGAAGATCAGTTTGGATTCCGTAGAAATGTTGGAACACGTGAGGCAATATTGACCCTACGACTTATCTTAGAAGAAAGATTAAGGAAAGGCAAACCTACGTTTCTAGCATTTGTAGACTTAGAGAAAGCTTTTGACAATGTTGACTGGAATACTCTATTTCAAATTCTAAAGGTTGCAGGGGTAAAATATAGGGAGCGAAAGGCTATTTACAATTTGTACAGAAACCAGTTGGCAGTAATAAGAGGCGAGGGGCAGGAAAGGGAGGCAGTCGTTGGGAAGGGAGTGAGACAGGGTTGTAGCCTATCCCTGATGTTATTCAATCTGTATATTGAGCAAGCAGTAAAGGAAACAAAAGAAAAATTCGGAGTAGGTATTAAAATCCATGGAGAAGAAATAAAAACGTTGACGTTCGCCGATGACATTGTAATTCTATTAGAGACAGCAAAGGACTTGGAAGAGCAGTTGAACGGAATGGATAGTGTCTTGAAAGGATGATATAAGATGAACATCAACAAAAGCAAAACGAGGATAATGGAATGGAGCTGAATTAAGTAGGGTGATGCTGAGGGAATTAGATTAGGAAATGAGACACTTAAAGTAGTAAAGGAGTTTTGCTATTTGGGAGCAAGTAGAGAGGATATAAAATGTAGACTGGCAATGGCAAGGAAAGCCTTTCTGAAGAAGAGAGATTTGTTAACATCGAGTATGGATTTAAGTGTCAGGAAGTCGTTTGTGAAAGTATTTATATGGAGTGTAGCCATGTATGGAAGTGAAACATGGACAATAAATAGTTTGGACAAGAAGAGTATAGCAGCTTTCGAAATGTGGTGCTACAGAAGAATGTTGAAGATTAGATGGGTAGATCACATAACTAATGAGGAGGTATTGGAGACAATTGGGGAGAAGAGGAGTTTGTGGCACAACTTGACAAGAAGAAGGGACCGGTTGGTAGGACATGTTCTGAGGCATCAAGGGATCATAAATTTAGCATTGGAGGACAGCGTGGAGGGTAAAAATCGTAAAGGGGTACCAAGAGATGAATACACTAAGCAGATTCAGAAGGATGTAGGTTGTAGTAGGTACTGGGAGATGAAGGGGCTTGCACAGGATAGATTAGCAGGGAGAGCTGCATCAAACCAGTCTCAGGACTGAAGACTACAACAACAACAACAACCCCATACTATCTGCAAAGGCCTGAAGATGATGCACTGAAGCACCGTAACTGGTAGCCAATAAATGACGTCATGAGGACAGCTGTAGGTGGTTCATTTTGTTGCATAGGTTACAGCAGTAGTGGGCCAGTTTGGCTCATGAGACGACACGACGGCTTTATGACACCCTTCTCAACCAAATTAGTGCGTGTAGGCCAAAGGGGCTCCAACGTCATACTAATACGTGGCCTCATACTGCCAAGGTCTTTGTAAATTTGAGTAGATTTTGTAATCACTGGAATAACGTCAGTTACCATCTCGACGCATGAAGTTTCACGTTGTGTGCTTCTCCCCTTCTGGGTGCCTCAGTTCTTTTGTTGAGCAGTGTATCTTGACAGTGGCCGCCATCGTACTCTGGGCAACTGTTGTTCCTGTTAAGTGTAAACAGTTGGGTGTAATTATCGCCAAAGTGAAACTGAACACAGACATTTTGCGGTTCTGCCCACTTTGGCCGCGTGAAACTCCAATTTCTGGCATTTATCCTTTCGAGGTCTGCTGCTTTCATAATTGAGCGAATTTTATGTTTCTTTAACCTTTTCATTGGAAGCCTTTCCTGTCGTTGCACACGTGAGTTAACCTAATGGCGGGAGATCGTATTCTTCACCTGTCTGTGAATAGTGGAAAGTTTGTTCTGTGTACTATCGAATTTTAACTATTTCTGCACCGTATTTTCTGAGGAGGAGGTAGAGGTGCAGCCCAAAATTTACGTAAACGAACAGGTAAAATCGACTAAAAACCACTTCCAAGCTGGCCGCTGTACAAGACCAACGGTTAAGGTATTAACAGGTCACGACGGCTGTTTTAAACATGGTATGAAACAGACTGTAACTCATATTTGCCATCTTAGCTAAAATTATGTATAATATGTTATCGGGAAGCACAGATTTTTGGAACGTCCATTAGCAAGTTCAGGAGTTTTGCACAATCATACCAGTGTTTTTAGCACACTTTTTGTGTTCATCGGTTTTATGTGGTAGTTAGGGAATAGTATTATAGTTGAAACTTCCTGGCAGATTAAAACTGTGTGCCGGACCGAGACTCGAACTCGGGACGTTTGCCTTTCGCGGGAAAGTGCTCTACCATCAGCACACACTCCGCTGCAGAGTGAAAATCTCATTCTGGAAACATCCCCCAGGCTGTGGCTAAGCCATGTCTCCGCAATATCCTTTCTTTCAGGAGTGCTAGTTCTTCAGGGTTCGGAGGAGAGCTTCTGTAAAGTCTGGAAGGTAGGCGACGAGATACTGGCAGAAGTAAAGCTGTGAGGATGGGGCATGAGTCGTGCTTGGGTAGCTCAGATGGTAGAGCACTTTCCCGCGAAAGGCAAAGGTCCCTAGTTCGAGACTCGGTCCGGCACACAGTTTTAACCTGCCAGGAAGTTTCATATCAGCACACACTCCGCTGCAGAGTGAAAATCTCATTCAGGAGTATTATGGTTTAACATTTTTGCATATCACAGCGTGGATAGCCGAGCAAATTCATCTACTGGGAATTACAAATGTACCGTGCGCTAGTCCTAAAAAAATAAAAAATTGAAATGTAAGTTCTTACGTCACTACCAGGACGGTATAAGAAACGTAATGGCGTTGATCTTCCTTGGAGATAATTACGCAGACTGAGTACCGAGGCACTCGCGCTACAAGGAACAGCGCTGGATGCGTTACGCAGAGGTCTTCAGCATTCCGAATGAAAGTATGGACCGCAGCTTGCAACGAGGGCACAGCGTGTGATAAACAACGCGGACGGTAAACCACATCCCTCAGCCACTGGAGGGTCTGCTGTTTGTCCTCACATTCCAGAGGGGCCGGGAATGAGAACATGTGGCGCTCAAAGCCAGGGTCTGGAGCAGCGCTCAGTCCAAGACTGCACCGCCGAGACGACAAGATGAACAGCTTGCAGACTTCAACAAACATCCGTCACGGAATTTAGAGGATAGCTGGTTGGTAAGGACAGACGTACTGCCTTGGAGAGATGCAACAACAGTCAAAAAGTCGTCTGTCGTTTTCTATCCAATCGCAGCTTCGAAAAGATCCTAGCTGCCAATACTTAGATCAATAAAACTGTTAATGTTTGGAACAAATAACTGTTAACTGTTAGCCCAGTATTCTTCAATCCTGACGCTGTGTGGTTTTTTTTTTTTTTTTTTTTTTTCACTCCAGTTTCTGGACCCACTTTTACTGCTGTTAGTGACTGGAAAGAATTTGATAAGAATTGGTTTTTGTCGTGAAGTTTTGTGTGGTCAGTTTAAGGTAACAATTCTTGAGACAGTGCTGAAAATTCTTGACGTAAGTCTCTAATTGACATATCAGACAAAATCGCCGTAAGTAATTCTTGTTGTCAATATATATCACTGTAGGTGTTGCTCGCGTTCTTTGTGTCTGATTCTGCGCACACTATCTTCTTTGATGGGCCCATGATGATTCTCAGAATGTTCCTTTAGTTCTACATTACCGAGTTGCCCCTTGTTTTACTTCCTTTTTTTTTCTTATGGGACTTAACTGCTAAGGTCATCAGTCCCTAAGCTTACACACTACTTAACCTACATAATCCTAAGGACAAACACACACACCCATGCCCGAGGGAGGACTCGAACCTCCGCCGGGACCAGCCGCACAGTCCATGACTGTAGCGCCTTAGACCGCTCCGCTAATCCCCTTGTTGAACACGATGAGGCATACTGGTGCATACGGAATAGAAGGTGTCGCTGTAATCGGTTAGTGTGGAAGTTTTAGGCGAGGGAAAAGTATTTAGATCTCCAAATATTCTAATAAACATCTTTTTGTAGTTTGATGCACTTATTGTTCATGGCCAACTGTTCGTTGATTATTGGGGATATCTATTGCCCGAGGTATTTTAAGGTCTTAATTTTCTGTATAGTGTAGTGGAACCGTGTCGTGTGCATCTCTTTTACACTAGATGCTGAAAGCGCGATATCCTTTGCAATGATTAAGCAGTTGTCTATTATCTTGTCGAGTTTGTAAACAATTTTCAGCTCGCAGTCTTCTTCAGTGCCGGCCGAAGTGGCCGTGCGGTTAAAGGCGCTGCAGTCTGGAACCGCAAGACCGCTACGGTCGCAGGTTCGAATCCTGTCTCGGGCATGGATGTTTGTGATGTCCTTAGGTTAGTTAGGTTTAACTAATTCTAAGTTCTAGGGGACTAATGACCTCAGCAGTTGAGTCCCATAGTGCTCAGAGCCATTTGAACCAAGTCTTCTTCAGTTCACGAACAACACGATGCATGAGGCAGTTAATTAGTGCTGGGGTTTGGGTGTCTCTAGTTTCAGTTCTCCTCGCAGTTTTACTTTCGGCGTCGCTTTCACAGACTTCTAGCGACGTGGTCCACTGTAACCAATCAACAGAGGAACAACTTACTGTTGTATGTTTTTATGTTCATTTTTACGTAGTTATCGAAACTGGAAGCAAACTCGATAATTACCTATATCTACTCGCAGATGACTGAAATAAATTACAAATTAAGGTTGTTTCAGTTCAGTCTGACATGATCATCTATTTCAGGATATAATGCCGCCCCTAAATAAGTCACAGTTTCGAAACGGATTGATGTAATTTTCTGGAACAGACTGTCAAATGGGATAATTGTAAGAAAGGCGACATATTTCTCGCGAAACTCTGTTGGAAAAATTTAGAGAAACTATTTGAATAACACTGTGCGGTCACATATCTCGCGTAAAGAACACGAGAAAAAGACAAAGAAAGAATAGTGCCCATATAGAGGCGTACAGACAGTTTTTCCTTGCCTAGTAGGAGAATCAAATAGGAAACAAAATCGATAATAATGGTACGAGCTACCCTCCGTCATGCAATGCTCAATGGCAAGTGGAGTTTATCTTTAGATGCAGCTACATTACTCTTACACTAAAAGTAAAAGAAAAGAACCAGACAGGTGCGAGAAGGACACGCTCTGAGGGTTCCGCACCAACTTAATTATGTACATGGGAAGTTCATCTGCAGGTTTTGTGAGTGAGTTTGCGAGTATATTTTGACTGCATTGACTTACAAACTTAAATTTATACTCCACCAAGGAACCGCAGACCTTGATATTAGACATAACTTTCAACTTGGTATCTCTTCCCATTTCTGAGAAAAAGCGGTCTTAACAAACGCACAACAAAGTGATCCTGTAAGAGTTCCGTTTTTTACCGATTGAGACATGGAACCATAACTAAACGAAATTAGAATTAAATATTAATACCTTCAGATGCTGACGGTCGTTGATATATATCAACGGGGACAGGTGAAAATGTGTGCCCCGATCAGCTCTCGAACCCGGGATCTCCTGCTTACATGCAGACGCTCTATCCATCCGAGCCACCGAGGGCACAGTGGATAGTGCGACTGCAGGGACGCCTCCCGCGAGACCCACGTTCTCACCTTGCATGTCCACACACTACATTCGTAGTGTCCCTTACCAACACACTCATTACTCGTAGACGACATTCTTACCAACTCCCGTAAGAGTTCGGGGAATATGTGTGCATCCGCAGAAAAGAAGGTCATGGCCGGTATTGCCAGAACTATATACTTATATGGATATGGTGTCTGTTCTTTCGCACATGTCCGAAACAACGGACACCATATCCATATAAGTATATAATTAAACGATGTATTAAACATCCTAAAGGTAGTAGTTTTTACACTGAAGCGCCAAAGGAACAAGTGGAGACATAGGTATTCAAATACAGAGATATGCAAACAGGCAGAATATGACGCTGCGGTCGGCAACCCCTACAGAAGGCAGCAAGTGTCTCGCGCAGTTGTTAGATCGGTTACTGCTGCTACAATTGCAGGTTATCAAGATTTAAGTGAGTCTGAACGTGGTTTTATAATCGGCGCACGAGCGATTGGACACAGCATCTCCTAGGTAGCGATGAAGTGCGGGTTTTCTCGTACGACCATTTGACGAGTGTACCGTGAATATCAGGAATTCGGTAAAACATAAAATCTCCGACATCGCTCCGACCTCAAAAAGATCCTACAAGAACGGGACCAACGACGACTGAAGAGATTCGTTCAACGTGACAGAAGTGCAACCCTTTCGCAAATTGCTACATATTTCAGTGCTTGGCGATCAACAAGTGTCAGCGAGCTAACAATTCAAAGAAACATCATCGATATGGGCTTTCGGAGCCGAAGACCCACTCGTGTACCCTTGATGACTGCACGACACGAAGGTTTACGTCTCACCTGGGCTCGTCAACATCGACACTGGACTGTTCATGACTCGTAACTTGTTGCCTGGTCAGTCGAGTCTCGTTTCAAATTGTATCGAGCGGAAAGGCTTGAATCCATGGATCCTGCATGTCAGCAGGGGACTTTTCAAGCTGGTGGAGGCTCTGTAATGGTGTAGGCATGTGCAGTTGGAATGATATGGGACCCTGATACGACTAGATACGACTCTGACAAGTGACACGGGCGTAAGCATCCTGTCTGATCACCTGCATCCATTCATGTCCGTTGTGCATTCCGATGGACTTCGGCGTTTCCAGCAGGATAATGCGACACCCCAGACGTGCAGAATTGCTACAGAGTGGGTCCAGGAACGCTATTTTGAGTTTAAGCACTTCCGATGCCCCCCAAACTCTCTAGACATGAACATTATTGAGCAAATCTGGGATGCTTTGCAACGTACTGTTCAGAAGAGATCTCGACCACCCCGTACTCATACGGATTCATGGACAGCCTGCAGGAGTCATGGTGTCAGTTCCCTCCAGCACTACTTCAGACTTTAGTCGAGTCAATGCCACGTCGTGCTGCGACACTTCTGCGTGCTCTCCGGGGACCTACACGATATTAGGCAGATATACCACTTTCTTTAGCTCTTCTGTGTAGTACAATCAGTGATTTAATGAAAACACAGATCAGCGTGGCAGACCATCAGCTTCGACTGCCAAAATGGTTAAATTAGAGCCTGTACTTCATGTTTTGTCGTCATTCTGAGGTGCGTCGTTCTCCAAGCGGATCAGTAAGCCTACCGTTCGACAGGTTCCTTCTCCTCCTCCCAACAAAGGCGGTCTAAATAGCTAATCAGGAGGCTTCTATGCCCCCCCCCCCCCCCCCACCACCACCATCACCACCAAGCTATGTATCTACTGTTCTTTTCTGAACCACTGCTGTTTTAATTAATAAATCGAAGTATTTCCGAGATCAGCATGCGAGAACCGCACTGAGTCTTCCGTCCATCGTCGTCTCTATTTATTAATGATTAAATTATGTTCTCGATAGTAGCTTCACACCGAAAGACGGGGTCTGGACGTTAATGGCACCTCTCGTGTTCACTGATATTCACTGAAATATTCTGTTACTGTTGGTCTTCTTGTCCCTCACACGTCCGTAATTTGAAGTAGTTCTAGTTTACTATTGACTATGTGGCAAATGTTCTTATTATCGCACAGGGTAGTAATCGTCTTTAAAATTATACTTAACGCCACGTCGTGTTGTTGAAGTAGTGGCTAGTCGATTCATAATTCTTAAAGGAGGCACTATACAGGAAGATGTGCTTAGCAACATTTTAAACTTCAACAAAATAGTTGAGACCTTTTATTTCTATCTTGTGTGTATTGAGTTTCCAGGTGTATGGAGAAGCAGTCTTCTCTTTCGGACAGTATATATAAGGGCTGATAGACATATTGAGAGCTAATTGCATTCTAGACTTCTGCCTCACCAACGTAGCGGCCAAGACTGAAACATTCTTTGTAAATTTCCTACTTGGAGATGATGAACACTGCATATACGCCACTAATCCTAATGTGGATTAGTCACAGCTTGTTTTCCAAGATGAGGAACTGAATTTTTGTTATCATTATGGTACCTGTACGTTGAGTCCACAGCAAATTACAAGCGCACATGTCTAATGCTAGCGTAGCAATGCGTGGAATTCTTTATAGCACTGCTCACGTGCTTTGACGTTGACTTTTTCATTATACTGGATCTCCTAGATTTATGCGTCCATTGTTTCAGTGTTCACTGCACAAATAAACTTTTTGTTTATAGTCGACTGTCTTTCGAATGCTTTGATGCTGTCGTATAATGTTTTTCTTTTTATCTCGTGCTGATCTCTTTATCTGAGCACGACTGCAACGTCCACACTGAATGTTCAGCCTTTGTCGTCGCCCTGCCTCCATACACAAATTAAATGCTCTAGAATGTCTCAATACACCTTAAATCAGTCCCCACCTGTTCCCTATGTACAACTTCTTTAGACTTCGATTTTATCTTATGTGATAGCTTCGGCACTAATAAGCTCATTGTTCACCGCCCTATGTCGACAAACTCTGCCCGCTTTCTATAGAGCGGCATGCTTTATGTAAGTCTAGCTTCATTTGAGACGTAAACATTTCACGTGAGTGCAGTACTTTGTTGCAAGGAACTCCCGGCAACCTACTCACAACTTCTCTCACTCTCCTTCATGCCTCATGTGCCCATTTGCACGTTTCTTTTAGAAAGACACATGACTAACGCTTCTGAAAGAAGTGACGATGGCAGTGAGGATATAATCGACAGGGCAGCTCTTTAACAGCCTTCGATTCACCACTGGCATGGAATCTTAGAGTAGCCAAAAACAGCTCAAAAGGAGAAAATGCTTTTCTCATCCGAGTGTCCTGCTACGTTAATTTCTGATTCACAAGCTGCGGTAGGAATCGATTACTATCCTCGCTCATCCTCAATTATTTCGAAACGAGTATTCGTTCTCTAGAAGAAGTTATTTTTCTCCCGCCTTGACGCATACATGATTGATGCATGAATCGTTCACCTCCTATTACACTACTTAGGTCTACTAATTGATGCCTCCTTACCATTACTTATTGTATACGCCCCACGTTTTCCATTTTAAATCTTACAAGTATTTTAATAGCTGTCGAAAATTCACAATGACAAGTTCTAAGGACTGTATGTATAAGATTATGGATCTGTATGGGACTAGGAGAAATTGCTTGATTCCTTTGAGTCCGATTAAAAAACCGTGTTATACTAAAAGTTCATTGTTTTTTAAATAATTATTATTATTGGTATTAGAACTCTACTATTGTTTGCAATTCCTGATCGCTTCATAAGGGGCTAAATGCCCAGTAAAACTGTTATTATGTCTTGCTGCCTGAAGTAGGCTTGAAGATGAGCAGACTGAATCGGAGGCATCTCACTAGTTGTGTGTAGCACTTTTGCCCTGATGTAGTGGCATGCAATCATCCTGATTCGTGACAGTTCAACCTACATCTCAAGTCGATCTGTGGGAACAGGACCCAAATGAAGAAAGTTGTCCTCTCGGATGAGAGTACAGATTCTTACCGCCGCGTCATCCCGCTCAGCCTGATCGAAGGCTCGAAAATTTCGCAGAAGAGCGCCCCAGATAATGAGAAGCAGCTACGCGTCCAGAGAGTGTACGTTTAACCATTATGATATAATTAGAAAATTATACAGAGTTGGATTGTCTTCCTGAAGCTTCTGGTCGCCTGTGGGACGTTGGCGAACAAACCGACGCACATAATGGGCCAATAAGATTCAGAACCGTTAATCGTAGAGATACGATGACAGACGTGTGAGGGGCTTCATTCTACATCCTGTAGACCACCATCATAAGAGAACACCTCCACATTCTGTGTTGGTTCTTTTATGTAATGATATTTAAATGTTATGGAAAGTTGGAGTTAGTGCTATTCTTGCTGCTTCACAACTGGAAAATTACTTACGTCAGTGACTCAGTTGTGGTACTTCTCGCAGTTCGTTTGCCTGACACGATGTTTTTATATCACAAGACACTCCAACACACCAAGTAACATTTATATAACTGTGTTAGTCATTAGATTTTCGTAATACATTTTCTGAAAATACATCGTTAACTAGAGTCTTGCAATATCGTTAAGGGGATCGAAAAAATTTATTGAAGTTACTTTGATGAAATATGATTCAATATTGGAAAAAGTGATTACTTTTACTGTTTCAAAGGAAGAACCGCTAATCAAGAGAATTATCCTACATTTACATTTATTTTTATTTTTTCAAAATTAGAAAATTTTAGGATATTTATTACGGCTCTGGGCCGTTATCATGTAGAACAATGTCGCTGATCTCTACACCAATGTTCCCCAATGAAATTTGCATAAAAAGATTGATTTTGCCGCTTCATGAATATAACCGCTGGTACATATAAAATTTTACAACACTTTTAAGTAATATTTGATTATTGTTGTTGTTGTGGTCTTCAGTCCTGAGACTGGTTTGATGCAGCTCTCCATGCTACTCTATCCTGTGCAAGCTTCTTCATCTCCCAGTACCTACTGCAACCTACATCCTTCTGAATCTGCTTAGTGTATTCATCTCTTGGTCCCCCTCTACGATTTTTACCCTCCACACTGCCCTCCAATGCTAAATTTGTGATCCCTTGATGCCTCAAAACACGTCCTACCAACCGATCCCTTCTTCTAGTCAAGTTGTGCCACAAACTTCTTTTTTCCCCAATCCTATTCAATACCTCCTCATTAGTTATGTGATCTACCCACCTTATCTTCAGCATTCTTCTGTAGCACCACATTTCGAAAGCTTCTATTCTCTTCTTGTACATACTAGTTATCGTCCATGTTTCACTTCCATACATGGCTACACTCCATACAAATACTTTCAGAAACCACTTCCTGACACTTAGATCTATACTCGATATTAACAAATTTCTCTTCTTCAGAAACGATTTCCTTGCCATTGCCAGTCTACATTTTATATCCTCTCTACTTCGACCATCATCAGTTATTTTACTCCCTAAATAGCAAAACTCCTTTACTACTTTAAGTGTCTCATTTCCTAATCTAATTCCCTCAGCATCACCCGATTTAATTTGACTACATTCGATTATCCTCGTTTTGCTTTTGTTGATGTTCATCTTATATCCTCCTTTCAAGACACTGTCCATTCCGTTCAACTGCTCTTCCAAGTCCTTTGCTGTCTCTGACAGAATTACAATGTCATCGGCGAACCTCAACGTTTCTATTTCTTCTCCATGAATTTTAATACCTACTCCGAATTTTTCTTTTGTTTGCTTTACTGCTTGCTCAATATACAGATTGAATAACATCGTGGAGAGGCTACAACCCCGTCTCACTCCTTTCCCAACCACTGCTTCCCTTTCATGCCCCTCGACTCTTATAACTGCCATCTGGTTTCTGTACAAATTGTAAATAGCCTTTCGCTCCCTGTATTTTACCCCTGCCACCTTTAGAATATGAAAGAGAGTATTCCAGTCGACATTGTCAAAAGCTTTCTCTAAGTCTACAAATGCTAGAAACATAGGTTTGCCTTTTCTTAACCTTTCTTCTAAGATAAGTCGTAAGGTTAGTATTGCCTCACGTGTTCCAACATTTCTACGGAATCCAAACTGATCTTCCCCGAGCTCCGCTTCTACCAGTTTTTCCATTCGTCTGTAAAGGATTCGCGTTAGTATTTTGCAGCTGTGACTTATTAAACTGATAGTTCGGTAATTTTCACATCTGTCAACACCTGCTTTCTTTGGGATTGGAATTATTACATTCTTCTTGAAGTCTGAGGGTATTTCACCTGTCTCATACATCTTGCTTACCAGATGGTAGAGTTTTGTCAGGACTGGCTCTCCCAAGGCCGTCAGTAGTTCTAATGGAATGTTGTCTACTCCGGGGGCCTTGTTTCGACTCAGGTCTTTCAGTGCTCTGCCAAACTCTTCACGCAGTATCGTATCTCCCATTTCATCTTCATCTACATCCTCTTCCATTTCCATAATATTGTCCTCAAGTACATCGCCCTTGTATAAACCCTCTATATACTCCTTCCACCTTTCTGCCTTCCCTTCTTTGCTTAGAACTGGGTTGCCATCTGAGCTCTTGATATTCATACAAGTAGTTCTCTTCTCTCCAAAGGTCTCTTTAATTTTCCTGTAGGCAGTATCTATCTTACCCCTAGTGAGACAAGCCTCTACATCCTTACATTTGTCCTCTAGCCATCCCTGCTTAGCCATTTTGCACTTCCTGTCGATCTCATTTTTGAGACGTTTGTATTCCTTTTTGCAAGCTTCATTTACTGCATTTTTATATTTTCTCCTTTCATCAATTAAATTCAATATTTCTTCTGTTACCCAAGGATTTCTATTAGCCCTCGTCTTTTTACCTACTTGATCGTCTGCTGCTTTCACTACTTCATCCCTCAGAGCTACCCATTCTTCTTCTACTGTATTTCTTTCCCCCATTCCTGTCAATTGTTCCCTTATGCTCTCCCTGAAACTCTCTATAACCTCTCGTTCTTTCAGTTTATCCAGGTCCCATATCCTTAAATTCCCACCTTTTTGCAGTTTCTTCAGTTTCAATCTGCAGTTCATAACTAATAGATTGTGGTCAGAATCCATATCTGCCCCTGGAAATGTCTTACAATTTAAAACCTGGTTCCTAAATCTCTGTCTTACCATTATATAATCTATCTGATACCTTTTAGTATCTCCAGGATTCTTCCAGGTATACAACCTTCTTTTATGATTCTTGAACCAAATGTTAGCTATGATTTAGTTATGCTCTGTGCAAAATTCTACAAGGTGGCTTCCTCTTTCATTTCTTCCCCCCAATCCATATTCACCTAATATGTTTCCTTCTCTCCCTTTTCCTACTGACGAATTCCAGTCACCCATGACTATTAAATTTTCGTCTCCCTTCACTACCTGAATAATTTCTTTTATCTCGTCATACATTTCATCAATTTCTTCATCATCTGCAAAGCTAATTGGCATATAAACTTGTACTACTGTAGTAGGCATGGGCTTTGTATCTATCTTGGCCACAATAATGCGTTCACTATGCTGTTTGTAGTAGCTAACCCGCACTCCTATTTTTTTATTCATTATTAAACCTACTCCTGCATTACCTCTATTTGATTTTGTATTTATAACCCTGTAATCACCTGACCAAAAGTCTTGGTCCTCCTGCCACCGAACTTCACTAATTCCCACTATATCTAACTTTAACCTATCCATTTCCCTTTTTAAATTTTCTAACCTACCTGCCCGATTAAGGGATCTGACATTCCACGCTCCGATCCGTAGAACGCCAGTTTTCTTTCTCCTGATAACGATTTGATTATATTTAGGCTAAATAATACATGAAACTTACACGTTTTCGTGCCTCGTCACAAAATGGCTTCTTACACTACGAAGAAACAAAGGGGAAGAATGTGATTCTCTTGCAAAAGTACAGAGACTGCAATTACGTTCGCAGATCATATTAATTGATTACAGAGTCTTTGTGATTTTTCTGCGATAATCTTTATTTCTTTACGACGTCAGTTTTGGTGCGATCATTTCGGATGCTTGGCACTCCACATCTTCAATATACTCTACCAACGACATGTTCCAAAATAACACTTTTAAACTCTGCGCATATTATGTTTTATTCCTCCGGTGTTTTACTAGCATTTATAACATCCCATTTGGTGTCAATTATAACGCCTGGTAGTTGTCCTAACCCCATACTGATATACCGAGCGAGGTGGCGCAGTGGTTAGACACTGGACTCGCATTCGGGAGGACGACGGTTCAATCCCGCGTCCGGCCATCCTGATTTAGGTTTTCCGTGATTTCCCTAAATCGCTCCAGGCAAATGCCGGGATGGTTCCTTTCAAAGGGCACGGCCGACTTCCTTCCTCATCCTTCCCTAATCCGATGAGACCGATGACCTCGCTGTCTGGTCTCCTTCCCCAAAACAACCCCAACCCATACTGATAGACCTAAAAAGTTGTGCTTGTGCATTTTTAATGGCTATGACAGTACTTGTAAGATTTATAACGAAAAACATGGGAAGCCTGCAATACATAATCAGTTCATGGTGGGTTCACCTATTATCTATGGCGTCTGTTCTACGTTTTTCGTTAAAAAAAAAAAAAAAATGGCTCTGAGCACTATGGGACTTAACATCTATGGTCATCAGTCCCCTAGAACTTAGAACTACTTAAACCTAAGGACAGCACACAACACCCAGCCATCACGAGGCAGAGAAAATCCCTGACCCCGCCGGGAATCGAACCCGGGAACCCGGGCGTGGGAAGCGAGAACGCTACCGCACGACCACGAGATGCTGGCTTTCGTTAAAAACCTTACAAGTTTTATAATAATAGTTAGAAAAATCACAACCACAGATTCTGAGGACTATCTGTATCGGGAAAGGAGAAAACATTTTACACTTTTTAATTCGATTTAAAAACGCGTTACATTAAAAATTTACTTTTTTAGAATAATTATTTTCTCCTTTTTTACTCTTGTGTGTGTGAAATTTCTCAATAAATTTTAAAGATTTGGAAGGGGTCCGTTTATGGATTATAACTGCCGGCCGTTGTGACCGAGCGGTTCTAGGCGCTTCAGTCTGGAGCCGCGCGACCGCTTCGGTCGCAGGTTCGAATCCTGCCTCGGGCATGAATGTGTCTGATGTCCTTAGGTTAGTTAGGTTTAAGTAGTTCTAAGTTCTAGGGAACCGATGACTTCAGATGTAAAGTCCCATAGTGCTCAGAGCCATTTGAACCATTTGAACTGATTGTAACTACTTAAAGGAAACAATAAGTACATCAGATTATTTAATATTTCTTTAACTATCACAACAGCAGTAAGGACGCCTGAATATTAATTATCATCTTCAGAGAACATAAGAAATGGGCATGGTACATTGGTGATTGTGCCGCAAGGAAGACTAGCAAGTCGGAACGAAAGATGTGATTTGTAATGAATTCAGTCAAAATCTACGAGAGCTGACGTAACAAAGAAAAAAAAAAGTTTTGATCACATTGTTACACAAGGCAGCATGAGGTGAAATAACATTTCGTCGTCCGCTCATGTATTAAAGAGACGTGGGCTAGTTGAATTAATGGAATGAAGCTAACTGAAACTCGCGCTTCCATAATTTCCGTCAGGCTTGACAAACTCGGCTCGGGCCTGGCGTGTAATTAAGCGGTGCCACGCTTACCTGAGAACAAGAGCCCCGTTCCCTACTTTTCTGATTAGCGCATGACCAAGCGAGCTCGTCGCGCCAGCTGTGTTACGAAAACAGCTTCTAGTTTTGTAACCGACTTGTTCCCAGGCAGAGAAAACGGGAAGCCGGGTCTCGGTGTAGCGTCTCTCACCATCGTGGCGTTGAATCGCCACGTACGCAGCGAAAAGTCGCTGCATTTCTTGAAGGTCAACCCCTCCGGCCTTGCAGGCGTACCCTGCCTTTTGTGAACAGGTGTCAAAAGGGGGCGCCCCGACTGTTTTCAGCTTGGCTGAAAAGACGGAGAGCATCTCCGTAGAGTCGGGACGCGCTCATACGAAAATCCTTCAAGAGGGTGAGGATTATTTACTTTATGAACGTGAACGTGAAAGTGAAGAAGAATTACATGATCTGCTGAATTGAACGAACAGTCTAATGAGTACAGAATATGGATTGAGACTAAATCCAAGGAAGGCGGAAGTAATGAGACGTAGCAGAAATGAGTACCGCGAGAGACTTATCAGGATTGATGGTCACGAAATAGATGAAGCTAAGGAATTCTACTACCTAGGCAGCAAATGTTCGTCTCAAACATATACTTCGTTAGGTTGGCAGCAAATAGGTAAACATACCAAAGAAGATGAAACACGTAATGGAGTCGCAATATTTACGTTGTGAAAAACAGTGTACGACGAAATAGTTGTATCGGGTGACAAAAGAACTATAGCGCACCACAAAAAAGAGTGAGAAACATGGTGAACAGTGTGTGGAAGGCGAGAACACAAAGATGTGATTATATAGCAGCGATAAAAGTGGTAGTGCGACCTCCAGACCAGATGTGAGGAAACGCAGATCAGCAAATCGTAAGTAATTACTTTTTTTACAAAAAATCGGGAAGTGAACTGTTTAATAATCTAAAATTAACAAAACTGTGTCGTTATAGATCCCACTGATGATGACTTAGAACAGGAGAAGGCGAAACGCGTATGGGATAAATAAAGTAACTAGCAGCAGGAAAAGGCAGTTTTATTTACAAAACAAGTATTTATATGCTTGCTGCGGTGGATGGCCACACAAGCAAACTTGTTGTTCGAACATCAACTCTTCAAACGTAAAAATACGCTCTTCCAATTAGTTTTCTACTACTTTAGAAAGAACTTTATTGCAGCCAAAAAATTTTATTCCCCGTTTTAAATTTTGTTTTTATTTCAAAATGCCTTGCCAACGGTGAAGCACCCCTTTCTCGAAACTGTTTCGTAACTGCGGAGAAAAAGTTATGCGATGGAGTCAGACGCCGAGGATAACGATCCTGATAAATGCGACGAACAGCTCGGCTTTGACATACAGAAGGATCATGCATTCTGAAAATGTGTACTAAATCATGTTGCTGTAACGCTCACAGACACGTGACAGGCGCAACCAAGTCAGACAGGTAGGATAGACGTTAAACGACATCAGCCGAACCGACGTAAGCACCTCACACCATGACTACCCAGTTGCGAAACTACCTAGCAAATACGTTTTCTAGAGGCTGTAGCACGGAAACGGTTCGATTCCGGACATGGGTGCCAATTCAAAATATTGTCTACTCAGTACCGTTTACGAGTCCTAGAATTTTGTAACGGGAATTTTGAAGCATATTGAATGTGTCCACGTGTATGTAATCCATGATCCCCGTTTAGATATATTATTACAGCTGAATGCTATTCATCTGCGCCCCGCTTCCCGTAACGCCCTTCCGTTACCCTTGAAATACAAAATAATTGTTTAATTAATTACTTAGTGTAAGGAACGCATTACAAAATTCACCTCATCACTTTTAACCATTATGCTGCATTAATAAACCACAAGCATAATTTACAGGTTCTAAAATGTACCGGTATATATCGTAAACTTACAGGGATTCATTACAGACAGCGTCATGGCCGTCTGAAAACTGAAGTTATTTCACACAAAAATAAAACATTATGTTGCCACTACCTAATTCTCTTCGCCGTGTACACAAAAAGTGAGATGAAAACAACAGCAAAATCAATGTTGTGTTCAGACGATCTTTCCGTCAATATACAGAGCTCGTTGCTGACAATATCGCTCCAAGAAGCTCGTAGTTGAGTCTGACCTCGCTAAATGTTAAACTGTACACGAGGCACGAAATTTATAGTCGTGGTACAACTTTAGAACCGGCACAATATAGCCAACTCTTTCTTAATCAAATTTTTGTATGTCCGTCCTTTTGACTGGAGGTCTTGGGGACCACGGCCGTTCACTATTGTAAGAAAACGAAATGCCTACAGCCGTCCTTATGATCTTATTCATTGTGTAGCTACCACTTTCGTTGCTTCAATGCGCCATCTTCAAGCCTTAATTGATGCTTAAGGGGTTATCACGATCTATATATACACTGTATCAGTGGCCAACATAACTGGTTTATGCAGACTACTGTAACTGTCATGTCAGCACTCGAAACATCAACTGCCAAATCAGTTGGTTCGAGTGCTGACATGACTGTCACAGTTCTGTGGGTAGTCTGCGTCGGACAGTTATGTTGGCCACTGATGCAGTGTATATATGGATCGTGATAACCCCTCCAGCATCAATTAAAACCTGAAGATAGCGCACTGAAATGACGAAACTGGTAGCTACACAATGAATAAGATCATAAGGACGGCTGTAGGCATTTCGTTTTCTTACTCTCCTAATCAAGCGTTACAGGAAATGTTTTGAAGCTTTTTACTGTCGAATTTGTATTCATAGAATGAGCACAGTTTAATGACGTTGGCCTTCTAATGCATCAAAAATATGTGAAGCTTCATTATGCTCATGGTCGAAAACTACTAGAATCATTCAACACTTCTCATACTTGACTACGAAATGATATCTTGATTATTACCACAATGACGGATTGCAGAACCTTGCCTTCTTCTTCCGATCTTGGTACGAATTCATCGAGTGTAACGGGCACTGGATACCGCAGTGCACCTTGGCATTTTTTGCATAAAGAAAAAAAAAATCTAGGATCGCAGCAGGTTGGGACACAGGACCACTAATATTGTAGAAGCAGCAGTACCAATCTCTGTTTTAGGACCACCATCATCCCCCACAGATCCTCCTTATGCTCTCAGTTTTGCCATCTTCTCCGTCGGCTTCATCTACTACGATAATAAATCTTGTCGTACTACACTACTGGCCATTAAAACTGCTACACCACGAAGATGACGTGCTACAGACGCGAAATTTAACCGACAGGAAGAAGATGCTGTGATATGCAAATGATTAGCTTTTCAGAGCATTCACACAAGGTTGGCGCCGGTGGCGACACCTACAACGTGCTGATATGAGGGAAGTTTCCAATCGATTTCTCTCATACACAAACAGCAGCTGACCGGCGTTGCCTGATGAAACGTTGTTGTGATGCCTCGTGTAAGGAGGATAAGTGCGTACCATCACGTTTCCGACTTTGAGAAAGGTCGGATTGTAGCCTATCGCGATTGCGGTTTATCGTATCGCAACATTGCTGCTCGCGTTGGTCGAGACCCAATGACTGTTAGCAGAAAATGGAATCGGTGGGTTCAGAAGGGTAATACGAAACGCCGTGCTGGATCCCTCCACGGCCTCGTGTCACTAGCAGTCGAGATGACAGGCATCTCATCCGCATGGCTGTAACGGATCGTGCAGCCACGTCTCGATTCCTGAATCAACAGATGGGGATGTTTTCAAGACAACTACCATCTGCACGAACAGTTCGACGACGTTTGCAGCAGCATGGACTATCAGCTCTGAGACCATGGCTGCGGTTACCCTTGAAGCTGCATCACAGACAGGTGCACCTGCGATGGTGTACTCAACGACGAACCTGGGTGCACGAATGGGAAAACGTCATTTTTTCGGATGAATCCAGGTTCTGTTTACAGCATCATGATGGTCGGATCCGTGTTTGGCGACATCGCGGTGAACGCACATTGGAAGCGTGTATTCGTCATCGCCATACTGGCGTAGGACCCGGTGTGATGATATGGGGTGCCATTGGTTACACGTCTCGGTCACCTCTTGTTCGCATTGACGACTCTTTGAACAGTGGACGTTACATTTCATATGTGTTACGACCCGTGGCTCTACCCTTCATTCGATCCCTGCGAAACCCTACGTTTCAGCAGGATAATGCACGACCGCATGTTGCAGGTCCTGTACGGGCCTATCTGGATACAGAAAATGTTCGACCACTGGTCTGGCCAGCACATTCTCCAGACCTCTCAGCAACTGAAAACGTCTTGTCAACGGTGGACCAGCAACTGGCTCGTCACAATACGCCAGTCACTGCTCTTGATGAACTGTGGTATCGTGTTGAAGCTGCATGGGCAGTTGTACGTGTACGCGCCATCCAGGCTCTGTTTGACTCAATGCCCAGGCGTATGAAGGGCGTTATTACGGCCAGAGGTGGTTGTTCTGGGTACTGATTTCTCAGGATCTATGCACCCAAATTGCGTGAAAATGTAATCACGTGTCAGTTCTAGTATAATATATTTGTGCAATGAATACCTGTTTATCTTCTGCAGTTCTTCTTGGTGTAGCAATTTTAATGGCCAGTAGTGTATTACTGTCCCGTAACTTTCCTTCGGGGAGGTCAATCTGTACCAGGCTTAAAGAACACCACAGAAGCTGGAGATTGAGGAAACCTGATTCAGCCTTTGCAGAACATTGCCCGAACAATAACTACAAATACACAATAGATGTACGAGTCCTACACATAGAGGAAAAGGGGGCCAAACTCAACCAATTAGAAATTTTAGAAATTAAAAAACAGATGCGTATATCACCACAACTGTTATTAAACGATCAAACCCAATTCAATTATTCACTTCTTTCAGATGAGATCAGAACCCCAGGACAGAACTAAAACTTTGTGTCACAGTCCATCGCAGTTAAAAATGTCTTGGCTAATGCATAACTTGAGCCCGGTCATTGTAGTATAATTGGTGAACGTGAAATAATGTATGCAATTTGTTAAAAAATGGTCATTGACGTAATTGTACATTAAGCTATGGATCGATACCTCAAGAAGTTGAAATGATTGTCTTTGCCTGGTCGTCATGTTTATCTGTGCATTAGCAGCTTTGGGAATCAGTAATGTACTTGAAAATGGGCTTATAACCCGAAACCTTGGTTGTGGAATAAAATTAATAATAAATTGTGAAACAAGGCTAAAAACAGTGTTTGTTTAGTTAATTTACAATGAATGTAGGTTAATTCTTACAAACAATAAAACAGCAACCAGCCACTATTAATACTGCTGTTTATTTAGGTAAATAGCGCCGTTACCGGTTTCGAACTGGCAAGTTCATCATCAGACGGCTGTTCACATGATTTTTCAAGATACACCTTACATTATTGACCGTTTTAATTTTTATTATTCCAATGTGGCGAAGTATTTTTGGTGTGTTGTTGAACTACGGTAGAAAACAGTGTTAAAAGCGCCCTATGTGAAAATAACTAACCTCCAAACGATGAAATATAGCGTAAATAAATATGTGAGGTTATGTCATTATGGTACTTACGTAAGTACCGTAGCCACTTAACGTAAGCACCATAGCCACTTAACGTCACATATTTATTTACGCTGTATTTCATCGTTTGGAGGTTAGTTATTTTCACATAGGGCGCTTCTAACACTGTTTTCTACCGTAGGGCAACAACACACCAAAAATACTTCGCCACATTGGAATAATAAAAATTGGAAACGGACAGTAATGTAAGGTGTATCTTGAAAATCATGTGAACAGCCGTCTGATGATGAACTTGCCAGTTCGAAACCGGTAACGGCGCTATTTACCTAAATAAATAGCAGTATTAATAGTGGCTGGTTGCTGTTTTCTTCTTTGTAAGAATTAACCTACATTCATTGTACACAGCCACGGTCTCACCAAGTCAGTTTTAGACAAAATAACATTAATTTACAATGTTTCACCAAGAAACCACATTTGCTCCTATTAAAATTATTTCCTTCTTTCCGTATAATCGCTAGTTTATGTTATTGACATACCATTATAATTTAAAATTTCACTTATACGTATAAGATGAGCTGGTGACGACTGAACCAGAGTATCATAACAAAGCTCGCCACTAATTTCCACTGAGGGAGCTTACTGTTATGAAATTTTCGTAAAGTTGGCACATTCTCACTTTCAACGAAAGAAAGGGCATCAGTAGGTTCCAGCATTGCAATGAATGTACGAATTGACGATATAATGAGCTGCTCCTTTAAATTCTCTGCTAGGATGGCTACCGCAGTTTAGTATCTCGAACGATCAGATACATAGCGCCTGTCGCATTCGATACTGCGCGTACACCTATTAATCGTCACACATTCGCCTCACTTCGTGTGAAATGAAGGCGCCCCCAGTGGTGGATAGTTTTCTCAAGCCGTCCTCTCATGGGACGCTGGTATCGTCACAGCGTGGAATTCCTCGTTCCACCACATTTCGAAGCGTGAAATGGACAATCTGGCGTGTCAGATTTTTCCTCGTGGAGACGAACGTGGCTAATGAGATGCGGCATTGGTTTTACGTCCGAGGCAGAACGTAGGGGCTGCTATATTGTATGGAGTTAAATTCCTTACTTGGTGTTTTTTTGTTATCATTATAGAGTACGTGGTATGAGTCGAAGCTGATCCAAAGGGACAGGACATTGAGGACCTGTCGACAACGCGTTGGTTTAGGTACAATTTGCCACAATAAAATGACAGGAAATTACATATCGGTAGTTAAAGGCTTTCTGTGGTTGAAGCTTTTAGTACCATAACTTGTTTGCTATGAAAGTACACCGTTTCAATGGAATGGCACAATGATCATGTATCAAAAGCGCGTCGTTTTTAGTGCAATTTGTCGTAGTCAAACATCAAAAAATGACTTTTCTTAATACATCCGTTAAGCAGTGTATACCGCATAACTGAGGCGCTGTTGCCATGTCGAGTCGGTAGCGTAGTTCATATTGTCATTAATTATTAAAAAAAAAGCTATCTGTTTTGTGTAGAGCTACTTCCAAATTTTTTTATCTTTTGTTTTGCAAAAGATTCTGGGTCTTCCTCATTAATTTAATAGGAGTATTATCTGCAATAGTCGATGTTAGTTGCTATAAATAATGCGTTTGCTGCAATTCTTGTTGCATAGGCCACTAATTGGAATGTATCCCCATTGTTAAAAATCTTAATGTGACTGCCAGTTTATGTCAGAAACTAAACAATTGTTACATATTGGAAGTTTATGCAGTTATCAAATTTTGCAAACATACAGATGTATATCTTGGTTCAATACATCTACATCTCCATGGATACTCTGCAAATCAAATTTAAGTATTTGCCAGAGGATTCGTCGAATTTTCTATTATTCCTATCTTGAGCAGCGCGCAGCAAGAACGAACACCTATATCTTTCCGTACGAGCTCTGATTTCCCTTGTTTTATCATGGTGATCGTTTCTCCCTTTGTCGGTCGGCGTCAACAAAATATTTTCACATTCGGAGGAGAAACTTGGTGATTGGAATTTCGTGAGAAGATTGCTCGGCAACGACAAACGTCTTTGTTTTAATGATGTCCATCCCAAATCCTGTATCATTTCAGTGACACTCTCTCCCCTTTTTTGCGATGATACAAAACGTGCTGCTCTTCTTCGAACTTTTTCGATGTACTCTGTCAATCCTATCTGGTAAGGATCCCACACCGCGCAGCAGTATTCTAAAAGAGGACGGACAAGCGTAATAGATCTGTTACATTTTCTTAGTGCCCTACCAATAAAACGATGTCTTTGGTTTGGCTTCCCCACAACATTTTCTATGTGTTCCTTCCAATTTAAGTTGTTCGTAATTGTAATTCCTAGATTTTAGTTGAATTTACGGCCTTTAGATTTGGTGATTTATCGTGTAACCGAAGTTTAACGGATTCCTTTTAGCACTCATACGGATGACCTCACACTTTTCGTTACTTGGGGTTAATTGCCAGATTTCGACCCATACAGATATCTTTTCTAATTCGTTTCGCAATTTGTTTTGATCTTCTGATGACTTCACTAGTCGATAAACGACAGCGTTTTCTGCAAACAAGCTAAGACGGCTGCTCAGATTGTCTTCCAAATCGTTTATATAGATACGAAACAGCAAAGGGCCTTTGGGAACGCCAGAAATCACTACTGTCTTACTCGATGACTTTCCGTCAATTACTACGATCTGTTACCTCTCTGACAGGAAATTGCGAAATGGCGCAAATGGCTCTGAGCACTATGGGACTTAACATCGGAGGTCATCAGTTCCCTATAACTTAGAACTACTTAAACCTAACTAACCTAAGGACATCACACACATCCATGGCCGGGGCAGGATTCGAACCTGCGACCGTAGCGGTCGCGCGGTTCCAGACTGTAGCGCCTAGAACCGCTCGGTCACACCGGCGGGCAGGAAATTGCGAACCCAGTCACATGGCTGAGACGATATTCCATAAGCACGCAATTTCATTACAAGCTGCTTATGTGGTACATTGCCGGCCTGTGTGGCCGTGCGGTTCTAGGCGCTTCAGTCTGGATCCCGCGCGACTGCTACGATCGCAGGTTCGAATCTTGCGTCGGACATGGTTGTGTGTGATGTCCTTAGGTTAGTTAGGTTTAAGTAGTTCTAAGTTCTAGGGGACTGATGACCACATATGTTAAGTCCCATAGTGCTCAGAGCCACTTGAACCATTTTTTGTGGTACAGTGCAAAAAGCCTTTCGGAAATCTAGTAATACGGAATCAATCTGAAATCCCTTGTCAATAGCACTCAACACTTCATGCGAGTGAAGAGCTAGTTATGTTTTTATCTTGCAGAATACAAACTCTTCAGTGATGGTCATCAGCTTAGAAAAAATCTCCTCCTCCATTCGAATGAAATTACTAAATGAATCCCGATCTTGAAAGCTGTGTGATGAAATTCGTTACTTTATAGTGATGACAGTCAATGGGACATCAAGGATATGAATATTATGCATGCGCAAATTGAAGTTGGACACTGTATTTTTTCCCTTTATTGTTATTTTAATACCTAAACAACAGGTAGGCTATCAGCGGCATGCTACGCCGCTCTTCAGCCATAGTGTTGACAATAACAGGACACAGAATGGAGAATCAGAATGAACATAGAGACGTGCAAAAAAGAGTGGTCACAGATACACAAAAAACACGGAGCCGTTCACACTCGACGATAACGACACTAAAAACACGTTGACACGGCGCACAGAACACTGGTGAATCCGACGGCACAAGGGAACGTAGAAGCGTGATGGCGGACACTAAAAAACACAAAACGACGTCACACACAAGAGACACAGATGGCGATGATCTCCAGCGCGCGAATGTTCACTGAGCGTGTGCGAGTCCGGGGACCAAGAGAGGAGGAGGGGGAGGGGTGGGAGAGGGAGAGGGGGAGCAGAGATGCCACGGGCAGGGGAGATAGGGGGAGGGAGGAAGGGGGAGGGTAAGCCCAGGGGAAGAGGGGTGGAGGGAGGGGATGGGGGAAAAGGAAAGAGAAGGGAAGGGAAGAGAAGGCAGGCAGGGTGCCTAAAGGAAAGGACACCGGAAGTGCGGGGTGGGGCAGGGTCAAAGTTGATAGGAGGGGTAGATGGAGGGGAGGAGGACATCATCAGGGAGGGGGAGCTGACGGAAGCCACCTTGGGAGAGGGTAAGGAGGGTGGAGAGATGGAGACCGGGTGGGACGTGGGAATACAGGCGCGGCAGCGGGCGGGGGTGGGAGACGATCGGGGAGACTAGCGGGTGAGGAGGTTTGAGTTTACGGGAGGTGTACAGGATCTGTATCCTTTTAAGGAAAAGGAGGAGGTGGGGGAAGGGGATGAGATCGTACAGGATCCGCGTAGGGGAGGGGAGACGGATGCGATAGGCGAGGCGGAGAGCATGGCGTTCAAGGATTTGGAGGGATTTATAAAAGGTAGGGGGAGCGGAGATCCAAGCCGGATGGGCGTAACAAAGGATAGTGCGGATGAGGGATTTATAGGTGTGGAGGATGGTGGAGGGGTCCAGACCCCACGTACGGCCGGAGAGGAGCTTGAGGAGACAGAGTCGGGAGCGTGCCTTGGCTTGGATTGTCCGGAGGTGGGGAGTCCAGGAGAGGCGACGGTCGAGGGTGACGCCAAGGTACTTAAGGGTGGGAGTGAGGGCGATAGGATGGCCATAGATGGTGATATAGAAATCAAGGAGGCGGAAGGAAGGGGTGGTTTTGCTTACAATGATCACCTGGGTTTTGGAGGGACTGTATTTTATCTTCATTCAGTTAAAAAACGAAAGTGAGGTGGGGATTCAGTTGAGTTAACTACCTTACACTAGTATGTATCACAATCGCCATACAGCATTACGTAGTGTTCCTTTACCAGCAATTCGTTGTTCAACTCATCGAAGAGTTCAGAACCTTCTTCGACAATCGTTAACATAGTTAACGTAGCCATATTACGCGTGTTCATTTTCGTAAAGAAATTGCGTGATTTGTGTACCAGATGCAGCAGAGAACTGCCTCTAGAAAGCGCTGCTGTCGGAAATCACGATGAGGAGCTCGTTACTATACGAGCAGACTACAGGGGAAAGGCAAAATAATGTGAACCAGTGTACTTACTTGGGAATGGTTTATTAATAAGAGTTTGGACACCCATTTGTCCGTAATACAGCCGCGATTCTCCTTGGAATACTCCATATAACGATTGCATAGTCTCTAGTGGAATGTTATGCCACTCTTCGATCGGTACCTTTTCCAACTCCTGTTGTGACGAGGGAGGCGGAAATCTACTCCGGAGCCTGCACTCCAATACCGTCCACAAAGGTTCGATAATGTTCAAGTCCGGGGACTGTGCTGGCCAGGGAAGACGCGGCAGTTCAGTTGCATGCTCCTCATACCACGATTGTACTGACCTGGTTGTGTGGATGGATGCATTATCGTCCTGAAATATGGCATCACTGTTGGGGAACAACATTTGAATCATGTTCACATAATTGTTGGCTGTAACACGGTCTTTGAGAGTAGTGTGGGACCAGCAGAATACCATGACATGGCTGCTCACACCATCAGACTTCCACCTCCATGCTTAACCGTTCGAATCAAGCAATCAGGTTTGTAGGCTTCTTTTGGCGTTCTCCAGACCTAAATCCGGTCCGATGTTGGAAATAACGAAAACGTTGACTCGTCAGACCATATCACGTGTTTCCACTGATCAGCCGTCCAGGATTTATGCTCCTGACGCCATGTTTTACGCTTCTTTGCGTTGGTTGTCGCCACTAATGGTTTCGGTATAGCAGCTCATCCATGAATATTCGCTTTATGTAGTCGATTGGTACGCAGTCTCAAAGATGGTTATTGAGCTCTGCAGCCACTTTAGCCGCCGTTGTTTTGTGTTGTTTTCACGCAATTCGTGTTAGCGTACGACGACTTCTGTCATTTAGTTTTGATTTGCACCCACTATTACGTTTACACGATGATGTCTTTCCGTGTTTTTTGTAGGCTGTCATCACTGTTGAAGCAGCTGCTCTTGAAGCATTCAGTAAGTTGACTGTCTTGGTTACTGATGCTCCAGCTAATCGCACACCCACAATCTACCCTCTCTGGAACTCTGTTAGGCCTTTCGCTGCACGTCGACCTCGGCTTCAGAATGCGAATACGAAGTGTGCACTATTCGTAACCAACCTGCACTGATGCCTAGTCCGTACTGAACACGCACAGCCCAGCACGACACATACCTTAGGCCGGTATTACACTATCAAATTTCTTTGTCAAATATCTTTGTCCAATATCTTTGTCAAAGATATTTGATGGTGCAATAGGGAACTTTGTCAAATGTCGTCCAATATTTGATCAAATCTAGGGCCTCGCTGTAGATTTGATCAAAGAAGTCGCTTGTCTTCTGTTCACTGAAATGTGACATGTTACCACATGGAGCGCTAGCATCGCTGCAGCAATCTGTCGTCAGTAGTGTTTTTATAAACTTTGCCGGTAAATACAATTGGTGTGTGCCGACAACTACAAAATTAATAGAGATGTATGAAGCTGATGAGGCGCTTTACAACGTGAGGCACGCTGAATACAAAAATAAATTAAGAAGATTGGAGACCTGACCTGACCTAACCTAACCTAACCTAACCTAACCCTCTCCTGTAGCAAGGAATCGGAGTGTTACAGTGAGCCTGTCTTCTGCATATGTAGCAGTTTTTAAGTGAATATTGTGCTTTGTGATTTGAGGATACACTTCACTGAGCACATACAGAAATGTATGCTCATCCATTATTAAGTAGTTGATGTACGACTTGACGTCCTCCACTATGAGCTCACATAACAAGTTTTGTTAAATGCTTTTATCGTGTCGTCGTAAAACCCACGGCTACACCCAGGTACGTTTCCTTTTTTTCCCCCACTTCTCTTCCACATGTGCACACAGTGCAGTTGTGGTACATGTAACTGCTGCGGTTAATAACAAGTTGTTGTCAGTCATCTTGAACTTTGACGAAAAATGTGATGACAGTGTAATACCCCTTCTAGCGCTACGTCAAAGACCTTTGTGAAATATATTTGACGGAATATTTGATCACATATTTGATCAAATCTTTGACAAAGAAATTTGATAGTGTAATACCGGCCTTACCTGCGTTGTTGACCGTCACACACAACCATCCCATTACTACCACTTTTCACATTATTTTCCTTATTCCCTGTACGTTGAGACTCGGTGCGACAGTCGCTGGCAGCGCTTGTAAAGGCATTCCCCATATGCAGTCGCTCCCATCGACTACCGCGCCGAATGTCAATTTTGTTGGCGCGAATAATACGTTCCGTGAGATGTAGCAGGTTGTTTCAGAGAGTTCTACGACCACGGGGGACACCAAGTCTGGCATGAGAAACACGTCCCGCATGACAGGCAGGACGTTTGAGGCTGCCGACTGCTGCTGCTGCTGCCTCTAGAAAGCATTCTGCTATGCCTGACAAATAAAGCACCTGCCCCTCCTGCGCCTGTTTACCTTTTTCGCCTTTTTCCGGGCGCCGACGTGGCCCCCAGCAAGTAGCAGAACCCCGGGCGGCCGCTTTTGTCGGCAGGCGGGCTAAACGCCCTCTTAACGGCCGGAAATTTGTGAAACAAGTGGGCCGGCCGTGGCGCCCCCTCATTTAGGGCAGTAAACTCCCGGAACGTATTGGCCACATCACAATGAGCGGCTTACATTAACGCTGAGCCGCCCCGCCGGAGGCTATAAATTTATTCCTTTACGAGGCTTACATTTCCTTTCATTTCGCCCGCCTGGCCTCAGTCAGGTGTTGCCATAAACTGCGATCTTCTGAGGCGGTGTGTGCGACCCCGCCGTTCCGCCGAGCAAAGCTTTGTTCTGTTGCTCTTTGTTAACGTCATGAGATCAGCACCGTTCCTTCGTTCGTAAATCGGGTGGTACAGACGCTCTGCAGCAAAGCCACGCGCAGATATATTGCACATCAGCAGGCTTTCAGTATCACGAAATACTCCTTAAAATGTTTTGGATCATTAAGAGTGTACGAGGGGCATTCACATATAATGCAACATGATTCTGGTCATACATAAAGCACACCAGTGGCACGACGCAATCAAACCTTCACTACGCGATAACAACGGTGAAGTCACTGATGACAGTGCCATTAAGGCAGAGTTATTAAACACGGTTTTCCTAAACCCCTTCACCAAAGAAGACGAAGTAAATATTCCTGAATTCCAATCAAGAGCAACTGCCAAGATGAGATACATACAGGGTGAAAAGTATTTAAACCGACAAACTCTGGGAGGTTGTAGGGGACATCAAAACAAATATTTTTCCCTAATGTCATTTTTTCCTATGGGGATTATTTAAACCGGTGGAGGCCGTATTACGCTCTTCAGTTGTTAGAGGGCGTATTACGCTGTTTAGTTGTAGGCAACTGCTGTCCACCAGTGTAGTAGACCATTGTCTCTGTTTACTAATGAACCGATACACCTGGAGTGAGTACACTGACATGGTTGGTGCGTACTACGTAGCGCACCACAACGGACGAGCTGCACAGCGGGTTTTGTCAACAACAATATCCTAATCGCTGTATCCTACGTCATACGACCTTTGCTGCTGTGTATCGTGTGCGTGAGACCGGGTCATTTAGCAGATTACCTGGACAGGGACGCCGTTGCACGGTAAGAACGCTGCAGTTTGAGGAAGCTGTCTTGCGGCTTGTGGAGCGGCATCCTTCAATCAGCACTCGTGCAATTGCATGTAACAAGGGGACGAATCAGACGAATGTAAGAACAGTCCTTCGAGAGCAGTTGTTACGTATATTTCACTTACAGCGTGTCCACAACCTGGAACCAGTTGATTGTCCACCCAGAGCACAGTTTTCGCAGTGGTACCTGGAACAGTGCGAAATGCATCCTACATTTCCATCCTCTGTGTTGTTTGCCGATGAAGCAACGTTCGGGCGTGATGGAGTCTTCAACATGCACAATTCGCATGTTTGGAGTGAGGATAACCCACAGGCCTTTTTTTTTTTTTATAGCGCTCATAAAGTGCGGTTCTTCGTTAATGTGCGGGTCGGTGTTGTTGGGGACTGTTTAATTGGGCCGTATCTGCTACCTAGGCCATTAAATGGCAGGCACTATTACAATTTTCTCGCCAGAGCATTGCCAGAATTGCTGGAAGACGTCCCGCTCCCTTCAAGACAACTCATGTGGTTCCAACATGACGGGGCGCCGGCACATTTGAGTCGTCGTGTGCATTTTTCAAAAGCTACTGTAATTGAAATTGGGTTGTGTTAATGTGTTTTCTCTTGGTCATAAAAATGGAAAAGTGTTTGTTGCTTTAATTAATTTGCCGCCAGAGAAATCTTCCTCTACCGGTTTAAATATTCCTCATAGAAAAAAATGACATTAGGGAAAAATATTTGTTTTCATTTCCCCTACAACCTCCCAGAGCTTGTCGGTTTAAATACTTTTCACCCTGTAGAAGTAGATATCCTCGGAGTAATGAAGCAGCTTAAATCACTTAATAAAGGCAAGGCCTCCGGTCCAGATTGTGTACCAGCCAGGTCCCTCTCAGAGTATGCTGATAAAATAGCTCCATATTTAGCAATTATATACAACCGCTAGCTCACAGAAAGATCCGTACCCAAAGACTGGAAAATTGCTCAAGTCACACCAATACCCAAAAAGGGAAGTAGGAGTAATCCGCTGAATTACTGGCCTATGTCACTAACGTCGATTTGCAGTAGGGTTTTGGAACATATACTGTGTTCGAACATTATGAAGTATCTCGAAGAAAACGATTTATTGACATATAGTCAGCTCGGTTTCAGAAAATATCGTTATTGTGTTAGTGCTATCGACAGGGGATGTCAAATTGATTCGATATTTTTAGATTTCCAGAAGGCTTTCGACACCGTTCCTCACAAGCGTTTTCTCATCAAACTGCGTGCCTACGGAATATCGCCTCTGTTGTGCGACTAGATTCGTGATTTCCTGTCAGAACGGTGACAGTTCGTAGTAATAAACGGAAAGTCATCGAGTAAAACAGAAGTAATATCCGGCGTTCCCCAAGGCCCTCTATTATTCCTGATCTATTTTAACGACATAGCTGACAATCTGTGTAGCCGTCTTAGATTGTTTGCAGATGATGCTGTCATTTACCGTCTTGTAAAGTCATCAGATGATCAAAACGACTTGTAAAATGATTTAGATAAGATATCTGTATGGTGCGAAAAGTGGCAATTGACCCTGAATAAGGAAAAGTGTGAAGTTATTCACATGAGTACTAAAAGAAATCAGTTAAATTTCGATTACGCGGTAAGTCACACAAATCTAAAGGCCGTAAATTCAACTAAATACTTAGGAATTACGATTACAAATAAGCTAAATTGGAACGATCACATAGATAATATTGTGGGTAGAGCAAACCAAAGACTGCGATTCATTGGCAGAACGCTTAGAAGGTGCAACAGGTCTACTAAAGAGACTGCTTACACCACTCTTGTCCGCCCTATTCTGGGGTACTGCTGTGCGGTGTGGGATCCGCATTAGGTGGGACTCACGGATGACATCGAAAAAGTACAGAGAAGGGCAGCTCGTTTTGTACTATCGCGAAATAGGGGAGATAGTGTCACAGACATGATATGTGAGTTGCAGTGGAAATCATTAACAGAAAGGCGTTTTTCGTTGCGACGGCATCTTCTCACGAAATTTCAATCACCAGTTTTCTCCTCCTATTGCGAAAACATTCTATTGGCACCCACTTACATAGGGAGAAATAAAATAAGAGTAATCAGGGCTCGCACAGAAAAACTGAAGTGCTCGTTTTTCCCGCGTGCTGTTCGAGAGTGGAACGGTAGAGAGACAGCTTGAAGGTGGTTCATTGAACCCTCTACCAGGCACTTTATTGTGAGTAGCAGAGTAATCACGTAGATGTAGAAAATAGCGTCTGTAACGGACGTGCGTCCCAGGCGGAGAGCTGCCATTGAGTTTTTGTTTGGCGGAAAACCAGAACATCGCAGATACTCATAGCCGCATGCAGAATGTCTACGGAAACCTGGCAGTGGACAAAAGCACGGTGAGTCGTTGGACGAGGCGTCTATCATCATCCAGTGACATATGCAGTTGGATTGAAAGTTTTCTAACAGACAGGGAGCAGTATGACGTCCTGAACGGGGTAACTTCAACAGAAACAAGAGGAACTTCAGGTGTGCCCCAGGGCAGCGTAATAGGTCCTCTGCTTTTTACGATTTACATAAACGATCTGGTTGATGGTATTGACAGCGGCCTTAGACTGTTTGCCGATGGTGCTGTCGTCTACAGGACAGTAGTAACACACGAAAGTTGTGAACAAATCAGTGAGGATTTGCAGAAAGTAAATGCATGGCGTAATGACTGGCAGTTATCTCTCAATATTAGTAAGCGTAATTTACTGCGTATAACAAGGCGAAAATCCCCATTAATGTACGAGCACAAAATAAATGATCAGTCTTTGGAAGCGGTAACATCAGTGAAGTATCTGGATGTGACTATTCGAAATGATCTCAAATGGATGATCAGATTACACAAGTAACGGGTAAGGCGAACTCTAGATTGCGGTTTATTAGTAGAATCCTGAAGCGATGCAGTCCTGCAATAAAGGAAATAGCTTACAATACGTTAGTTCGTCCAGTCTTGGAGTATTGTTCGTCTGTGTGGGACCCTTACCAGTTGGGTCTGATTCAAGAAATTGAGAAGGTCCAAAGAAAAGCGGCAAGATTCGTGACTGGTACATTTAGCCATCGCGAGAGCGTTACAAATCTCATAGAAAGTTTGAAGTGGGACACACTTGCAGATAGACGACGCGCTGAACAGAACTGTAACTGCCAGTGAACCATCATGATCTGGTGTCTGTCCATATGTATTTATGTTTTGTGACATGTGCCCGTATATATGCGTAAGATGAATCCGATACTTACACAGTGTAAGATATTTACTTACACACTGCACATAAGTTGATATCGCGCATGTTCTTGAAAATAATGCGTAGTTGAAATTAGGTAATCGCACAAATTAAATAGTGAACGTTGGTATACAGCCAACAACCGACCATGTTTTCATTAGTAAAATATTTAGAGGGTGGACTCCAAACGTAACCGTCAATTCAGCTACTCGCTGCAAAATGCACGCCACGTAGTATTCGGAAAAGACACCACTTTTCTGTACTCTTTGAGGACTTTCTTGCCAGTAGTTCTTCAAGTCACTTCTGCACTGCTGAAGGAACAGATGACACAGAGCAATCGAAACGGGCGTGCTCTGATCTAACAAAAGAAATTAGTGAAGAAAGTACTGGATCATATATTTATTACTCTAATGATCTGGTTCGAAAAGATTTCCCTCAGAGAATTTTGCTCAGAGAATTATGCTCAGAGAATGGAAGCTATCGTCATCATTAAGTGGTGCGCGTCGTTTGTAAATACATGTGTGTGTGTGTGTGTGTGTGTGTGTGTGTGTGTGTGTGTGCGTGCGTGCGTGTATGAGTCTTTATATGTACTTTGAGGTATTATAAGAGGTCTTAAAAGTGTCGCCACACCCATCTCGTTAATTTATTTCAGGAAAAATTTGGTTACTTCACTATCCCTGCCTTGTGCATCTTACGAAACGTTTTACACCAGTTAAATAAGTTGTATTTATTAAATAAGTACACTATGCTTGAGTGTTTGGACATACCGACAGTTTTCAGCGTAGTCACCTCAGAGTAGCAAGAAACTGAACATGGAGTATGACTTCAATGTCGTTGGTCAGCCCAGTCTCTCTCAGTTTCTGTTAAATTAATACTATCTAGAGTATGTCTGTGTATGTGAACTATAAACGCAGCTTTTGTTTAGCCAGAAGCGGTTCGCCATAATTTATTGAGATATCGTCAGTGTCCTGAAATACGCATACATTCTGACTAAAATACAGCAGTTTTATTTTTACTTTTTTAATTATTTGGTGTACGGGTTGAACAGTAGACGAGAAAGACTGCGTAAGGAGTGTTTCAATCCAAATACTTCTTTGCCGGCCTTCCATTTTTTTTATTGTTTCCTCTTCCCTCTTGGACATGTACATGTACTGCGTTTCCCTACAGCGCATACCTATTTTACTGAGAGTTTGAAACATGCTGCAGCGTTGCACGTTTTTCATCAAGAAATCCCCCAAAGCGTCTTGTCTGTTCGTAACTCTTGCTTCTCTTGCATAGCACTGTCCCATAACGCAGTTCTGCTTACCTGAAGTCAGACTGGAATTTGCCAGAGTTATTTGGTCCAAGCTACCCTTTTAAGCTACTAAATCCCTGACTGAACTGTCACGTGCGTTACGGGTGTAAGAATGTGATGCTGCTTACGTTCAGCGGTGCGTAAGAAAGCTGTCCTTGAAGAATGAATGTAGTCCAGTGGTTCCCAACCTGGGTGTAAATCCCCCCTGAGAGGTAAAATGAAATTTTCTCAGGGATAAGAACCAAACGATTCGATTCTGTTTCAGTCATCAAACTAAATTATTTTCAGAAGAGCATTACTATTATCACAATTTTATAAGAGTCTAATACTGATTATATAAGTTATCCATAATTTTTTTTCTCAGTTAGTAGCATTAACGTGATGGAGGTTACAGGTTCCTCATAAAGCCCATCCACTACACACATATGTTGTGCTTTGGTCCGTACATAGCTGATGATGAAAGTGAGACACACACGAAACAAACGCTAAATATGTCTTTTCCAGTTGTAAGTAGTACCTGCAGTGTCCAGAAATTGTTTCCTTACTCGGCCGCAACAGATAAATGAACTAATTGACATCACGACGCAGCAGTAACTATTTAAGGGGTACTATAGTACTGTACACAGTTTTATTACTGTTATTATTATTAGTATCCAAGGAATAGAAAAGCAACTCAATTCACTCAACAGAGGAAGTCAACTGGATCTGACGGGATACCAATTCGATTCTACACAGAGTGCGCGAAAGAACTTGCCCCCTTCTAACAGCCGTGTACCGCAAGTTTCTAGAGGAACGGAAGATTCCAAATGATTGGAAAAGAGCACAGGTAGTTCCAGTTTTCAAGAAGGGTCGTCGAGCAGATGCGCAAAACTATAGGCCTATATCTCTGACATAGATCTGTTGTAGTATTTTAGAACATGTTTTCTGCTCGCGTATCATGTCATTTCTGGAAACCCAGAATCTACTCTGTAGGAATCAACATGGATTCCGGGAACAGCTATCGTGTGAGACCCAACTCGCTTTATTTGTTCATGAGACCCAGAAAATATTAGATACAGGCTCCCAGGTAGATGCCATTTTCCTTGACTTCCGGAAGGTGTTCGATACAGTTCCGCACTGTCGGCTGATAAATAAAGTAAGAGCCTACGGAATATCAGACCAGCTGTGTGGCTGGATTGAAGAGTTTTTGGCAAACAGAACACAGCATGTTGTTCTCAATGGAGAGACTTCTACAGACGTTAAAGTAAGCTCTGGCGTGCCACAGGGGAGTGTTATGGGACCATTGCTTTTCACAATATATATAAATGACCTAGTAGATAGCGTCGGAAGTTCCATGCGGCTTTTCGCGGATGATGCTGTTGTATAAAGAGAAGTTGCAGTATTATAAAATTGCAGCGTAATGCAGGAAGATCTGCAGCGGATAGGCACTTGGTGCGCTCTGCATCAAGGTTTAGATTGCTGCCCAGGTTTCGAGAGGGTGCGTTTCTGGATGAGGTATCGATTATATTGCTTCCCCCTACTTATACCTCCCGAAGAGATCACGAACGTAAAATTAGAGAGATTCGAGCGCGCACAGAGGCTTTCCGGTAGTCGTTCTTCCCCCGAACCATACGTGACTGGAACAGGAAAGGGAGGTAATGACAGTGGCGCGTGGCGTGCCCTCCACCACACACCGTTGGGTGGCTTGCAGAGTATGAATGTAGACGTATATGTAGATGTAGAGTGGTGAGTAACAAAGCATCAACAGCCGGAAGTCGTCCAATTTCTGCCAGTTCAGAAATAGGAAGTGCAGCAATGAAATGATTTACAAACAGAAAGTATAGCGCACGCAACTGAACTTGCTTGATTTTAAATGGTGTTGCAGTGTGCATGTCAAGCAAGTGACGCAATGGAGAGAGGGAACGCAAGGAAAGCGTGCTTTGTAACAAGTGTGCACCCTCCCCGTGGATAATTAGCTTTCTTTTCTGAGGAGTTGTGGGCAACACTTACGATGCACCACGAATTCCTTCGTCATTCATTCTAACACAAACCCTCACACACACACACACACACACACACACACACACACACAGATACAAACGCATACACAAACTAAATATCGTTCATCTTTCATCATTTTGAAAATGAAAGTGTTCCAAGAAAAGTCTTTCGATATACAGTTTTGTTAGGTATTAAAATTGGTGCTAATATGGGGAGGGGGGCAACTGATGTCAGCAGGCGGGGGGAGGGGGGTATTAGCTAATGTCCGATTGCACTCATTACGGTCGAAGAAAGGTTGGGAAGCGCTACTGTAGCCAGCCCTAGCTACGCTCTGTCGACACCTGAGTGCAGGGGACTGGCTAGCTCTGTGGTAACAGCGTGGTGCAGCCGTTTGAGGATAGAGGACGGCGTGCGGCGTGCGTGCGAGGCGTGGGTGCGCAGGCAGCGCGGTCTGGCGTGGGTGAGGTTGGAAACCGGGACACGGCTCTGTTAGTGCGGCGGTGCCGAAAGCGGACACGGCGACGCGAAAGCGGCAGCGGCAGCGGCCACTACGCTACACTGTGCAGTCGCTCTCTGTCTGTCTGCGCCTCTTCCCCACTCACTCAGCAGGGCGCAAACGCCCGTCTGATAAACAGCCCGCCAGGAGACGCCGATGTCCAGATACGTTGTCGGCCAGAGCGCTCCCGAAACGGAGTGCAAGGAAACCTGCGTAGGAAGAGTCGAGGCCACGTCACGAGCAGAGCATTCGTGAAATACTGCAGCTAGCGATCAGCTGGGCGTGATCAGTGAGTGGGCAGGCCACAACAACATAGCACTTCAACCGTAAAACAGGATAATTTATTATCAATTTTCTGCAAAGTTCCTATGAATTTCTTTTTGAGGCGTGAAATGTGACATATTCAAGTAAATGCAAGAAAACTGCCGTTGACTCATTAATTTTTGAAAGTTAAATAATTTGCAGTTGAAGTTTGAAAGCACTGAGTTGCGTCATACTACTGCCGAAGTTATTAATGCAAGGCAAAGTGCGAAAATTCAACGATTACTAGAATATGCAGAACATTTTCAGGTAACGCATGTGGCAAAGAAAACTACTTCGGTAGCCAATACAGCTGAGACCTGTAAGACCAGCAGTTCAAACAATCAATGGGCAACCAAAATGTACGGGCATTATACTTTCTTTCTTTCTTTCGCGCTTGCCTTTGTCCTGCAGGTACGCAGGGTCAGCATGGTTAATCGGATTTGGCAGTGTTAGATTAAGGGCTGGCCGGATGCCCTTCCTGCCGCCACCCCGTACCCCCCAGGACGGAATTAGTGTACCGCAACTGCCTGCGACTAGTGTAATCCATGGAATAGTGCGAAAGTGGTCAGATGTCTGCAAGCCATGTAACTGAGGCGGGACGTGGGGACCAGCTCGGTTTCACCTAGGGGGATGTGGAAAACCGCCTAAAAACCACATCCAGGCTCGCCGGCACACCGGCCGTCGTCGTTAATTCGCCGGGCGGATTCGATTCGGGGCCGGCGCGCCTACCCGAGTCCACGAAGCAACGCGTTAGCGCTCTTGGCTAACGTGGCGGGTTCGTACGGGCATTATACTATATACGTATATGTGTGCTTGGTTGGTAGGTTGGTCTGTTGGTTGATTTGGGAGAGGGGACCGAACAGCGAGGTCATTGGTCCCATTGTGTTAGGGAAGGATGGGGAAGGAAGTCGGCCGTACCCTTTCACAGAAATCGTCCCGGTATTTAACTGAAGCGATTTAGGGAAGTCACGGAAAACCTAAATCAGGATGGTTGGTCACGGGTTTGAACCGTCGTCCTCCCGAATGCGAGTCCAGTGTGCTAACCACTACACCGCGCACGGTCACAGATGTGTGCTCTGTCTGACATACATTGATAAGCCAAAACATTACGACCATTGGCCACCGCGACTTTGGACGCCGTTTGGTGGCGTTGCGGTCACGTGACACGGTAACAGAACTGTGTAACCGGAGCAGACATGGATGGGGAATCACCCTAGCGGAGATATGGGCTGTAAATGGAGAAAGCCATTGAGATAGGCAACTTTGGCAAAGGTCAGTTTATTATTACGCAGAACGAGTATCTCTAAAACAGGGAATTTGGTTGAATTTTCACTGTCGAGAGCATCTGAGGGAAGAGGCAGGACAGTGAAACTACCACTAGGCGCGGAGTGGTCGGACGCCCACGACTCTTCAGAAAACGTGGGGTTCGGAGGCTTGTCTGATCCGTAAAGTAGCATAAATGGTGATCTATGGCATCTCTGGAGAACGAGCACAATGCTGGTGCACTGACAAGTGTTTCGGAGCCCACTGTTCATCGAACGAGAGCTCTGTAGCAGATTGCCCCTCTATGTTCACATGTTGACCCATCGCCATCGTCAGTTACGATTGCAGTGAGCATGGGACCATCGGAGTTTGACCGTCGATCAATGGAAACGTGCCGGCTCTTCGAGTGAACCACATTTTTGCTACACTAGGTCGCTGGTCGTCTCCACAAACGCCGTCATCGAGGTGAATGGCGGCTCGAAACCCGCAGAGCACAACGGACGCAGGCTGATGGGAGCAGTATTATGCTATGGGAGACATTCTCCTGCACTTGCATGGGACCTGTGGTAGTAATCGAAGACACTGACAGCTGGGAACCACCTGCATCCCTCCATGCATATGTCTTCCCGACGGTGACGCCATCTTTCAGCAGTGTCTCGGACCCAGAACCGTGCTACAGTGATTTGGGGAGCATCATAGTGAACTCTCGTTGATGTCTCGGCGACCAAATTTGCCTGATGTAAATCTTATGGAACTCACCTGGGTCGCTTTCAGGCGCCATCGGTACCCCGCCCGTTGTTTACGCGAATTACATGACCCGTGAGTAGACATCTAATGCCACAAACCTACCAAAAAACTGTCGGATTCTTGATACGGCAGGCAGACTACTGTTGTCATAAAGCCAGTCCATCGGGCGCCAATAAATGCACTTTGCCCGTGCATTCCGTAGCCATAAAAAAAAAGAATTAAGTTCCAGAACCGTCACCCATCAAATCTGAGCTCCACGCTTCTCTGGCGGATACGTTGATAGAATAGCGCCACCCGCTCGCTCGAAACATACCTGTTGCTCACAGCGTCCATGTCCCACATAACTGCCGGCAGTTGCCATTGGACGGCCATCCTCCAGCTGCCGGTGATAAACGACTGATGGCGACCTGATTCTGGGCGCCATTAAGTGAGCATGGCAGAGAGAGCACCTGGTCCCTGACGAGATGCGAAGCAGGCGGTTGCTTAGCTACATGCGGATAGGTTACATCGCGCTTTTGATTACACATCGAAACAGCCATTGGTCAATTTCGTCCTCAAGCCCGAGCCACACGGCATAATATTTTTTGTAAGTTAACTCTGTCTTAGATGAAATTAATTATACACATATTCCGAAAATAAATTGTCAAAATCTGTTTCCGTTGATGGTCAATTTGTCCCATGAACCTAATTTGGTTAGTGTTCTCTTTGGAAACTAGGACTTCCAAAGTTAAGTTTTTGTCTGGAGGGAGACCTTACCAGGTTCGTAAATATGAGAAAAGTTTAACAAGTAAGTACCAAAACCTATTTATTCCCGTGCTAATGAATAAGCGTGAAATATCACATAGAAACGTCCAACAGAAAATTTGAAGGAGGGTTTGACGTATGACACATCAATGATTTTCTTTTTTACGTTTCACACTGGGACATCTATGTCGCATTAGCTACAAATGCATGAACCAGCAGAACCACGTCTACATCTACGTTAGTACCCCGCAAGCAATCTGACAGTGTGTGGTGCAGGGTACTTCTGGCGCCACTATCTCATCCCCATTCCCTTTCCATTGCCGAATGTCGTGGCATCTAAAACTTGTCTGTTTTATTGCTGGCGTTTTACATTTTTCTTCCTTGCATTCCGGTAAGAAGTTAATTAACCAAAAGAAGTTGTTAATTAATGTGTTCGTAATTAAGTACATACCTCCTGGAATAGTCTCCATTTAAAAAAAACGGTGACATTTCGGAGAACAAAAATATTTCTTCCGAACGACGTGGTACTTTTCCAGCCCGGTTACCTGGGCGAGCGGCTCACAAATAAATACCACATTGGATCAACCTTCGGTAGAAACAGTTGGCCGTTTCTGAGACCGGGATTCACCATACGCAGAGGTCTGCGCTGATAAGAGAAATGCTATCCGCTTCCGTAAACCCCTTATACGCATCCGCAAGTCATTTTTCGACATCCAAACTTTGATCCGTTCTGTACGCTAGACCTCTGACAGGTCGCTTACGCCTAGCCTGAGTTTTCGTCTGCTGAAGTCGGACCTCGCAATTTACATCACTGCCGTCATTTTCGTTACTAGAGCTTTCGCCCCCAAATGTAAATTTAGACTTTATTTCACCGTTTAAGTTGAACGCAGGGAGCCATAATTAAAGTTCCATTTTGAAAATGCTGCGGAAAGAGAACTAGTAATAACGTCAAATTTGAACAACATATTATCGACGCAGGGGAAACGTCACGGGAAAAAAAATTAACGAAAATTTTGCCAATAGATAGCGCTATAAGCGTCTTAATGTGAATGGAGTCGGCTACAAATAATACGTGCATCGCAATGCGACGGCTATGGTTTGAGTTGCACATCATACCATCCGTACCGTTCAATGTGCATAAATGCACAAGATCGGCTGTCAACAGTTGTGACAATGTTAGTTAGCTAAGCCTTTCCCCACTGCAAGGTGGAACCACATCGAACGGGAAAAATAGATTTTTACTGTCAAAAACCGTATAAAAATCACATCGGTTTTTAATTGTCTTGGGGCCAAATACCGCATAAAAAGCAAAATGACATCGGTTTCTAACCGTCGTCAGACTGACGCAAGACATGTTCAACACGCTGTCCACCGTTTTCTGCCATAAGGTGAAATCGAGGAACAGCATGTTCGACAACAGATAGGAGTGTCTTGGTGGCCACACTCAGAATGCGTTGCGCAATGCGTGCCTTCAGTTCAGCTACTGTCTTAAGTGGAGCACTGCATACATCTTCCACGTAACCACACAGCCAGAAATCACACAGAAACTTTGTATTTATTTTTATAATAACCATTTTCGATAAATTTCTAATCATCTTCAAATCTAAAAATAAAACAAAGTAAAAAGTTAAGAATGTCCTTTCTATTACTTCACAGTAGGTAGTATATATGAGGATTGTTTAGAAATGGAAACCACAGTGAACATCAAAACTGTTTTGTTTGCACATTTAGCTACACCTTCCAGGCACTTCTCTACATAGTCGCCGCTCCGACGTAGACGTTTGTTGGAGCGTTATACCAAATTTCCAACACCATCGTTATAGAAGGCAGCCGCCTGTGCTTTCTGATAATTCTCTACGCTGGTCTATAGCGCGTAGCCTACGCCCAAGTGTTGTCTTGGTATCCAGCGTTTCATATGAACAGAGATGATAATCAGGACGAGCCAATTAGGGCTGTGTCGTGGGTGATCGAACACTTCCCATCGGAAAGGCTGAAGGAGCGTCTTCACTGCCCCTGCAGAGTGCGGCTGAGAATTGCCACGAAGAAGGAAGTGCGTGGCAGTTGTGTTAAGTGGGCTGCATCCATTAAGGCGAAGCCTTTCAGCGGGCCCTCCTATTCGGCGGGAGACATCGTTGTTCTAGGTACCTCTACTCGCTCACAGTGCGCTCACAACTGAAAAGAGCGTCTTGATGTGATCGACAGGCATACTAGGGACGCTGTCCAAAACGTCTGTGAAAAGCGTCGTCGTATTTTCACAGTGGTTTCCATTTCGTTACCGATTGTTCCTCACTTTCTGAATAGTCGTCGTAGTACAAAATGGCTCTGAGCACTATGGGACTTAACATCTGAGGTCATCAGTCCCCTAGAACTTAGAACTACTTAAACCTAACTAACCTAAGGACATCACACACATCGATGCCCAAGGCAGGATTCGAACCTGTGACCGTAGCGGTCATGCAGTTCCAGACTGTAGCGCCTAGAACCGCTCGGCCACACCGGCCGGCGTCGTAGTACATACTTACACGCACAGTCAGCAGTGGAAATATAGTTAACGCAAATGCCTGCTGTAATAATTTGGAATTTTCGCAGAATATGCACATCACCCCTGCCTGTATGCATCAATGCAAGTAATGATGCTCTCTTTACTCCACTGTGCAGCCAAATGCAGTAAACTTTGTGCGGTGAATAAAGACTAAACCATTGTAAAATGCTCTTGAACTTTGTCCATTGATACCTTATTTATTTATTTGCTGTTTTCTTTTAGTCTGTCGTCTACATAAAACAACAGACCGAACATGAATTGGCATGAATAAAGCACATAATATTTTAACATAATTTCAAATGTATAGTAATAACTAAGCATTATTCTAGTTAAGGGGGAAAATCTACATACAATAACTACATTAAAACAACAATAATAATAACAATAATAATAAAAAGTCTGCATACTGCCATTTGGTCACCTGGAATCCAGAAGGCACACGCTACTGTTGTATTACGCTATGCGACATTGGAACATCACAAATTTTCTAATTTATAATTCTGGACTGTACTACTACAACACTATACTACGCAGCATTACACTTTCTACTACTACACTTGGTATCAGAAAGAAGCTGAACCTCTCATTTGAATGGTTAGCCCCCGATGCACTGAAGTGCAACTTAGGATTCACAGGGGCTGTACTGCTGTGCCACGCAAGGTGTAGAGATTGGGAGATGCCTGTCGTAATACTCAACGTTGTTGGTGACGGAGATGAAATTTTCGTGCTCTTGCTAAAAAGAATGGGCTTCCTGCGTTTCTTTGTATTGCAGTTTACAGCCGTATACAGTGATGCTGTGACGGCCTTATATGCTTACCTGCTTTTGCTATCTTTGTGTGGATAACACTTTTGCGAAGGTCTGACGGGACCACCCCAAAACGTGCGAAGAGCCTTCCCCGCAACAGAGAGCCTAACAGTTGACGGAACCTATTTGGAAGAGAGCCGTCGAGTAAACGTACACTCCTGGAAATTGAAATAAGAACACCGTGAATTCATTGTCCCAGGAAGGGGAAACTTTATTGACACATTCCTGGGGTCAGATACATCACATGATCACACTGACAGAACCACAGGCACATAGACACAGGCAACAGAGCATGCACAATGTCGGCACTAGTACAGTGTATATCCACCTTTCGCAGCAATGCAGGCTGCTATTCTCCCATGGAGACGATCGTAGAGATGCTGGATGTAGTCCTGTGGAACGGCTTGCCATGCCATTTCCACCTGGCGCCTCAGTTGGACCAGCGTTCGTGCTGGACGTGCAGACCGCGTGAGACGACGCTTCATCCAGACCCAAACATGCTCAATGGGGGACAGATCCGGAGATCTTGCTGGCCAGGGTAGTTGACTTACACCTTCTAGAGCACGTTGGGTGGCACGGGATACATGCGGACGTGCATTGTCCTGTTGGAACAGCAAGTTCCCTTGCCGGTCTAGGAATGGTAGAACGATGGGTTCGATGACGGTTTGGATGTACCGTGCACTATTCAGTGTCCCCTCGACGATCACCAGTGGTGTACGGCCAGTGTAGGAGATCGCTCCCCACACCATGATGCCGGGTGTTGGCCCTGTGTGCCTCGGTCGTATGCAGTCCTGATTGTGGCGCTCACCTGCACGGCGCCAAACACGCATACGCCCATCATTGGCACCAAGGCAGAAGCGACTCTCATCGCTGAAGACGACACGTCTCCATTCGTCCCTCCATTCACGCCTGTCGCGACACCACTGGAGGCGGACTGCACGATGTTGGGGCGTGAGCGGAAGACGGCCTAACGGTGTGCGGGACCGTAGCCCAGCTTCATGGAGACGGTTGCGAATGGTCCTCGCCGATATCCCAGGAGCAACAGTGTCCCTAATTTGCTTGGAAGTGGCGGTGCGGTCCCCTACGGCACTGCGTAGGATCCTACGGTCTTGGCGTGCATCCGTGCGTCGCTGCGGTCCGGTCCCAGGTCGACGGGCACGTGCACCTTCCGCCGACCACTGGCGACAACATCGATGTACTGTGGAGACCTCACGCCCCACGTGTTGAGCAATTCGGCGGTACGTCCACCCGGCCTCCCGCATGCCCACTATACGCCCTCGCTCAAAGTCCGTCAACTGCACATACGGTTCACGTCCACGCTGTCGCGGCATGCTACCAGTGTTAAAGACTGCGATGGAGCTCCGTATGCCAAGGCAAACTGGCTGACACTGACGGCGGCGGTGCACAAATGCTGCGCAGCTAGCGCCATTCGACGGCCAACACCGCGGTTCCTGGTGTGTCCGCTGTGCCGTGCGTGTGATCATTGCTTGTACAGCCCTCTCGCAGTGTCCGGAGCAAGTATGGTGGGTCTGACACACCGGTGTCAATGTGTTCTTTTTTCCATTTCCAGGAGTGTATTTACAGTAAATCTTGCTTTGCTTGTCACGGGCTTCAGAGAGTGAGTGGTCTCTTCCGTGACCCAGTGGTGCACTAACAGTTTCAACCAGATGGACTTAGTTCTTTCTCCTTCTAGTCAGTGTGCTGCGCTAAGCGACAGATTGTGCAGTGAATTTTTAAGTCCATTCTTTGTACGTTTGTTGATGGTGTGGAAAACTGTGACGAGCATTGCAACGAGCTCGTAGGCGATTCTCTGCGTAATTTGAAAAAGGGGGCATGAAAGTTTAAACGCCTGGTTGACGGCTACATCGACTAGAGACAGAGCAAAGACGAAACAAAGCTAAGAAAAAAAGATGCGATGAAGTGAAGAGAATAGCGACTGGTTTACCGTAAAGTATACAGGAGAAATAAGACTTCTGCCCAGGTAGCAGGATTACTCCAGATGATTGTTGCCAGAAAGGTATAGGGAAGTGAATGACGCAATATAAATAAAATTCTATTACCTTTTATACTGACGTCTAATTGAAGAATAAGTTCCAGAAAGGGTACGTCTCGAGCGCCACGTCTGAAAGTAAAATGAAAAATTCCTGCATTCGCCTGAAGTGATGGTGGAACTATGGAAACCCAAGTCTGTGTATTGGACAGCTATATGAAGTTCAGTTCTCCAAAAAGGGGCTCCATTGCCTTGACCACTGCCCCATTCAGCTCAACGGCTGCCTCCTTAGACCTCGCCCACTACCGAGAGGTCCCACGCAGTCCTGTGACACAACTGCTCGCGTTACATACTGAAGCTCTCTCTCTGTACAGGGAAAATACGGTCACCCTCTTCTCCCACACCTACCGCCGTCTGCAGTCTGTGATTGGGTGAAGTCACTTCACATGACGTTTCTATCTATACTGGGCTGGGTGTCGTATAGGACGTGATATGTGTTTTGGAATGTTCCCAGTGAAATAGCGCAAGTGTGCTGTGTTTTCGGCTATACTTTTCAAAGTATAAGGGTACGAAGTTTTAAAAGTGTTCTTGGTGAAGGAAGAGATGCGACAAGGAGAGTTTATATGCATTAATGAAATCATCTTACGATTTAAGATTCGTCGACGGATACTTCATGTAACAAAGGTCTGCAGTGTTTTAAGTTGAACGAATTTCTATGTTGATATGAAGTTAAATCCTGGACGTATTGATCCTTTTTATTTGTCTGCAGATGGACGAAACCCTCAAGTAAAGATGTAATATGACTGAATCTGAACATCTCACTGTGTTTCCTTTATTTTCGTAGTTAAAGTTACATTCTTCGAGACTGATGTATTCCCTTCTCATTTACTCACTTGCGTTTAATCTATCATGACGTCAAAAAAAGAAATAAAAGAAGAAAAAAAAACGACGTGCAATTGTAATCGGAACAACACAGCTAGTGTATTTTATTCTCGATATTTCTATGTTAGATTAACGAATCTGAAACGCAAATACTAGTTACAATAAGTTTACCAGTGTTTGTTGCATACTATTGCTGTAAGTTCAACATGGGAAAGAAACTAAAGCCTATAGGCTGCTGAAACAACTTAATAAAGATGAAAGAGATACCGTTCAAGAAATGGTTCAGAAAATGAGTGGTTCAATTGTTTCCAAAATCTGTGAACAGGTGATGAGGAGAAGGTGAAAACTGCAATTAGTGACTAGCACGTTTTAAAATACCTAAAAACAGAAAATCATCAGAGGAAGACACCCTCAATATGGAATTTTTTGAATATGCTTCGGAATCACTACTCACAAAACTATACTTGTTGGAAATACAGCAACATACTGGAGGACTGGCAAACAGCAGTTTATATCGCATTATTTGCAAAATCAGATCGCAGAAAATGTGGCAATGATCAACGTATTAGCCTTCTGAACTCTGGGTACAAGAAATATGCCAAACTAATAACAAATAGGCTTAAGATACTTTCGGAAACATTTGTTACTGAAGAATGGAATCAATTTCGAATGGGACGATCTTGCTTACACAGTGTTCTCCAATCTGCCAAATTATTGGAAAACGTAAAGTATACTATCATCTCACGTATATAGCCTATATTGACTATGAGAAAGCTTTTGATAAAGTTATAGGAAATTTTAGAAAAGAATGATATAAACCAGCATTTAATAAGCGTAATTCAAAGTATGTATACACACAATAAAATCAACGTACAAAAAGGATCTGCGTTTGCGGGAAAGTCTATTAAGGAGTGAGACAAGGGTGACCTTTATCACCGACATATATACACAGACGACGTCGTAAAGACATGGCAGAATAAATTAGTGCAACATTATAAGCTTAATAATAAAGTTATTATATTCTGAAGGTCGCAGGGGTAAAATACAGGGAGCGAAAGGCTATTTACAATTTGTAGAGAAACCAGATGGCAGTTATAAGAGTCGAGGGACATGAAAGGGAAGCAGTGGTTGGGAAGGGAGTGAGACAGGGTTGTAGCCTCTCCCCGATGTTATTCAATCTGCATATTGAGCAAGCAGTAAAGGAAACAAAAAAAAATTTGGAGTAGGTGTTAAAATCCATGGAGAAGAAACAAAAACTTTGAGGTTCGCCGATGACATTGTAATTCTGTCAGAGACAGCAGAGGACTTGGAAGAACGGAATGGACAGTGTCTTGAAAGGAGGGTATAAGATGAACATCAACAAAAGCAAAACGAGAATAATGGAATGTAGTCGAATTAAGTCGGGTGATGCTGAGGGAATTAGATTAGGAAATGAGACACTTAAAGTAGTAAAGGAGTTTTGCTATTTGGTGAGCAAAATAACTGATGATGGTCGAAGTAGAGAGGATATAAAATGTAGATTGGCTATGGCAAGGAAAGCGTTTCTGAAGAAGAGAAATTTGTTAACATCGAGTATAGATTTAAGTGTCAGGAAGTCGTTTCTGAAAGTATTTGTGTGGAGTGTAGCCACGTATGGAAGTGAAACATGGACGATAAATAGTTTGGATAAGAAGAGAATAGAAGCTTTCGAAATGTGGTGCTACAGAAGAATGCTGAAGATTAGATGGGTAGATCACATAACTAATGAGGAGGTATTGAATAGGATTGGGGAGAAGAGAAGTTTGTGGCACAACTTGACTAGAAGAGGGGATCGGTTGGTAGAACATGTTCTGAGGCATCAAGGGATCACCAATTTAGTTCAAATGGTTCAAATGGCTCTGAGCACTATGGGACTTAACATCTATGGTCATCAGTCCCCTAGAACTTAGAACTACTTAAATCTAACTAACCTAAGTACAGCACACAACACCCAGCCATCACGAGGCAGAGAAAATCCCAGACCCCGCCGGGAATCGAACCCGGCAACCCGGGCGTGGGAAGCGAGAACGCTACCGCACGACCACGAGATGCGGGCACCAATTTAGTATTGGAGGGTAGTGTGGAGGGTAAAAATCGTAGAGGGAGACCAAGAGATGAATACACCAAGCAGATTCAGAAAGATGTAGGCTGCAGTAGGTACTGGGAGATAAAGAAGCTTGCACAGGATAGAGTAGCATGGAGAGCTGCATCAAACCAGTCTCAGGACTGAAGACCACAACAACAACAATAAAGTTATTAGTACGAAAAGTAAAACTAACATAATGGCATTCCTTGGTAGGGAGCAATTACGAGCAAAAATAATAATTGGTGGTACGCCACTGGAACAAATAAAACAAATACTTTTAAATACCTGGGTGTGAGGTCTCATATATCACACACAATGATTAAGGATACAAACTGCAAAAATTACAGCAGTTGGTGGGTACTATAAATCGCAGTCTCCTCAAAAAAGTTAGAAAAGAGACAGTACTAAAATCTTATAAAGTGATGGCCATACGGTTCTAACTTATGGGTCAGAGACTTCGGCTCTAACCGCCAGTCAAAGAAGGAGCACTGAGGCAGCAAAGATGAGACCTGTAGCTGGTTACAAGCTCATGGATCGTGAAATAAGGAATGAACAGGGTGACAAAAGCATACCTCAGGAAATAGAGGAGTACAGAAAGAAATGAGATGAACACATTCAAAAAAGAATGCCAGAAAAACGAATACCTAAAATAATATACAAATGTACACCTCAGGGGGTAAAGGAATGTTGGGCGTTCTAAGAAGAGATGGAAAGATCAGCTGCAATCTGCTTGAAATTGGAAGAGGCAAGGATGCCTAAGCCAAAACTAGTTATGTCAAGATATGCACTTGTTGTCCGTTGGTTATGAGTAAAAGAAATTGTGTTTCGTGCTAGAGTGATGCATCGGAACGGAAGATACTGACCATCCTGCGATCATTAACCTAAGACATTTACGCTTTGTACAGTAGTTTGCTTCAGTAAAATTTGTTTGACAAAAGTGCAGCAGTATTACTGCTCACAGCGTACGTAATATATAGCGATGCTCTCTTGGTAATAACTGGCAGTTTACGAAAACATTAGAAATCTTCTAGGAGAAGAACTTTTAACTTGACGTCTGAAATAAACCTTTCTGCTTGAGTAGTTAGGTTTATGTACTAATAAATGGTGTGGTTTAGCTAGTCTGTTCTAGATTTCGATGACGAAACGTCCTCCAGAAACAGATGTTGGGCCTGAAGCTTTGATTTGTCCTACTAAAAGCGACTTTTCTGACATGATATATACTTACAGGGAAAGGTGGCTAATATACAGTATATACAAGAACCAAGAGTGAACAATAGTAGTGGGAGACCAGAACAAACTGCTCGCCTTAAAAAGGATATAACAGAGATGTAGTCTTCCGACCCTACTATTCATTGTATACATCGAAGATGCAATGAAGGAAATACAAGGAAGGTTCAGGAGAGCGATTCAAAATCAAGATGAAAGGATGTCAGTGTTGTTGACTGGAATGAACAATCTAATGAATACAGAATATGGATTGAGAGTAAATCGAAGAAACGCCAAAATAATGAGAAGTAGCAGAATTGAGAACAGCGAGAAGCTTAACATCAGTATTGTTGATCACGAAGTAGATGAAGTTAAGGAATTCTGCTACCTATTCAGCTAAATAACAGATGAGGGCCATAGCAAGGAGGACATAAGAAGCAGACTAGCCCTGGCAGAAAGGGTATTCCTGGTCAAGAAAAGTCTGAAACTTCCTGGGAGATTAAAACTGTGTGCCCGACCGAGACTCGTACTCGGGACCTTTGCCTTTCGCGGGCAAGTGCTCGCGAAAGGCAAAGGTCCAGAGTTCGAGTCTTGGTCGGGCACACAGTTTTAATCTGCCAGGAAGTTTCATATCAGCGCACACTCCGCTGCAGAGTGAAAATCTCATTCTGGCAAGAGATGTTCGTTTAGAGCACATGGTCTCTGGGAAAACCGGGACAGAAGAGAATCGAAGCATTTGAGATGTGGTGCTACAGACGAATGTTGAAAATTAGGTGGACTGATAGGATAAGGAATGAGGAGGTTCTCCGCAGAAGCGGCGAGGAAAAGAATGTTTGGAGAAGACTGACAAGAAGAAGTGACAGGATGGTAGGATAACCGTTAAAACATCACGGAATAACTTCCATGGTACTAGAGGGAGTTGTAAATGGCAAAAACTGCAGAGGAAGACAGAGATCGGAACTCACCCAGGAAGAGGACGTAGGTTGCATGTGCTACTCTGACAAGAGGACCCTCCAACTGTAAATCACGGATTTTGATGCGCTTCAAATATGTTGTAGAGGCACTTACTCTGAGTACCTGGCTATCCGGTTTTTTAGCGACGGGCCTTGGTTTATTGCGCGCTTTGTTTACCTGTAACATTATGTTTATTCCGAGCAAGTCAGCGTAGCGCAGTGGTAAAGGTTCACTGCTCCTCTATGTTTTTCATGTATGCAAGAACCGTCCGGAAAATTTGGTCCTAACGTTCAAAAACGAGTAGACGAATTAACTGGGAAATACAGTACAGTCGTGTCCTGCACGAAATCCTGGAAGTTCACGAAAATGGTGTACGAAGAATTTTTGGATTCTGTATTTCTTTCGCACGTGGGACAGAAATTTTTTTTCTGCATTATCGATTCATGGGGAGGGCAAACCGATTTCACTTTATACGATCGTCTGTTCACTGATGAAAGGAAAGCGAGCACCTGCACCCTGAAAGTGGTCCCACCAAAGTGGACTCCTTATTGTCAGCACTGCGATGTTTATTTTTACCGACAGGTGAAAATCTTTACGAAAATTATTCTGAATGCTCCCAAGTTGATGAAAGACAATAGAGAGATCGCTTCTAGGGAAGACTCTATAAAATTACATTCGCTAATCCTACATCAATTCTGCGCACCTAATTTTGAAAGCACGATTAGATACGCATGGTTCACATAGATATTAGTGGATGAAAGAGCAATCTTTTTGAATGCAAAAGAATTGTGTTACCCGGTATGACTCATGAAGAAACCGTGCTCCTGCAAGACGGTTGCTTTCATAAAATGCGCGTGTTGCTGCGAAAATTTGTGCTTCGGTTGTTTCTATGATAAGTATCACCCACAATATTGTTCTGGCACATCAAGCAATGTGGACGATGAAAAATAAGATTTCGTAGTAGTGTATGACAGAAAAAATTAATGACTGAATATAGCTTTATAGTTTCGCACACCTTACACTGTTGATGTTCTTTGAAATAAAATTGAAAAATTCGGTCGATTTTGAAAAAAAAAAAGGAGGAAGTACACGAGCAGGATTCGAACACGGTACCTCCAGCGCGGTAGCCGTGAACTTGTACCTATATCTACATCTACATCCATACTCCGCAAGCCAACTGACGGTGTGTGGCGGAGGGTATCTTGTGTACCTCTATCGGTTCTCCCTTCTATTCCAGTCTCGTATTGTTCGTGGAAAAAAGGATTGTCGGTATGCCTCTGTGTGGGCTCTAATCTCTCTGATTTTATCCTCATGGTCTCTTCGCGAGATATACGTAGGAGGGAGCAATATACTGCTTGACTCCTCAGTGAAGGCATGTTCTCGAAACTTCAACAAAAGCCCGTACCCAGCTACTGAGCGTCTCTCCTGCAGAGTCTTCCGCTGGAGTTTATCTACCATCTCCGTAACGCTTTCGTGATTACTAAATGATCCTGTAACGAAGCGCGCTGCTCTCCGATGGATCTTCTGTATCTCTTCTATCAACCCTATCTGGTACGGATCCCGCACTGCTGAGCAGTATTCAAGCAGTGGGCGAACAAGCGTACTGTAACCTACTTCCAATGAATCTCAGTCTGGCATCTGCTTTACCGACGATCAACTTTATATGATCATTCCATTTTAAATCACTCCTAATTCGTACTCCCAGATAATTTATGGAAATAACTGCTTCCAGTTGCTGACCTGCTATATTGTAGTTAAATGATAAGGGATATTTCTATGTATTCGCAGCATATTACACTTGTCTACATTGAGATTCAGTTGCCATTCACTGCACCATGCGTCAATTCGCTGCAGATCCTCCTGCATTTCAGCACAATTTTCCAGTGTTACAACCTCTCGATATACCACAGCATCATCTGCAAAAAGCCTCAGTGAACTTCCGATGTCATCCACAAGGTCATGCGCTACGCTGACTTGCTCGGAATAAACATAATGTTACGAGTATACAAAACTTTCAATGAACTTCAAAATCGATTTTCTCATAAACCAAGGCCCGTCGCTAAAAAACCGGATAGCCAGGTACTCAGAGTAAGTGCCTCTACAACATGTTTGAAGCGCATCAAAATCAGTGATTTACAGCATGGAGTGTCCCGTTGTGAGATGAAAGGCCTGGCAAAGGAGAGGAATTCGTGTTGGGCCGCATCAAACCAGTCAGAAGACTGATGATTGTTTGCCATAACTTTTAATAAATGATAGCAACGCGCAAACTAGTGTTTATCCTCGACACAGGCACATACTTTATGGCATATGTTTCTATCTCGTTTTCTTTTTCTTTTTTTTAACTACCCTTAGGATACGGGCATTACTTTTGAAGCTACTACTGTTCCTAGGCAGTGCGTGAGGCCGTGGAGCACATTCCTTCAATAGAAACGACTAAATACGATGAAATGCGGTGGGTGGAGAATGGCAGACGCCGGCGAACTGGCCACGCTTCCGCTGTGCAGGGCTACCGTGCGGACCACCCCGTGTCGCGGACCACTTGTCCTGCGTGCTGCGTCGCGCCGCCCACGCTATCACAAGTGCCGCCCACACTCTCTGGCGCCGGCCTATCTCAAGTATTCCATGGCGGGCGGTCCCGTCTGGTTATGGAAGCATGTCGAGTGGAGGCAGGCGGCGGCGTACGTGCGTGCCTCCACCAAGGAGGTATCTGAATGTCTTATATCTCTGAAGAGATCACAGGGGAACATTCAGAACCTAAGCGACGCAGGCAGGATCAAGTAAAACGCGCATTTTAAGACTTTTGGCCGGTTTGATGTGGCCCGCCACGATTTCCTCCCTCTGCTGTGTCACTCTCTTCCCTTCACTGTAGCACCTACATCCAATGTTCTCAATTATTTGTTGTGTATATTCTTGTGAGTGATCTTTTGCATTCAAAAAGATTGCTCCTTCATCCACTAATATCTATGCGAACCATGCGTATCTAATCGTGCTTTCAAAATTAGGTGCGCAGAATTGATGTAGGATTAGCGAATGTAATTTTATAGAGTCTTCCCTAGAAGCGATCTCTCTATTGTCTTTCATCAAGTTGGGAGCATTCGGAATAATTTTCGTAAAGATTTTCACCTGTCGGTAAAAATAAACATCGCAGTGCTGACAATAAGGAGTGCACTTGGTGGGACCACTTTTAGGGTGCAGGCGCTCGCGTTCCTTTCATCAGTGAACAGACGATCGTATAAAGTGGAATCGGTTTGCCCTCCCCATGAATCAATAATGCAGAAAAAAAATTCTGTCCCATGTGCGAAAGAATTACAGAATGCAAAAATTCTTCGTACACCAGTTTCGTGAACTTCCAGGATTTCGTGCAGAACACGAGTTCATTTCTGTATTTCCCATTTAATTCGTCTACTAGCTTTTGAACGTTAGGACCAAATTTTCCGGACGGTCTTGCATACATAAAAAAACATAGAGCAGCAGGGTTCGAACACGGTACCTCCTACGCGGTAGCAGTGAACCTTTACCGCTGCGCTACGCTGACTTGCTCGGAATAAACATAATGTTACAGGTATACAAAGCGCGCAATGAACTTTAGAATCTAATTTCTCAAAAACCAAGGCCCGTCGCTAAAAAACCGGATAGGTACTCAGAGTAAGTGGCTCTACAACATATTTGAAGCGCATCAAAATCCGTGATTTACAGTATGGAGGGTCCCCTTGTCAGAGTAGCACATGCAACCCACGTCCTCTTCCTGGGTGCGTTCCGATGTCTTCCTCTACAGTTTTTATCTTTTACTACTCCCTCTAGTACCATGGAAGTTATTCCCTGATGTTTTAACAGTTGTCCTACCATCCTGTCACTTCTTCTTGTCAGTATTTTCCATACATTCTTTTCCTCGCCGCTTCTGCGGAGAACCTCCTCATTCCTTATCCTATCAGTCCACCTAATTTTCAACATTCGTCTGTACCACCACATCTCAAATGCTTGGATTCCCATTCGGGAGGACGACGGTTCAATCCCGTCTCCAGCCATCTTGATTTAGGTTTTCCGTGATTTCCCTAAATCGTTTCAGGCAAATGCCGGGATGGTTCCTTTGAAAGGGCACGGCCGATTTCCTTCCCCATCCTTCCCTAATCCGAGCTTGCGCTCCGTCTCTAATGACCTCGTTGTCGACGGGACGTTAAACAACACTAACCTAACCTAACCCTTGGATTCTCTTCTGTCCCGGTTTTCCGAGAGACCATGTGCTCTAAACGCGCAGTCTCAGAAATTTTTTCCTCAAATTAAGGCCTATATTTGATGGTAGTAGACTTCTCTTGGCCAGGAATGCTCTTTTTGCCAGGGCTAGTCTATTTTTATGTCCTCCTGGATGTTCTTCACTACTTTCTCTGCTGGACAGAGACTAAAGGGCACTCAGGGAGTCGAAACCTTCGAAGATTTTAGCAGGAGCGACACATCTCATCTGCTCCAGCCCGTCGAGATTGCGTATGATTCGGCACCGAACACAGTGAAGTCTTGAGGCCAGCGAATCTTGAGCAAACGACAGGAACATTACATTCTAAATTTCCTTTCTTCCTTCCAAGACTAATTTGGCCTGTAGAAGAGTGTGATGTCGCGTGTCTCCCAGACAGATCTCGCATTCACTGGAGCGCAGCTGCGCCTCTAGCTAAGGGCCCTTTTAAACTCGTGTAGTTACGGCCCCCCCACTCGGCTGACAGGTCGCTGGTGTGTGCAGATGGAAGCGACGCCAGGAGTGGCCTTACCGGACGCAATTCGTGCGCACTCGTCCAGATGCTATCTGCCACAAAAGAAAAGGGGCCGACACGGCGTCCTGACAAGTCCGCAGGGACACTGGCCATGTACCTCTTGACGTCCCTGATGCCATCCAAGGCCTCCGTGTGGGCAACCTCCACCCGTCAGGCAGGACAGCGCAGATTCGTCTTGGATGCTGTGCCGCTGGCGGAAACCCCTGTGTCTGAACAGAGCAGACGTTGCAGTCGAAAAGGAGATTTGTATCTCCACCACAAAGAAAAAATCTGGTGCTACTCGTCGCTGATGCTTGTTCAGACAGTGGGTGAGCTCATGAGACAAAAGTATGTCACCAGGCGAGTAATAACTTAGGAAGGATGTACCATAACTGTTATTAATACTGACAAGGGTAAAATCATACAGTAATAGAAGAGGAAACATTTTAGTAAACATGGAGACGCAAACGAGTCGTGCAAATGTGTGGTTACGAGCTGGCTGTGAGTTCTACAGTAGTTAGTGTCCTAATTAGTACAAATTGTTTTGGATGTAAGCTTTTCAATTTATTCCCCACCTTGCGAGGCACCGGGGTGGAGAAGAGTTTTACCTCTTTAATTCTGACGAATTTTGCAAGAGAACGAGACATGCACTCGACCCCCTCCTTATTTACCATCTAATTAATTATGCGCACGACGGTGACGAGGGGAAATCATGGTGGACCCTGCTAGTTGGTAAAATAAGGAGTGCACACTCGCAATAATTTAGTAAACATCGTAATCTATTCACAGAGAAAAAAAAGAGAACTCTATCATAATAGCCGGCCGGGGTGGCCGTGAGGTTCTAGGCGCTACAGTTTGGACCCGCGTGACAGCTACGGTCGCGGGTTCGAATTCTGCCTCGGGCATGGATGTGGGTGATGTCCTTAGGTTAGTTAGGTTTAAGTAGCTCTAAGTTCTAGGGGACTGATGACCTTAGCAGTTAAGTCCCATAGTGCTCAGAGCCATTTGAACTATTCTATCATAATAATGTCCTTAGGTTAGTTAGGTTTAAGTAGCTTTAAGTTCTAGGGGACTGATGACCTTGGCAGTTAAGTCCCATAGTGCTCAGAGCCATCTGAACTATTCTATCATAATAAACAACAAGAAATGGGATTCTGCATATATCTACGAAATGATACGCGGCTTAAATATTACAATGAGATTTATTATACATCAGAACATAAAGGCACATGATTATTGACAAGAACAGCATGTTAAAGGATAGGGCATTCTGAACTATTACGCGAATAAGAGTTAGCTTGAGAACAAGTGCTCCTACTCTCTGTGATGCAATAGCTTGACGAAAATGACTGGAGGTCCTAATCAATCAAATATTACTCCCTCGACTATATTGCAGTATCGCGATTAGCAGTGAGAGCTCACGTGGGATCTCATGGAGAAACAAGCAAGGTGGACTTGTGGCTAAACGAGCACGTGTGCTGCTGAGGACTTCAGTATAAAATTGATAGGTCGTACTCGTACAATTCCGGAGCCGCAAAATACTTCACCAATCCTGAAATTTGTAGCAGGTCGTCGGTATGCAGGTTTCTGATGCTGTAGGCGCCGACTTCTGGTGTGCAGCAACTGTGTTTCAACCCCTGGCCTCGAAGGCTGTCCGAGAATCCATGTTCTGCCGAAAAAAGTGCGACTAAGTCGTAAGACCGTCCGACTCTGACGAATATCGAATCCCGAAAACCCCTGCGCCCGCACAACGCAAGAGCGAAGGCAACATTGCTCAACTCCCTACTCTCCTCGAAAATCGCGAATCAGCATTCAGTGCTGATTCCAAAATTCCCCCACACTGTCTCGGAACATCATTCGCTCCAATAGCGACCGTTCCCTCCAATTTCGAACAGGGCTCTATGATGTCAAGTAGCCTCCGTTTAGGTTGACTAATCACGCCTCTGCTATTCAGCTGAGGGCACTCAGCTTGCCGTTTGACCGGCTACGAAAACAACCTGCCTAGACCACCGGCCATCCGTCGCCAGACAGTCGCAACCAGCAGGGCACGGTCAACAAGTATTCTCAGAATCAAGAGGACAATGCAGTCAGTCAGTGCCAGGAGTCTTCGTTCCTGATGCGCCGGAACTGTAAACACACAACCTGCGCCGACACTCCAATTTCGAGCAGGGCTCTATGACGTCAAGTAGCCTCCGTTTAGGTTGACTAATCACGCCTCTGCTATTCAGCTGAGGGCACTCAGCTTGCCGTTTGACCGGCTACGAAAACAACCTGCCTAGACCACCGGCCATCCGTCGCCAGACAGTCGCAACCAGCAGGGCACGGTCAACAAGTATTCTCAGAATCAAGAGGACAATGCAGTCAGTCAGTGCCAGGAGTCTTCGTTCCTGATGCGCCGGAACTGTAAACACACAACCTGCGCCGACACTCAGACGTCTCGCAGGTAATTTCGCCCTGCATACAATAGGCGAAACTCGACCGACGTCAGTCGTTCCGCCAGGCGCTTAAGCCCATTGAACGAACCCCTCAGAATTCGGGGAAGTGCAGCCCCCAATCAGAAACGCAGTGTGCCGCATCCTCTGATGCTCGCCTCGCACAGGCCACACAGAGAAGTTACCCAACATGCATAGGAATCAAGTGAAAAGTATTTTTGAGCTCTCAGTACAAATACTCTCTTTACAATAACCTTATTCGGTCTCTTACCGCCGTGCAATGACATAGAACATTAACAAAATTGATGAAAGTGAGAGACAACATGCAAAAGAGGGCAATGAACCTCTCAACCTGTTCAATGAAATTTCAGGATTGCAGCCGGATTACGTGCACTTCAGCCATCTTCAGGTGAGTGTTTTGCGCTGAAGAGTGTGTGGTGTCTAGGAATCCTGCGTACTCGGTTCGCTAGCCAAACAATCAAATAGTCGTTTTATTAAAAAATGAAATTTATAATACTTAACTCTTGCAATTACACAGATGTGTCGCAAGCAAAGGGCGACATACGAAATAAGCGATCTTCTTCAGTATAAACAATCACAAGTCTGTGCTACATAGACGGTACAAGCGAACTAACTAATGTTCACGCTGCTACACAAGTGCCTAATCTTGGAGCTGCTATTGAACTGGCTGTCCCCAGTCAGTCGCAGCGCTTATGTCCTCTTCACACAGAGGCCGCTGATGTCGCGTTGTCGTCCTGGAGAGAGGTCCGATCAGCGTGCGATTGGCTGACGTCTTCTCAGAGCGATCTCTGCTCTATCGTTCCCGACTGCAGTGCCAGCGCTAGACTTTACCCCGCCGAGCAGCGTAGTCGCCCGTAGGAGATTCGTGTCCTCCCTCGGGGAATCGCGAATGGGTGTGTCTGTTGTCCTCAGCGTAAATTAGTTTAAGTTGGATTAAGTAGTGTGTAAGCCCAGGGACCGATGACCTCTGTAGTTTGGTCCCATAGGAACTTACCACCACCACCACTTTACGCTGTAACAGATTGCCAGTTCACATAGCTAACTTTTTAACAAAAATTGGCGCTGTGACGCCAAACCAGCAGCTATATCAGAGACCTCTGTCAAGTTTGGCTCTCTCTTACAACATTCTCCACTTAAGTGTGGTCATATTTGAATCAAGTTGGTTTCCGAACGCATTCGACGTCTCGTGGAGTACATGATTAGATGCGTCGTCGCCGATAACTGGTGGTAAGTAGAGGCTACGCGTTACTATGCAGGTGTCTTCAACTCACTTTATAGTAAGTGAAGAGTGTTCCAAAATGAATAGAAATAGGGATAAGTAGAAAGTTTTAATAACTGTTTAACAGAGGTCAGTGTGTGCTCCATCTCTAACACGCAGGACATAACTACGCAGGATATCTAAGCGACACTGTCCGTCGTAGTATATCCTCACTAATGGTGCAAAAATGGTTCAAATGGCTCTAAGCACTATGGGACTTAACATCTGAGGTCTGCAGTCCCCTAGAACTCAGAACTACTTAAACCTAACTAATCTAAGGACATCACACACAACCATGCCCGAGACAGGATTCGAACCTGCGACCGTAGCAGCAGCGTGGTTCCGGACTAAAGCGCCTAGAACCGCTCGACCACAGCGGCCGGCATTAATGGTGCAATTTCTGCTCTTGTGCGAGCTCGCGCTTCCTTCAGGTCCACACCTGCGTCTGGCTGGTAGCATCCTCAACAAAGTCCCAAAGTAAAAAACCTGGCAGGATTACGTCTGAAGCCCTTGGGACCAGGAAATGGGCTCACCTATGCCAAACCAGCGACCTGGAAATGTGTAATGTGAAGCCTTCCTTACGATCGGGGCCCAGTGAGGATGGGACCAGCCTGCTGCAGCATGTCAGGTTGCAGTTTTTGGACCTATCGAAACGCAGACTGTTCCATCATGTCCAGAGAAACAGACTCTACAAAGAAAAACTGTCCCACTACACGTTAGAGAGGCATACCACACCATACCTTTTATCTTTGGAACTGTCGCACACAATTTCTATGCTAAAACAGGGGTTCTCAGAGAACCAGATCCTCAAATTATACCGGTTGAAAGCAAACTTCGTCCGTGATGTTCACCTTTTTCAGGTAGTCTAGGTCATCGTCTTAATTGCAAACGCTTCTTTGCCCTTTTTGCGTCTAGTCAGGCTGCTCCTTCTAGACCTGAAGCCTCAGCTTCAAATGGTTCAAATGGCTCTGAACACTATGGGATTTAACATGTAGGTGATCAGTCCCCTAGAACTTAGAACTACTTAAACCTAACTTAGGACATCACACACATCCATGCCCGAGGCAGGATTCGAACTTGCGACCGTAGCAGTCGCGCGGTTCCCGACAAAAGCGTCTAGAAGCGCTCGGCCACCGCGGCCGGCAGCTTCAGCTTCTTGTGCGGCACCCCGTGCACTATTGATGGTGTGTTGGTGGTAGCTGCAACTGTCAAGGTGCCTGGGGGATTGATTTAGTTGGGCTACAGGTAATTGCCTGTTGCACCCGTTCGATATCTGCTTCCCTCGTGCATCATCGCCCAGTACTCGTCCTTTTCACGATACTTGCGGATTATTTGAACATCGACAGGACGTTAAGGTGGTGTACTTCTGTAACTTGAAAAGTCCCCTTAAAAAAATTATACAAGACTGTGCTTAAACTGACATACAATATTTCTTTAGCGCAACGCAATCTGACTTTCAATAATCCCTACAAAAGAAAGGCCCTGACTAAAATTAACCTATACGTTTCACAAATCACTTACCTCACAAAAATCTTCGTTACTCAAACTACTGCAATACAGCGAGCGCCACTACTTCCAGCTAAATAAAAGATTCAAACTACGGAAGGCACTAACTACTGATAGACATAGTTACCAAATGAAAGATTTTAATAAAGAACAAACAATGTATTTACCTTAATAGTCATAATATATATATATAGTAGTTCATGACATCCATTCTTACAAATGTACTGTTTCTGATGGACACACGTCCAGATTACCCGCTCTCAAAAATCCGCCATCTCACCTCCGCACATCCACCACTGCTGGCGGCTCACCTCCAACTGCGCAACGCTACGCGCTGTTAACAGACAACTGCCCAACACTACAATAGCCAACAACAAAGCAAACCAGCCACAGACTGCACACAGCACAGCCAGTGATTTTCATACAGAGCGCTATGTGGCGTTACCAATAAAAAAACCTATACAGTCTACTTACAAACTTAATGTGGAAGTTCCGTTGTACCTGTGTGTCAGATTTTCTCTCTATCATCTCAACCATTCCAAAATCTGCTAGGGTGGGCTTCGGTGAGAGGGGGACGGGCGCGGCAGAGAGGAGATCGTAAAGCTCATTTTGGAACACTCTGTATATATGTACCTTACTGTCCAGCCATTATAGAAGAGAGACCGTATGAAATATTTCTGGCTTTACATCTTGAAATCTGAATAAAAACTGAAGCACCAAACGAATCGGTATAGGCATCCGCATTCATACACGGAGATATGTAAACAGGCAGAATACGGCGCTGCGATCAGCAACGCCTATATAAGACAACAGGTGTCTGGCGCAGTTGTTGGATCGCTTTCTACTGCTACAATGGCAGGTTATCAAGGTTTAAGTGAGTTTGAACGTGGTGTTATAGTCGGCGTACGAGCGATAGGACACAGCATCAGCAAGGTAGCGATGAAATGAGGATCTTTCCCGTACTACCATTTCACGAGTGTGCCGTGAATATCAGGAATCCGGGAAAACATCAGATCTCCGACATCGCCGCTGCTGGCAAAAGATGCTGCAAGAGCGGGACCAACGGCGACTGAAGAGAATCGTTCAACGTGACAGAAGTGCAACCCTTCCGCAGATTACTGCAGATTTCAATGCTTGGGCATCAACAAGTGTCAGCATGCCAATCATTTAACGAAACATCATCGATATGGGCTTTCGAAGCCGAAGGCCCACTCGTGTGCCCTTCATGACTGCTCGAGACAAAGGTTTACGCCGCCTGGGCCTGTCAATTTCGTCATTGGACTGTTGATGACTGGAAGCATGTTGCCTGGTCGGACGAGTCTCGTTTCAAATTGTATCGAGTGGATGGACGTGTACGGGTATTAATCCATGGACCCTGCATGTCAGCAGGGGACTTTTCAAGCTGGTGGAGGCTCTGTAATTGTGTGAGATAAGTGCAGTTGGAGTGATATGAGCCCCCTGGTACGTTTAAATACGACTCTGACAGATGCCACTAACAGCCGTGGACAAAAAGATCGAGACCCCTCGCCTTTTCGTTATGCTGATCCGCACAGCTTTAAAGTCTGCTACACAGCATAACAGGCAAGACGAAGAAGTGCTACCAACATACTACGCACAGGTGTTAAACTGAAAAACTCTCCGAACTTTGTCAGACCGTTTTCAATCATGTGTAAGACTATATTAATGCTGATTAGTGTGTTAAACACAATACGTAAATATGAGATATAAATGAAAGATGGGTCGCTAATTACTATGAACTGTACTAATGAAAATTAATTTCAGGTTATCGAGGTAACATAACTGTTTTAGTTAGACAAAGTAACCCAGATCGTTACGAATTAGCAAAATATTATGCGCATTCGGCCGCGAAAGGTCCTAATCTCGACGAAGGCAGATAGGCTATCAGTAAAGCAATTTTAAGAAATTCTCGCGCCCCCAATACGTTTAATGCTGCCTTTATTCTGTACCGGCGCCCTGTGGATGTCAATATGAAACTCTTGTATAATTTCATACTTGTTACTGCCTACTTTTTCCTATTCTGTAAATAAATGAATTGACTCAAGTGTGGCACTGAATGACTTTTCACTGATCTTCATTATGAATCTTCACGCATTCCTAAATTTGCACACTTTCATGGTAGGTCAGCAACGGTAATCCAGTATGACTGTTGTGAACGTTGATACAGAACCTTTCGCGGCCGAATGCGCATAATATTTTGCTAATTCGTAACGATCTGGGTTACTTTGTCTTACTAAAACAGTTATGTTATCTCGATAAGCTGAGATTCATTTTTATTAGTACAGTTCACAGTAATTAGCGTTCCTTCTTTCATTTATATCTTATATTTACGCGTTGTGTTTAACACACTAATCAGCATTACTAATCTTACACATGACTGAAAACGGTCTGACAAAGTTCGGATAGTTTTTCAATTTAACGCCTGTGCATAGTATGTTGGTAGCACTTCTTCGCCTTGCCTGTTATGCTGTGTAGCAGACTTTAAAGCTGTGCGGATCAGCATAACGAAAAGGCGAGGGGTCTCGATCGTTTTGTCCACGACTGTACGTAAGCATCCTGTCTGATGACCTGCGTCCATTCATGTCGATTGTGCATTCCGACGGACTTGGGCAATTCCAGCAGGACAATGCGGCACTGCATACGTCCAGAACTGCTACAGAGCGGCTCCAGGAACACTCTTCTGAGTTTAAACACTTCCGCTGGCCACCAGACTCCACAGACGTGAACATTATTGAGCATATCCGGAATACCCTCCAGCACTACTTCATACATTAGTCGAGTCCATACAGAGTCGAAACGCGGCACTTCTGCGTGCTCGTGGGGCCCTACACGATATTAGGCAGATATACCAGCGTCTTTGGTTCTTCAGTGTCTACTGTCAGTCCGTCCATGTTCGTTCAAAAATGGTTCAAATGGCCCTAAGCACTATGGGACTTAACATTTGAGGTCATCAGCCCCCTATAACTTAGAACTACTTAAACCTAACTAACCAAAAGACATCACACACATCCGTGCCCGAGGTAGGATTCGAACCTGCGACCGTAGCAGCCGCGTGGTTCCGGATTGAAGCGCCTAGAACCTCTCTGCCTCAGCGGCCGACCCATGTTCGTTTCAAGTCAACACTTTAACTATGTAAGCCTACAATTTTTATCTGAACCAGGATTCAGATGACGACTTACGCCGAAACATGTAAAAAAGGGTTAATAAATTAAGGAATACTGCTTTCTATCTTTATCTGCATTACAATTCTTTGATCTGCGACCAATTCAGCAAACTGCAAAGTACGCTAATTACTCACCATGCTCGCCTCCCTCCTGGATGCCTTTATGGCGCACCTCTGTTATTTGCATTTTTGTTCGTTGTGTTTTGCACTGACGCCCATGGCCTTGTTGCTACCTGTTCAGCGACTGCGGGGGCCGCAGCCTTTCTCATTCTACGCACTACGGAGACAATGGAATGCGAACAACTTAACGACCTTCAGGCACTGTGTGGGCATCTCTGCTTTGTAGCATTCCCGTACCCTGAGTGAATATGTCGCTGACGTCAGTTAACCAGGTGCAGCCGTTACCGTATCTAATAGTGCTGCTGTTCACAGTAAGTTTGAGCAGGATTAACGCCCAGAACCAGTTAGGTTAGTGTTGTTTAACGTCTCGTCGACAACGAGGTCATGAGAGACGGAGCGCAAGCTTGGGTTAGGGGAGGATGGGGAAGGAAATCGGCCGTGCCCTTTCAAAGGAACCATCCTGGCATTTGCCTGAAACGATTTAGGGAAATCACGGAAAACCTAAATCAGGATGGCTGGAGACGGGATTGAACCGTCGTCCTCCCGAATGCGAGTCCAGTGTGCTAAGCACTGCGCCACCTCGGTCGGTTACCCAGAACCAGGTGGACTGGTGGGTCGTAAGGGTAAGGTGCGCATGCGTTGTTAGGAGCAGAGTAATGTCTTCCTTGTCGATATCGTACATCCACCAGGAGCCACTTTTTGTCCAGGGAGAGCAGCCGCGGCCGAAACCACCGTAGCAGAAGCCGAAGCTGGATATACAGGCCATGTATTTAAATCTGTACTTCACGGTAATTTCTCCCTGTGAGATGGGACCTACACAAGTTCCAGGGTAATTCTTTCGACGCCAAAATATCTGAACTAATTAGGAATGGAGTGTGCCAATGTAATTCCCGTTCCGATCACTATCTTCTTAGATTTATATTTTTTAATTACAACTAATTTTTCTTTGCTTGAGCTTAACTTGTCATTGTATCCGCTCTATGGATGTAAGAAAATCTGTCAGCTGTGCGACGCTTGGGTGTTTATTCTAAATTACCATTTCCTAACTTAATGACTGTGACTGTTGAAAAAGATTATGAAAGAGTTATCTTTACTTACGTATTCCTTAAGAGAAGTTTTGTTATGATTTTTTTTTCTTTTGTTTCTGGCACAGATTGCTTGGTGTAGCACGAACTGAAAGTTTAGTTCTGTCAATCTGTGGTTAAAACTTAAAAGGGCTTATTTTCATTTAACAACCTCTTATGATCAGAGTATTTGGTGATCATTGTGTTTTATTTTGTGCTATCATGTGTGTTGAAAGTAAATGTAAACAGTTTTTAGTGTGGCTCAGCAACAGTCATACAATAAGTTTTAAATGAACAAACCGTCATTTGGTTGTATTGCTGTTTATTGAATTACTATCAAGGTTTCAACCTTTTATGCCATTTTCAAGTAATTGAATTTATGTCATATACAGTGTGCTCCATTGATAGTGATCGGGACAAATATCTCACGAAATAAGCATCAAACGAAAAAACTACAAAAAACGAAACTCGTCTACCTTGAAGGGAGAAACCAGATGGCGCTATGGTTGGCCCGCTAGGTGGCTCTGCCATAGGTCAAACGGATCTCGACTGCACTTTTTAAAATAGGAACCCCATTTTTTATTACATATTCGTGTAGTACGTAAAGAAATATGAATGTTTTAGTTGGACCACTTTTTTCGCTTTGTGATAGATGGCACTGTAATAGTCACAAACGTATAAGTACGTGGTATCACGTAACATTCCACCAGTGTGGACCGTATTTGCTTCGTGATACATTAACCGTGTTAAAATGGAGCGTTTACCAATTGTGGAAAAGGGCGATATCGTGTTGATGTACGGCTATTGTGATCAAAATGCACAACGGGCGTGTGCTATGTATGCTGCTCGGTATCCTCGACGACATCATCCAAGTGTCAGGACCGTTCGCCGGACAGTTACGTTATTTAAGGAAACAGGAAGTTATAGCCACATGTGAAACGTCAACCACGACCTGCAGCAAATGATGATGCCCGAGTAGGTGTTTTAGCTGCTGTTGCGGCTAATCCGCACATCAGTAACAGACAAATTGCGCGAGAATCGGAAATCTCAAAAACGTCGGTGCTGAGAATGCTACATCAACATCGATTGCACCCGTACCATATTTCTATGCACCAGGAATTGCATGGCGACGACTTTGAACGTCGTGTACAGTTCTGCCACTGGGCACAAGAGAAATTACGGGACGATGACAAATTTCTTGCACGCGTTCTATTTAGGGACGAAGCGTCATTCACCCACAGCAGTAATGTAAACCGGCATAATATTCGCTATTGTGAAACGGAAAATCCACGATGGCTGCGACAAGTGGAATATCAGCGACCTTGGCAGGTTAATGTATGGTGCGGCATTATGGGAGGAAGGATAATTTGCCCCCATTTTATCGATGGCAGTCTAAATGGTGCAATGTATGCTGATTTCCTACGTAATGTTCTACCGATGTTACGACAAGATGTTTCCCTGCATGACAGAATGGCGATGTACTTCCAACATGCTGGATGTGCGGCATATAGCTGACATGCGGTTGAAGCGGTATTGAATAGCATATTTCGTGACAGGTGGATTGGTCGTCGAAGCACCATACCACGGCTCGCACGTTCACAGGATCTGACGTCCTCAGATTTCTTTCTGTGGGGAAAGTTGAAGAATATTTGCTATCGTGATCCACCGACAACGCCTGACAACATGCGTCAGCGCATTGTCAATGCATGTGCGAACATTACGGAAGGCGAACTACTGGCTGTCGAGAGGAATGTCGTTACACGTATTGCCAAATGCATTGAGTGTGACGGACATCATTTTGAGCATTTATTGCATTAATGTGGTATTTACAGGTAATCACGCTGTAACAGCATGCGTTCTCAGAAATGATAAGTTCAAAAAGGTACATGTATCACATTTGAAAAACTGAAATAAAGTGTTCAAACGTACCTATGTTCCGTATTTTAATTTAAAAAACCTACCTGTTACCAACTGTTCGCCTAAAATTGTGAGCCATATGTTTGTGACTATTACAGCGCCATCTATCACAAAGCGAAGAAAGTGGTCCAACTAAAACATTCATATTTCCTTACGTACTACACGAATATGTAATAAAAATGGGGGTTCTTATTTTAAAAAACGCAGTTGATATCCGTTTGACCTATGGCAGCGCCATCTATCGGCCCAACCACAGCGCCATCTGGTTTTCCCCTTCAACTTAGACAAATTTCGTTCTTTGTAGTTTTTTCGTTTGACTCTTTATTTCGTGAGGTATTTGGCCCGGTCACTATCAATGGACCACCCTGTATATGCAGTGTCATACATAAGCGTTATATGTTAATGACATAAACTTAGTTACTTGAAAATGGCATAAAAGGCCGAAACCTGTGTTGTAATTAAGTAGAAAAAAAACAATACAGTCAAATGGCGGTGTGTTCGTTTTAAAAAAAATAGTAAATAAATGTGATCGTTCAAAAGATAAATGATGCAAGAATTGCGGACTTTCCCTTCCATGTGATTCTTTTCCTATCCCAGCCTGTATCTAGAGGTTTCAGTATCCAGCATCAGTTGTCCGTCAAAGTAAAACACCACTAAGAGACAGTAATTCATTGACTAACACAGCCGGATGCAAGGATTCCAGGTGGGTGGGAGGCAGCTAAACAAATTATACCACAGTGATCCACTGGCAAGACGAAAATACCTGAAAAATTCTTAAGGTACTCCCCTGACCTTCCTTCTCACCACGCCACTTCCTACTCCATCTTACCTCCTATTGTCTTAGGTTTCTTGTACAGCTTCCTTTCAAGTTTGGCTCTAAAACATTTCTGAAGTTTTTACTATATTTAAGGAAGTATCAAAATTGACCACAATCTTTTTTTATTATATGAAGTTTTTAAATATAAATTTTGGAAGAAATAATTTTCGAATTTTAAAGTTTTTGAGATTTATTTAGGGGTCACTGTCGGCAAATCTGTTTCTTTGCCGTAATATAACCATCCGGTGGTCGTCTTTTACGTTATTAAACGCCGTGAGTTTCATTGAGGTTACCGTAACTTACAGGCAATATTAATGAAAATGAATGTGAACTTTTTGAACTTGGGTAGCCCAATATTCCTTATTCTCATTAACCATTCATCCGTCCCCGGTAGCTGAGTGGTCAGCACGACAGAATGTCAATCCAAAGGGCCCGGATTCGATTCTCGGCAGTGTCGGAGATTTTCTCCGCTCAGGGACTGGGTGTTGTGTTGTCCTAATCATCATCACTTCATCCCCATCGACGCGCAAGTCGCCGAAGTGGCGTCAAATCGAAAGACTTGTACCCGGCCAACGGTCTACCCGACGGGAGGCCCTAGTCACACGACATTTTTTTTGTTAACCATTCGCACGTTCTCCCAAAGAATCACCGATCATTAGGTTGTGCCCGCGCGGCATCAGCGCAGGCGCAAGCTGTTTACTGGTAATCTGTTAACTTTCAGGCCGGCCGAAGTGTCCGCGCGGTTCTGGCGCTGCAGTCTGGAACCGCGAGACCGCTACGGTCGCAGGTTCGAATCCTGCCTCGGGCATGGATGTGTGTGATGTCCTTAGGTTAGTTAGGTTTAACTAGTTCTAAGTTCTAGGGGACTAATGACCTCAGCAGTTGAGTCCCATAGTGCTCAGATCCATTTGAACCATTTTGTTAACTTTCATACCGTCAGTAGTAGAAAGAACTCTGTCGCATCCCCTGTTTCGGGATTGCGTACTATTTACTTTACGGATTTTGTCCACATTACTTAGAATATCACTCCATTTTCCTGCAACCACCCCTTGATATTCCAAGCTAGCCGCGTATTAGGTCTTAACAGTTTTTCATATATTTTCCGCTTACAAATGAATCACTATGGTATAATTTGTTTAGGCCCCATCCACTGTAATGGATTAGAAGCCATATATTCTGTTCCTTTATTCAAAATTGTTCAAACGGCTCTGAACACTATGGGACTTAACATCTGAGGTCATCAGAACTTAGAACTGCTTAAACCTAACTAACCTAAGGACATCACACACATCCATGCCCAAGGCAGGATTTGAACCTGCGACCGTAGCGGTTTTGCCAATCAAATTCCGAGCTTCTTACTTCTAATGTTTTAGTTATGTGAGTAAAAGGCTTTCTGTCGAATTGTCTCTTAAATCGTTTGTATCGACTAGGAACAGAAGTAGCAGAAATCAGAAAAGCCAGAAATTTAGCATCAGGATCGATAGTCACGAAGTAGATGAAGTTAAGGAACTCTTCTACCTAGGCAGCAAAATAACCAATGACAGACCAAAGAGGACATAAAAAGCAGACTGGCACTGGCTAAAACGGCATTTCTTACCACGTAATTGTATGGCAGTGAAACATGGACTGTGGGAAAACCGGAACAGAAGAGAATCCAAGCATTTCGGATGTGGAGCAACAGTAAAAAGTTGAAAAGTGAGTGAACTGATAAGGGAAGGAATGATGAGGTTCTGCCCAGAATTGGAGAGGAAAGAAATATATGGAAAACACTGACAAGGAGAGGGAAAGAATGATACGACATCTGTTAGTACATTAGCGAATGACTCGATGGTACTAATGGGGGTCGCAGACGGTAAAAGCTGCAGAGGAAGACAGAGTACAGGATACATCCAGCAGATAATTCAGAAAACGTAGGTTGCAAGTGCTTTAGAAGACTGATGACTAAAACAGAAAAAAAATTTAAAAACAGATGAGGAACTGCAAGACGGTTGGGGAAACCCAGACATACTTTGTTGTTACTAGAATTCTGAAATATTTACTGAATGTTCTGTGCTCTGTGGTGAAGGAGTTTCGCAAAACTGGGTATAGTAGCTCTGCTTTAATAGCGATGTCATCGGTAACATCACCATTGCTATCGTACAGCGAAAAGATTGATTGGACTTTGCCGCTGATGTGCTTCACATATTACCAGATTCTATTCGAATTTTTTGCCAGATTTCGAGACAGAGCTTCTTTTACCCAATCTTGGGAGGTTTAGCGTTCTTCTAAATCTGACGTGCTGTTTTTGTTCCTGCTGCAACTAGTTTGGTGTACCACTGGGGGATCTGTTCCGTCAACCAGTTTCAGCGTTACACTACGCCGTCTTCAGCTATTCTGAGTGGCTTGTAGGAAGAATCCCATCTCCTGTACAGTCGAAATAGACGCCAGCATACATTCACTGAGATCCGTAGGCCCTTTAACAACGCGAGAATTTCGATCATCACTTGCAGACTGTTCAAAACAGCAAAAATAAAATAAAATTGGAAATATGGAAGTCTAAAGTGTTTTGATTTCGCATTTTATGTTGTACAGCCGAGGTCCCCCGCTATAAACCTTACTTTAAACATTACAGAAAATTCTCAATTGCCGCCAATGCGATTTCTTGAATTCAAGCGACATAATAAAAACTTATGTAGTAACAACTTTTGATGTGACAATGCTTAACAATTTGTCGTATTAGGACGGAGTATAAAAGGAAGAAGGAGTATAAAGCCAAAATTTTTGGTATCGGAATTTATCTTCTGTCGGAGTCAATAACAAAATATTTACTTGTGGCTAGATATTCAAAAATTACAATGTAAAACAAATAAATAAAATTACATCTACTTGGAGAAGCTTATCTTCAAATAACAGGAGGTCCATATCAGTGGATCAGCATGCAGTTGACGTAATTTACGTGGTACATTGTCATCCGACCTAAAAGGCCAGGATGTTGCTCGTACTATACAGATGGCATAAGCTGTACACATCTTCTCCTCACGCAGCTAGTGCTTCACGCGCACTTCCTCTGTGTCTGACTTCAAAACACAAAAACAATTTTCTTTATAAATACACTGAAGAACCAAAGAAACTGCTACACCTGCCAAATATCGTGTAGGCTCCCCGGGAGCCGCATAAGTGTCGCAGTACGACGTGGCATGGACTCGACTAATGTCTGAGGTAGTGCTGGAGGGCACTGACACCATGAATCCTGCAGGCCTCTCCACAAATCCGTAAGAGTACGAGGGGATGGAGATCTCATCTGAGCAGCACGTTGCAAGGCAACCCATATATGCTCAGTAATGTCCATGTCTGGGGAGTTTGGAGGCCAGCGGAAGTGTTTAAGAGTGTTCCTGGAGCCAATCTGTAGCAATTCTGGACGTGTGTCCTGCTGGAATTGCCCAAGTCCGTCGGAATGCGCAGCGGATATGAATGGCTGCAGGTGATCAGAAAGGATGCTTACGAACGTGTCACCTGTCAGAGTCGTATCTAGACGTATCGGGGGTCCCGTATAACTCCAACTGCACACGCCCCGCACCATTACAGAGCCTCCATTAACTTGAACAGTCCCCTGCTGACATGCAGGGTCCTAGGATTCATGAGGTTGCCACCATACCCGTACACGTCCATCCACTCGATATCATTTGAAACGAGACTCGTCCGACCAGGGAACATGTTTCCAGTTATCAACAGTCCAATGTCGGTGTTGACGGCCCCAGGCAACGAGTAAGGCTTTGTGTCGTGCAGTCATCAAGGGTACATGAGTGGGTGTTTGGCTCCGAAAGCCCATATCGATGACGTATCGTTGAATGGTTTGCACTTCATAGCGCAGCACTGAAATCTGCAGCAATTTGCGGAAGGCATGCACTTCCGTCGCAATGAGCGATTCTCTTCAGTCGTCGTTGGTCCCATTCTTGCAGGATCTTTTTCCGGCCGCAGCAATGCCGGAGATTTGATGTTTCACCGGATTATTGATATTCACGGTACACTGGAGAAATGGTTATACGGGAAAATCCCCACTTCCTCGCTACCTCGGAATGCTGTGTCCCATCGCTCGTGCACCGACTATAACACCACGTACAAACTCACTTAAATGTTGATAACCTGCCATTGTAGCAGCAGCAAGCGATCCAACAACTGCGCCAGAGACTTGTTGTCTTATATAGGCGTTGCCGACCGCAGCGCTGTATTCTGCCTCTTTACATATCTCTGTATTTGAACATGCATTCCTACACCAGTTTCTTTGGCCCTTCAGTGTCTGATTCTGTACGTCATTGTCATTACTGCTAAGTGGAAGATATGTTGTTGTCATGGTCTTCAGTCCAGAGACTGGTTTGATGCAGCTGTTCATGCTACTCTTTCCTGTGCAAGCTTCTTCATCTCCCAGTACCTACTGCAGCCTACATCCTTCTGAATCTGTTTAGTGTATTCATCTCTTGGCCTCCCTCTACGATTTTTACCCTCCACGCTGCCCTCCAATACTAAATTGGTGATCCCTCGATGTCTCAGAATATGCCCTACCAACCGATCCCTTCTTCTAATCAAGTTGTGCCACAAATTTCTCTTCTCTCCAATTCTGTTCAATACCTCCTCATTAGTTATGTGATCTACCCATCTAATCTTCAGCATTCTTCTGTAGCACCACATTTCGAAAGCTTCTATTCTCTTCTTGTCTAAAATATTCGTCCTCCACGTTTCACTTCCATACATGTCTACACTACATACAAATACTTTCAGAAACGACTTCCTAACACTTAAATCTATACTCGATGTTAACAAATTTCTCTTCTTCAGAAACGCTTTCCTTGCCATTGCCAATCTACATTTTATATCGTCTCTACTTCGAGCATCATCAGTTATTTTGCTCCCCAAATAGCAAAACTCATTTACTACTTTAAGCGTCTCAGTTCCTAATCTAATTCCCGCAGCATCACCCGCTTTAATTCGACTACATTCCATTATCCTCGTTTTGCTTTTGTTGATGTTCAACTTATACCCTCCTTTCAAGACACTGTCCATTCCGTTCAGCTGCTCTGCCGGGTCCTTTGCTGTCTCTGACAGAATCACAATGTCATCGGCGAACCTCAAAGTCTTTATTTCTCCTCCTACTCTGAATTTTTCTTTTGTTTCCTTTACTGCTTGCTCAGTATAGAGATTGAATAACATCGGGGATAGGCGTCAACCCCGTGTCACTCTCCTGCCAACCACTGCTTCCCTTTCATGCCCCTCGACTCTTATAACTGCCATCTGGTTTCTGTACAAATTGTAAATAGCCTTTCGCTCCCTGTAGAAGATATATGAGCGTTATAAAATTGTACATTACATGAACCATACTGTAGAAGGACAAAATATACTTAATGTAAACTGACTACCGTTTCTGAAACATAGTTGGCTTGGTGGGTACGTCCTATTTTCAAATAATTTTCGGCTAATATGTGTGGAGTGACGTAATCACAGGGGTGGGGGGGGAGAGAAGTTCTTAGACTGTCTATCTCTAATGTTCAGTCGAAGAGAAGCAGCCATTTTGCTGACAAAATCAGAAACCGGAACCGACGCCATTTGCGTAAAACAACTGCCGATTGGAAAACCTATGTTTTATCGCTCTAGTGAGACTGTTACCCACCTTAATATGTAAACACGACAGCGAGAAACAATTTCTAAAATTCGGTTACGGGCGGGCAGTAGCCGCGGGAACACGGCTGGGTCCCATGGGAGCGGTCCTCCGCTTGTGCCGTCCGCCGATGAGCGATGCGCCACGCACCAGTGGCTAATGTCGCGCCTCCAGGCAGCCACCATCCGTCACCAGCCGTCCCTCATCCTTCTTTCGTTCTTGCACCAACAGCTACAGCGCGAGAGTCGCTCACCACCGACATGACTTGTGAAGGAACACCGTGTAGTTTTCAGATTTTCCGATCGAATCCATCAGTTTACTGAGGGAGGAATCATCGCTACGCGAATCTTGTTCGTAAATACGGGGCGATCGTCCTCTTACTTGCGCCAAGTCCCAAAAGCACGTCGCTGTCGTGGTTCGCACGCTGCATGCCTCTGAGAAACATCAGCGACGAGACTTCTACTTCTTCATCTAGACCTACATCTACTTCTACACAGATACTCCGCAAGCCACTGTACGGTGCCTGGCGGAGGGTACCCTATACCACTGCTTGTCTTTCCCCCTCTGTTCCACTCGCAAATAGAGCGAGAGGAAAACGACGGTCTGTATGCCTCCTTGTGAGACCTATGTTCTCGTATCTTATTTTCGTGGTCCTGATGCCGCAATATACACTACCGACCATTAAAATTGCTACACCAAGAAGAAATGCAGATGATAAACGGCTATTCATTGGACAAATATATTATACTAGAACTGACATGTGATTACAACTTCACGCAATTTGGGTGCATAGATCCTGAGAAATCAGTACCCAGAACAACCACCTCTGGCCGTAATAACGACCTTGATACGCGTGGGCATTGAGTCAAACAGAGCTGGGATGGCGTGTACAGGTACAGCTGCCCATGCAGCTTCAACACGATACCACGGTTCATCAAGAGTAGTGACTAGTGTATTGTGACGAACCAGTTGCTCGGCCGCCATTGACCAGACGTTTTCAGTTGGTAAGGCATCTGGAGAATGTGCTGGCCAGGGCACCAGCCGAACATTTTCTGTATCCAGAAAGGCCCGTACACACCTGCAACATGCGGTCGTGCATTATCCTGCTGAAATGTAGGGTTTCGCAGGGATCGAATGAAGGGTAGAGCCACGGGTCGTAACACACCTGAAATGTAACGTCCACTGTTCAAAGTTCCGTCAGTGCAAACAAGAGATGACCGAGACGTGTAACCAATGTCACCCCATACCATCACGCTGGGTGATACGCCAGTATGGCGATGATGAATACACGCTTACAACGTGCGTTCACCGCGATGTCGCCAAACACGGATGTGACCATCATGATGCTGTAAACAGAACCTGGATTCATCCGAAAAAAGACGTTTAGCTATTCGTGCATCCAGGTTCGTCCTTGAGTACACCATCGCAGGCGCTCCTATCTCTGATGCAGCGTCAAGGGTAACCGCAGCCATGGTCTCCGACCTCATAGTCCATGCTGCTCCAAACGTCGTCAAACTGTTCATCCAGATGGTTGTTGTCTTTCAAACGTCCCCATTTGTTGAGTCATGGATCGAGACGTGGCTGCCCGATCCGTTACAACCATGTCGATAAGATGCCTGTCATCTCGACTGCTAGTGATACGAGGCCGTTGGGATCCAGCACGGCGTTTCGTATTACCCTCCTGACCCACCGACTCGATATTCTGCTAACAGTCATTGGATCTCGACCAACGCGAGCAGCAATGTCGCGATACGATAAACCGCAATCGTGATAGGCTACAATCCGACCTTTATCAAAGTCGGAAACGTGATGGTACGCATTTCTCCTCCTTACACGAGGCATCACAACAACGTTTCACCATGCAACGCCGGTCAACTACTGTTTGTATATTACTTTCCTCATGTTAGCACGTTGTAGGTGTCGCCACCGGCGCCAATCTTGTATGAATGTTCTGATAAGCTAATCATTTGCATATCACAGCATCTTCTTCCTGTCGGTTAAATTTCGCGTCTGTAGCACGTCATCTCCGTGGTGTAGCAATTTTAATGGCCAGTAGTTTATGAGGTATCACATTAGTGTACAGTATACTTCGCTACCACTTAAAGGGTTGGTTGTACCAATCTCAAAGAAGAAACTTCTAAGGCCATACCCTAAATGTTATGTTTCGTTATCAATGAGAAACAAATTAGAGGAGTAACTTAAACCAAACATTTATGGAAATATCTTTACTAATTGACGAGTTCGAAAATTTGTATCTTCTCCTTCATTTCCCCGGTCTTATGTCGTATCTTCACGGTATCGGCATGTTATCCCGGATTTGGCAATGTTAGTGGTAGAGGGTGAACAGATGCAGTGCTGTCACCACTAGTTGAAAGACTGACAACGTTTTCGAAATGTTTCCGAACTGAAGGGGGACGTGGGCGACAGCCCAGAATTCACCTAGCCGGAAATGCCACGTCTAGGCTCGTCGCTACCTACTCTGCCGGGTGGATTCTGTTCGAGGCCGGTTGGCTCCCAGAATTCCCGGGGGCAGTTGAGGAGCCATGTCTGTAAAAGTTTACTTGAATGCTGCAGTCTCATGGGCTTATGGTTTTCAACGAGAAATCGGGCTAACCACCTTACTACTCGCCACTTGCAATAACTCGTTAGCTGAATTAACGATGATAGCTAGAAAGTTCTACCATAACTGAGCGACGATGTCATCCGTACCACCCCCAAGGTAACGCTAACTTTCTTCTGCCATTATATCGCTACTTGAAGATATTTCTCCCGCTCGCCTAGTTATATGGTGTCTTTATTTCTTGTGTTTTGTATCCTCCAATTAACCGGACAATGACCGCTAAATTATGTTCATGCGGAATAACTGAAGACACTACTTGCTACCTACTTCACTGTCCTTATATTTGTGAAACTACGAGCTTCTTTGTGTTAGTAATAAGAGATTTCTATAAATCTGTTTTTTTTAAATCTGTATACGACTCTTATATGTGTAGTGTTGCAAGCTCCATACGCGTCTATTTCTAATAGTAGCTTTAACCATGCTAACTGTGATTAAGCAAAAAATGGCTTCAGTTGCGTCTGCTAACAGAAAATGAAAGCTGATGCCTAGGTCGCTGTAATGCCAGCACATCTGTTAGTCTGGTTCTCAATTTAGCAGCGGAGAGAATACTGGCCTTTAGTGACCGGCTGATTAACATGGATACTCTGAACATTTTTGTTTATTAATGTTCTCGACATGTTACTTTGGTGGCATTTTATACTGCTATAGTTTTTGACAACTTGTATCTTCTTAACTACAAAATATGCATTTGATCCACGGATACATACCAATTCTATGCAAATGTCCAGTAAGGCAATCCTGAGATATAATTAGTAATGTGGTTGTGATTGTTTTGTTTCGTGGATATTCTGGAAAGCTGTGTGATCGCTATCCAACTCCATAATCGTTAATGAACATAATCACTACTTTGTAGGAAGATGGTATAAGACTCCCATGAAGACTATACAGGACCTGTATTTTATCCATTCCGAAATGATCGGAAGATGATTTGAATACCAATAGCTTTCCCACACTGCATTAGGAAATGGAAACGCTTTCTGTTTTTGGTGTTTTCTTATTTTTGTCCTCGCCGTGTATACAGGGTGGTGCATTGATAGTGATCGGGACAAATATCTCACGAAATAAGCATCAAACAAAAAAACTACAAAGAACGAAACTCGTCTAGCTTGAAGAGGGAAAGCAGATGGCGCTGCTAGATGGCGCTGCCATAGGTCAAACGCATATCAACTGCGTTTTTTTAAAATAGGAACCCCCATTTTTATTACATGTTCGCGTAGTACGTAAAGAAATATGAATGTTTTAGTTGGACCACTTTTTTCGCTTTGTGATAGATGGCGCTGTAATAGGCACAAACATATGGGTCATAATTTTAGACGAACAGTTGGTATTAGGTAGGTTTTTTAAATTAAACTACAGAACGTACGCACGTTTGCACATTTTATTTCGTTTGTTCCAATGTGATACATGTACCTTTGTGAACTTATCATCTCTGAGAACGCATGCTGTTAAGCGTGATTACCTGTAAATACCACATAAATGCAGTAAGTGCTCAAAATGATGTCCGTCAACCTCAATGCATTTGGCAATACGTGTAACGACATTCCTCACAACAGCGAGTAGTCCGCCTTCCGTAATGTTCGCAGATGCATTGACATTGCGCTGACGCATGTTGTCAGGCGTTGTCGGTGGATCACGATGGCAAATATCCTTCAACTTTCCCCACAGAAAGAAATCCGGTGACGTCAGATCCGGTGAATGTGTGGGCCGTGGTACGGTGCTTCGACGACCAATCCACCTGTCATGAAGTTAGCACACTGCACTCGCATTCGCGAGGACGACTGTTCAATCCCGTCTCCAGCCATCCTGATTTAGGTTTCCCGTGATTTCCCTAAATCGCTTCAGGCAAATGCCGGGATGGTTCCTTTGAAAGGGCACTGCCGATTTCCTTCCCCATCCTTCCCTCATCCGGGCTTGCGCTCCGTCTCTAATGACCTCATTGTTGACGGGACGTTAAACACTAATCTCCTCCTCCTCCACCTGTCATGAAATATGCTATTCAATACCGCTTCAACCGCACGCGAGCTATGTGCCGGACATCCAACATGTTGGAAGTACATCGCCATTCCGTCATGCAGTGAAACATCTTGTAGTAACATCGGTAGAACATTACGCATAATATCAGCATACATTGCACCATTTAGATTGCCGTCGATAAAATGGGGGCAAATTATCCTTCCTCCAATAAAGCCGCACCATACATTAACCCGCCAAGGTCGCTGATGTTCCACTTATCGCAGCCATCGTGGATTTTCCGTTGCCCTATAGTGCATATTATGCCGGTTTACGTTACCGCTGTTGGTGAATGACGCTTCGTCGCTAAATAGAACGCGTGCAAAAAATCTGTCATCATCCCGTAATTTCTCTTGCGCCCAGTGACAGAACTGTACACCACATTCAAAGTCGTCGCCATGCAATTCCTGGTGCATAGAAATATGGTACGGGTGCAATCGATGATGATGTAGCATTCTCAACACCGACGTTTCTGAGATTTTCGATTCTCGCGCAATTTGTCTGCTACTGATGTGCGGATAGCCGCGACAGAAGCTAAAACATCTACTTGGGCATCATCATTTGTTGCAAGTCGTGGTTGACGTTTCCATGTGGCTGAACACTTCCTGTTTCCTTAAATAACGTAACTATTCGGCGAACGGTTCGGACACTTGGATGATGTCGTCCAGGATACCGAGCAGCATACATAGCACACGCCCGTTGGGCATTTTGATCACAATAGCCATACATCAACACGATATCGACCTTTTCCGCAATTGGTAAACGGTCCATTTTAACACGGTTAATGTATCACGAAGCAAATACAGTCCGCACTGGCGGAATGTTACGTGATACTACGTACTTACACGGTTGTGACTATTACAGCGCCATCTACCACAAAGCAAAAAAACTGGTCCAACTAAAACATTCATATTTCTTTACGTACTACACGAAATGGGGGTTCCCATTTTAAAAAACTCTGTTGATATCCGTTTGACGTATGACAGCGCCATCTAGCGGGCCAGCCATAGCCCCTTCAAGCTAGACGAGTTTCGTACTTTGTAGTTTTTTCGTTTGATGCTTATTTCGTGAGATATTTGGCCCGATCACTATCAATGGACCATCGTGTTTATTGCCACAGATAATGATAATGGTAGTTCGAAACCGGTACGGTGTTGTTGACCTACATAAATGATAAAGCGGTGACAAGTTGCTGCACATTTTGTAAATTTCGGAAAAATATAGTGGTAGTGAACTTAGCTCTAGCGCACATATCGTCGCCGTGCGTTCGAAGTTTTCGTATTTTTGCAGTCGAGCCACGGAGCCATGCGGTCACGGGTGCATATTGACAGCTCGTTAGCTGGACTACTCGGCTTTTTTTTTTGTTCAGTTCCAGGCAACAGCGGAGTTTGCAGTGTGAGTTAGAAGGCCCACTGGGGCAGAAGTGGAGGACCGGTTCCGCGCTACCGCTGTCCATATCACGGAGGTGGCTGGCAGTGCCTGCTTTCGCCCAACACGGCCCGATCGCCAAGTCGCGTGACAAACGAACTGGAATACCGGCCTTTGTGATTTCACAGCTGATACCAACGAAGTTTAATAAAAGGCTCGGTCAAAATATGTTTAAAGAGAAAAACATAAATGCCAACTTTCCCCTAATAACGTGTAATACCTTCACGAGCTTGTTTGGAAGCTGCGATTCGTTCTGGTAAGAACTGCACAAATTTCTGTATGTAAGAGGTGTGTGTTGTCTGCAATACCTGGAACAACTACCAGGGAGTGACGGCTGACTCTGCATCTGCCTCTGTACCCTGCGCCGCTCTTTTGGGGTGTATGACGGAGGGTACTCGGTGTGCATCAGAAAACCAAACTTAATGTATTATTACACTACTGGCCATTAAAATTGCTACACCAAGAAGAAATGCAGATGATAAAGGGGTATTCATTGGACAAATATATTATACTAGAACTGACATGTGATTACATTTTCACGTAATTTGGGTGTATGGATCCTGAGAAATCAGTACCCAGAACAACCACCTCTGGCCGTAATAACGGTCTTGATACGCCTGGGCATTGAGTCAAACAGAGCTTGGATGGCGTTTACAGCTACAGCTGCCCATGCAGCTTCAACACGATACCACAGTTCATCTAGAGTAGTGACTTGCATATTGTGACGAGCCAGTTGCTCTGCTACCAACGACCAGACGTTTTCAATTGGTGAGAGATCTGGAGAATGTGCTGGCCAGTGCAGCAGTCGAACATTTTCTGTATCCAGAAAGGCCCGTACAGGACCTGTAACATGCGGTCGTGCATTATCCTGCTGAAATGTATGGTTTCGCAGGGATCGAATGAAGGATAGAGCCACCGGTCGTAACACATCTGAAATGTAACGGCCACTGTTCAAAGTACCGTCAATGCGAACAAGAGGTGACCGAGACGTGTAGCCAATGGCATACCATACCATCACGCCGGGTGATACGCCTGTATGGCGATGATGAATACACGCTTCCAATGTGCGTTCATCGCGATGTCGCCAAACCGGATGCGACCATCATGATGCTGTAAACAGAGCCTGGATTCATCTGAAAAAATGACGTTTTGCCATTCGTGCACTCATGTTCGTCGTTGAGCACACCATCGCAGGCGCTCCTGTCTGTGATGCAGCGTCAATGGTAACCGCAGCCATGGTCTCCGCGCTGATAGTCCATGCTGCTGCAAACGTCGTCGAACTGTTCGTGCAGATGGTTGTTGTCTTGCAAACGTCCCCATCTGTTGACTCAGGGATCGATACGTGGCTGCACGATCCGTTACAGCAATGTGGATAAGATGCCTGTCATCTCGACTGTTAGAGATACGAGGCCGTTGGGATCCAGCACGGCGTTCCGTATTACCCTCCTGAACCCACCGATTCCATATTCTCCTAACAGTCATTGGTTCTCGACCAACGCGAGCAGCAATGTCGTGTTACGATAAACTGCAATCGCGTTAGGCTATAATCCGACCTTTATCAAAGTCGGAAACGTGATGGTACGCATTTCTCCTCCTTACACGAGGCATCACAACAACGTTTCACCATGCAACGCCGGTCAACTGCTGTTTGTGTATGATAAATCGGTTGGAAACTTTCCTGATGTCAGCACGTTGTAGATGTCGCCACCGGCGCCAACCTTGTGTGAATGCTCTAGAAAGCTAATCATTTTCATATCACAGCATCTTCTTCCTGTCGGTTAAATTTCGCGTCTGTAGCGCGTCATCTTCATGGTGTAGCAATTTTAATGGCCAGTAGTGTATTAATTTGGTACTTAGAATTAGCGTATTCGTTTAACACGAAGATATTGTTTTAAATATATCTGGAAAATGATATTAAGCGCCTAATGCACAGATAAACCTTTAGAGGAACTGCTGTCACTGTAGCATCTTTCTAGAAGACAACCGAGTAGCTCTGTTTACATGCAAAAAACACTGTAGTAGGTTTAATTTATTCTCTTTGCGCTACTGGATTTCGATTTTTCTTTCATTTGTTAATTGCTTCTGAGAGTAGTATTTAATAAAGTTATTTTCTTCTTTACAGGTAAGAGGTCACACCGAATGGCGAAACTTTCGCTTGATTTCTTCCTCTGCCTTCGTACGTAAGTAGATCTGACTGGTTTTATAAAGTCGAAGTACAGAGAGAGTCAAGAAAACACAAACGAAAATCATTTACTCTTTCCGAAGATCTGTGGCGTCCCAAATAATGTACGGAGTGACTGCCAGGAAGATCCCTTCCGAGCGCGAATTCATCCTATTTCATCGTCATGTTTTTTTTTTTTCCTGTGTAAGAAAAAGCAATGTGTTCTTTCCAAACTGGACCTTACGCTGTCGAAATTTTAACCTTAAATCTACATCTATACTCTGCAAACTACCTTGAAAACCATGGCAAAGGGTACTTCCCACTATACCCGCTATAAGGGTTCTTTTCCCTTTCCATTCACGTACGTAGTGTAGGGAAAAGGACCCTTTAACTGCTTGTGTGAGTGCTGTAATTAATCTAACCTTGTCCTCACGATCCCTATGGGAACGATATGTAGAGGGTTATTGTATGTTCCTAGAATCATAACTTAAAACTTGTTCTCGAAACTTTGTAAGTAGGCTTTCTCGGGATAGTTTATATCTATATTCACCTGTCTGGCAGATCAGTCTGTTCAAAAGCTCTGTGACATTTTCCCACGGGTCAGAGTAATCTGTGATCATTCGTGCTGCTCATCTCTGTATACGTTCAATATCTCCTGGTAGTCCTATTTCGTACGTCCTCGAGATATAGTCTAGGATGGATCCACGAACGATTTGTAAGCGATCTCCATCGTAGACTGGGCCGGCCGGTGTGGCCGAGCGGTTCTAGGCGCTTCAGTCTGGAACCGCGCGACCGCTACGGTCGCAGGTTCGAATCCTGCCTCGGGCATGGATGTGTGTGATGTCCTTAGGTTAGTTAGGTTTAAGTAGTTATAAGTTCTAGGGGACTGATGACCTCAGATGTTAAGTCTCATAGTGCTCAGAGCCATTTGAACCGTTCGTAGACTGGTTGCATTTCCCTAACTTTCTACCAATAAACCAAAGTCTACCGCCTGCTTTATCCACAACTGAGACTATGTAATCGTTCCAACTCATGTCCCTGCAAAGTGTTACACATGGGCATTACCGATTCCAGTTGTGACTCGTTGAGCACTATGGGACTTAACATCTGAGGTCATCAGTCCCCTAGAACTTAGAACTACTTAAACCTAACTAACCTCTGGACATCACACACATCCATGCCCGAGGCAGGATTCGAACCTGCGACCGTAGCGGTCGCGCGGTTCCAGACTGAAGCGCCTAGAACCGCTCGGCCACACCGGCCGGCTGCTTGCTTTCTACAAAGAAATTCCGGTTATTTTTGGTTCCCCCCTCGTATTTGAAAGCAATTGCGCATTTTTATAGACGCAATTCCACATCTCGAAACTTTCATGAAATCGTAATGCCTAAAACAAATTATAGTCCTATCGTGACAAGCAAAAATGTTTTTTTTTTCCTTTATTGTTATTTAAACACCTCACATAAGGTGGGTTGGCAGCAGCATATTACGCTGCTCTTCAGCCTCAAGTTGACAAAGAAAATACAATGTAGACACAGATGATACAGAACAAAGTGAGGGTCAAAAAACAGGAGACACAGAAACAGATAGCACAAAGCCATTCACACTCAACGAAATAACTCTAAAAACTGCTGGCACTGCACACAACACTGACGACTGAGACGGTACAGGTGAACGAAGGAGCATGACCACGAAAACACTAAACCACAAACACGATGGCACATACACGAGAAAGTGATGGCGATGATCTCTGGCGCACTAATGTCCACTGAGCATGGGCGAGTCTGGGGACCTGCCAAGAGGGGAGGAAGGAGGTGGGGGTTGGAGAAAGGAGAGCAGGGATGCCAATGGCAGAGGGGTGGGGGGAGGAATGATGGGAGGAGGGGGTAGGGGAAGCCCAGGGGAGGAGGGGGGAGGAAGGGAGGATGGAGGGAAAGTAGAGAGATGGGAGAGAGGTTGCCCTGAGGAAAACACACAGGAAGTGGGAGGGGAGGATCAAAGTTGGTAGGAGGGGTAGATGGAGGGGAGGAGGGCATCATCAGGGAGGGGGGGGGCTGGCAGAAGCCACCTCGGGAGAGGGTAAGGAGGGTGGAGAGATGGAGAGCAGGTGGGACTTGGAAATACAGGCGCGGCAGCGGACGGGGGTGGGAGAGGTTGTGAGAGACAAGCGGGTGAGGGGGATCTAGTTTACGGGAGGTGTATAGGATCCGTATCCGTTCAAGGAAAAGGAGGAGGTGGGTCAATGGAATAAGATCGTACAGGGTCCGCACGGGGGAAGGGAGACGGATACGATAGGCGAAGCAGAGAGCATGGCGTTCAAGGATTTGAAGGGATTTGTAAAAGGTAGGAGGGGCAGAGATTCAGGCAGGATGGGCGCAAAAATGGGCCGAAACAAATAAATTTGTATCAAAAGTACACAGTGCCCCAGAGCTTTCGTCTGGAAACCACTCATAAAACAAGTACAACAAAATCAATTTAATGTTAGAGTAACTTTAGATATTCTTACTTTCTCTGTCAATGATCTCCTCAAAAAAAAACCATATGTTGCGATCTCGTATAATCTCCGCGCCGACTGTTGCTTTGGACGTTGTAAGTGACAGCTACGATGCACTGCATTCGTAGAAGTACCTCAGTGAACCACTAGATGTCTCTGCCTTACAATAGCATCGGTATTTTTACGCCAAAGGCACTGGTACTTAAAATAATAATAATAATAATAATAATAATAATAATAATAATAATAGAACAGTGGCTTCAGGCAGAAACAACTGATACTCAAATGGTTAACAGGTTAGTTGTTCACTTACTTCGTGGTTCCATTGCATCATTCACATTCTATTTCCTTCCGTTACACTGGCAATACTATTGAGTAATATGAGTCAATACTACTTCTACTCAGCGCCTCATTAATAAGTTTCTGAGGGAATTACTGACCCTCCTGATTCTTACCCTCCTCCACCCCTCCTTTCCTGTCCTTTTCCCGGGCTCCCACTTCCCTCCCTACCGTCCTGTTTTCTCCCCACCTAACCTCACTCTGCCTCCCCTCCCCCCCCCCACCCGGAGTCATTTGTATACCACTCCTCTGCCTTTCCCCACTCCCTGCCGCGTTTGCCCAGCACCCGCCCCCCTCTTATGGGTCCTCGTCCACCATCGGCTCCTTTCCCCCATCCCCCCCCCAACTTCGTTTCTTTCTCTCTTTCCACCCCTTTCCCTTCCTGTCATCTGTCCAGGTTCCCCCCATCTGCCCTCGGCTGTGGTACATCATATTTGTGCCAATTTTTTTAGTGCAGTGTTCAAGTGAATGTTCAGCATTGTTTGTCTTTCCAAAGTGCTGCGAACAGAAACCATGATGTGGCTGGGTGTAAATTTTATATCTCTTGAGAACATAAACCAGACTGTCGCTGTGTTAATTTAATTGTATGTCTATTCTTTTACCTGTCTGCTTCATATGTATTTTATTAGCATCATCAACCCTTTGTTTTATGTTTTAATTTCCACGATTTTCCACCATTTTACCATTTTATGTCACCGATTTTATCGCCTGCTTTTATTATTTATTATCTTCATCTTTTTTGAACAAATTCTGTAGGCTGAAGAGCAGTGTACTAAGCTGCTGCCAGCCCGCCCCCTTCGGGGCGGAATCGAAACTGAATAAAAAAAAAAAAAATATACTGAACCTTTGTCGTGCAGTCCAGCTGGATTTCCATTTCAGCGGTCATGAGTTCTGCATACGCTCTCTCTCTTACACACATAAAGTGCCTGGCATCTTGTGGTGTGCATACTGTAAGACCTTCGGTACACACACCATTAGATTATTTGACTTGTCGCTCTAACGAAGTAATCGAGTGTCAGCAATATGTCTCGTGGTCTTATCGTGGCGTGTTTATCTTCTGCTGTTAGGTCAGACAACAGAAAGGCCACTTGCACCCTTAGAGTAGCAGATTGATGGTGACCAACTTTAAACAGAACTTGATCCATTTTCACACACATTTATTAAAATAATAACAAGCATAAAAATTATTTAACTTGGTTCTGGATGCTATTTACAATCGACGATTTGTAGTTCCTTTAGTATTGGTACGTTAATCTTATTCTCACATATATCTCTGATACTTGATGAAGGTGTCTATACATTTATCTTGATGGCTATGTACAGGAATATGGTAATCTTATTGGGCGCAGACTGAAACTTGACTATAGACTGGTACAGACAAATGTAGAACTCGTACAGAGTGTTGCAGATAAATGCAGACTGGTACAGACTGGTGCAGACGAAGGTAGACTGACTAATCGGAGGTCTGTACACTCGTTATAATACCTCGCACGTTGATGTATCACTGCGCGAGTGTGATCCGCGAGGAGAAAAGTTTCTACGTTAGCAGCAATCTCATTGGCTGCGTTACATATTAATATGCGGATCGGCGGAAGCAAAATTTGGTCCATATCTATGGCAGCGCCATCTCGTAGTGCGGAGACGGACGAGCGCTGCGCCTGCGCTGTTGTGCTTAGCGGGGCGCGCTCTGTTGGGAAAGTTGTGTACGCGCTGACGACGCGGAACTATGTACACAACACATCTAGTGTTTCCCTGTCAGGATTCACCTGCTGCCGCCCAGTCGCACGCTGTCCACAGCTGTCCAGCAGCTACCGACAAGTACGCGCCGGCGTCTCCCGCGCTCAGCGCCTCCAGGTGTTGACCTGAGGTGCGGAGGCAATAGGGCGGCAAGTGATGGAGTGGGACGGCCTTCGTGGCACGCCCTGACGCCTACAGCGGCGGCTCGTGTTTCCGGCGCTGGCAGCTCGTGTCTCCGTCACTTCGCAGCAGATGCGTCCCCAGGAAGAGCGGTGGCCGCCGTCGCGTAGGCCTACAGGGGACCACGCCGCTCCCGTCCTGACTCCTGTTTCCTCGTTGCCTCGGGCATGGATGTGTGTGATGTCCTTAGGTTAGTTAGGTTTAAGCAGTTCTAACAAGGGAACCCCTCTTCTGACGTCATCAGTCCCCCAGAACTTACAAGGGAACCTCCCCATCGCACCCCCCCCCCCCTCAGAATTAGTTATAAGTTGGCACAGTGGATAGGCCTTGAAAAACTAAACACAAATCAATCGAGAAAACAGGAAGAAGTTGTGTGGAACTATGAAAAAAATAAGCAAAATATACAAACTGAGTAGTCCATGCGCAAGATAGCCAACATCGAGGATAAAGTAAGCATAGGACCGCCGTGGTCCCGTGGTTAGCGTGAGCAGCTGCGGAATGAGAGGTCCTTGGTTCAAGTTTTCCCTCGAATGAAAAGTTTATTTTCGCAAAGCTATGATCTGTCCGTTCGTTCATTGACGTCTCTGTTCACTGTAATAAGTTTAGTGTCTGTCTTTTGCGACCGCACCGCAAAACCGTGCGATTAGTAGACGAAAGGACGTGCCTCTCCAATGGGAACCGAAAACATTTGATCGCAAGGTCAATTGATTCCTCCACAGGAAAACACGTCTGATATATTCTATACGACACTGGTGACGGCATATGCGTCACATGACGGGAGTATGTCGTCGACCCACCTAACTTGTGCACTTGGCGAATGGGTAAAAAGATACTGGCGGAAGTAAAGCTGTGAGTACCGGGCGTGAGTCGTGCTTCGGTAGCTCAGATGGTAGAGCACTTGCCCGCGAAAGGCAAAGGTCCCGAGTTCGAGTCTCGGTCGGGCACACAGTTTTAATCTGCCAGGAAGTTTCATATCAGCGCACACTCCGCTGCAGAGTGAAAATCTCATTCTGGTAAAAAGATTCTTCTACCTTGCCCAATTTAGGTTTTCTTGTGGATGTGATAATCACTCCCAAAAAAGTGATGAAAACATAAGAGTTTGTCGCATAACCTGCAAAAAATGAATGCAACAGTTTCACAGTCGCACAGTTTTCCCTGTGCTCTGTGAAAGCATATGTTTTCAACGTTTTCAAATTTTTCCGTGTGTAGATCGTCAAATCCTGCATATGTCCAAGCAAATCTGAACATGTCCTGGAATTTTGGAGAGCGAAGTTGATTATATGTGAGTGCCTGAACATTCATAATTGTCTGAAAATAAAAAATTAAACTTTTCACTCGAGGGAAGACTTGAACCAATAGCCTCTAGTTCCGCAGCTGCTCACGCTAACCAAGGGACCAGGGCACTCCTGAGCCTACACAATCCTTGATGTTGCCTATCTTGCCCATCGACTACTCAGTTTGTATATTTTGCTTATTTTTTTCATAGTTCCGCACAAGTTCTTCCTGTTTCCTCGATTCATCTGTGTTCAGTTTTTCAAGGCCTATCCACTGTGCCAACTTATAACTAAATCTGAGGGGGGGGGGGTGCGATGGGGGGGTTCCCTTGTAAGCTCTAGGGGACTGATGACCTCAGAAGTTAAGTCCCATAGTGCTCAGAGCCATTTGAACCAATTTAACGTTGGCTAAAAGTTGGAAAAAAGCACAGGTTACACCCATCTATAAGAACCCAAGTGATCCACAGAACTACTGTCCAGTATCCTTGACATCAATTTGTTGTAGAATCGTAGAACATATTCTAAGCCGAAACATAACGAAGTATTTCGAACAGAATAACCTCCTCCATGCCAACCAAAACGAATTTCGAAAACATCGGTCATGTAAAACCCAACCCACTTGACGTCGTGAAAGCCGCGGACCAAGGCAGGCAGGTAGGTGCAGTATTCCTCGATTTCCGAAAAAAAAGCACTTGATATAGTACCACGCTTACTATCAAAAGTACGATCCTATAGGGAACCAAGTCAAATTGGTGACTGCGTTTAGGAGTTCTTGGTAGGGAGGACGCTGTGAGTTTTCTTGGATGAAGAGACATCGCCAGGCGTAGACACAACTTCGGGTGTCCCCCAGGGCAGTGTGTTAGGTCCCTTGCTGTTCACGTTGTATAGTAATGATCTTACGAACAACATTAATATTAACCTCAGAATTCCTTAGGTGATGCAGTTATGTACGATGAAGCAAATCTGAAAGAATCTGCACAAATATTTAGTCGCATCTTGATGATATTTCAAGTGGTGCTATGATTGGCAAATCCTTTAAATGTTCAATTATTGCTTGTCTCAACTCTCAAGACTGTCACTAGTGGAGGAGTGCTGCAAGTACAAGCTGCTTGTTGGAAAGACTGAGGCACAAGAGAACTGTATGTGTACACATCGTAGACCACAAGCCGCTGTACAGTGTATGGCGGAGAGTACTCTGCATGTAATAAATTCTTGGAGACGTCTTGGTCACAAATTTATTTATTCTTCAGAAAACTGTGGCAATAATAGGCAGTAAAAAAGTTATAAATGTAACAAGCTAGGATATGTTGTTGTTGTTGTGTGGTCTTCAGTCCTGAGACTGGTTTGATGCAGCTCTCCATGCTACTCTATCCTGTGCAAGCTTCCTCATCTCCCAGTACGTACTGCAACCTACATCCTTCTGAATCTGCTTAGTGTATTTATCTCTTTGTCTCCCTCTACGATTTTTAACCTCCACGCTGCCCTCCAATGCTAAATTGGTTATCCCTTGATGCCTCAGAACATGTCCTACCAACCGATCCCTTCTTCTAGTCAAGTTGTGCCACAAACTCCTCTTCTCCCCAATTCTATTCTGTACCTTGTCATTAGTTATGTGATCTACCCATTTAATCTTCAGCATTATTCTGTAGCACCACAGCCGGCCGAAGTGGCCGAGCGGTTCTAGGCACTTCAGTCTGGAACCGCGCGACCGCTATGGTCGCGGGTCTGAAGCCTGTCTCTGGCATGGATGTGTGTAATGTCTTTAGGTTAGTTAGGTTTAAGTAGTTCTAAGTTCTAGAGGACTGATGACCTCAGATGTTAAGTCCCATAGTGCTCAGAGCCATTTGAACCATTTTTTTGTAGCACCACATTTCGAAAGCTTCTATTCTGTTCTTGTCCTAACTATTTATCGTCCACGTTTCACTTCCATACATGGCTACGCTCCATACAAATACTTTCAGAAACGACTTCCTGACACTTAAATCTATACTCGATGTTAAAAATTTCTCTTCTTCAGAAACGCTTTCCTTGCCATTGCCAGTCTGCATTTTACATCCTCTCTACTTCGGCTATCATTATTTATTTTTCTGTCCAAATAACGAAACTCGTCAACTTCATTACGTCTCTCGTTTCCTAATCTAATTCCTTCATCATCACTTGGTTAAATACGATTACATTCCATTATCGTTGTTTTGCTTTAGTTGACGTTCATCTTATATCCTCCTTTCAAGACACTGTTCATTCTGTTTAACTGCAGTTCCAAACCCTTTGCTCTCTGTGTTAAGAGTTACAATGCCGTTCGGAAACATAAGAGTTTTTATTCCTGCTCCAAATTTTTCTGTAGTATCCTTTACTGCTTGCACAGTGTGCGTATTGTAAAACATCGGTGATAGGCTACAACCCCGCCTCACTTCCTTCTCAACCACTGCTTCCCTTTCATGCCCTTCGACTCATATATGTCCATGCTCATTACCGTTTAGAAGTTGTATGAATCCAACAGGAGTCAATAATATCTTTAAAAGCAATCGATGTCAGTTTTCAAAAAACGAATCTCTTGTCGTTATGGAGAAATAACCTTGCTTCGGAAAAAGGTCCCTATTCAAAATCTCGCAGCTGTGTATGCAGTGCTTCACAAAATAACACCTCCAAAATTTTAGATGAATTTTAAGGGGCTCAGAGTAGTTTTGTATAAAAGAAGCACATTTTGTAATTACAATAGTGCGAATCAAGACAACTGGTCCCCTTTTATGTTAGAGTTCTAAATGCTTGTAGATGTTGGCAATCTGTAATTGGCTACAACATAGAATAAAAAATACCAACACTTTTCCAATAGAAATCAGTACTGCATTCACTAATTTCTCTCAGTCTGGAGCCAATTTATTTGTTGTTTGAAATTTATTTACACCAGAATGAGCTATCGAACTGAAGCGGTTAAACATATGTTATGTAACGCTAACTTAAAAAGGACATTTTAATGGTAATATATACGCAGACTTTATTTATTAAAATGTCCAGTTAAACAATGGCAATAAAGGAAACTTTAAAACGCATTATCTCAAAACACCTCATTTACATTTTATTATGGATAACAGTCACGACAACAGTATAAAGTTACTGTTAACAACGAAACAGAAATAGTTCAGTTTTGGACTTTTAGTTTGTATACTTTAGGATGTAATTAAAAAGAAATTTTTCTTAGCTTGGTTCTTTTTGATACATTGTCTAGACAATAGGTAAATATTCCATATCCGTTTGTTTTAATGTTAGGAAGTCTTTTCTGAACTTAAATTTGTGTGGAGTGTAGCGATTTATGAAAGTGAAACACGGGCGATAAACTGTTTGGACAAGAAGAGAATAGAAACTTTTGAAATGTGGTGCTACAGAATAATTCTGAAGATTAGGTGGGTAGATCACGAAACGGAATAGAATTGGGATAGAAATGAAGTTTGTGGCACAACTTGACTAGAACAAGGGATCGTCTGCTAGGACACATGCTGAGACATCAAGAGGTTAACAATTTACTATTGGAGGGAAGTGTGTGAGGGTGTGTGTGTGTGTGGGGTGGGGGGGGGGGTGTCTAAAAATCGTAGAGGGAGTCCAAGAGATGAATATAGTAATCAGAAGAACTTAGGTTTGCAATAGTTATTCGGAGATAAAGAGGCTTACACAGAATACAGTAGCATGGAGAGCTGCACCTAACCAGTCTTCGGATTGCAGACCACAACGAAAACAACATGAGCATGTACAATATGAATTAAATTACAATAATACACAAAAAACAAAAATGGATGTTTTAGGTACTATCGTAACTGTTTGCTTGGTTTAAAAAATGATTCAAATGGCTCTGAGCACTATGCGACTTAACTTCTGAGGTCATCAGTACCCTAGAACTTAGAACTACTTAAACCTAACTAACCTAAGGACATCACACACATCCACGCCCGAGGCAGGATTCGAACCTGCGACCGTAGCGGTCGCTTGGTTCCAGACTGTAGCGCCTAGAAGCGATCGGCCACGCCGGCCGGCAGTGTTTGCTTGTAGTGAAAATTTTACTTCTCTGACAAGAGGTCCCTTTTTCCGTCTCACGTGTATTAAAACTAATTAGTGCCGTAGACTATGTCAAGCAGCACTGCGCGGCTATACCGGAAACAAATTCTTAGGGTGTCTGTGGATTACCTGCGAAAAACATCTTATCCCAGCGAGAGCCGCAAGATCAGTAATAATGTGTCTCCGAAGAAGGTTCACTCCGTACAAGTGTTCCAATTCCTATTCTTACATATGGAACACCATTTCGACTGACTTGAGGAAGGTCTTTACAAAATTTGGTTGCTATTCCTGTGTGTTTTGATTGAATGTGTACTCGAAACGCAGACATCTGCTTTTTCGGAGTAGTGTCTTCATAGTTGCTTGCCGTGAACGGCAGCCACTGACGAGGAACTCCTTGAATGGGACGTGGCAAAAGGATAGTGATGTTTACGGAATTCGACGCCTCACACAGTCTACCAGTCAGCCAAAATATTGGCTGTTAATGGCAACAGCGTTGGTGGGGGCTACGGAGCGTAGTTTAACTTCTTATTCGACGAGTAACCTACGACAATGCTGCACTGCTATTGGTGTCGATACGTAGCAGAGCAGAAGCAATGATAAAGCAAACATTGCATTATATCTACAACAATAGTTGCTGAACTTGCCATTTCGTCAGAAAGGCACCCAAGGAATTTCGCACAGTGAGAAAGATGTGGGAGATGAAAAATTAGCGTCTCTGCAAGATGAGTTAGTGGAATGTGTGGTATCATATACGCTCCACTGTGCGAACAATTTACATGAGGAGTACACTGATGACGACACGTGCTTAAGAAGTAAACGTGATACTGAAACAGGTGTCTAGCTACGTAGTTCTTGATCCTTGTCGAACAGGGAGCCACAAATCCTGTCTCAAATCAGACATAGTAAACGACAATCGCTGCCCAAGGAGCCAGTACTAAACGTAATTACGTACATGGAAGATCATCAGCAGCATAGTAAAAAAACGATTATGAACAGACTATGAATAATTCCGCAGTAATATTACCGTGTGGTGCATGAGAAGAACTATGGGTATTCAAGGCAGGACAAGCCGCACTTGTTACAAGAAAATCTGATGTTTGAGCGTTGCAGGCATGCCGAATTTACAGGATGCATGATAGTGACCTACTACGTTCTGCGCGTCAAATTATAGTAATTTCAGTGGAAGCGGTGGACGGTTGTATAGCTTCAAACAATACTACAGAATTGAAGGACGTAACATAACGAAACTTCAAACGAAGCGTCAACATGACGATGCACAGTAAAATGCAGGAAAGGCCAGAAAATTTGTAGATGAAATGAACAAACTTATCCCATCCATCAGTAAGGAATTTGTTTTCAACTCCAATCAGTCGGGATTTGAAGAGGTGATGCATATGAAAGAAAACCTTAAAATTAGAGGTATCAAGAGACCAGTATCAGGATCAACTAACATCAGTGCCTTAACGCAATCGTATACAGTTGTGCCGACTGAATCTGGATGGTGAATTGGCTGGTAAGTTATTTCTTGCTCTGCCACCTACGACTCTTTTTCGTGTGCCGGAGCTTAACAAGTCCAGTAGGGAATATTTACATGACAGCAAGCAAGAGAAGGAAAATGGACGTAAGAGACTACAATTATGATATGAGCACTGATTTTGGCCGAGAGATGCTCAAAATAACTTGCTTGTTCTTGATTCCCGGCCTATGTATAAAAATCATACTCCTTTTTTTCCCATGACTATAATACGTATCATCGCACTATTTGTAACTACCTGTTAAAAGATAACCAGTTTCAGAATAAGTTCCACGAGAGACTGTTTCACATTCAGTTGCATGCCATCACATTTCATCAGTTGTCATCAACCCGTTACAACAATGTGATACTGCACTGAAGCGTCATGAAACTGGTATAGGCACGCGTATTCAGAGATATGTAAACAGGCAGAATACGGCCCTGCGGTCGAAAACGCCTATATTAGACAACAGCTGTCTGGCGCAGTTGTTAGATCAGTTACTGCTGCTATAATGGCAGGATATCTATATTTAAGTGAGTCTGAATTTGGTGTTAGAGCGGCGCCGAGCGATGGGACACAGCACCCCCGAGCTTGCGATGAAGTGGGTATTTTCTCGTAGGACCATTTCGCGAGTGTACCTTGAATATCAGGAATCCGGTAGAACATCAAATAGCCGACATCGCTGCGGCCGGAAAAAGATCCTGCAAGAACGAGACCGACGATGACTGTAGAGCATCGTTCAACGTGACAGGAATGCAACCCTTCCGTAAACTGCTGCAGTTTCAGTGCTGGATCATCAGTAAGTGTCGCCGTGCGAACCATCATCGATATGGGCTTTCGGAGCTGAAAGCCCACTCGTGTACCCTTGATGACTGCACGACACAAAGCCTTATGCCTCGCCTGGGCCCGTCAACACCGACATTGGACTGTTGATGACTGGAAGCATGTTGCCTGGTCGGACGAGTCTCGTTTCAAATTGTACCGAGCGGATGGACGTCTACGGGTGTGGAGACAGCATAATGAATCCATGGAGCCTGCTTGTCGGCAGGGGACTGCTCAAGCGTCCGCAGCTCGTGGTCTCCCGCGTCCGGCCATCCTGATTTAGGTTTTCCGTGATTTCCCTAAATCACTCCAGGCAAATGCCGGGATGGTTCCTCCGAAAGGGCACGGCCGACTTCCTTCCCCATCCTTCCCTAATTCGATGAGACCGATGACCACGCTGTCTGGTCTCTTTCCCCAAACAACCAACCAACCACCCAACCAACCAGCTCGTGGTCGTGCGGTAGGTTCTCGCTTCCCCCGCCCGGGTTGCCGGGTTCGATTCCCAGCGGGGTCAGGGATTTTCTCTGCCTCGTGATGACTGGGTGTTCTGTGATGTCCTTAGGTAAGTTAGGTTTAAGTAGTTCTAAGTTCTAGGGGACTGATGACCATAGACATTAAGTCCCATAGTGCTCAGAGCCATTTGAACCATTTGAATAACAAAATGTGTAACCAGTAGCGCGTACTTCTCAAGCGTTACTGAGAAAATCGCAAGATAATTTCGGTCATCAAATACATACCTGTGAGTGGCCAGTTTCACCAAGAAGCGGCCGCAGCCGAGTGGTTAGCGTTCAAGCCCCGTAATCGCTGGATCGAGTCCCGTTCGTAGTTTTTATTTTTTATTTTTAAAACAGTCATTTTATTTACTATTTATATTACAATTGATATAACGGGAAAAATCCGTGTAACCCGATGAACTTTTATTAAATTTACAATGTTATTTGGCGGTCTAAAAATTTTTGTTATCACAAATAATATAACATTCATAACTATCTACTAGTAAAGGACCAAACGCATAAAGTGATACTGAAAATGTGTGCTTGTCCGTGATTTGAGAACTCCCTTATACCTGGAAGGAGCCCGAAACGACTTGTTATCTCGAAGTTATTTTGTCTGCAGCTCGTGGTCGTACGGTAGCGTTCTCGCTTCCCACGCCCGGGTTCCCGGGTTCGATTCCCGGCGGGGTCTGTGATTTTCTTTGGCTCGTGATGACTGGGTGTTGTGTGATGTCCTTATGTTAGTTAGGTTTAAGTAGTTCTAGGGGACTAATGACCATAGATGTTAAGTCCCATAGTGCTCAGAGCCATTTGAACCATTTTTTGTTTGACTGCTCGAGCTGGTGGCGACTCTGTAATAGTATGGGGCGCGTGCAGTTGGAGTGATATGGGATCCCAGATACGTCTAGATAGATTCTGACGGGTGACCCGTACGTAAGCATCCTGTCTGATCACCGGCAGCCGTTCATATCCATTGCGCATTCCGAGGGACTTGGGCAATTCCAGCAGGACAATGCGACAACCCACACGTCCCGAATTGCTACAGAGTGGCTCCAGGAATACTCTTTTGTGTTTAAACACTTCCTCTGGCCACCAAACTCCCCATAATTGAGCATATGTGGGATGCCTAGCAACGTGCTGTTCAGAAGAGAACTCCACTCTCTTGTACTTATGTTTATGGACAGTCCTGCCGGATTCATAGTGTCAGTTCCCTCCAGTACTACTTCAGACATTAGTCGAGTCCATGACACGTCGTGTTGCGGCACTTTTGCAAGCTCGCGGGGTCCCTACACGATATTAGGCAGTTTCTTTGGCTCTTCAGTGTGTATGCATTCTTTAGAAGAGTAAATACCTAGCTGAACGTCCTGCAAGATCAGTAACTCCCAAGGAGTTTGTCTTTGATCTGAATGGTGCGACCTTTGTGATCACTGTGGACCGCCATTTTTCATTCGGTGTTCATGGTGCAAGTTAATGATTTGTTTTGAACACGTCTCGAATGTCGACGATGTCCATTTTGTGAAGCATAAGACATGCGTCCAACAGGAGGTTGACCTCTGCACTTCCCGGACAGTCATGTTTGTCGCCCTCCTGATGCACATGGTGAGTCATTAGCTTCTAATATTTTTCCGGTCGTAATTGTTAACAAAACACTTCCAAATGAGTCCCACTGAATTGAACTTGCCACATCGCACTCTACGGCTTCCTTGTCAGAGGTAGATTGAGCCGTGCTGTGGCCGGTCAGCGGGGCTCGGCTGCGGCGCTGACGGCGACCGTCGTAAAGCGGCAGGTGTCTGGCAGCGTGCCCTGCCCCGTCCTCTGGTTTGTCTCGGGTTTCCACGGCGGGACGCGCCGCGCTTTGGTGTCTGCAAGGGCGCCGACACTAATCGCTCCTGATCCCGCCTTTACGCGTCTCTCCCTACAAAGTTGCCGACGTCACTCCAGACGCGGGCGTCCGTCTGTGAAAGACGTCTCCAGCTGCGCCGGAGAGACGCGCTCGCCTCACGTCGCTGGAGTCTTCACGCGGTGTCGTGTGCAGTAGAAAGCTCCACCGAAATTTCTCCGGCACTTACAAACCGCTTTCGATGGACACAGAGGAGTGTAGCAGCATTATATTTCCCGCGCACTATGTCCTGGACATTCAAGTGCTAAGTTAGCGACAGCATCACGGATGTAATGACTGTTTAGACCTCTGCCGATATACGAGGTTTGTCCGGAAAATACTTATAGAAGTTGAATAATAACTTTATTTTACAATTATTCAGGTATTACAATATGGTCTCGTTCAAAGTACTCGCCCTGAGATGCGATACACTTCTGCCAACGCCCTTTCCACTGTTGATAACATTGCTGAAAGTCTTCAGTTGTGATTCTGTTCAGTTGCCGTGTCGTTTCCGCCTTGATGGCTTCCACATCTCCCAAGTGCCGCCCCCGAAGCACCATTTTGCATTTCGGGAACATGAAGAAGTCACACGGGGCTAAATAGGGTGAATAAGGCGGGTGGTCTGTCACGGTGATTGAGCTTCGGGCCAAAAACTCGCGCACAACGAGCAACGTGTGAGCGGGCGCATTGTCGTGATGAAGGATCCACTTGCCCCCTTTTGCCAACTCCGGTCGAACTCGGGCTACACGAGCTCTGAGACGTGTCAGAACTTCAACGTAAAAATTTCAGTTCACTCTCTGGCCGGGAGAGACAAATTCCTTGTGAACAATGCCCCTAGAATCAAAGAAAACAATCAATATTGTCTTCACATTGGACCTTGATTTTCTCGACTTTTTTGTTCTCGGTTCTCCTGCTAGTTTCCATTCCTTGCTTTGATATTTGAGCTCCACATCGAATTCGTAAAACCGGGAGTCGCCTCCAGCGATGACTCGGTTGAGAAAGTCCCCTCGTTCCTCTGCTTCCAACGAATCCTCACAGCACTCAACCATCTTTGCTTTCTGTTCTGGCGTCAAGAGCATCGGTACGATTTTCGCACACAAATTCTTCATATCAAGTTTTTGTCTTAGGATTTCGTTAACGATTGTTTTGGGGATTGACAGCTCGTCAGCAATCATTCTGACTGTCAATCTACGGTCTTTAAGAACACAAGCCCGAATTCGTTCAACATTTGCATCGGAACTCGATGTCAACGGGCGTCCTGGGCGAGGGTCATCGTTCACTTCTTCTCGGCCATCCCGGAACCTTTTTAACCACTTGTTCACGGTTCGTTCCTTCAGAAAATTGTCTCCGTAAACCTGTTTCACTCAAAAATCTCACGGTCATTCTTGCCTAGCTTTGCAAGAAACTTGATGTTGACGCACTGTTCCTCAATCAGAGAGAGCTCCATGCCGACGGCAGGTGAAAAAGGGTAACTGTCAACAAGCTGCCGCACACTCCCACCTTCACACAGAGTGCTCTGACTCGAACTGAGCGTTGATGGGATTGATTACAGCGGTAGTCCCACCTAGCGGTGACTGCAACTTGTAACATGAAGACATTATTCAACTTTTATACGTATTTTCCGGCCAAACCTCGTACACTCTAACGCAAAAAAAAAACACCGCGAAGGAATTATCGAACTGGGACGGAAATCGGTAAATGTGATGTACATGTACAGACAAACAAATGATTTCAATTTCAGAAAAGTTATATAAGCTGTTGGAGAGAAAGAGCTTCACAAATTCAGCAAGTCAGTAACGCGTTGGTTGACCTCTGACCTAATGCAAGTAGTTATTCGGCTTCACATTGATATAGTTGTAAGACTCCCTCCTGAGGAATATAGTGCCGAATTCTGTCTAAATGGCGCGTTAGATCGTTAAAAATCCCGAGCTCCTTGGAAAGTCCTACCCATAATGCTCCAAACATCTTGTACTAACATCGGTAGAACATTACGTAGGAAATCAGCATACATTGCACCATTTAGATTGCCATCGATAAAATGGGGGCCAATTATCCTTCCTCCCATAATTCAGCACCATACATTAACCCGCCAAGGTCGCTGATTTTCCACTTGTCACAGCCATCGTGGAATTTCCGTTGCCGAATAGTGAATATTATGCCGGTTTACGTTACCGCTGTTGCTGAATGACGCTTCGTCGTTAAATAGAACGCGTGCAAAAAATCTGTCATCGTCCCACAATTTTTCTTGTGCCCAGTGGCAGAACTGTACACGACATTCAAAGTCGTCGCCATGCAATTCCTGGTGCATAGAAATATGGTACGGGTGCAACCGATTTTGATGTAGCATTCTCAACACCGACTTTTTTGAAATTCCAGATTCTCGCACAATTTGTCTGCTACTGATGTGCGGATTAGCCGCGACAGCAGCTAAAACACCTACTTGGGCATCATCATTTGTTGCAGGTCGTGACTGACGTTTCACATATGGCTGAACACTTCCTGTTTCCTTAAATAACGTGACTGTCCTGCGAACGGTCCGGATACATGGATGATGTCGTCCAGGATACCGAGTAGCATACATAGCACACGCCCGTTGGACATTTTGATCACAATAGCCATACATCAACACGATATCGACCTCTTCCGCAATTGGTAAACGGTCCATTTTGACACGGTTAATGTATCACGAAGCAAATACAGTCCGCACTGGCACTTACTTAGCACGTACTTATACGTTTATGACAATTACAGCCCCATCTATAACAAAGCAAAAAAGTGGTGCAACTAAAACATTAATATTTCTTTACGTAATACACGAATATGTAATAAAAAATGAGGGTTCCTATTTGAAAAAAACGCAGTTGATATCCGTTTGACCTATGGCAGCGCCATCTAGCGGGCCAACCATAGCGCCATCTGGTTTCCCCCTTCAAGCTAGACGAGTTTCGTTCTGTGTAGTTTTTTCCTTTGATGATTAATTCGTGAGATATTTGGGCCAGTCACTATCAATGGACCGCCCTGTGTAGTACGGAAGGTAACTAAGAAAGGCATGCTATGAAACGAATAGAAATGATAATTTTCTTGAAAGACAATAATTACATTGAAGCCACGGCAGTTCACAATGGTTCCCTGGACTTTACAAACGTCGACACACGGTTCTTAACAGGGTATGTGTTGTATTCTCTGTTGCCACTTTTATGTCGTCTCGTTGTGTCTGTAGAGCGGTGCCATGGGAAACAAGGAGAGGATATCGTTTGGTGGCCGATATCCTCGTTCTATAACAATAACTGCACGCAATTAATAACTGGATTCTTTATTCATAAACAAATATCTACTTAACTTTAGTTTCCATGTGCTGTGGTACAAGCTCTCTTCTGTATAGACGTAGCCTCAGTGCTTTTGAAGTCCGCTAGGTTCACATAAGGTTACTATGTGCTACCTGTGTCTGTGTTGTGCTAGGGGCTAAGTCTGCGGCTCTGTCTCGGTGACACACTGGAACTCCACAGCGTACAAACTCGAACTAACTGGCGTAACAGGCTCGAACTAACTGTCTAAAATGACTGGCTAAACTGGTCCTTCGGTCCGTGACAGCGATCCTAAACACTGGCGGCTGAGAAGGTGTTGGCGGCGCGTTTGCAACGAGTCTTGTCGCTGGCCACTATCTACACTCCCGTAACCTCAATGCCGCATGCAGCATGTCATTAACACGAACGGAAACAGATGCTCTGCAGCGTGTTCCCATGCTCCACAAAGTTGGTAAAGACTTCTTGCGGTAGAGCGCCGCATTCTTTCACTAGCGCGGTTGAAGACTGCTGCATGCTCGCTGGTGGATGTGGACGTGCTGCTGTACGTCTCCCCACCATATCTCACATGTGCTAGGTGGCATTTAAATCGGGGGCAACGGACAGGCCAGTCCATGTTCCGAAATCCTCTCATTCCAAGTGCCCCTACAGTTGTGCTGTCCCATGTGCTCGTCATCCATAAAAACGAAGTCAGCGCCAACTGCACACCTGAAAAGACGCACATGAGGAAGGGACTACAGCGCCACAATAACCTTGAACTGCGGCTCTGCGGTGTTCAAAGCTCTGCAGGTCAGTACACTATGTAATACAGGGTGACACACGGGAGACGGACGGTTTTTAATGAAATAATACTTAGCCAACTTTAAAATTAATGCATGTTTATTTACACAAAATCAAAGCTCATTATCTGCCATTTTAGTTAACAAAGTTATTTGTGAAAAATAATATCGTCAAGGTGATGTCCATCATTTCGAATTTCTCAAAATCCTCCAACACACGGACTAAAGTCTCTGCAGGGATGGCAGCAATTTATTGAATCATTGCATTCTTCAATTCGTCCATATTTCGTGGTTTGTGTTTATAGACACAGTTCTTAAGGTACCCCCACAGAAAAAAGTCATATACTGACAAGTCAGGAGACCTGGCAGGACAAGGAACATTGCCAAAACGTGAGATAATCCGGCCAGGAAACATGCATCTAAGAACTGTCATTGAAGTGTTTGCGGTGTGTGATGTTGCCCCATCCTGCTGGAACCAAACGCGTTTTAAAGGGATTCGTCGTCTTCTTAGTTCTGGTTTCAAGCATACGAATGTAACGAACCGAATTAACAGTAACTGTGGCCCCGTTCGCTAAAAAAAAAAAAAAAAAAAAAAAAAAAAAAAAAAAAAAAAAAAAAAAAAAAAGGTCCAATAATACCAACAGAGCCAAGAGCACACCAGACTGTTACTTTTTCTGAGTGTAGAGGATGCTGGTGGATAAGATGTGGATGCTCTGGACCCCAGTAACGTAGGTTTTGCTTATTCACGGTCCCGTTTAAATGAAAATGAGCTTCATCACTAATCAATAAAATTTCATTTTCATTTGATCCCAAAATCACTAGCATTCTGTAAGCGAAGTCTTCTCGTACAGCAAAATCAGTTTCCCTAAGTTGTTGGAGAATGAGCATTTTGTAGGGATGGAATTTTAATTCTTTATGCAAAATTCGTCTAACCGATTCACGATTGATTCGTAACTCTCTAGCATGACGTCTAGCTGACTGTCCCGGGCTTCTGACTTCCGCTTGCCTTACCCTTTCAACATTTTCTGGTGTCGTTACTCTGTGTCTCGGGCCAGGTTGCTTCTTGTCCAGTATGTTTCCAGTTGATCTGAAGTTTTCCACCCATCTGAGGATTGTGTTACGCCTCGGAACAGCTCCACGTCGACCGACATTAAACCGCGCACGAAACAATCGCTGCGTATCAATAATAGACTCACCACTCTTGACGAAACTGTCATAGACAGACACTCGACGTTGCAAGTCCCACTGCTCCATAGTGACTGAGTAAATGAAATGGCGTCTTGTGTATATCATAACTATCCCCACCACGACCACCTCCTACCACCGCGCCCTCAGTACTACACAGTTCAAAACCGTCCGTCTCCCGCGTGTCACCCTGTATAATGCCTGCCCACCATACCCGAACCACCAAATCGACATTTTGGACAATGCTGGACGTATATGGGCGAATACAGGACAGTGAACAAGTAAACGATCCTTAAAAAAAACGGGTACCAGAAACCAATGGTTTCTCCAATATGACGTATTGTGATTGAAAGTACCTGAAAACTTATTTTTGAGGATCCAGATACACACTTGGGGACGAATACATTACAAGTGTTCCGCATGGCCACCGTGCAGGCAGGCTTCAACGCGTTTCCTCAGCAATGCCAGTACACGTTCAAAATACCACGCGTTTTCCCAGTGTATTGACAACCATCCTCAGTCCGTTCCCGAAGCTCACCGACGTTGGCAACAAGGCTACAACACATGTCGTCTACTCGTCCATTACGTCTGTATGTATAATAATAAAACACATTATGTACATAAGAAACTATATGCTGAAACAAAACATTCCTAGCAGATTAAAACTGTGTGCCGGACCGAGACTCGAACTCAGGACCTTTGCCTTTCACGGTCAAGTGCTTTACCATCTTTTTTTTGCATTTTTTTCGTTGTTGATTGTTGTATTTGGCCGTTGCGGATGTCACTCGACGTCCGTTCAAGTTCGTTGTTGATCCTTTCATGCAGTTTTTTTTTTTTTTTTTTTTTTTTTTTTGTATTACAGAGGCTAACCAGCTCTCTGACCGAACACGCTGAGCTACCGTGCCGGCACCAGCTGAGCTACCCAAGCACGACTCACGCCCCGTCCTCATAGCTTTACTTCTGCCAGTACCTCATCCCCTACCTTCCAAACTTCACAGAAGCTCTCCTGCGAACCTTGCAGAACTAGCACTCCTCAGAACTAGCTCAGATGGGTGGTTGGCCTCTGTAATAAAAAACGGAGTGGAAGGTTCAACAAACGAACTTGAACGGATGTCAGGTGACGTCCGCAACGACCAAACACAACGATCATCATCATCATCATCATCATCATCATCATCATCATTTAAGACTGATTATGCCTTTCAGCGTTCAGTCTGGAGCATAGCCCCCTTATAAAATTCCTCCATGATCCCCTATTCAGTGCTAACATTGGTGCCGCTTCTGACGTTAAGCCGATTACTTCAAAATCATTCTTAACCGAATCCAGGTACCTTCTCCTTGGTCTGCCCCGATTCCTCCTACCCTCTACTGCTGAGCCCATGAGTCTCTTGGGTAACCTTGCTTCTCCCATGCGTGTAACATGACCCCACCATCTAAGCCTGTTCGCCCTGATTGCTACATCTATAGAGTTCATTCCCAGTTTTTCTTTGACTTCCTCATTGTGGACACCCTCCTGCCATTGTTCCCATCTACTAGTACCTGCAATCATCCTAGCTACTTTCATATCCGTAACCTCAAACTTGTTGATAAGGTAACCTGAATCCACACAGCTTTCGCTCCCATACAACAAAGTTGGTCGAAAGATTGAACATAGCACAGATAACTTAGTCTTGGTACTGACTTCCTTCTTGCAGAAGAGAGTAGATCGTAGCTGAGCGCTCACTGCATTAGCTTTGCTACACCTCGCTTCCAGTTCTTTCACTATGTTGCCATCCTGTGAGAATATGCATCCTAAGTACTTGAAACCGTCCATCTGTTCTAACTTTGTTCCTCCTATTTGGCACTCAATCCGTTTATATTTCTTTCCCACTGACATTACTTTCGTTTTGGAGATGCTAATCTTCATACCATAGTCCTTACATTTCTGATCTAGCTCTGAAATATTACTTTGCAAACTTTCAATCGAATCTGTCATCACAACTAAGTCATCCGCATATGCAAGACTGCTTATTTTGTGTTCACATAGCTTAATCTCACCCAGCCAGTCTATTGTTTTCAACATATGATCCATAAATAATATGAACAATAGTGGAGACAGGTTGCAGCCTTGTCTTACCCCTGAAACTACTCTGAACCATGAACTCAATTTACCGTCAACTCTAACTGCTGCCTGACTATCCATGTAAAGACGTTTAATTGCTTGCAAAAGTTTGCCTCCTATTCCATAATCTCGTAGAACAGACAATAACTTCCTCCTAGGAACACGGTCATATGCCTTTTCTAGATCTATAAAGCATAGATACAATTCCCTGTTCTACTCATAACACTTCTCCATTATTTGCCGCAAGCTAAAGATCTGGTCCTGACAACCTCTAAGAGGCCTAATCCCACACTGATTTTCATCCAATTGGTCCTCAACTAATACTCGCACTTTCCTTTCAACAATACCTGAGAATATTTTACCCACAACGCTGATTAAAGAGATACGCGTTGTGGGGAAAAAAAAGAAAGGATGGTACAGCACTTGCCAGCGAAAGGCAAAGGTCCTGAGTTCGACTCTCGGTCCGGCACACAGTTTTAATCTGCCAGGATATTTCATATCAGCGCACACTCCACTGCAGAGTGAAAATCTCATTCTGGAAACTATGTGCTTTCTGTGGCGTTAAGAACATATTTTATTTAGAGTTCTTCCAGAGAGTTGCAGCAACAAGTTATAATTTCTTAAATAGAACGTTATATTGTTCCTATAATGTAACTGACGGGTTTCAGCCAACTGCGTGCACGTCAATTTAAATCAAATTTATATCAATTTTAGTTCAAACTTTTGCCATACGTAAATGGCTGTGTTCAGATGGACAATCTATCAGGGGAATTTTCATGGTTGTCAGGTGCTCAAACGAGTGCGTATGTTTCTGAATATAGAAGTCACAAGGGTAGGCCACGACGTTTGGAACGCGGATTTACTGTAAACTTCGTCCACTCGTAGTTCTCCATCAGGACAACAAAATGTCCCGGGTTCGATTCCCGGCGGGGTCGGGGATTTTCTCTGCCTCGTGATGACTGGGTGTTGTGTGATGTCCTTAGGTTAGTTAGGTTTAAGTAGTTCTAAGTCCTAGGGGACTGATGATCATAGAAGTTAAGTCACATAGTGCTCAGAGCCTTTTGAACCTCCAAGTTTTGACTGGCACAGACGGCTTTCGAAAGATGTACAATTAATCGTCACTTTCGGCATAACCAGTACAAGTTGCAGAATGGTATTTTTCGTAAAAACCATGGAAAACGGCACCAGATGCATTGAATAAATGATATGTTTCCGCATACGGAAAGTCTTTTGAGGTTTTCCGTGGAAAAACAAACCTCGTTAACATTTTCAAAAACCGCTCTTTCAGCCGATAATTTGGAAGCAAACCATGCATAACGCTGCATTTCCTTAAATATCGGCGCTGATAATTGTTCATGCAGTATCGAGTGTATTTTAATAGCGTCTTCACGAGAAGAAATTTCTCGTTGTCTTTCGATTAAATACGAACCATTTTGAAGACACGCACAAGCATACATTTTCAGTATCACTCTATGTGTTTGATCGTTTACTAGTCGATAGTTATGAATATTATATTATTTGTGATAATACAAATTTGTAGACCGCCAAATAACATTGTAAATTTAATAAAAATTCATCCGATTACACGTATTTTTCCGAAAATGACTGTGTTAGAAATTAGAAAAGAAACTTACGAACGGGACTCGATGCAGAGATCCAGCGATTACCGGGCTTGAACGCTAACCACTTGCAACTTGAACGAAATTCTAAATTCAAAACAACTGTTAAAATGCCCTCTTCCAGAGGTTCTTCCCTTCCTCCCCCTAATTTTGTATGTAGGCGTCATATTTCACAAAAATTATTCTTGTACTTGTTCGAACAATTCGCCAGTGCTGTTCCAACGAAGTTACTGACAGCGACATCCTTGCTGAAAGGTCCTTTCGCGGCTTAGTACACAAGACGTTTCATATGACAATGGAACCGGAGAGTTAAACCAGGTAAACAAATTGTCTACGAAGCAGGATATTTTCTGTTCACCTTAAAAGGAATATCTGACACAGGTGACGATGAGGAAGATGTACAAATTGACCCGCTGCTTCATTGCGTGGAAATACATATTTCCAGCAACGGGGACAGTATGTCTTTCAGAAACAGAGCGTACGTTTGTGCTGTTTAAGTAGACGCCTAGATATCAACAAGTTGTTGACTGTATCCACCGACAAGTTCACTGGAAATCTGTGGTGGCCGCTCTCCACAACTGTGTCGTATGGCTTCTCGGTAGTCTGTGTACGATTACTGCGACTAATGATAGTTCTGTCTCTAAAACAGTCTTTATGTGAGAGAAGCTCTTCCACAGGAAATGAGAATCCACCAGATTACGCTGCAGTACCTATTGCTTAGACACAGCATGCAGCACGAAGTCGGCGTTATTACACTACTGACCATTAACATTGCTGCACCAGGAAGATTACGTGCTACAGACGCGAAATTTCACCGGCAGGAAAGAGATGCTGTGATATGCAAATGATTAGCATTTCAGAGCATTCACACAAGGTTGACGCCGGTGGCGACACCAACAACGTGCTGCCATGAGGAAAGTTTCCAACCGATTTCTCATACACAAATAGCAGTTGACCGGCGTTGCCTGGTGAAACGTTGTTGTGATGCCTCGTGTAAGGAGGAGAAATGCGTACTATCACGTTTCCGACTTTGATAAAGGTCGGATTGTAGCCTATCGCGATTGCGGTTTATCGTATCGCGACATTTCTGCTTGGGTTGTCGAGATCCAATGACTGTTAGCAGAATATGGAATCGGTGGGTTCAGGAGGGTAATACGGAACGTCGTGTTGGATCCCAACGGCCTCGTATCACTAGCAGTCGAGATGACATGCATCTTATCCGCATGGCTGTAACGGATCGTGCAGCGACGTCTCGATCCCCGAGTCAACAGATGGGGACGTTTGCAAGACAACAACCATCTGCACGAACAGTTCGACGACGTTTGCAGCAGCATGGACTATCAGCTCGGAGACATGGCTGCGGTTACCCTTGACGCTGCATCACAGACAGGAGCGCCCGCGATGGTGTACTCAAAGACGAACCTGGGTGCACGAATGCCAAAACGTCATTTTTGTCGGATGAATCCAGGTTCTGTTTACAGCATCATGATGATCGCATCCGTGTTTGGCGACATCGCGGTGAACGCACATTGGAAGCGTGTATTCGCCGTCGCCAGACTGGCGTATCACCCGGCGTGATGGTATGGTGTGCCATTGGTTCCACGTCACGGTCACCTCTTGTTCGTATTGACGGCACTTTTAACAGTAGACGTTATGTTTCAGATGTGTTACGACCCGTGGCTCTACCCTTCATTCGATCACTGCGAAACCCTACATTTCAGCAGGATAATGCACGACCGCAGGTTGCAGTTCCTGTACGGGCCTTTCTGAATACAGAAAATGTTCGACTGCTGCCCTGGCCAGCACATTCTCCAGATCTCTCACCAATTGAAAGCGCCTGGTCAATGGTGGCCGAGCAACTGCCTCGTCACAATATGCCAGTCACTACTCTTGATGAACTGCGGTATCGTGTTGAAGCTGCACCTTCCAAACTCTGACTCAATGCCCAGGCACATCAAGGCCGTTATTATGGCCAGAAGTGGTTGTTCTGGGTACTGATTTCTCAGGACCTATGCGCCGAAACTGCGTGAAAATGTAATCACATGTCAGTTCTAGTATAATATATTTGTCCAATGAATACCCGTTTATCATCTGCATTTCTTCTTGGTGTAGCAATTGTAATGGCCAGTAGTGTAAGCTTTCCGTTGGGTAGTCGTGGTGTCGTCTGGGTAGTTTGCAGTCTAAAGTTACCTTAATTTATTTTCGTGTATGCAGAATACTTTAGGAGGGCTCTAATTATACCGTGGACAAACACAGAGTTCATAGCCCTACCTGACGGCATAGTTTCGACGCCTCACAACAGGGCGGTGTGTTAATCAGATGCCCGTGTTGATAGATTCTTCGCTACTTCCGTAGATTCGCGTCTTTTGTCGGTCGGTACCTGCGCGCCGCTTCTTTCGACGCGACATAAACAGAGCCTTCAGCACCATTTTAGAAGAGGTGCTCAGTCAAAACATCGCGAAGTTTCCGCGACGCCGTCCCGTGTTTCCTCCGAGAGTCTCTGCAGTATTTGGTACATCAGGAGAACACTAAACAGGGCATCCTAAAACTGGAAGAGGTCGATGCCACTGGAAGATGCTGCTGAATGGGTTACTGACTGCAAGAATTTCCTGAACCGAATAGACGTGAAATTGTTCTAACTGACTGAGAGAAATCCCTTTTCCACGCGAACTAATCTTACAGTACACGACCATGTTTTTTGTATGTGGTGTCGTCCCGTGTACTGTAAAATTCGAAAAATAATAACTCCAGAAATTAAAATGAAATTTAATTATCAGAAAGAGTTTATATATAGATACTAAAATCGTGTGCTGCTGAGTGGTATATTTGCCGCAGTGTTGTGGCAGCCATCCTCTGCGGAAAATAAAAAAAAAAAAACTTCCAGCGCTGAGGTAAATCATAACAGAGAAGTGATATGCATGTGCCAGTCGGTTATATGGAGTCAGTGCAGTAAGAAGGTTAGACATGGAGCCGTGAGAGAATGGCGGGTTTGTGCTGTCGAGTATGGACGTGTCCACGACCACTCATTGTTGATGTACCAATGCGGACCGTCAGCGTGACTGCAAGTAATGGTGTACCACGTGCAGCCCCGTAACGCGACGTAAGAACAAAAGTCGTAACACTTGTCAATGACTGTCGGTTTCAAACCTAAAAGCAGTTGTAGATCTTATAATTAAATTTTTCTCAAGACATTTGAGTCTCGTCTTTATCTACAATAATGGTCGGAGCCGAAGAAAAGATTCAAAATTTGAGCCACAACCGAGACTTGAACCTTGGCCACGTTGTTTACAGGCAGGAATGCTAGGCACTAATCAACGTAGCGCTGCATGATGCGTAGAAGACACAAATCCAATGGTATTCGCTAGACAAACTTCCGTTCACATATCCTGCTGCCGTGATGTAATGGTTAGCATTCCTGTTTCCTAAGCAAGGAGAAGCGGGTTCAAGTCCTGACCGTGGCACAATTTTTGATTCATTCCTTTAACTTCTATCATTATCACAGATAAAGACGAGACACAAATGTCTCAATGTAAATTTAATTACAAGACCTATACATCACGTACACCAGGGGCATAGGATATCTCCATTATGTCTAATGCTGAAGAGCCTCGGAAATAGTGATGATCTAAGAAGGGGAACGCAAGCAGAAGATATGAACTGAAGTTCGTGTTGGGGAGGACACTGGAATTCGATAGACTGTGCGGAAGTATTAGATACAGTGCTATGGTGGTGTAATGGATAGCATTACTGCCTAATAAGCAACGAGGCCTCGGTTGAAGTTGTAACCTACACCTTCCTCATCTGTTGACTGTCACTGACTTCGTAATAAAGTCTTTTAATAAGCTTGGAGAGGAGTAAGATTTACAATAAACTTTTTTACTTACCTTCCTTTCTCGTAGTTGGCTCCAGTTCTTCACGTCTAGGGGTTCATTCTTGAACCAGAAATTTTTGATATCATAGGATCTCACGGTTTCAACTGACGTAATTACTTCTGAAGAATTGCCTGGATAGTTAATTTTAGGCGGCTGGAGTGGCCGAGCGGTTCTAGGCGCTTCAGTCTGGAACCGCGCGACCGCTATGGTTGCAGGTTCGAATCCTGCCTCGGGCATGGATGCGTGTGGTGTCCTCAGGTCAGTTAGGTTTAAGTAGTTCTAAGTTATAGCGGACTGATGACCTCAGCTGTTAAGTCCCATAGTGCTCAGAGCCATTTGAACCATTTTTGAGTTAATTTTATTCCCTCACATTTTTCTATATCACAACGTCTTTACAGTTTCCACTTCAAAGCCGGAAACTGCATTGTTATTGCCAGAAATAAAAACACGTCCGATCACATCAGAGGCACGCCCACTACTAATCCATTGTGCGGTACTAACAATATTCCAAAGAGTTTACAAATTTTCTTGACAAATGACTCTCCACCAACTTATACTATTATTTCAGAAATGAATGCAGAAGTAAACATAACAAATATCTCAGATTGCGCAATTAATAATAGGAGTTTTATGTGTGTCAGATATTTCGTAATTTCAAAATTTTTTTAAAAAAGCAATTTTAACAGTACGCGCAGAGCTAGTACTTATCGATTGTAACAACGAAATACCTGTATAATACATCGTGTACAAAATCACATGCAATTCTTTTAGAAAAACACTTGTGATAACATTAACCTGTTTAAAAAGTCGTAAATATTTTTTGGTATTGATTACTTCTGGCGAGGAAAAGTAATGCTAGAGGAGGGTGTCCCTTTCCAAATTCCTGCTGTGGCACAAATTTTAATTCATTTCTTCAGCTTTCGTCACTAAAAGAATTGCTGCCGTTAATGATTGAGCATCCATTTAAACGTGATTATTTAAAAACCATCTTGATCGCAAATTTCTTTTAGTTGGAGTGACCGGAATGGCAGATGGACTCCCATGGAGCAAGCTGCGCCGACGCACGACGTTGAAATGACCCAAATCCTAAGGAAACATTTGTACCTGCATTTCAGCTACGCAGCAGATAGGAAAATTACAAATCGAAAGTCAGATTCACAGCCTTGCTGTACAGCACTAAAATGCCTATGAATAACGCTAGGTAGACAATAACTTTCAAGTAGCACCTTCGAAATGTATTTGCTAAAGTCAAAACGAAATATAACAGTCTTCAAGAACTTTCTGCTAACCTCATGGGGAGCTAACGCTTGTATTTCAAGATCCACAGCCTTGCTCCCATCATACTTCGTTGGTGAATACTGCTGTTCCAGCTGTATGATTAGTGTTCACATTAAGAAGACAGAAGGACAATTGATTCAGGCACTGCAAATAATCACGGATGCATTCGAAATAGAAAGAACCTATGACTTTCTGTTCTCAGAAATTTGCCCCCACCAGCTCTAAGAAGATCGGAAGCTCTCGTGAAGGTTTAGAACAACTTGCAGAAAAGTCCCCAGTTACTCATACCTCGAGACATTGGACGAGTAGAACATTAAAGCTTAAAATCAAGGAAACCGCCGTGCTGCGCGGCAAACGACTTTGTTGGGTCCTGCTTCAACCATTTATGGAAAATCCATTGGAAGTAGCCATCAGTAGCCGACAAACATCTAGTTGAGACGCCTTCCACCCAGATACGATTCGATCTCTTCAGTCGTCAGTGGAGGAACATGAACCGGATTCGGACTAGGCAGATGTCGTTGTCTATTGCACAAGTGGGGTTGGGGTACTGTGACGTACAGTCCGTCCACGATATCATTGCTGACTGTCCTCTTCTGAGCATAAAAGGAATGATAATAGGCATTCACCATCACCGGATGAAGCAATCGAATGGATCAGGGAACTAGTCCTAGGGAAATAAAATTGTAGGGGTTTTTGATTTTGCAAATTTGTCCACAAATGTATATTGCATCTGTTTTTCATCATTCGATAAATAATATAAATACGAGAAAAGATAACTGTTACTGAAATAAACGCTAACGACGATAGCTGATATCGAAAAGTAGCTGTCTAGCCCATTCCTAGTCAGCATCGTAGTTGCTGGATGCGTGCCTGTAATAGTCTGATTAATTCATCACCCTCTACGGCTAATAACAATCTCACTGTCGAATTATCGCGAAGTAATCACTAGAAAACCCCCTTAATGTCACGGGGAACCCTCTGAACACTCCGAGCTGCGAAATCATTCCTGACCTCCACGCTACAGCGCGCTGGATTAGCCGAGCGGTCTCAGGCGCTGCAGTCATGGACTATGCGGCTGGTCCCGGCGGAGGTTCGAGTCCTCCCTCGGGCGTGGGTGTGTTTGTTTGTCCTTAGGATAATTTAGGTTAAATAGAGTGTAAGCTTAGGGACTGATGACCTTAGCAGTTAAGTCCCATAAGATTTCACACACATTTGAACATTTTTGAGCTACAGCGCGGTTAGGGAGAATGCCCGTTCCCTCGAGCCACTGGCAAAGGCCATCTTCCAGCCGATGTGTGTTTCGGAACGCCTTTCGAAAATTTCGCTGAGACTCACGCCCGTCTGAACTACAGCGTTTTCTCGCTGCTTACTTTAAGCGCGTAAAGTTATATTTCACGGATTGCAATGTGTGACTATGTCTACCATATTTTCCTTTTAGGTATTTTAGTAATATAGTACAGAGAGTAGATAACTCAAAATCCTTTGATGCAACGAGTATATAACACTTCCGTCCGCTACGGATATACCATAACCTCTAAGCTGGAAGCAGTTCGTATAATGAAGTTATTTTTATTAAAGCAATTACAGTATAAATAAGCAGAGCTGTGTTACCCTCTGAAAGAGAATTTTGTTGTGCTGACTGTGGTGTGCCTAACGTAGGTGGCTTATCGGAAGTGAAAGTCAGAATTACGTAAATAATTAAACAGTAATAAACAATGTTTAACCTATCCACACTGTCCAATGAATAAAGAAAACGGTCGCCAGCCTAATTAGGCATAAGAATGAGTAACATTTTTGTTCAATAAACTGAAAATAAGTAACTTCAATGGGCAAACACAGCCTATACTTTGTCACACGAGAGTGGAATGAACTCTGGCACCTGCATATGTTAAGGTTGGAGCTGACAGAGCAGAACAAACTATTTGCATAAATATAACAGATAACGATACACACTATTACCTTCAGAGCTTAGTCAAACTGGATGGTCTCGATAATATTACTATTAATATTCACTGTAGAATCATAATTTGGACATAGGTTCAGTATTACTTTTCAAACATTTTCCTATCTGACAAAAATTTTTTTAAAAATGTAATTCACAGAAAAATTATGAACTGGGCATAGGTTAAGTCTCTCTCAGCTAAATACTTTTCTATTTAGAATGAAAGTTAAATGTATTTAACCAACAAACACTTTCTCACTGGCCTTTGAATAAAAGAAGTTACTGCTTTCATAGATAGTGGTCTTTCTAATAATTGTTATCTATCGTGAGCATAAAGGATAAATTGTGGATCCTGTTCCACTATTAATATGCACTTTCAATACACAAGAGAAACAAGTGCTTAGCAAGCGTGAGTATATAACTTTCCATAATTGCAGTTTTCAGATTTTACTGCAGTGAGACACAAAATTGACATATTTGTAAGATACTGACTCACCTTTTGCGATTTACAACAGGCAGCAATGTGACATTTACAAAGCAAAACTTTATATGCCTCAGTTTTAAGAACTTTTTAATTTTGAAGTTGACAGCAAGCTGTTATAATACTGTTTTACTACTTTATTACTTTAAATTCTATTTTTCACTTTAGTTTTTAAGCAAGTCCACAAACTTTTAATAGGCAGTTTTAATTGCAAAATTACTTTCAGCAAACATTATTTACTTTAGCTAACTCTTTTGCTACATTAACTTTAACTTTCATTTTACTATGTTGAAGAGGCGTTAATTAGTAAAAGCCTTGGTCTTTAATATAATTTCAATAAGGACACTCGGTAATCACTTTAACATGGGAAGGACACTAAGTGGAAATGTGACAGAGGATAGATCAAGATAAGTTTTGATAAATAGTCTTTTGGTTTACCTTATAACTGAAAACAAAATAAATCATCCACATGAACTGATCCTTCACTGTACATTTCTACAATTCCTTGGTTCCTTTTCAGTGATTGCGCAACGTGGTGGCGAGTGCATGTTGGTGGGTGGATTTGCAGGCGCAAATGTTGGACTCTGTCATTTCTTGGTGGCGATGATAGATACCAATTCGAGAATAGTTCCAGCTCTTTATCCATCCTTCCGAGACGTTGGAAAGCGGCACGAAAAGCCTCTCTCGGCACCAGCACAATATACAACTTTTACATGGGCAGTTGACTGTTTGGTAGCTCGTCCCCGACTAACTCTCCCTTCCACCTTTCTGTCCACGCCAACCACATTTTGCGCGCGATACACCACACCACCTTTACATACAAAATAACTAAAAGCCCTTAGTGAGGATCAGTCTTTACATAGCAGCAAGTAGTTACTTTAAACAAATCGTTTGCACATATTGGTATTTCTATAAAAAATTATTTAAACAAAATTATAATTATATACATTAAGTTTTGTTCCCTCAAAATGAGGCAAAGAATTTAACTAATAAAGACAATACATTGCACAGTATTTTATCGAGACATCAGAGTTTTTACAAAGAAAGAAGTATTCAATTTTTTTTTATATTGATTCAAAGCAACAACATTTACAGAAACTCAGCGATATAATATTGAATAAACAAAAAGCCAAAAAAAAATTTAAAAAAAATCAGTAAACAGTTAGGTAGGGTCTGAGTTGTGGTGTTACAAGTTTTAAGCGCTTTTCAAAAAATTTTGTTACTGAGACATGGAATTTTTGAAACATACTGCCAAAATTATCCCAGTCACTCAAGAAGATTCGTCCGGAATCGCAGTACTATATTCTCTACATGAATGAAGGTATTAACTTGGGATGAATTTTAAGCACAGGATTACAAGGGTTTTTATTCTTAGAAGAACTATTCGGTTTTCCAAGAGTATATCCATTACACCCAGGGGTACATTTTTGCAGTTACGTTTAGGATCTTTCGCAAACATTCAATACATTTCCTGCATCGGATGCACTACAGACATCCAGTACGATGTGAAAGACGAACGTCGCTTCAAAAAAGAGGCGCGAAGCGGTTTAGCGCTTGGCTGGCACGACGAGTACACTCCTGTGAACTACATGCAAAACTACTAATTTCCCCTTACATAGCGGTGTGAAATGCTTGGACATTTGTAAGTTGGGGCAAATGGCCATGATAAACGCCTGGGCAAATGCCCAAAATTGCTAAATACCCGCGAATTTATGGATTTTAAAGATTAGTTGATCCACAGAACTTATAAAAAGTTAAGTTGATATTTTGTATTGGAAAAGGTGTTTTGCATCACTGATTCTTTAGTGGTTGGATAACACGCTGAAAAAGCTGCTTTTTACATTTTTATTTCGACCAATTTTATATCCACTGCATTGCAGTCATACGGAAGTAGATAAAGAAAGAAGCAGAAACAGAGAACTATAGTCTGATTCAAATGTCGCTACATCTGACAATAAACATCAGACGTCGTGAGAGAGCAGAATGGGGCGCTCAGGGGAACTCAACGACTTCGAGCGTGATCAGGTGATTTGGTGTTACTTGTGTCACACGTCTGTAGGCGAGATTTCCACACTCCTAAACATCCCTAGGTCCACTGTTTCAAATGTGATAGTCAAGTGGATACGTGAAGGGACACGTACAGCACAAAAGCGTACAGGCCGACGTCGTCCGTTGACTGAGAGAGACCGCCGACAGTTGAAGAGGGTCGTAATAGGCACACATATATCCAGACTGCATCAGGATCCACTGCAAGTACTATGACAGTTAGGTGGGAGCTGGTGCGGCTGCTCGTAAGTCACACGTCACGCCGGTAAATACCAAACGAAGCCTCGCTTGGTGTAAGGAGCGGAAATATTGGACGACTCAACAGTGGAAAAACGTTGTGTGGAGTGACGAATCACGGCACACAATGTATTGATCCGATTGCAGGGTATGCGTATAGCGAATTCCCGGTGAAGTCATCTGCCAGCGTGCGTAGTGCCAGCAGTAAAATTGGGAGGCGGTGGTGTTATGGTGTGGTCGTGTTCTTCGTGAAGGCGGCTTGCACCCCTTAGTATTTTGCGTGGCACTATCACAGCACTATCACGGCACCTTCTTGCTTCCCACTGTTGAAGAGGAGTTCGGGGATGGCGATTGCATCTTTCAACACGATCGAGCACCTGTTCATAATGCACGGCCTGTGGGGGAGTGGTTACACGACAATAACTTCCCTGTAATGGACTGGCCTGTACAGAGTCCTGACCTGAGTCCTATAGAACACATTTGGGATGTTTTGGAATGCCGACTTCGTGCCAGGCCTCACGGACCGATATCGATACCTCTCCTCAGTGCAGCACTGCTTGAGGAATGGGCTGCCATTCCTCAAGCAACCTTCCAGCACCTTGTTGAGCGTACGAAAGCGAGAGTGGAAGCTGTCATCAAGGCTGAGGGTGGGCCAACATCATATTGAATTCCAGCATTACCGATGGAGGGCGCCACGAATTTGTAAGTCATTTACAGCCAGGTGTCGGGATATTTTTTATCACATAGTGTATCGGTGCATGAGAAGCGGTGTGCTCTTGTTTCGAATTCGAAGTTTTCGACCACACATGAAGCACTCGCTCCTTCAGCATGACAATGCCTGACATCACACTAGCGCTGCTACATCTGCAACAGACCGACACCTTCCGTTCACTGTCATCGGTCATCCTCCATACTGTCCCGACCAGCAGCATCCGATTTTCATCTTTTGCAAAACTGAAAGTACATCTTAAAGCGCTTCACTTTGATAGGGACGAATATCTGCAAGGGGAGGTGAGGTTGTGGCTCCGTCGGCCGGTGTGGTCGAGCGGTGCTAGACACTTCAATCTGGAACCGCGCGACCGCTACGGTCGCAGGTTCGAATCCTGCCTCGGGCATGGATGTGTGTGATGTCGTTAGGTTAGCTAGGTTTAAGAAATTCTAAGTTATAGGGGACTGATGAGCTCAGATTTTAAGTCCTAAAGTGCTCAGAGCGATTTGTGGCTCCGTCAACAAAGTCAAATATTCTACATGACGGTGTAAACAAACTTGCTCTCGTTGGGAGGAATGTGTTCGTCGCCAGGATTACTATGTTGAGAAAATAAATGTATATACATGAAGAATAAAGATGTAGAATGTTAATAGCATGTGTTTTATTTTTAAAAAAAGTTTGATGAGCTTTTACATAAAAAATTCAGCGCGCCGTCGTACGTTGATCACAGCTTCACTGCATTGTGCCAGTGGACGGATAACCGATTATTAGTGTTCCCGTATGGTAGTTGCGGCGTTCTTCCACGAAAGCTCACTTCCCCACCACGAGCGCTTCTTGCTCTTGAGCTTACAGACATTCTGTATCGGCTACCAACACCGCCGTTAAAAAGTCAAAGGCTAAAGGCTGTGTGGCGTATGCCAAAGTGCCACACGGAAGGGCCCCGTTAAGTGATGCGACGTGAGAAGAATTATTGCTTTCAGGGCCTCGGAGTTTGCATAGCCGCCTTGTCACAGAGAGATAGCGGGTCCCCGCCGTCCTGCCCGTACAGTGCGGTTGTTGTGGCGAAGTGCCGTGTCAACAGACACAGCCGGCAGTTTCTCTGCAGAGAGGCTCCTTGACGCGAATCGTGGGTAGGCTGTCTGTCGCTGCTTCAGCGGAGGTGCGAGGCGAGGGGAGCGAGCTCCCGGCTCCCAGGTGCACACAGACACACACAGCGCGCCTACCCCAACAAGTGGCACACGCAAACCGCAACTGGAACCGGTTACCGCCAGGGCGTGGCACGGGAAGTGCAGTGGGCGGGCTTCCCACAGCCAACACAGCGCTTCTTATCCTCTGCTGTGGCCGGGGAACGCCGCAGGCGCAACACCTGCATCATTACCCATTTCTCAACACGTTTTTTTAAAATGTGATTGCGACTATCTTCTTAGTATCTGCGACTAAATGACAGGCTCCGCATTTGTCTGAAAACACGCTGTATGGCCTCTAGTACACACACACACACACACACACACACACACACACATACACACTATCCTTAATTCACATTTGAAAACAGAAACTTTTATAATGAAGAGTAGTTTTGTCAGTAACCGAGATTGTGAGGGTTCCGTCGTTGTATTACAAACTACACTGAAGAGCCAAAGAAACTGGTAGACGTATGCGTATTCAAATACAGAAATATACACTACTGACCATGAAAATTGCTACACCAAGAAGAAATGCAGATGATAAACGGGTATTCATTGGACAAATATATTATACTAGAACTGACATGTGATTACATTTTCACGCAATTTCGGTGCATAGGTCCTGAGAAATCAGTACCCAGAACAACCACCTCTGGCCGTAATGACGGCCTTGATAAGTCTGGGCATTGAGTCAAACAGAGCTTGGATGGCGTGTACAGGTACAGCTTCAACACGATACCACAGTTCATCAAGAGTAGTGACTGGCGTATTGCGAAGAGCCAGTTGCTCGGCCACCATTGACCAGACGTTTTCAATTGGTGAGAGATCTGGAGAATGTGCTGGCCAGGGCAGCAGTCGAACATTTTCTGTATCCAGAAATGCCTGTACAGGACCTGCAACATGCGGTAGTGCATTATCCTGCTGATATGTAGGGTTTCGCAGGGATCGAATGAAGGGTAGAGCCACGGGTCGTAACACATCTGTAAGGTAACGTCCACTGTTCAAAGTGCCGTCAATGCGAACAAGAGGTGACCGAGACGTGTAACCAATGGCACCCCATACCATCACGCCGGGTGATACGCCAGTATGGTGATGACGAATACACGCTCCCAATGTGCGTTCACCGCGATTTCGCCAAACGCGGATGTGACCATCATGATGCTGTGAACAGAACATGGATTCATCCGAAAAAATGACGTTTAGCCATTCGTGCACCCAGGTTCGCCGTTGAGTGCACCATCGCAGGCGCTGCTGTCTGTGATGCAGTGTCAAGATTCAAAAATGGCTCTGAGCACTATGGGACTTAACATAGTGGTCATCAGTCCCCTAGAACTTAGAACTACTTAAACCTAACTAACCTAAGGACATCACACACAACACCCAGCAATCACGAGGCAGAGAAAATCTCTGACCCCGCCGGGAATCGAACCCGGGAACCCGGGCGTGGGAAGCGAGAACGCTACCGCACGACCACGAGGTGGGGGCGCAGCGTCAAGGGTAACTGCAGCCATGGTCTCCGAGCTGATAGTCCATGCTGCTGCAAACGTCGTCGAACTGTTCGTGCAGATGGTTGCTGCCTTGCAATCGTCCCCATCTGTTGACTCAGGGATCGAGACGTGGCTGCACGATCCGTTACAGCCATGCGGATAAGATGCCTCTCATCTCGACTGCTAGTGATACGAGTCCGTTGGGATCCAACACGACGTTCCGTATTAGCCTCCTGAACCCACCGATTCCATATTTTGCTAACAGTCATTGGATCTCGATCAACGCGAGCAGCAATGTCGTGACACGATAAACCGCAATCGCGATAGGTTACGATCCGACCTTTATCAAAGTCGGGAACGTGATGGTACACATTTCTCCTCTTTACACGAGGCATCACAACAATGTTTCACCAGGCAACGCCGGTCAACTGCTGTTATTGTATGATAAATCGGTTGGTCGCCGGCCGCTGTGGCCGAACGGTTGTAGGCGCTCCAGTCCGGAACCGCGCTGCTGCTACGGTCGCAGGTTCGAATCCTGCCTCGGGCTTGGATGTGTGTGTTGTACTTAGGTTAGTTAGATTTAAGTAGTTCTAAGTCTAGGGGACTGATGACCTCAGATGTTAAGTCCCATAGTGCTCAGAGCCATCTGAAATCGGTTGGAGACTTTCCTCATGTCAGCACGTTGTAGGTGTCGCCACCGGCGCCAACCTTGTGTGAATGCCCTGAAAAGCCAATCATTTGCATATGACAGCATCTTCTACCTGTCGGTTAAATTTCGCGTTTGTCGCACATCATCTTCGTGGTGTAGCAATTTTAATGGCCAGTAGTGTAAACAGGCAGAATACGCCGCTGTGGTCGGCAATGCCTATATAAAAAAACGTGAAACGATTGTAAAGGAGAATGCCCACTTCATCGCTACCTCGCAAATGTTGTGTCCCATCGCTCGTGCACTCTTAAACACCACGTTCACACTCACTTAAGTCTTGATAACCTGTCATTGTAGAGGCAGTAACCGATCTAACAACTGGGCCAGACACTTGTCTTATGCAGGCGTCGCTGACCGTAACGCCGTATTCCAGCTCTTTACATATCTCTGTATTTGAATAAGCACGCCTATACCAGTTTCTTTGGCGTTTCAATGTATTTCCGTCATTCGAATCGATTGCTTAACCGTTATCGTCAATAACACCAAAAAAAATATTTCCCTCTTCTTATCAAAACTGACGCTGTGCAACTTAAATAGTAACTTCATCTTAATCAGAATCCTCTTTGGAATGTTGACAACTTTCCCTCCAGATTTACTCGTGTGTTATGGTCTTCTGCTGCACGCATCCTTCTTGGTACTGCCTGTTTTCTCATGCTTTGTACTCACTTTCCATTGCGTCATCTCTTCCCGCTTTCCCTATGTTTTGCAACCTGGTGAATGTCCATCCTCCATCTACACACCGTACCTTACGGATAGGCGATCATCATAATGCACATTTTCGAGTCAGATATCTTTGCCTGTTCCGGAACTACGCAATTTAAAACTGATCACATCATCTTCTTCGTCGTTCTCCTATCCTTCTTCTATCGTTGGGTCCTTTCTTTCACATTGTATCTTCTCTATTATTATTAGAAAATGAAGCTTCTCTCTTATCTCACTGTTCCTCGTATGATATTCTAATTTGTGTCCCGCCAAAAAGCTTAGAAGCCTCACCTCTGCCGCTTCACTTTTCCGTAATTGTCTGCTTGTTGAAGGTTGAAGTCCATATTCCGGATCCACAGCACAGTGAACGTAGAGTCACATTATTATTGAAATTAAGCACGTTCTCTTTTCTGATTTTATTCATGAGCGTTTTCCTAATCGTATCTAATACACTATGTGATCGAAAGTGTCCGGACACTTGGCTGAAAATTACTTAAAAGTTCGTGGCGTCCTCCATCGGTAATGCTAGAATTCAAGATGGTGTTGCCCCACCCTTAGCCTTGATGATGGCTTCCACTCTTGCGGGCATACGTTCAATCAGATGCTGGAAGGTTTCTTGGGGAATGGCAGCCCATAATTCACGGAGTGCTGCACTGAGGAGGCCTAGCACGTAATTGGCGTTCCAAACCATTCCAAAGGTGTCTGTAGGGTTCAAGTCAGGCCTCTGTACAGGTCGGTCCATTACAGGGATGTCAATGTCACGTAACCACTTCGCCACAGGCTGTCCATTATGAAATGTTGCTCGATCGTATTGAAAGATGCAATCGCCATCCCCGAACTGCTCTTCAATAGTGGGAACCAAGACGGTTCTTAAGACATCAATGTAGGCCTGTGCTGTGATAGTGCCCCGCAAAACAACAAGAGGTGCAAGTCCCCTCCATGAGAAACACGAGCACATCATGACACCACCGCCTCCGAATTTTACTGTTGGCACTACACACGATGTCGGACGTCGTTCACCGGGCATTCGCTATACCCACACCCTGCCATGGGATCCATACATTGTGTACCGTGATTAGTCACTCCACACAACGTTTTTCTATAGTTGAATCGTCCAGTGCTTACGCTCCCTACACCAAGCGAGCTCTCGTTTGGCATTTACCGGAATGATGTGTGGCTTATGAGCAACCACTCGACCACGAAATCCAAGTTTTCTGAGCTCTCGCCTAACTTTCATAATTCATTAAGTGGATCCAGATGCAGTTTGGAATTCCTGTGTGATGGTCTGGATAGATCTCTGCCTATTACACATTACGACCCTCTTCAACTGTCGGCGGTCTCTGTCAGTCAACAGACGAGGTCGGCCTGTACGCTTTTGTGCTGTACCTGTCCCTTCACGTTTCCACTTCACTATCACATCTGAAACAGTGGACCTAGGGAAGTTTAGGAGTGTGGAAATGTCGCGTATAGACGTATGACACAAGCGACACCCAGTCAGCTCTTCATGTTCGAAGTCCGAGAGTTCCGCGGATCGCCCCATTCTGCTCTCTCACGATGTCTAACGACTACTGGGCCGCTGATATGGAGTACCAGGCAGTAGGTGGCAGCACAATGCACCTAATGTGAAAAACGTTTGTTTTTGGTGGTATCCGGATACTTTTGATCACATAGTGTATGTGTAAATACCTTTGTAGTCTTTTTTTTTTTTTCAGTATTATCACCATAAGCAGAAGAGACATAACAGCCATGTTAGTGAAAAAATTGGACTTGCTGAAACATGTTATTCTCGATTATGTTTTTAGCTATAAGATAATGTTTTCCAAAACAGGCCATAACTTCAAATGGTTCAAATGGCTCTGAGCACTATGGGACTCAACTTCTGAGGTCATCAGTCGCCTAGAACTCAGAACTAATTAAACCTAACTAACCTAAGGACAACACACACATCCATGCCCGAGGCAGGATTCGAACCTGCGACCGTAGCGGTCGCTCGGCTCCAGACTGTAGCGCCTAGAACCGCACGCCCACTGCGGCCGGCCAGGCCATAACTCTAAGATATCTTTGTGTATACAGGGTGTTGCAAAAAGGTACGGCCAAACTTTCAGGAAACATTCCTCACACACAAATAAAGAAAAGATGTTATGTGGACATGTGTCCAGAAACGCTTAATTTCCATGTTAGAGCTCATTTTAGTTTCTTCCACCTACGCTCAATGGAGCACGTTATTATGATTTCATACGGGATACTCTACCTGTGCTGCTAGAACATGTGCCTCTACCAGTACGAAACAACATGTGGTTCATGCACGATGGAGCTCCTGCACATTTCAGTCGAAGTGTTCGTACGCCTCTCAACAACAGATTCGGTGACCGATGAATTAGTAGAGGCGGTCCAATTCCATGGCCTCCACGCTCTCCTGACCTCAACCCTCTTGACATTCATTTATGGGGGCATTTGAAAGCTCTTGTCTACGCAACCCCGGTACCAAATGTAGAGACTCTTCGTGCTTGTATTGTGGACGGCTGTGATACAATACACCATTCTCCAGGGCTGCATCAGCGCATCAGGGATTCCATGCGACGGAGGGTGGATGCATGTATCCTCGCTAACGGAGGACATTTTGAACATTTCCTGTAACAAAGTGAAGTCACGCTGGTACGTTCTGTTGCTGTGTGTTTCCATTCCATGATTAATGTGATTTGAAGAGAAGTAATAAAATGAGCTGTAACATGGAAAGTAAGCGTTTCCGGACACATGTCCACAGAACATATTTTGTTTCTTTGTGTGTGAGGAATGTTTCCTGAAAGTTTGGCCGTACCTTTTTGTAACACCCTGTATATAGCTGTGCCATTATACGCTGACGGAAAAAATCGCATCGCCATGAAGGAGTTGTGTGACATAAATGAAATTTGGTAGGCGTGTCTCTGCATCTGAAGATAATGTCTCCTCAAATTTCGCGCCAGTCATATTAGAATGGCGCTAGTATCGCCACTAAGAGGATGCAACTCACTTTCGCTTTAAATACACACAGTAACGATCGTGAGCGTCAGTTATCTCTCTAGTTAAGTTGATGCTAGTCAGGAATGCCGTCACGGCGACCAATACGCCATTATCAACATCTCACTGAATTTCAACCATGTTGTGTCATAGGGGTACGAGAAACTAGATGTCCTTACCGCGATATTACAGAAAGACTTGGCAGAAATGGAGCCACTGCACGTGTTTCCTGGGAATCTTGGTGACGAGAATGTAGGGTCGCAAGAAGACTGAGCCCCGGGCGGCTACGTGGCACTTCTGGGAGAGAAGACCATCGTGCTCGGCGTATGGCTCTGCCGCATCATACTGCCTCTACAGCAGTAGTCTGAACAGCTGTTGGCACCACTGTTAAAAATGGGTTAGTTCGAGGATGGATGCGAAACAAAAGCCCTGTAGCGTGCGTTTGAGCATAACTAAACAATCTGCATTTGCGACTTCAGCAGCGTCAAGCGAGATCTCATTGGACGGCAGGATGAAGTTCTATTGTGTTTTCTGATGAGAGCTGGTTCTGCCACGGTGCCAGTGATAGCCATGTGGGTGTTAGAAAGGAGCCAGCTGAGGGTCTGGGGTGGTCTGCGGTGCAATTTAGTATGAGAGCAGGAGCAGGCTCTGGTTGTCTCACGCACCCTCACTGCGAACTTCTACGTCGTCGTTGTTGTTGTTGTGGTCTTCAGTCCTGAGACCTACTGCAACCTACATCCTTCTGAATCTGCTTGGTGTATTCATCTCTTTGTCTCCCTCTACGATTTTTACCCTCCACGCTGCCCTCCAATGCTAAATTTGTGATCCCTTGATGCCTCAGAACATGTCCTACCAACCGATCACTTCTTCTAGACAAGTTGTGCCACAAACTCCTCCCCAATTCTATTCAATACCTCATTTGTTATGTGATCTACCAATCTAATCTTCAGCATTCTTCTGTAGCACCACATTTCGAAAGCTTATATTCTCTTCTTGTCCAAACTATTTATCGTTCATGTTTCACTTCCATACATGGCTACACTCCACACAAATACTTTCAGAAACGACTTCCTGACACTTAAATCTATACTCGATGTTAACAAATTTCTCTTCTTCAGAAACGCTTTCCTTGCCATTGCCAGTCTGCATTTTATATCCTCTCTACTTCGACCATCATCTGTTATTTTTCTCCCCAAATAGCAAAACACCTTTACTACTTTAAGCGTCTCATTTCCTAATGTAATTCCCTCAGCATCACCCGATTTAATTCGGCTACAATCCATTATCATCGTTTTGCTTTTGTTGATGTTCATCTTATATCCTCCTTTCAAGACACTGTCCATTCCGTTCAACTGCTCTTCCAAGTCCTTTGCTGTCTTTGACAGAATTACTATGTCATCGGCGAACCTCAAAGTTTTTATTTCTCCTCCATGGATTTTAATTCCTACTCTGAATTTTTCTTTTGTTTCTTTCACTGCTTGCTCAATATACAGATTGAATAACATGGGGGAGAGGCTCTAACCCTGTCTCACTCCCTTCCCAACCACTGCTTCCCTTTCCTGTCCCTCGACCCTTATAACTGTCATCTGGTTTCTGTACAAATTGTAAATAGCTTTTCGCTCCCTGTATTTTACTCCTGCCACCTTCAGAATTTGAAATAGAGTATTCCAATCAACATTGTCAAAAGATTTCTCTAAGTCTACAAATGCTAGAAACGTAGGTTTGTCTTTCCTTAATCTACCTTCTAAGATATGTCGTAGCGTCAGTATTGCCTCACGTGTTCCGATATTTTTGCAGAATCCAAACTGCTCTTCCCCGAGGTCGGCTTCTACTAGTTTTTCTATTCGTCTGTAAGGAATTCGCATTAGTATTTTGCAGCCGTGACTTATTAACTGATAGTTCGATTATTTTCACATCTGTCAACACCTGCTTTCTTTGGGATTGGAATTATTATATTCTTCTTGAAGTCTGAGCGTATTTCGCCTGTCTCATACATCTTGCTCACCAGATAGTAGAGTTTTGTCAGGACTGGCTCTCCCAAGGCTGTCAGCATTTCTAATGGATTGTTGTCTACTCCCGGGGCCTTGTTTCGACTCAGGCTCTCTACGTCAGTCTGGTGACTGGACCAGTTGTGCTGCAATTCATGAAGAGCACTCTTAGGGATGTTTTCCAACAGGATAACGCTGGCCCATATACCGCTGCTGTAACCCGACACGCTTTATCAGAGGATCAACGTGTTGCTTGGCCTACCCGTTAATCACATATCTATCCAATGAGGCACATATGACGCATCATCGGACGTCATCTCTAGAGTCATCCACAAACAGTATTAACCATCCTTCTAGTGACCGATCAAGTGCACGTTTGCATGCTGGTATTCAAGATACTGGCGGTCGCATCTGTTATTAATGTACCAGGTTTGCACATTTGCAATTGGTTATCTCGTGCTTACACGAACCCATGAGCTTGCAATGTTAATCATTTACATATGTTACCTACACAAACGTGTTCTCAATATTTCATTCCTCTGCAGTAATTATTTTTTCGTGATTCAATTTTTTTTATTTGTCGGTGTATGTAAGTACAATAAACATCGTTGAAGTTTGCCTTCCGCATCGGCAAGTATAACCCAATCATTTACAAAAAGGAGTGAAACTACATCTTGGTTGGTAGGACTATTCATTTTCTTTTGCAATTTTTCGACGTCATTTATTCAGCGTGATTTTTTTTGCACCATGTACAAACACTAGGGACTGGTCGATGAGAGAATACGTAACAAAAATGTTGTAATGAACTTCCGTCCGGAAATGCATGGTTTTCATGCAAGAGACCATATATTCAATCATACTTTGTTACAGAGACTGTGGTCTAATAGGCGCTGTACCATGCAGCCACAGTTACAGCATGCATAGTTTCCTCCTAGAGGGTGGTACTGTTCCTCATATGTAGTGCCATAGCGCCCTCTCCTGCCATAGTTATTGGTAATGTTGCGTCCGCTTCACTTCTCTTGCTGACTTACCTTGTAATGGATGTGATACAGCGTTGTACACTATGGTTCCGCATTCGAATCGAAAGCTTGTCGGCATGGTGTTTACTTACGGAAAGGCAAATGGCAATTGGCGGCGGGCAGCAAAGTTATATCAGTAGACCTATCCCCACCGACAACAACCACAGCACTCAATGTTTGCAACAGTGTTTCTCCATTTGTCTGCACCAGGGTCGTTTCAGGAAGCAGGAAATCATAGAGAAAGTTCCCGAAATATTCTGCCACCAGACTTGGAGGAAAATGTGATTGACACTGTGGAAGGAGGCCGCCGTGTCAGCACCAGGCAGACGACCAGCCAGTAGGAGTGTAAACCAGACGACCCTGTGGAACAATTTCCATGACAATTGTTACTTCCCTTAGTAATAACAGCGTGCTCAGGGCTTACTAGCGACGTACTTTCCACATTGGAAGCAGCTTTGTCACTGGTTTCTTCACCAGGCAACTAAGATTCCGGGACTTGTGTCATCCATCCTGTTCACAGATGAGGCCACGTTTACGCGTAGTAAACGAGACAGAAATTCCATCTCTCTGCAAATTGCTGCAGTATTAAATGCTGGGCCGTCAGCAAGAGTCAACATGCGAACCATTCATCAAAATATCATCGGTACGGGCTTTTGAAGTCGAAATCCCACGCGTGTGATCTTGATGACATCTACATCTACTCTGCAATTCACATTTAAATGCCTGGCAGAGGGTTCATCGTACGATTTTCACACTACTTCTCTACTATTCCGCCGACCGATGTGGCCGAGCGGTTCTAGGCGCTTCAGTCTGGAACCGCGTGACCGCTACGGTCGCAGGTTCGAATCCTGCCTCGGGCATGGATGTGTGTGATGCCCTTAGGTTAGTTGGGTTTAAGTAGTTCTAAGTTCTAGGGGACTGATGACCTCAGATGTTAAGTCCTATAGTGCTCAGAGCCATTTGAACCATTTTTCTACCATTCCACTCTCGAATGACGCGTGGGAAAAAGGAACACCTAAATCTTTCCGTTCGAGCTCTGATTTCTCTTATTTTATTATGATTATCATTTCTCCCTACGTAGGTGGGTGTCAACAAAATATTTTCGCATTCGGAAGAGAAAGTTGGTGATTGAAATTTCGTAAATAGATCACTCCGCAAAGAAAACCGCCTTTTTTTCAGTGACAGCCACCCCAACTCGTGTATCATATCAGTGACACTCTCACCCCTATTGCGCGATAACACGAAACGAGCTGACTTCTTTGCACTTTTTCGATGCCAAAAAAAAAAGTTCAAATGGCTCTGAGCGCTATGGGACTGGACCACACAAAGCTTTACGCATCCCCTGGGCCCGTGAACACCGACAGTCGACTGTTGATGACTGAAAATATGTTGCCTGGTCGAACGAGTCTCGTTTCAAATTATATCGAGCGGATGGACGTGTAAGGGTATGGAGACAACCTCATGAATCCATGGTGCATGCATGTGAGTAGGGGACTGTTACAGCTGGTGGAGCCTCTGTAATGGTGTGGGGCGTGTGCAGTTGAAGTGGTATGGGAACCCTGATACATCTAGAGACGATCCTGACAGTTGACACGTACGTAAGTATCCTGTCTGGTCACCTGCGTCCATTCGAGTCCATTGCGCGTTCGTACGGACTTGGGCAATTCCAGCGGGTCAGTGTGACACCCCACACGTACAGATCTGCCACAGAATGTCTCCAGGAGCACACTTCTGAGTTTAAACACTTCTGCTGGCCGACTGATGACCGTTGCAGTCTGGTCCCTTTAACCCCACAAACCACTTCTGCTGGCCATCAGAGTCCCAGACATGAACATTATCGAGGATATCAGGGATGTATTGCAACGTGCTGTTCAGAAGATATCTCCATCCCCTCGCACTCTTACGGGTTTATGGACAGCTCTGCAGGATTCATGGTGTCAGTTCCCTCCTGCACTACTTCAGACGTTAGTCGAGACCATGCCGTGTCGTCTTGTGGCACTTCTGTGTGCTCGTGGGTATCCTATACGATATTAGGCAGGTGTATCAGTTTTTTTGGCCCTTCAGTGTAAGATAAAGTGCACCATAAATGTGGATTCTGCTCTTTTTGGCCTTGTTTCATCTCGTGAGGAGGTGAGAACTTGATTTACAATGTGGCTACCTACGCAGTAGATTCTACGAGATTCTGGTCAGTTCAATGTGAATATAAGCATCCTTGTCGCACTGGTGCTAGCGACCGCGAAACAGAAACGACGCTTTGCTCAAACCGTCCGCCACGTCAGACGCCCGGACGTTACGACAGACGTCAGAAGACTTTTGTTTCTTGGAGCACTCCGTCTGTGACAGCAGACTGACGGGTAGGATGTCGTGTTGAGGTTTCGGCACCTGTCTGACGTCATAGCAGCGGCGAAAGGTATTCAGTCCGGGAAACTGGGTTGGCACGCGGCCAGCAAGGGCCATTCAGAGTCTCGGCGGGGGCGCCCAGGTCGGAAAACACGCCACGCTGCCGGCGGGTTAGACAAACTGGCGCTGGAATCCGCCATTGTCTGCTGCAGACCGGACGATGGCCACTGGCGCAGCCAACATCACTTGCCACCGAGAATAAACCACAGGTAGCTCCCATTCTGAAACTGCTATAAACAGTTACCTCTTGGACGGACAACTTAATATCTTAAATTTTGGGAAATGTAGACACGTAGGCTTTTCTGCTGGTTTCACGCCACCTTGGCTAAATATTTTCATCTCTTCTTTATATCTATTATACCCAGTCTATAAGACCATCTGTACCGTGAGTGTCTTCCAGCAAAAAAAAAAAAAAAAAAATGTTCAAATGTGTGTGAAATCTTATGGGACTTAACTGCTAATGTCATCAGTTCCTAAGCTTACACACTACTTAACCAAAATTATCCTAAGGACAAACACACACACCCATGCCCGAGGGAGGACTCGAACCTCTGCCGGGACCATCCTCACAGTCCATGACTGCAGCGCCTTAGACCACTCGGCTAATCCCACGCGGCGTTTTCTAGCACATACCAGTTTCTGCCCCCGGGAGCTGAGTGGCCAGCGCGACAGAATATCAATCCTAAGGGCCCGGATTCGATTCCCGTTTGGGTCGGAGATTTTCTCGTCTCAGGGACTGGGTGTTGTGTTGTCCTAATCACCATCATTTCATCCCCATCGACGCGCAAGTAGCCGAAGTGGCGTCAAATCGAATGACTTGCCCCCGACGGGAGGTCCTAGTCACACGACAAGTGGTTCAAATAGCTCTGAGCACTATGGGACTTAACTTCTAAGGTCATCAGTTTCCTAGAACTTAGAAGTACTTAAACCTAACTAACCTAAGGACATCACACACATCCATGCAATGGAAGGATTCGAACCTGCGACCGTAGCGGTCGCGCGGTTCCAGACTGTAGCGCCTATCACTGCTCGGCCACCTCGGCTGGCTAGTCACACGACACTTACTTGCTTAGCACATACCAGTAACTTCGCCCTTCTTCTCGTAGATTTCAGTCTGTGACTCGTCCTTCTAGTAGCTATTCAGTTCGTAATCTAAGTCAGACTTAATATCACAGTTATTTTGTGCCAATTCGTTTCAAATAAAACCTCTGTGGATAAAAATACGACGTCAAGAGTGCAATTTTTTTTTTATTGATTACCGGTTTCGTCTCATTGGGGAGCCATTCTCAGACAAATCTAAAAAATTGTTGATTGTGTGACAATCCTTAAATATATTCTTAGAGGTAATTTGCTCAAAAATAAATAAATACAGTGTGTAATGATTGTTCCACACAGAACAACATTTCTGGATGGCTCGTCACAGACGGAAACCGTTAATCAACTAAGAAAAATTGCGATCGTGACTTAGAATTTTTATTCACGAATGTCTTAAATCAACAGATCGCGTATGTCCCCACTGACAATGTCAAAAAATAATTTTTCATGCAGATCTGGGTGCAGATTTTCAGGTCTGATTATTATCCGTGCACAATTCGGGGATTTTTCAAAAATAAAAATAAAGCGAGGTCTGAAATATTCTGTTGTACTCGGAATGAATATTTTCATTTAGAATGAAAAGTACCGTTTGTGAAAACGTAAGCGACGATTTTCGTCCCCGTCGTACCCCAAATGAATTTGTGGTCTGCCTGTAATGACCTAGTCGTCGACGTGACGTTAAGCTATTATCTTCCTTCCATCCTATTGAATGCTGTACTCCGAATGTACTGTTTCAGAACATTGTCATCAGACCCGTTCGTTCACGAGCAGAACCGTTTTGCGGAAGAAACTTAATCTAATTATCTCAGATAAGATGGTTATATGTACTACGTACTTCACACCAGCTTCAAGATTGATATCATTTTACTTAAGTGAAGTGATACCGTTTTATTAATAATAATCAAAGTAGAATCAACAGATAGTTATGATCTCTGCCAGCTCCTTTTTAGACAACACACTGGAAGGGTACTGCTGTATACTCATTGAACATATGCCATTTTCTAACTTATGATAGGATTTACCTAGTACTCAGCTTAAAAGTGGGACTCTGAGCAGATTTTTTGTGATTCTTGCAACCAACTCAAATACGCATTGGGGATGTTTGGAACTCATCCAAGAGAACTATAATCCACCATTTATTTTTCCCATGTCAGGAAAATACTACTGATCAAAAAACTATCAAATTCGAATTGTCCACACAAGTGTGCATTAGCAACCTCCGCTACGACGACACATGTAGCGTCTGGACAGTCGTCGTTCGTACACTGACAGAAAAAAAAAATCGCAGCACAAAAAGTAATTAATGTAAAGTAATGACATTTTTGGAATAAATTTACCTCGGTAACATGTTTAAGTGATTAACATTGTATCATCAAAGGGTAATTTAAGCCCGACATAAGCCATTGCAAATGTGAAATGCTGGTACAGTAATGGCCGATGTAACCGCCACATTGTTGAATTCAAGCACGCAGGTGTTGTACAGGAGTCGAATGTCAGTTTGTGGGATAGAGTTCCACGTCCGATGCACTTAGTCAATACAGGGACAAGTAATGCTGTTTGTGGATAATGCTGGAGTTGTCGTCCGAAGACATCCCGTATGTGCTCGATTGGAGACAGATCTGGTGATCGAGCAGGCCAGGGTAACTTGCCGACAGTCTGTAGAGCATGTTGGGTTACAACAGCCGAATTTGAGTGAGCGTTGTCGTATTGGAAGACACAACTTGGAATGCTGTTCATGAATGGCAGCACAACAGGTCGAATCACCAGAATGACGTAGAGTTTTGCAGTCAGGGTGTGTGGGATAACCATGAGAGCGCTTCCGCTAAAGTCGTTCAAAAATGGCTCTGAACACTATGGGACTTAACATCTGAGTTCATCAGTCCCCTAGAACTTAGAACTACTTAAATCTAACTAACCTAAGGACAACACACACATCCATGCCCGAGGCAGGATTCGAACCTGCGACCGTAGTGGTCGCGCGGTTTCAGCCTGAAGCGCCTAGAACCGCTCAGCCACTGCGGTTCAACATGGTTCAAATGGCTCTGAGCACTATGGGACTTAACATCTGTGGTCATCAGTCCCCTAGAACTTAGAACTACTTAAACCTAAGGACATCACACACATCCAAGCCCGAGGCAGGATTCGAACCTGCGACCGTAGCGGTCGCGCGGTTCCAGACTGAAGCGCCTAGAACCGCTCGGCCACTGCGGCCGGCCGCTTAAGTCGCACCTCAGATCATAACTCCAGGTGTAAGTCCAATTTGTCTAGCTTGCTGACAGGTTGGTTGCACGCCCTCGTAACCAACATAACGCCATCACAAGCACCGTGGCGGAACCAGCTCTCATCGGAAAACACAAGAGATCTCCACCTGGCCCTCCACACAGCTCTCGCTTGACACGATCGAAGTCTCAATCGGCGGTAGTTTGGCTCGGAGCTGTCCTTGTAGTAACCGATCTGTAACAGTTCGCTCGTTGTGCCACTGTGGTGTCAACTCCTGCTCAAATTGTTGCTGCAGACACAGTGTGGTGGACGAGAACCATACGCCGAACACAATGGTCTTCTGTCGTGCTAGTGCCACATGGCCATCCCGATTCCGGCCGGAGTGTCCGAGAGGTTCTAGGCGCTACAGTCTGGAACCGCGCGACCGCTACGTCGCAGTTTCGAATCCTGCCTCGGGCATGGATGTGTGTGATGTCCTTCGGTTGGTTAGGTTTAAGTAGTTATAAGTTGTAGGGGACTGATGATCTCGTAAGTTAAGTCCCATAGTGCTCAGAGCCATTTTTGAGCCATCCCGATCCCACGTGGCCATCCCGAGAGACCGTACATTCTCTAGACCAATGCCGCCAGCAGTCGCAGACAGTGGCTGCATTCCTACCAAGTCTGTCTGCTATATTCCACATGGGACATCCGGCTTCTCGTAGTCCTATCACACGATCTCGGTCAGATTCAGTGCGGTGCTGATATTGGCTTTTTTGTCTCCTTAAAGGCATTCTTGACTAACACCAACTCACCACAACCAGCCGCAAAGGTAACTAACGCCTACGACCTTTACAGCGTGTATTTAAAGCAAACGTGATTAGCATCCTCATAGTGGCGCTCTTGCGCGACTGGCGTGAAATTGGAATAAACTGCATCTTTCAGATGTAGAAACACGGCTACCGTTTTGTTTGTGTCACAAAACATCTTCTTGGTGTTACGATTTTTTTGCGTCAGTGCGTTTAAGCTCTAGACATGCTACTGTGTGCAAAGTCTCTGTTCACTATTATGAAGGCGTTACACTTTGCAGAAACGCTTCACAATTTCTGATACACTGAAAGCGGAATTGGTTTCATTTATTCGAATAACATGGGACATAGTGAGACGCCCTGCTAAACGCGCAGGCCAGGACAGGTAGTTTAAACTGTGGAAAGCGGCCAAAATACGCGGCTGTCAGTTACACTCGAACATACAACTTTATTTATTTGACCAAACATTACAAGAGCCAAGAATATTTTAAAAATACACAGCACTAATTTTTGGAACTTAATTACCGGCTGAATGCGCCATACAATCTCATGCCTCAAGGGCAAGACCGCTTTAATTTAAAACCGGCTGAAAGCCAATAACTTAAGACGCAAACCAAAATCAGAAATTTAAAAGGTAATAGGCCTTATCTTAAAATAGTTCTTTAATTAGGCTGAAGGGCCAAATATCTGACACCTTAAGAGCAAAACAACTTTAATTCAAAATCGGCTGAAGACCCATCACTTAAGTCTCAACAAAATTAAAATTTTAAAAAGGCCAAAGGCCTTACTTAAAACAGTTCTTTAAATTAGGCTGAAGGCCCAAACAATCTTACGCCTTAAGAATAAAATAACCTTAATTTAAAAATTGGCTAGAAGCCATACAATTACAAACAACAAGAACAAATAAGAAAAGGCAGGACACCCAACGGCGCTCACAAGTTTCCGAGGGTCGGCCAGGAATTCAAACACTAACGGTCGTTTAGGTGAGACAGGCAGTCGTCAATGAACCTACCGACAAAATAACTTCCGTCCCACCCGACCAGCACACAACATATACATTTTATCTTTCAATATGTTACTGGAACAAAGTTAACAGAACTTTTTCAATTTTACTCTCTCGGTTACTTAACTGTCATAAAATCGGTAAACAAATGGCTCAAAACGCCGTTAGTCACGTACTAGAGAAAATTTATGCTCAACGCATACAATCATGAATCCTATTTAATCTCAGTTTATTATTTCTGGGCCAGAACACTGAACCAATGCTCGGTACATTCTTGATACATTTGTATTTTATTTACTTAGCTGACTCATCTTCGATTACCTTATTCTTAGAGATAGTATGAGTATATTTGATTAGTAGTTGTCTTCTCAGCTTCTTTGTACATGTGAGTAACTTGTGGTAATAGTACAGTTCTGAGTGTTCAAAACACACTACGTTTAGTTGACTACTGAATCCACTTATTGGTCTTCTGCTGCTGTGTCAGTTCCACATCTGCAATTATGTACTTACTTACTTTGCTAGTGTATACTCACTCCATTAAAATTTAAAGCATAGGATAGCACATTTATTTCATATCTATAGTGTATTGCAGCTGATTAATTTGCTCACGTGGCAATCCATTTCCACTCGATCGGACGCTGAAACCACAGGTAGTCTCTCTCGACCTACCACTAAAGTGCATTAAGTAATTATGGACGAGCGTAATGCTAAATTCCTTAAACCTATAGGACACCATGACCTGCTCTGTCTCATCTAACATAAGGGTACCTATTGTCGTATTCACGCCTCCAACTCATAACCTCAATACGTGTAGGTGTGTTCTGTCACACACTACACCAAATAACGGCCAGCTCCAACCTTATAAATACTTCAGGGACGTGTCCTTCACGTCTCAACCACAAACACTGCTCAATTCTATTACACCGCCATTCCTTGCTACACAAGGTGAGTTTATTCTTACAACTTATCTGCATATTTTTCATAACACTAAGCAATCTCTTTTACTATTAATTAGTTAGCTCTACAGCATACAATAGGTTTCACTGCCACTTCAGATCCTGTTTGTACCCGAATTTGTATATCTTTTTAAAGTACTGTTGGTGGATCATTTCCAATAAAACAACAACTTTGTACTTATAATATTACCAGGGTTCTATACATACTTGTTACTCAAATACCTTTGTATCTTAATTACATCATACTTCTCTGTTGTTTATGTCACTGTAAGGTTTGTCACATTAGGTATTTTCTTCACTAATCGGTGGACAGAATGGTTACATAACTCATGGCTTGATAGCCATGACGGAAAATTTTTGTATTGCAAAGAAGGAGTCGAAATTTTGGTGGATATGAAAGATGAAGACTGAGTGAGACCTGAAAAGGAAAGAAGATCTCACACAGCTGGGACTGCACAGCTGCCACACTGTGTAGAGGTTACAGAACAACCTCCTCCCTACAGAATTCATTAGCTTGATGCTGGCTTGATAGTCATACCGGAAGATTTTAGTATTTGAGAGTAAGAGCCGAAATTTTGGTGGATAGGAAAGATGAAGAATGAGTGAGACATCAAAAGGAAAGAAGATCTCCCACAGCTGGGACTGCACAGCTGCCACACTGCGTAGAGGTTACAGAACAACTTCCTCCCTACAGAATTCATTAGCTTGATGCTGGCTTGATAGTCATACCGGAAGATTTTAGTATTTGAGAGTAAGAGCCGAAATTTTGGTGGATAGGAAAGATGAAGAATGAGTGAGACATCAAAAGGAAAGAAGATCTCCCACAGCTGGGACTGCACAGCTGCCACACTGTGTAGAGGTTACAGAACAACCTCCTCCCTACAGAATTCATTCACTACCTATGAAGTTCTTTAGGTTGATCGCGTTCCTGAGACCGAATAGCTTTTTACTCTTAGGGTACTCTAGTGTATATGCATTGGCATGTGGTTTTCCTATAATCCTGAAAGGTCCTTGGTATACGAACATGAATTTCTTTGTTTCTTCATTTATTTTCTTTGATTTTTCCTTGGTTTTGACAAGGACTAACTGACCTATTTCAAAACTGGTGGGTACAGCTTTTACGTCATGATGCTTCTTTCTTTCTAATGTTCTTTTCCTTATACACTACCGGCCATTAAAATTGCTACACCACGAAGATGACGTGCTACAGACGTGAAATTTAACCGACAGGAAGAAGATGCTGTGATATGCAAATGATTAGCTTTTCGGAGCATTCACACAAGGTTGGCGCCGGTGGCGACACCTACAACGTGCTGACATGAGGAAAGTTTCCAACCGATTTCTCATACACAGACAGCAGTTGAACGGCGTTGCCTGGTGAAACGTTGTTGTGACGCCTCATGTAAGGAGGAGAACTGCGTACCATCACGTTTCCGACTTTGATAAAGGTCGGATTGTAGCCTATCGCGATTGCGGTTTATCGCATCGCGGCATTGCTGCTCGCGTTGGTTGAGATCCAATGACTGTTAGCAGAATATGGAATCGGTAGGTTCAGGAGGGTAATACGGAACGCCGTGCTGGATTCCAACGGCCTCGTATCACTAGCAGTCGAGATGAAAGGCATCTTATCCGCATGGCTGTAATGGATCGTGCAGCCACGTCTCGATCCCTGAGTCAACAGATGGGGACGTTTGCAAGACAACAACCATCTGCACGAACAGTTCGACGACATTTGCAACAGCGTGGACTATCAGCTCGCAGACCATGGCTGCGGTTACCCTTGACGCTGCATCACAGACAGGAGCGCCTGCGATGGTGTACTCAACGACGATCCTGGGTGCACGAATGGCAAAACGTCATTTTTTTCGGATGAATCCGGGTTCTGTTTACAGCATTATGATGGTCGCATCCGTGTTTGGCGACATCGCGGTGAACGCACATTGGAAGCGTTTATTCGTCATCGCCATACTGGCGTATCACACGGCGTGAGGGGTTGGGGTGCCATTGGTTACACGTCTCAGTCACCTCTTGTTCGCATTGACGGAACTTTGAACAGTGGACGTTACATTTCAGATGTGTTCTGACCCGTAGCTCTACCCTTCATTCGATCCCTGCGAAGCTCTACATTTCAGCAGGGTAATGCACGACCGCATGTTGCAGGTCCCGCACGGGCCTTTCTGGATACAGAAAATGTTCGACTGCTGCCCTGGCCAGCACGTTCTCCAGATCAGTCATCAATTGAAAACGTCTGGTCAATGGCGGCCGAGTAACTGGCTCGACACAATACACCAGTCACTACTCTTGATGAACTGTGGTATCGTGTTGAAGCTGCATGAGCAGCTGCACCTGTACGCACCATCCAAGCTCTGTTTGACTCAATGCCCAGGCGTATCAAGGCCGTTATTACGGCCAGAGGTGATTGTTCTGGGTACTGATTTCTCAGGATCTATGCACCCAAATTGCGTGAAAATATAATCACATCTCAGTCCTAGAATAACATATTTGTCCAACGAATACCCGTTTATCATTTGCATTTCTTCTTGGTGTAGCAATTTTAATGGTCAGTAGTGTATTTGCCCTAGCCCTTAACTTCTTTTCGTCTGTGGATATTTGCGTTAGAATAGGGAATTCTACCATATCTGCAATCACATTGTGTGGTTCTTGGCCAAACATCAATTCGCAAGGCGCAAAACCAGTTGCATCATGCCTTAAGTTGTTAATTACATTCTCAAAATACTTAATGTGTTCTGCCCAACTTGAGTGTTTCCGAGCACAATAAGTCCTGCAAAGCCTATTCAATTCTCTCATAATACGTTCACTCATATTTCCTTGGGAGAAATACGCAGATGTTTTCAGATGTTTCATTCCGGCCTTATCCAGACATTCTTTAAATCTATCAGAAGTAAATTGAGGCCCATTGTCTGACAGCAAATTCTTCGGAACGCCAACGTTCACGAAGAAATCTTTTTCCAACTTTTCTACCAAAGTTTATGCATTTACTCTTTTAATTGGGTATAGCTTAACATATTTACTAAATCCATCCACAACAACAAAAACATGGGTGCACCCACCTCTCGAACCAAACAAATCACAAGCCAGTAATTCTAGGGTTTCAGTTGGCTCTACTGAATGCATATCCCCTTGTATTCTGGTGTTAGCAGCACGGACTTTCTGGTACACTACACAAGATGCTAGACGCTTGGCAACACGGCGGTACATGTTGTCAAACACAGCCTTCTCTTTTAATTTGGCAATGAACTTCTTTGCACCGTAGTGCCCATACCTCAGGTGTACATAGTCGATTAGTACGTCTACATGTTGTGAGGGAAAGCACAGCTTCCGCTCTGAAACTCCCACATTTTTCCTTCTAAACAGAATACCTTTATGCAGACAATAGTATTGGGAAACCTTAGGATAGTTCGCATTTCCTAAATAGCTCTGCACCAATTTCAGCTGGTCATCTACATTCTGCTCACGTCTCAAATTCTTAATCACCCTCTTTCATGCACTTTCTTCCTTTACTTCGTGCAACGCAAACATTCGTACTTCACTTAGGTCAGTTGCTATAATTCTCGCGTCATCACATAGCTCCGCACTTCTATATAACCCATCAGCTACGAGATTGACTTTCCCTTGAATATATCTAACCTCAAGGTCAAACTGCTGGAGATACACTGACCATCTTACCAAACGAGCATTCCTCAACCTTCAGGTCTTTAAAAAGGTCATCGCCTTATAGTCACTGTAAACAATTATCTTGTGACCTAATAGTTACTGCTCAAATTTCTGTACCCCAAATACAATTGCCAATGCTTCCAGTTCTGAGATGCCATAATTTCTCTCTGCTGCCAGTAAAGATCGACTTGCGAAAGCTATAGTCTTGTGCACTTCTTGTTCGTTCTCTATTTCTACTTGGAATATCTCCAAAGCTATACCATAGCCACTAGCATCAACAGACATACAGAATGGTTTTTCAAAATCAGGATGATGTAAAATACGACAGTTAATTACAGATTGTTTAGCACCTCGAACGCCTGTTGGCATTCTGCTGTCCAAACCCATGGGGGTATTCTTTTTCAGCAGGAGGTGAAGACAGGGTGCATTAAAAGCCTGATCACTAACAAAACGCCTATAGAAGCCGAAAAGACCGAACATCGATCTCAACTGCTTCTTGTTTCTGGGAGCCTCAAATTTTTCAATGACTGCTAGCTTGCCTGGGTCAGGCAGAATACCTTTTCCACTTATCATATATCCCAAGAAACCTATTTCCTCTTTAACGCACTCTGTCTTTTCAATCTTTAGTTTCATGCCACCTCTCTCAATAGCCTGTAACACTTCCTCTAATAAAACTATGTGTTGTTCCCAGATAGGAGTTGCTAGTAACAGATCATCTACGTAGGCTGTTATTTTATTACTTAAGGCTGGTCCTAAAACATGCCACGTCACACGTACGAAGGCACAAACAGAGATATTAAGTCCGAAAGGTACCACACGGTATTGGTAACAAACTCCTTCGTACAAGAAAGCTGTGTACTTCCTTGAACTTTCCGCCAGTGGCAAATTCCAATATCCACACGTGATGTCCATAGAGGTTAAGAATTTTACTCCCCGGAATTTTTGCAATAACTCGTCCATGTTCTGCGGTCTATCACTTTCCCTAACCACTATTTCATTCAACTAACGAGCGTCCAAGACAAATCTGACACTCCCGTCTCTTTTTGGTACAACAACAAGAGGATTATTGTACTCACTGACCGCTTTTTCAATCACACCCCACTCTAGCATTCTCTGTATCTCCTTTCGAACCGCCTCCTTCCTAGCTACATGTATTTGGTATGGCTTCCTGAAAAACACTTGGCCAGATTTCACCTTTAATTGACATTCATAACCTTTGACCACGCCAGGTCGATTTGAAAATACCTTATGATGCCTTTTTAAAACCTGTCTCAGTTCTTCCTTCTGATTATCTGAAATTTTATCGATTTCATGCAATTTAGCTTCTATTTTGTCCAAAATAATTGCTTCTTCTTCTTCTATGTTTAGCTTACTTTTACTAAGATTCGCTCCAATACCTCCTATTTTTCAGAACTCGTATAGGCAGCTCCCAAGTTTCATCATTAGTTACTACATGTTTATCAATAAAAGGTACCGTAATTACTCCGGTTATCGGCAAGACCATTTTTAACTGGCTTCTTTCAAAGTCAACAACACTCTGATATTTTGACAAGAAATCTATGCCAATTAAAACCTCAATACTGAGATTATTTACAATTAAGCATGGATGATCAATTAAATTATCATTAATGTTAAAGGGCAGCAAAGCTTCTTGTTTTACCGTTTTTGACACCTTGCCAGTAGCACCAATTATTCTTAGTCTTGATACCCTCATTAATGTAAGCTTGTCTTTACCAGGTAATGCATCAAAGAAGGACTGAGATATCGCACTCACCTCACTTCCACTGTCTAAGAGACAACGTACATTGACACCCAACATATTCACTATTATTATAGGGTGGCTTATTCTAGGTTGTACAGGTGGTTCCTCAAACTCATCCAATAGTTCCTTTTCTATTTGTCTCCAACTAAAGTGATCGACATCTGTCTTCATTACATTTAGGTCAAAGTGTGTAGGGGTTTCCTGAATTACATTTTCAGCTGCCTTTTCCAGTCGGTCTATTAATTTCAAATCGAAACACCGCACTACTTCATTACATTTAGTTTGCTGAACATGACCCAAATTACTGTAGTCTGAGCGATTCTTCGCCTCCAGACTGGGCATAACACTAGTTACAGCTAAACCACTTTCACTATTATCGTCGGATTCCTTCTCCAGTGACAACTGGTCACAGCTACTGGGTTCATCGACCCCCAACAGGCTATCCCCTACATTCTAACTTACCTCCTGTCCTAAATATATTAGTACAGTATCAACATCCTGCACAGGCACTTTAGATAAGAGCACATCAACCTCATCGTAAATATAAGCATGAATTCCTTCTGCTTATTCACCTGACAATTCAGTATTTTGTTGCTCTTCCCTATCGTTACACTGCTGCGCCTTCTCTTTCTCTTCCCACTTAGAAAGCGTCTCTAACACGGTATCTATCAAATGCTGTGAGTGGTTTAATATTTCTGCATTGGATGCTACCGACCCATCATCCGAATCCTCAGTTTGAGTATTCTGATCTGTCATACTAATTACTGTAATTACTGGCTTAGGAAAAGCAACCGCCTGGTGAGCGCCAGTATCCTCATAGACGGGAATTAGTTTTCCAGCCTTTGTCTACTACTGTTGCCTTTATTTGCATTATAGTTAACTGGCACAGCATTGCTTTCAACACTGTTGTTTACTTGCACATTTTTGTTAGGAACAAAATTACTATCATTTGGATGCCATTGTTGGTTCTGGTAATTATTTCTGCAATTCCTACCTTTCTTAGGATGGCGAACAGCTACTGTTCTGATGTTTACATTGCCATTCTGCTCGTTCTTAAAATTACTACTAGTGTTAGTAGCATTTCTGTTATTACGTGCTTGCTCCTCATTGGCAGCCACACGCTCTACACGTTCCACATATTCAATGAAACGATCCAGATAGTCTCTAGGGGCAGATATAATTCTAGTTTGCCAATACCATGGCAGTTTGGCTTCAAGACCTAGTATTATCATTTCAGGTTTTAGTTTTTCGGCCAAATGTGACAAACGTGAGATCCATGACCTGGCAAACTCTTTAATAGATTCCTTGCCTGCATTGAAGCGTTTTCCACTCCAAAATTCTCTCAACACATCATTTTGATTATTGCTAGACCAATACTCATTCATGAAAGCTGTTTTAAATTCCGCTAATGTTTTACACTTCAACATAACATCAGCTGACCAACGCATGGCGTCACCTGCTAAATGGCTTCTAATAAATGAGATTTTCTCTCGTTCAGACCAAGTTGGTGGAATCGCATCTTCAAAATCGTTCCAGAAATCTAGCAGGTGGATATTTTTATCTGGATCGAACCGCAAGAACTGCCGACACCCGATAAAAGCGGCGTTTGCGGCTACAACTTGTTGCACACTACCATTACCAGAAGTTACTGAAGCTACTTTACTCTCAATGTTAGCAATGTTAGTACTAATATTTTCTACTCTCATTTCAACATTATCTACTCTTTGCACAATATGAGTAGTATCAGTTTTGATTGCGTCTACTTCTGCTTGACATATGTTTACTTTTATATTAACATCTTTAAACCTATCTGAGCACAGTTCAGATTCCGCCTCGATCTTTTCTGTTAACTTGTGCTCCAGCTTCGCATCTTCCATTTGGAAGTCTTTGCGAACCTCAGCAACTTCGGATTTTACTGTTTTATACATCTCAGATAACTGTTGAGCAACCTTTTTCTTAATATCCTCATGGTTGTAATCAATTTTATAATTGAAACTGTCCAGATCCTCTTTCAACTTACTGCAGCCAGTCTTGAAGGAAGTTTCTAATTCAGCTTTATTGGATTCTAATTTATTATCCATTGCCTCAAACCGTTTATTAAAATTGGTTTGGCTTGCCACAATCCTGTTATTTACCTCAATTATATCAGATTTTAACTCAGCTGTCATTCTAGCATTGCTGGCTGACATTTTTGCATTACTGGCAGCTATTGCTTGTAATATTACATTTAAATCAATAGCCCCAGTATCTTTGGGTTGCTTACTAACTGGCTTTTTATCACACTCAGGTGACGAAAAACTAGCTCCAACACCAGAATCATCAAAACTAAATGAAACTTCTGATTGATCAGTCATATCTAACTTCTCCTTTTTAAACTCTACCATCTCTGATGACTGTTTCATTTTTAATTCATCAGAGAAACTATCATCCAATAACTTAACACTTTCTGATTTCTGCTTTACTACAGGGGTCTCTACTATTGAATCGTTGCCCTTTTTCACACTACTGTCAGGAGACACTTGTTCGGATTTCACTTTAACATTACTATTTTCATGCATATTTACACTAGAACCGTTGTCTGGATTTACAGTTCCTTCAACAGACATAGGTCGTGATTTAGGTTTAACTTCTGTTTCTTTTTGCGGTTCCATCACCGACAGTCTTTTAGTGCAGGATAGTAAAAGTTTTAACAGCTTTTCACATAACTTAGTTCCTTCTGCACGACGTATGGCGTTGCCGGCGCGGCGTACCGGGATTACTGATGTGACGCGGCGCGTTGAACTGCAGACGGCACCTCGACAACTGCTGTGTTGTGGACGTAGCCCGCAACAGCAGACACGGCTCCCGTCGCTCCGACGGATGATTGCGGTGCGGCGAGACTGACTTCTCGCGATGCCAGCAGTCAGCGCCAGCTCCGTCAATCCAGATGCGTTGTTAATCCAATTGCGTCGTCCACATGCACACGTAACACTGTCTATCACTGTTCCATTGCTCAGTTGCGTGTCGCATTTCACTTCCGAATCCGAATATTTAAAAATCACTTTCACTTTTACTCAATTTGTTTCCCAGCTGATACACCATATGTGGGGCGGCAGGTGGAATAATAGAATAATGCTGTTTGCCGTTCTCAACACTGGCTCTCTAACTACAATATTGGCAACCAGAAAGTGATTAGCAAAACGTGAAGCCTGTAATTAGAATTCCTAGTGTCCACTTCATCTGAGAAATACATTTATAGCTACAGCTTATAGCTCTGAGGAATTAGGAGATTGTCTGGGATTCATAATCAAAAAACCATTCTCTCTAAAATGTTCACTATATTCTGAAAGTCACATACCAAAAAGAATCCACAAAATCCAACTACCAGAGCAGTTCAGAGTCTAATGCGCTGATGCCACTATAACTGTTCAAATTAAATGTTTAAGTGAATGCTCGCCATAATTTGATGATAATGTTCATCAAACGCCACGCTAATAATGGTAGAATGTATGTCCTGCGGCGGCACGTGAAAATACGACATACGCAAACTAAAGATAGATCATTAACGTTAGACCAAAATTAACACTTCACTCGAAAACGATTTCATGGTTACGCGTATCCCGAGTAACTTATTACTGCATCCAAGGCTGTTTATATCAACGATACCGATACCTACCGATACCGACGCGACACAGGTGGTGCGCTAATCAGCGTCTGGAGAGAACTGGGGCTTTCTTTTTTCTCGCGCAGCATTCTTACATATAAAGCCGCGGTGCGGACGGCTAAGGGAACGCCTGATCAAATCTGCTCTCCCGACTAGCTGCTGGGCTAGTAATGCACCACTTTAAGTTATCGAATAAATAGTTGCTTCCTTTGCTGATGGCCGATGAAGCTTTCAATTTAATTGTGCAATCAGCACACAAGTAAGTAATCATAATAAATGTCTGACGTGGCTAAGTCAAATATTTTGGGCGAGAGAATTAATTTAATTACACTACACGCAGTAGATGAGCTCTGAACTTGCTCTTTGGAGATACGCTATAGCTAAAGTTTTATAGTTATTCTGTTGAAACTTCTCACATTTTTATGATTATAGCGGATCTCCATTCTACTTAAATTTAAACATCCTAGCTTTATTTATTCGCCTACTTAATCTATCTTGCTTCCTTAATTTCTCAGACAAAAACCAGAAAATCATGAATTTCAACTAAAATTTTAATTTGTGAGATCCAGAATACTGTTTCTACTAAATTATTATGCAAAAGGAATCTAAATACAAATTTTTAAGTTTCTAGCTCTTTTCTGTTGCGCCAATGATTTTTAAAGAAAAACATCCAAATTTCGAAAATGGTTAAAGTTATTGAACTGATATTCAACACATATTGATTTAGTATTACTCCTGACATGCTAGAAACGTTGCAGGTTATTTGCTTGATTTTTAAAGTATTGCGCAACATTTATGACGTCAGAGCTAGTTACAGCGGACTGGCTGGCACACAATGGAAAGACTGATGTGAATTTTATAAGGCGTGAGTAGGCTGCTTCCCTACAAGTTCAATGGAACAACGTAGGAAGTATTGGCGCCCACAAACAATTATACATTGAGCTGTCAACTACTCACCCTGCTGGAGAGCGACAACACGATGCGGAAAATACACTGCCTGAATTTACGTCAACGGCCAGAGCAGGTAACCGGAACGTTAACGGCCACAAGGCAGAAGATTCCGCTGGTGTACTTCAGTTCAAAATAACCGAGTACAGTTAAACGCCACCGGAGGGTGACTAAAATTTGCCAACTTGAAAACACCCGTTGTTGCTCGCGGGAATGTCCCAACAGCCGACAGCGAAATCCAAACGACACAATGTGGACAGTCGTGACTTGCTGGTAGATTAAGTCAAAACTCAACTTTTGTGTCCGGGATCGGTGAGCGACGTACCTCGTAGCAATGGGAACAGCACCACACACGCCGACCGCGCGTAGACGCCGCCTGCGGCCCCGGCCAAACTACGCGCCGCGGACATTTGCTCGCTGCTCCACGGCAACCGACCAACACCCCAGGCCCGGAAACGGTGAAACGACCAAACATACGTCGGCCGATGAGACAACCAACCGAACGACCAACTAACGGACGTCCCGCTCCAATCTCCCTCTGTCGGACAGTTCACGTGTGTCGCCAGCGGTCGGCCAGCACTGGCTGTCGGCGCCTCACCGGCGCTCCGTCCCCGACTTCACTGCTGCTGCGTCCCGACCGCACTGCTGGTCCGTCCCGAACTGACTGCCAGACACACGACGACAAAGAAATACTATCGGTCGCTCCACAGATGGTACGACAGTGCACTTATCGCTACGCGCTGCTCCTGCCGCTCACGGGCAAGTAAGGCAGGAAGTTAGTGACGCCAGCAAATGGAATAAGAAAACGAGGCGGCAGTACCGTAATAAATGACAAACAATAAATGGGATAAACGCGAGCCGTGCATGGCTCACATAGATTTTCCTGGAAGAATAAATCTGGCATGTAATGAGCGTTTTTGTACATCCCAGTTCAGGGGGAGGGAGGGGGGTTTGATCGAGTCACTGGAATGCAGTTCCGGGAGCAAGAACCAGACATTATCGCTTTCCCCATTTTGCGTTCCCTCCTCCCATTAGCGCCTAAATTCTAATGCTGAAATTTTCTGCCATGGCAATCAGTCTGGTGATTCGATATGTTGTGCTGTCATTCATAAACAGCATTCCAAGGGGCGTCTTCCAATAGGATAACGCTCACTCACAGACCGCTGTTGTAACCCAACATGCTCTACAGAGTGTCGGCAAGTTGCCTTGGCCTGCCCGATCTCCAGATCTGTCTCCAATCGAGCTCATACGGGATGTCATCGGACGACAATTCCAGCGTCATCCACATCCACAAACCCGTCCCTGTATGACTAAGTGCAGAAGGCGTGGCACTCCACCCACAAACTGACATCCCGCACCTGTACAACACAATGCTTGCCCTTCAGCATGCCTGAATTCAACATTGTGGCAGTTACATCGTTTATTAATGTGTCAGCATTTCACATTTGCAATGGCTTATCTCGGGCTTACATTATGCTGTGATGATGCAATGTTAATCACTTAAACATGTTACCCAGGCAAATTTATTCAAAAAATGTCATTACTGTACATTAATTACTTTTTGGTGGTGCAATTTTTTTTCATCGGTGTACGAACGACAAGTGTACAGACGCTTCATGTGTTATCGTAGCGGAGGATGTTAATGAACACTTATTTGCTGACATGGGAAAAATAAATGGTGCATTATTGTTTCCTTAGATGAGTCCCAAACATCTCCACGGTGATCCCCGGTGTGAGGACATGTGACGCTATTGATGCTGATCAGTCCATCAGATGAGCCGCGTGTGGTAGCCGCGCGGTCTGGGGCGTCTTGTCACGGTCCGTGCGGTTCCCCTCGTCGGAGGTTCGAGTCCCCCCTCGGGCATGTGTGTGTGTGTGTGTGTGTGTGTGTGTGTGCGTAGGTTAGTTTAAGTTAGACTACGTAGCGTGTGGGCTTAGGGACCGATGACCTCAGCAGTTTCTGTCCCATAAGACCTTACCACAAATTTCAAAATTAATTTTTCCATCAGATGGGGAAGCTACGAGGTGCATCCAAGTTCTAAGGCCTCCGATTTTTTTTTGTAGTTAACTACTCAACCGAAATCGATGAAACTGGCGTTACTTCTCGACGTAATCGCCCTGCAGACGTACACATTTTTCACAACGCTGACGCCATGATTCCATGGCAGCGGCGAAGGCTTCTTTAGGAGTCTATTTTGACCACTGGAAAATCGCTGAGGCAATAGCAGCACGGCTGGTGAATGTGCGGCCACGGAGAGTGTCTTTCATTGTTGGAAAAAGCCAAAAGTCACTAGGAGCCAGGTCAGGTGAGTAGGGAGCATGAGGAATCACTTCAAAGTTGTTATCACGAAGAAACTGTTGTGTAACGTTAGCTCGATGTGCGGGTGCGTTGTCTTGGTGAAACAGCACACGCGCAGCCCTTTCCGGACGTTTTTGTTGCAGTGCAGGAAGGAATTTGTTCTTCAAAACATTTTCGTAGGATGCACCTGTTACCGTAGTGCCCTTTGGAACGCAATGGGTAAGGATTACGCCCTCGCTGTCCCAGAACATGGACACCATCATTTTTTCAGCACTGGCGGTTACCCGAAATTTTTTTGGTGGCGGTGAATCTGTGTGCTTCCACTGAGCTGACTGGCGCTTTGTTTCTGGATTGAAAAATGGTATCCACGTCTCATCCATTGTCACAACCGACGAAAAGAAAGTCCCATTCATGCTGTCGTTGCGCGTCAACATTGCTTGGCAACATGCCACACGGGCAGCCGTGTGGTCGTCCGTCAGCATTCGTGGCACCCACCTGGATGACACTTTTCGCATTCTCAGGTCGTCATGCAGGATTGTGTGCACAGAACCCACAGAAATGCCAACTCTGGAGGCGATCTGTTCAACAGTCATTCGGCGATCTCCCAAAACAATTCTCTCCACTTTCTCGATCATGTCGTCAGACCGGCTTGTGTGAGCCCAAGGTTGTTTCGGTTTGTTGTCACACGATGTTCTGCCTTCATTAAACTGTCGCACCCACGAACGCACTTTCGACACATCCATAACTCCATCACCACATGTCTCCTTCAACTGTCGATGAATTTCAATTGGTTTCACACCACGCAAATTCAGAAAACAAATGATTGCACGCTGTTCAAGTAAGGAAAACGTCGCCATTTTAAGTATTTAAAACAGTTCTCATTCTCGCCGCTGGCGGTAAAATTCCATCTGCCATACGGTGCTGCCATCTCTGGGACGTATTGACAATGAACGTGGCCTCATTTTAAAACAGTGCGCATGTTTCTATCTCTTTCCAGTCCAGAGAAAAAAAATCGGAGGCCTTAGAACTTGAATGCACCTTGTAGTCTCGGTTGCCCCCCCCCCCCCCCCACACAGCCAAAAACAGTTCGACTAGAAGAGTCTATATAACAACACAAGCACCCACCTCAGTTATCTACGCAATTGTTGAACGCCTCCGTGCTCATACTTTTACCGGCTCAGGTTGGAGACCGATTCCTCGCAAGTTTGTGTAGAGCTCCCATTAATCACGCTGTAGGTGCGAATAGTTCGTGCAGCACCGCACTTTGTCCTTTACTTTGTCCGACCCGAGGATTGGTATTTACTTTGTCCGATCTGTGGACCAGGTAGCCAGGCTTAATTTTTTTCATCCATATAAACAACTGCCACGCAGGTACTTTACGTTAACCGTCAGAAGTATCCTAGGAGCAACCAGGGATCGAATTGCAAAACTGTCAATTCAGTGTCTGACACTGTGGGAGTCATAATCTATGCCAAGATTTTTGCACGTGGTTTCCAACGTGCGAGCTACAGATTATAATCCATGATTCGCGAAACTGATCGTCGGCGGTGAATTACAGTGATGTCATGTAACTTCAAACAGTACCAATTGAGGTAGCGATGATGGAGGTGGGTAGCGGTCAAACACATTTCTGTCCAAAGTAGACCACAAAGGCTCAATAACAGGTCTGATGACTGGCTAGGGGAGATGGGACAGTTCATCCTCGTGCTCACAATACTAATCCTGCACGATGCTAACTGTGCAAACAGAGGCCATGTCGTCTTGGGACATACACTACTGGCCGTTAAAATTGCTACACCACTAAAATGACATGCGACAGACCTGAAATTTAACCGACAGCAAGAAGATCCTGTAATATGCAAATGATTATCTTTTCAGAGCATTCACACGAGGTTGACGCCGGTGGCGACACCTACAACGTTTCCAACCGGCTTCTCATACACAAACAGCAGTTGACCGGCGTTGCCTGATCAAACGGTGTTGTGATGCCTCATGTAAGGAGGAGGCATGCGTACCATCACGTTTCCGACATTGGTAAAGGTCAGATTGTAGCCTATCGCGATTGCGGTTTATCGTATCGCGACACTGGTGCTCGCGTTGGCCGATATCCAATGACTGTTAGCAGAATATGGAATCGGTGGGTTCAGGAGGGTAATAGGGAACGCCATGCTGGATTCCAACGGCCTCGTATCACTAGCACTCGGGATGACAGACATCTTATGCGCATGGCTGTAACGGATCGTGCAGCCACGTGTCGTTCCCTGTGTCAAGAGATGGGGACGTTTGCAAGACAACAACCATCTGCACGAACAGTTCGACGACGTTTGCAGCAGCATGGACAATCAGCTCGGAGACCGTGGCTGTGGTTACCCTTGACGCTGCATCACAGACAGAAGCGCCTGCGATGGTGTACTCAACGACGACCCTGGGTATACGAATCGCAAAACGTCATTTGTTCGGATGAATCCAGGTTCTGTTTACAAATCATGATGGTCGCATCAGTGTTTGGCGATACCGCGGTGAACGCACATTGGAAGCGTGTATTCGTCATCGCCATACTGGGATATCACCTGACGTGATGGTATGGGGTACCGTTGGTTACACGTCTCGGTCAGCTTTTGTTCGCATTGACGGCACTTTGAACAGTGGACGTTACATTTCACATATGTTACAACCCGTGGCTCTACCTTTCATTCGATCCCTGCGAAACCTTACATTTCAGCAGGATAATCCACGACCGCATGTTGCAGGTCGTGTACGGGCCTTTCTGGATACAGGAAATGTTCGACTGCTGCCCTGGCCAGCACATTCTCCAGATCTCTCATCAATTGAAAACGTCTGGTCAATGATGGCCGAGCAACTGGCTCATCACAATACGGCAGTCACTACTCTTGATGAACTGTGGTATCGTGTTGAAGCTGCATGGGCAGCTGAACCTGTACACGCCATCCAAGCTCTGTTTGACTCAATGCCCAGACTTATCAAAGCCGTTATTACGGCCAGAGGTGGTTGTTCTGGGTACTGATTTCTCAGCACCTATGCACCGAAATTGCGTGAAAATGTAATCACATGTCAGTTCTAGTATAATATATTTGTCCAATGAATACCCGTTTATCATCTGCATTTCTTCTTGGTGTAGCAGTTTTAATGGCCAGTAGTGTAGTAAGCGATACATTTTTTTTGCAGCATCATTTTGTGGAGGTGTGACTGAGGAAAAGCTTCGAAAAGGTTGAAAATTATTCGCAAAAGTTGTTGCAAGTGAGTAAGTGCTCTCATGCTTAGATATTAAACGGATATAGTCTGTGTATCTGCGCGCGGTGTGTTACTCTGCTTCAAGAAATATACGCAGTTAACTGTAATATTGTCTTATTGTGTTTAGGTACAACGTAATATTACAGTTCTTAATGAGTAAAGTATGACAGCATTTTAAATCTTTAAATTCAGTCAATAGTTATATGAAACATTTGAAATCAATATTTTTCACATGGAAGCCGTCAGTCAGTCAATTTGCAAGTAGATCCAGGAAGAAGCTTGTTATCCGTTTAGTAATCTATACTGACAGTAAAAGCATAGCAACATCAAATAATAATTAATGCGGAACAATGAATTTTCAGGAATACATTTGTCTAGGTGACATATTTAAGTTTTTAACATTGCAAGACTACAGTTTAATGTAAGTGCGAGATAAATCATTGCAAATGCGGAATGCTGGCAAATTAATGACAGGTGTATCATACAGAATGTTAAATGTAACATGTAAACATGCATGCGTTGTATTGTACAGATGCCGGATTTCAGTATGTGGAATGGAGTTTGAGCCCATTGCACTTGGTCGGTCAATACTCGTACAGGGCGGTTTAATGCTGTTTGTGGGTGAAACTGGAGTTGTCTTGCGAAGATGGCCCATATGTGCTCGACTGGAGACAGCCCAAGCCGTGCCGGCCGGAGTGGCCGAGCGGTTCTAGGCGCTAAAATCTGGAGCCACGCGACCGCTACGGTCGCAGGTTCGAATCCTACCTCGGCCATGGATGTGTGTGATGTCGTTAGGTTAGTTAGGTTTAAGTAGTTCTAAGTTCTAGGGAACTGATGACCTCAGAAGTTAAGTCCCATAGTGCTCAGACCCATTTGAATTTGAACCAAGCCGTCATGTCGAACTCCGTAGAGCATGTTGGGTTACAACAGCAGTATATGGGGGACTGCTTTCCTGTTAGAAAACACCCCCTGGAATGCTGCACAACAGGTCGAATCAATAAACTGACGTACGAATTTCTTGCAGGGTGCGTGGGATAGCCACGAGAGTACTACTGCTGTCATTGGAAATCGAACCCCAAACCATAACTGTACGCAGGTTCGTTGCAGGCCTTCAGTTTGCCTCCTAACCAACACTCGGCCATCACTGGCACCGAGGTAGAACCAGCTTTCATCGGAAAAGACAACAGACCTCCACCCTGCCTTCTAGTGAGATCTCGTTTGACGTCACTGAAGTCGCAGATGGCGGTGGTTTGGGGTCAGTGGAACGCACAGTACGTTGTGTCAGTGTGATGCCAACAGTTGCTCAAATTGCTGCTGCAGATGCAGTTCCATGCTACAGAGCTATACTCCGAACACAATGGTTTTCCCTCTCGGTGGTGCCACGTGCCATTCCAGAGCCCGGTCTTCTTCTGAGCGTACATTCTGATGACACCGCTACCAGAAATCATGTACAGTGGCTGGTTACATTCCTATCCAATCGTTCTGAAATATCACAGAAGGAACATCCAACCTGTCGTAGCCCTATTACACGATTTCGTCCAAACAAAGTGAGGAGTTGATAGTGACGTATTTTTCACCGTAAAGACGTTATTCACTGACATCAACTCACCACATACAATCCCACAAGTAGCTAGCGCTCAAGACAATTACAGCGTGTATTTAAAGGAAGCTTGATTCTCATCCTCTTATGCCGCTGGTGCGAAATCTGAATAGACGTCATCCTTCAGATGAACTTTCGTTTATGTCGCACCACTCCGTCTTGGTGTTTCGACTTTTTTCTACGCCAGTGTAGATTGTCTACCATGACGGTGTGCTGAGGCACACATCATACATGGTAGCCTGGTGTTCGGGAGTCGAAAACACTGTCGCGATTATCTGTGTAACTGCGTGAAACACCACTGCATCTCTAGTCAGTGCACAATGATGTTTGCCGGCAGGAGTGGACGAGCGGTTCTAGGCGCTACAGTCTGGAACCGCGCGACCGCTACGGTCGAAGGTTTGAATCCTGCCTCGGGCATGGATTTGTGTGATGCCCTTAGGTTAGTTTGGTTTAAGTCGTTCTAAGTTCTAGGGGACTGATGACCAGAGCAGTTAAGTCCCATAGTGCTCAGTGTGGTGTCACCGCCAGACACCACACTTGCTAGGTGGTAGCTTTAAATCGGCCGCGGTCCATTAGTACATGTCGGACCCGCGTGTCGCCACTTTCAGTGATAGCAGACCGAGCGCCACCACACGGCAGGTCTAGAGAGACGTACTAGCACTCGCCCCAGTTGTACGGACGACGTAGCTAGCGATGCACACTGTCGAAGCCTCGCTCATTTGCAGAGCAGATAGTTAGAATAGCCTTCAGCTAAGTCAATGGCTACGACCTAGCAGGGCGCCATTGGCCTTAGACAGCCTAAAGAGTCTCACTTGTATCGCCACAATCTCCAGATGTACCACAAGGATGGATTAAAGTTAAGTATTCCAGAAGCTACGTACTTTTCTTTATAGCATTCATTACGTATCCTGTTTCAGACCTCACTCCATCCTTCGTGAGCTTATAGCGTGCATTGCGGTCCCCTCAAACCACACTGTGTCGGCACTTCTGTCGACACATCACTCAGAGCCATTTTTGAACAATGATGTTTTCTTTGGATTACCACCAGGAGTACAGAAACAAAGTAGCTCTCGGCTATTACGCTTACATGGTCCGACAGAGACACACCCGGCTGCTCCCTATGCTCACCACGGACTCATCGAGGAGTCTTTGGCCGAGACCCCTTTGTTTTGCAGCCTCAAAAACAGTTGTAGGATAAGATCTGACAGCACACGTGCCTGCCGGGACAACCCCAGCGCCACAGGACGCCAAGTTAGGTGGGGACTCGCTATTTACTGGTCGGACCAGTTCAAAGCATTTAACCAGCTTTACTGTCAAAACTCCAGGAGCCGCAATCCATCATTCCTCGTGGGAGGCAACCAGAAGAACCGGTGAAACAGAGCGAGAGAGAGGTTGCTGAAATAAAAAAGCAGCTTGGCTGTACTGTTGTTTGTACGAGGCACATTCAATAAATAGGGAGACAAATGGATGTAGAAATGCAGCAGTTAGTAGTAGGACTTTTGTAATGTCATGACATTAGGTTGGCATCACTGGGATGAGCTCGAAACAATTGACGGATGAAAACTGTTTTGTTTATAACCTAAATATTGCATTTAATGATGGCATATCTGCTTGAAGTTGAACAATATCCATTGATCCGTTTTTTGGTTTCTGAAGGTGAAAAAAATCGGAAAAGATTTTTTCTCGAATGATTGTGCAGTGTGGTGACAATTGTATGGACCGCGGAAATTTTTATGGTTGCGTAGGACAGTTAAAAAAAAGGCCGAACCGGTTCGTGAGGATCCGGGCAAACAGATTCACCAGCGCACCATGAGGTGGAGTGTCTGAACGTCTCCCCCAAGGTAACGATGCAGTTAGGGCTTCATATAACTTGAGAGGAAGATTTTGAGTTGTTTTGAATGCGGGATTCAACCCTTCGCGTCTTCCATACTTATTATTTGGACTTAGTTCCCGCAAATATATATATTTTTATATGTGCGAAATCTTATGGGACTTAACTGCTAAGGTCATCAATCCCTAAGCTTACACACTACTTAACCTAAATTATCCTAAGGACAAACACACTCACCCATGCCCGAGGGAGGACTCGAACCTCTACCGGGACCAGCCGCACAGTCGATGACTGCAGCGCCTGACCGCTCGGCTAATCCTGCGCGGCGTTCCCGCAAAAAAAAGAATTACTAGCCGTTGGGATGTCCAAGTATCGAATCCAACACAACCATTTTCCATTTTGAAATTCGCAATTTAACAGTCTATCAAGCTAAAATAGGAACCCAGAGTTGTGACCAAATGGCCCTCATGAAATGGTATTGACTGTCCAGAGATTGGTCTAAAATCGGAGGAAAGGCTCTAGGTCCATTAACAACGTCAGCTGGCGGCCAAATTACTCACTTCCACAACAGGTAGATAATTCCCGTACATGCTGTATCGTAACGACTGAAACACTATTCTTACACACACATTATAGGGTATAGTGGGATACCTTAATAAGTGATAAAAGGGATCGGTAACTACACCACACTTATATCGCAGAAGATCCAGGTAAGGTACTACGATACTTGATGGCAATATAAAAATAGCATATTGGGGCTAACGAGCCGTCGATGGCGAGTCATTTGAGGCAGAACACAAACTCGGACTGGGAAAGGATGGGGAAGGTAATCGGCTGTGCTCTTTTAGAGAAACCATCGTGGCATTCGGAAAGAGTTTAACGACCCATAAACAACTATGTCATTAAAGACGGAGCGCAAGCATGGAAAGTTCCAAGGATGGAAAGGAGATCGGCTTTCAAAGAAATCATCCCGCATTTTCCTGGAGTGCTTTATATAAATCACGGAAAACATAAGTCTGGATGGCCGGACGCGGATTTGAACCGATGTCGTCCCGAATGCGATTCCACTGTGCTGACCACTCCGCTAAGTCGCTTGGTCGTGACATTCGGCTTAAGAGATTTAGCGAAACCACTAATGAACCTAAATCTGAGCTTCTGACAATGGTTCAAATGGCTCTGAGCACTATGGGAGTTAACACCTGAGGTAATCAGCCCCATACAACTTAGAACTACTTAAACCTAAGTAACCTAAGGACATCACACACATCCATGCCCGAGGCAGGATTCGAACCTGCGACCGTAGCGGTCGCGCGGTTCCAGACTGAAGTGCCTATAACCGCTCGGCCACTCCGGCCGGCTCTGAGCGTCTGAACAGGGGTTTGAACTGCAATCCGCCTTCTTCCAAACACCGCACTCCCTCGCTCTGTAAAATGCGTACAGAGGGGGGGGGGGGGCGGTAGAACACAAGCATAAGAGGAGGGCGGTTCTAACCACCACTGAGTGTTAAAAAACTTTGTATTCATAAAGCCGCATACTGCAATTCTTCTGTTTAGTCATTTTCAAGTGTTTCAAATCGAACATTTTGTGCTCTGGCACAAAACAAAATTTTAAAAAAAGTGTGACATGTATGACATGTATGTCATCATAAAATTCATAGAGTGAGTATTTCATACCACCGTTCTATAAATAAAATAAAATCGCAACAAATGTTTAGCATAACTAGATATACTTGTGATAGGGAGTTACCCATGACCCTTATTTACAAAAATAAACATTTTCTGTATGTCAATAGCGGTTCTGGGCGCTACAGTCTGGAACCCCGCGACCGCTACCGGTCGCAGGTTCGAATCCTGTCTCGGGCATGGATGTGTGTGATGTCCTTAGGTTAGTTAGGTTTAAGTAGTTCTAAGTTCTAGGGGACTGATGACCTCAGATGTTAAGTTCTATAGTGCTGAGAGCCATTTGAACCATTTGAACTAAAGATAGCGGGAAACTACACCACAGAAACAAGGACTATCGACAGACGCTACGGAACTCTACGAACCGCTCGTCCACTCCGGCCGGCTCCCTTCTGTGTGCTTCACTCTTTTTGTCAGGTGGCATAGTATAAGCAGACCTTCACTGTAGCGACTTTGTATGTATGCAGAGTGGGTGAATGTGTTTACCGAGGAAATGGTGTGGTAGTATTCCCAGTTGCACAAGCGGTGTTAACGGCCTTGCAGATTTTTCCCCACTTCTGGAGAGTTGTTTCCGCAGTTCGTTGCATGATGGATCCTCCTTGCCAGCACAGAGAACGATTATCCAAGCTCTTAGTGCAGAAGGGGAAGTTGCTTCACGCATTTATCGCAAGACGAAAGAGGTATACGGAGAGTATTGTCTCGCACGGTGCACAATATTCCACTGGTGCCAACATTATTAGGCGGGATGTGTGGTCAAGAATGCGCTCGACCCCGCTCGAGAATGAAATTAGAATTACACTCCTGGAAATGGAAAAAAGAACACATTGACACCGGTGTGTCAGACCCACCATACTTGCTCCGGACACTGCGAGAGGGCTGTACAAGCAATGATCACACGCACGGCACAGCGGACACACCAGGAACCGCGGTGTTGGCCGTTGAATGGCGCTAGCCGCGCAGCATTTGTGCACCGCCGCCGTCAGTGTCAGCCAGTTTGCCGTGGCATACGGAGCTCCATCGCAGTCTTTAACACCGGTAGCATGCCGCGACAGCGTGGACGTGAACCTTATGTGCAGTTGACGGACTTTGAGCGAGGGCGTATAGTGGGCATGCGGGAGGCCGGGTGGACGTACCGCCGAATTGCTCAACACGTGGGGCGTGAGGTCTAAACAGTACATCGATGTTGTCGCCAGTGGTCGGCGGAAGGTGCGCGTGCCCGTCGACCTGGGACCGGACCGCAGCGACGCACGGATGCACGCCAAGACCGTAGGATCCTACGCAGTGCCGTAGGGGACCGCACCCCCACTTCCCAGCAAGTTAGGGACACTGTTGCTCCTGGGGTACCGGCGAGGACCATTCGCAACCGTCTCCATGAAGCTGGGCTACGGTCCCGCACACCGTTAGGCCGTCTTCCGCTCACGCCCCAACATCGTGCAGCCCGCCTCCAGTGGTGTCGCGACAGGCGTGAATGGAGGGACGAATGGAGACGTGTCGTCTTCAGCGATGAGAGTCGCTTCTGCCTTGGTGCCAATGATGGTCGTATGCGTGTTTGGCGCCGTGCAGGTGAGCGCCACAATCAGGACTGCATACGATCGAGGCACACAGGGCCAACACCCGGCATCATGGTGTGGGGAGCGATCTCCTACACTGGCCGTACACCACTGGTGATCGTCGAGGGGACACTGAATAGTGCACGGTACATCCAAACCGTCATCGAACCCATCGTTCTACCATTCCTAGACCGGCAAGGGAACTTGCTGTTCCAACAGGACAATGCACGTCCGCATGTATCCCGTGCCACCCAACGTGCTCTAGAAGGTGTAAGTCAAATACCCTGGCCAGCAAGATCTCCGGATCTGTCCCCCATTGAGCATGTTTGGGACTGGATGAAGCGTCGTCTCACGCGGTCTGCACGTCCAGCACGAACGCTGGTCCCACTGAGGCGCCAGGTGGAAATGGCATGGCAAGCCGTTCCACAGGACTACATCCAGCATCTCTACGATCGTCTCCATGGGAGAATAGCAGCCTGCATTGCTGCGAAAGGTGGATATACACTGTACTAGTGCCGACATTGTGCATGCTCTGTTGCCTGTGTCTATGTGCCTGTGGTACTATCAGTGTGATCATGTGATGTATCTGACCCCAGGAATGTGTCAATAAAGTTTCCCCTTCCTGGGACAATGAATTCACGGTGTTCTTATTTCAATTTCCAGGAGTGTATATTAATACCTTCAGCTGCTGACGGGCGTTGATATATATCAACGGGGACAGCTGAAAATGTGTGCCCCGACGGGGACTCGAACCCGGTATCTCCTGCTCGTATGGCAGACGCTCTATCCATTTGAGCCACCGAGGGCATGGAGGATAGTGTGACTGCAGGGACTATCTCGCGCACGCCTCCCTGACATATAAGCAGGAGATCCCGGGTTCGATTCCCGGTCGGGGCACACATTTCCACCTGCCCCCGTTGATGTATATCAACTCCTGTCAGCAGCGGAAAGTATTAATATAATTCTAATTTCGTTCTGGACGGCTGCAGGTCATCAATGGTATCTGTTCTTTCAGGCATGTTCGAAAGAACAGACACCATATCCATATAAGTATACCGTTCGTGGATGTCGATTGGAAGCCCTCGAACATCCTCCTTAGAGCCCCTACATCTCCCCATTTAACTCGCTTATCTTCCGGCCGTTCCGCATTCTCTGAGGTCAGAGGTTCACCTTCGATAGGGAAGTGGAAAACTGGATCCGTGCTCAGACCCGTAGTTCGTACACTTAACCGATCCACTCCCTTCATGTGCGCCGGGATCGGTGTGTCGGGGAAATTACGTATTACATACATACGAGAATCATTCGCATTTGCATTGGTGACAATGAAAATTTGTGCCGGGCTGCTTGACACGATTGGTCGCGTTGATCGCTACGGTCGCTCGGACACGCTCGCCGGTCCGATCCAGACTTCCATGCGTCACCGCTCTCGTCTGCCTCCTGTACTCGCTCGCATAATGTGAGTCTCTTACAGGACCAGAGACGTATGACTAAAACCGAAGCCCAGATACGAGTAGTTCTATTGCTCCACATGCTCTATAATTATAATACGATTATTAAAATTTATTTACGTACTACTGCAGTCTCCTTTACATCTGGGCACATCTTATACAGGATGTTTCAGTAGGAACGTGCAAAAATTGAACAGGACATAGGGCTCCAATGATGAACAATTTGAGGTAGGGAACCTGGGGCCAGAGAAGCCAGCCTCAGGAAATAATACGAGTAAAATCAGACTACTGTGTCTTTTTTTATTTGTATTAGTTATCTGCAAATACCAACACTGACACAATGAAAGTACCATTTCTGCTGTATCTTGAAAAATGTGTTGAAACTGATGGCCATCAACTTCAATGCAGGAATGCCATTGGCGAACGAGATTCTGTCGCACCCTGACAAATAGCCCTGGTGTGTTTCGAAATCTCATCACAGGCAGCCACAATTCTGGCAACTAATTCCATGGTCGTATCCACACAAGTGACTGTAGATACCCTCAAAGGAAATAATCAGATCAAGTCAGGTCACCTCGCAGACCATGGAATAGGACGTCCACTTCCAATCCAGCGACCACGAAATACCGTATCGGTACTGCTCTATCGTGGTGTACTGTACGCCACTGAATAGCACTGAGTAATGAATAGATCTGTCGTTGATTCATAGCACATTCTGTCATGGGACAATATAAATGCAACGGCGGCATAAGTAAAGCAAACAAAACCTTCATCATGACTTTCTGATAATTAGGCTCGTCCTCCTTGTTTCCTTGCAGGAAAACAAGAAGTGCATGTCAATAAACAGCACAGTACGTGTAAACGTGTACGCATGTTTGCTGTAAATAAGCATGAAACTACTAATGCTAGAGAAAGCGGTAGACAAGTTTACAACCCATACCTCCTTAAGCTGGCTTATCCGATCCCAGGTTCCCCACCTCAACTCGTTCAGTGGAGCGTTCTCTATGTCCTATTACATTTTTGCAGCACCCAATATATACACACATCCCTCTCTCTCTCTCTCTCTCTCTCTCTCTCTCTCTCTCTCTCTCTCTCTCTCTCTGTGTGTGTGTGTGTGTGTGTGTGTGTGTGTGTGTGTGTGTGTGTACGCGCGTGTGTTTGCGTGCATGTGCGTGTGTCCTTGAAGAAAGGCGTGACTCTAATTTTCAGTATTTTACATCAAAAACATTCCACAAGAAAAGGAAAAGAATTCAACTGTTAGTAAAAAACCAATTTCAAAACACTTGCTTGTAGGAAAAGAAAATTAAGTCCGTCCCCCCTCACGATTCTGTAAACAGTGATACGCCCATGTACAAAATAGCTAGTTTTTCGTGCACCTCAGTATTTATGACTATGTGTCGTACTGTGATACAGTTTTAGAGATACATTCAGTGGTATATGTGAATAACGTCTCGAAAATGAGTTGCGAAGAGAGTTAGTGGTAGAGAAGCAGTAAATTAAAACGCCATCTCTGATGTTGAAGTTTTACAGCATGAACTGCGAATATGTAGTAAGCGATAAACTTCTTCCCTTTCTGTAAGATGTAAAATCGTCGTCTCTTTCATAATTTTTATGAGCGATGTCAGTGAAAAAATGTTTTGAAAAGATATGAGAATATGTGTAAAGTTTGTTGGAGGCCGCCAATTCTGTCGTCCTCAGATACTGAACGAATACAGTCTGGGTACGCAAACACCTTGTAGGTAGGGCAACAACAGCTCTGAGTAGTCTTCTTGGGTATTAATAAACCGATTCAGATGCATTTAGTCCTTTGTTATTGGATAACTACTGAAAACCACATCTTCAGGTGAACATCTCTATAAAAATAAATCCTGAAGGAATAACAGCCCTGAGATATATACTGGTATGGTAAATTACTTTAAGATTTTAAAAATTAAAAAAATTAAGAACTTTTACATCATAATATCAGAATGTTAGTACTGACATGACTAAAACATTAGAGCCGGAAAGCTCGGAACCTTTTTACCCAAAGTTCGTTGTCCGTCAGAAAAAAGAAAGCGCTAAAAGGCGGTATGTCATAGAATAAAACAGCCGGATTCCAGTGTAGTGGATGGGTCATACACGAATCATAGCATAGTGATCCATTGATAAGGAGAAAATAAATGTAAACTGTTAAGGACTAATAATTTTGGGCCAGAATGAAAAACCAAGTAGTCTGGATTATTTCCGCGCCATGCGTTACGCTGCTTCAAAGTACATACATAGTTTCTGACTTCGGTATCCATACTGAAAATCAAATTTTTGTTGTCCCTATAATGCTCCATATAGGCAAAAACAGTAATATCAGAAATTGAGTCCGCCTTAATGCAAAACACCTTGTTATTCGTTTATTCCTTTATTCTCCCAAACTAGTTTCGGCGCCAAATATGTTCGCTGAGTAATTAACGGCATCAGAAAAAAAGCGCACAGAAAATATGTCGCAAACAGTGACAATAATTCTTAAAACATGCTGCAACAAACACTAAATAAGGTAGTTATGAAAGTATCATTAGAAAACTATATTTCAAAAAGCGAATAGTAAAAATGTAATAATGTGCTACTGTGTTTGTATAACCATTCTATTTTCTGCATGTTTTAGGTTAAAAAAAACCACTGATGATGGTGATATTTGTCGCCGAAACTAGTTTGGGAGAATAAAGAAATAAACGAATAACAAGATGTTTTGCATCAAGGCGAACTCAGTTTATGATATTACTATTTTTCTAATCAAACACGGACCAAATGGAAGAATTCCAAGGTAAAATTATTGTTCATATAGGCACCCTACAACTGCAAACTGGTGACCGGATGACATTTCTGGACACTCAATAGTACAGGTGTCGGAAAAGATTTCTTAAGTAATAGAACCCAGTACGTTGTCCTCGATGGTGAGTGTTCATCGGAGGTGAGGGTATCGTCTGGAGTGCCCCATGGAAGTGTGGTAGGTCCGCTGTTGTTTTCTGTCTACATAAATGATCATTTGGATAGGGTGGATAGCAATGTGCAGCTTTTTGCTGATGATGCTGTGGTGTACGGGAATGTGTCGTCGTTGAGTGACTGTAGGAGGATACAAGATGATTTGGACAGGATTTGTGATTGGTGTAATGAATGACAGCTAATTCTAAATATAGATAAATGTAAATTAATGCTGATGAATAGGAAAAAGAATCCCGTAATGTTTGAATAGTCCATTAGTAGTGTAGCGCTTGACACAGTCACGTCGATTAAATATTTGAGCATAACATTGCAGAGCGATATGAAGTGGGACAAGCATGTAATGGCAGTAGTGGGGAAGACGGATAGTCGTCTTCGGTTCATTGGTAGAATTTTTGGAAGGTGTGGTTCATCTGTATAGGAGACCGCTTATAAAACACTAATACGACCTATTCTTGAGTACTGCTCGAGCGTTTGGGATAACTATCATCAGGTCGGATTCAGGGAGGACATGGAAGCAATTCAGAGGCGGGCTGCTAGATTTGTTACTGGTAGGTTTGATCATCACGCGAGTGTTACTGAAATGCTTCAGGAACTCGGGTGGGAGTCTCTGGAGGAATGGAGGCGTTCCTTTCGTGAACCGATACTGAGGAAATTTAGAGAACCAGCATTTGAGGCTGATTGCAGTACAATTTTACTGCCGCCAACATATTTTTCGCGGAAAGACCACAAAGATAAGATAAGAGAGATTAGAGCTCGTACGAGGCATATAGGCAGTCATTTGTCCCTCGTTCTGTTTGGGAGTGGAACAGGGAGAGAGGATGCTCGTTGTGGTACGAGGTACCCTCCGCCACGCACCGTATGGTGAATTGCGGAGTATGTATGTAGATGAAAACCATGTGTGTACAGGAAGACACTCTAATGCTAAGTCCTTATTATGACGTCCTAAATGCGATGTTGATACACAAGAAAGGAAGTATTCACAATATTAAAAACTACCGTCCTGTCAGCTTGCTCTCAATTTTGTACAAAATTTTCACAAAGATCTTGTTAAACCGAATTAGTTCCACCCCAGACTCAGCCCAACCTATAGAACAAGCAGGATTCCGAAGCAATTTTAGCACTATTCAAATGGCTCTGAGCACTATGGGACTTAACATCTTAGGTCATCAGTCCCCTAGAACTTAGAACTACTTAAACCTAACTAACCTAAGGACATCACACACATCCATGCCCGAGACAGGATTCGAACCTGCGACCATAGCAGTCCCGCGGTTCCTGACTGCAGCGCCTAGAGCCGCACGGCCACCACGGCCGGCTTTAGCACTATTGACCACGTTCTGATCTTCAGTGAAGTGATAAGCAGAGCGAATGAATACCAACTGCCTCTCTGCATTGCCTTTGTTGACTTTGAAAAGGCATTTGACTCCGTTAGCCATGTAGCTGTCCTCCAAGCTTTGAGTGAGCAAGGAGTGGGAGCAGCATACATTGAAGTGCTCAGGAAAATCTATTAGAATTCTTCAGCTTATGTTAACATCGGCGAATCAACTCAAGAATTCCGCATCATGAGGGGTGTCAAGCAAGGCGATCCCATCTCCCCTAAACTGTTCTCTGCTGTATTGGAAATGGCTATGTCAAAGCTGAGCTGGGAAGGTAAGGGAATTAGAATTAATGGAAGAAGGCTTACCAACTTGAGATTTGCTGATGATATTGCCTTACTGGCCAAAGACTTCGCGGAGCTCCAAACCTTAGTTACAGATCTTGCATCGGAATGTCAGCTGGTTGGCTTGAACATGAACCTTTCCAAAACAAAAGTAATATCCAAGAAATGGGTCCCAGCTGGAGATGTGAAAGTCAAGGACAGTCTACTATAAGAGGTAAGTGAATATGTCTACCTTGACCAGATTATAAATATGAAGGGAGACATAAGGCCAGAAATCTATCGACGCATCAAGCTTGGCTGGAAAGCATTTGGGAAGAATTCAGAAGTATTCAGATCAAAAATGCCAGTAAATCTGAAGAAAGCAGTATTTGATCAATGCATTCTTCCTGTGATGACGTATGGCTGCGAGACATGGACACTGAACTCATTTACAAAAGCGAAACTTAGGACAGCACAGAGAGCCGTAGATAGATCAATGCTGGGCTATACAAGAGAGGACAGGAAAAGGGCAGATGACATCCGGTCTGTGACGAAGGTTAATGACATCTTAGAGACAGTAGGTTCCTTGAAATGGCAGTGGGCTGGCCACGTCGCAAGAAGAAAAGACAACAGATGGACGAAGCTAGTACTGGAGTGGAGTCCGAGAGAGCACCGGAGGCCTAGAGGAAGACCACCAGACAGATGGGATAAAGACGTCAAGAAGATCGCTGGTAACACCTGGCAGAGAACTGCCCAAGACCGTCCCACTTGGAGAAGACTTCTGAAAGCCTACCTGAATCCACGACTCAAAGAGGTCACATCATCTAATGATTGAATTGGCTGATGATGATGATGATGAAATGCGATATCTGAACACGAAGCTTTCGAGACGTGTAAAGTGGTAAGCACTTACGAAGCAGACTTGTAGCAGAGTTGATAAATTGCATGTAACAGCGGTGCCATATACCCAACAGGTAACACTCCATTCTATCCAGCAAAACACTGGCGCATCAGATCCGCCCAATACACATTTCGAGATCTTTTCCTTTTACAACAACCCTAGTACTTCAACATTAAAGAACGCTCTAGTACATTTTCACCATTAAAATCGTCATATCAAATATCATACTTTGGATTATTCGACTGGATAACAACAGCTGTTAATAAGACTTACGCCATCTCTCAGTCCTGTGAATTCGTTAGGCGCTGGTGGGGCTGCACGCCGCACGTTGACGCCCCACCTGGAAGAACTGATAGCAGCCACATCATGGAGATTCCAGGAGGGGCGTTGTGCTGGAGCGGCCACGTGTGACGGGCGATGATACGTCACACGCCGGCGCCCTCCGCGCTCCGCCGGCTGGAAGTGGAGGGCGTGTCCTCTCCAGAACAAGATGCCACTGGAAGTCCAAACTCTCATAAATCGTCGGCAGTCGCATGTTAACAAGATAACCGGCAGTAGTTCCTCTCTGAAATTAGTTGGGAAACTATACCAGTAAAGTAATGTTAAGTAGGCCCGCCCGGTTGGCCGAGCGGTCTAAAAGTCGAAACGTTCACTTAATGTCATATCTTCCAAGGACTCTTCCGATTCTTGACGACATGGCACCAAAATACGGCAGAAAGTTGAACCACCTGAAGATGTCAGACAGTTGCTCCTAGGAAATAATGTGGAGTTTGCACATTCGGCGGCAAACCAGTGAAGACTATTTACAACATATCGACCGGGAAACTGTGGCCGAGCGGTTCTAGGCGCTTCAGTCTGGAACCGCGCGACCGCTACGGTCGCAGGTTCGAATCCTGCCTCGGGCATGGATGTGTGTGATGTCCTTAGGTTAGTTAGGTTTAAGTAGTTCTAAGTCTAGGGGACTGATGACCTCAGATGTTAAGTCCCATAGTGCTCAGAGCCATTTGAACCATCCACCGTGTAAGGTGTCAGGCAAATCTAACACCTTCCATGAAAACCCTGACATGATAAGCAAACCCAGTAGTATGTCACATAGCTCCGAATAAATCGTGACATTAAATTAACCAAAGTAATACGAGTAACGAGTGAGCAAATGGAATACCACAGACTAACACAAGAATGCCTAAATGCATGTCATACCTTCCCACCGTGAGACAGACGCAGTTCTGAGGAGAGAAACGAGAACAGAAGCCGAGAGCAGAACCGTGTTAAGCGAGTAGGTCCTACGATAAGGGACGGACACCTACGTCGCCAGCTAACCGCTAGGACGACACCATCCGCAAGTTTTTAGCGTGAGACTTTTTCGCGTCTCTGTTACGTTAGGACCACCCCCCAGCCCATATTAAAAGCTAGAGCCCTCCAGAAGAACATTATAGATCTTACGATAACACAAAAAAGGCTACACCACCCGCAAGTTTTAGCGTGAGACTTTTTCGCGTCTCTGTTACGTTAGGACCACCCCCCAGCCCATGTTAAAAGATAGAGCCCTCCAGAAGAACGGTATAGATCTTATGATAACGCTAAAAGGACCACACCAGTTGCAAGTTTTAGCGTGAGTTTTTTTCGCTTCTCTGTTACATTGCAAACTTTAAAAACATAGCCCCACCACGAAAAGTATAACGTTTCTCATTGGATAGACAGAATTTTTGTAGGCGGAGCTTAAGGTTAACATTGAGACCCTGATTGGTCAGATGAAAACACAGCCAGATAGTTTTTTTAAACCAATTTGGTAAATTGTAGTAAAGAGAAGTTAGAAGAGAGTTGCTTCTGAGAGGACGAGCTGGACGGAGCTGCGCCGGCCGCCGCCCCCTGACGATCACCGATAAGGTAATGAACGCACGCAATGCCGCATTTTTGAGCGCATAAGGCTTCACTCAGAACTGCAAAAGTCTCATCTGTTACATCCCCTTTACGTAATACTAGTGTCGATCGTCAATTAAAGCTCATGGTGTTCACATTTGCCACTTGAAGTAAAAATCTGAAACTCGATGATTTTTCTGTTATATAGTTACTGAGAACCCACATCAGCCACTATAATTTACGACAAGTTAGATAAGTAATTAAAGATAATTGGGGGTCACTGTAGACCATTTCGATAGTTTTCTCTCTTGTGAAACTTAATTTCAACTTAGATTATAGATGTGATACGGCATAGGTCATCCTTCGATCCATTGCAGAACTTGGAAACCCATTCAGGGAATATTCGTTCACATTTTTGTTGAGCGCAGTTGGTTTTCACCATCCTGTATTAAAACATTTCCTTTTATCAATAGTGCAATTTATAAACGATGTTTTGTGAGTAGAATAAAATTTCCAATGGTAAACTTAACTGCTTTTTCGACGTTATTTTTACCAGCTAACTAAAAATAGGAAAGCCTTGAACCCCTTCCACTAAATTTAGTTAGTATTAAGATTCCTTTACAGGGAGTGCAATGGAGCTGACGCTAAAATCATTAAGTATTTGGTTATATCATCGCTAGTCTCACTGAACTCATCTGAATTCTACATGTCATGTGTGGTCTGACGTCACCTTACCAGCAACAGGTCCCAGGTTCAAACTAGTCAATTCCCTAAAAAACAAGCTCAGAGCGTCGTTGCCCGAAAGTGGTAGGGAGACACGATACAGAACAGACAGACACCACGCAGAATGTTTAGAGCCGTCCGCAGCTCGTGGTCGTACGGTAGCGTTCTCGCTTCCCGCGCCCGGGTTCCCAGGTTCGATTCCTGGCGGGGTCGGGGATTTTCTCTGCCTCGTGGTGACTGGGTGTTGTGTGATGTCCTTAGGTTAGTTAGGTTTAAGTAGTTCTAAGTTCTAGGGGACTGATGACCATAGATGTTAAGTCCCACAGTGCTCAGAGCCATTTGAACCATTTTTTGAACCATCCACCGGGAAAGCTTGAAGAGTCACAATCGAGATGCTGTCATAACCTGTTCATTAAGAAGAGTAATCTTACGTAATAGTTTTACACAATAAGTCAAATAGCAAAGTCAGAAACTATTTATGTGTCTGGTGGCCGTGTAACACACGGTACGCACATTACCTACGCTATATCGACCGTTATTTGAGAATGAGGACACTTGGCGGCTTCCAACAAACTTTCGTGAACTAAAATGACAATTCCTGTAGGGAAGACACTTTCGTTTCACGAGACACTATTGAGAAAGTGTAGGGAACCGCCATTCATCTGAGGCCGACTGCAGAAAGATTCTACTGCCGCCAACGCACATATCGCTTAAGTACCACGAAGATAAGGGAAATAACGGCTCATAGAAAGGCACATAGTCGTTTTTATATCGCCTCATTCGCGAGTGAAACAGAAAACGAAATGGCTAGTAGTCGTACGAGGTACGCACCCCCTCCCGCTCCCCCACACAATAATGAAAGGAAAAAAGTTCGTCGCTTACTACGTTTTCACCATTCGTGCAGTAAAACTTCTGCATCAGCATGGACGCTCTAATATATTACTTCTTTGCTACTACCTAATTTCTCAACACATTTTGGAGACAATATCAACATACACCGCTGAATGTATGTGAAAAATTATATCATCGTACAGCACATATTCTGGCGATATGACCGCGTAAACGGCTAGATGGAAGTTCGATACTTTCAAGAATGGTGGGTGAGAAGCATGAAGTTCTAATTATGTAATATTATTTCTAAGCTCGCGCTAATTTTCTGTAATTTAAGGTTTGCATTAAAGTGTATTTACAACATCTTCGAAGTTTTCGAGAAGAAAATACACTTCCTTGTTCAGACTGTAGGGACGGGGGTTCATAGTTCCTCAAGGAGGTTCATCTTATTGGCTTTGTAAGAATAATGCAAAATGCGGGTCATTTTCAGTGTTGTTCAATGCGTGTTTATTATTGGCCAGATGAGTGGCGAATGCTGACATGGGTAGACTGTTGACCCTACCTGCACATCTGTGCTCTTTTATACATTGTTTGTGCTCTATTATAACTTGTTTAGATATTTCTCCTATTTTTGCACAAGTAATGTTGTAATTGCTACAAGTTAACTTATTAATTCCTGTTTTTTAATGTGTGGATCTATAACCCTCCAGTGCGTCCATCAGACTCTTTTGAAGGTTTGTCAGGCGAAACGATTTTGCAGTTTTGGTAAATATGTTGCCAAGAAAAGGGAGAGAGTTCTTGAAATATTGTTTAGGGACAGGTGAGGAGGATGTGGCATCTTCAGTAGAGGTCTGGGAAGACAGACGGCGAACGACATAATTAACATACATACTACGAAGGGCATTTGAAAAGTCCGTGCAAAAATAAAAACTACTTACGTGTTTGGGGTAAACCTTTTTTATTTTTCGAGATTGTCTCCTTTTAGACTTATACACTTCATCCAACGCTGTTCTAATTTGTTGATCCCTTCCGAATAATAGGAATTGTCCAAGTCTGCAAAATAACTATTAGTTGCTGCAATCACCTCCTCGTTTGAATAAAATCTTTGTCCCGCCAGCCATTTCATCAAATTGGGGAACAAATAGTAGCCCGGGGGGAGCCAGGTCTGGAGAACAGGGGAGATGTGAAACGAATTGGAATCCTATTTCCAATAATTTTGCGACCACAACTGCTGAGGTGTGTGCTGGCGCATTGTCGTGATGGAAAAGGACGTTTTACCGCTCCAAAGGCCGGCGTTTTTCTTGCTGCTCGGTTTTCAAACGGTCCAATAACGATGAATAGTCTGCACCTGTAATAGTTTTACCCTTTTCCAGATAGTCGATGAGGATTATCCCTTGCAAATCCCAAAAGACAGCCACCATAATCTTTCCGGCCGAAGGAATGGCCTTCGTCTTTTTTGGTGCAGATTCTCCCTTGGTAACCCATTGTTTAGGATTGGATTGTTTGGGGGAAGAGAGCAAACAGCGAGGTCATCGGTCTCATCGGATTAGGGAAGGAAGTCGGCCGTGCCCTTTCAAAGGAACCATCCCAGCATTTGCCTGGAGCGATTTAGGGAAATCACGGAAAACCTAAATCAGGATGGCCGGACGCGGGATCGAACCGTCGTCCTCCCGAATGCGAGTCCAGTGCCCATTGTTTAGATTGTTGTTTGGTCTCAGGAGTGTAGTAATATATCTATGTTTCATCCACAGTGACGAAACGACGCTTAATGTTCTGCGGATTCTTCCTGAACAGCTGCAAACCATCGTTGCAGCACTTCACACGATTCCGTTTCTGGTCAATCGTGAGCAATCGCGGAGCCCATCTTGCAGATGGATTTCTCATGTCCAGATGTTTACGCAAAATATTATGTACCCGTTCATTCGATATGCCCACAGCACTAGCAATCTCACGCACCTTAACTCTTCTGTCATCCATCACCATATCATGGATTTTATCACAGGGCGTCCCGACCGTTCAGCATCACTTGTGCCCATATGGCCACACGAAAAATTTTGAAAGCAGTTACAAACTGTTCTGATCGAAGGTGCAGAGTCCCCGTAATATTTATCAATGTTCTCCTTAGTCTCCTGAGGCGTTTTGCCTTTCATAAAGTAATGTTTAATCACCACACGAAATTATTTTTCGTCCATTTTTTGACAATCACTAGACTTCCTTGATTCACATGACTGCCAAACACAAAGAAATAGATCAATATGGCTGAAGCTTGGTGTGCGTTCTTTCCAAAGATGCTTCTAATTAAACATGACCTCGATACGCGCCGGTGGTGCCATTTCTCGGACTTTGCACGGACGTTTCAAACGCCCCTCGAATAAGAAATCCGCATAATTTGTGCTTTATTGTAGCAAGGGATCTGCCAAGAGATTGGAACACAGCGCCGGGGAAAGTGTCTAAGTTCTAGACTTTGGGTTCAGAACATCCATGAGCAGGGCAGCTTCCATACGAACGATGCGAGTTATTATAACGGTGGCACAAAAAAAAAAAAAAAAAAAAAAAAAAAAAAAAAAAAAAAAAAAAAAAAAAAGTGGTAGCATTCATTCCGACGCCGACGCAGCAGTATGTCCGTCCAGAGCAGGGACGGAGGAGAACAAGTCGGCTGGACCATTTGTCAGAGCACAGAGGTGTTCTCGCGTTGATGCTATCATTGTGGGGCGAGAGCGCTATTACGCTGCTGTTACGCCGACAGGGTTCCAAGGACATCTCCCAGAGTACATTCCCTTCATCGAGATCACAGTTTGCTTCAGCTCTCGTGTCCATCCCGGATTGGTCCTCAATCTCTAACCAACTCTAAATTGATGGCAACAAGTAGTAACAAGTCCATCAGCTTTGAGTCGTTGTTAAACTTCATCTGATTAAAATCGTTAGTTTACTTTATATCCCATTAGCAAGATGGAAAATATTGGGTCTGAGTTTCTGATGAGAATCATGCATATAATTCTAGGTTTCCTGATATGTTTTGACGACGGATTATCTATAAAAATTAGTATCAAACATGACCTGAATTATAAATTCCGTATCGAATACAATGTTTAGATCCATAAATACATAGAAAGAGGGATCCTTTATTGTATGATTATATGATAGCGGAACAAACACTGGTAGCAGTTACTTCTGTAAAATATCTGGGAGTATGCGTGCGGAACGATTTGAAGTGGAATGATCATATAAAATTAATTATTGGTAAGGCGGATACCAGGTTGAGATTCATTGGGAGAGTCCTTAGAAAATGTAGTCCATCAACAAAGGAGGTGGCTTTCAAAACACTCGTTCGACCTATACTTGAGTATTGCTCATCAGTGTGGGATCCATACCAGATCGGGGTGGTGGAGGAGATAGAGAAGATCCAAAGAAGAGCGGCGCGTTTCGTCACAGGGTTATTTGGTAAGCGTGATAGCGTTACGGAGATGTTTAGCAAGCTCAAGTGGCAGACTCTGCAAGAGAGGCGTTCCGCATCGCGGTGTAGCTTGCTGTCCAGGTTTCGAGAGGGTGCGTTTCTGGATGAGGTATCGAATATATTGCTTCCCTCTACTTATACCTCCCGAGGAGATCACGAATGTAAAATTAGAGAGATTCGAGCGCCCACGGAGGCTTTCCGGCAGTCGTTCTTCCCGCGAACCATACGCGACTTGAAGAGGAAAGGGAGGTAATGACAGTCGCACGTAAAGTGCCCTCCGCCACACACCGTTGGGTGGCTTGCGGGGAGTATAAATGTAGATGTAGATGTAGAAATTTAATCAGTAACTTGATCCGACTGCAAAATTTATAGAATATTACCTGGACAGGGAAGGAATAATTTACGCAACGATTTTAACGGGCACTGAAAAAGAAAATTGACTTACGGGAACCCGATTTTGTCTATAGAACATCTGACTTCGCGCGGGAAACAATTACTAATAGCTCCACCGCGTGCAGTGGGGTATGTGGACCACGTTGCTATTATAGCTCACAAATACAAGACATAAAAAAAGCACACTTTATCGAATGAAGAACTGTGACTCTGCCAGAGCATCGAACCCCGTATTCTACATCTTGTACTCAAAATTCATGCAGAGAAAAGCGAAGTATAATGTTCCTCGTGATTGAATGCAGTACATCTTGTACTCAAAATTCATGCAGAGAAAAGCGAAGTATAATGTTTCTCGTGATTGAATGCAGTTTTGAGACTGATCGAAGTAAGGATTCTAGAAAATTACTACCACTGCTGATGGTAAGTAGCAATTTTTCTTGTTTCCTTTCTTCGCCCTCTGAAATTGGTAAAAACATTGGAGAGGAGCCAGCAATAGTCTCCTGCGTGCAATTCTGTTATAAATATTACATCTGCGTCGAGCGTTATTGTGATGACTGCTCAGGGCAACTCGATGTAAACTCATGTGAACAGGAAAGAGGCGACAAGGAAAATTAATTGATTTGAAAAGTATTTCAACATAAAACCATTTAATTGTCTCTACAAGGTAGATGAGCGGCGAAACCATGTGTAGTATGGGTGCTCAGAAACACACTGTATTCAAAGTTTCAACACCCAGAAGAATAGACAAAGTTCTCCCGAATAGGCCTTGAAGTCTCAACGGCACCGACTGACCGCATTGTCATCCTCAGGCTATTGGCGTCACCGGATGCTGATATGTGGGGAGAGGGGGGGGGGGGGCATGTGATCAGGACACCGTTCGACCGGTCGTTCTCAGTTTACGAGATCCAAGTCGCTACTTCAGCTAAGTAGCGCCTCGATTGGCCTCACAAGGGCTGAGCACATCCCACTTGCCAACAGTGCTAGTAAGACCCGGACGATCACTCCACCCACGTATTAGCCAAGACAAATAGCGCTTAACTTCGGTGATGTGAGGGGAACCGGTGTTACAACTGTCGCAAGGCCGCTGGCGAAGTGAAACAAATTGAAATATACGAGGGCTATTAATAAAGTAACCTCCGTTTATTTCTTTTTAATGTGAATGAAATGACAGAATTCATTACACAATACCGTAAAAGTGCGCCCTCTAATGTATTTTTGCACATAATTTCCATCCACATTGAGACAGTTGACGTAACGTTTGATGAGCTTTGAAATTTGTCAATGTTAGAATTCTGCCGCTTTCACTCGTCTACCATTATATTTACGGTAGCCGAAATTTACCGTAATTCCTTTGTATAGAAGAGTACCACTGATTTGTGGAAAATGAACAATCTGAATGGCGAATCTGCGGTTTCCTCTAACCCTTTCCTCAGTTAAACAAGTCAAATCTGCGTTCACGAGAGTTGGTCGATCGCTTTCCTCTTCATCATGGACATTGGTTCGCCCATTTTTTTAACATACGGCATCATTGTCTTGCGCTATTTTCACTCATTATCCAAGAAAGTGTAATATACAGAAAACAGAGATACCGTACCATTGGTGGAGTATGAACTACCAAGCACGGAAGAGGTAAGAGCGACCATAAAACTGCTGAAGGGGGGGAAGCCACGAGGAATTGATGGCATACCTGCAAACATGTTGAAGGAGAGAAGAGCTACTCTACAAGCGAGACTATACCACTTAATCTGCTTAATTTGGAAGAAGGAAAGGATCCCAGAAGAATGGAAGGAGTCTGTCATCTGCCCTATACCAAAGAAAGGAGACCCAATGAGATGTAGCAACTATAGAGGAATCACACTACTATGTACAGCTTATAAGATCTTGAGCATGTTGTTACTGAAGCGACTAATACCATATGTCGAGAAAGTACTGGGATTCCAACAAGCAGGTTTCAGGAAGGGAAAGTCAACTGTAGACGATTTACATACAATACGGCAAGTGCTAGCAAAGAGCTGGGAATTCCACAAAAATGTTCACTGCCTTTTTGTGGACTTTCAAAAAGCATATGATAGTGTGAATAGACAAGCAATATGGCAAGATCTCGAAAGGGCTCAAGTTCCTAGAAAACTCATAAAACTGACACAGATATGCACCAAGGAGACAACATGCATGGTGAAAGTAAATGGAAACATGTCAAAGAAGTTCAAGGTGAGGACTGGAGCGCGACAAGGAGACTGCCTCTCCCCTCTTCTGTTAAACCTGGTACTGGAGAGAGCCCTGAGAAAGGTAGCAAGCCTAGAGACAGGAATATAGTTTGGAACAATGATCAACACCCTGGCCTAAGCGAATGATGTAGTTTTAATAGCAGGGAAGGAGCAAGACCTGGTTCAGGTGACACGAACATTAATGGAAGAGGCAATGAGAGCAGGCCTGAAGCTGAATATGGATAAGACAAAATACATAATAGTTAGCAGAGAAAGTGATGAAAGACCCCTGAAGGTGGAGGACAAAGTATTTGAAAGAGTAAAAGACTTTAAATGTCTTGGGGCTATACTCATTGAAAGGCACGAGATAGATCAGGAAATTACCGCACGAGTACAAACAGGGAACAGGTCAAGGTTTGCTCTGGGAAAGCTGTTAAAGTCCCAGCTTCTTTCGAGATCCACAAAGACCAAAATCTACAAGACAATAATATAACCCTTTAGTCTTATATGGAGCAGAGACCTGGACCATCACCCAAAGGATGGAAAGAAAACTTCTGACATTTGAGAAAGCCATCCTCAGATTTTTGGGCCATTGAAGGATGGAGATGAATGGAAGAAAAGGAAGAACTGTGAATTGCAGGCGCTATACAAGTCGATGGACATCGTGGAAGTGATCAAAGAAAGAAGACTGAAGTGGTATGGACACGTAATGCGTCGAGAAGGCCAGGTCATCGGGCAGGTAGTGGAGGAAGATATTAGAGGCAAAGGACCACGGGTAAGACCACGACTCCGATAGATCGATGTCAGAGAGGATGTGAGTACGCTGGGGCTGTCTGAAGAAGAATTCATGGACCGAGGACGCTGGAGGAGACTGATTGATGAGGCCGAAGACCGACTGCGGTTTGTCTGATCAACGCAATAAGTAAGTAAGTAAGAAATTTAATGTCAGATGGCTTCAGGCGGCAGAATTCTGCCATTGTGGAATTTATGAGCTCTTCAAACGCTACAGCAAATGTCTCAGTATGGCTGCAAACAATGCGGAAAAATTTACTTTCACAGCATTATAAAACATGTAAGAGGTCCATAATTAAAGAATTTGTTGCTAGCGCACTCGAGCAGATGTAATTTCGATGGATTGCTCACGCGCTGCCTGCGATATGTAAGCTGTAACAGAATCTCAGACCAGAGAGCAGTGTTGACTGCAGTAGGAACTGTGTGTTAGTAGCAGTAAGTAGTAGCTAGCAGTCTGGTGTATCGTGTTGGCTGGGCTGGTCGTGGGGGAGCGATGGCGGAGCCTGAGCGGTATAATATAAGGTAAAAGCAGCCTCGCGCATATGTAGAATTGTTATATCAAGTCCCATGTAAATGCTTTTAAAAAGAAATCTCTTAATAATAATCTTTCTTATAAAAATTAACTTTTGACAATCATTCAACTCAATTTAAAGATTTTACTAATTTCTCCAATCCTTGGTCACCCTGATTACTGTAAAGAAAAATCAGTTGTTTCTTTTTATACATGACAAATCTATCGGCCAGCATTGCACTGAGCTGCGCCAGAAAAATTTCTTGTAGGTGCAGATATATACGCGTTATCCGGCGACCTAATTGAGGTAAGATTTTTCAATTTATTCAGAATGAATTTTCAGGGCCATGACGCAGTGCTGCTGACGTCCAAAATTCACCAGTTTAAATTCACAGTCATCATTGAAAGGTTATAAGTAATTCGCAATTTAATTGAGAGGTTAGTCACATTGTATTATTGGAAGGTTACGAAATTTTACTGTTGGGAAGGTTTGGAGTGTATCTGTTGGAAGGTTACGCTGAATGTGAATTATATACTAATATTTTTTTACTGTTGGGAGGTTATTATACATTATATTTTTTATCCGTGGGGAGGTTACACTAAATGTGAATATTATTCATATTTTTTTTGTGGGGAGGTTACAAACAAGTTCTTTAATTTCAATCTTTTTTTTTAATAAACGGAGATTACTTTCTGGATAGCCTTCGTATGTATATTGGAAAACACAAACACTGAATAAAGCTCATTCGGAGAGAGTTTGACGACCTTTAAAGTTCCACGATTTGGATGAATTAAGAGCTAACATATTCTGTACCTATACACAAAGGCACAAAGAACAGATACCACGTGGAAGATAGGTTTTAAAGTTGCGGAAGTTTCAGAGAAATTCTGTGCCTTAAGTTTCACTATGCGAATCAAGAAAATAATTACGCGTGATCTACATGATCTATGTGAATGATGATACACTCGTATTTCAAGTATGTTTATCCTGCAGACGGCCAGACTCCACCTCACAACACCGTCAAGTCTCAAACACCGAACCGCGCTTTAGACAGCCAAAATTTTCCTTCTTGTTGCCACTGCTACGTCTATGGACAGTACTGTAAGATTGTCGGTAAAGCTAAAAACTGAATTCTTTTTCTACAACTGATCTGCATAAGGCCATTTAGTCTATTGTTTCTGAATTCTTTCCATTCACGGATATTTTCATCAACACAGTTAAACAAAATAGACGATTGATCACCGGAAGCTTCAGATATCTCTCCCAAAAATAGTTTACCTTAATTTTCGTTATCTCCTTTTTTCGCCCTCTGCAGTCGGTTGCATATTTTTGGCAGGAACCAGCAAGAGTCTTTGCGTACAACTCTGTTGCATGTATTACATGTGCGATCTTTTTGTATCTCAGAAACAGTCACTGCTCCTAATCGATTTAGAGAAACCACGGGAAATCCCTATCTGGCTGTCCGGAGATCATATCCCAGGAAACTCCTACCTTTGTTTGCCGCAGACTTCAAGTCCAGTCTTGCCGAGTGCGACAGTGCTTTCCGTTTCATTCTCTCGTCTTACTGTTAGACGACAACTTAATGGAGTTCTTGAGTCACAGACCGCCGCGGCCGAAGTCTGCACCGTGTGTTTGTGAAGTTTTTGGCTCGGGGCCACGTGTTCCACACTTTTAGCGACAGGAGCATCACGTGACACAGGCCGCTAGTGTTAAAATCCTCTCAGAACTCCAATCCTACAGCTAGTGTTTATCGTTGAACAAAGTCTTCTGTCTCTGCTGAGAATAAGAACCCTTGTCTTAGTGAAAAGGGTTTCGCAGGCGGGATACTGCACTCAAATGATCGGATTCTTCAAAGGTGTTGATCTGGGTATCGAACACATGCGAGACGAAGTAGACAAACACATTGTGATGAATCTAAATATATATTTGATGTTGTAGTGACTTTTGAATAGCTGTAAATAACGACAAATAAGCACTTACTTATTTCCCAATTGTTTAACACAGTTTATCAACCAAGAATGATAAAGTTTGCAGGACTTTAGAACTGTTAGGTCTGTGTGGTTGACGATGAATGCAAAGATTGTGTGTTTGTGGCATATGCAATAGCTTAATACTGACAGACCACAGCTATAGCAAGGCAACAGATGATAACGGTTGACAGTACAAGTATGTTTTTGATATTTCGCTGATATGATGACCATCAGACAACAGAAACAAGTCACATGCACTGCTGAGCCATCGAAAGAGACACTGAAATGTTATCTTGTAAGAAAAGAATCAAAGTAATCCACTGGTAATGGAACATCTCGAGAAGTAGCGTGAATAAGTAAATTAAAGTCGACGAAAATGCTGTGTAATTGTATTATAAATTAATATTGTTTTTTGTGGATATGGATCAATGACGACCAGGGCAACAGTGAGTGTAAATTTCATAGGTTACAATTAAATTTCTTGTTCGTCTACTTCAGACCTGCACACTATGTGATCAAAAGTATCGGGACAGTTGGCTGAAAATGACTTACAAGTTCGTGGCAACCTCCATCGGTAATGCTGTAATTCAGTATGGTGTCGGCCCATCCTTAGCGTTGATGACAGCTTCCACTCTCGCAGGCATACGTTCAACCAGGTGCTGGAAGCTTTCTTGGGGAACAGCAGCCCATTCCTCACTGAGTGTTGCACTGAGGACAGGTAACGATGTCAGTCAGTGAGGCCTGGCACGAAGTCGGCATTCCAAACATCCCAAAGGTGTTCTATAGGATTCAGCTCAGTACTCTGTCCAGGCCAGTCCATTACAGGGATGTTATTGTCATGTAACCACTCTCCCACAGGCTGTGCATTATGAACAGGTGCTCGATCGTGTTGAAAGATGCAATCGCCATCCCCGAATTGCTCAACAGTGGGAAGCAAGAAGGTGCTTAAAACATCAATGTAGGCCTGCGCTGTGATAGTGCCACGCAAAACAACAAGGGGTGCGAGCCCCCTTCATGAGAAACACGACCACACCAAAACAACACCTCCTCCGATATTTACTGTTGCCACTACACACGCTAGCAGGTGACGTTCACCGGGCATTTGCCATATCGACATCCTGCCATCGGATCGCTACACTGTGTACCGTGATTCGCTACTCCACACAACGTTTTTCCACTGCTCAATCATCCAATGATTACGCTCCTTACACCAAGCGAGGTGTCGTTTGGCATTTACCGGCGTGACGTGTGGCTTATGAGCAGCCGCTCAACCATGAAATCCAAGTTTTCTCAGCTCCCGCATAACTGTCATAGTACTTGCAGTGGATCCCGATGGAGTCTGGATATATGTCTGCCTATTACACATTACAACCCTCTTCAACTGTCGGCGGCCTGTCAGTCAACAGACGAGGTCGGCCCGTACGCTTTTGTGCTGTACGTGTCCCTTCACGTTTCCACTTCACAAGCACATCGGAAACAGTGGACCTAGGGATGTGGAAATCTCGCGTACAGACGTATGACGCAAGTGACACCCAATCACCTGACTACGTTCGAAATCCGTGAGTTCCACGCACCGCCCCATTCTGCTCTTTCACGGTGTCTAATGACTACTGAGGTCGCTGCTATGGAGTACCTGGCAGTAAGTGGCAGCACAATGCACTTAATATGAAAAAGTATGTTTTTGGTGGTGTCCGGATACTTTGGATCACATAGTGTATATTTATTGGCTCTACTATATTCTTGCATGTTAATTGTCCACATATCTCAATTTGGAAAGAAAGAGAGAGATAGAGAGAAATTTATGATTAGTTACTATTCCGGTAGCTGTGTTTTTAACCCGAAAGTTGTGCATAGTTCAGAATAACCTGACGCGTGCTAGAGGGGGTACACACATTTAAACTACAGTTTACTCGACGCAAGTGCATCGCAGATTGGTAGCTAGCGAGAAAGTACCGACGGAACTATGAAAATTGCTGACAGTTTTATAATTTAAATTAGCTACTAGTTCTTCAGGACGTATGTTGCTACCGTAACTGCAGCGAACCACGGCCACGATGCTAATTTTATTCTGTGTGTAACTGCGGTAAATGTGCTGAAAGACTGAAATGGTAGCAGCTAATAGGACGCTTTAAATTATCCTTAATGAGATGACCATTGCAGGTTTGGCGGTAACGGAACTGTGAATATTCTTGGGCACTGTAAATCTTGGGGTTAATCTTTCCCAAACTGTCACTTTCTTCACTACTCTTAGATAAACAACTTTTTGCGTCCAGAGAATTTGTCCTGCCACCACGACCGTGGCAGCGTCGGATTTCCCATCGTTCTATAGTTGTTCGTGGCGACACTGAACCTTGTTTTTCAAGTTCTAAGTTTTGCTGAGAGTACTATGAAAACTTTTTAACTTTTTAATTTTACATCTACTGTAGCTAAATGCAATGTACAAATGCCTGCCGCTGTATGTTCCTTTGATCTTAATTACAATTCTTGTGACTGCACCATCCGAAGCGCGATACAAATAAAGAAATGTGTTAAGCATCTAAACGGTTTTATCCACAGGACACTCACAATGATCGCGGAAATTCATTCTCTTTATTAATAAGTCATTTACCTGTATTCTATAACGCAAATGAAAGTTGAGGTAATCGTTCCGTTACAGGAAACAGTAATCCACAAGGCCAGATTATTAGTGGAAATAGCACAGTTAACACATGGCAAGATATCTGTACTGAAAAGGTATGAAAGCGACCGAAGCTCGCATAGTCCAGTCCGTGGCACGTTCGTATTTCAAATGCATTCGCGGGAAAAGCCTACAGAGAGATGATAAAAGTTGTCAACTAGCTATGAGAGTTCTAAAGATTCGTTGCAAGGGCCAGCATACACCGTAGCGCTTACCAGGTTATCGAAAGCGTGTAGGTGTGCTCAGGTCCGCTAGTAATAGGTGCAGCGCAAGGAACTTCCAACGTCACATTACCGGCCTTACCCGACATACAGGAGCTAGGAAAAATTATGTGAACAGTGGTAGTAATGGGATGGTTGTGTCTGACGGTCAATAACGCAGATAAGGCACGTGTCGCGCTGGACTGTGCGTTGTTCTACATCTACATCTACATTTATACTCCGCAAGCCACCCAACGGTGTGTGGTGGAGGGCACTTTACGTGCCACTGTTCCAGTCGCGTATGGTTCGCGGGAACCCTCCGTGCGCACTCGAATCTCTCTAATTTTACATTCGTGATCTAAAATGGTTCAAATGGCTCTGAGCACTATGCTGTGGTCATCAGTCCCCTAGAACTTAGAACTACTTAAACCTAACTAACCTAAGGACATCACACACATCCATGCCCGAGGCAGGATTCGAACCTGCGACCGTAGCAGTCGCGCGGTTCCGGACTGAGCGCCTAGAACCGCGAGACCACCGCGGCCGGCATTCGTGACCTCCTCGGGACGTATATGTAGGGGGAAGCAATATATTCGATACCTCATCCAGAAACGCACCCTCTCGAAACCTGGCGAGCAAGCTACACCGCGATGCAGAACGCCTCTCTTGCAGAGTCTGCCACTTGAGTTTGCTAAACATCTCCGTAACGCTGTCACGCTTACCAAATAACCCTGTGACGAAACGCGCCGCTCTTCTTTGGATCTTCAGTATGGACTAGGCATCAGTGCAGGCTGTTTACGAGTATTGCACACCTCGTATTTGCATTTAGAGGCTGAAGTCGACGTGCAATGAAAGACCCAACAAAGTTCCAAAGAGGGCAGATTGTGGGGGCCCGATTAGCTGGAGCTTCAGTAACCAAGAAAGCCAACTTGTTGAATGTTTCAAGAGCAACTGTTTCAACAGTTATGACAGCCTACACAAATCATGGAAAGACATCATAGTGTAAACGTAGTAGTGGGCGCAAATCAAAACTAAATGACTGAGATCGTTGTACGACTTGTGTCAAAACATCACAAAACTACGGCGGCTAAAGTGACTGCAGAGCTCAATAGCCATCTTCGAGACCCCGTATCTGTCGACATTGTCCGCCGAGAACTCCATAAAGCAAATATTCATGGACGAGCTGCTGCACCGCAACCATTAGCGACGACAACCAACGCAAAGAAGCGTAAAACATGGCGTCAGGAGCATAAATCCTGGATTATTGATCAGTGGAAACACGTCATGTGGTCCGACGAGTGAACGCTTTTGTTATTTCCAACATCGGACAGCGTTTACGTTTGGAGAACGCCAAAATAAGCTTACAATACTGATTGCTCGATTCCAACGGTGGAAGTGTGATGGTGTGGGCAGCCATATCATGGCATTCTGCTGGACCCATCATTACTGTCAGAGGCCGTGTTTAAAGCCAACGATTGTGTGAACATTTTAGGTGATCAGGTGCACCCCATGAAACAAATGTTGTTCCCCAACAATGATGACTTATTTCAGGACGATAATGCACCCATTCACACAGCCAGGACTGTACAATCGTGGTTTGAGGAGCAAGCAAGTGAACTGCACCGTTTTCCCTGGCCAGTACAGTCCCCGCACTTGAGCATTATCGAACATTATCGAACCCTTGTGGGCGGTATTGGAGCGCAGACTCCGGAGCAGATTTCCGCCTCCCTCGCCACTACAGGAGTTTGAAGAGGTTCTCATCGAAGAGTGGCATAAAATTCCATTGGAGGCTATACAATCGTTTTATACAAGTATTCAAGAAGAATCACAGCTGTACTGTGGGCACATGAGGGTCCAACTACTTATTAATAAACCATTGTCAACTAAGTACAGGTGTCTACACTATTTTGCCTATCCCTTGTACACCGCGAACACTCGGCTCTGTCCGGGGCCCATGGGAAATCAGTACGCCCAGTAGAAGGTACCTACTACAGGTTATAGCCTTGTCATCTGTCATGTGTCATCGCAGGAGCTTGCATGTATTTAAATGAGCAGTTGAAAATTATAAAATTCGTCTGAAATAGTAACTCGTTCCCAGCCCAGACACCGCCGCTACAACTCGTGAAACCTGCTTAGCCACAGCCTGGGGGATGTTTCCATGGCTAAGCCATGTCTCCGTAATATCCTTTCTTTTGTGGACTGGCAAGACAGCCAATCCACTAGGTCGGGGGGCCGAAGGGCAAGCGTTTAAGCTCACGCAGGCTGGCTTGAGGTCTGGAAAATGACAAGGATTTGAGACTAGCAAAAAAGGTACGTAGCTTCTGGAATACTTAACTTTAATCCATAATTGGTAAACATCGGTCTGACGGTACATGCATCACAAGATAAATAGCAAATGATAATGGCACCTTGCTAGGTCGTAGCAAATGACGTAGCTGAAGGCTATGCTAACTATCGTCTCGGCAAATGAAAGCATAATTTGTCAGTGAACCATCGCTAGCAAAGTCCGCTGTACAACTGGGGCGAGTGCTAGGAAGTCTCTCTAGACCTGCCGTGTGGCGGCGCTCGGTCTGCAATCACTGACAGTGGCGACACGCGGGTCCGACGTATACTAACGGACCGCGGCCGATTTAAAGGCTACCACCTAGCAAGTGTGGTGTCTGGCGGTGACACCACACTTTCTTTCAGGAGTGCTAGTTCTGCAAGGTCCGCAGAAGAGCTTCTGTAAAGTTTGGTAGGTAGGAGACGAGGTACTGGCAGAAGTAAAGCTGTGAGGAGGGGGCGTGAGTCGTGCTTGGGTAGCTCAGTCAGTAGAGCACTTTCCCGCGAAAGGCAAAGGTCCCGAGTTCGAGTCTCAGTCCGGCACACAGTTTTAATCTGCCAGGAAGTTTCATATCAGCGCACACTCTGCTGCAGATAAAAATCTCATTCTGGATTTCACAAAGTTCTTTCGACATCGGAAGCCCTATAGGTCCCACGGCTTCACATGTGCGTTTGCGGTAGCTTACGTTGTCTTACTCTGCTCTTTACCCAATTCTTCACAGCTTCCACAGCTGCTGTAAACGAGTAAGCAAAAGACCGGCGAGAAAGACGAGTATTTCTTTTTTGAGTAGCGTGTAATTTACGTCTGCGGCGAGAAATACGCCGTGTTGTGGGACATTCCTCCCCACCTTCTCTGTCGCCGGTGTCAGGGCCGAAAATTCCGTCGCGGCGGTAGCCAACTCGGAACCTCTTGGCGGCCATAAAACTCTTTCTCCCGCGGCAGAAGTTTGGGCAACATCTGCTCGCCGGCTCCCTTAAATTGGGTCCAGAGACAAAGTGCAGCCAGTGGCCGTTAGTGGCCTCTTGAGAGATGGCGTGGCGGCGTGTTTGTGTCGCACGGCGGCTCGCGACCCGGACAAGGGAGGTGGGAGAGGTTAGCCCGTGCCTCTCGCCTCCAGCTGTCCGCGCTACACAGCCGCTACCTGTCCAGAGCGCACCTGACCAAGTGTTTTACGTCCTGGCCGAGGATTACGTTCTGTAACACAGCCATCTGTAATAACAGTGTAAAGGACGACGGCATCCTTTTGTAACATGTGTTCTGCTGTACCATTTACGGGCATCGGACCAAGGAGCGGAAAGATAACTCACTTCTGTATCGTTTCTGAAGTCCTGCAGTTGGGTAACTCATTCAGGCTGAGTCAACGCGGAAGTGAGGCGACAAAATGCGTGGCGTAGCGGCTGAGCAGTAGCCTATTTATTTATTTATTTATTTATTTTTGTGGTGTCACCGCCAGACACCACACTTGCTAGGTGGTAGCTTTTAAATCGGCCGCGGTCCGGTAGTATACGTCGGACTCGCGTGTCGCCACTGTCAGTGATCGCAGACCGAGCGCCACCACACGGCAGGTCTAGAGAGACGTACTAGCACTCGCTCCAGTTGTACAGCCGACTTTGCTAGCGACGCCACACTGACAAATACGCTCTCATTTGCCGAGACGATAGTTAGCATAGCCTTCAGCTAAGTCAATTGCTACGACCTAGCAAGGCGCCATTTATCTTTTGCTGGTTATCTTATAAAGCCTGCACCGTCAGACCTATGTTCTACAATTATGGATTAAAGTTAAGTATTCCAGAAGCTACGTACTTTTCTTTATAGCATTCATTACGTATCCTGTTTCAGACCTCACGCCAGCCTGCGTGAGTTTAAGCGCGTGCCTTTCGGCTTCCTCTCATTGTGTCTAGGCTGTCTTGCCTAGACACAACAATTTATGCATTTATTTTACCTGGCAAGATTAGGGCCTTCAGGCCCTCTCTTACACCTAACCAGGCATACTCAGATTGAACGAATTTCAGTTTGTACAGAACATTAAGGACATATGACGTGTTATACAGTATTAATGTTAAAGAAAAAAAAATAGAGATTATAACAGTAGTACAATGATAATTATAACAATCAAAAAATAATTATAACAATCAATAATAATAATAATAATAGTAATGACTATGTATATGAAAGTAAACATATTTTTCTTTTATGAATGTCAGTCCTATTGCTAGTTGGGAATTTTCTTGTTATGTTCTTGCAGCTTGTGAGTTATTCTCATCGAGCAGAGACATAAGACGATAGAATGGGGTGAAAGAGATATAGAAGAGGTAGAAAGGTTAGAGGAAGAGAAACAGAATGGTAAAATTCGAAGCTATGATGGAGAAGAGAAAGAAAGAGATGAGAGGGGCACAACAATGGTGGCTGTACCGTCCCTAATATGTAAGTTTTGAGTTCCCTCTTGAATGTTGAGTGGTTCTGGATAAGACGCAGATCACAGGGGAGCGCGTTCCATAGTCGTATGGCTGAGATGCAGAAAGACACGGAGAAAGATTTTGTGTTATGTAAAGGTACAGCCAAGATGCTAGACGTATCCGATCTGGTATTGCGGTTGTGGAATGATGATAGGTGTTTAATGTGAGAAGATAAGTATTTTTTTTTTTTTTTATGGCACTCAACATCGTAGGTCATAAGTCCCCTAGAACTTAGAACTACTTAAACCTAACTAACCTAAGGACATCACACACACCCATGCCCGAGTCAGGATTCGAACCTGCGACCGTAGCAGTCCCGCGGTACCGGACAGCAGCGCCAGAACCGCTAGACCACCGCGGCCGGCGAAGATAAGTATTGGGGGCACCAGTGGCTAAGAAATCGATGAAGTAAGCACATCGTGTGGAGATCGCGTGCCTAATGTGGGCGTATGCAACCTAGCTGGGAGTATGGAGGACTGATATGATCATACAACCGTATATTGCACATATATCTAACGCAAGCATTCATCACTAGCTCGAGGCATCTCGAATTTTCACTATTTGTGCCGTGTTGAACTACATCACAGTAGTGAAGATTAGGCAAGACTAGTGTTTGGACTAATTTTTGTTTAACATGGGTTGGAAATATTTTTCTAAATTTTTGAATTGCATGTAGGGAGGAGAGCGATTTCCGGCAAGCTATGACTGTTTGTTCTTCCCAGTTTAGGTGTTCATCCAAGATTATTCCAAGGTCTTTTACTGTTTTTTGCTATGGTAGTTGTGTACCATTGAGGAGTATTTGAGGGACTGTTTCGCGAAAGTACCGGCTGATTAACTTTGGATGAGATATAAGTATGACATAGAATTTCTTGGGGTTCAGTTTCAGACCTAGGTTCTGTGCCCATCGAGAAACAGAGCAAAGATCTGCGTTCATACTCGCTACTGCGTCAGCAATGTTCTTGGGGCTTGCACATATGTACAGTTGGATGTCGTCGGCATATAGATGGTAGTTGCAGGAGTGAATCACTGAAGAAATATCATTAATGTACAGTGAGAAGAGTAATGGACGAAGGACGGAGCCTTGGGGAACTCCAGAGCGCACGTTTTTCCATGATGACTTTTCCGACCCACAAATGACTTGTTGACTTCTGTTTTTGAGGTAGCTGTCGAACCAGTGTATTGCGCTGTTTGAGAAATTCAGCTGTTTCATTTTAATTAGTAATATATCCAAGTCAACTGTATCAAAAGCCTTGCTAAAGTCAAGCAGTGTTAGGATGGTAGCTTCACGTCTGTCCATAGCATGTTTAATGTCATCAGTTACTTTGATTAATGCAGTTGCTGTACTATGGTGCTTTCGAAAGCCTGACTGATATTTGCTATGAGTTTTGAGGTAATACGTCAGCTGTTCATGGACGATGTAGTCTAGGACTTTAGATATTGCAGGTAGTATTTGCACTGGAGAAGAAATGAAGAATCCGTAGGACGAGAAAATTGGGGAAGAAAAAAGGAAACTGACAAAGGATAACAAAATTTCTTCTTCCACTTGGCCTGCGCAGCTCTAGTACTTTGTCATTACTAATTAGTCTCTGCCTCGGGGCAGCTTTGGTGTGATAGATGTGCCTACACCTACATCAATACTCTGAAGCTGACACTCGCGTGTTTCGCCGGAGCGCCATGGTACCACTGTCAGACTGTTTCTCTTCCGTTCTACTATCGAATAGCACGTGGGAAAGATGAACACCTGAATCTTCCTGGGCATACTCGTATTTGTCTTAGTTTTTCATGACGGTCATTTCGCCGTAAGTAGGTGGAAGCGGACAAGATATTCTCGCTCTGACAGGAGAAAATTGGCGGGTACAATTTAGTAAAAATATCTCGACCAAACTAAAAACGGCCTTGTTTTGATGAGTGCCACCCATACTCGCTTATAACAACCGTGACACTCTCTCTCCCCTATTACGCGATAATACTTAACGATTCGCTCTTCTTTGACCTTTTATGGAACCCATAGTGTGAAGACGGACTTACTTAGCTTGCATTTATCGCGAATCTTGCGCCTATCATAACGCCTGAAGCGACTGGAACAAAGCGCACGTCACTCCTCTATCTAAGAAGAGTAAAGGAACGGACCCGCAAAATTTATGGCCAATATCTTTAATATCGGTTTGTTGCAGAATTTTAGAATATATTCTGAGTTCGAATATAATAACTTTCCTGGCGACTGAAAAGGTTATGCCCACGAGTCAGCACGGTTTTAGAACGCATCCCTCGTGTAAAACTCAGCTCGTCCTTTTCTGACATGACGTACTGCGAACTATCGATGAAGGGCAGCAGGTGGATACCATATTCATAGATTTCCGATACGCATTTGACACGATGCACCACTGCAAAATGGTTCAAATGGCTCTGAGCACTATGGGACGCAACTGCTGTGGTCATAAGTCCCCTAGAACTTAGAACTACTTAAACCTAACTAACCTAAGGACATCACACACATCCATGCCCGAGGCAGGATTCGAACCTGCGACCGTAGCGGTCGTGCGGTTCCAGACTGTAGCGCCTTTAACCGCTCGGCCACTCCGGCCGGCCGCACCACTGCAGACTGTTAACGAAGATACGAGTATGTGGAGTAGGTTCCCAGATATAAGTGTCTCGAAGATTTCTTAAGTTACAGGACCCAGTATGTTGTCCTCCACGGCGTGTATTCAGTCAGAGACAAGACGTCCTCAGGAGTGCCCCAGGGAAGCGTGAAGGACCGCTCACATTTTCTATGAACATGAACGATCTGGCGGACAGGGTAGGCAGCGATATGAGGTTGTTTTTCCTCATGAAGCTGTGGCGTATGGGAAGATGTCGAAGATAAGTGAATGTAGGATGATACAAAATGACTTAGACAAGATTTCTAGCCCTTGTGATGAATGGCAGCTGGTTGTCAATGTAGAAAAATGTAAGTTAATTAGGGTGCGTGGAAAAAACAAATTTGTCATGTTCGGATACAGCATTAGTACTGTTCTGCTTGGCAAACTCCAATTGTTTAAATATCTGAGCGCTACAAAGCGATATGAAATGAAACGAGCATGTGTGGACTGTGATAGGCAAGACGAATGGTCTTCTTCAGTTTATTTGGAGAATTTTGGGGATTGTATAGGACGCTAATGCGAAATATTCTGCTCGAGTGTTTGGTATCCGCACCAGGTGGGATTAAAGGAACGAAGAAATTCAGAGGCAGGCTGCTACATTTATTACCGGCAGATTCGAACAACACGCAGGTGACACGGAGATGATTCGGGAAGTCAAATGGGAATCCCTGGAGAAGAAAGGCGACGTTCTTTTCGAGGAACGCTATTGAGAAAATTTAGGGACGGGCTGATGAAGCTGACTGTAGAATGATTCTACTGTCGACAACGTACATTGCGCATAAGGACTATGAATATACACTACTGGCCATTCAAATTGCTACACCATGAAGATGACGTGCTACAGACGCGAAATTTAACCGACAGGAAGAAGATGCTGTGATAGGTAAATGATTAGCTTTTCAGAGCATTCACACAAGGTAGGCGCCGGTGGCGACACCTATCGACGTGCTGACATGAGGAAAGTTTCCAACCGATTTCTCATACACAAACAGCAGTTGACCGGCGTCGCCTGATGAAACGTTGTTGTGATGCCTCGTGTAAGGAGGAGAAATGCGTACCATCACGTTTCCGACTTTCATAAAGGTCGGATTGTAGTCTATCGCTATTGCGGTTTACCTTATCACGATATTGCTGCTCGCATTGGTCGAGATCCAATGATTGTTAGCACAATATAGAAACGGTGGGTTCAGGAGGGTAATGCGGAACGCCGTGCGGGATCCCAACGGCCTGTATCACTAGCAGTCGAGATGACAGGCATCTTATCCGCGTGGCTGTAACGGATCGCACAGCCACGTCTCGATGCCTGAGTCAACAGATGGGGACGTTTGAAGGACAGCAACCATCTGCACGAACAGTTCGACGACGTTTGCAGCAGCATCGACTATCAGCTCGGAGACCGTGACTGCGGTTACCCTTGACGCTGGATCACAGACAGGAGCGCCTGCGATGGTGTACTCAACGACGAACCTGGGTGCACGAATGGCAAAACGTCATTTTTTGGGGATGAATCCAGGTTCCGTTCACAGCATCATGATGAGTCACATCCGTGTTTGGCGACATCGCGGTGAACGCACATTGGAAGCGTGTATTCGTCATCGCCATACTGGCGTATCACCCGGCGTGATGGTATGGGGTGCCATTGGTTACACGTCTCGGTCACCTCTTGTTCGCATTGACGCCACTTTGAACAGTGGACGTTACCTTTCAGATGTGTTACGACCCGTGGCTCTATCCTTCATTCGATCCCTGCGAAACCGTCCATTTCAGCATGATAATGCACGACCGCTTGTTGCAGGTCCTGTACGGGCCTTTCTGGATACAGAAAATGTTCGACTGCTGCCCTGGCTAGCACATTCTCCAGATCTCTCACCAATTGAAAACGTCTTGTCAACGGTGGCCTAGCAACTAGCTCGTCACAATACGCCAGTCACTACTCTTGATGAACTGTGGTATCGTGTTGAAGCTGCATGGGCAGCTGTACCTGTACACGCCATCCAAACTCTGACTCAATGCCCAGGCGTATCAAGGCCGTTATTACGCCCAGATGTGGTTGTTCTGGGTACTGATTTCTCAGGAACTATGCACCCAAACTGCGTGAAAATTTAATCATATGTCAGTTCTAGTATAATATATTTGTCCGATGGATACCCGTTTATCATCTGCATTACTTCTTGGTGTAGCAATTTTAATGGCCAGTAGTGTAGGATACGAGCAATGAGGGTTCATATGTAGGCATATGGATAACCGTTTACTCTCGCTATATCTACGAGTGGAACAGGAAAGGAATCGACCTGCTGAGTATGTATGTAGAAGCAGATGTAGATGAAGATTCAGTGTAAACAGTTTCCCTAGTTGAAATATTGTACCTTCTTTCTGAAACAAGAATCAGTCTTTGGTGTGGTTTCATCGCGACATTGTCAGTGTGTTGGTTCCAGATTAAGTTTTTTGTATTTGTAATCCTTGGTTATTTATTTGAAGCGACATCGTTTAAACTCATAGCCGGCCGGAGTGGCCGTGCGGTTCTAGGCGCTGCAGTCTGGAACCACGTGGCCGCTACGGTCGCAGGTTCGAATCCTGCCTCGGGCATGGATGTGTGTGATGTCCTTAGGTTAGTTAGGTTTTAGTAGTTCTAAGTTCTAGGGGACTGATGACCACAGCAGTTAAGTCCCATAGTGCTCAGAGCCATTTGAACCATTTAAATTCATAATAATCGTAACGGTCGACATCAAGGATTAGGGCTTTCGACCAAGTTCATTTCATAAGTGCTCACGCTGTCTCTTTAAGCAACCTTCAACTACTCTCTTTGTTACTGGACTATGTAGTTTTGAAGGTTATCTATCCTATCATTTGATGTACTTTTGACATGATCTTTCCAGTTTGTTTTCTCAATCACGTTTGTAATGACTCCTGCATTTAGTTCTTGTCTAATATCGATGTTTCCTTTATGGTTCAGTAATTAAAATCCCTCTACAAAGCGGAGAGACTTCATTTCTGATGATTCGATTAGTCGTAATTGATCCGATGTTTGGGTCCAGCATTCGCTACAACACAGCATCAACGGCAAGGCTGTTACTTTGCAAAGTTTACTTAACTTTCCATTGGCCTGTTATGTTTTAACATATGTTAAATGGTTCGCCAGAAATGTCAGAATGTGACCAATTTCAGTTCTACGTCATCTGACTTGGGAAATTTAAAGTCGCACTCTAGATATTTCAACTTTTGTACTTATTAAATTATTTGAACTTATATAATATCTTGGCTCTTTGCGGTTCCATTCCTTGAAATGTCGTCAGTTTTATTTTATCTGTCGGTATTCTCATTTCATATTTAGTGGCCCTTTTACTCAACTTACACTTTGAAATTTGAACCTTTTCTTCAGATTTTCATATAAGGGCCATGAAATTAAAATTCACAGTCTTGAACATGGCTGTTAACAACAACTATCAATAAACTTCCTTTTCTAAAGTAACCCACCCAGTCGCAGTAAGTTTATTTAAACTTGATCTAGATTTTGATATTACCATGAGATTCTTCCTCGGAAGTACATGACGTTACTTGGTTACATTAATCAAAACATGTTACTTGAACCACGAGCTAACCAGCTCAGATCACATACAGATAATTGTAATTAAAATCTCCAATGAAACTGCAGGAGCGAAATACGTATGGCTGTTCGACGTTTGCCTTTATTGAACATGCGTACGTATTTCACTTATTCATTTTTAATGGACATTTTAACTATAATTATCTGTATGTAACTTGAGTTGATTAGCTCGTGATTCATGTTACATGTTTTGATTAACGTAACGAAGTAACATCACACGTAACATCACACACTTCTGCAGGAGATACACATAGAAGAATCGAAACCTTGGTAAAGTTTAGATGAATAAATTCCTACAACTGGCTTCTGGTTACTTTATTGACTGCAGAAATTAAAATTACGGGTTCTTACTGTGTCGTTTAATATAACCAATCATTTGCGAGTAAACAGTGGACATAAACACTGCAGAGGGTGGGTGACAGTGGGCAACGCTGTTTAACTCCATGATTAATGTCGGCATAGTCCACCACACTCCTGACAGTGCAGTTTTTACTTTATTAATTTTTGTATTATAACTAAATTGCCGCAGTCAAATGTGCTGAAATCCCATTTACTCTATCCATCCCCATAACTTTTTCCGTTTTACCCTGTCACACCCCTTTAATAATCGATAACATCGTGACAAGTTGGTAATCTGAGAACACTTCTTTTCTCACTTGCTTTTGCCATTAAGTCGATCGCACGCCGGACTGATCAACCACTCAATTTGTTTCGTTCCTCTTACAAAGAATATGTAACGGAATATTTTTAGTACTCATGTGAAGATTCTCACACTTTCTATTGACCAGGGTCAATTACCACTTTTCGTATCATACAAATTCCTTGTCCAAATGACTTGGTAATTCTGTTTAACCTTCTGATAAGCTTATTAGACGGTAAACAATAGCATCACCTGCTCGGACGGTCTTTTAAGTCGTTTGAATCAAGAACAGCAGAGGGCATACAATGCTTGTTGGGAAACCCCAGGTATAGCTTCTGTTTCACTAGATGAACTCCCATCAAATGTATGCATAATTTTTGCAACAGATCAAATCATTTATGAATATGTTGTTGCTGTGGTCTTCAGTCCTCAGACTGGTTTGATGCAGCTCTCCATGCTGCTCTGTCATGTGCAACCTTCTTCATCTCCCAGTACTTACTGCAACCTACATCCTTCTGAGTCTGCTTAGTGTATTCATCTCTTGGTCTCCCTCTACGATTTTTACCCTCCACGCTGCCCTCCAATGCTAAATTTGTGATCCCTTGATGCCTCAGAACATGTCCTACCAACCGGTCCCTTCCTCTTGTCGAGTTGTGCTACAAACTCCTCTTCTCCCCAATTCTATTCAATACCTCCTCATTAGTTATGTGATCTACCCATCTAATCTTCAGCATTCTTCTGTAGCACCACATTTCGAAAGCTTCTATTCTCTTCTTGTCCAAACTATTTATCGTCCATGTTTCACTTCCATACATGCCTACACTCCATACAAATACTCTCAGAAATGACTTCCTGACACTTAAATCTATACTCGATGTTAGCAAATTCCTCTTCTTCAGAAACGATTTCCTTACCATTGCCAGTCTATATTTTATATCCTCTCTACTTCGACCGTCATCAGTTATTTTGCTCCCCAAATAGCAAAACTCCTTTACTACTTTAAGTGTCTCATTTCCTAATCTAATTCCCTCAGCATCGCCCGACTTAATTTGACTACATTCCATTATCCTCGTTTTGCTTTTGTTGATGTTCATCTTATATCCTCCTTTCAAGACACTGTCCATTCCATTCAACTGCTCTTCCAAGTCCTTTGCTGCCTCTGACAGCCGCCCGAATTGGCCGTGCGGTTCTAGGCGCTGCAGTCTGGAACCGCGAGGCCGCTACGGTCGCAGGTTCGAATCCTGCCTCGGGCATGGATGTGTGTGATGTCCTTAGGTTAGTTATGTTTAACTAGTTCTAGGTTCTAGGGGACTAATGACCTCAGAAGTTGAGTCCCATAGTGCTCAGAGTCATTTGAACCTTTTTTTTTGTCTCTGACAGAATTACAATGTCATCGGCAAACCTTAAAGTTTTTATTTCTTCTCCATGTATTTTAATACCTACTCCGAATTTTTCTTTTGTTTCCTTTACTTCTTGCTCAATATACAGATTGAATAACATCGGGGAGAGACTACAACCCTGTCTCACTCCCTTCCTAACCACTGCTTCCCTTTCATGCCCCTCGACTCTTATAACTGCCATCTGGTTTCTGTACAATATACGTTGACGAAAAAAAGGTCGCAACATCAAAACATAATTGGCTGGTTGGTTTGAATGGTTTGGGGGAGGGGACCAAACAGCGAGGACATCGGTCCCATCGGATTAGGGAAGGATGGGGAAGTACGTCGGCCGTACTCTTTTCAAAGGAACCATCCCGTGATTTATCTGAAGCGAGTAAGGGAAATCACGGAAAATATAAATCAGGATCACTGGACGCGGGTTTCAATCGTTCTCCTCCCGAATGCGAGTCCAGTGTGCTAACAACTTCGCCACGTCGCTCGGTAAAAGAGTTAATGTAGTGTAATGATATTTCGGAAATAAGTTTGTCTAGGTAACGTATTTTAGCATTCCAACATCACAGGTTAGTATAAGCGCGAGATAAGCCATTGCAAATGTGAAATGTTGGGACGTAATAACCGGTGTAACCGCAAGAATGTTGAATCGAAGCATGCAAAAATGTCTGCATTGTGTTGTCCATGTGCAGGATGTCAATTCGTGGGATGGAGTACCGTGCCTGCTGCACTTGGTCCGTCAATGTAGGGACGGTTAACGCTGTCTGTGAATGACGCTGAAGTTGTCGGCCGATAATATCCCCTAGGTGCTCGACTGCAGACAGAGCTGATTATCAAGCAGGCTAAGGCAAAATGTCGACACTCGGTGATGCATATTGGGTTACAACAGCGGTACGTGGGCAAGCGTTATCCTGTTGGAAAACACCCCTGGAATACTGTTCACGAATGGCAGTACAACAGGTCGAAATACCAGATTAACGCACAGATTTGTAGTCAGGATGCGTGCCATAAGCAAAAGAGTGCTTCTGCTGCCATACGAAATCGCACGCTAGACCATAATTGCAGGTTTAGGTCCGTGTGTGCGGCACGCAAACAGTATGGTTGCAGGGCGTCATGTGGCCTATTTAACCAACACAGGGCCATCAGTTGCGCCGTGGAAGAACCGGCTTTCATCGGAATACACAACTGACCTCCATCATGCCCTCCAATGAGCTCTCACTTGACATTATTGACGTCGCAAATGGCGGTTTAGAGTCAGCGGAATGCACACTACAGGGCCCCTGTTTCGGAGATGTCCTGGAAGTAACCGATTTGTAACAGTTCGTTGTGTCACTGTGGTCCCAATTGGTGTTCAAATTGGTGCTGCAGATGCAGTACGACGCGCTAGAGCCATACGCCGAACACAATTGTCTTCCCTCTCGATAGTACCACGTGGCCGGCCAGAGCAGGGTCTTCTTGCAACTATTCATTCTCGTGACCACCGCTGACATCAGTCATGTATAGTGGCTACAGTCCTCCCAAGTCTTTCTGCAGTATAGCAGAAGGAACAACCATCTTCTCGTAGCCCTGTAGCAAGACCTCGCTCAAACTCAGTGAGGTGTTAACAGCGACATCTTTGTCACCTTAAAGGCATTCTTGACTCACATCAACTCACCACGTCCAATCTCAAAGGCATCTAACGCTGACGATCGTTATAGCGTACTTTTGAAGCAAATGTGATTAGCATTCTCGCAGTGGCGCTACTAGCGTCTCTTGTGCGACTGCCTCGAAATTTGAACAGACATCATCTTTCAGACGTAGAAACACGCCTACCAGTTTTTCGTTTATGTCGCACAAGTCCTTCACGTTGCGATTTTTTTTATCTCAGTATCTGTGACAAAAAGGACGGATACACGTGAGGTATGCACTCGCATCACTTGAAAACAGCCTGAAGGCAGAGAGCAGCTAGTTGTGACGAAATAATAGTCAAATTTATTCAAGTATAAAGCAGCCTACGTGGAAGACTTTCACGCTTTTCAAGACTTCCCGGGTGTGTGGGACCTAGCGAATAGAAACTAATTGAAGAGAGAAAGAAAGAAAAAGAGCGTACAATGTATTGTCAAGTTACTGTGAGTTTTAGCAATTTGGTGTTTCATCGTTCATGTGGTCCTCGTTGATGATGTATTGTTGTACGATATCTTAGTCATCCTACCACTATGAACCATGGACCTTGCCGTTGGTGGGGAGGCTTGCGTGCCTCAGCGGTACAGATGGCCGTACCGTAGGTGCAACCACAACGGAGGGGTATCTGTTGAGAGGCCAGACAAACGTGTGGTTCGTGAAGAGGGTTAGCAGCCTTTTCAGTAGTTGCAGGGGCAACAGTCTGGATGACTGACTGATCTGGCCTTGTAACACTAACCAAAACGGCCTTGCTGTGCTGGTACTGCGAACGGCTGAAAGCAAGGGGAAATTACGGCCGTAATTTTTCCCGAGGGATGCAGCTTTACTGTATGGTTAAATGATGATGGCGTCCTCTTGGGTAAAACATTCCGGAGGTAAAATAGTCCCCCATTCGGATCTCCGGGCGGGGACTACTCGAGAGGATGTCGTTATCAGGAGAAAGAAAACTAGCGTTCTACGGATCGGAGCGTGGAATGTCAGATCCCTTAATCGGGCAGGTAGGTTAGAAAATTTAAAAAGGGAAATGTATAGGTTAACGTTAGACATAGTGGGAATTAGACTACAGGGTTATAAACACAAAATCAAATAAGGGTAATGCAGGAGTAGGATTAATAATGAATAGGAAAATAGGAATGCGGGTAAGCTACTGCAAACAGCATAGTGAAGGCATTATTGTGGCCAAGATAGATACGAAGCCATGCCTACCACAGTACTACAAGTTTATATGCCAACTAGCTCTGCAGATGACGAAGAAATTGAAGAAATGTATGATGAAATAAAAGAAATTATTCAGATGGTGAAGGGAGATGAAAATTTAATAGTCATGGGTGACTGGAATTCGTCAGTAGGAAAAGGGAGAGAAGGAAACGTAGTGGGTGAATATGGATGGGGGGTAAGAAACGAAAGAGGAAGCCGCCTGGTAGAATTTTACACAGAGCACAACCTAATCATAGCTAACACTTGGTTCAAGAATCATAAAAGAAGATTGTATACATGGAAGAAGCCTGGAGATACTGACAGGTCCCCCCCCCCCCATTTCCCATCTGCTGCTCCTCTATCTCCTCCTCCATCCCTTTCTCTCCCTGTCCCTCTCCACTCTGTCCATCCCTCTGTTTCCGTGCATATATTGCTCTCTTCCTTTCTCTGCTGATTTTCTCTGCCCTCCTCTCTCTGTCTTTCCTCCCTCTCAATATCCATATCCTCCTCCCGCTGTCAGCCGTGGCCATCCGCTGGTATACCACCTGCAAAGCAGTCTGATACTACCCACACAACACACCGGTCCTGCAGGAAATCCAGGCAGTTCTTTGGTACTTTACATTAAGTAACAGTCCGCTCTCGCTAGCTGAGTGGTCAGCGCGACGGAATGTCAATCCTAAGGGCCCGGTTTCGACTCCTGGCTGGATCGGAGATTTTCTCTGCTCAGGGCTGGGCGTTGTGTTATCCTAATCATCATCATTTCATCCCCATCGACGAGCAAGTCGCCGAAGTGGCGTCAAATCGAAAGACTTGCACCCGGCGAACGGTCTACCCGACGGGAGGTCCTAGTCACACGACATTTACATTTTTTTATTAAGGAAGAACTACGGAAGGAAATTTCTTCTGAAGCTAAGAACGCTAAATGTTATTTATTTCACATGACCGGTTTGCACAGAAGCTTCTTGTCATCATCTGATCTTTGGAAATTTAAAGTGCATACTTCTAATCACATAATTCGAACACATTCCATTGATAATAGAGCGTAGGCACATTGGTTTGTCACTAATAAAAAGTGAAGAGATACAATGCCCATTGTCTTCGCCTTCTCGGCTGAGTTTAAATGGCCTCGCTGACACAACCTTCCCAAAAAGTGACCAATGTACGAAATTCCCCCTGACACACCATCAAGACACATGTATTGTGCGTCTTCATCTTCTTATTCTTGACAAACCAGTGTGACTACGCTGTGTTATCAGTGGAATGTGCTACCACTATGTGGTTGGTAAGTGTGCACTTTAAATTTCCGAAGATCAGATTACGATAACAAGCTCCTGTGGAAACTGGTTATCATGAAATATTTGGCTTGGCTTCAGAAGAAATTTCATTGCATTAAATCGGCAGATCGCTCCCCTCACATTAATATGTGTAATCTAAGAAAGGACTATATTTCATGTTGTGAATTGGCAATTCACGGGGTTTGGAGGAAGCCGAAAGGCACGCGTTAAGCTCACGCAGACTGCCGTGAGGACTGGAACAGTTAAGGGAATTTTTAGTAGCAAATAAAGTACGTAGTTGATGTAATACTCAACTGTAATCCATAATTGTAGAACATCGGTCTGACGGTACAAGCATCCCAAGATAAATAACAATCTCAATAAACTGTTACTGGCGCCTTGCTAGGTCGTAGCAAATGACGCAGCTGAAGGCTATGCTAACTATCGTCTCGGCAAATGAGTGCGTATTTGTCAGTGAACCATGGCTAGCAACGTCGGCTGTACAACTGGGGCGAGTGCTAGGAAGTGTCTCAAGACCGGCCGTGTAGTGGCGCTCGGTCTGCTATCACTGACAGTGGCGACACGCGGGTCCGACGTATACTAATGGACCGCGGCCGATTTAAAGGCTACCACCTCGCAAGTGTGGTGTCTGGCGGTGACACCACATTTCACCCCTATCTCCACCCCTATGCGAGGTAGGTGTCCTTACCCCCAAATCCCCTCTTTCCAGACATAATGTGATGAGTGTACCAAGTTTTATTGAAATCGATTCTGTGGTTTGGAGAAGAGGTGGAACGTAGAGGCATACATACATATGTAAATACAAACATTAATGGTTGATGGAGAAGGATAAGTGTATAAATTTGAAATCAGGGACCCTGGTCCGGAAACGATAGATTGGAGAGTTATAAGCGAAAATCTCTGTAATGCCTCTGACACATTCGTGCCGAAAGTTCTTTGCTTTCCATATTTTGGGAGGAGGTAGTATAGACCAAAACAAAAAGAAATTTACAGTAAACATGGACTCTAAATAGCATCTCTTTTTAGTCTTTGGTGCTGTGGAACGCATCTCTTCTACTGAACAGAGCGAATATTTACTGGACCATTTGTTCTTGTTTTGATCCATACTACCTCTTCCCACAATATGGACAGAAACGAGCTTGTAGTAGAAAAGGTCCACTGTCAGGGTGTCAGTGATTTTCGCTTCCAGCTTTCGACTCTGTCGTTTCCGGACCAGGTTCCCTTGCCTCAGATTAATACGCTTATCATTCCCTATCATCCATGAAATTTGTAACGTCATCACGCAGTCATCCTATATAGAGGTATGATAGAAGTACTTCAGTATACCGTCAAAGATTTTATATACCGTTTACAAACTATATTTGATGAAGTCTGATACCTCACAACTAGAGTTGGGACAACTTTAAGGAAAAACACATAAAGGTGGACCCGGATATTTCGTCATACACTATATTGCTTAGCAAAAATATTATAACTACAACTTTAAAAACTTTGTTAAAAGAATATCAACGCCGACAATCATTTTAAAAACTTAAACAGGCTCAATTCATTAATAGCAAATTTTAACAAGAGCAGGGCTTGAATCCAGGAGTGTAGAGTTTCCAAGTGCAAAAAAGAAGTCACGCCAACTCTGTATGACTGCAACCGGGTTCAAGAAAAAATTTTATCAGTAAAATTAATTGCAATGACAGGCACTAAATGTACTAATAATTTCCAGGCATGGGGAACACAAGTGCACAACGATCATCCAAATACAAAAAAAAAAAAAAAAGGCTCTGAGCACTATGGGACTTAACATCTATGGTCATCAGTCCCCTAGAAATTAGAACTACTTAAACCTAACTAACCTAAGGACATCACACAACACCCAGTCATCACGAGGCAGAGAAAATCCCTGACCCCGCCGGGAATCGAACCTGGGAACCCGGGCGTGGGAGGCGAAAACGCTACCGCACGACCACGAGCTGCGGACTCCAAAATACAGAAAGCCTAACAAGTCACGTACTGATTGTGGCTATTGGAAAGCCCATAACAATGTATAAACCTTAATAAAAATCCCTTAAGCAATGAAATACACAATCCCCCAAAATATAGGCAAGGCTTGGAAGGTATACAATTTAAATGTGACTAACAACTGGTACACACCAGCAGAAATACTGATAATGACCCTTAATAAAAATACAATTGACCAAATACAAGGTAAGCTGGGAGGACATGCAATTTAAATGTGACTCCCAACTCGTACACAACAGCAGAAAAGTTGACAATGACCTTAGTAAAAATACAATTGCCCAAAATACAAGATAAGTTGTGACGACATGTAATTTAAATGTGAATCGCAACTGGTACACACCAGCAGAAACGTTCGTAATTACCCTTAATAAAAATCAAATTGCCCAAAATACAAGATAATTTCGGAGGACATGTAATTTAATTGTGACTCCCAATTGGTACACACCACCAGAAACATTGACAATGACCTTTAATAAATATACAATCGGGAAAAATACAAGGTAAGCTGAGAAGTACGGCAGACGATTACCACAGCTAACAAGGAACAAGCAGGCAAGTTCCATAATGAGTGGAGTTACTTAATGACTGTAGATGAAAGGACAGGTTCAACAGTTTATATTGATAAGTGAAAGGCCTTAAAAGTTAACGCTAAGTAGGAATACGGCTGCAAGGTTTAAACGAGTAGTTAAAGAGGAGGTATAGCGAGGAGCAACTTCGAGCTTGCAGAACAAGCTTTAAAACTCACCGACTTACTGCATTCACCAAATAGGACAGATTAATGCTTCCTGATTAATCAGCGGCACTCTGCCGTGGTACGTATCAAGCGATCAACTGAACTTGAGCCACGACGATGCGGGTGTTAGGGGGACTCGATTTCGGACCAACCCAGACGTCGTGCGACAACGGTTGTACCGCCACAGCAGAAAGCAAACACGTCTCTGCTCCGGGCCCAGAGAAAAGGAACGCGTCGTCCGCTACCAAAGCTATGCTGCCAACAGTCATCTGAAGGGAACAGTAATCTGTGCAAATGAGGCTACAAACGAGAATGCCAAAGATTTAAGAAATCTCAACTTATCCCGAAAGCAACTACACATCCAAGTTACAAGCTTAATACTCCTTAAAATTACTTTTAAGTTAGAAGGCGAAATACCAGCGCCTGTTATTGGAATGATTAAGACGTACTCATCTACAAAGGGTGCTTTGCCTTCGACACAGATTATGTTACAAATTTAATTTCGTCGATTCAGTTTGTAACAGGATACTCAATACACCTGCAAAGAATATGGCCTGGAACAACAAATTGCGATAAGTTACACTGACCGAAGATACACACAATCACTAGGAGGCGCGTTAATATACACTACTGGCCATTAAAATCGCTGCACCACGAAGATGACGTGCTACAGACGTGAAATTTAACCGACAGTAAGAAGATGCTGTGATATGCAAATGATTAGCTTTTTAGAGCATTCATACAAGGTTGGCCCCGGTAGCGACGCCTACAACGTGCCGACATGAAGAAAGTTTCCAACCGATTTCTCATACACAAACAGCAGTTGACCGGCGTTACCTGGTGAAACGTTGTTGTGATGCCTCGTGTAAGGAGGAGAAATGCGTACCATCACGTTTCCGATTTTAATTAAGGCCGGATTGTAGCCTATCGCGATTGCGGTTTATCGTATCGCGACATTGCTGCTCGCGTTGGTCGAGATCCAGTGACTATTAGCAGAATATGGAATCGGTGGGTTCAGGAGGGTAATACGGAAAGCCGTGCTGGATCCCGACGGCCTCGTATCACTAGCAGTCGAGATGACAGGCATCTTATCCGCATGGCTGTAACGGATCGTGCAGCCACGTCTCGATCCCTGAGTCAACAGATGGGGACGTTTGCAAGGCGACGAACAGTTCGACGACGTTTGCAGCGGCATGGACTATCAGCTCGGAGACCATGGCTGCGGTAACCCTTGACGCTGCATTACAGACAGGAGCGCCTGCGACGGTCTATCCTACAGCGAACCTGGGTGCACGAATGGCAAAACGTCATTTTTTCGGATGACTCCAGGTTCTGTTTACAGCATCATGATGGTCGCATCCGTGTTTGGCGACATCGCGGTGAACGCACATTGGAAGTGTGTATTCGTCATCACCATACTGGCGTATCATCCTGCGTGATGGTATGGGGTGCCATTGGCTACACGTCCCGGTCACCTCTTGTTCGCACTGACGGCACTTTGAACAGTGGACGTTACATTTCAGATGTGTTACGACCCGTGACACTACCCTCCATTCGATCCCTGCGAATCCCTACATTTCAGCAGGATAATGCACGACCGCATGTTGCTGGTCGTGTAAGGGCCTTTCTGGATACAGAAAATGTTCGACTGCTGCCCTGGCCAGCACATTCTCCAGATCTCTCACCAATTGAAAACGTCTTGTCAATGGTGGCCGAGCAACTGGCTCGTCACAATACGCCAGTCACTACTCTTGACGAACTGTGGTATCGTGTTGAAGCTGCATGGGCAGCTGTACCTGTACACGCCATCCAATCTCTGTTTGACTCAATGCCCAGGCGTATCAACGCCGTTATTACGGCCAGAGGTGGTTGTTCTGGGTACTGATTCCTCAGGATCTATGCACCCAAACTGCGTGAAAATGTGATCACATGTCAGTTATAGTATAATATATTTGTCCAGTGAATATCCGTTTATCATCTGCATTGCTTCTTGGTGTAGCTATTTTAATGGCCAGTGGTGTAACAGGTCCAATTTCACATTAACGTAGACGTGTACTTGCAATATGAAGTACCCAAAAAATTAGAAAACAACACAACTCCACTCAGATGTGAAGGAGCGATCGCTTCTAAGATTCCAAGAGGGGGTGATTTTGCCTCTAATCTGGGCCGGAAACTTTCCTATCAGGTTGCACGCAACGTCGGCTGCTCTTCTCGCAAATGGACGCTGCCAGTCCTTAGGCGAGCCGAGAAGGCTTGCCTCCGACCCATTTAACCACTCGCGACTTCTCGAGGCACGTACCGCACATGCCGAGACCCCCAAAAGCAACTTGCCAGCCGCCTGCCCTCCTGCCAGCTGACTGTACCAGGACACACCCCTCGACCAAAGACCCTAGCTCGCGACATATGATCTGATATCAGCAACCAAAGTAGTTAATGGCCTCAGCGGAGTGCCATGGCACAAAGTTATTAGCAGAGTAATTCGGGTATCCAGGAGACGTAGGAGGGAAAAATTTCTTCTGTCGTTCCTGTGGGACGAGTATAGATTTAAGACAAATTGGGATCCAAGATGGAAGGTGATTCTCTGAAACCTTCGTTTCTCTGATTTCTGCCTCAGTGGTTTACTACTCTTTCTTCTAAATCACAAATTGTGACTAAATGTCAATGATAATAATATACGCTATTTTTGTGTTTATATAGACTTTTGCATGACCATCCCAACTAAAAGATTGTGTTGCTGTCGCCATCCAATTTGAAACTCTGGGATAGATAATCAGTCCTACAGATGGGATCGAACCAGTGCCATTTGATCCACAACATTTGTGCGATTAATGTGCGTAACTGCTGTTTTAGAGCAGTGGGTTGAGTGACACTGATCTGGCGCCAGCGTTTCATTCAGTTATTTGAACTATCCAGCTAGGCACATTCGGCCGATGTAATCAATGATCCGCTTAAAATTAATTAAGATCAGGCGACAGAGGGGTTCTGCAACAAGATAATTTTAAAAGAGCATGGCCGATTTCTTTAATCAGCCTTCTCGAATGGGACACTATACTTTGTCACTAATGACATCGATTTCCCATCTGTTCCCTGACGTTTATCATTTTAAAGTGGCGTTATCTTGTCTGATGACGTGACAGAAGAAGAAACAAAAGTCGATAGAGAAGAGACAGGAGATCCATTATGAGAACCAGAATGTAGAAGAGCGTTGGTAATCTTAAAATAAGATAAGGCAGGAGGGATATGATGTGGTCTACCAACTCACGTACAAGGATAGCGTACCAATAGGGACAAGAAAGGAGGCATGAAGGGCGCCAAAACAGAAATAACAATCATCCATTTATTGCGCCATTACACACGCACATCATGATATATGAGACATTATAATTCCCTTACTCAATAAAGAATATGTATCACAAAGGGCACACAATGGAGTTTAATAAATTACAATGGCACATCAACTCCGCTATGACAGCGTGCATAACGAAGGCCGAACAATTTTACCAATGTAAGAAATAAAATAAAATAAAAAATAGCAGCATAAAATTAACTAAAATGCCTTGAAGGAAATGTTTATGAGAAGAACACGACGGGTCCGCAAGGGAGGAGGCAACACAATACTTAACTCAGGTGCACCAAAACAAACAACGGACACCATGCCGCGCCGACAACGGACACGTAAGGCACGCAACTACTCTCTCTGTTGCGGTTCCGCGCGTTCCACCCAAGTAATAGCTACCTGAAACATTTTAATACTTGGAACAGTACACCAGTGATCAGCAAATCAACAAAAAACAATAACATGATATAAAAATACAATAATTGAAGAAAATCACATCATATGACTGTGAGATTATGGTCTTCCGGTTATTAACAGATTAAATTTCTCAGTACCCAAGTTGCAATTAACGCAACAAGAATTAAATCATTTATGTGATAATGTTATTTTAAAATAATGTACGGCAGAGGACCAAGAATGACCCGATCAGTACTCCCCAGTGAAGCAGTTCACACAAATGGTACTTCACGGCTCCTAGCACACAGCCCCATACAAAATGCAACACAACCACAGCGACCCGGCGTACTACCAGAACCACCAGGCAGTAAACCAAAATCGTGCTAAGCCAAAACAAGGACCGACTTTTAAAATACCGAGACATAGTCCGAGCCGGACAACAGACCAAATCCCTGGAAATCCATAAGAAACCTCGGCCATCTTAATACCAAAACAACAATTTATGAACACTAAGCAAAACGCAAGACCTTTCAGTCCAAAGGCTTCCGTTTAGCCGCGAAGGTGGCTTCGACCCGCCTGCTGAGGTGCCAAGCGTCGTACGGAGTGCCGAATCAAGCTTAACCTGCGTTGACGGAAAGAGGAAGCACCACAAGACAAAATAAACTCCAATCTAACTGCGCGAGGCAAACTCTAAGGAGTGCCACTCGAAGACTATGCACTTGAAGATCGAATATAAAGCACCCAGACTAACGTGCCGCTGAACGACGCACTTCCATCACCAGCATCTAGTAGAATACGGAGAGCAGCGTAGCCCATCGATATAAATCCATGGGACGGTAAACGAGGATAGCAATCCCAGCGACGGAGAGACAGGAGGACGAAATGACATCCCGCCTCACATAGAAGGTATTTCAAACTCAGTCTCGACAAACTACAACAGGCGAGATTTTGCTCCCCTTGCGAATCAAGTTAAACGGCACACCACGCCGCTGTCCACACTATTCGCCGTAAAATCACGGTCCGGTCTTCCCATCGGGCCCCACTCGGCGTCCAGACGCAAACAACCCCAGCCGAGCCGAACTGTCACCACGCCAAGGCAGCCACCTCTTCCTTCTTCACACGCCTCCAGCTAAGCCCCGGACAGCGATCACACACGGAAACAACCGCCTAACGCCAAAGCGCCATCTGAGTGAAAATTCAGCACTAGGATCGACACGGACTTGGAAATAAGCGAGCACCGTAACAGGATAGATAATATTCCATTGGAATTTCTAAAATCATTGGGGGCAAGCGGAAAAAAACGATAATGACGTTTGTGTATAGATTGTATTAGACCGGCGATACACTATGAGACTTACGGAAAAACATTATCCACACAATTCCCAAGACCGCAAGAGTCGACAAGAGTGAGAATTACAGCACAATCAGCTTAACAATTCATACATCCAAATTACTGACAAGAATAACACACAGAAGAAAGGGAAAGACAATTGAGGATCTGTCAGATGAACAGTTTGGCTATAGGAAAGGTGAAGGCGCCAGAGAGGCAATTCTGACGTTCCGGTTAATAATGGAAGACTGAATAAAAACCAAGACGCGTTCATAGGCTTTGTCGACCTAGGAAAAGCGTTCGACAACGTAAAATGGTGCAAGATGTTGGAAAGCCTGAGAAAAATAGGGGAAAGACGTAATATACAATATGTACAAGAATCAAGAGGTCAAATTGCTCGGAATGAAAAGGGTATAAGACAGGGACGTAGTCTTTCTCCCTTACTGTTCAGTCTATACATCGAAGAAGCAATGATGGAAATAAAGGAAAGGTTCAGGAGTGGAATTAAAATTCAAGGTGAAAGGATATCAATGATACGATTCGCTGATGACATTGATATCTTGAGTGAAAGTGAAGAATAACTACAGAATTTGCTGAATGGAATGAACAGCCTAATGAACAAAGAATACGAATTCAAAGTAAATCGAAGAAAGATGAAAGTAGTGAGACGTAGCAGAAATAAGAAAAGCGAGAAGCTTTACATCAGGATTTATCATCACGAAGTAGATGAAGTTAAGGAATTCTGCTACCTAGGCAACAAAATAACCAACGACGGATGGAGCAGGGAGGACACCTAAAGCAGACTAGCACTGTCAAAAATTGCATTTATGGTCAAGGGAAGTCTACTAGTATCAAACATAGGCCTTAATTTTAAGAACAAATTTGTGATACTGTTTGTTTGGAGGACAGAGTTGTATGGCAGTGGGAAATGGACTGTGAGAAAACCGGTACAGGGAAGAATCGAAGCCCTTGAGATCTGATGCTACATAAGATTGTAGAAAATTATGTGGACTGATAAGGTAAGGGATGTGAAGGTACTCCGGAGAATTGGCGAGGAAAGGAATATATGGAAGGCACTGACAAGGAGAAGGGACAGGATGGGAGGACATCAGGGAATAACTTCCAGCCGGCCTGTGTGGCCGAGCGGTTCTAGGCGCTTCAGTCTGGAACCACACGACCGCTATCGTGGCAGGTTCGAATCCTGCCTCGGGCATGGATGTGTGTGATGTCCTTGGGTTAGTTTGGTTTAAGTAGTTCTAAGTTCTAGGGAATTGATGACCACAGATTTAAGTCCCATTGTGTTCAGAGCCATTTGAACCATTTTTGAATAACTTCCATGGTACTAGAGGGAACTGTAGAGGGCAAAAACTGTAGAGGAAGACAGATATTGGAATACATCCATCAAATAATAGAGGACGCAGGTTGCAAGTGCTACTCTGAGCTGGGGAGTATCTCGTTAAAATTTTCGCCGCTTTCGCTGAGGATGTCAATATCAGTAGCGAATCTAATCATCGATATCTTTTGTCCCAGAATTTCAATCCCACTGCTGAACCTTTCATTTCCGTCATTGCTTCTATGATGTACGGTTTGAGCAGCAGGAGCTAAGGACTAATTCGAGAAATTTCTTGTTTGCCGTCCACTCCGTCTTGTGCGTATTGTATACCAGCCCTCATCTCTATAGCCAGGTATTTTTCTCAGAATTTGGAGCATTTTTCATTGCCTTATGGTTTCCTAGGTCGAGAAATCGTATGAATGTGTCGTGACTTTTCTTACGCTTGTATAACGCTGGTTGTCGCACTACGGCACCCGACTGCCGAAGTCGTGTTGTTGATGTGGGTGTCAATCGCTCGGCTCGTTGCTTTGCCTGCAGGTGAAACACAGAGCAACAATTGGACCCTGTAGTTCCCTGGGATCGGCGGACGGGCTGGCGCATGCCCGCGACACGGTGCGAATCAATTTCCAGCAAATTAGGAGGCGGCTCCTCCGTGGCGAGACAGAGCAGGTGACGCTGGAGCCCCGCGCCCTCTATTAACCCCGTCGGCCTCTTCCTTCCTTGTGTCCAGGCCCGGCCGCACCCGGCCCCTCTGCGCACGTGTGGAGACCTCACCAGGCACCGACACGAACTTCGCAGGTTTATCTCGGTTCCTAAAGGCTGCATCGATCAAATTACACCGGTAGGGTCCCAAACTCAGCAAGTACACTACTGGACATTAAAATTGCTACACCAAGAAGAAATGCAGATGATAAACGGGTATTCATTGGACAAATATATTATACTAGAACTGACATGTGATTACATTTTCACGCAGTTTGGGTGCATAGATCCTGAGAAATCAGTACCTAGAACAACCACCCCTGGCCATAATAACGGCTTTGATACGCCTGGGCATTGAGTCAAACAGAGCTTGGATGGCGTGTACAGGTACAGCTGTCCATGCAGTGACTGGCATATTGTGACGAGCCAGTTGCTCGGCCACCACTGACCAGACGTTTTCAGTTGGTGAGAGATCTGGAGAATGTGCTGGCCAGGGCAGCAGTCGAACATTTTCTGTATCCAGAAAGGCCCGTACAGGAGCTGCAACATGCGGTCGTGCATTATCATGCTGAAATGGACGGTTTCGCAGGGATCGAATGAAGGATAGAGCCACGGGTCGTAACACATCTGAAAGGTAACGTCCACTGTTCAAAGTGGCGTCAATGCGAACAAGAGGTGACCGAGACGTGTAACCAATGGCACCCCATACCACCACGCAGGGTGATACGCCAGTATGGCGATGACGAATACACGCTTCCAATGTGCGTCCCCCGCGAAGTCGCCAAACAGGATGCGACCATCATGATGCTGTAAACAGAACCTGGATTCGTTCGAAAAAATGACGTTTTGCCATTCGTGCACCCAGGTTCGTTGAGTACACCATCGCAGGTGCTCCTATCTGTGATGCAGCGTGAAGGCTAAGCACAGCCATGGTCTCCGAGCTGATAGTCCATGCTGCTGCAAACGTCGTCGAACTGTTCGTGCAGATGGTTGTTGTCTTGCAAACGTCCCCATCTGTTGACTCAGGGATCGAGACGTGGCTGCACGATCCGTTACAGCCGTGCGCATAAGATGCCTGTCATCACGACTGCTAATAATACGAGGCGTCCGCAGCTCGTGGTCGTGCCGTATCGTTCTCGCTTTCCGCACCCGGGTTCCCGGGTTCGATTCCCGGCGGGGTCAGGGATTTTCTCTGCCTCGTGATGACTGGGTGTTGTGTGATGTCCTTAGGTTAGTTAGGTTTAAGTAGTTCTAAGTTCTAGGGGACTGATGACCATAGATGTTAAGTCCAATAGTGCTCAGAGCCATTTGAACTATTTTTTGATACGAGGCCGTTGGAATTCAGCACGGCGTTGCGTATTACCCTCCTGAACCCACCGATTCCATATTCTGCTAACAGTCATTGGATCTCTACCAACGCGAGCACCAATGTCGCGATACGATAAACCGCAATCGCGATAGGCTACAATCCGACCTTTATCAAAGTCGGAAACGTGATGGTACGCCTTTCTCCTCCTTATACGAGGCATCACAACAACGTTTCACCAGGCAACGCCGGTCAACTGCTGTTTGTGTATGAGAAATCGGTTGGAAACTTTCGTCATGTCAGCACGTTGTAGGTGTCGCCACCGGCGCCCTTGTATGAATGCTCTGAAAAGCTAATCATTTGCATATCACAGCATCTTCTTCCTGTCGGTTAAATTTCGCGTTTGTAGCACGTCATCTTCGTGATGTAGCAATTTTAATGGCCAGTAGTGTAGGTACTGAGGTGACAGAAGACATATCTCAAAATGTCGTGTCGGACCTCATTTTACCCGGTTAAGTGCACCAACTCGACTTGGCATGGTCTCAAGAAGTTGCTAGAAGTCCCATGCAGAAATGTTGAGACATGCTGCTTCTACAGCCGTCCGCAATCCGAAAGCATTACCAGTGTAGAGTCTTGGGCACGAACTGGCCTCTCGATTAAGTCGCATAAATTTTCGATGGGATTCGTGTCGGGCGGTCTGGATGGCCAAACCATTCCCTGGAATAGTCCATATTGTTCTTAAAACCAATCGCAAACAGTTGTGGCCCGGTGACACAGCGCATTGTCATCCGCAAAAATTCCATCGTTGTTTGCTGCAAGTGGTCTCCAAGTAGCCGAACATAGCCATTTTCAGCCAATAATCGGTTCATTTGGACCAGAGGTCCCAGGCCATTCCATGTAAACAAAGCCCACAACATTATGGAGCCACTACCAGCTTGCACAGTGCCTTGTTGATAACTTGAGTCCATGATTTCGTGGGGTCTGCGCCACACTCGAGCTCTACCATCAGCTGTTACCAACTGAAATCTTGACCTGATTATGCCGTGATTTTCCAGTCGCCTAGAGTCCATCCTATGTGGTGACGAGCCCAGGAGAGACGCTGCAGGTGATGTCGTGCTGTTAGCAAAGGCACTCGCGTCGATCGTCTGCTGCCATAGCACATTAACACCACACTGTCCTAAAGGATAGGTTCATCGTAGGTCTCACATTGATTTCTGCGGTTATATGAAGCAGTGTTGCTTGTCTGTTAGCACTGACTGACGCCGCTGCTCTCGGTCGTTAAGTGAAGGCCGTCGGTCACTGGGTTGTCGTTAGCGAGAGGTTAAGTATGAAATTTGGTAGTCCTCGCTCTGTGAGGCTCGGAATATTGAATTCACTAACGATTTTCGAAAGGGAATGTCCCAGGTGTCTAGCTCCAACTACCATTCTGCGTTCAAAGTTTGTTCTCCCAAAGTGAGTTCACAGTCACGTCGGAAACTTTTTCAAAAAAAAAAAAAAAAAAAAAAAAAAAAAAAAAAAAAAAAAAAAAAAATGGCTCTGAGCACCCCGGCCGGCCGGATACCTTTTCACATGAATCACTTAAGTGCGAATGACAACTCAGCGAATGCCCTGCCCTTTTATAACTAGTGTATGCATTACTACCGCCATATGTATATGTGCATATCGCTATTCTGTGACTTTTGTCACCTGGTGTGCAATGACTCGGCCCAGTTTGGCATGGATAGCACTAAGTAGCACTGTAGACGACGTTACTCGAGGGTGAAAATAGCTTTAGCATTTCGTGTCACTATCAACAAACATAGCTCGATGAACCTTGGACCATACACAGAAATAGCTGCTACAGTACAGAAAGTAACTGAAAGAATACGGTCGCGCGGGGTAGCCGCTCGGTCCGGGGCATCTTGCCACGGTTCGCGCGGCTCCCTCCGTCGGAGGTTCGAGTCCTCCCTCGGGCATGGGTGTGTGATTTGTCCTTGGCGTAAGTTAGTTTAAGTTAGAGTAAGAAGTGTGTATGGCTAGGGACCGATGACCTCATCAGTTTGGTCCCATAAGACCTTACCACAAATTTCAAATTTCAATTTAACTTAGCCTCAATCTCTCAACGTTGCGAGAAGGCGCCAGAAACAGCAAGTAGTTCGCATTCCAAGCCAAACTGTCGAACCCATTTCCCCTGTTGGGTAACTACCTAGGTTAGGGACACGGCCGTGCGGGATTAGCCGAGCGGTCTCAGGCGGTGCAGTCATGGACTGTGCGGCTGGTCCCGGCGGAGGTTCGAGTCCTCCCTCGGGCATGAGTGTGAGTGTTTATAATTTAGGTTAAGTAGTGTGTAAACTTAGGGACTGATGACCTTAGCAGTTAAGTCCCATAAGATTTGACACACATTTGAACATTTGTTTAGGGACACGCAGGACACCGAAGTGGCATCAATTACAAAGACTTCAGCCAAGCTATGGACCTACACGAAATTATTGTTATTATTATTATTTTCTAGGATTCTTGTGCGTACAGCATGTGCAGAGGCTACTGAACGTGACTTTCTTTAGCTCCAGAAGATGTTTTCAGTTTAAATTTTCGTCCACCTGTTCAACTCAGTGACGCACGGACTTGACTATACAGTAGCATTAAGAGACTGTTTAAAAAAAATCCTTTAGGAAATTATTGAACATTTACTCCGCTTTCGTTGATTCTAGTACTTGTGTTACTTAGAAAACCCCTAGTTGCCCTAGAACAAATATCTAGGAAACATTGGTGGATCGAACATGGAACCTTGTGGACCCAATAATAATTCTGCTCTCGATCCATCCTATCTGTCCCGATTAGTTGATTTTTTAGTACAGCTTCCGCATTTATTTGCTAAACTTTTGAGTTTCATAGTGTTGTCCTAGTAAGAACACAGCTGAGAGCGGCCGGCCGTCTTGTTGTTGTTGCAGGAGCCGATGTCGCCGCACAGCCAGCAGAAGTGGTCGCTCATGGGATCGCGGGCGGCCGTCGACGCCTTCCGGCACTCGCGGCTCAAGCTCACCGGCGCCGGCTCCAGGACCTCTGCCGAGAGTAAGTACTCCCCACACTCACTCCAAAAACAAGCCCACTCCGCACTTGCAACATTTATTTTTCAACGCTGAATTAAACTTGAAACATTTGTTAATGTTATGTATGTTACTTGAAGATTACCACTGTGTGCAGTTCAATCAATGCAGTTTAAATTTTGTCATTTATTCACTTTCCCACCGAGGACGAAGAGACCAATGTCATTAATTAATTTACTGTCTAATAGCGAGTAGGTGCATCACACACCAATAAATTGTATAATAAACTATGTGATCAAACGTATCCGGACACCTGACTTAAAATGACTTACAAGTTCGTGGCGCCCTCGATCGGTAATGCTGGAATTCAAAATGGTGTTGGCCCACCCTTGCCTTGATGACAACTTTCACTCTCGCAGGCATACGTCCAATCAGGTGCTGGAAGATTTCTTGGGGAATGGCATCCGGTTCTTCACGGAGTGCTGCACTGAGGAGAGGTATCGATGTCGGTTGGTGAGGCCTGGCACAAAGTCGGCGTTCCAAAACATCCCAAAGGTGTTCTCTAGGATTCAGGCCAGGATCTGTGCAGGCCAGTCCATTACAGGGATGTTACTGTCGTGTAACCACCCCGCCAAAGGCCGTGAATTATGAACAGGTGCTATCTTGTTGAAAGATGCAATCGCCATCCCCGAATAGCTCTTCAACAGCTTCCCAAAGCAAGAAGGTGCTTAAAACATCAATGTAGGCCTGTGCTGTGTAGTGCCACTCAAAACAGCAAGGGGTGCAAGCCCCCTCCATGAAAAACAAGACCATACCATAATACCACCGTCTCCGAATTTTAGTCTTGGCACTAGACGCGACGTTCGACGTTCGCCGGGCATTCGCCATATCCACACCTGCCATCGGATCGCCACACAACGTTTTTCCACTGTTCAATCGTCCAATGTTTACGTTCCTTACACGCAGCGAGGCGTCGTTTGGCATTTACCGGCGTGATGTGTGGCTTATGAGTAGCCGCTCGACCGTGAAATCCAAGTTTTCTCTCCTCCTGCCTATCATTGTACTTGCAGTGGATCCTGATGCAGTTTGGAATTCCTGTGAGATAGTCTGGATATATGTCTGCCTATTACACATTACGACCCTCTTCAACTGTGGGCGATCTCTGTCAGTCAACAGACGAGGTCGGCCTGTACCCTGTACGCTTTTGTGCTGTACGTCTCCCATCACGTTTCCACTTCACTATCACATCTGAAACAATGGGCCTAGGAATGTTTAGGAGTGTGGAAATGTCGCGTACAGACTAAGACACATGTGACATCCAGTCACCTGACCACGTTCGAAGTCCGTGAGTTCCGCGGATCACCCCATTCTGCTCTCAAGCGGTGTCTAATGATTACTGAGGTCGGTGATATGGAGCACCTGGCAGTAGGTGGCAGCACAAGGCACCTAATATGAAAAACGTATGTTTTTGGGGGTGTCCGGATACTTTTGGTCACATATCGTAAATACTTCAAACATACGAGTCTTACTTTGACATAGAATTGTCATCAAAATATCTGTTTCTTAACATAAAACTCACAACAAACTAGATAGTTATTATAGAACAGTATCGAGATCACCCGTGATCTAGGGGCGGCTCCATGCAATTGGACTAGTGGACACTCCACTATGCCCGAAATGTCACCAAGTGGATGACGACCATCACCGCTTAACTTGTATCGCGGTGGAGGACGTCTGGCTCCTAGGAAGACAGGTGCTGGCTTGCTACCTCCGTGTGACCCCGCAACATATTACACCTGCTTCCTTCTTACATCCGGAGAGTGACTACTTTCCGGCGACTAAATCACAGTCGATCATCTGGATCAAAGGTTGGACGATCGCGTACCTCTATGGGGATACTGCCACGTCGCGACTTGACTTTTGGTATTTCTTGCAGCAAGCCCACAGTGAGGTTCATAGATGGTCACACTATCGGAAAACCTTTGCCAATTATCTTCAGGCAGTCTTCCTTGACCCCCCACGCAGTTGGAATGTGCCGGGTGCAGTCGGTGTGCACATTTGACAGCTGATGATGAACCTCACGCTTCTCTCACCACTCACTATGTAATGCACATACTATACGATGAAATGGTCTATATGTTCCTTTTAACAGAGTGATCCTTATTGAAAATAAATAAATAAAAACAACATCCCTGTTCCTTTCAATTTGTGATTTGTTTTAAAATCTTTTGTTTTCTTTCTTTTTGGCAGAGGATGCATTTCATTTAGTGTTTGTAAAAAAAAAAAAAAAAAAAAAAAAAAAAAAAAAAAAAAAAAAAAGTGGTTAGCTTTCAAGTCCTGTAATCACCGGGTCGCTGGATCGACTCCCACTAGGCAGTGGGTAAATTACGTGTAATAAAAAAAAAGTGGACAGAGTTTAAAAAAAAGTTGGTAGAGCACTACCCCGCGAAAGGCAAAGGTCCCGAGTTCGAGTCTCGGTCGGGTTCGATCCCCGCCACTGTCTAAATTTTGATAAATAATCAGCATTGGCGACCGAAGACTTCCGGCATAAGAAGTCAGCCTCATTCTGCCAACGGCCTTGTCAAAGAGGGCGGAGGAGCGGATAGAGGTTCAGGGCACTCTCTTGTCCTAGGGGTGGGAAATTGCCTCTAAAGGCGGAAGAATCAGAAACAGCAACGATCAACGACATGAGGATGCAGAAGGCAATGGAAACCACTGCATTAAAGACACGTAACGTGTATCCACAGGACATGTGGCCTGTAATTGAAGAAGTGTCATGATGATCTCTCCATTGGCAAAAGATTCCGGAATAGTCCCCCATTCGGATCTCCGTGAGGGGACTGCCAAGGGGGTGGTTACCATGAGAAAAAGATTGAATAATCAACGAAAGGATAACGTTCTACGAGTCGGGGCGTGGAATGTCAGAAGCTTGAACGTGGTAGGGAAACTACAAAATCTGAAAAGGGAAATGCAAAGGCTCAATCTAGATATAGTAGGGGTCAGTGAAGTGAAGTGCAAGGAAGACAAGGATTTCTGGTCAGATGAGTATCGGGTAATATCAACAGCAGCAGAAAATGGTATAACAGGTGTAGGATTCGTTATGACTAGGAAGGTAGGGCAGAGGGTGTGTTACTGTGAACAGTTCAGTGACCGGGTTGTTCTAATCAGAATCGACAGCAGACCAACACCGACAACGATAGTTCAGGTATACATGCCGACGTCGCAAGCTGAAGATGAACAGATAGAGAAAGTATATGAGGATATTGAAAGGGTAATGATGTAAAGGGGGACGAAAATCTAATATTCATGGGCGACTGGAATGCAGTTGTAGGGGAAGGAGTAGAAGAAAAGGTTACAGGAGAATATGGGCTTGGGACAAGGAATGAAAGAGGAGAAAGCCTAATTGAGTTCTGTAACAAGTTTCAGCCAGTAATAGCGAATACCCTGTTCAAGAATCACAAGAGGAGGAGGTATACTTGGAAAAGGCCGGGAGATACGGGAAGATTTCAATTAGATTACATCATGGTCAGACAGAGATTCCGAAATCAGATACTGGATTGTAAGGCGTACCCAGGAGCAGATATAGACTCAGATCACAATATAGTACTGATGAAGAGTAGGCTGAAGTTCAAGACATTAGTCAGGAAGAATCAATACACAAAGAAGTGGGATACGGAAGTACTAAGGAATGACGAGATACGTTTGAAGTTCTCTAACGCTATAGATACAGCAATAAGGAATAGCGCAGTAGGTAGTACAGTTGAAGAGGAATGGACATCTCTAAAAAGAGCCATCACAGAAGCTGGGAAGGAAAACATAGGTACAAAGAAGGTAGCTGCGAAGAAACCATGGGTAATAGAAGAAATACTTCAGTTGATTGATGAAAGGAGGAACTACAAACATGTTCCGGGAAAATCAGGAATACAGAAATACAAGTCGCTGAGGAATGAAATAAATAGGAAGTGCAGGGAAGCTAAGACGAAATGGCTGCAGGAAAAATGTGAAGACATCGAAAAAGATATGATTGCCGGAAGGACAGACTCAGCATACAGGAAAGTCAAAACAACCTTCGGTGACATTAAAAGCAACGGTGGTAACATTAAGAGTGCAACGGGAATTCCACTGTTAAATGCAGAGGAGAGAGCAGATAGGTGGAAAAAATACTTTTAAAGCCTCTATGAGGGTGAAGATTTGTCTGATGTGATAGAAGGAGAAACAGGAGTCGATTTAGAATAGATAGTGGATCCCGTATTAGAATCGGAATTTAAAAGAGCTTTGGAGAGGACTTACGGTAAAATAAGGCAGAAGGGATAGATAACATTCCATCAGAATTTCTAAAATCATTGGGGGAAGTGGTAACAAAACGACTATTCACGTTGGTGTGTAGAATATATGAGTCTGGCGACATACCATCTGACTTTCGGAAAAGCATCATCCACACAATTCCGAAGACGGCAAGAGCTGACAAGTGCGAGAATTATCGCGCAATCAGCTTAACAGCTCATGCATCGAAGCTGCTTACAAGAATAATATACAGAAGAATGGAAAAGAAAATTGAGAATGCGCTAGGTGACGATCAGTTTGGCTTTAGGAAAAGTAAAGGGACGAGAGAGGCAATTCTGACGTTACGGCTAATAATGGAAGCAAGGCTAAAGAAAAATGAAGACACTTTCATAGGATTTGTCGACCTGGAAAAAGCGTTCGACAATATAAAATGGTGCAAGCTGTTCGAGATTCTGAAAAAAGTAGGGGTAAGCTATAGGGAGAGACGGGTCATATACAATATGTACAAGAACCAAGAGGGAATAATAAGAGTGGACGATCAATAACGAAGTGCTCGTATTAAGATGGGTGTCAGACAAGGCTGTAGCCTTTCGCCCCTACTCTTCAATCTGTACATCGAGGAAGCAAAGATGGAAATAAAAGAAAGGTTCAGGAGTGGAATTAAAATACAAGGTGAAAGGATATCAATGATACGATTCGCTGATGACATTGCTATCCTGAGTGAAAGTGAAGAAGAATTAAACGATCTGCTGAACGGAATGAACAGTCTAATGAGTACACAGTATGGTTTGAGAGTAAATCGGAGAAAGACGAAGGTAATGAGTAGTAGTAAAAATGAGAACAGCGAGAAACTTAACATCAGGATTGATGGTCACGAAGTCAATGAAGTTAAGGAATTCTGCTACCTAGGCAGTAAAATAACCAAAGACGGACGGAGCAAGGAGGACATCAAAAGCAGACTCGCTATGGCAAAAAAGGCATTTCTGGCCAAGAGAAGTCTACTAATATCAAATAACGGCCTTAATTTGAGGAAGAAATTTCTGAGGATGTACGTCTGGAGTACAGCATTGTATGGTAGTGAAACATGGACTGTGGGAAAACCAGAACAGAAGAGAATCGAAGCATTTGAGATGTGGTGCTATAGACGAATGTTGAAAATTGGGTGGACTGATAAGGTAAGGAATGAGGAGGTGCTACGCAGAATCGGAGAGGAAAGGAATATGTGGAAAACACTGATAAGGAGAAGGGACAGGATGATAGGACATCTGCTAAGACATGAGGGAATGACTTCGTGGCGGGCCGCATTAAACCAGTCAGTAGGCTGATGACAAAAAAAAAAAAAAAATCGAGATCAAGATCTACTATCTCATGATTTACGTATTTCTGCGTCGGTACTTATTCATTAAAAAGTGTTTTTGGGCTTATTAGTCCATTTGCAGATCACACGTGACTAGCGTCCTCGAAGTTGCAAGTGTTGAAGAAAATCATACCAAGAAAGCTGCAGATATTAACTGCTTGTCGCATTAACAGAATAGGCAGGTAAACGTTAAACCATGTGTCTGACATGTTACAATTAACTTTCTTAAACTCTTAGAGGCGTTTACTTACTGGAATTTGGTAAGTATGTAAATCCAAGATGTTTCAAGTGCATGTAAACAACATTTCACGAGAGACACTAGAGCTAAAATGTTCAGTAAACGAAGCGCATGAGCTCTGAAATACGTCACAAACGACGTATGGGTAAAAATTCTGATCCCAAATGGCGCACAGCCAATAGTTACGTAACAGAGAATGATGGTAATCCGATGTGTATAAAAACAGCTCAATAATAAATAGATACAGTATTAAATTTCACAGAATCTAAAAACACTAAATTGTGGAATGAACAACGCCAGGTAATGTAAATACCAGAATTAATAAAATGCTTCTGCTCCTTCGTATTTTATTTATACAATTTCGTTTTCGATGTGTTGGTTCTACATTAATTTCTACAGTAACTGAGTCATGATTTTCAGTCATTCTTTCATATTCTTCAGTAGTGTCGTTTATATTTTGCAGAGACACACCTCTGCACTAAAAGGGTAGCATAAGTGATCCACAAATGACTCTACAATGTCCTAGAAATCTATTTGTTGTAGAATCACAGAACATATTCTGAGCTCAATCGTAATGAGGTATCTAGAATAGAATGACCTTCTCCATACCAGCCAGCATGGATTCCGGAAACATCGAACGTGTGTAATTCACTTCGCACTTTCTCACGTGACGTACTGAAAGTTCAGCCATGGATAATGTCACGTACAGGCGATTTCCGGAAAATATTTGTTTCAGAACCACACCATCGTTTCAAGCTGGACTCAACTGGAACCGTTGTGCCCACCGACTGTGATGCAATCCAAACAGGAAGTAAGTGAACAAGAGGCGTCTAAACGCACATGTTAGTACATGTCCTTAGCATAGCTAAATGTTAGCTATGTACATGCTAAACTCATGTAATAAAATGGGCGTTAGGAAATGTGTTCGTCTATGTGACTCACTTCATGTGCATCGATGATAGCTATACCGTAACTGAAATCCATATCTGCTATAAAATACAGATTAAATCGCGACTAATTGTTGACTTCTTTCCTGTTTAAACACCTAAGCTTATTGTCAGAAGTACGATCGTATGGGCGGGAGGCGTATCATGCGAAGCTTATGACTGGAATAACGCTTTCGTGGTAGGGAGAACGTAGCATCTCATGTTGCATGGACTGTCATGGACAGATGTACAAATAAATTCGGACGTGCTGGAGTGAAGTGTGCCTGGTTCCTCGCTATTCGTGTCTATTAATGATCTTGCAGACAATATCAGTAGTAAGCTCAGACTTTTCTCAGTTGATTTCGTTATCTGTAATGAGATACAGTCCGAAAAAGCTGCACAAACATTCAGTCGGATTTTGGCAATATCTTAAAGTGGTGGAAAGACTGGCAACTTGCTTTAAATGTTCAGAAATGTAAAATTATCCACTTCTAGAAGCGACAAGACATAGCATCCCACGATTCCAGTATCAACGAGTCATAACTGGAATATGTCAACTGATACAGATACTTGAGTGTAAAAAAGTTTACATGGACATCAAATAGAACGACCACATACGTTCAGTCAGAGATGAAGCAGGTGGCAGACTTTGGTTCATTGATAGAATAAGTCTAAAAAAACAGATTGCTCACAAATATCCGTGCTGCCCAACCTAGAACATTGCTTAAGTGTGTGACACCCGTCTCAAATAGGACTCACAGATGATACTGGAGGTTTGCAGAGAAAGGAACCACTAACCGTTTGATCCGTGGGAGAGTGTCACACAGATGCTGAAGAAACAGAACTGGCAGTCACTTGAAGACAGACGCAAACTATCCCGAGAATACCTACTTGCGAAGTTTCAAACACCAGCTTTAAGTGATGAATCTAAGAATATTCTGCAACCCCTACGTATTGCTCCCACAGAAATCGCAAAGACAAGATTAGACTGTCTACAGCACACGCACAGGCGTTTACGAAATCATTCTCCCGTGCTCATCAGTGAATGGAACAGGAGGAAACCGTAATGACTGGTACAGTGGGAAATATCCTCTGCCATGCACTTCACAGTGATTTGCAAAGTATAGATGCAGATGTAGATGTAGGTATCGGCGAAAAATGAGACAGATTGGGGTGGAGTGTGGGGAATAAAAGAAGTGGAGAGAGAGATTAATTGCATTTGATAGATCACTCGTGTAACTGTCATGAAGTTTGGCAAAACAAGCTTAGAAAGTGAGCATTCTGAAACCTTGAGGAAGCTCGTTCTCGTGAGAAGTAAGTCATGATACAAAGCACTTTAAATTTAAAGTGCGTATTCAGTATGCATCTAAGCAGAACTTCTGTCAACCGTATTGATGAATAATACTGAAATCCGAAATGACAGCTATCAGACTGCTGGTAAGAATAGCTTGCGCGTCCGACTAGCCGTGAGTAGTTGAAGGAAGCACCAAGAGATGTCGCCATGTGTCCGACTGCTCGCCAGTTGGCAACGATTAAAGGTGTGAAAGCTGTTCAATGCACTTTGTGTAGCCTTAACTGCTGGCTGACAGATGGACTCACATATCCCTCTTTCTGTTCCATAACATTCTTTTAACTGCATATCCAATCAAGGAACCATAATCTAATAGTGTCACACCCCATAAAATACGATACTCCAGTGGTTCCTTATTCTTTCATGTTCCGCCTTATGCAGTACGCCTTCGACATGCGTTCGTTTAATTACAGTACCTGCATGGCTGAAAAGTATTTTCCAAAATGCTTACACACTACTCCACCCTATAGGTCATGTTTTCCCTCCCCAAATCCTTTTATCCCCGAGCAGGACTTTAACTCTTAATCGAAAGTTCAGTGACTTTGTTTCTTCAGAAGATCGCCAGCATTTCTGTATTGTGTTTTAAATACATATCTTGGTTTTCATTTGTTAGTCTTTCAGCTTTCCGTTTAACCACAAAGATTGTCAACAGTTCAAATGTTTTATGTAACTGCCAACAAATTTCTCTCTTCTTTCTCGATTTTATTAGTCATCTGTAAACTTTTAAGCTTTTAATCACTTTTGCATTTGTTCCATAATTACTAATATTTTCAAAAGCTTTTTACTGAAGAGGGCCTGATAGTACTGCTGACAGCCCACCTTCCGCCCATATGCGCTGAGAGGAATAATGTCCATTACTAAACGATGAGACAAAACAGCAATAGAGATAAAATGATCAGAAACGTGTAGCCGATTTACTTCACACTCGAGAACAATGTAAACACATTGCCCCCGTTGTATTGCCAAATGACTAACAATGAACAGAGACGTCTCCGCATCAAAGTCAGCACATGGTTCAAATGGCTCTGAGCACTATGGGACTTAACATCTCAGGTCATTAGTCCCCTAGAACTTAGAACTACTTAAACCTAAGGACATCACACACATCCATGCCCGAGGCAGGATTCGAACCTGCGACCGTAGCGGTCGCGCGGTTCCAGACTGTAGCGCCTAGAACCGCTCGGCCACTCCGGCCGGCGCATAAGAATCATCGGAACCTTTTGCTGAGTGGTGACTTCAACTGCGTCTTGCGTCTCGTTGATCAGTGCCCACATTTTAATTATAGTCGTCATCTCTATCAACTGGTTAGTACGATGCGTTTGATGGGTGTTTGGGAGCACAAATTTTCGATTTTGGCGAAATTCACCCTTTTTACTGCGACGTCTAGTAGCAGACTTGACAGGTTTTACTTGTACATTGTTTTGTATTATCAGATTCTTATAGCCGACGTCATTCCTGCGCCTTTTCACTGATCGCTGTGCTGGTGCAGCAACTAACAAGCTCGCTCGACAACCCTTGAAATATTGTCGTGCTCAGCGGATGCTCAACGACGTCCATCTGATGGGTCCTTTGCTGCCGTGATTGGTTCAAATGGCTCTGAGCACTGTGGGACTTAACATCTTAGGTCATCAGTCCCCTAAAACTTAGAACTACTTAAACAAAACTAACCTAAGGACATCACACACATCCATGCCCGAGGCAGGATTCGAACCTGCGACCTTAGCGGTCGCGCGGTTCCAGACTGAAGCGCCTAGAGCCGCACGGCCACCCCGGCCGGCTGCCGTGATTGGTGCTGAGTGGGAGTTTTGCCTCCTGTAGGTAAAGTGTTACTCATCCTTATTGGGATGATGGTTTGAGTATGCAAAGCCACGAATCAGAAAAACGCTGTGGGTTTTGGAACAACATCTGTGAAGTCATTACACGTTTTTTTCTACCAAGGATGTGCTTTTTCATAAGTTACTTCTACTCAGATCCTCACTTAATAACTTAATAAACCACTGTTTCACAATGCTCTAGCAATTTTTTCTGCACAACATCTTGGAGAGGTGAAACACTGTAAACTCTGGTGTGCTTTGACAAAGAAGGAAATTTTGACACGGCAACCAGAGAAATGCGTAGAGCTTACTCAACATTCGGCACTCATGACACTTCCCTGAAAGAAACGGTTAACAAACCAGGCGAAAATAAATCGCTGCATTTTCGGCGGAGCTCTGTTTAGATTCTAACGAAAGCAGAGGTGAAAGTAGATCTATTTGAATGGCCTCCACGCAAGTGTGGGCATGGAGGGGCCCCACTTAATATTTACAAAAACGCTATTATGTGCTGCAAGGGCGAGGGAACTTTGGAACACGTATGAGCTTCAGTACACCGTTCTTGGGCAATTATATGCACGAGCTACGGCGAGCAGCTCTCGAGAGATAGAGGTTGTCGTTTTCACGACAGGTCTAAACTGACAGCGGGTGCCTACAGGGTGTTACAAAAAGGTACGGCCAAACTTTCAGGAAACATTCCTCACGCACAAATAAAGAAAAGATGTTATGTGGACATGTGTCCGGAAAGGTTAATTTCCATGTTAGAGCTCATTTTAGTTTCGTCAGTATGTACTGTACTTCCTCGATTCACCACCATGATTTCATACGGGATACTCTACCTGTGCTGCTAGAACAAATGCCTTTACAAGTACGACACGACATGTGGTTCATGCACGATGGAGCTGCTGCACATTTCAGTCGAAGTGTTCGTACGCTTCTCAACAACAGATTCGGTGACCGATGGATTGGTAGAGGCGGATCAGTTCCATGGCCTCCACGCTCTCCTGACCTCAACCCTCTTGACTTTCATTTAGGGGGGCATTTGAAAGCTCTTGTCTACGCAACCGCGGTACCAAATGTTGAGACTCTTCGTGCTCGTATTGTGGACGGCTGTGATACAATACGCCATTCTCCAGGGCTGCATCAGCGCATCAGGGATTCCATGCGACGGAGGGTGGATGCATGTATCCTCGCTAACGGAGGACATTTCGAACATTTCCTGTAACAAAGTGTTTGAAATCACGCTGGTACGTTCTGTTGCTGTGTGTTTCCATTCCATGATTAATGTTATTAGAAGAGAAGTAATAAAATGAGCTCTAACATGGAAAGTAAGCGTTTCCGGACACATGTCCACATAACATATTTCCTTTCTTTGTGTGTGAGGAATGTTTCCTGAAAGTTTGGCCGTACCTTTTTGTAACACCCTGTATATCAGATCTTGCCACAATCTCGGGAAATTCCGGCAAGCTGCGTCTCGGCGCTGTTTACACGAAGCCTATTACTCGGGAAAGCTCTCTGAGAGTAAAAAGCTCTCACGTGTGTACGTGGCGTAAAGGAGACAACTTTTGAACTTGAATCGCACCGTTTCATTAAACACACTTAGGTGGATGTCATGCGAAGAGGTGAGCAGAGTGGTTCAGGGCGGCGCTGGCAGACAAAGCACTCTAGGGACACACGGTGGGCGGGCGGATGCGTCGCGTGCGAGCGGCGGGGTGAAGGACCGCGGTTCGAATTCCGCGCAGGTCACGCTAGCGCGCCGCCCGATCGCATCCGCGCGCCTCGCGTAGCGCAGACCGGCCGGCCTGTGTTACGAAACGAATCCCACACCCTCTGCCGGGGAAAGGGGGGAGCAAGCTGCGTCCGCCAGCTGGCCACACACGGGCTCACAGCCACGCGCTGTGCGTTCGGAACGCTCCCGCGATCCCACAACCCAAAAGGGAATCCCTCTGCACTAGCGGTCGTACAGCAGTGTGGGGCCACAGCACAGAATACAGTGCGCGCAAAATGCCATGGCCGCTAGATACGTAGTCGGCTGGGGAAGCGTGAGCAGAACGGCAGTGGTGGGGGATAGCTCAGAGCGCTGTAGGGGAAGGGACGAGAGCTGGAGGGGAAGTGCCCATCTAAAGTGAAGCCTACACTCCCATTTTTTGTAAATACACTACTGGCCATTAAAATTGCTACACCAAGAAGAAATGCAGATGATAAACGGGTATTCATTAGACAAATATACTATAACTGACATTTTCACCCAATTTGGGTGCACAGCTCCTGAGAAATCAGTACCCAGAACAACCACCTCTGGCCGTAATAACGACCTTGTTACGCCTGAGCATTCAGTCAAACAGAGCTTGGATGGTGTGTACAGGTGCAGCTGCCCATGCAGCTTCAACACGATGCCACAGTTCATCAAGAGTAGCGACTGCCGTATTGTCACGAGCCAGTTGCTCGGTCACCATTGACCAGACGTTTTCAATTGGTGAGAGATCTAGAGAATGTGCAGGTCAGGGCAGCAGTAGAACATTTTCTGTATCCAGAAAGGCCCGTACAGGAGCTGCAACATGCGGTCGTGCATTATCCTGCTGAAATGTAGTGTTTCGCAGGGATCGAATAAAGGTTAGAGCCACGGGTCGCAACACATCTGAAATGTAATGTCCACTGTTCAAAGTGCCGTCAATGCCAACAAGAGGTGACCGAGACGTGTAACCAGTGGCACCCCATACCATCACGCCGGGTGATACGCCAGTATGGCGATGACGAATACACGCTTCCAATGTGCGTGCACCGCGATGTCGCCGAACACGGATGTGACCATCATGATGCTGTAAGCAGAACCTGGATTCATCCGAAAAAATGACGTCTTGCCATTCGTGCACTCATGTACGTCGTTGAGTACAACATCGCAGGCGCCCCTGTCTGTGATGCAGCGTCAAGGGTAACCGCAGCCATGGTCTCCGAGCTGATAGTCCATGCTGCTGCAAACGTCGTCGAACTGTTCGTGCAGATGGTTGTTGTCTTGCAAACGTCCCCATTTGTTGACTCAGGGATCGAGATGTGGCTCCACGATCCGTTACAACCATGCGGATAAGATGTCTGTCATCTCGACTGCTTGTGTTACGAGGCCGTTGGGATCCACCACGGCGTTCCGTATTACCCTCTGAACCCACCGATTCCATATTGTGCTAACAGTCATTGAATCCCACCCAACGCGAGCGGCAATGTCGCAATACGAGAAACCGCGACCGCGACAGGCTACAATACGACCTTTATCAAAGTCGTAAATGTGATGGTACACATTTCTCCTCCTTACACGAGGCATCACAACAGCGTTTCACCAGAAAACGCCGGTCAACTGCTGTTTGTGTATGAGAAAACGGTTGGAAACTTTCCTTATGTCAGCACGTTGTAGGTGTCGCCACCGGCGCCAACCTTGTGTTAATGCTCTGAAAAACTAATCATTTGCATCTTCTTCCTGACGGTAAATTTCGCGTCTGTAGCACGTCATCTTTGTGGTGTAGCAATTTTAATGGCCAGTAGTGTATTAAGTGGGGCCTCTCCATGCCCACACTTGCATGGAGGCCATTCAAATAGATCTACTTTCACCTCTGCTTTCGTTAGAATCTAAAAAGTACTCCGCCGAAAATGCAGCGATTTATTTTCGCCTGGTTTGTTAACGATTTCTAAGTTTCAGAGAAGCGTCATCAGTGGCGAATTTTGAGTAAACCCTGCGCATTTCTCTGGTTGCCACGTCAAAATTTGTTTCTTTTGTCAAAGCACACCAGAGTTAAAACTGTCCCACCTCTCCAAGATGTAGTGCAGAAATAATTGCAAGAGAATTCTGAAACAGTGATTTATTAAGTTTAATACGTGAGGAGCTGAGGAGAAGTAAAGTCAGTAGGTTATGAAAAAGCACATCCTCGGTAGAAAAAAAAAGTGTAATATCGTCACAAATGTTGTTCCAAAACCCACAGAATTTCTCATTTCATTAGCTATCGATCTTTTGACAATGTTGACTGTAATACTCTCTTTCAAATTCTGAAGGTGGCAGGGGTAAAATACAGGGAGCGAAAGGCTATTTACAATTTTTACAGAAACCAGATGGCAGTTATAAGAGTCGAGGGGCATGAAAGGGGAGCAGTGGTTGGGGAGGAAGTGAGACAGGGTTGTAGTCTCTCCCCGATGCTATTCACTCTGTTTATTGAGCAAGCAGTAAAGACAAAAGAAAAATTCGGAGTATGAATTAAAATCCATGGAGAAGAAAAAAAAAAAAAAAAACTTTGAGGTTCGCCGATGACATTGTAATCCTGTCAGAGACAGCAAAGGACCTGCAAGAGCAGTTGAACGGAATGGACAGTTTCTTGAAAGGAGGGTATAAGATGAACATCAACAAAAGCAAAATGAGGATAATGGAATGTAGTCGAATTAAATCGGGTGATGCTGAGGGCATTAGATTAGGAAATGAGACGCTTAAAGTAGTAAATGAGTTTTGCTATTTGGGGAGCAAAATAACTGATGATGGTCGAAGGAGAGAGGATATAAAATGTAGACTGTAAAAGGCAAGGAAAGCGTTTCTGAAGAAGAGAAATTTGTTAACATCGAGTATAGATTTAAGTGTCAGGAAGTCGTTTCTGAAAGTATTTGTATCGAGTGTAGCCATGTATGGAAGTGAAACGTGGACGATAAATAGTTTAGAGAAAAAGAGAATAGAAGCTTTCGAAATGTGGTGCTACAGAAGAATGCTGGAGATTAGATGGGTAGATCACATAACTAATGAGGAGGTATTGAATAGAATTGGGGAGAAGAGAAATTTGTGGCACAACTTGACTAGAAGAAGGCATCGGTTGGTAGGACACATTCTGAAGCATCAAGGTGTCACTAATTTAGTACTGGAGGGCAGTGTGGAGGGGGACCAAGAGATGAATTCACTAAACAGATTCAGAAGGATGTAGGCTGCAGTAGGTACTGGGAGATGATGAAGCTTGCACAGTATAGAGTAGCATGGAGAGCTGCATCAAACCAGTCTCTGGACTGAAGACCACAACACAACATAGCTATCGATGGCCCTTAAACATTACATTATTTCACCGAGAAAACTTGTAGCTATTGGAATGACAAGTAGATAACGAAGTTTTACAAAGTAACTGTATGGTAAAATACTCTCCTCTCTGTGTGCTTCATTTGCCAAAATCTCACTTCGATATCTGAAACCGTTTATGGAATATGAGGAATGTTGTGGATATTTTACTTTGGCTTTATCGCTGGCGTGGCGCGATCGCTAATGATTGTGCTACATCAGATAAGTTTTCTCGAGATTGGGGACAGATAGAAACATCTACCCAACTCTAAAGAAAAATTCTGTATGTTAGCTAAATTTCGTAAGCACCAACATATTATGTAATATGCACCAAACGCAAAATAATCAGTGTACAGCTTTCCGAATTTCGCGCACTGTCTTACTTGCACGTAAATATCGCAATAACTATGACCATTAACGAAATGATGATAAATCACGAATCTGACATATAAAGCTATAAATAAAGCAATAATGAATTTTCTTTTTGCTGAATAGTTTCTGGGAAATCGTTTGAGAAAGATCGTAGGGTGTGCATCTCGATTCTGTCATCGCTGACCGGCCGAGAGGGGGAAAACATTTATCGGCCTCCCCTCCCGAACAAAGAAATGAACTCACCCAACGCTTTGGACGAAAACTGGTCACTGCGCATTGGCCACCTCATCCCGCGCGAGCTACTGTACCTTCTGCAGCAGCGGTATTTAAACTTCTGCCCGATTCGAGTGTTCGTGCAGCCCGCAAGTCTCAGACGTATTTTACAGTAATTTGCTTCTCGCGACTAACAGCAGATTCGAAACACTTCCACTAACATCAACAGCTTCTTAGGAGCGCATTTTTCCTGATGAATAACAAGAGACTGATAGTTTAAGATGTGCTTAATGTGTATCACCATTGGGAATAACAAGCAAAGTATACTTACACAGAAAGTGATAGTTTAAGATGAGATTAGTGTTTATCACCATTGGGAATTCGGCCGTGAGAAGGAGACATGCTCGTGAAAATGACCAAAAATTTGAAAAAAAATTTCTTGGTCTATAGAAAAGAGCATTTCATACCGATTTCAAAAATGTGTAGTTTATGGGCATTATCATTTTCCGTTCGTTCTAAAATTGATGTTGAACATAATGTTTCATAGAGGCCACTCCATCCAATGCATCAGAATACATGATGCATTTTTTGTTCTTCCGTTTTTTCCGTCGTTAGTTACGGATCGTTAACAAAGGTGTATTCTAGAAGGCACTGACTCCCTGAAACAAAATACAGGTACGTCTAGAAGGCTATGATTCGAATGTAAACAAAGATCTGAGAATATATGATTTCGGAATTTCATATGCTTGTGGCTTTGTAGCTATTGTGTGTTGCTTTGTTTCTGTGTGTGTGTGTGTGTGTTTCCTGTGTTACAAATGCCGAGAGTAAACAAATTTAGCCCCAAACGAAAGTTTCGCGGCAACCAGTTCCAAACACAACCGAATAATACACATCAGTTGCTTCAAAAGTCGCCCATGGAAACTGTGTCTACAGGCAGTGCTTCTAGATGTATACTTTCGCTTTCTGAATGTAATAAGAACAACCGTAGTCGTATTGTGAGCAGCAATAACGACCGAGATGTTATTGTGAACCTATATATGCTCTCAAGACTTTTGAAGAGTGCTGTGAAATGTAAATACTGCAATTGTGAAGATGGTATTGACGTTTCTGAGACATTTCAGCAAGGAAGGGTCTTTCAAGTCGGTTAGTGGTTGTCTGTAACTCGTGTAATGTGCACAGTGATACAATTACATCGCCAGTAACTGATAGTCGACATTACAGTGTAAATATTCAGCTTGCTTATGCAATGCGATGTATTGGAAGGGGAAGGAGAGCTGCCCAGACTATTTGTGCAGTGATGGATTTACCTCCACCTCCACTGAAGTTTGACAGATACAATAAATTAATACATAATGCTTTATGTGGTCTAAGTGAACATTCAATGAAAAGAGTAGCAGACGAAGCAGTAGCCTTGACTGAGAATACAGACATTGTAGCAGCATTTGATGAATCTTCTCTGAATGGGGCTGTAACCGCTACAAACCGCTACATTTACTGAAACTGGTAAGATACTAGATTATGAATGTCTAACAAAGCACTGCCAGGTTGTTGAAGTAAATTTACTGGCACCCATGTTTGTGTAAAGAACATTGATGGCCCAAGTGGAATCATGGAAACGAAAGGAGTTCTAAACATTTTTAGAAGATCAGAGGTCAGTCGTGGTATGAGGTATGTAGACTACCTTGGGGATGGAGATTGTAGAGGATACACTACTGTTGTTAATGACAGACCATATGGGAACACTCTGATAAAGGTTGAATGTGTTGGGAATGTACAAAAATGAATGGGAGCTCGGCTGAGAAAATTATGTAAAGACTTAAGTGGAAAAAAAAACTGTCAGACAGAAAACACATGGTTGGTCCAGGTCGTCTTACAGAAAGTGAAATTGACTCAATATTATGGTCAAGCAATAAGGAGAAATGTAGGAGATTTGAAGAACATGAGACGAGGTGTTTGGGCGACATGGTTTCACAGTTTGTGCCGGCCGATGTGGCCGTGCGGTTCTAGGCGCTTCAGTCTGGAACCGCGTGACCGCTACGGTCGCAGGCTCGAATCCTGCCTCGGGCATGGATGTGTGTGATGTCCTTAGGTTGGTTAGGTTTAAGCAGTTCTAAGTTCTAAGGGACTGATGACCACAGATGTTAAGTCCCATAGTGCTCAGAGCCATTTGAACCATTTTTTTTCACAGTTTGTCAACAGATGTAACTCCAACAGGGGAAGATACGTGGTGCAAGTACTGGTTGAGCAATGCTACAGGCGTACAATATACCCACAAATATTCCTTATCACTTGATGTAATGGAGGCAATTAGGCCTATATACAGGGATCTGGCAAATAAAAATCTACTTAGGAAACGTATGCATGGTCTCTCTCAGAATGCAAATGAAAGCTTCAACAGTTGTATATGGGAGAGAATACCCAAAACTGTAGTTCTTTCTGAAGACTGTTGTACTGTATACAATAATAACATTCAATGATGGTGCAAATTTCAAGGATCAATGTTATGAAGAAATTGAACATCCAGACGGTAAGGAATATGGTTTCACCTCTAACTGCTATTGATAAGCGGCAGGTAACCGAACAGAGACAGCTCCATACGCTGATACCAAGGAGTCAAGGATAAAGAAAGAGTAATGAGGATAAGAAAACAGGAGGACAATTGGAGTTTGCAGCTGGAATGTTCTAAACGAGCATAGTGGCAAGCTACTAAATCTGTAAATCTTCTTTTGCGATTTACCGAAAACTTGAATTTTCATCATTCAGGTACACATTTCCCCTAAATCACTGAAGTTAAACTCACAAAAATTGGTGCAGATGTTTAGAATGACCTCCCCTACCTCCCTTGCCTACTATTTCCTGAAAAATTTATAACATGATATTTGAGCAACATTTTTAAATATTTTTGTTGTGGTAAAATAAATTACTTGTCATTTTCACAGATCGGCATTAGGGAAGGAAATTGGAGGCATAAAACCCGTTTGTAGCAAATAATATGAAATGAAATGAAAGCTGTTATAATACAACACAATGAGTAAAAGAAAGTGACATTAGTAAACATTTCTGATGGTGCTTCAATTTGCAATTACTGCTATTAATTAATAGAACTACTAATTTATGTAGGTCACCAATTTATACTAAGATCGGTAGGGGAAGATGTGTGGTAAAGTCGTCAGGACAGGAGAAATTGGCACAGCGTATTTTTTTTTTCTCTGTTTTTTCCATGAACACTGCTGCTGCCTATCGAGAAATGGTTAGACTAGTAACAATACACATCGTCAATGTTGTAAGTGAGACTGACAAAGGAAGTTTGTCACGTTATTTTTTAGTAAAAGCCTTTAAGATTTTGAGTCGATGAAAGGTAAGGCATTTATATTGTTTTTGTTACCTTTTTGGGTTCAAACAACGTCTTTTGGCCTACAAATGTGATTTCCTTCAGCTTGTTGGTGTCTTCTGCTGATCACTAATGCCAGTCGGGTAAAGTGGTCACACCACTCGTCGGGAAAAGTGGCAAAGGTATCTATCCAAATAAGAGTTACCGTGTTTCATGGACTATATTTTTACCATTTTTATTATTATAATGCAAAGCCAGACTAAAAGCATTCTCTTTATGAAACCAGACTCACCTATGAAACCTCTGAAAATCATCAACTGAGCTTTCTTCTTCTTTTGCTTCTTCTCCTTCTTTTTCGTCTTCGTCGTCATCGTTGTCATCTTCATATACACTGAAGAGCCAAAGAAACTGGCACACCTGCGTAACATCATGTATGGCCCCCGCAGGCACGCAGAAGTACGAGGTGCATTCAAGTTCTAAGGCCTCCGATTTCTTTTCTCCGGACTGGAAAGAGATAGAAACATGCGCATTGTTTTAAAATGAGGCCGCGTTCATTGTCAATACGTCCCAGAGATGGCAGCACAGTACGGCAGATGGAATTTTACCGCCAGCGGCGAGAATGAGAACTGTTTTAAATACTTAAAATGGCGATGTTTTCCTTACTTGAACAGCGTGCAATCATTCGTTTTCTGAATTTGCGTGGTGTGAAACCATTTGAAATTCATCAACAGTTGAAGGAGACATGTGGTGATGGAGTTATGGATATGTCGAAAGTGCGTTCGTGGGTGCGAAAGTTTAATGAAGGCAGAACATCGTGTGACATGATCGAGAAAGTGGAGAGAATTGTTTTGGGGGATCGCCGAATGACTGTTGAACAGATCGCCTCCAGAGTTGGCATTTCTGTGGGTTCTGTGCACACAATCCTGCATGACGACCTGAAAATGCAAAAAGTGTCATCCAGGTGGGTGCCACGAATGCTGACGGACGACCACACGGCTGCCCGTGTGGCATGTTGCCAAGCAATGTTGACGCGCAACGACAGCATGAATGGGACTTTCTTTTCGTCGGTTGTGACAATGGATGAGACGTGGATGCCATTTTTGAATCCAGAAACAAAGCGCCAGTCAGCTCAATGGAAGCACACAGATTCACCACCATGAAAAAAATTTTGGGTAACCGCCAGTGCTAAAAAAATGATAGTGTCCATGTTCTGGGACAGCGAGGGCGTAATCCTTACCCATTGCGTTCCAAAGGGCACTATGGTAACAGGTGCATCCTACGAAAATGTTTTGAAAAACAAATTCCTTCCTGCACTGCAACAAAAACGTCCGGTAAGGGCTGCGCGTATGCTGTTTCACCAAGACAATGCACCCGCACATCGAGCTAACGTTACGCAACAGTTTCTTCGTGATAACAACTTTGAAGTGATTCCTCATGCTCCCTACTCACCTGCCTTGCCCCTAGTGACTTTTGGCTTTTTCCAACAATGAAAGACACTCTCCGTGGTCCCACATTCACCAGCCGTGCTGCTATTGCCTCAGCGATTTTCCAGTGGTCAAAACAGACTCCTAAAGAAGCCTTCGCCGCTGCCATGGAATCATGGCGTCAGCGTTGTGAAAAATGTGTACGTCTGCAGGGCGGTTACGTCGAGAAGTAACGCCAGTTTCATCGATTTCGGGTGAGTAGTTAATTAGAAAATAAATCGGAGGCCTTAGAACTTGAATGCACCTCGTACCGCAACACCACGTGGCATGGACTCGATTAACGTCTGAAGTAGTGCTGGTGGGAACTGACACCGTGTAGCCTGCAGGGCTGTCCATAAATACGTAAGAGTACGACTGGGTGGAGATCTCTTCTGAACAGCACTTTGCAAAGCATCTCAGACATGCTCAGTAATATTCGTTTCTGGAGAGTTTAGTGGCTAGAGGAGGTGTTTAAACATAGAAGAGTGCTCCTGGAGCCACTCTATAGCATTTCTGGACGCGTGGGATGTCGCACTGTCCTGCTGGAATTGCCGAAATCCGTCGAAATGCACAATGGGCATGAATGGATGCAGGTGATGAGACAGGATTCTTACGTACGTGTCACCCGTCAGAGTCGTATCTATATCTATCAGGGGTCCCATAACACTCCAGATACACATGCCCCACATCATTATAGAGCATCCGCCAGCTTAAACAGTCCTCCGCTGACATGCAGGGTCCATGGATACGTGAGGTAGTCTCCATGGGTATGGAGACTACGTCCATCGACTCGTCCGATGAGGCATGTTTCCAGTCATCAACAGTCCAATGTCTGTGTTGACGGGCCTAGGCGAGGCGTAAAGCTTTGTATCGTGCAGTCATCATTGGTACACGAGTGTATCTTCGGCTCCGAAAGCTCATATCGACGATGTTTCGTTGAAAGGTTCGCACACTGACACTTGTTGATGGCCCAGCACTGATATCTGCAGCAATTTGTGGAAAGGTTGCACTTCTGTCACGTTGAACGATTATCTTCAGTCGTCGTTGGTCCCGCTCTTGCAGGGTCTTTTTCCGGCCGCAGCGATGTCCGAGATTTAATGGTTTGCCGGATTCCTGATATTCACTGTACAATCGTGAAATGGTCTTACGGGAATACCCCACTTCATCGATAAAATGGTTCAAATGCCTCTGAGCACTATGGGAATTAACTTCTGAGGTCGTCAGTCCCCTAGAACTTAGAACTACTTAAACCTAACTAACCTACGGACATCACACACATCCATGCCCGAGGCAGGATTCGAACCAGCGACCGTAGCGGTCGCGCCATTCCGGACTGAAGCGCCTAGAACCGCTCGGCCACAGCGACCGGCACTTCATCGATACCTCGGAGACTCTGTGTCCTATCGCTTGTGTGCCGACTGTATCACGGCGTCCAAAATCACTTAGATCATGATAACCTAACAATGTAGCAGCAGTAACCGACCTAAAAACTGTTCCAGACACATGTTGTCTTACATAGACGTTGCCGACTGCAGCGCCGTATTCTGCCTGTTTGCATATCTCTGTATTTGAGAACGCATGCCTATACCAGTTTCCTTATCACTTCTGTGCATAAGGTGGTCTTCATTGTCATCCAGAACGTTAGTTATGCCTCACTTTTTGATAAAAATAATGTCTTTTTTCACTCTAGACCACGGCTGTTTCATCCACCGACACACTTGTTTGATTGTAGGTCGTTTTAAAGTACCCTTTGGTGTGAATTAATGTTGGGTTTCATCCATCATCCATTTATTCCATTCCTCTCTCATATACACTTTAAATGGTTTATGTACTGGGACATCAGGAGGTTGCAATTATGAAGCACGTCCGACTAGAATAACAGTAACCTCTGTATTTCCCTGTCTCAATTTCTCTTTGATAGAATTTTTCAAATGACTGGTAAACTGATTTAGCACAAGAAGAGAACTGTTGCCCTGTAAAGCACCTTTTCTTCTCTCCCGCACTCTATTATTCCATAATTTCTGAACAGCTTCGTCATGCAGGCCTTGTCATGTACGTAAACAACAACACCTGACGGTATTTCGCTTGAAAATGATCACTGGATTAAGTTTAGCACTGTCAGCAAAACATGAAAGGACAACAGTGTAAGGCATTTTTTCATGCCCACTTGTTTTTGTAGTTTCGTTTTAGCACCTTTCTTGGCAACAGTTCTGTTACTCGGCACATCAAATGTCAGAGGAGTTTCGTCCATATTGGGTATTTGGCTTAGTTCCACACTAGTTTTCTTTCGACGTTAAATAATAAAGCTATTTAAAGATGATATTTTCTCTTCTTACTCGTGTGGCATTTCCTGAGATATTTTGGTTTTGGTTCACATGCAAAGTCCACGACGCTTCATAAACCTGTAGCACCGATCAACGCCACCCTTAAAGTCTGTCAGGTTCCTCTGTAGTGTTAGCTTACGAGCGTGTATTTGAATCATTTTTGTATTAATTCCAATGTCATTTTGACGGTGTCCTTGAACCCATTTCAATATGTCGTCTTTTAGTTTTTACCATTTCGCATTCAGTCCTCTATTTGCACTTTAAGCTTCGTAATTTTTTTAGTTCTTCTTTACTAGCCCGCCAATCGCGAAAGGCTTTTTCTGTTGGTGGAGGGCCGACACGCCGGTCAGCTGCTCTGTTTCCGCGTTATTGTGCGTATGCTATTACTTTCAATTTATGGTCTGCATCATACGAATACCTTTCACTTTTTTCCATTACAAAACTAGTTGCTAACAAAAATATCGTACTGTTGCCAATAACAAAAATAACTTTCAATTCAGGTTCACTGGCACCGTAGACTACAATGACGCATCATAGGCTAGACAGTGTTCTGGGTTTGTGACGACGGGGCGGGAGATAGGCAGTGTTAGCAGACGTGTGAATCCCCGAAACTTGTGTTTGTAACATCGATGCATTGCTGCTGCCAGTTGAATCTAGTGTTGCCATATGGAGATGGGTTTCCCGAGGCACCAAATATGGTATATAGCCATTTTTAAGACTGGTGGGAAGTTTAAATCAAATACCGGACATTTTTATATTAATTTCGAGTTTAAGACGCACCCCATTTGTAGAGGCAATTTTCCGAAGAAAAAAGTGCGCCTTGCAGTCCGTAAAGTACGGTAGTTATTTACAAAAAACACTTTTATAGCGTTTATAAGCTATCATCCGACATTCTATCCCTTCATGACAATTTTGAATTAATTATATTATACAGGGTGATTCAAAAAGAATACCACAACTTTAAAAATGTGTATTTAATGAAAGAAACATAATATAACCTTCTGTTACACATCATTACAAAGAGTATTTAAAAAGGTTTTTTTTCACTCAAAAACAAGTTAAGAGATGTTCAATATGGCCCCCTCCAGACACTCGAGCAATATCAACCCGATACTCCAACTCGCTCCACACTCTCTGTAGCATATCAGGCGTAACAGTTTGGATAGCTGCTGTTATTTCTCGTTTCAAATCATCAATGGTGGCTGGGAGAGGTGGCCGAAACACCATATCCTTAACATACCCCCATAAGAAAAAATCGCAGGGGGTAAGATCAGGGCTTCTTGGAGGCCAGTGATGAAGTGCTCTGTCACGGGCTGCCTGGTGGCTGATCCATCGACTCGGGTAGTTGACGTTCAGGTAGTTACGGACAGATAAGTGCCAATGTGGTGGCGCTCCATCCTGCTGAAATATGAATTGTTGTGCTTCTTGTTCGAGCTGAGGGAACAGCCAATTCTCTAACATTGCTGGATGCGTGCTACATTTTCATCACTCTTTCTCGGCCGTCCAGAACTTTTCCCTTTGCACAAACACCCATTCTCTGTAAACTGTTTATACCAACGTTTAACACACCACCTATCAGGAGGTTTAACACCATACTTCGTTCGAAATGCACGCTGAACAACTGTCGTCGATTCACTTCTGCCGTACTCAATAACACAAAAAGCTTTCTGTTGAGCGGTCGCCATCTTAGCATCAACTGACGCTGACGCCTAGTCAACAGCGCCTCAAGCGAACAAATGTAAAACTAAATGAAACTTCATAGCTCCCTTAATTCGCCGACAGATAGTGCTTAGCTCTGCCTTTTGTCGTTGCAGAGTTTTAAATTCCTAAAGTTGTGGTATTCTTTTTGAATCACCCTGTATTACTTAACACAGTTTCTGTTCTGTTATACGGTAATGGAAGTCAGTATAAAGGCACGGATATCTGGAGGAGAACTAACATTGTCGCTTGAAATAGTTGCGCACAGTATATTATGGAATCCAGTATACCGACAAATGCAGTAAAATGGTATCGCCTTTGATGTCAGTAGGACAGTGTATAACAAGACATCAACGATTCAAGTGGTTGAGGGTGGAACTCGGTATAAAGGCAATCGGCACTGTGGTTTGTTAGTGACTGCGAACTTGCTTTTACTGCAGATAGGAAACAGACATCAGTAGTGACAGGATATGCTGAGTACATAAGCCGCTATGGTGTCAGTTATCATGTGATGAAAAAGCAAAAATCGGAACTTACAATGAAAAGGGACTCCTTAATCGTCAACTGCCAAGAAGATGAACTGTTCAAGAACAGTGATGTATAATTCCGTGGGATGGGACGCACGACGTGGACAGAACGGAAAATATATACAAAGTAGAAAATTATCTGAAGAATAGAAGCAGTTATATTTGCGAAAAGCAAAGGCCACTAACCATTGCTCTCCTCAATAAGTTGCTGATTTACAGTTGCCAGTATGTGCCAGACGTCAACGACAAATTTTGTCACTTAACAAACAACTCGCATTCAGCTGCAGAAACCTGCATTAACACCCAAACATAAAGCTGCTAGATTGGAGTTTGCTGAAATACATATGACATCGTCTTCAGTATGGAATAAAATGACCTTCAATGACGAGAAGAAGTTTAATTTAGACAGGGAGGACGGATTTCAGTATTACTGGCACGATCTACGATATCAGCACAGTGCAGCGTGTAAGAATGAGGAGAAATTTTGGTAGTGAAAGTGCTACGATTAGAGCAGCCTTAATGCGCTAAAGGTAAATCACCCATTGATTGGCTGAACACTAGAATGAAGTCTAAGATGGTCACTGAGTTGCTGGAGATAGAACTGATCAGAATGTTTGAGGACCTAGGGGACAAAAGCCTAATGTTTAACAAGATAATGCATCTGTGTGTGGTTCTGCTAGAACCAAAAAATGGTTTGAAGATAAACATACCGATGCCTTACCCTGGTCTGTACGTAGCCTGGATTCGAACCCCATGTAAACATTTGTCGAATACTTTCAGGGTGTGTTTAACGCGATAGAAGGCTATTTGACGCCCTATGAGAGCTGAAAAGAGCGATACCAGAAGAGAGGGCAACAATTTAAACTGGAGGAACTGAAACCCTAAAAATCAATGTCGTAGAGAAATTTTGAGGTGATTAGGGAGAATGGAGATTGGACGAAGTGCTAACAATGTAACAACACAAAAGGAACGTGAGTGCCTTTGTACCACTTTCCATTCAGGAAATGCAAACGCCATATTTTCTTACTTGTATTATGAAAAAAAGTGTGTAATTCCGTCATAACTGTTTATTCTGCATACAGTATGTGATCAAAAGTATCCGGACACCTGGCTGAAAATGAATTACAAGTTCTTGGCACGCACCATCGGTAATGCCAGAATTCAGTATGCTGTTGGCCCACTCTTAGCCCTGATGACAGCTTCCACTCTCACAAGCATACGTTCAATCAGGTGCTGGGAGGTTTCTTGGGGAATGGCAGGCCCTTCTTCACGGAATGCTGCAGTTAGGAGAGGTATCGATATCGGTCGGTGAGGCCCGGCACGAAGTCGGCTTTCCAAAACATCCCAAAGGTTTTCTGTAGCATTCAGCTCAGGACTCTGCGCAGGCCAGTCCATTATAGGGATGTGTAACCACTCCGCCACAGGCTGTGCATTATGAACGGGCGCTCGAAGGTGTTGAAAGATGCAATCGCCATCCCCGAATTGCTCTTCAACAGTGGGAAGCAAGAAGGTGCTTAAAACGTCAATGTAGGCCTGTGCTGTGATAGTGCCACGCAAAACAACATGGGGTACAAGCCCCCTCCATGAAAAACACTACCACACCATAACTCCACCGCCTCCGAATTTTACTGTTGGCACTACACACGCTGGCAGATGACGTTCACCGGGCATTCGCCATAACCACACCCTGCCATCGCATCGATACATTGTGTACCGTGATTCTTCACTCCACACAACGTTTTTCCACTGTTCAATCGTTCAACGTTTACGCTCTTTACACCAAGCGAGGCGTCGTTTGGCATTTACCGGAGTGATGTGTGGCTTATGAGCAGCCACTCGACCATGAAATACCAAGTTTTTTCTCCTACCACCTAACAGTCATAGTACTTGTAGTGAATCCTGATGCAGTTTTGAATTCCTGTGTGATGGTCTGGATACATGTCTGCCTAGTACACATTACGACCCTCTTCAACTGTCGGCGGTCTCTGTCAGTCAACAGACGAGGTCGGCCTGTATGCTTTTGGGCTGTACGTGTCCCTTCACGTTTCCACTTCACTATCACATCGGAAACAGTGGACCTAAGGATGTCCAGAAGTGTGGAAATCTCGCGTACAGACGTGTGACACAAGTGACACCCAATCACCCGAACACGTTCGAAGTTCGTGAGTTTCGCGGAGCTCCCCATTCTGCTCTGTCACAATGTCTAATGACTACTGAGGTCGCTGATATGGAGTACCTGGCAGTAGGTGGTAGCAAAATGCAAGTAATATGAAGATCGTATGTTTGTGGTGGTTTCCGGATGCTTTTGCTCGCATGGTGTATGTCACCACATTTATGCTTCAGACACCGTACTATTACTTTCGTGGAATATACTGATTGCCACTATTTTATTTGACCTAATAAAAAAGACCGATTGATAACGATCTGCTGCAGGCGCTTTGTATTTTTTCATATACTGGGACCTGATGATAGCTGGAAAATATGCCCGGAAACCAGAAAAACAAATATGGGATCTTGTTGCGATGGCACTGGCCACATTATCCGCTTGGGTACGGAAATGTGGTCACTATAAAATCCTTAGAAATATGCGTATTTCATATACATGATTTTGTTTCTCGCTTCAAATGCATATGGGGCCCGTGGTGTCGCCCCATATCGTAAGTATTGGTTCTTGAGCAAAAGTGTTTGACGGTAACTGCTCTACAGTGTTTCCCATTAAGCTTAGAAAACTATTGGTAGTCGATTTGACGAAGAAGTTTCCCTTCAAGAAGCCTCCCCCCCCCCCCTACCGCCCTTGTTGTAGACGAGAGGGGTCCGCTGACCTCGCAATAGCATCTGGCGCCGGCGGAAGTGACCTAAGCTGCCCGTCGATCAGGTAAACTATATTGAATCGCGAAGTTACGGCGTCGAATCGACTAAGGTGTAGGTGTCCACGTAAACGTTGATTCGTAGAAACGACTAACTTGTAGCATTCACGAACAAAATGGACTCGTCGATTCGACGACCGTTCAGTAATGAGCGTTCAAGAAGCAGTAGCTATCTGTAGGATTTTGTTGTAAAGAACGTCTTCGTTTCAAGTGGGCTGTGGACCTATTCCATAACTTTCATTTTCGTTTTAGGTCCTGACGATTTACCCAAAACTGAGATTTATCGGTGCAGTGCAGTCTGATGTTGACATATCGTTACCTGATGACTGAGACGAAGGCTACAACATCGCAGAAGACATCGTTTCCGATGACACTGTCCACTCTGCATCAGACTGCGATGAAGAAACACTCGACTCAACGGTGACCCAAATTGAGAAGGAAGCGTCTGCTGGGAAAAACAAAATGAAGGCAAAACGGTCAACTATTCGTCCCAAAAATCCTGGCCTGAAAAATGTGCAGATGGCAAGTAACGAGAATGGTTCAAGGAAGAAGAGTTCCTCAGCAGATTACCAGTCATTAGCCTTAATTTTGTTCTGTGGAGACGACTTCCAACACGTGTTGGTGCCATCCAAACGCGAGCTAATGTCTAAGACAGGAATGGCCCGTCTCCGTTGATTTTCACTTTCTCCTTTACAGAATGGTTCACTGAAAGAAAAGATGGTGTAAGGCAACATCGGCACGTGAAACAGAGAATAGAAACGTGTTGAGTTTATAAACATCTTTGGACGGTGACCAAAGCAAACGTAAGAGGAACACCACCCCTCCTCTATCAATTCTCAACACTGGTCAGAGACCCGCATTCCAACTCAGCCACTTATTTGATGCGGCCAGCCACGAATTTCTCTTCTGTGCAAACCTCTTCATCTCAGTGTAGCATTTGGAACCTACGTCCTCAATTATCTGCTGGATGTATTCCAATCTATGTCTTCCTCTACAGTTTTTGCCCTCTGCTGCTACCTCTAGTACCATGGAAATCAGTCCCTAATGTCTTAGCAGATGTACTATCAGTCTGTCCCTTCTCCTTGTCAGTGTCTTCTAAATGTTCCTTTCCTCTCCGATTCTGCGCAGAACCTCCACATTCCTTACCTTATCAGTCCACCTAATTTTCAACATTCGTCAGTAGCACCATATCTCAAATGCTTCGATTCTCTTCTGTACTTTTTTACCCACATTCCATTTTTCACTACCATAGAATGCTGTCCTCGAAATGTGTATTCTCAGAAATTTCTTCCTCCTCTACCCTTTTTGCCATTGCTAGTCTGCTTTTGATGTCGGCCTTGCTCCGTCCGTCACTGGTTATTTTGCTGCCTAGGTAGTAGAATTTCTTAACTTCATCTACTTCAAGACCGTCAATCCTGATCTTAAGTTTCTTGCTATTCTCATTTCTGCTACTTCTCATTACTTTCGTCTTTCTTCGATTTACTCTCAGTCCACATTCTGTACTCATTAAACTGTTCATTACATTTATCACATCATGTAATCCTTCTTCACTTTCGTTCACGGTAGCAATGTCATCAGCGAATCCTCATTGATATCCTTTCACCTTGAATTTTAATTTCACTCCTGAATATTTCGTTTATTTCCATTATTGCTACTTCGATGTTCAGATTGAATAGTAGGAGCGAAAGAGTGCATCCCTCTCTTACACACTTTTTGATCCGAGCACTTCGTTTTTGGTCTTGCACTCTTATTATTCCCTCTTGACTCTTGTACATATTGTATATTACCCGCCTTTCTCTGTATCTTACCCCTATTTTTCTCAGAATTTCGAACATCTTGCACCATTTTACTTCGCCTAACAGTTTTACCACGTTGACAAATCCTATAAATGTGTCTTGAGTTTTCTTGGGTCTTGCTTCCATGATCAACCACAACGTCAGAATTGACACTCTGATGCCTTTACCTTTCTTAAAAGTAAACTGATCGGCATCTAACACATCCTCAATTTTTTTCCATTCTTCTGTATATTATTCTTGTCAGCAACATGGATGCGTGAGCTGTTAAGATGAGCCGGCCGTTGTGGCCGAGCGGTCCTAGGCGCTTCAGTGTGGAACCGCGCGACTGCTACGGTCGCAGGTTCGAATCCTGCCTCGGGCATGGATGTGTGTGATGTCCTTAGGTTAGTTAGGTTTAAGTAGTTCTAAGTTCTAGGGGACTGATGACCTCAGATGTTAAGTCCCATGGTGCTCAGAGCCATTTGTTAAGTTGATTGTGCAATAATTCTCGCACTTGCCAGCTCTTGTGCTCTTGGGGATTGCATGGATAATGTTTTTCCGAAAGTCAGATGGTATGTCGCCAGACCCACACATTCTACACACCGACGTGGTTAGTCGTTTCGTTGCCACTTCCCCCAATGACTGATGGAATGCTGTCTCTCCCTTTTGCCTTATTTGATCTTAAGTCCTCCAAAGCTCTCTTAAGTTCTGATTCTAATACTGGATCACCTAAATGGACTCCTGTTTCTTCTTCTTCCACATGAGGCAAATCTTCCCCCTCATATGGGCCTTCGATGTACTCTTTCGACATATCCGCTCTCTCCGCAGCATTTAACAGTGGAATTCCCGTTGCAGTTTTAATGTTACCACCCATGCTTTTAATTTCACCGAAGTTTGTTTTCACTTCCATATATGCTGAGTCAGTCCTTCCGAGAATCGTTTCTTTTACTATTTCGTCTCATTTTTCATGCAGCCATGTTATTCTATAAAATGTAGCCATCATACACAGGTTCGTCAAAAATAAAACATTTACGATCAAAAAGCACTAGGTGCACATTGCCATGTCTGTATAGACTAAGTAGCACTCGCAGATGATTGTAGAGTCGTTAAAAACACTTCACAATAAAATGCACTGTAGCACATCTGCTTACGATAGGTGGATCTGTGCTACTCATTAGATCAGGTGGCGTGAGGCTCCATCTCCAAATGAACACGCTTTATAACAAAAATTTTAACGATCTGAAGATGACAACTAAGTCTGTCAAAACCTGTGTTGTGAATAAAGAAATATTTACACGGTCTTGGCTTTAGAGAATTTTTAGAATGACTATGATGGGTGAGAAATGTGTAGAACGTGCTTTCCAGCAGAGCAGTCCAACGCCCTCGGAATACAGTTGGATCTGTACAGCACGGGCAACGTAGTCTCGCCTTATCTTTTTTGAAAGAAAATGTCACGGATTGCTCGAAGATAGGAAGACACTCATCGGCCTTAACATCTCAGAAAAGTAACGGCTACTGTCCAAATGAACGATTGTGCGAACCAGAGCTGGTCATCCTATATACCCAATGGCACACTGTACCATCAAGGCAGCTGCCACGCCTGTGTGACGATGACGAACGCACTCTAAAGTTCGTACTCCTTGCAGCCTTCACACATGGGTACATCCATTGTGATGCAGTACGCAGAACTGGCAATCGCCTGGAAAGGGGACGCTGCTCGTGTGTCCATTGTTCTCGCCGGGTGTCTCTCAATGCTGGCGTGTCAGGGAAAGGCGCAACAACGGTGTTTCCAGTCTGCGGGACTTCAGGAGTCGCCGCACTGCTTTTACGGTTACTGTAGTATTGTCCAGAGATCGCGCTGCCACACCGAGGGCCGCAATGCTTATAGATGCCACAGACGTTAGCGAAGGGTCGCTGCAATCCAGCGGGAGACACACCAGAGGACCACGACTCCCTCTCAGTGCAGCAGCGCAATCGCACTGAGGTCAACATAGTGTCGAGCATGCACAGGCTGTGCCACGAGTTCGTGTAGTGTAGGAACCGACGAGTGATTCAAAGTTCCAGTTGTATTTCCGTAAACGTTGCATTTTGTACTGCAAGAGAACAGTTTGTTAATCTGTTCATCAGGTGATGCTTTGATAGTCAGTGACAGTCGTAAACTATCAAGCAGTCCTGTGGCAAAAAACTGTGTCAACGTTAAGTGAACCTTTTATTGATTTATGTAATAAGGTGTACTAATATTTCGTGTGTTCCACTCGTATGTGCCACTTCACTGAGCAATCAAAGAAGCCATAGTTATGGCTATGCGAAAGTAGTTTCGTTTGGTCACAACCGTTTCTCGTCCTGCTGCAGACAAGACCATTTCCTGACTCAATGTACACAGCGGGGCTTTACGAGCCAAGTGAACAATATGTTTATCCTCTCGGGTGCCAGTCTTGTGGGATATCAGAGATGTTTATTGGCGTTGAGTATGGCTCCCCTGAATCCCGTTACATATTCCCGTGAATGAGACACAGTCGTAGGATCAGTACGAGTGTGAGTAGCAATATCACATAATGATAAACAGGCTGTGATCCTGCCGCTATTGACTGCTGCCTTGTTCCAGTAGACGTTTGCCTTTCTTACATGAGGTAGAAGTCTATCCCACCACAAACATCCGTCATTCAAAAGCTATTTTCTTACATATATAATGTATAAGACGTTACTGTCATCTTTTTTGTCCGGTTGCGATGAAAAGCTGACCATTTGCGTGTCCAAGTATGTAATATATTTCCAGGAAGGGATTGTAATACACATTCAGGACACGGAACACTCCTTTGATAACACAGAGGATAATCTAATAATGCTTCACAAAATAAACAAAGGCTACAAACTCAGATTTTCTGAAGAACTGGAAATTTTCATTCACAATAGAAAACATGGACAGAAGTTACTAAATGAAAAAGATGAGACAGTGGCAATGAGCTTCATTAAGAGCTTTGCAGATATACTAGATAATACACTGTAACTCTTTCCTCCTTCTATTTCCTGAGTGACCTTAATACAACATAATTCCCAAAACACTGTACATAAACAAAATTGGATTATCTTGATACTAAGTCTGAAAGTTTTGTATTTTTTATGCGTTTTATTTTATATTTATTTCTGTCTTTACTGTCATGTATTAGCAATAGTAGCACTTTTAACAAATTTTTGTAAGGAATGAAATAATTTTATAAATATTATATGTATTTGTGGTTCAAGTTAATTATAAAAATGGTTCAAATGGCTCTGAGCACTATGGGACTTAACATCTATGGTCATCAGTCCCCTAGAACTTAGCACTACTTAAACCTTACTAACCTAAGGACATCACACAACACCCAGTCATCACGAGGCAGAGAAAATCCCTGACCCCGCCGGGAATCGAAGCCGGGAATCCGGGCGCGGGAACCGAGAACGCCAGCGCACGACCACGAGCTGCGGACAGTTAATTATAATCTTTGTTTTGTTTATGTAACTGTTTTGTGTTCTGTGAGAAAAATTATGTTAGAAATGTATATTTGTCACGAACCGCAGGGTTCTGCGCACTGTAACAGATTGTAAATATTTCTATCACCGTTTAAAATTTATAATCTTGGCGCCATATTACGCTAACTAGTGCCAGTTATACGTTCTTGTAGCAAAATAAAACCACAACAAACAAGTGGCTGCATCCAACTAACAAAAGCGTAATATAATATCATTGTTCCACCTGGAGATGAGAGTGTAAGCTCTCGGAATCCTTCGTGGGATAAAATGAAATAAAAAGTGACTGACGCAGGTAATTGTTTTATTTGAACTTTCATTATCATAAACAGTCTCAGATCCTTAAAACGGTTCAATATTGACGACATAAGAAGAGGTTACATTTTTCTGATGGCTGGTTGGAGGGAAGCAGCAACAATCTGCACATCTCGCCAAAGCGCCCCCCCCCCCTTCCCCCCTCTCACTCCCTCCACCCTTCCTAGAACCGAGTACTGGATTCGCGCCAGCCAGTGCCGACTTCTTATTGGTCCTGTCATCCTTTCCAGAGGCGTAACTATCGCCAACTTACTGGTTTCTACCGCCGAGGCTAACTTTTGCGAGGATCGAGTCGAGAAACTGGTTCTCAAAGTGGAACAGGTGCATCGAATTCCAAGATAAGCCAGCTGACTAAATAAACCGATGTTTTTACCGATTTACAAGTCTATTACGAACAGGACAAAAACGTAAAGCAGGTGTTCTGCACACCTCTTGAATGTCTTGTCTTTCACGTCTCACGCTGAAGTTGTATGCTCAGATAGGAATCTCATAAAATCTGTCTCTCGCCGACCTGCGGCTGCGCAAGCGTTTTCATGTGCAGTTTGCAAGTCTCAGCATCTGGCAGGATGGCGGTGAAAACGCAGTCACCACGTTTGAGGCGTCGTGTACAAACATGCCTATCTGCCCCGTGGCTACTTCTGCGTTGGTGTGTCCACCAGTGCTGTAATATGGGTAATCACGATTTTTTTCTGTTCTTTATTATCGTGGACGGTCACATAACGGTAAATCGTCATTAACCACACCAGACATACCAAGTCTGTATACTACGTATATCTTTGTGCGCTCTTTTTTTTCTATACCGGCTACATTATCTGACAAATTTTTTCGGGGTCTTGACAAGTATCGGCCATGCTGTGAGCGATGCGAAAGACCCGCTGTGGTTAGACAGAGGTTTTAGTTAGAAAGGAAGGAAGGAAGGAAGATTGGGTTTCTCATCCCGTCGACATTGAGATCAATAGAGACGGTGCACAAGCTCTAATTGTGGTAAGGATGTGGAAGGAAATCGTCCGTGCTCTTTCAAAGGAACCATACCGGCATTTCCTGAAGCGATTTAAGGAAACCACGAAAAACCTAAATGTGGCTGGGTGGACGCGCGTTTGAACTGCGGTATTTCCGAATACGAGTCCAGAGTGTTAACTAAGCTCGGTGTTTTAATTAGAAAGTTGCTCCGAAACTAAAGAGAGCTCCACTTCGAATTTAAACGTAGCCAAATCCTCGCAGACATACAAAAACTGAACGAAAATCGAAATTAGTGTAAGAAGGACCAGACATGAAGCATTCAACGAATGCGATTTAGAATTCTGTCTTCCGATCGGAGAGAAAATCTAAGAAGTTTTGGCTTACGTCAGATCAGTAAACGGATCAAAATCATCTGTCCAGACGCTCCGTGACCACGATGGCATCGACACGGGCAGAGAGGAGGTATAAATACTATTTTCCCAAAACTACTTCACTGACAAAGATCGTCAGTGAAACCCCCAGAAGATTTTCGGAATGAGAGATTTGAAAGAGAGTGACCATGGAACAGAGATTCGATTGAAATCGCTCAACAAAGGCAACTACACCTGAGGGGATGCGTATAAGATTCGACGTAGGGTTTGCGAAAGAACTTGCTCTTCTTCTAGCAGCGGTCGACCTTATGTCGCTGGACGAACAAGTTATAAGCTCTCGTGTTATAACATTTCTGGAGACCAGAAACCTCTTTCATAGGTATCAACATGGAGTTCACAAACAACGGTCGTTTGAAACATGGACACCGGCGCTCAGTTTGATTTCGTGGTTGGCTAAAATGGCTCTGAGCACTATAGGACTTAACCACTAAGGTCATCAGTCCCTTGGAACTTGGAACTACTTAAACCTAACTAACCTAAGGACATCACACACATCCATGCCCGAGGCACGATTCGAACCTGCGACCGTAGCGGATGTCGTGGTTGGGTTGGGTCGTTTGGGGGAGAAGACCAGACAGCGAAGTCATCGGTCTCATCGGGTTAGGGAAGGACGGGGAAGGAAGTCGGACGTGCCCTTTCAAAGGAACCATCCAGGCATTTGCCTGGAGCGATTTATGGAAATCACGGAAAACCTAAATCAGGGTGGTCGGACGCGGGATTGAACCGTCGTCCTCCCGAATGCGAGTCCGGTATGCTAACCATTGCGCCACCTCGCTCGGTGATGTCGTGGTGTTTCTTGACTTCACAAAGGGCGTTTGATACAGTATCGCATGAACCTAATGAACAAAATACGAGCGTACGGTAACACGGCATAGATAACCTCGGTCTTCTGGAAAAAAAAAACTACATTCCATTTGTGGAGACGGTGATTGACTTATTGTAAGATATTATTTTTTATTTTTGACACAATCAGTTTTGTAAGACACAATCATTAACAGTTTCGACCTTCGCAGGCTAATGGTTCAAATGGCTCTGAGCACTATACGACTTAACTTCTGACAAGGGAACCTCCCCATCGCACCCCCCTCAGATTCAGTTATAAGTTGGCACAGTGGATACGGCTTGAAAAACTGAACACAGATCAATCGAGAAAACAGGAAGAAGTTGTGTGGAACCGTGAAAAAAATTAGTAAAATATACAAACTGAGTAGTCCACGCGCAAGATAGGCAACACCAAGGAGAATGCCTGTTTGGGAGCGCCGTGGTCCCGTGGTTAGCGTGAGTAGCTGCCGAACAAGAGGTCCTTGGTTCAATTCTTCCCTCACCTGAAAATTTTACTTTCTTTATTTTCGCAAAGTTATGATCTGTCCGTTCGTTCATTGACGTCTCTGGTCTCTGTTCACTGCAATAAGCTTAGTGTCTGTGTTTTGCGACCGCACCGCAAAAGCGTGCGATTAGTAGACGAAAGTACGTGCCTCTCCAATGGGAACCGAAAACATTTGATCGCAAGGTCATAGGTCAACCGATTCCTCCACGGGAAAACATGTATGATATATTCTATACGACACTGGTGACGGCATGTGCGTCACATGACAGGAATACGTTGTCGACCCATCTAACTTGTACACTTGGCGAATGGGTAGAAAGATTCTTCTATCTTGCCCGATTTAGGTTTTCGTGTGCATGTGATAATCACTTCTAAAAAAGTGATGAAAACATAAGAGTGTGTCACATAAACTGAAAATAAAAAATTAGAATTTTCACTCGAGGGAAAACTTGCACCTAGGACCTCTCCTTCCGTAGCTACTCTCGCTAACCACGCGACCACGGCGCTACTTAACCGCCAGTCTCCTTGATGTTGCTTATCTTGCGCATGGACTACTCAGTTTGTATATTTTACTAATTTTTTTCGTAGTTCCACTCAACTTCTTCCTGTTTTCTCGATTGATCTGTGTTCAGTTTTTCAAGGCCTATCCACTGTGCCAACTTATAACTAAATCTGAGGGGGGTGCGATGGGGAGGTTCCATCGTGAGGTCATCAGTCACCTAGAACTTAGAACTAATTAAACCTAACTAATCTAGGGACATCACACACTTCCATGCCCGAGGCAGGATTCGAACTTGCGACCGTAGCGGTCGCTCGGTTCCAGACTGTAGCGCCTTCGCAGGCCATCTTAATATTCCACAACAGAGAAGAGAAAAGCTTAAATTAAGATGCGAAACAAGTGTAATTATTTTTACTAGGTCTATTTGTGAGCTTAGCCAAGTGCATAGAAGAATGGAGATTAGCGTCACGAAACAGAAAGAATCGAATAAGCTCCTAAATAAATAAAGTTAATGTAGAAATAAAGTATGTTTTAATATTTACGAGGATTTACTTAGCTGAGTTAGTCGCTGCTTCCCGCGTACATGCTCCAACAGGTCATGGGCCGCCTTATGAACGAGTGCCGCACTGTGCTGTCCGGGCCGTGTCTGCTCCTACTAACATCCACCCAGCTAACACAAATACCTCGCAGCCGGAAGCTGCAGCGAGGATGATGATGATGATGATATTTGGTTTGTGCGGCGCTCAACTGCGCGATCATCACCGCCCGTACGAATTCCCAATTTTTACACAGTCCAAATTTTTTACACAGTCCAAGCGGGCCACTGTCACGAATGATGATTATGATGATGAAATAGTGAGGACAACACAAACACCCAATCCCCGGGCAGACGAAGTCCCAAAGTCGGCCGGGAATCGAACCCGGGACCCCATGGCTCGAGGCAGCAACGCTAACACTAGACCGCGAACTGCGGACCTCCATCGAGGAGCTCCCCTGGTCGTCCATAATGTGTCATCTCTCCTAAGCTTATGTGTAGTGGAGTACACATCTAGCAGCCTGAAGTGAAACGCCACCGTGTATCGAAGAATATACCATTAGGATTGATCCTACCTCTCTTTTATTGTAAAGGCCTCTCACTTCGTTCTATATATGTTTTACTGTTTGCTCGACCTGTATTTGCTTTCATATTTGATCAATAATTGATTGAAATATTATTATAATAATTCTAATACTTCACGGTTTTTACCGTTGAAGATTGTCTCTCAGAGTACGCGCGCAGCTGGTGCAAAGAATAGGCAAGGAAAAGTACACATCGTTATATTTGCATAGAATTCCATGCTTTACGATTTCATGTTTAGTTAACAACGCGTGAACACTTGTTAATCAAATGCCGCCCATAGCTATGAACCGTATGCATGTTACCAGAGCACTAAAGACACAAATAGATTTAGTCAAAATAATTTTAGTTATTTCAGGTCTTAATTTAAGCTTCTTTGTTGTAGAATCTGAAGATGATCTTTGAAGGCCGAAACCGATAGTGATTGTAAGACAAAAAAGGGATTCTATCAAAAATAAAAATAAAAGAAAGTAATACCTAACCTCGGTCTGGCACAGTGATTCAGGGCGGAAAGACTCTTCTGCACTGTACTTAAGCCATTTCTTTACAATATCGTGAAGTGCTAGTCCTGGCCGGCCGAAGTGGCCGAGCGGTTCTAGGCGCTACAGTCTGGAGCCGCGCGACCGCTACGGTCGCAGGTTCGAATCCTGCCTCAGGCATGGATGTGTGTGATGTCCTTAGGTTAGTTAAGTTTAAGTAGTTCTAAGTTCTAGGGGACTGATGACCTCAGATGTTAAGTCCCATAATGCTCAGAGCCATTTGAACTATTTTTTTGCTAGTCCTGTGAGATACGTAGGAGAGCGTTTGTGGAGATTGGGTGGTGGAAGGCAAATACTGGTAGAGGTATAGCCGTGGAGGCGGTTCGTTAGGTGTGTCTTGACTCGTTACGAGCTTTGCATGAGGAACTGAAGTTCCAGGTTCGAGTCCGGGATCGGCACACAATTTTAACCTTCCAGCATGTTTCGAAACAGCGCACACTCGTATACAGAGTGAACGGTTAATTCTGGAAATCCAATACCTGCTAGACACAGCAGCTCGTGCAGCAGTAACGGGATAGGTGGTGTAGTGGTTAGCACACTGGACTCGCGTTCGGGAGGACCGCGTCCCGCCATCCAGATTCAGGTTTTCCGTGGTTTCCCTAAATCGCTCCAGGCAAATGCCGCGGTGGTTCGTTTGAAAGGGCACGGCCGATTTCCGTCCCCATCCTTGGGCTCCATCTCTAATGAAGTCGACGTCGACGGGACGTTAAACGCAATCTTCCTTATCTCTGCATCTTCCTTCGTAAAGAAACCCAATGTAAGTAACCTCGGCTGGGCAGAGCAATGGTGAAACAGGTGGCAGTGTGGGAAGTTCGAGAAGTAAAGCGCCTGCTGTGTGGTTTTCTCATATCGAAAGGCTGTAAGCTCGGGACTGCACTCCATTCCGTGTGTTCCTCCGTCCACGAGACTCAGAGGGCCATAGACACAGGTTCACAGGTAGATGCCGTGTTCCTCGACTTCCGCAAGGCGTTCGATACAGTTCCCCACAGTCGTTTAATGAACAAAGTAAGAGCATATGGACTATCAGACCAATTGTGTGACTGGACTGAAGAGTTCCTAGATAACAGAACGCAGCATGTCATTCTCAATGGACAGAAGTCTTCCGAAGTAAGAGTGATTTCAGGTGTGCCGCAGGGGAGTGTCATAGCACCATTGCTATTCACAATATACATAAATGACCTTGTGGATGACATCGGAAGTTCACTGAGGCTTTTTGCAGATGATGCTGTGGTGTATCGAGAGGTTGTAACAATGGAAAATTGTACTGAAATGCAGGACGATCTGCAGCGAATTGACGCATGTTGCAGGGAATGGCAATTGAATCTCAATGTAGACAAGTTGAAACGTCCCCTTACAAAAATTATACACGACTGTCCTTAAACTGACACACAATATTTTGTTCGCGCAACGCAATCTGACTTTCAATAATCCCTACAAAAGAATGGGCCCTGACTAACATTAAACTATACCTTTCACAAATCACTTACCTCACAAAAATCTTCGCTACTCAAGCTACTGCAATACAGCGAGCGCCATTACTGCCAGCTAAATAAAAGATTCAAAGTACTGAAGGCACTAACTACTGATAGGCATAGTTAGCAAATCAAAGATTTTGATAGAGAACAACCAATGTATTTACCTCAATAGTCATAATATATATAGCAGTTCATGACAAATTTCAAAACTCCGCCATCTCTCTCCCCACATCCACCACTGCTGGCGGCTCACCTCCAACTGCGCAACGCTATGCGCTGTTCACATCCAGCTGCCGCTGCCCAACACTACAATGGCAGACAACAATGCAAACTAGCCACAGACTGCACACAGCACAGCCAGTGATTTTTATACAGAGCGCTATGTGGCGTTAACAATATAAAAACCTAAACAGCCTACTTACATAGCCCCCATGCTCCCCACAAGAAATTTTACAAATTGTTTTGGGCACTGGCCAATTATGATTTGATAAAATTTTTCATAATTACAATAACAAAGATATCCAATGCACACACTTATTAATACAATGTTGGTCAAAAGCTAAAATTTTCTCACAGTCCATAAAGACAGTCCTCATCATTCGTCACAGTAAAATTGCAGTGTTTTTCTCAAAGTCTGAGCAGTAAAAGAAAATGCACACGGAAGTAGTGGATTCCCATGCAGTTTTGAAGAAGTAGTGTTGTCCTTCCAACGGAAAGACAGTGCTGACTCTCGACATGCAGACAGGTAATGGGCCACAACAGAGCAAACCCACCACAGAGTCAGTTCAAGTTTTGAAGGATATTGGTAGGTAGGTCATCACAGAGTAGACCCACTGCAGTCTATCTCGCGAAGAGACCGTGAGGATAAAATCAGAGAGATTAGAGCCCACACAGAGGCATACCGACAATCTTTCTTTCCATGAACAATACGAGACTGGAATAGAAGGGAGAACCAAAAGAAGTGCTCAAGGTACCCTCCGCCACACACCGTCAAGTGGCTTGCGGAGTATGGATGTAGATGTAGACGCCGGCCGGGAGCCCCACGTCGGCTTCAGCACCTCGCAGCTGGAGAGATGACGCTCGCCTCAGCTACGGCGGCCCGAGCGCGTGTTAACTGGGAGTAATTGCGCGGCAGGTCGTAACGAGCCACCTGTGCCGGCGTAATTGCGCTGACGAGTGCCGGCGCCACATTCCTGGCCGTACGCGCCGTCGCGTACACCAGGACCGTGGCGAGGAACCACGGGGTCCACTCTCCCTTAATTGCACGCAACGTCCCACTGGCGCCCGGCTAATAGCTTATTTACACGTCTCGTTATCCAGAGTAAATATCGACAGTCTAAAACCAGAGGCGACGCCGAGGCAGAAGCGCCTCGTTTGGTATTACAATTGGAGTTAATTAACAGAAAAGAAGTAAAGAACCTCAGCTGCTGATGGCCGGAATCAGGAGTACCGGAAGTGGGAGTTATCGAGCGAGGCTAAGTGGTGCCAGCGTTGCCAACCGAACAGCTCAAGTGACGTGATGCACATCTTTCCAACCAGCTGTAGCCAGCGTAACAGGACAGCTATGCACTTCGCCTGCTGATAAAAAATCGATTTATCGACATTTCTACGAAAGCATATCGACGAGGGTGAGTCAAATCAAAACCTTAAATTCGTAATAACAAATCGAAATTCCGCGCCGTTATCCTGTAAGTTGGTAAGCGTGCTATAAACAGCGTGAAGAATGGCCTGTACGTGGCAGTATAGTGCAGATGCACACATACCGTTGCAATATCAGTACAAAGATGGCCGCCCCACTTGCGACTTGCACCAGGGAAGAACAGCGTTCTCTCATTGGGTTTTTGCGTAGTGAAGGTGTGAAACCTGCTGAAGTTCATCGACGAATGAAGGTTTAGTACGGTGATGCATGTTTGTCACAGCAGCAAGTCTACGAATGGAGTAGGAAGTTCGCAAATGGTGTGACTTCAGTGGAAGATGCTCCTCGTCCAGGTCAGGCACAACGAGTTGTGACTCCACAGAACACTGCAGCAGTTGAAGCCATAGTGAAGGAAAGCCGCCGAGTGACACTGAATAACATTGCAGCATGTTTACAGATTAGTCATGTGCTCCAGTTTCACAAAGTGTGTGCAAGATGGGTGCCACGGCAGCTAACTCCTGAAATGAGAGAACGACGTGTTAACGCTTGTGAAGAATTTTTTCGGCGTTTTGAACGAGAAGGTGATGGCTTCCTTGCAAGAATCATTACTGGGGACGAAATCTGGGTTCACTTCCAACAACTGGAAACGAAGAGAGCGAGCAAGGAATGGCGCCATTCCTCAACACCAAAACCAAAGAAGTTTCGAACAGAACCATCAGCAGGCAAGGTTATGCTGACTCTCTTTTGGGACGAAAAAGGCGTCATTTTGGAGTATTACATGCCTAGAGGGACCACTGTCACCGGTGCATCATACACAGATCTCCTAAAAAATCATCTGTGGCCTGCAATCAAATGAAAGCGACGTGGATTGCTGTCAGCAGGTGTCCTTTTGCAACATGACAATGCAAGGCCCCACACTGCCCATACATCTTTTGCAACAATCACAGACCTGTATTTTGAGTGTGTTCCTCATCCACCATACTCACCAGACCTTGCCACAAGTGATTTCCATATGTTAGGACCACTCAAAGACGCAATGGGAGGAAAGAAGTTCCGTTCTGGTGAAGAAGTACGCCAGGCGGTGCGTGCATGGTTGCGCGGATTACCAAAAGAATTTTTTTCGAGAGGAATTTATGCACTTTGTAAGCGCTAGAGGACTTGCATTGAGCGTGGGGGAGATTATGTTGAAAAGTGATACAGCTTTGTTCCACTTCTGCACAATAAATAATATTTAAGAAAATATTTAAGGTTTTCATTTGACCTCGCCCTCGTATATATTTCGGCGATATTTTTCCCCAATATGTCCATATCAGAAAGGAAATATCGAGTATCGGCATTTTTACTTTATGCTGTATTTTTTCACAGTTTTCGGAAAACATTTGAAATTGATCTTTTGAAATTGTAGTACGACATAACTTTACTTTCACTGAGTGAAGGAGTCTTACTACTTATTGAGCTTTCATCATGCCCAGTCTTTCTCTTTGACTGCACGGGTCAGTTACATGTGGCACAAAAGCAGAACTCCGACTGCACTGTGGGGGCGGCGGCGTCAATGGAGTAACAAGATTTCCGATGCGAAGAAACAGCACACCAGCTGCGTCAGAAACAGTTTTTTAACGCACTTAGTGTGGTATTTCTTCACATCGACATTCTTGAAAAACAGTTGCTGGAACTGATGAACAAAAACCCAAACGGCAAGATTGTTCTTTGCGGTGGGCAGAGACGTGTGAGGGGATATGATGACGTAATCGAAGCTCGGTGCTGCCAACAGAAACTGTAATGTTTAGCTTCACCACGCAATTTTAACACTACAAGTGCAAGGTCGCTGCCGTTGGCAGAAATGAAGAAAACAAGGAAATCGACATGAAGTGTTCTGGGCAAATCCGATATGTGACGCAACCGAACGACGGACCCATCAGAAACCTTTTTAGCAAAGTGGATATCGCCAAGCTTGAACGTGCGTCGTTTTCCTTTCAATCCTTGCTCTAAGGGGGATACACAGGCTGCTAGCTTGTTAATTTACAGAATATCTAATAATAAATCAAAACTTAAATATACAGCTCTAAAAGCGGTGGTATATTTACAATGAGCAGCCCATATTTTTATAGGCAGTTACCTCGATATTTTTCCGCCGTTGTATGGATACTTTTCTTCGTTTCATCCAGTGCCGACAATGATATTTTTACAAATATCGATAAATCGGATTACGATAATTTTAAAAGTATCAGCAGTCGTGGTGTGCACTGTCGTACTTATTATGACAAGGCGCAGTATGTTCAGTGATCGAATGAGTGGCACAATTTGGAGAAAAAAAATACGTTGTACGCATCGTTTTCAAGACGGGTGCTAGAGGCTGCATCGGCCATCCACTGTTTGAAAAGATGCTGTGTGAATATTGAAATTAGTAGGAGATTGCCACCTGGAGAAACGAATGGATGTCGTATGGCGAGTCTCTTCATGAGGAAACTGATTTAAAATAGCTTATATTTTGTTACTTATAATCTGTCTTGATTGCAAAATGTTTATTCATATGACCGGTTTCGGTTCCTCTGCGTCACACGTGAAACTTGCTGTTTTTGGACGGGTACTCCTATAACCGAAATATCAGATCTGAAGATGGTCCTAATGGAACCGAAACCGGTCATACGAATAAACATTTTCCAATCAAGACAGATTATAAGTAACATTGTAAAATCACTGATTGCGGCTATCCTATCAGACATTATGTCTGTTTTTGCAAAGCTTATATTTGTAGTGAGAAACTGTAATAGTGAAACGTCCCCTTTTGATCAATTTATACAGGACTGTGCTTAAACTGACACACAATATTTTGTTAGCGCAACGCAATCTGACTTTCAAAATTCCCTACAAAAGAATGGCCCTGACTAACATTAAACTATACCCTTCACAAATCACTTACCTCACAAAAATCTTCGCTGCTCAAGCTACTGCAATACAGCGAGCGCCACTACTGCCAGCTAAATAAAAGATTCAAACTACTGAAGGCACTAACTACTGATAGGGATAGTTAGCAAATGAAAGATATTAATAGAGAACAAACAATGTATTTACCTTGATATCATCATATATAAATATAGCAGTTCATGACAAATTTCAAAACTCCGCCATCTCTCTCCCCACATCCACCACTGCTGGAGGCTCACCTCCAACTGCGCAACGCTACGCGCTGTTCACAGCCAGCTGCCTAACACTACAATGGCGAGTATTACAACAATGCAAAGCAGCCACAGACTGCACACAGCACAGCCAGTGATTTTCATATTGAGCGCTACGTAACGTTGCCAATAAGAAAACATAAACAGCTTACTTACATAGAGAAAACATAAACAGCCTACTTACGTCCCCTTTGAACAATTTATATATAGCTGTGCTTAACCTGACACACAATATTTTGTTAGCGCAACGCAATCTGACTTTCAAAATTCCCTGCAAAAGAATGGCCCTGACTAACATTAAACTATACCCTTCACAAATCACTTACCTCACAAAAATCTTCGCTGCTCAAGCTACTGCAATACAGCGAGCGCCACTACTGCCAGCTAAATAAAAGATTCAAACTACTGAAGGCACTGACTACTGATAGGGATAGTTAGCAAATGAAAGATATTAATAGAGAACAAACAATGTATTTACCTTGATATCATCATATATAAATATAGCAGTTCATGACAAATTTCAAAACTCCGCCATCTCTCTCCCCACATCCACCACTGCTGGCGGCTCACCTCCAACTGCGCAACGCTACGCGCTGTTCACAGCCAGCTGCCTAACACTACAATGGCGAGTATTACAACAATGCAAAGCAGCCACAGACTGCACACAGCACAGCCAGTGATTTTCATATTGAGCGCTACGTAACGTTGCCAATAAGAAAACATAAACAGCCTACTTACATAGAGAAAACATAAACAGCCTACTTACAATAGGTTATTTAAACATAATACTAGTAAATTGCCAGAGTCACTGCACTAAATTATGTCCCATTTACGCTTTCATCCCATTAAGAGTCGCGTAAGGTGACCGCATCCTCGGAGAGCTCAGATGTCACCCCACATTTTTATTAATGCTCAGATGATGAAAATTCTTCATATGTAAATGAATGTGTAAATTCGCCGATGAACTGATTGTCCTTGGGATGTAGCTATATGAGAGTTTCGGGTGACTGTCTAAAACTACTGGTTCATTTTGACGACGACTAATTTAAAAATAAAATAGAAGTTAAGATATAATGTATTTATTTGGTAAACACAAAAACAGCCACTCTTCCTTACACGGCTGATATGTTGCGTATCTAAGAAAACTGAAAAGTTTTCAATCGGGCGGCAATAAGAGCGAAACGCCAACTACCCTTCTTTCCGAAGGTATCTTTACAGACAGCGCAACAGACACATAATTGCTAGGAATGAATGTTGAGTGGCGTCAGTTGGTAAAGCCTCGTCTTTTCAATAGCAGGCCAACATCATTATCGTTCTTTTAACTGAGAGATATCGACGATTACATAGAGAATGGACTTACCTGATGACAGTGTACTATGTCATCTGTGTTCTCATGTTATCTACGCCATCTAAAAAGCCACTGATGAGCCCTCTGATACACTCACGTGCTTCCACTTCTTTATGGTCCACTCAACAACGTTTACAAGTGAGTCATACCCGCTACAGTCTGGTTGGTGTCCTGATCGGATGTATGCATTATTATCGTCTCAGACACAACATAAGCTCCGTATATTGCCTACTTAATTTTGACTTCATTGGTCTGCATTGATTTGTGATCCTTTCGAATTTCGCTGGACATCGACCGAAATTGGTGTCCTTCGACGTCGCATCCGCCTGCTCCGTTACTACGAAACCAGTCTGTTCCCAAGAACTGAGACCGGAGTGAATTTAGAATAAAATCGTTTTGGAGATTAGGCCCTGACGCTGTGTATATTAGATACAAGCTCCAAAACAAACACCTGCAAGTCGTTCGAAACGTTGAATTTGTCTTAATAAATTATATCTAATTTACAGACTGAAGCGAATTAATCCCCAAAAGAATGTTACTCAAACTGACACTTGCTGCCATTATCCTCGTACTTATGTAACACCACAGAATTTGGCGAAAATTGTCTAAAGAAGAATATATTTGGCAGTGCGCTTAGTCGTGGACGTGCCAAGACTTTTCCCGTCACTGTTTCTTCTCTTGATGCTGTAAAGCACGGTATTAAATTTTCGGTGATTGGACATACAACATACAGAGTGACCAAGTGTACGTTTCTGTACCTGCTGCATTCCACGTGCCTCTTCTGCGCTGTCCTCTCTTAACAATGGCTGGTGAGTCAATTAGTTTGCGCGGAATCGGTACCAAACGGAACAAAACGACACTGGACGTGGAGTCCATTAATACATCTACGATGCTAGAGAAGAGATTGCAAAAGTCATAGAGGTAACATGTTCTTGAACATCTGATACTTGGCGAAACAGTCGGGGATTCTATAGCTATCAGCAACTCCTTGCACCCTTTGAAGCTTTGCCAATACAGAGGCTTTTGTTTCTCACAACAGACAATTACTAATTATCCTGATTCCTTCCGCAGTTGCTCCTTGCCTGTATTTCACTGGTTTAATGCACAACTGTTCATGAAGGTCAACATTCGTCTTTCAGTACGTTCACTGAATATAAAGCTGGTTGTGAATAGCTGTCTCATTACATGTTCATGTACAAGAATGATGTTCCCACTTAACATTGTGATGTTCTTGAAAAATTCCGCCATGTTCTCTGTCACATGTCGATATTAAGTGGTTAAAGGCCCCGAATGTAGGGAAGTCCATCTATACAGTAGTTGTTAATACTTTTCTTTCAGCTCGATTGCGTCGTCCAAGTTTGAAAGATTCGGGCCACTGAAAAATACTATTTCGTATTGGCAATGACTGATTCAAAAATAAAAAGTTAGGACATTATGTATTTCTTTTGTAAACACAAAAAGCAACACTTTTCTTTACTTGGCAGATATTTGGCGAATATAAAGTAGCTACAAGGTTTTGTAGCAGGCTGCAACAAATGCGCAATGCTAACTGCCCTTCTTTCAGTCCAGACAAATCTGTAACCGTTCGAACTGCCCTTCTCTGTATGCGAAAATGGTTCAAATGGCTCTAAAAGCATTGTGGGACTTAACATCTGAGGTCATCAGTCCCCTTGACTTAGAACTACTTAAACCCAACTAACTTAACGACATCACACACAGCCATGCCCGAGGCAGGATTCGAACCTGCGACCGTAGCAGCAGCGCGGTTCCGCTCGGTCACAGCGGCCGGCTCTACGTATACGTTCAATGTCTCCTGCTAGTCCTGTCTGGTACAGGTCCCACAAACTTGAGAAATAATGTAGTATGTCGGAGGAGTAATTTGTAATCAATATCCTTTGTTGAGTGATTGCATTGCCCTAGTATTCTACCAGTCACCCGAAGTCTGCTATCTGCCGTACCCAGGACTGATCCAGGTATTTGTATGAGTTTAACGATTCCAACTGTTACTCAGTGACATTATATTTATAGGCTACTATGTTTCTTTCATTTTGTGAAGTGCAAAATTTCACATTTCTGAGCATTTAAAGTAAGTTGCCAGTCTTACACACAGCACTGTCTGCCATTCTAAGGCGAAATGCGATACCAAAGTCCATTTGCCAATACCACAGCGTGCTATTCACATCACAGGTTGTTAAGTCACTTCCCGTTGGATCTAATTTCTTTTTCTTTCCCGTTCAGTTCTGACACTGTCATTTCCAGTAGAGCAGAGAGAGAGATGGGGTCACCTTGTTGATGCATTACGTCAGTATGGTGATATTTCTGATGTTTACTAAGAATTTTATCTTTGCATCAAACTTTTAGCGGAGGTAGATATCGGCATGGGGAACGACATTTGTTACAGACAAAATGTTCGCTGAGGTTTGCCAGGGACTGGTTATGGCCGTGAGAGTCGATTTGCATCTGAAATGTGTGTTGCCTATAATAAAGTGTTCTGCTGTGTATCGTCTACTGTGTATGAAAGAGGGTAGGCCCACAAAATTAAAATTACGATTAGCTTCTAGAACATGTTTCTGCACTTACACACGCACACACACACATATTATTAGTATTTTTTTGGTATTATGCAGCGCACCTGGTTACAGGCTCCTGCTAGTTCGGTGAAATCTCGTCGTCCCAGGGCCGGCGGATACTAAAGGATGCCTGGCGCCCCCTAGAAGTATCAGCGAACATATTTCTCTGTCAGCAGATGTTCCACATGAAGTGTTACACACCCACAAGGATGTCTTCAGTAGCTGAATATCAACTAGCAAGGAAATCACATTTTTTCAACGTCTGTTAGTCTGAGACCACCGTCAGGTTGTAAACTGAGACCCACAAGCGCTGCGTCGAAAGTCCTTCATTACGTTATTCCATAATTGAATATTCCAGCTACACGACCACATTTCTTGTTCTGGTCAGCACTGTTTATTTTCTCTCGTTACAGAACTTGATACCGAGAGTACAGGGCGCTCCGTGGCACATTGTTCGTTTCCACGAAAAACGAGGCTGTGGCTTGAAGTCCCACCGACATAACTGAAGGTTTACTTTGTGGATACTACGTATGTATTGCAGTGTAACTCATTAACTACGTTGACTTCGAATTTCACGTGGTAGATGGAATTCGAGACGAAAATCTACTGCGATGAGCAGAAAACAACCCTCTGCCGAGTACCTCAATCATGAGCAAACTGGAACTCATATCAGAGTGCGTGTAAGAAATAAACTGTCAAAGATATAAAATAGCGATATTTCCAATTTCTTGGTTCTGAGCTAGCTTTTCGGTGCGTTTCTCTTGGTTCTAATGCAAAAGCCAGTACTGATGACCCCCTCCCATTGAGTCATTCCCATTTGGGAACCGTTGAGCCTTAGTATCAATTCGCCTGATATTTGACTGAAAACGAATCTCGAACAACCAGCTCGCGGTAGAGACTCGACAAGCGACTGATTTTTAACAGTCTACTGGTAAGTCGTGTTTTCGTTCATCCACTTTTTTTCAGTCGGATAAAACAATCGAATGAAATTGCTCTCTTTCACCGCGTCTATTACATTGTATGAATATTATTCACTTATTCCCCAAACTTGAGTGGTGTCGCTCAAGCTGACGCAGGCGACAGACACGTCTTCAATCAGCCTCGGTGTCTGACCAGTACTTAGTCTGCATGCTTTTTCATGAACAGTGACTAGCGTTGCGGACCTCTTAGACACAAATAACGCTCTTTATATCAAGGACATGAGACATTTTTTCAAATTTATGTATTTATTTACTTAAATACGAATCTGTCACGATTCTGTAATTAAATATAAATTTTTAGTAGATTTTAAAGGAGAGGAATTCGTGGCGGGCCGCATCAAACCAGTCAGAAGACTGATGAGCCAAAAAAAAAAAATTAGGTAACTGGTGCTATGTTGTAAATTTATGTTTAAATAAATGGACAATTACTTTTTCATTTAAATTTAGAGGGTTTTCAACTCTCTCTTCCCGGTGATTGCATTTGTCACCGATAATTCTCTTTCGGCAGATGCTGAATTGTCGTTAACAGTAAGCAATTGGGATACTTCTTTCTTATTGTTTGGTAACTTAATCACTTGATTTTAAGCGTACGCGCTCACTTGCGGACAACATTTTTTCACGAGAAGTATATTCTCATCATTCGAATATCCTTAATTAATACAATTCCAGGATATGAATCGTCATTGTATATACTGTATAACGCATTGAATTTATCTTGAGGATATTTTTTATGGATTCATCTGATTTCTCCCATTCCTCAGCCACTGAATCTGTCGGTATTTTGATTCCGACACAAAGATGACTATTATGTAAACGCACTGTTCACAAACATGGGCGAAAACCTGAATAAAAAATCTATTTATTGGCACTAAATAGAAAGAAAATAGCACGTATTATCGGAACGACAAAAAGAGTGACGACAGGCGATAGCAAGAGTGCAATCAACAATAATGATTTAACAGCATCAGAACTATCGATTGTTTACGCTACCAATTGGACACGGTGGGGATCAGGTGAGTCGAAATGTCTTTCCCAGCGATCCAGAAGCTTGTGAACTCGGTAACGGAGTGATGACAGTGATGGATAGAAACAGGTTTAACTGCGAAATTGAAGTACCAATGTATGAATGTGAACAGCAGCTCTTCACATCCGTCTGTTGCTATACCTGTTCGTTTTGTGAAGGCTGTGAAATGCAAACAGGTTCGTGTGCACAGGCGTGATTTCCACGTACATAGCTGCTGACGTAATTTACGTTTCAGACAGATGAATGGCTGCATACTTAACCAGCGAGATCTCGCTCCTTAAAATTTATGCGATCGAGCATTTTGCTCACATTTAACAGGCAATCTGAAATGTGTTTAATATGTATAAATTAGTGTGTTTTTTGTTATTTTATAATAAAACACTCGTATTTTACTATTTAAAATATTTATTAGCAGTGAAACGTCCCCTTAGAAAAATTGTACATGACTATGCTTAAACTAACACACAATATTTTTAGCGCAACGCAATCTGACTTTCAAAAATCCCTACAAAAGAATGGCCCTGTCTAACATTAACCTATACGTTTCACAAATCACTTACCTCACAAAAATCTTGGTCACTCGAAATACTGCAATACAGCGAGCGCCACTACTGCCAGCTAAATAAAAGATTCAAACTACGGGAGGCACTAACTACTGATAGGCATAGTTAGCAAATGAAAGATTTCAATAGAGAACAAACAATGTATTTACCTTAATAGTCATAATATATATAGCAGTTCATGACATCCAGTCTTACTAATTTCAAAACTCCGCCACTTCTCTCCCCACATCCACCACTGCTGGCGGCTCACCTCCAACTGTGCAACGCTACGCTACGTAATGTTGCCAATAAGAAAACATCCAGCTGCCCAACACTACAATGGCAGACAACAATGCAAACTAGCCACAGACTGCTTACAGCACAGCCAGTGATTTTCATACAAAGCGCTACGTAACGTTGCCAATAAGAAAACATAAACAGCCTACTTACATAGCCCCCATGCTCCCCACAAAAAATTTTACAAATTGTTTTGGGCAGTGGCCAATAATGATTTGATAAAATTTTTCATAATTACAATAACAAAGATATCAAATGCACACACTTATTGATACAATGTTGGTCAACAGGTAAAATTTTCTCACAGTCCATAAAAACAGTCCTGATCATTCATCACAGTAAAATTGCAGTGTTTTTCTCAAAGGCTGAGCAGTAAAAGAAAATGCACACGGAAGTAGTGGATTTCCATGCAGTCTTGAAGAAGTAGTGTTGTCCTTCCAACGGAAAGACAGTGCTGTCTCTCGACATGTAGACAGGTAATGGTCCACAACAGAGCAAACCCACCACAGAGTCAGTCGAAGTTTTAAAGAATACTGGTAGGTACGTCGTCACAGAGCGGACCCACTGTAGTCCTGGTAGAGACGGCTAGCAACCATCTGTTGCGACTGTGCAGGTGCACAATCACCATCTAAGAGTCTTGCGGAGAATATAGCAAGTCCATAAACCATCACTTGTCCACTCACAAAAAAATTGTTTGAAATGTCCTTAGAACCAGCAGTGCTGTTAACCAGTCCCTCGCTGAATTATTAACACACGTGCAAACACTAACAGTCCCAACTTCTCACATACTGTCCATATACTATGACCAACAGAAACGTGTGCAGTGAAATGTAACTTACAAGTTACTTAATCTGATGAACTGGTGTCCATTACAATTTTATAACATAAGAATACAATTACAAAGATACAGAATACATCATTAAAGAACATAACAATACAGATAACATTTGTAGTAATAGGGGCTTTACAAAAGAATAGAAATAAACATATACATCAGTGTTACAGGAATTGTGATATAAGTAAATACATAAAAGATCAGAATAACTTTCGAAACATCAACTTCACGCATGAGCATTAGAACAGAACAGAATAAATAATGTCTAAACATCTTTAAAAAGAAAATAACATATTATCAGAAAAATTCTACAACATAACTCCTATTATCTAAAGACATAAAGACAGGAAAAACACAAATATACAAGAGTACACAAACACATAGCAGAATAACACAGGGGGAAAGGACAGGGCTTGTTTTCAGTGTGACATTTGGTACTGCAGTCCAACCCAAAACTTTGTTCTGTAGATCTTTCCTCTTATTTCAACATTTGTTTCCACCAAAAAAAAAAAAAAAAAAATCCTATCCAAGCATGCTTTCTGTATTTATATGTTCACATATGTCTTACCTCATTATTTATTTTCCATTATCTTACCTCATCATTTATTTCCAAGAAAATCCTACCTAAACCTGTTGTCCCTAAACCCTACTTTTTTGTTCATATCCTCTTTTAAAATACTTTTTCGGCCAAACCATTTTCTTATAGCTTCCCAATGCATTACTTCCAATTCATCACAACTCGTTCTCTTATATAGCCCACCCCATCTTAAGCTAACTTAAATCTACTGAGCTCAGATGCTAAACTAAGGAATGAGGTAATGCAGCAGCACAAAACAATTAACACAAACAGCAATGATAAAAAATACAAAAGGCAAAGCAAGCAGCATAAATTAGCAAAGCAAATGCAATATGACAACTAATATAAGTCAACGCGCAGCAAACAAGAAAAATAAATTCGTAGTAAAACTGGCTTAACAGAGCAATACAAAGTGAAATTTAGTAGCACTACGCCTGGCAAACAGCAGCAGCAAATGCAATAACTTATATCTAAACATGACAAAGCTCAAGCAGAAAAAAATATTACACTAAAGACAACAATGCAGACAAGGGAAATGTATATTTACATCGTAATGTCTATGTAATTAAAGTGGTGCACCACTAAAACTAATTCTACAAAAAATTACCAAGTACTTGAAAAGAAAATTATATATGCAGTTACTGTTATTAGTCCCTTCTTATTGTTCTTTCCATTCCAAGAGCTCCTTTTTCGAAGAATGTGGATCATAAAGTAATTAGTTAATAGATCTGTTGACAGAAAGTGTTCACATTAGCAAATGCATTTAATTTTATTTTATGAAACCAATGTTGCAAGACAGCTGGAAACCAGATATCAAAAGAAATAAGCAACTATGTACAAAGTAAAGCATAAAATAATCATTCAGTAGTCATGAGGCATTTCATAAGTTAGTAGAAATTCTCTCAATTCTTGTAGATAGACACTTGTCCCAATCAGATGTGCAGATGTAAGAATGTTACCAAGTTACGAGCGTGTCGTATTTGCGGTGCTTTCTACAACGGAATGTCAATAGCGAGGTTAATGGCCTCCTTTTTTCTCCACCTGTGCCTCTGAAAGGCACACACGAATGGCTTTTTTTCCAGGCAACTGTCATGCGGCTGGGTGCTTACAGTGACCTACCTTCCTTACCGAAATATTTACGACATCAGTTTCTGCTACAGTGACAGTTTGATAGAAATAAGATTTCACAGGTCGAAATATTTGCGTTCCAAATCTGTAGAAACAAAATCCTATAAATATAACAGTGTCCAATAAATTTTCGTCGGCATTGTGATACATTCACGCATTTACACACATTTCATAACTCTTAAATTATGATTCTTGGATTTCAACATCCTTTTTCACAAATCAGAGTCCCTAACCACTACTCATTAATCCTTACCTTATTACACATATACATATTCATCAATACGTCTTCAATATTTCATCATAATAAATACATAGCATAATCAGATTCCTCATATAGTATCATCTCATTGATAATAAACATACCTCAACAACATAATACACATCGTTGTCATAATAATATCATAAAACCTCAGTCAAATCGCAAAAAAACGTCGTAGCTTTCTGCAATAATTTCAAAACCTAAAAATTTCTCTGCTCATTTAAATAGTGTCATCCACCTCAAACGTACTATAAATATCATGACCCATACCAAATACATCATTCAAAGCTCTCACAGTATCACAATGATTCTGAAAAAATATGAAGAGTTCACAAAGTACGTACAAAATACAATTTCATAAATGTGAAGTTACCCAACTGTGTAATTGCGTAAACATGTGTGACTGATGTAATAAAAAAAATGTTTATCTCTCAGTTAAATGATCAGATAGCTGTGTAATTTGTGTGTTAGAGAAATATGGTACCGATGTGTAAAGTTGTATAAGCAAATCCCATATTAGCTAGGGCTCCTTGTGCTAGCCAAACACATGGTACACAAAGTAAGCGTGTACCCCCCCTGAGGATTAATGTAATTATACCATCAGGTGTTACAGATTACAGCAATGGAATGAAATGTATCACGAAAAACCTTTGTATCATTGTACTTCAAATATATTTAAAAATAAATGTTTTAAGTACAAAATTAATCACTCAAATATGTGTACTGTAGCGCTAAACTGTGCGTCTTGTAAGATAATTTCTGTGGAAGTGTCGTAGTTATCGTCCTCCGAAAGCTAAGTTCCACAAAAGTCAATGTACTTACCTCATGATAAACAAAAGTGAAATGCTTTGCGTATAGATATCGTAGTTATTACGTACATTACTGTGATCAAGAAAGTACTATACTGTAACGTATTGTTGTGCTATGAAGAAGGCTGTCACATTGTAGCTATACCACAAAAGTTACTACTAAAACATGTTTTACTTTCCAGAATAATTCAGAAAAACTGTGCAGATATGAAACAGAAACACCGCAAAAGCAACATTGTAAATTGTCACTCATTATTAGCGTCGTGATAAAATCGTGTACCTGTCACATAAACTAACCACTGTGTCATCTGGTATCTCACAGAAAGTACTTTAAATCCAGAATGTATTTTCAAGTAAACCAAAATGTTGCATTAAAATCTCATTAGCAGTACCAGTATATGTTCTAAGTATGTGAGCCTTATAGGCGTTACGTAATCGTGCAACTAACAAGCAAGAATGTACAGACACAATAACACTGTGTCGTCTGTTCACAATAACAATGCATTCGTAATTTCTGTTTAAATAAGTTCTCTTGGTTCATGACTGGATATTTAACTTCAAACATTGTTGCATGTTAACAGATTCTAAGTCTGACAAATCATACTAGCAATGTAAAGTGAAAAGTTATATGGCAAAGACAAAGTTAAAAAGCAGATTATCTTTAAATAAACGATTTTACATGTGAAATGTGGTGTAAACCTTTACTCTTTCTAGTACACAGAGGTTCAACTTGAACGGAATTATCATGCGGTATACGTCGGTGAGGAATGCTAAAATTTTTCTCAAGGTTAGCGTCTATGTTATCGTTCTCTGAGCCAGCCGGCGCACGCGGCTGCCTGCGGTGCGAGTCATTGTCTGTTCCTTTGTTGGCGCGCATCGTTATTGGGATTAGGAGACCTAACTTCTACAAATTTACCTTGACGAGAAGGCCCTGCCCTGTTTGAAGCTCGCCAGTTCTGATGGAATTCAGGTCTGTCGTTTTGTCGGTAGTTTACATAGTTTCTTGTTTGTCGGTCATGTGGTGGAGAATTTCTCCCGGAATAGTAACTGCGTGGTGGACCGTTGCGTCTGAAGTTATTCTGTCTCCCTTGATAATAATTATTTTGGTTCCCATATTGTCTGTTTCTATGGTTGTCGCGGTCACATTTATTACTATGGAAAAGCGATCTTTCTCTGTAACTATTATTCTGCCAACGGTTGTCATACGGATGGTGTCTGTTTTGGTCACGATTTGTGTTGTGAGAATAGCCTTGTTGTGTGCGGTTATTATTTCTTTCATCGCGAAATTGTGACGGATGTGACCTGTAATTGTTGTGTTCCTGTTTTCGCGTTCCGCGATTGTCAGTGTCAATTTCCAGTTCTTGTAACAGTCCCTGAAAAGCTTCAATGTCGTCTTTGCAACGTCCTGCTAAAATAATATGTCGTAAATGTTCAGGCAATTTGATTAAGCAAATGCGGATGAGTTCTGAAGGGCCGTATGGGTTTGAAAGATATTGATTCTTATGCAACATGTCTTCAAAATATGTGACAAGACTAGAAAATTCAGATTGTTCAAAGCGTTTCATCATCATAATGCTATGTTTTACTCGGTCTTGTGTAGCTTGAGACCAATATGCTGAGAGGAAGGCATGATAAAATTCTCCTTCACTGTGACAATCGTGAATGACCGATCGCATTCTTACGGCTGGTTCATTCTCTAAATAGCCACACATAAATTATAATCTGTGCTCTAATGACCAGTTGGGAGGAAAACAATGAGAGAATTGATGGAGCCATGCTTGTGGATGAATGTTGTTGCCAGAATTCTTAAATGTTTTGAATTTACGTGTAGTAATGAACAGCTTATAGTCAAAATCATCATGTCGGCGAGTCGCATGTCGGTCATTGTTACGTCGTTTCGGCGGTTCCATCTCAAAATTCGGTGTACCTTGCCAATTTCTTTCATAATTTCCAAAGTGCCCTGAATTATTATTTTGTGGCTGTTCCGTATTTCTATGTCCCTCTTCCCGTATTGGAGCACGAGTCGGCTCTAAAATATGTATTTCCTGTATTACCTGTGTCAACTGATCTTGTACTTCCCAGATATCTCTTTGGTGTTGCGTATTAATTTGATTCTGGTTTTGTTTGAATTTCCTAATTTGTTCGCACTCTTCTGCGTCATTAAAGACTACCGTTTTTGTGTCATTCAGATTATCATCTACCTTCGTAGATAAATTATTTAGCTGATCCGAAAGTTCAACTACTTTCTCTGATAATGAACTAATTTCCTCCATGTGTCTTTCTTAACTAATTTTCAGAGTATCTAATGTGTCCTTTAACTTTTCCTGAGTTTTTGCAAGTTGTGTAACCGAACCGGTAGTTGCAACTGAGTCAATTTTAGCTTGCAAAGGTGTCGTGATTTTCATGAACTATAGTTTGCAGTTCCTTTATGGCTGCTTCGTGATTCTGTAATGCATGTTCATGACGCGAAAAAATAGGTTGGAAATGCTCACAAATTTGTGTTTTTACGTCATTACAGACTTTTTGACATTTCGATTCGATTTTATGTAACTCAGTAGTTAAATCTTCACGTGTTTGTTCAAGTGTGGTGTCTAACTTTTGAAGATTTTCTTCCATTGTGTCTAACTTTTGAAGATTTTGTTCCATTGTGTCTAAGTTTTGAAGATTTTGTTCCATTGTGTCTAACTTTTGAAGATTTTGTTCCATTGTGTCTAACTTTTGAAGATTTTGTCCCATTTGTTTCTGATTTTGTTCAAGCGTTGTGTCTAACTTCTGTAGCCTTGTCCCATTTGTTGCATTGACTGTAATAACAATGCACTGGTGTCTGAAATATGTTCCTCAGTGCTTTTCGGCAGTGAAGTTGCACTGGCAACATTCACATTTTGACAAGCAGAAAATGTGTCTTGACTTATTTGAGAAAACGGTGAGGACCCAAAACCTTAATCTGCAGTATTTGCAAAATTGTGTCCTGTCATTCCCGATTCCTGAGGCGGGCTGTTGCCGACCGATCGATCGATAATGCTTCCCTGTTCACTAATTGTTTCACTGCCTACACCATTATTTGCAGCCCGTTCCATTTCCCTATGCACAATTAACAAGTTACTACTTTGAACATTAGTTAATTCATTACTCTGCGGCGCTAACACACTGCTTTCGTCTTCACTGTCATTTCTCAGTTTACTTTGAAGCCTGGTATTACGTTTTCCACACGCCATTATTGTCACAATACTTCACATGACAACACAGAAAAGCACAATTTGAAGAGCAAAATAACAAAACACATTAACATACCACTGAAAATAATATCTAGTTAATTGCAAGCGCAGCAGCGAAATACTTGGTGCAAATCTACATGCATGCCACAACAACAATGAAAGACTGCAACTACAAAGGAGATTCTCTCTACAATTACGCGCTAGCAATAAACAAAATCTACACTAATTACACAAACTACAAGAAAAAAATCAGAAGATTCCAGTGAGGTATCCTCGGCTAAGGGTCGACATATGCAACGTCCCCTTAGAACAATTATACATGACTATGCTTAAACTGACACACAATATTTTTAGCGCAACGCAATCTGACTTTCAAAAATCCCTACAAAAGAATGGCCCTGACTAACATTAACCTATACGTTTCACAAATCACTTACCTCACAAAAATCTTGGTTACTCGAACTACTGCAATACAGCGAGCGCCACTACTGCCAGCTAAATAAAAGATTCAAACTACGGGAGGCACTAACTACTGATAGGCATAGTTAGCAAATGAAAGATTTTAATAGAGAACAAACAATGTATTTACCTTAATAGTCATAATATATATAGCAGTTCATGACATACAGTCTTACAAATTTCAAAACTCCGCCATTTCTCTCCCCACATCTACCACTGCTGCAGATCACCTCCAACTGTGCAACGCTACGCGCTGTTAACATCCAGCTGCCCAACACTACAATGACAGACAACAATGAAAAAAAGCCACAGACTGCACACAGCACAGCCAGTGATTTTCATACAGAGCGCTACATAACGTTGCCAATAAGAAAACATAAACAGCCTACTTACAGCAGTTCAAAATAATCAATATATCTATATTGTCGGTAACAATATTAGGACGGTTAAAACCGCCAGTCTTCTAAGACACTTACAAAAAATTGAAAAAAACGAGTATTTCTTGTTATTTAACTTTTGTGAGTTAATCTTCGACATACACTCCTGGAAATTGAAATAAGAACACCGTGAATTCATTGTCCCAGGATGGGGAAACTTTATTGACACATTCCTGGGGTCAGATATATCACATGATCACACTGACAGAACCACAGTCACATAGACACAGGCAACAGAGCATGCACAATGTCGGCACTAGTACAGTGTATATCCACCTTTCGCAGCAATGCAGGCTGCTATTCTCCCATGGAGACGATCGTAGAGATGCTGGATGTAGTCCTGTGGAACGGTTACCATGCCATTTCCACCTGGCGCGTCAGTTGGACCAGCGTTCGTGCTGGACGTGCAGACCGCGTGAGACGACGCTTCATCCAGTCCCAAACATGCTCAATGGGGGACAGATCCGGAGATCTTGCTGGCCAGGGTAGTTGACTTACACCTTCTAGAGCACGTTGGGTGGCACGGGATGCATGCGGACGTGCATTGTCCTGTTGGAACAGCAAGTTCCCTTGCCGGTCTAGGAATGGTAGAACGATGGGTTCGATGACGGTTTGGATGTACCGTGCACTATTCAGTGTCCCCTCGACGATCACCAGTGGTGTACGGCCAGTGTAGGAGATCGCTCCCCACACCATGATGCCGGGTGTTGGCCCTGTGTGCCTCGGTCGTATGCAGTCCTGATTGTGGCGCTCACCTGCACGGCGCCAAACACGCATACGACCATCATTGGCACCAAGGCAGAAGCGACTCTCATCGCTGAAGACGACACGTCTCCATTCGTCCCTCCATTCACGCCTGTCGCGACACCACTGGAGGCGGGCTGCACGATGTTAGGGCGTGAGCGGAAGACGGCCTAACGGTGTGCGGGACCGCAGCCCAGCTTCATGGAGACGGTTGCGAATGGTCCTCGCCGATACCCCAGGAGCAACAGTGTCCCTAATTTGCTGGGAAGTGGCGGTGCGGTCCCCTACGGCACTGCGTAGGATCCTACGGTCTTGGCGTGCATCCGTGCGTCGCTGCGGTCCGGTCCCAGGTCGACGGGCACGTGCACCTTCCGCCGACCACTGGCGACAACATCGATGTACTGTGCAGACCTCACGCCCCACGTGTTGAGCAATTCGGCGGTACGTCCACCCGGTCTCCCGCAGGCCCACTATACGCCCTCGCTCAAAGTCCGTCAACTGCACATACGGTTCACGTCCACGCTGTCGCGGCGTGCTACCAGTGTTAAAGACTGCGATGGAGCTCCGTATGCCACGGCAAACTGGCTGACACTGACGGCGGCGGTGCACAAATGCTGCGCAGCTAGCGCCATTCGACGGCCAACACCGCGGTTCCTGGTGTGTCCGCTGTGCCGTGCGTGTGATCATTGCTTGTACAGCCCTCTCGCAGTGTCCGGAGCAAGTATGGTGGGTCTGACACACCGGTGTCAATGTGTTCTTTTTTCCATTTCCAGGAGTGTATATCTGAGCTTTGTACATATCACATAATGTTGCAGCATGTTTATTACACAAACATTTTTGACAATGAATTCGTGCCTGTTTTGTCTTCCGATTTTTGCATCTTGGACAGGTACGAGATATACCTCTTGGTTTTTCAGCATCTGAAACTTCAGTTCCATTGGTAATAAGTTTTGTAACTTACTGTAGAGGATACGGCAGGTTTTTCATTGACTTCCATCCATAGTTTGTGGTCGTGTTATCTCCTGGGCCAGCGTTTCCGTGTATTGCCTCCTAATAATTATCACATTTGTATTTCCTTTATATAGTATTTGATTTTGTTTTCCATGATATTTCAAGTGGAAAAAAATAATCTCAGTAGCCAGCTACATGCTACTCGAGCCACGGCATTTTCTTTTTCAGACGATTCACCACATCGACACCTGCTTTTGCCAGATTATAATAAGTGATGATTAATGGTTGTAAGTATTTCCTATCAGTCGGATCAATGGGAAACCAGAACCTCGTTCGCATGAAAACCGAAGATAATACTGCTTTTTGGCCTTTTTTTAGTGTCTGGGAAGATCATGGTACTGAGAGCACAACAAAACTAGTTCGTTTACTTAGCCACTGGAATCGAAGTGGCATAATTATCAGCCTTTGTAATTCTATCTGTATATAGTATATCTTGCGACAAACGATTCACGACAGCAGATGCCGTATTATCAAGTTTGTATGGTGGGCTATGTGGTTACTTGCCTGGATAAGTTTCTATATAACTCGTGTAAAAAGAATCTGAATCACATAAAGCGTACACTTTCATTCCGTACTTGGCCGGTTTAGTTGCTAAGTTCATACGGAATCTACAGCCTGATAATTCGATCGACACTTTCCGGCAAAAGAATTAAATGTTTCACGAATCGGGGCGTGACTGTCATATTTGAACCTCTCTGAGAGCGTCTGAATATCATCAAACCTTGCAATTCTCACGAGAAAAATAAATCTAGTGCTGCTCGCAAAATATCAGGAGCTTGTCTCACACATCCTGCACATCAAATGACGTTTTTTTAATGTGAGCCATGTATAAAATGCCAATCTCTCACTCTTGAAAATCGATTCTAGATTTTTCTAATATGAATATTCGTGTATATAACTATGTCATTGCAACGCGGGATTAGCGGAGCGGTCTAGGCGCGGCCGTCATGGACTGTGCGGCTGGTCCCGGCGGAGGTTCGAGTCCTCCTTCGGGCATGGGTGTGTGTGTGTGTGTGTGTGTGTGTGTGTGTGTGTGTGTGTGCTTAGGATAATTTAGGTTCAGTAGTGTGTAAGCTTAGGGACTGATGACCTTAGCAGTTAAGTCCCATAAGATTTCATAAACGTTTAAACATTTTTTTAACTATGTCATTCAGTAATTCTTCATTTATAGATAGAAGAAAAGCAGGCCACAATATGAAGTTAAAATCGCCTTCGTTATTAGCCCGCGTCATATTTCCTCTAAAATAATGACATTTCGACCCCTCTGCTGGGATCTTCCTCAGGACGGTGTCCACTACTCAAATGGTTCAAATGGCTCTGAGCACTACAAGACTTAACATCTGAGGTCATCAGTCGCCTAGAACTTGGAACTACTTAAACCTAACTTACCTAAGGACATCACACACATCCATGTCCGAGGCAGGATTCTAACCTGCGACCGTAGCGATCGCGCAGTTCCGGAGTGAAGCGCCTAGAACCGCTCGCCCACAACGGCCGGCCGGTGTCCACTACTGCTAGAACACTGTCAGAGACCAGGGTCGCGTTTTCTTGTAAAGGGGTCTTTTCCCGCATTCGTGCTGGAGAAGTGAAAGTATTGGTAAAAGTTCTTATGGCTACCATTGGTGAACCACAGTCACAGGCTAATATTCCCGCACTGATGCAGAGGAAGGGGCATTATTGGCTAAACTCTTGTGGATGGTATTGGTGGCCCTTCGTCATTGGATTGAAAGGCTCTGTTCCACACTTAGGGTGGAGAAGGGTCGGTTAAATTCCTCCTAATGCTATTGGTTGGCCGTCATCACTGGGTAGATGCGAAAAAGGCAGAGTAAGAAGGGAAATGTTTATCCTAAATATTGTTCTCCGTCGAGGTGACGTTGATTATGTTGCTCGCATACCGCGACCTCATATTCACTTCCTTGATGGCGGGGAGCCACGATGCCGGAAGCCTATAGCCGTCCTCTCTATTGAAATTAGATGCATGCCTGGAAATTTCAACCTCTTCTCGGACCTTTCTCTTATAGATGTTTCCTTAGCCAGTACACGTAAGTTATTAAAACTGATGTCAGAGCCACAGTTTCCATGATGTTCTGCTACTGCCGATTTTAGCCGCGTGTGCCGTTCGTGCTCTTAATGCTTTAACAGTTCTTCCCGTTTCGCCTATATACACTTTGCCGCAGACATATGTCACTTGATAGACGCCTGCATTGTGGAGGCAAACAGGTGCGTCCGTTTTTCGTCGGAAAAAAAACTTTTGTCTTGTTTTGGCTAAAGAAAGATGTCTCAATATCATTTTTCTTTAGAATTCTGCTTATGTGTTCAGTGACCCCAGAAACGAACGGTAACCTAACGGAGTGAGAAGGCGGTACCTCGTCATTCTTATTAGTGTGATTAATATTCCGCCTAAAAGCCCTGTCGATTGAACAACTATCACAGCCATTTGCCTTCAATATCCTCTTTAAAAAATTCAGCTCCGATTCCAAGTTTTCATCGCTGGAGATCCAAGTAGGGGGGTCGAATCAATGATTATTTTAGAGGAGAAATGACGCGGCCTAATAACCCAGAAGTTTTTAACTTCAGTGACAATGGCCATGAAAGCCTGCAGACTTACATAGCCCACAGTATCTTGGTATCTTATTTACCCCTTGTCCACAAGTAACAATATTATGAGATCGATGGCTCACATCTGAACGACCTGGATTGAAGCCCCATTTCGTTTGTTCGTCTTTGCCTAAGTAAAATTACTGACCCAGCGCTTGGATTGATGACATCTCACTTCCATCTTCATTTGACCACTGTTTCGTCTCGGTACAGTGGTCGCCGCTTTCATTATCTTGGTCACTTCCAGTATTATCGGCTGTAACAGATGATATTTCAACATCTTCTAGCTCGTCTTCTTCCAGTCACGCTAAAATTGTTTTTACTTGTCTCATGGACTGTACGGCTGGCCCCGGCGGAGGTTCGACTCCTCCCTCGGGCATGGGTGTGTGTGTTTGTCATTAGGATAATTTAGGTTAAGTTGTGTGTAAGCTTAGGGACTGATGACCTTAGCAGTTAAGTCCCATAAGATTTCACACACCTTTTTTTTCTTGTCTATCCATCTATAAAAATACAAAATTATGTTAGTTTACTCCTTTCATATACAGGGTGGCTTTTTCCACCGTGTATAAACTATAAGGACTGATCGATGACAGGATATGGAACAAAAAAAGGTCTAATGAACTTATATCCGGAAATGCATGATTTCCGTGGTAGACACCATTGTTACAGAGACTGCGCCGTACCATGCAGCCACAGTTTCAGTACGTGTTGAAAATGGTTTCTATGTGCCTCGACGCACGCGTGTACGCGCCGTAGCATGTTCCGTCTCACACGTTCTCATCAGCCGAGCTGGATCCCAACAGTGTCAAAGGCAGCACGATTACGCTGCTCCTTTGTCTGCACATCTGCAATGGGCTCTGCATACACAATACTTTTGAGATAGCCCCATAACCATAAGTCGCACGGATTGAGATCCGATGAACGAGCAGGCCACGCAACTCGACCCCCTCGTCCGATCCATCGACCAGAAAAGACACGATTGAGATGCGTTCGGACGTTAACGGCGAAGTGAGCTGGAGCACCATCATGTAGCAGCCACATAGCGCATCGAATCTTCCAGCAGGGGAGGCAAAGTCACCCGCAAGAAACGCCGATACTTCCGGCCCGTTAGGCGACGTGGAACGAAGACTGGTCCCAAAATACGGTCGCCAATTATGGTTCAAATGGCTCTGAGCACTATGGGACTTAACTTCTGAGGTCATCAGTCCCCTAGAACTTAGAACTACTTAAACCTAACTAACCTAAGGACATCACACACATCCATGCCCGAGGCAGGATTCGAACCTGCGACCGTAGCTGTCGCGCGGTTCCAGACTAGCGCCTAGAACCACTCGGCCACTCTGGCCGGCCGGTCGCTAATTATCCCGGCGCACATATTCCGGCTGCACCGATGCTGACGATTCACTGTCACCATAGCATTGGGTTTTGCATACTATCCTACAGATGTCTGTTATCAAAGTTGAAGACACCACTCAGCATAAAGGTGGCCTCATTTGTGAATAGAATGGATGACACATATCCCGAAATCGTGGTTGCCCGGTGAAGAAACCAGTAACAAAACTGCTCCCGATGTGGAAAGTCTGTTGCTAGTAACCTCTGCACATGTTGTAAGTAATGAAGATAGTAACAGTTATCATGAAGAATGTTCCACACGATCGTCTGGCTTATCCTGTACTGGCGGGCCAACTGTCAGATACTGATACGGCGGTCGTCTTCCTCAGTGTTAATCACCTTTTCCCTTAAAACCTGGAGTCCGAACATTTCTAGCACGTCCTTCTTGATTTCCTACTTCCTGAAACTACCTGAGCTGGCCGGTGTGGCCGAGCGGTTCTAGGCGCTTCAGTCTGGAACCGCGCGACCGCCACGGTCGCAGGTTCGAATCCTGCCCTGTGCATGGATGTATGTGATGTCATTAGGTTAGTGAGGTTTAAGTAGTTCTGAGTTCTAGGGGACTGATGACCTCAGATGTTAAGTCCCCTAGTGCTCAGAGCCATTTGAACCATTTGAAACGACCGTATCTCAGGTAACCGGTGAAATACTTTTCCAAACATTGATTGCTGTAGTTGTCAGTGGGGATATGTTTCCTGATACAACCTTGTTGCCCGCCGCCCGTTGCCATTTGTCTTTCCGTAATCTAACTTCATGTCGGCGAGCTCTCGCTTCGAATACGGAACCCATGTGTACAACGCTGTATCATATGCACTACAAAGTGAGTCAGCAAGAAACGTTCTGCATACTGGTACTGTGGTCACATGATATAGCACGTATTAGACCGCAGTTTCTGTACGGAAGTATGATTGAATAAATAGTGTCTTCGCATGGAAACCATGCATTTCCGGATGTAAGTTCATCAGGCCTTTTTTGTTCCGTATCCTCTCATCGATCAAACCCTAGGGTTTGTACACGGTGGAAAAACAATCTCCAAATATTGTTAGTCATTGTAAGTAATAAAAAAACACAATAAAACATTCGCAATATACATAAAGTGATATTTTAAATAATATGAATAGCGAAACAGTTTGCGCGGGTCGGGGGAAGTGTAAAACCCAGCTACTAAACGAACGAGAACCCACTAGGCAATGTTGATAAAATGCCGAGTGTTTTAAAATTTCTGTGAGCAAAATTCTCATAGCGCGAGTACTCGCGGGTTAAGGCTATGGTCGTCCAACTTTCTTTGCTGAAGAGCCAATACTGACGTTGTAGGATGGCACGTCGGGTCGCATATGTGCCGATCTTATTATCAATTGATAACCTATATAAATTAGTATGTTACAGGCCCTCAGTAGCCTAGCTGCAGTAAGGCGCGGTAAGTTGGCCGCCGACATCCAAGTACTGACCGTCGGCATCACTTCGGAACACTTCGTGTGCTCTGTTTCAGGTTGATACCACCCTCGCCGGCCGCGGTGGTCTAGCGGTTCTGGCGCTGCAGTCCGGAACCGCGGGACTGCTACGGTCGCAGGTTCGAATCCTGCCTCGGGCATGGGTGTGTGTGATGTCCTTAGGTTAGTTAGGTTTAAGTAGTTCTAAGTTCTAGGGGACTTATGACCTAAGATGTTGAGTCCCATAGTGCTCAGAGCCATTTGATACCACCCCCAATGACTTCAGTGTAGTGGCACTGTAGTTTTGTGACGAAGTGTTGTTGTGTTGTCCGAGTGAGCGGGTGACTGATTAATTAATATTAGTAAGTGTACTTACATTTAAATGGGTTATGCAGTATGAGACAGGGTAGCAAATGTATACCAGATGTTTGAATTTCGTTTTTTTTTTTTCTTACAACAGTCTTAATTTAATTTTATGTTCCTTGCTACAAATATGTACCACATTTCAAGATGATTGTCTCTATAATGCTCATTTATGAATACGTGTCACTTCGGGTAGATATGCATGCATAGTAGGTGATTCGCTCGAGACATACAAGCTCGTGAGTTGTCAGCACTGGCTGACAAACAAGAAAACGTTTCGCCCATCATGTCCCCTCATCCCGCAACCTCTGCGCCCATTTTCGTCCCTTACAAGGGAAACTCCGCATCGCAAACCCCTCGGATTTAGTGGTAAGATTGCCTTGTGGATAGCCCGTCAAAAACTGAACACAGATCATGCATTAAAACAGGAATAAGGTGTACTGATCTGTGAAAAGAGAAGAAAAATACACAGTGAACAGTCGAAACCCAAGATGTGCTACATTGAGCAAAGTTGAATGGCCGTGCAGTTGTAGTTATGTGGTCACGATGTTGGGCTGTGCAGGGGAAGAACTGTGTTCTAATCTCCCCTTGACCCACATATAAGAGGGTTATCGGAAAGTAAGGAATGATCGGTCGCGAAATGGAAAATACAGTGAAAATATGATGAAGCTTTGCACAGATGCATTGGGCACTGTGTATAGTACACCCGTCGATCGCATCATGTCGCTCTTTTCAGTTCTGAGCTCAAAGTGAGAACGTAAAGGTGGCTAGAAATTAGCATCTCCCGCCAAGTATGAGCGCCTGGCGAAAGATTTCGCCTGAAGCTATGCAATCCACATAACATAACTGTCATGCGGTTCGTTCTACACGACAATTATTGGCCGCACTCTGCAGGGGCAATGAAGATGCTCCTGCAGCGTTTTCGTTGGCAAGTGTTTGGTCACCCACAATAGAGCCCGTAATTGGCTGCCCCTGAGGTTCATCTTTGCTCAAATGAATCGATGGCTATGAAGAGAATATTTTGACACAGACAACGAGCTGCAGTCCAGAGTACAAAATTGTCGAAAAGCACTGGCGGCTGTCTTCTATAACGACGGAATTGAAATGTTGGCACAACGCTACGACAGATGTCTGAGTGGCGACTGTGTAAACAAGTAGCTGGAAGGTATAGCTAACCATTCCTAATAAAACAGTTTTGATTTTCACTGTGGTTTCCATTTCGCGACCTATCGTTCCTTACTTCCCGAATAGCCCTCGTATATACAAAATTATGAACTGTCATTTCGGTCTTTGAAGTGTCTATTCGCTATATTCAAATCTGTTTCTGTATCGGGGTGTAATGTCCGACTGCAACAGCGAGGTGCAAGGAAGAGACCTCCAGATGTACGTAGATCCTATTTATTCTACACAAGTACCACGTTTTATGATTCTTGTGTTCCCTGTTGAAGGTTTCGACCCTTGAATTCCTTTGTTGTAACGTAGTTCGCGCTCGTTTATGTGTCATTTTTATTTCCGTGAGAGGTCTATGCAGCATCTCGCCTGCTCTCACAATTCATCGCATATACTTGCGACGGGACTGTATACTTACCACGTGACTCATACTCTATAACCAATGTGCACCGGTAGTACGCCAATTTCCAAGACTGCAGAAGGAGAACGAATACGCAAATGACCGGACGGGATGTTCATGAAGAAAAAGAGGCAGGAGATACGTTTGATCACGTATCTCCGGCTTTGCAGTCCAACACAACTGACACACAACCACGACGCCGTGGTTCTTTCAGTTCACTCCGTGCTGCACATCTTTAGCTCGGACCGTCACTGTTTTTATTTCGCTTCTTTTTCCACAGTTCAGTACACCTCCTTCTTGTTTTCATGTTTGATCTGTGTTCAGTTTTTGACGTGCTATCCCCTGAGCAATTTTACCACCAAATCTGAGGGGGCTGCGACGGGGAGTTTCCCTTGTTAGCTAGGCGGCCAACTTCAGTTGGTTCACTGTCGAATTTGGCAGCGTCGGTTTAAAACTAAGCAAATCTTATGTTTACAACTGAGCAGGAAAACTACGTTCGTAAGAAGTTATTAACTTTATTGACTTGTTGGGTTGGCTGTTAGTTGCTAGATGAATACTACGCTATTATAAAATATGCCTGAGAACCGCGGGCAGCACGAGTACTTGACAGTCTTTGTATGTCCATCTTTCGGGAGATGGTTGCGGGACTCGGCTGTTTGGTAGAGGATGTCAAATTAAACACATTTCAGCCGTCAGTTTTCAACTTTATTTTACTGGGCAACCAGTTTCAGCGTTTTAATAGGCCATCTTCAGGCCCCTGACAGACGTGTAGGACTAATCTGCCTCGCTTGTGAACAGTCGGCAGATGATGGTTGAAGAGGTCACTGCAACAAATATGTACACTACTGGCCATTAAAATTGCAACACCACGAAGGTGACGTGCTACAGGCGCGAAATTTAACCGACAGGAAGAATATGCTGTGGTATGCAAATGATAAGCTTTTCAGAGCAATCACACAAGGTTGGCGCCGGTGGCGATACCTACAACGTGCTGACATGAGGAAAACTTCCAACCGATTTCTCATACACAAACAGTAGTTGACCGGCGTTACCTGGTGAAACGTTGTTGTGATGCCTTTCATAAAGGTTAGATTGTAGCCTATCACGATTGCGGTTTATCGTATCGCGACATTGCTGCTCGCGTTGGTCGAGATCCAGTGACTGTTAGCAGAATATGGAATCGGAGGGTTCAGGAGGGTAATACGGACCGCCGTGCTGGATCCCAACTAGCAGTCGAGATGACAGGCATCTTATCCCAATGGCTGTAACGCATCGTGCAGCTACGTCTCGATCCCTGAGTCAACAGATGGGGACGTTTGCAAGACAACAACCATCTGGACGAACAGTTCGACGACGTTTGCAGCAGCATGGACTATCAGCTCGGAGACCATAGCTGCGGTTGCTCTTGACGCTGCATCACAGACAGGAGCGACTGCAATGTTGTACTCAACTACGAACCTGGGTACAAGAATGGCAAAACGTCATTTTTTCGGATGAATCCAGGTTCTGTTTACAGCATCATGATGGTCGCATCCGTGTTTGGCGACTTCGCGGCTAACGCACATTGGAAGCGTGTCTTCGTCATCGCCATACTGGCGCATCACCCGGCGCGATAGTATGGGATGCCATTGGTTACACGTCTCAGTCACCTCTTGTTCGCATTGACAGCACTTTGAACACTGGTCGTTACATTTCAGATGCGTTACGACCCGTGGCTTTACCCTTCATTCGATCCCTGCGAAACCCTACATTTCAGCAGGATAATGCACGACCGCATGTTGCAGGTCCTGTACGGGTCTTTCTGGATACAGAAAATGTTCGACTGCTGCCCTGGCCAGCACATTCTCGAGATCTATCACCAATTGAAAACGTCTGGTCAACAGTGTCCGAGCAACTGGCTCGTCACAATGCGTCAGTCACTACTCTTGATGAACTGTGGCATCGTGTTGAAGCTGCATGGACAGCTGTACTTGTACACGCCATCCAAGCTCTGTTTGACTCAATGCCCAGGGGTATCAAGGCCGTTATTACGCCCAGAGGTGGTTGTTCTGGGTACTGATTTCTCAGGATCTATGCACCCAAATTGCGTGAAAATGTAATCACGTGTCAATTCTAGTATAATATATTTGTCCAATGAATACCCGTTTATCATCTGCATTTGTTCTTGGTGTAGCATTTTTAATGGCCAGTAGTGTACTAATACCAGTATTGCTGGCCGCTGTTTTGATGACAGGTGAGGTAGATTATTTCTACACTTCTGCCAAGGGCCTGATGATGGCGTAGTAATATGCTGAAACTGGTTGCCCAATAAAATAAGGCTGAAAATTGACGGCTGAGAGGTGTTTATTTTGACTTCCTCGAATACTTGATTCGGTCCGCAAGCGACCGGCGGGCTGCAGTTTCACGACTCAGATTTAAGGATTATGATTATTATGATTTATTCATGAGCACTATCAGACCTTTCAGTAAAATTCGGCAATGTTTCTTTCTTCTGAATACATATTTAACTGATATTTAGCACACAGTTGCAAGAGTAAGGTCTCTGAACTTTCATTTGCTTGTAGACATATAGATAGAGTGTTCCCACGTGTGGAGAAAGCCCGAAGACAAGCAGTGTGTTTTAGAATCGCTTTTTAAAATACCACAGAGAGAAAACCAGACACATTTAGCACGAAGGCGCAGTTTGTTTCGCTGGCGGAGATGAGTCCATTCAACACCGGAGCCGTCAGTCAGCTGAGCGAGACAGTAGTGGCGAGCCGCCGCCGAGGGAATTAGCGGTGAGTGATGGAGGGTGCTCCCGCGCTAATTGGGCTCACGGCGGCAGGTGCTGCTGAGAGACTGCCCCTGGCGCGAGCCGCCGCTCCAGTTTGCCGAGATGAAAGGCGCGCCGCGAAGAACAGCAGCTACTGTAGTCGCCGGCGCCTGTCAGCGAAGAAAAACACGCCGGGAGTGCCGCGACCGGTACCGTTACCTCAGCACGGTGGCACACAAAACGGAGCGTGCGGCTACCGCTGTACAGTTGGCGGAACATGTAGAATTGTGGCTTTCCACTAGGAAGCATTCTGGCGCCTATAATGCGCGACGTGTGCACTGATGTCCAGTCAGTTTCGAAGCACGCTACGCTATTCATATACGTCAGAGGTGGCCAGCTGAACGACCGTTTTCCTGGCCCAGTGCAACCGGATTGGTTCAAATGGTTCAAATGGCTCTAAGCACTATGGGACTTAACATCTGAGGTCATAAGTCCCCTAGACTTAGAACTACTGAAACCTAACTAACCTAAGGACATCACGCACATGCATACCCGAGGCAGGATTCGAACCTGCGACCGTAGCAGCAGCGCGGTTCCGGACTGAAGCGCCTAGAACCGCTAGGCCACAGCAGCCGGCCAACCGGATAGGTCTGATGAAAATCGGGCAGGTTAGCAACTTACCTCCAAATATACGTCACAGTGCAGGAGGCATTGCGAGAAGCGTCATACCTAGAAGTGATAGGTATTTAGTGACGGCAGTTTAAATCTAATACTGTTGTATTTTTTACAATGTGTTTACGTTACATACATAAATGCAGGCATTGTTAATCTTCATTAATGTATCTGCAGACAATCTCATAGGTTGGTTGGGATGTTTGGGGGAAGAGACCAAACAGCTAGGTCATCGGTCTCATCGGATTAGGGAAGGGCGAGGAATGAAGTCGGCCGTGCCCTTTCAAAGGAACTATCCAGGCATTTGCCTGGACGGATTTAGGGAAATCACGGTAAACCTAAATCAGGATGGCCGGACGCGGGATTGAACCGTCGACCTCCCGAATACGAGTCCAGTGTGCCAGCCACTGCGTCATAGGTAGGGCAACCACATCTGTGACTAATCATCTAGGATGTTAGTAAACAGCTTCATCTGCATTTAGTCCTTTATTTTTAGATTAGTACCCTTTTAATGGCACTAAAAGCCACATCCTCAGGTGATCATCTGCATAGCAATACATCGCTGCGCGGTGTAGCCGCGCGGTCTGGGACGCTTTGTCAAGGTTCACGCGGCTCTCCCCGACGGAGGTTCGAGTCCTTCCTCGGGCATGGGTGTGTGTGTTGTCCTTAGGTAAGTTAGTTTACGTTAGATTAGGTAGTGTGTATGCTTAGGGACCGATGACCTCGCAGTTTGGTTCCATAGTACTTACCACAAATCTCCAAATTTTTCCAACAATAAATCAAGAAGAAATAACAACATCATGGTTGATTTTTTAAAAATTTTAAGATTTTTAATTTTTTTAACAGCTATTATTAACTTTTACATGAGAGTATTAAAATATTTATATTCACATATCTAAAACATTAGAGCTGAAAACCTCGGAACTTTGTACGAGACATGTGTAGTCCGTAGGAACAAAACATCGCTAAAATTCGCTAGTCTGTAAAAACAAAACATCGCTAAAATTCGGTATGTCATTGAATAAAACAGCCGGATGCGTGAATTCCAATGCGATATGGGGGATGGGGGACAAGCAAACTACAGCAAAGTGATCCAATAGTAAGGTGAAAATAATTGAGAAACTATTAAGACTTAATTTGCCACCAGCATGGAAAACCAAGAAGTGGTTGCAACAAAACGGGGGGGGGGGGGGGGGGATGTTCTACCTGGACCAAACACGTCAATTAACTAGGTACTGACGGAAAAGTAGAACCTGAAAAGCAGACTTACCGCTTCTCCAGTCGAGCTAGAAACCCTAAGTTGTCCATTAAAATTAATGTGGTAATAAAGCTCCTGCCGGTTTGTCCAGTGTACCACCCGCGGCAACCATTGTATGTGATACAATATACCTCGAATGAACTATATTTGGAACAAGTGGAATGTTCTCTGTGCCTGCACTTTGTTCCAACGTTGATGGGAATTAAGAAAGCCGGTTCAGTATTTTTAGACTGTAATTGTCTGTCGATCTTTCCGGGAATATTGCTGAAATATGATGTTTTATAATAAGTAGTGCCAGCGGCTGTCCAACTATCGACATTGATAATGGTGTTATCCATTTGGTTAGCCATCGTTCTTATCTTTCTGAGGATATGCTGATTAATACCACTGACGAACACAGTGCCTCGGCCATTTTTGTAGGATATGTATTGTATAATTTGAAATTCTCTGTGTGATGGCTTCTCTTGATCACTGGACACTATGGAGGCATGTATGGAAACGACCTGAAGGCTGACGCCTTGTATCTGATAGGGTGGGTTGGAAGAACTATGAATCAATGTATCAGTGGGGGCTTCCTTTTGTAAACATCAAATCTCACTTTTCTACCACATAAGTTAATCTTAAGATCCACATATATTTTCCATGTTTTGCTGTAAGCGAATGCCCGGACGAATGCTGCTAGTGATGTCCAGTCGAAGAACGACCCCCAGACGGCTGTCATTTGTGATCGCTGTTTCGATTTGCAAAGCATTAAGACTGAGAAAAGTTGTTCGCATCAATAAGTAGAGCTAAACATGCACATCATAGCTCCCGCTTTCGCACGTAGTTGAGGGACTCCAGACAATCGAACCTAAGTTAAACCTGAATGTTGTCATTCGCCATTCTAAACTTCTTCTTAATAAAACGGTCACATTACAGAGCTATGAATCCTAATTGTACCTTGCGGTCACAGTTCTAGCATCAGCCGAACATGATGACATGAAATACCGAAATTCCGCTCAAGTGATATCAAATCCTGGAATCTTTTCGCGAATGCTATCCGTAAATTAACGAGAGGCTGAAAGAATGACGCAAGAAGGTCGTTATTAATGTTAGCTGGGTATTCATCACAATCGGAAAATGCGTGGAATTACGGTCCTGAAACAGATTTCTCCGTATGTAAAATTTCATTTGCCTTGCATGAATTTCAGAAAACAGAGATGTAGTTAACTGATCTTTTCCTGGCAAATAAGTTTTAGGAGTATTTAAGTAACTTACCGCACGAATAACAATTGTTAGGGAACAGACCTTTTTTCTGTATCCATAAAAAGATTTACCTGGTGAAACAAGAGTAAGGAACGTCCAAGGTTTTTACTCGTGCTTACCCATCTTACCTGACAAAAATAGCGTATATCACTGAATTCAGATTCCAGTGAATCCGTTATCTCTCGAAACTGTGATTCAGTCCTGAAGATCGTATGTTATTTACAGTCTTAACAAAAACATTCACAACTATGCCAAATTGCACAGTCTTGGCACAGAGTATCTCTTGATGAATCACACAACGTAGTGAATAATATTTCGGTCCTGGGTTCAGCCTAGTTTTTATTAGTCGTCCAAATCCCGCACTACAGCCGACCATATTTGGGCTCCGTCAGTGGCGACGTAAACCAGCTTATTCCGGGGCAAATTCATACTCTCAGAAGCGTGTTCAACAGCACGAAATATATCTTCCGCGGTTCATGTGTCTCTCATAGCGATTAAATCCAGAAGCCCTTTCGTGATATTCTGGTCTCTATTCACTTCTCGAACGAAAATACCCAGCTGTGCTATTCATCAAGGGTCATAGAACGTGCAATGAATAATTGTACTAGACAGCGGTGGTCAAAACTATAATAACCCTATAAATACAGTGACGGATTAGAAATCGGAACGCCAAAAATTAACTAACGTACTCCCTGGTCTGCTCTTATAGGTAGCACACAGCGCCTAGTGCACGTCCACCGCGGCGCTCGGGGGCCACAGCAGCAAGTTCGACACCTGAAGATGGGCTTACGAGAGCCCGAAACCGGTCTTCTGACAATGAAAGAACTTTACAACTGAAGCTGTATTTTCATCCTCCGGTAACTAACGCAGGGTAATAAAATTCTGGGAATGCATTTATCTAGGTAACACATTTAAATGCCAAATCACAGGTTAATGTAAGCATGAGTTTTTTTTTTTTTTTGGTCATCAGTCTACTGACTGGTTTGATGCGGCCCGACACGAATTTCTTTCCTGTGCTAACCTCTTCATCTCAGAGTAGCACTTGCAACCTACGTCCTCATTGCTTGACGTATTCCAATCTCTGTCTTCCTCTGCAGTTTTTGCCCTCTACAGCTCCCTCTAGTACGATGGAAGTCATTCCCTCATGTCTTAGCAGATGTCCTATCATCCTGTCCCTTCTCCCTGTCAGTGTTTTCCACATATTTCTTTCCTCTCCGATTCTGCGCAGAACCTCCTCATTCCTTACCTTATCAGTCCACCTAATTTTCAACATTCGTCTATAGCACCACATCTCAAATGCTTCGATTCTCTTCTGATCCGGTTTTCCCACAGTCCATGTTTCACTATCATACAATGCTGTACTCCAGACGTACATCCTCAGAAATTTCTTCCTCAAATTAAGGCCGGTTTTTGATATTAGTAGACTTCTGTTGGCCAGAAATGCCTTTTTTGCCATAGCGAGTCTGCTTTTGATGTCCTCCTTGCTCCGTCCATCATTGGTTATTTTACTGCCTAGGTAGCAGAATTCCTTAACTTCATTGACTTCGTGACCATCAATCATGATGTTAAGTTTCTCGCTGTTCCCATTTCTACTACTTCTCATTACCCTCGTCTTTCTCCGATTTACTCTCAAACCATACTGTGTACTCATTAGACTGTTCATTCCGTTCAGCAGATCGTTTAATTCTTCTTCACTTTCACTCAGGATAGCAATGTCATCAGCGAATCGTATCATTGATATCCTTTCACCTTGTATTTTAATTCCACTCCTGAACCTTTTTTTTATTTCCATCATTGCTTCCTCGATGTACAGATTGAAGAGTAGGGGCGAAAGGCTACAGCCTTGTCTTACACCCTTCTTAATACGAGCACTTCGTTCTTGATCGTCCACTCTTATTATTCCCTCTTGGTTGTTGTACATATTGTATATGACCCGTCTCTCCCTATAGCTTACCCCTACTTTTTTCAGAATCTCGAACAGCTTGCACCATTTTATATTGTCGAACGCTTTTTCCAGGTCGACAAATCCTATGAAAGTGTCTTGATTTTTCTTTAGCCTTGCTTCCATTATTAGCTGTAACGTCAGAATTGCCTCTGTCGTGCCTTTACTTTTCCTAAAGCCAAACTGATCGTCACCTAGCGCATTCTCAATTTTCTTTTCCATTCCTCTGTATATTATTCTTGTAAGCAGCTTCGATGCATGATCTGTTAAGCTGATTGTGCGATAATTCTCGCACTTGTCAGCTCTTGCCGTCTTCGGAATTGTGTAGATGATGCTTTTCCGAAAGTCAGATGGTATATCGCCAGACTCATATATTCTACACACCAACGGGAATAGTCGTTTTGTTGCCACTTCCCCCAATGATTTTAGAAATTCTGATGGAATGTTATCTATCCCTTCTGCCTTATCTGACCGTAAGTCCTCCAAAGCTCTTTTAAATTCCGATTCTAATACTGGATCCCCTATCTCTTCTAAATCGACTTCTGTTTCTTCTTCTATCACATCAGACAAATCTTCCCCCTCATAGAGGCTTTCAATGTATTCTTTCCACCTATCTGCTATCTCCTCTGCATTTAACAGTGGAATTCCCGTTGCACTCTTAATGTTACCACCGTTGCTTTTAATGTCACCAAAGGTTGTTTTGACTTTCCTGTATGCTGAGTCTGTCCTTCCGACAATCATATCTTTTTCGATATCTTCACATTTTTCCTGCAGCCTTTTCGTATTAGCTTCCCTGCACTTCCTATTTATTTCATTCCTCAGTGACTTGTATTTCTGTATTCCTGATTTTCCCCGAACATGTTTGTACTTCCTCCTTTCATCAATCAACTGAAGTATTTCTTCTGTTACCCATGGTTTCTTCGCAGCTACCTTCTTTGCACCTATGTTTTACTTCCCAACTTCTGTGATGGCCCTTTTTAGAGATGTCCATTCCTCTTCAACTGTACTGCCTACTGCGCTATTCCTTATTGCTGTATCTATAGCGTTAGAGAACTTCAAACGTATGTCGTCATTCCTTAGTACTTCCGTATCCCACTTCTTTGCGTATTGATTCTTCCTGACTAATGTCTTGAACGTCAACCTACTCTTCATCACTACTATATTGTGATCTGAGTCTATATCTGCTCCTGGGTACGCCTTACAATCCAGTATCTGATTTCGGAATCTCTGTCTGACCATGATGTAATCTAATTGAAATCTTCCCGTATCTCCCGGCCTCTTCCAAGTATACCTCCTCCTCTTGTGACTCTTGAACAGGGTATTCGCTATTACTAGCTGAAACGTGTTACAGAACTCAATTTGTCTTTCTCCTCTTTCATTCCTCGTCCCAAGCCCATATTCCCCTGTAACCTTTTCTTCTACTCCTTCCCCTACAACTGCATTGCAGTCGCCCATGACTATTAGATTTTCGTCCCCCTTTACATACTGCATTACCCTTTCAATATCCTCATACACTTTCTCTATCTGTTCATCTTCAGCTTGCGACGTCGGCATGTATACCTGAACTATCGTTGTCGGTGTTGGTCTGCTGTCGATTCTGATTAGAACAACCCGGTCACTGAACTGTTCACAGTATCACACCCTCGGCCCTACCTTCCTATTCATAACGAATCCTACACCTGTTATACCATTTTCTGCTGCTGTTGATATTACCCGATATTCATCTGACCAGGAATCCTTGTCTTCCTTCCACTTCACTTCACTGACCCCTACTATATCTAGATTGACCCTTTTCATTTCCCTTTTCAGATTTTCTAGTTTCCCTACCACGTTCAAGCTTCTGACATTCCACGCCCCGACTCGTAGAACGTTATCCTTTCGTTGATTATTCAATCTTTTTCTCATGGTAACCTCCCCCTTGGCAGTCCCCTCCCGGAGATCCGAATGGGGGACTATTCCGGAATCTTTTGCCAATGGAGGGATCATCATGACACTTCTTTAGTTACAGGCCACATGTCCTGTGGATACACGTTACGTGTCTTTAATGCAGTGGTTTCCATTGCCTTCTGCATCCTCATGTCGTTGATCATTGCTGATTCTTCCGCCTTTAGGGGCAATTTCCTACCCCTAGGACAAGAGAGTGCCCTGAACCTCTATCCGCTCCTCCGCACTCTTTGACAAGGCCGTTGGCAGAATGAGGCTGACTTCTTATGCCGGAAGTCTTCTGCCACCAATGTTGATTATTTATTAAAATTTAGGCAGTGGCGGGGATCGAACCCGGGACCGAAGACGTTTTGATTATGAATCAAAGACGCTACCCCCAGACCACAGGTCTACTCAAAGCGTGAAATACGCCATTGCAAATTTTAAATGCTGCTACGTACTGTAAAAGCCAGAATGCTGAATGGAAGCATGCAGTGGTGCCAGTATTGCACAGTTGCCAGATGTCACTTTGTGGGATGGAGTTCCTTGCCTGTTGCACTTGGCCTGTCAATACAGGGACAGTTACTGCTAGGTGAGGGTGACACTGGAATTGTCGTTCGATGATGTCTCATATGTACTCGCTTGGAGACAGAGCTGGTGATCGAACAGGCCAAGGTAACAAGTCGGCTCTATGTAGAGTACATTGGGTTACAACAGCGGTATGTGGGCGAGGTTATCCTGTTGGAAAACAGGTCGAATCACCAGATTAACATACAAATTTGCAGTCAGCGTGCCTGGGATAACCACGAGTGTGTTCCTGCTGTCATACGAAATGACATCCCAGGCGATAACTTCAGATATAGGTCCAGTGTGTCTAGCACGCAGACAGGTTGGTTCCAGATCCTTAGCTCGCCTTCTCGCAGCGAAGTTGCGCTAGACGTTGAAAACTGTACTACATTTACAAGTAATACGTGGCCATAAGTGATGTCATGATCACATGGGCAGAACTGACGTAAAATCGGCAAAATTACGAAAATTGACGCAAAATAGTTATAAATTGGGGGAAAATACTCCAAAAAGTGGGGAAATTGAGGGACATTCAGGGAATACGTCTGAAATTATTGTACATGGGAGCGGATATGTGCTAGAGGCGTATAATGTCGCATGTCAAACCCTACTGCTATGCATTTGTCTATTTCCTCATAAGATCTCGTTGTTTCATGCATTTCCCGTTGCTGGAGATCATTTTATAGGACTGATGTAGTCATAACATAACTTCCAAAGCATAATCGGATGTGACAGCGGGCGCTATACACATCGGAAAAGTTATATAGTGCACGTATCACAAAGAATCTGTTTTTTTTCCTTTAATGTAGATGGTAGTAGTTTTATCATCTTAAAATATCTGACCACAGTGCTGGGTGAATGTATATCAGGTGTAGGAAATATATTTCCTGCAATGGAGTGTTAACAGTATTTCAATCCACATGACTAATATGTCAGAAGCCACACTGCTTTAATATTATAGCATGCTTAAGTGCAGAAACGTTTACGTTCTACGATCATTTCTCTCTTCCCAATACCTTCTTTGCATGGAATCCAAACACTACACAACAATATTACAGAACTGATTGCACAAGTGATCTTTGTAAAATGTTTCAAACTCCTTCGTCTGGAGTTCATCATACATGAACGATACCTTTGTTCTTCCTCTTCTAAATCATCTGTTACATCACCACATCACTCTCAAATGTATGAGCCCCATATCTACTATACACCAACATGGAGTGCTAAACAACCCGCGCGACAGCTACGGTCGCAGGTTCGAATCCTGCCTCGGGCGTGGATGTGTGTGATAGGTTAGTTAGGTTTAAGTAGTTCTAAGCGACTCATGACCTCAGATGTTAAGTCCCATAGTGTTCAGAACCATTTTTGCTAACCAACTCAGCGCTCTGGCATCTAGAGAGATCGTGAAGAGGCAACATTCACAGTGATGTCTGGAGACCGAAGGCGCAACTCATTTCGAAATAGAGGGAAGAGTGCTGCTATGGACATGATTCGCTTGTTGGGGTGGTAATCATCAAAGGTATTGGTGAGATCTTTCAAACTCACACTTTAACCCACGAATGCGAGAATATTTTGTGACTCCCATCCACGTAGGGGGAGATGGCAAATGGTAATAAAATCTTATTGAATTTATAGAGTGTTTCGACTAAGGAAAGTAGTTGTTGCACATTCTCTCTGCTGATAGTTATTTCCTACACTAAGAAATAATATTTGTGTCATGTGATGTAGGCAGCATAACAGGGTTTACGATAAGTTGGCATGTATATGACCCTTGAAAAGTAATGGAGGAGGTGGTTTGGGATATGATACAGGAATTACAGCAGTGTCGTTGGTTGATAGCGTCACGAGATCGACTGATGAGACGTTTTGTTGATGTCGATATTGGTGGTTTGGACCAAAGTTGACTGGGCAAAATTCTTTGAACTTACGGAAAACCTCGTAAAATTACGAAAACTTGATCCAAAATACGGAAAGTTGATGAAAATATGTGACAAAAAGATGGAGGGATGAGGGTACTTACATATATGAAAATCATTCCATTCCTCCACCAGTGGGATTGACAACTGATGTAGCATACTATCCATGCTCTATGGATTTAAGTCCTATAGAATCCCCTTGTTCCATATGGGGTTATGTATTGTAAGTCAAAAAAATGAAAGACGCTGTGTCCAAAGATTTGGAGGTCAGGTTGACCACTACTTAGAGCACCGAAACAGTGATCATATACCTGGGTGCAATATGCACCACAAATTTGAAGAATCAGTGCTCTTGATCTCTTAGAAAACGGTACACTGTGGCATCTGCTACCTGTCACTATGGAAGAAGAGATTAAATATGGAGATCATCCCCAGTGGACAGCTGTTTGGAAACGCTCCACAATGTCGCAAACTCTTTCAGTTTCCATATGCTGCAATGACTTCCGCACTTTTGTCAATAACAAACACCGCCTCTGTCTTTTACTTCAATTAACCTGTGTGTTATCAGAGCAGATTAGTATAAACCATAAGATGTTCAGCTTTCTGTGAGAGCCAATAGATCGAACTGTGTTAATGTCGGTTTATCACCTGACACAGACCTCAAAGTTGTGGTCGAAAAGCAAGATGTGTGGCTGTGTACACAGCTGTAATCATACACTGCTTTGGCATGTTACAACAGAAAACAATGTATCAGACTGCTCATGAAACAACAACACAAGAATCCCCCATTGTGACTGATAGGCTGTGCGATATACTCTTCCTTCATAATTCAGGCAACAAAACTTTATACAGGTTTATGGAAGCTGCTTTGATCACTAGCTACCTCGTCCAGCGGATCAATGCACGTATATTTAATGAGATCACTACATATGTTTGATGTCAACACGCAGATGGTATTTGTTTCTGATGTACCTGAAGAGAGAGAGAGAGAGAGAGAGAGAGAGAGAGAGAGAGAGACAGACAGACAGAGAGAGAGACGAGGTAAAATCTTACTGAGTTCTCTATCAGGTGCCATTAGTGAAATTTTTAAAGTTAATGGTTTTACTCCTCTGGATGCTACAAAAATAACGAAGTCACACACAGACACACACACACACACACACACACACACACTCAGAGAGAGAGAGAGAGAGAGAGAGAGAGACTGAGTCTGTTCCGCCAACGAAGACTCTGACACCGTTACACTGTCGTATTTCTAGTGTGGTAATCAGAGGAACAAGACAAAGGAGATTAGGACATGTGCAGGGGGATATTTATAGACTGTGATTCGATAGGTGTGTAGGTTCTATGTTCCTGAATTCTTTGTGCAGTCTGTGTATACACTGCAGGTTGTGAATATGCTCCTGGAAGTTAGCGTGCTATTTTTTTCATTTATGTAGCTCTCTGGGCCGTCAAAGACAGGTGGAAGACTAGACAGCCTTCCAGCTATGGAACAGTGTTGTCAGAACGTAAATGGATTTTGAGAGAATAAGCAGTGGCCTGTGACTTGGCTTGGGTATCAGTTCTTCATGTTCTGGGAAACGGCGACTATCGGCTCAAGAACACACGCTGAAGCGCCAAAGAACTGATATAACCAGTGTCTGGCGCAGTTGTTATATCGGTTACTGTCGCTACAATTGCAGGTTATCATGATTTAAGCGAGTTTCAACGTGGTGTTATAGTCGGCGCACGAACGATGGGTCACAGCATCTCCGAGGTAGCAGTGAAGTGGGGACTTTCCCGAACGACCATTACACGAGTGTACCGTGAATACCAGGAATCCGATAAAGTGTCAAATCTCCGACATCGCTGTGGCCGGAAAAAACCCTGCAAGAACGGGACCAACGACGTGACAGAAGTACAACCATCCCGCAAATTGCTGCAGATTTCAATGCTGCACCATCAACAAGTGTTATCATGTGAACCATTCAACGAAACATCATCGATATGGGCTTTTGGAGCCGAAGGCCCATTCGTGTACCATTGATGACTGCATGACACTAAGCTTTACGCCTCGCCTGGGCCCGATATTGGCCTGTTGATAACTGTAAACATAATGCTTTGTCGGATGAGTCTCATTTCAAATTGTATCGAGCGGATGGGCATGTACGGGTATGGAGACAACCTCATGAATCCATGGACCCTGCATGGCAGGAGGGGGACTGTTCAAACTGGTGGAGGCTCTGTAATGGTGTGAGGTGTGTGCAGTTGGTGTGACATGGGACCCCTGATACGTCTAGATACGTGATATGTTCGTAAGCATCGTGTCTGATCGCCTGCATCCATTCATGCATTCCGGCGGACTTGGGAAATTCCAGCAGGACAGTGCGACACCCCAAACGTCCAGAATTGCTACAGAGTGGCTCCAGGAACACTCTTCTGAGTTTAAACACCTCCGCTGGCCACCAAACTCCCCAAACGTGAACATTACTGAGCATATCTGGGATGCCTTGCAACGTGCTGTTCAGATCTCCATCCCCTCATACTCTAACGGATTTATGGACAGCGCTGCAGGATTCATGGTGTCAGTTCCCTCCAGCACTACTTGAGACATTAGTCGAGTCCACACCTCGTCGCGTTGCGGCACTTCTGCGTGCTCGCGGGGGTCCTACACGATATTAGACGGGTGTACGGGTTTCTTGGCTACTCTGTGTCCGTAACAGAAATAAAAAATGCGAGGGCTTTTTTTAAATTATAATTGCAACCCTTTGCTCCTCGAGGAATATGTGTTAACGACGATGTGGCGGGAGGGTTTTGATGCTGGGAAGCATTGATAGGCCGTGTGAAACGAAACACAGCTGGCTTGAGTGTGGACAAACCATAATTTTTGGGACTTTTCTACATCCATAAATGACAATCCCGCTGCTTGTCGGAAATGTTATTCTGCTGGAATGTAAAGTTACTTTTGGTAGTGCTCCAACACGTCACCAGAAGTGTGTGGGAAGTGATCAGACTACTATTTCTGTAAAAAAATTACGCATGTCTAGCCATGAGTGGGACAGATTTGCCTTGGGAATTGTGATTTCAACGCATCGACGAGTATATCCGACTGTAAGGAGCGATAGATTCATAAACATTATAGCACATTGTAGCAATACAAGGGTTCAACTGGATCTACTATAGTGTACAACAAGGCAGGCAATACGGGTGTAATATCACGGATACGCAGTCCGTCGTCTCATCGGCTCCCCTAAGCAGATTCTCACATGACCTTTGTTGCGCTATGACTGCGATGTTTATTACAGCACACAAACCCATAACGGTGATGTCTTTCCAACCCTTTCATCTGTCGAAGGGCTGTTGAATCACATAGTACTGGATGTCTATGTTATACAACACTTGTTTGAGATAGTCCTGGCGGATGCAACACCTTCCAGAAGCGTTAACTGAAATTACTTGCTGTTTGTTCTCAAATGTGATCGGCTGGAAAACTTAAATGTCAAATAATTTCCTGGAGCTAGGAGAATCGAGACACCTAGCCTGTGTGACTGTGGACAGATCACAGTTTTTTCCGATGGAATACACATATAAACGATAACTACACTGCTTGTCTGAAATGTGTATGTGTAAATTCACTTTGGTCGTTGTTCCGACATGTGCAAAGAAATTAATGTGGATGGGCCTATGTCCAAGTGTAAGGAAGGTATAGATTTGACGTGGAAAATTGCGATTTCAAGGCATCGATAGCTATAGGGGGTATGAAAGATTTTACATGGAAAATTATGTCCAATCTTAGGGACAATATAGATTTACTCGGGAAATTTATAGTTCCAGAGCCACATTCGTCATGAGGAAGGGTTTCTGGTACTTCGCTCATTGTCAGATGTCACCAGATTGGCGCTGTAATCGTAATATTTAACTGTAATTACACTGATAAATATGTCCTGGTTTCGTAGGACGACTCTGCCTGGCGTCTGGGCACGTGGCGGTGGTATTAGGTGCCCGGAACGAATGAAAATTTCCCGTTTAAGACGCAAAACGCCACTGAGCCTCTTGAAACGGACAGTTGGGGTACCAGGGTGTAGCTGACGTAACGATGTCGCCCTCTGGGCAGGTGAATAGCGAACTGATACTCGGTATGTATTGGGCAGCCTTCACAATCGTGTGTGTTGCGAGTATTCTCCGACTGCTATAAGGAAATCTGAGAAGATTCGATTAGGTGACTATTTCCAGCCATTTTTTATATGGCAGTTGCGCGAGCTCTCCGTTTGTTCCCTGCATTAACCAACAGAAATACAGGGTTATTACAAATGATTGAAGCGATTTCACAGCTCTACAATAACTTTATCATTTGAGATATTTTCACAATGCTTTGCACACACATGCAAAAACTCAAAAAAATTTTTTAGGCGTTCACAAATGTTCGATATGTGCCCCTTTAGTGATTCGGCAGACATCAAGCCGATAATCAAGTTCCTCCCACACTCGGCGCAGCATGTCCCCATCAATGAGTTCGAAAGCATCGTTGATGCGAGCTCGCAGTTCTGGCACGTTTCTTGGTAGAGGAGGTTTAAACACTTCACCATTAAGAAAAAATGTTGCTTCATAACTGAAAACAAGTTTCGCACTGAACGCATCCTCTTCCATGAGCTGTTGCAACCGCGCCGAAAATTCAAAGCGTTTGACTTTGTCATCGGGTGTCAGGGCTTGTAGCAATTGTAAACGGTAAGGCTTCTGCTTTAGCCTTTTCCATAAGATTTTCCAAACCGTCGGCTGTGGTACGTTTAGCTCCCTGCTTGCTTTATTCGTCGACTTCCGCGGGCTACGCGTGAAACTTGCCCGCACGCGTTCAACCGTTTCTTCGCTCACTGCAGGCCGACCCGTTGATTTTCCCTTACAGAGGCATCCAGAAGCTTTAAACTGCGCATACCATCGCCGAATGGAGTTAGCAGTTGGTGGATCTTTGTTGAACTTCGTCCTGAAGTGTCGTTGCACTGTTATGACTGACTGATGTGAGTGAATTTCAAGCACGACATACGCTTTCTCGGCTCCTGTCGCCATTTTGTCTCACTGCACTCTCGAGCGCTCTGGCAGCAGAAACCTGAAGTGCGGCTTCAGCCGAACAAAAGTTTATGAGTTTTTCTACGTATCTGTAGTGTGTCGTAACCATATGTCAATGAATAGAGCTACAGTGAATTTATGAAATCGGTTCAATCATTTGTAATAGCCCTGTACAGTAATCTAAGGAGGAATGGAAACCCCCGTCTGCATCTTTGGAGATGTTTGTTCCTGCACAGACAGGTAGTAGCCACTCTAGAGAGAGTGAATGCGGTTTGTCAGGTATGAAATGTCAATGATCGCTAGACTGTACAGGTGGCGACATTTAAGGTGCCCTCAGGGTTTGTGGATAGCGAAGTTCCGCTCAGTATGTGTTTGGATCCCTTTGTGATTGGGTGGGTTATGGCCAACACGTGGAGGAGGGTGCTTGTGTTTTCAAACATCTCTGCATACAAGACTCCCAGTATATGTCAAGCGTTTTTGAAATTTCATTAATTAGTTTCCTTTTGTCTGTCTGTACATGTGGGGATGGAACATGTCACTCTTCGTGATCTGATCTCCAGTCAATAGTTCCGAACAACGTCGCTTGGGGTACTAGTTGTCCATGGGCCTGGGCACAAAGATTCTGGACATTATGGGAGGCAGACATGTTGTCGCAGTGGTCTCAAAGACGTGCAGTAAGGGAGTTATTTTTCTACCACTGTGCATCTGCTCGGAGCTGTTAGCGGGTGCGTGTTTTATAGTCTATTTGCGGTATATGCGCTAGGTTTTTTTCCTGGATATGGGTTCTGGTGATGAAGGATGATCCTTGTATAATCAAGTTTCTATGCATACAAGACTTTTGGTATATGACAAGAGATTTTGCCTCAAATTGTAATATTCCACACAGTCAATCAATTTAATGAGACATTTCCCATCAAATATGCAAAAGATCAATCAAAAGTACCTCATTATTTCCAGGGAACCGATGGGTTGTGGGACTGACACAGTAAGAATTTTGATGTAACTGCAGCAGTATCCATCAATAGGTTTTGAGGTGGAGGTACCACAATTGAGTTATTTTCCACTAGGGAGGAGCCCTGTCTCCTGCAAACTGATTAAATAAGGAAAATGCAGCAATATATTATTGACACTGATTTGAATTTCATGTCGTGAGGTCCTTGCTCTCCAAAACAGATCGAGTCTTTCTTCCGCTATTTTCCGGGCGGTGTGGGGAAGGGGGGGGGGGGGGGGGGAAGTGGGGAGGAGGGAGTGGGGAGGGCTGATTTTCCAGAAGGGAAAAGTGGCTCAGAACTGAAAAAGTGTCCCTTTCTCCAGGGGGGTGGGCAGATGAGGAGGTGGAGGGATGGGGGTTTCTCAAAAGAAGTTACTATTCCCAAGGGGCTATAAAGCACTTGGTAGAACATTAGGTTAAGGAAGGTTATAAATCACTTGGTAAAACATTAAGTTAAGGTGCCCCATGAGTTGAGGAGGGGTGGGAGTTACATGAAAAACCTTTTAGTAGAAAAATCAGCTGTCACAATTTAAGTAATTTGCATATCCGTTTGATATCAAAAGTGGCTTAGGACCCACTTTTCCCTGCTGTTATGGACATATGTCCTGTTCCGTATAGTTTCCAACGTAGAACATTTAATGTGACTTTTGAATGTTTCGAAAACGTGTCATAGTACAAAAATTAAGATACATAAAATTTCCAACAAAAAATATCCTATTCATTTTTCCTCTACAGCCATTTGTTTGCGCGAAGAGAGCGCGAGTATATTGAAAACCTCGCGCGACGTGCATGCACTTTAGCTTAGTTAGTTTTTATAGACCAATTTCAGGTAGGTACCTAACTTGATGGAACACAGGTTATCTGTATTACATTCTTCGTCTCAACTTCCACTCCTGTACTGTGGTACGTTGTAAACAATAGCAGTGTTGAAACATACAGAAAATAAATAACAATATACACTGATCGTGTTCCTGTAACCCAAAAACACAATCATTTCACATGAAAGACCGCAACACACCGAAGTTACAAAACTCAGAGGATGTCTCCTAATATCGTGACGCCGACTTTGCTGGCGATGGTTCACTGTCTACATACGCTCTAATTTGCAGAGACGACAGTTTAGCATAGCCTTCAGCTACGTCATTTGCTACGACCTAGCAAGGCGCCATATTCAGTTACTATGAATGTATTATGAACAGATAATATTGTGAATCATGTACCGTCAAGAGCGACGTTCATCATTAATGGATTAAAGTTAAGTATCAAACTAATTACGTCCGCTTTCTGAATTCTCATTCCTTGCCATGTTCCAGGCCTCACGTCAATATAGTTCATCCCTCTTCACGCCAGCCTGCGTGAGCTAAAACGCGTGCATTTGGGCCTCCTCTCGTAACACGGTGTTGGCTCTTCAGCCAACACAACACGATGGAAATGGAAATGAGCGTTTGGCGTCATTGGCCGGGAGGCCTCTTGCTGGACAGGTACGGCCGCCTTGGTGCAGCGCTTATTGCTTTCGACGCCACATTGGGTGATCTGCACGCCGCATGAGGATGAAATGATAAAGACAGCACAACAGCCAGTCCCTGAGCGGAGAAAATCCCCGACCCAACCGGGAATCGAACCCGGGCCCGGAGGACGGCAATCCGTCACGCTGACCACTCAGCTATCGGGGCGGACATAGGGGTGAAAAGCTCTTGTGTTTATCTACTGCAATTACCGGGGATTTTTCGTGGTTAACGAAGAAGAAACAATGACTGCGTGGCGTAGTATATCCTTCAACTGAAATTGAAAGAGTCATGGAGTGAGTGAATGGTGGAATGGACGATGATGAAAAAAATATAGAAAGCCCGTTGGAATAGACTGAGCGGCTAGTAGAAGGTATTAGCGACCGCACAGCTCCTTGGTATACGTGTGAGGCGAGGTAGCTTCATGTTTATGTTTGATAAACAGTAGTCAATTACATGAATAGGTGGATGCAGTTTATTGGGAATACATACTGGGGGAGTTTGAATAGGGCGTCAACGATCGTACACATTATCAATTTGTTGATATATTTCAAAAGACGGCTGGCAGCGTTACGTTGTTGGCACAGAAACGGATGGCCCAAAAGTTGATCAGCTACAGATAAATTGGGACGACAACCATGGGAAGATCTAGTTCAACGTGTTTGTGAATTCATTTGCCGATTTAGTTACAGGAACCTTGCTGAGAACAGATGTTAGGCGCCACGGTCGTGGCAGGATACACTTTCTTCGCGCTGCTGGGTAAACATCCTACACAATCGATTTGTGACTCTGTCAATCAATATGGGTAAAAGAAAACCATCGTAACGACCGGGAGAGCGGTGTGCTGACCACACGCCCCTCCTATCCGCATCTTCAGCTGAGGATGATACGGCGGTCGGATGGTCCCGATGGGCCACTTGTGGCCTGATGTCGGAGTCCCTGCCAATCAATATGGGTCACTATCGTGGTCTTAAAAATGATAATATCTAGTTGCAAACCTTCAGGATACCGAAGGAAATAATAATATCGAATTGGACTCGTTCAGAACGCCAATCGGAGTCTGCGTGTATCCTCGATGCACTCCGTAATACGTGACATACGAGTGCAAGTAGCTGTTGGTAAGATGCTCTCAGTCTACGCTCTCTGGAAACCATATTGACGGCAAGAATTCCACAAGCACCAATAAAACAGAGTCGTATTTGAAAACCAAGTATCGTAGCACCTTCTTTGTCGCCGAGTCCATCTAGTAGGTGGTAAATGGTACAGGCGTAGTAATATAAAGGGGGGTTTCCACGTAGGGCACCGTGTTCTGACTGCACTCCTGCAATTCGCGCCGCGTGCATTCCCACATAACATACCGCGTGCAAGGTGACGAAGCAATTGTTGTCCAGAGAGTGCTATCCGAAATATTTGTTAAAGGATGGGACTTCGTGTAAACAAGTAGGGAAAAAACGAGAGCCGAGGATTTGTCTCCCTGTTGAGTTAGATCCCTCCGTCTTTCATTATTTCCGTAACTCTTTGGTGGGTCATCTTTTAGGCCTTTACAAAACCTTGGCGAAGTGGGAATCCTTGATAGTAGTGACCTCCTGAAAACAGCAAAAAGTTTTATATTAATACTTCAAGAAATGACAAATGTATTAGTACAGTAACTCAAAGGAACGATAAATAACGTCAAAGCTGTTCAAAATGGTTCAAATGGCTCTGAGCACTGTAGGACTAGAACTTAGAACTACTTAAACCTAACTAACCTAAGGACATCACACACATACATGTCCGAGGTAGGATTCGAACCTGCGATCGTAGCAGTCGCGCGGTTCGGGACTGAAGCGCCTAGAACCGCCCGGCCACCAGTGGCCGGCGGCAGAGCTGTGTTCAGTCACCAACAGTGCAAATAGATGAGGACATTCTTGTGGTTCTCTTGAGGAGAAATAATCAGCTAAAGAACAATATATTCAATAGACTAGCTGATGACTCTGTGAAATTCTTAAGTATCTATAACTTCTATTGACTTCAAGGTTTTTTGCACTCCCTACTTCCTGACGTTCGGAAAAAGCACGCGAGATGGAGAAAGTGTATTTTTACTGAGGAAAGACTGGCTATACACTAAGGTAAGAAGTTCCATTTGCACTTGCCATTAATTTTTTTTCGATTCTTCAAAGGTTCAGTTTTCTTATTTTTATTTTTTAACGATGTTTAATACCTCTTATTTTATTTCTGCAGTATCGAGATCGGAAAACGACATCTTTGTATCTGCTATATTTTCGAAAAATACCGTTAATTTTTTTGTTCTCTGGCACATGCGATTGCCGACGTTCACTACTGGCTCACACAAAATCAGTCAGTGCAGTTTCCAGATAGATATCAGAGCTTCCATGCGATACTGAAACCCGTTGGCTTCTGTTTATCTGGCCAGCACGTCTTAATGTTGTGCAACTTGCAGGAGAAGAAGTACTGCGATCCCCTGACGATGGACCTCCCTTGACATCCTTGTTTCCTTCTAGACTTACATCGTCTAGGGAACTTTGAACTTCGGTAAAAGTCTCATGATTTCTTCCTTTGCAACCTGACGAGATGTGGGTTTGCGTCTAGCATGAGCTGGAATAAAATACGCCTCAGTAGCGTCCATTTGCTTCTGCATCACCTAAAAGTAAGCAAAATTGTGCCCGAATGTGGAAAATGGTACTACTGTCACCTTTCAGCAAGTACAATAAAAGGTAACATGAAGAGGAGAAACAAAATCTATACCGATGTCCTTCCACATTTTGTCTGTGAGAAGAGTGTCGTCGTAACCTTTATGCTACAAATCGTAGAGCATTCAAATCGTAGAGCATCCAAATCGTAGAGTTTTGGATGCTGCTGAACAAATAGTAAAAGCTCCTCTTCCATGTTTACGAAAAATACACAGAGCCTAGTGTGAGGTCAGACAGGGCACGTTAGAGTTCAAGTGATATTCGTAGAAGTTCGGGCAAAGCCGGAAATAGCCGAACACCAAGCGACCGCCAACAGACGGCCTACCGGTGCCTTAATGTAGTTTCCACACGACGTACTGTGTTCCCGCTGCACACCTGTCATCTGTCGTAGAATCACTCTCGCGACGGATAGCTAACATCAGCGACACAGCAGGCGGTGTGGAAACGAGATACTTGAGGCCTATGCAAAGTGAACAGGACGAGTTCAGTCACGATCCCTTGCTTCATGACAGTCGGAGCACAGTCGAAACATATTCTGAACACCGTATGCTGTGTGGAAAGCCGCCCTTAAGAGTGCTGAGCCTAGCTGCGACCACTAACGAAGATGTTATCTATTATCCTCCGGTTTACTACGGATTTTGTGCCTTGACGGCTGTGCCTCCAAACCTTGTTAGCTCTTTTTACGAGGGGTGTTTGAAAAGTTCGTGCAAAGTCCGAGAGATGGCACCACCGGCGCGTATCGAGGTCATGCTTAGTTAGTAGCATCTTTGGAAAGAACGCACGCTACGTTTCAGCCATATTGGTCTATTTCTTTGTGTTTGGCATTCGTGTGAATTAGGGAAGTCGAGTGATTGTCAAAACATGGACGCAAAAGAATTTCGTGTGGTGATTAAACATTGCTTTATGAAAGGCAAAACGCCTCAGGAGACTAAACAGAAGCTTGATAAACATTACGGTGACTCTCCACTTTCGATTAGAACAGTTTATAAGTGGTTTCAATATCATTGATAAAATCTATGTTATGGTGATAGATGACAGAAGAGTTAAGATGCGTGAGATTGCTAGTGCTGTGGGCATATCGAATGAAAGGGTACGTAATATTTTGCAGAAACATTTGGACATGAGAAAGCTATCCGGAAGATGGGTTCCGCGATTGCTCACGCTTGACCAAAAACGGAATCGTGTGAAGTGCTGCAAGGATGGTTTGCAGCTGTTCAGGAAGAATCTGCAGAACTTTAAGCGTTGTTTCGTCACTGTGGATGAAACTTAGATATATTACTACACTCCTGAGACCAAATAACAATCTAAAAAATGGGTTACCAAGGGAGACTCTGCACCAAAATAGGTGAAGACCATTCCTTCGGTCGGAAGGGTTATGGCAGCTGTCTTTTGGGATTCGCAAGGTATAATCCTCATCGACTATCTGGAAAAGGGTAAACTATTACAGGTGAATATTATTCATCGTTATTGGACCGTTTGAAAACCGAGCTGGAAAGAAAACGCCAGCGATTGGACCGCAAAAAATTCCTCTTCCATCACGACAATCCACCAACACACACCTCAGCAGTTGTGGTCGCAAAATTAATGGAAATAGGGTTCCAACTCGTTTCACATCCCGCGTCTTCTCCAGACATGGCTCCCTTGGACTACTATTTGTTCCCCAAGTTGAAGAAATGGCTGGCGCGACAACGATTTTATTCAAACGAGGAGGTGATTGCAGCAACTAATAGCTGTTTTGCAGACTTGAAGGGATCAACAAATTAGAACAGCGTTGGACGAAGTGTATAAGTCTAAAAGGAGACTATGTCGAAAAATAATAAAGGTTTACCCCAAACACGTAAGTAGTTTTTATTTTTGCACGGACTTTTACAACGCCCCTCGTAGGTACTGCCTCGTGGTTTGGTTCTTCCGCTCGTGACCATTTATTTTATCTACCTGGCAATCAGAGCTGCCGAAACTTCAATTCCGGAACAAGTGGGGTGAAACTGTCTCTGCTGTAGTATACCTGCCCCCTCCTCCCTTCCTCTTCCCTCCCCCACCCCCCTTCTCACTCTCTCTCTCTCTCTGTCTCTCACTGTGTGTGTGTCTGTGTGTGTGTGTTTATCACAGGCACGAGCCTACAGGTTACACTCATGGGGGACAGCCTGGTCTTTGACGGCGTCTCTTCGTTCTTGCGTCGCGAGTGCTGCCCCCTGGTGAGGAGCGACTCCCAGCTGCATAGCTAGCCCTGGCAAGTGTGCATCAATACCCCTGCCGGGTACTACATTAATAACCACCGAGTCCATTTCTTTAATGGCGTACCCTCTTATATCATTTAATGCTGTTCTGCTTAAAAAATAAACCTCTGCTGCACCTAGTGAGAAGACGTAATAAAGCCCGGCAGGTTTGGTAGCTGGACTGATGCTACAGCTACAGACGTGGAGAGACCTGTTGCACTGGCCGGCCTTGTTGTACTCCCGCTGCGGTCAACTGGACACCGGTACCAGTGTTGCCAACAGTTAAAGTGAGCTCCTCACCAGAAAACCACTAACAAAAACGTCCCTACTCTCATAATCGCTATGCTTTCCACAACAATTGTTTTAATTATTAGCCGGCCGCGGTGATCTAGCGGTTCTAGGCCCTCAGTCCGGAACCGCGAGACTGCTACGGTCGCAGGTTCGAATCCTGCCTCGGGCATGGATGTGTGTGATGTGCTTAGGTTAGTTGGGTGTAAGCAGTTCTAAGTTCTAGGGGACTGATGACCACAGATGTTAATCCCATAGTGCTCAGAGTCATTTGAATTTTTTAATTATTATGAAACAGAACAAAAAGTATGTTACCAACTAGTTTCTTTTATTATTAAGTAATAAAATATTCACAATCATTAAATGAACATATAATTAATAAATCAGCAAGTCAAGGTGAGGAACACATAAATAGTTTTACATCAACAGCTTATTATTTAAATGAATTCGTCTTCTTCAGATAAATCATTTTTGCCTGTATCATCATTATCGTCAGTACGATTCTAAGGTACCGATTTGTTTCACAACGTTTATTTGAATTCCATATTCGTTGCAGCATTTTCCTTCCTACCTCAAACCATAGCGCATTCTTAATATAGCAGTTAAAAGCGTTAACTTCATTCTGTTCCCCTGCTTGTTTCTTATTACATTCATGCTGCTAAATAGTCTCTCAACATCGGCACTGGAATGAGGCAGTATTAGGAGAGTACTCTCAAACATTGCTAATTCCTCAATCCCCTTGAGCATCTTTGAAATGCAATACATGATTACAAAAGTTTTTTTATATCTTTGGTCTCATTCCAGTTCAACAAATGAATTTGTCGCCACTGATCATCCACTCTTGTTATAAATGCTACAATTTTATTGAACTGAGCCATTATCTCAATTAGATTTTCTTTGTTGTGATTAAGTGCTTGTTCAACATTTATTCTGGGAATTTTTTTCATCAACGTAAAATTTCCCTGTAACCTATTTTTTATTTCGTCAATCAGACTTACTGTAAATGTTATGCACCGATTATGCAACATTTCTTTGTCTTACCGAGGTAATCCTTTTTCTCACATTTCAAGCGATTGCTTTTCAAAGCGGAATCCCAGATAACATCTTCGATCGAAGAAATCACGAATATTTTGAGTAAAAATATTGACTTTATTTGCAGATAATGTAACTTTGCTGACAAGCATATCTATCAGGTCGGTAAACTCGTCAAGGAGTTTGTTGTGCTCTGTATCTTTCAACCCAAACATTTTATTGACACTGTTTATTTCAATTAATATTGGATATAAAAATGAAATATAACGTAATTATTCTCGTTCGCATACATAGCGTGCAATAATTCTGCTGTGTAACACATTTTGCGCACTTTAGCTACGGAAAAATTCGTTTTCACCTCTGACCATTGCGCGTGTATATTCTTGACACAACGTATACTATTGTTAACCACCTTGTCTGACACGCTGTAACTATTTTTTTACGGTTTATGTCCATCGTTGATGATTTTATACGCCTCCTTTTAAAGGGATTGTCTGGAAGAGGAGCGACTAAATCCTTCATATGTCTCTTTAATTAAAAACTCCAAATTTCTCGGTAAAAATTCTTTTGCAGCAGCTGAAACAGCCAGTTGCAAGGAATGGCACAAGCAACATACTGAAATCAGGTGTGGTACCTCTTCTTTCAGCTTCGTAACTATTCAACCAGGACAGAGGCATTATCTGTGCCAATGCCCACAAAATTTTCAAGTCGCAGATCAAACCGTTGAAGTGTCTTCTTCACGGTAGAGACTATAGTTTCACCATTACACTCGCGCAGTTCAGCAAGGCCATGGTATATAGCAATTATTTTTTGGTGTAATTTACTGTAATAAACTAGAATCAGTCCATAGTATTTATGAACAGCAATATCAGTAGATGCTTCAGTTAATAAGTTAAATAGTTGGTCTTTGCAATCTTGTCATAGAACGCCAGTGAAATGCGGAGCTAACACTTTCTTTTTTTTTAATATAACTGAGTGGCACTTAGTTTGGTGCAGCTGAACTTTTTCGATATCTTATTCATGACTGTGATTAATAACCTCTCAAAATGTTTGATTACACGTATACTAGGATAAATGACTGTGAATAACTCAAGTCTTGCTTCTTCCTTTTTTTATTCCCAGTGGGGTCTGACTTAAAGCAATTTCAGGCTGCATAGTTACAACCTGCAACAATTTACTTAGTCAAAGAGTGGTCAAAGATGTAAAACCGATCAATGAATGATTAAGCAATTTAAAAAAAGGTTATTTACCTTTCTATTTTGTAAATGCTTCTTTGACACCCCATGAGACTTCAAATCTCCATAGTGACTCCTTAAAACTGTACCACAAAATTTGCACTTCACTACTGTTGTGTACATAGTTCCGCGTAGTCAGCGTGTACACAACTTTCCCACTAGATCGCGCCCCTCTAAGCACAACAGCGCAGGCACAGCGCTCGTCCGTCTCCGCACTACGACATGGCGCTGCCTTAGAGACGGACCAAATTCTGCTTCTGCCGATCCGCGTATTAATATGTAACGCAGCCGATGAGATTGCTGCTAACGTAGAACCTTTTCTCCTCGCAGATCACACTTGCACAGTGATACCTGAACATGCGAGGTATTATAACGAGTGTACAGACCTGCGATTAGTCAGTCTGCATTAGTCTGTATGACTCTGCATTTGTCTGCACCAGTCTGAATTATTCTGTACCAGTCTATAGTCAAGTTTCAGTCTGCACCTAATAAGATTACCATATTCCTGTACATAGCCATGAAGATAAATGAATAGACACTTTGTCAAGTATCAGAGATATGTGAGAATAAGATTAACATACCAAGACCAAAGGAACTTCAGATTGTCAATTGTAAACAGCTCCCAGAATCAAGTTGCGTAATGTCTGTCCTTTTTATTATTTTAATAAATGTGTTCTGTTTAAAAGTTGGTCACCGTCAATCTGCTGCTCTAAGTGTGCAAGTGGCATTTCTATCATCTGACCTAACAGCAGAAGATAAACACGCCACGAGAAGACCACGAGACATATTGCTGACGCCTACTTCTTTAGAGCGACAAGTCAAATAATCTGATGGTGTGTGTACCGAAGGTCTTACAGCACGCACACCACAACTACCTGATCCATAGTTCTTTCAATAACTCGAAGCCAATATTTTAAATGTTTGTCTTGAAGCCAAGAATCCCGAAACTTCTGCATTTATTGTGGTTTCGGCATAGTTATACACGTATGAAGTGCAAAATAATACTATACACTGAGAAACACAACTGTATAGTGCACACCACGAACGACGACAGTCAACTTACTTTTTGTGCGCATCTGACGTGACGCACCCTGCGTGAGCCAACAAGCGCTCAGTGGCTATTCCAAGAGACAATGAGATAAGTGGGCACCCATTGTTTGAAACCGGTTGATGCACTCCCAGCAATACCGCAAGTCGCCTTCGCTCATGAAATGAACCATAAGTACGTGCTATTAAGTACTGTTCATTCTGCGGGGAATCCTGGCATTAAGTCTGTCGAGTGTGATTGTTTGATGTCACATTGTAATGTATCAGTGTAGTCTTCGCAGTGAAAGTTAAACACTCCTCAAATCAAATAAAGTAGGAGTAACAATTTCGAAACAGTATAAATATTGCTTTTGAGTATTTGGAAACAAAATTATTGAGGAAAATTTTCGGAGCAAAAAGGTATGACATTAGCTGAGAGTGGCGAAAACTGCATTACGAAGAGGTTCACGAACTCTATTCAAGCCCTGACATAATCAGTATTATTAAATCACGTAGGCTGCGATGGGCGGGTCACGTAGCTCGAATGGATGAGGGCAGGGCAGTGCGCAGAGTACTGGTAGGGCACTTAGAGGGAAAACGTCCTGTGGGGAGACCTCGGTGTAGATGGGAGGACAATGTGAAGGCTGATTTGAGGAGCCTAGCTATTGAAGGTGAATGGAAGGTGTAACACCCCACCTGTCACTTATCTGGTTTTGGCGTGTGTTCACCCCAGGTAATTGACTAACAGATCAACAGAGAGTGCAAAACTGCCACAATATCGGATAACGCAAAGAAAGTAATAAGGCCCTGTGACTCCTGATTGAACTGCAGTGGCAGTGTTAACATTAATCGATCCATTTTAATTAAAAAGGGGTGCACATTGATATTATATTCAGCTATTGAACACCAGATGCAAATGTTGAATATAAAATTAATTAAGAAAGTGACTTGGGATTTCAACTACTTGATTGAAAACAGATGCAGTCGATTAGCACAGATTTATTTTATCTCACGACCTTCAATCATCACATTACATGACTCTCCTAACAGGCAGTGGTAATAAATTGCGTTTGCGTGGAGTAAAGCGTGATAAATCAAAAGTAATTCCTATCGACTGACCCAGGTGTAATGCGAAGTGCGAGAAGAATTCTACAATACATGGCCCATAAAACCCTCATGTAAACTTTGCCGATGTGATCCAACAAATTAATCAGTGGCCGGAGCGGGCGCAATATCACCGAATTCAGCATGGCGGAGCGGCATCATTGTGTGGACGTCGGCCGACCTCGTGGTGCTGCAAGGCTGCGCTCATCTATTCACTCCTAGCTATCTTGCTCAGTACATAGCCGAACCAAAACTTCCTATCTCCAAGCTCAATCGTTCCCTTTGCTAAGTCCTAAACTGCAGAGATGCTCACTCTTTCTCAGTCAAGCTGAGTCAAGAACGCCACGTCTGCACTCTAGGCAAGCTGGGAATGGATGACTTCTACGGAGACTTCTCACAGTCCACTCTTCACCTCGGTTTCCCCTCCAGCAAAATCACTTACGCCAATTGCAGCGCAAGTCGTGTTAAATATGCGTCGCTTCCCAGTGCCGACCAATGCCTGCTCTGGGAAATGAACAAATTACCACAAAATTTCCCTTCTTCTCAACTTCTGCTATATAGCTCCTCCCCGGCCACCCATCAAGGTTAGCGTCTGCACAAACACCAAGTTTTCCGGAATTCTGACTCCCAGGAGAGTACTTCAAATTTCTTGGTCCTACATTCCCATCGAAGGCCGGCGTATTTCATGCTGTCGCTCTTCACCTGCTTTACTTCAGGCTCTGTGGACCATGAATTCACCGTGAAGTTGCTATAGTCACGAACACGCATATTTTGACCTCTGTTGACCGCTCCACCGTAGATTTGCGTGGATTTCTCGCATGTTTCATAGAAAACGGGAAGACGGACATTTATCAACAGGTGTAAAGTTCTCCGTCTGTTTCCCAGTACATCAGGATGGCGTTGGGGTCAATCACCCATGCTGTCACTCATCTTAAGGCGGCTGGAGGCCGCGCTGTGTTACTGCAGAACTTGAGCTGCCCTAAGCTGCCTATTGTCGCTTCCCTTCACCGTTCCCCATCCGGCCACGGTCAGTTCTAAATACTTCCCTGGGGTAAACTAGCGTCCAGTAAATCGACTCGTTTCCACAAAGTTTTCATGTCGTGTAAATTACTTTAAAACCATCACCCGACATTAATAATTCCACTACGTCCATAGTATACCCTCAACAAGATGCATTGTGCCTTGTCAGTCATTTTGTTCAGCCCTATTGTTCACTCAACGTGAGTTACGTGATCTTTAATGACTTCATGTCAGGGGCATAGTTCTTGCCATCTTACACAGGAAATAGCCCAAGACAGGGACAGATGGCGAAAATGCGTTGCTCTGTAATGGACTCTCGTGTCCGGTATCTACCAGTTTTAGTGGAAAATCCACTAAGTTGGCAACACTAACCCAGTACAGGAGGACCGGCTGCGCGCCAGACTGCGAGATGGCGGCGCGTGCTCAGCGCGCATGCGCCAGCGCCGGCACCCGCTGTGTGCAGTCGGCTGCGATGTGGGGCGCCAAGGCGGCCGCCATAAATCTGTGCACGTCTTCATGGCCTGGCAGCGCTCTGCGGGCGGCCCTAGCGGGGCGAGGCGATCACTGGCGGAGACCGCACCAGCCACTGCCGCCACCCAGCAATGGGTGGTAGAACGTTCCGTTCCAACTGCCAGTTGCAAACGAGGGATATTCATAAGGTTTAAGTATCACATCGGAAAAAAAGTAAAGGTGTGACTGTGAAACTTGATGCTGGTCCTGATATTCACCATTCGAAGCTACACACTTTTCGCAACGATGGATGACCTGTCACAGTCCTCGGTTGTAGAAGTCTCCGTTTCGGCTGTTCAGGAAATGTTGCGGTTCCAAAGTCACTTCGTCGTCATTCGGCAAATGCCTGCCACAGGATGGTTCCTTCACGTCCGTGGATGATAAGTCATGAGAACGCGGAAGTGAGGCAGCGTTTACTCCGAAGAAGCAGCAGTACTGTGCAGAAGCTACGGCTACGTTGCGTTTCGATAGGTAGCCGTAACCTCGTCGGTAGATGCCGGTAGTGTGCTCCTAGATTTGCCCAGTAAGAGCATAATCTGTTAGCGCCACACCGTGGCAGTCCCAAAAAAACACCCAGCATCACCTTTTCCGTCGATCGTGAATCAGCATTTCCCCCCGGCTGGTGTTGCTCTTTTTTGTACCGAAATCACTTTAAATCGTTTCGGACTCCTTTTTGGGGTTCCGTCTCTCGATCGCTAAAAACGATACCTTGAGCAAACTGTTTCTGTATCTCAACCCTGGAACTGCTGCAAAGTTTCCAGTTAAAAGATCCCGATGAGCCTTACTTGTTCTCTCCGCTTTTGCAGCTATTTCACGAAGAAAATCTTAGTGTAATAGACAGTCAGCTTTTTCGATGCATCCGTCAGGTGCTTCAACAGTGCATGTTGACTTTCCATGTCATCAGCATAAAGGAAACTTCTGGTGGTCTTCGAAAGTAATTGATCATTGGTATAAATGTCACACCACATTGGTGAAAGAATATTTCCTTGTGGCAAGCAATTTCTTTGACATCTCCATCGCCTGTGCTTAGATTGGAAATCTACATAAGATCTAATGTTTTAAAGTAAACTTCGCTTACACTGGAAATCTACATAAGATCTAATGTTTTAAAGTAAACTTCGAAAAAGTTTGGATGAAATCCCAATCTTTAGTTATCCTGTAGATCTTTTCTGACAATGCGCTGTGACTGTCAGTGTGGCATGCAGCCGTCAGGTCGATAAAAGCTACTCCCGTAATTTTCCAGGTCTAAAAGCTATCCACAATACATTGCATGGGGTGGAAGACCATCGATACAATTTCCTTGTTCTTATAGTAGAACTTCCTCTACAATATGAATCAACCGATTCGGCAACATTCGCTCGAAGATTTCGAGCAAGTGGCACAACAAAGGTATTGGCTCAGATGGCTACTTCCCAGGTTTTAAAATAAGAGATAACATTTCAGCAGAATTTATAAAATCATTGGGAGAAGTGGCAACAAAACGGCTATTCACTTTGGTGTGTAGAATGTGAGAGTCTGGCTACATACCATCTGACTTCCGGAAAAATATCATCCACACAATTCCGAAGACTGCAAGACCTGACAAGTGCGAGAATTATCGGACAATCAGCTTCACAGCTCGTGCATCCAAGTTGCTGACAAGAATAATATACAGAAGAATGGAAAAGGACACTGAGGGTGGGTTAGATGACGATCAGTTTGCATTTAGCAAAGTTAAAGGCACCTGAGAGGCAATTACGACGTTGCGCTTGATAATGGAAGCAAGACGAAAGAATAATCAAAACACGTTCACAGTATTTGTCGACCTGGAAAAAGCGTTCTACAACGTAAAATGGTGCAAGATGTTCGAAATTCTGAGAAAAACAGGTGTAACCTATAGGGAGAGATGAGTAATTTACAATATGTACAAGGTCCAAGGGGGAATAATGAGGATGGACGACCAAGAAATAATTGATCAGATTAAAAAGGGTGTAACACAGGGGTATAGTCTGTCGCCCCTACTGTTCAATCTGTGCATCGAAGAAGCAACGATGGAAATAAAGGAAAGGTTGAGGAGTGGAGTTAAAATTCAAGGAGAAATGATAGCAGTGATACGATTCGCTGATGACATTGCTATCTTGAGTGAAACTGAAGAAGAATTACATGATCTGCTGAATGGCATGAACAGTGTGATTACTACAGAATATGAATTGAGAGTAAATCGAAGAAAGACGAAAGTAATGAGAAATAGCAAAAATGAGAACAGCGAGAAAGTTAACGTCAGGATTGATGGTCAAGAGGTAGTTGAAGTTAAGGAAATCTACTACCTAGGCAACAAAATAACCAATGACGTAAGAAACAAGGAGGACATCAAAGAAGACTAGCACTGGCAAAAAAGGGCATTCCTGTCCAAGAGGAGTCTACTAGTAGGAAACATAGGCTTTAATTTGAGGAATAAATTTCTGGGAATGTACATTTGCAGCACAGCATTATATGGTAATGCACCATGGACTGTGGGAAAACGGGAACAGAAGAGAATCGAAGCATTTGAGATGTGGTCCTACAGACAAATGTTGAAAATTAGGTGGACTGATAATGTAAGGAATAAGGAGGTTCTGCGCAGAATCGCAGAGGAAAGGAATACGTGGAAAACACTGGCAAAGAGAAGGGACAGGATGATAGGACATCTATTAAGACATCAGGGAACGACTTCCATGGTAGAGGAAGCTGTAGAAGGCAAAAACTGTTGGGGAAGACAGAGATTGGAATGCATCCAACAAATAATTGAGGAGGTAGGTTGCATGTGCCACTCTGAGAAAAAAATGATTGGCACAAGAGAGGAATTTGTGGTGGGCCGCATAAAACCAGTCAAAATACTGATTTCGTTCAGACTCCTTGATGTTCTTTACGGTTGATGTTATTTCCAGTGACTAATAGCCAATTGTGTATTCGAACAATACTGAGTCCTTGGGCCTACGGACACGAAACGCTTTCCATTTGGACTACGCCGAGTGTGTCTTCTTAGAAAGTATACGATGCTTTAGTGTTGTTAAAACATCTCAAGTTTCTTTCGAAAAGCCGAATATCGTCGATAGCTTTACATATTCACCAGACGCGACACTTCGCAGATGCTACATTGACAGCACCCACATGCGTATGGAAGGACATCTGCCGTCAGTCCATCTGTGAAATATCTTACGGAATGGCCAATTTCTATGCGGATATCCAAGGTCGTTATTAAGCGCTTTGAAAAACAAATCGCTGTGGTCAGTTTCTACTTACGAACAAAGTCTGCTTTTCGTTTTGCGTACCACAACAAGACGGAGACATTTTGGTAGGGATTTGGCGATCACTGTCGTATTGGGATAGGGTTGCAGCTTGTAAAGCCGATGCCGCTAGGTCGAAATCTGTTTATGCATGAGTGTGATTTTGTAATTTGCGCCTACGGTATATCCGTACAGAAACAGAAGTGAAAAAGAAGTTTAGGATACCTTTAAAGTGAGTTCCTGTCTCAATCATTCGGAAAAATGTAGCTGTGTGTACGAGGAAGTAGGTAAATGGAAACTAATGAGAGTAGAGGACCAATTATAAAGCGCCTCTAGTCATTTTAATATCCGTATTGTAAGAAACATATCAATAGAGAATAAATCTAGCAGAAACAGCAGCTGAATTACTATTTTTATAGTAAAAAAGAACAAAGACAAATCATGCCTTGCCAAATTGTGGCATTTCCATTACAAATTATAAATCACGTCGAACAATTCTCCAGCGTTGCAGTGTAAATCGTCCGCAGCTCGTGGTCGCGCTGTAGCGTTCTCGCTTCCCGCGCCCGTGTTCCCGGGTTCGATTCCCGGCGGGGTCAGGGATTTTCTCTGCCTCGTGATGGCTGGGTGTTGTGTGATGTCCTTAGGTTAGTTAGGTTTAAGTAGTCCTAAGTTCTAGGGGACTGATGACCATAGATGTTAAGTCCCATAGTGCTCAGAGCCATTTGAACAATTTTTTGCAGTGTACATTGTTTCTTATCTTCGCATGCTCGAAGAGTAAGAAAACCGCTGCCGTCATCCACGTAATTTCAACACAAAAGTCAAGGAAATACTTAACTGGCTTATCATGATCTTTCCCTTTCATTTTTTTCCCGTCCCCATCAGTCTTCTGACTAGCTGCACGTGACTCACCTGTGCCGCCATGTCAAGCTGTTCATCTCAGATGAACCACTTACCTAAGCCATTTGTTGCATATATTACAATTTCAGTTTGCCTCTTCAACTTTTGCTCGCTACAGCTCCCTCTACTACTACTGAAGCTACTCTCTGATGTCCAATCATCATAGCCTTCCTTGTAGTTAGCGCTTCCCATATCCGTGAATTTAACAACCAATACATCTTTCAACTACCTGAATTGGTTAACAACAGTTATTTCAAAATATCAGTGAGGTTAGACAACGGAAACGTTAACTAGCTGTATAATCAATCACTCTTATTTCAGAACTATGAATGGAGATTACTTTTGTGTGATTGGTGTTGGCATAACCAGTCGATTGGCCCCTTTGATTGGCAACAACAAATGGGCAGAGTAACAAGTAATGGATTACTGTAACAGAGGGAACGCAACAGAATTAAAAATAGTATTTAGACCGTTAAAACTTCAAAAATGGCTTCAAATGGCTCTGAGCGCTATGGGACTTAACATCGGAGGTCATAAGTCCCCTAGAACTTAGAACTACTTAAACCTAACTAACCTAAGGACATCACACACATCCATTCCCGAGGCAGGATTCGAACCTGCGACCGTAGCAGTCGCACGGTTCCGGAATGAAGCGCCTAGAACCGCTCGGCCACCGCGGGCGGCGTTAAAACTTCAATTTAAACACAAATCAGACTAGGCCACTCAAAGCTTGGAAGATGCCCAAACATACTTGTCTAGACCTTCAAAAGATGTGATATTACAGCAGAATATAAAGAAGATAAGTCATGGTTAAGAATTGTAAACTGCGTTCTGTTCTGGGACTTCCGAAGTAAACATATCTGAAAAACAACTGACAGTAACTGTGTCCAAACAAGATTCCACAGCTCAAATAATAATTATAAAGGGGATAGACAGCATTCAACCGTTGTCATGCAATTCAGAGGAACATCAGTTCGTGTTATAACTCTGAATAAATGATACTAGTGAACAGAAACACGAAATGTGCACCACGGCAGATAGAAACAGTTGAAATTCAACGTCAATCTCCGGTGAGATCCGAAAGAACAAGGTCTTCACGTAAATAACTTTCCTCTGTGATCGTTCTGGAACAACGATTTCATAGCCGTCGGTGTCATGTACTAGTGTTTATGCATTCGGACTCACTTCCTTCTTAAGGCGCAGTCCAGTTAGAACCTAAGGGTAACGCACCAGAAACGAAGACCTAAGCAGAAGTCTCTTATCGGCCACAACAGGGAGCGACATGGCCAAGTTGTACATCTAGTCCGTGAGTGGAGACAGTGTCCTCACCTCCTCCAACCAAGGTCTGCCTCGGCGACCCGAACGCTCCGCTGAAGTTGGCATACGCCGATTACTCCCTCTGGACATGGCAGGCAAACACGTGCCCCAGGTCTAGCAAAGATATGGTCACACAAACATTTCGATCCCACGCAGTAATATGAATCACATATTTCCCTCGCTCACGGATTCCACGGTGAAGTCACTCATTTCTTGTATTACCAGAAACGCCTACCATGTCCGATTCTCTAAAGAACAGAATCGCTCCGTTTTTAAGACAAGCAAATTTTTCATACCTCTCGATGTTTACGATAGAATATCTCCTGAACTATGGTTCGTAAAGCGATATAATTTTGCAGGTACATCAAGTAGCATATATGAATACTGTGTGTAAAATGTATTGCAAATAGAGTTAATAGTAAAGAAGTAATAAATTAAAACGTCATATCTGGTACAGAATACCGAAACTGTAAGAAGAGATAAGCTTTTTTCCCTTTCATTAATTTGTCTGGGGCGAGCGAGGGGGAGGGGGGGGGGCATCAATGAGACGAGTGTTTCGAAAAGGTTTGAAATCATGTGGAAAGTTTGTTGGAAGTCGCTAAGTACTCTGATTCTCAAATACTGGATTAATATAGTGTAGGTAATTCGGACGCTGCGAGTTAACGCTGCTTCTAAACATATACACTTTAATACTTGCCTCATTGTGTTAAACCAGTAACGCAAGATTATACCTCTTAATGAGTAGATTATGAGTGCATTTCAAATTTTTAATTTCGGCCAGCAACGTGTATAATATTGAAAGTCAAATTTTTGTAGCCCATCGACCTTCAGCTGAGACCGGGCGACTCTTTCGGCAGTTTAATGATATATGTTGGCTTACTTAATTTTCAGCAGCCTGCTTTAACTTCTGGTAAACCTTCCGGGATGTAAGGTCGTGGTCCATGAAACTCTTCAGCTCCTAACGTTTCGTCCAGAGCTGCGCTGGACATCTTCAGAGGGGTGTTTCTCCTCCGGTGAGTCTTGCCGGAGGAGAAACACCCCTCTGAAGATGTCCAGCGCAGCTCTGGACGAAACGTTAGGAGCTGAAGAGTTTCATGGACCACGACCTTACATCGGGGAAGGTTTACCAGAAGATATGTCATCCGGTCGTGAAAGCCTTCATACTATGAGCCTGCTTTAACACCACATTAAAGAGATGGGGCCCCTCCACGCCCGCACCAACGTGGTGACCAAACCAAAAGTTCTACTGTCACCTCCGTAAACATGTTAGTTGTCTAGTAAGTGGATCACAGGATGCTGGGCTGTGATGTTGTCCGTGCGTCTGGGTAAGACTACGCATTAACACGGTCCATCAGGTGATAGATAGTGGACGAAACGCGAGTGAGGGTAGCGATTTGAAGAGCAGAGGAAAAAAAGTGCCATGGCTCGTGCCGTGGGAGAAAACCTCTGCGACAGTGGGATGGGTAGTAAGAGCAGTAGTGGCTTACTAGCTGCGATAGTTCATGCAAGGTTGGATTTGTTAGTATACGTATCATGCATCATTACCATGACAAGCGATGGCGATGTGTCCCAGTTGCTGCTGCTGCTGCATTCCTGGAACAATCAAGATCGTTATACAGTAATGGGAGATCGGCCATAGATCATCTCACTGTGTGGGGGATGTGTGGAGCTTGTTTGCATGCAGTGTACGGTACGGCTTCCCTGTGTGGTGCCAGTTATTCGGCAGTGTATTCCAGCTGGATATCCAGTAGTGGCGTCTGATTAACAGGGGCTCGCCTGTGCCGTTATGTTTGCGTATGCTTGGTCATAGATGTTATGTCCTTACAAGTATGTCTTTTGGTCTTTTATGTTTCCACCTATGGTTGTGGTCGTAGTTCCCCAGATTCAGAATAAACGGGTTCTGCGAATGTCTGGAGTTTCTGTATAGTCTTGTGGTGAGTTTGTGGATTACCTCCGTGAGAGTCTCAAGTCGGTATTCCAGGTGAAGGTCCGCGATGCGTGTGTATCGTGGAGCATTGCTTATGATTTTGAGTACTTTGTTTTGTATGAGCTGCAGACGGCGCAGGCGTGTAGGCGCAGCGTATCCCCAGACAGGAGCTGCGTACGTCATCAGGGGTCGGATAAGTGTCATGTACATGGACCTCGACACCCTTCTGTTCAGTGTGCTACGCCTGTTGAGCATAGGATAGAGCTGTTTGAGCCTCGCGCTAGCTCGGTTGGTCATGTGTTGTATGTGGTCCCCCCAGAGTAATATCCGGTCCAGCCAGACACCGAGGTATTTGACTTTCTCACGGAAACGTATTGGGCGTGCATGTAGAGTTATTGGTCTGCAGTAGCGGTGTTTGCGCAGTTGCTTCGGTCTTCTAGTGAACAGAACGCACTTGTCGACGTTTACTCTAACACGCCATTTCTCCAGCCAAGGCTCGGCCACTCTGAATGCAGTCTGTAGGCGTGACGTAATGTTTGATGGTTTCCAATCTTGTGCAAGGATGGCTGTGTCATCCGCGTAGATTCCCATCATGGTGTTGTGTGTGGTTGGGAGATCGTTTATGTAGAGGTTAAACAGCAGGGGCCCTAGGATGCTTCCCTGGGGTACTCCCGCGTGTATACCGTGTTGTGTTGATTGTTTTCCCTGCACGTCAGTGTTGAAACTCCTGTCTGTGAGGTATGAGTGTATTAGACGCAGCAGCCCGTCAGGGAATCCCGCGTCGCTGAGTTTGCGGATGAGGCCGTTGTGCCATAGACGGTCGAAAGCCTTTTCGATGTCCAGGAACACTGCCTCTGTAGCTTTGTTTATGTTGAAGCCATGTGTTATATGTTCAACGACCCGTAGGAGTTGTTGATTGTGGAGTGGTGATTCCTGAAGCTGAATTGCTCCGGTCTCAGGATGTCATTTGTTATGCAGTGCCTAGTGATGCGTTTGAGAATCACCTTCTCAACAATCTTACTGAGCGAACTCAGAAGGCTGATGGGTCGGTAATTTTGTGGGAGGCTGTGGTCTTTCCCCGGCTTCCTGAACATCAGGACCTTGGCCGTCTTCCAAAAGGCGGGGAAGTGTTGGTGTTTTAGTATGGCATTCGTTATGTGTGTTAGGTACTCAGTTGCTTTATCCGTGAACTCCTGGAGGACACGGTATTGAATGCCATCATGACCAGGGGGTTTCCTAGCAGCGGAATGCATTATAGCCCAGGAGACTTCGGCTGTGCTAGCATGTCGAATGTCGTCGCGCGATGGTTGGGCTAGAATGCGTGTAACCTCTTGGTCAGTAGCAAGTGTGAACACTTGATCTGATGGTACCAGATTCGGTGTGAATGACGCTGCGAGTGTTCGAGCCATTAGTTCTGCTTTCTCTTCCGCTGAGTATGCAGGTCCGTCAGGCCCTTGAAGCGTTGGGGTGTATATTTTCTCCCTGGTGAAGTGTCGGGCTAGCTGCCACACGCCAGGTCGTGCGGTGTCCAGCCCTTCGAGTTTTTGATTCCACTGTTGTGTTCTATGTGTTTGTATTTTATCGTGTATGATGCCCTGTAGTCTGTTAATGTGCTGTTTGAAGTACGGACGCCTGGTGCGCTGCCATTATCTCCTGAGGCGATTCCTCATTGAGATTAGGCCCAGGATTTCCTGGGGCAGGGCCGCACTGCGTTGTCGTGAGGTGCGATCAGGTATGGTGCCTGCCATTGCGTCCCGGACGGTGTTAGTGAGGGTTTCTACTGCCTCGTCAATTTGTCCTGTTTCGTTAATTTCGTGTATAGGTGGAATGTGGCTATCAAGCGTTCGCTTGAACAATGTCCAATTCGCACGCCCGTAGTCCAACATCTTGCGTTGTTCCGTGTGCTGCAGTGTTTCCTCAATGTATAGTATTACAGGTTGGTGGTTTGAGGGCAGATCGTTTTCAACGGCAACGTTGAGTGTCGCTGTAATGCCCTCGATGAGGGCCATGTCTATCACGTCTTGCCTGTGTCCCCTCTGATAGGGAATGTGCGTCGGTTCAGTCGGCGCTAGTATAATGTAGTTTCTGCCTAGCGAATGTTCGTACAGTTTTTTGCCGTTGGGATTTCGTATGCGTGAATTCCATTCTGGGTGTTTTGCGTTCAGATCTCCAGCGACTATTACTCGCGGTGAAATGTTGAGTAATGTGCTGATATCGCGTGTTGAGATGCCTACAGGGCTGTTGTATACCGATATTAGTGTGGTGTAGGCTCCGTTGAACTTGACTCTGACGGCCATAGCCTCGATTTTTTCCAGTTCAGGGAGCTCTATGTTTGTGTGCTCAATGTCTTTGTGTATGACGATTGCAGTTCCACCTGCCACGGCGTCGCCCGGTCGGTCGGTACGATAGACACAATAGCCAGGAAAGTTTAATTGTTTGTGCGGTTTAAGTTTAGTCTCGCTCAGTAGCGCGACAAGCATTCCCTTGCGTTCCATGAACGCGGCAAATTCTGCCCTTTTGTTGTGGATCGAGTCTGCATTCCAGAACAGGATCCGTGATAGTGTATGCGGGTCTGCGTTATGGGCCGGGTGTGGTATATTATTCATGTAAGAGTGTGAAAGAGTGTTGTGATGGCAGTGTGTATGACAGCCCAGTATTGCCCGGGTTCGGCGCTCATGAGCTGGGTGATGAGTGTAGTGACGGCCATCAGCACCTTGGTAAGGATTTGAACGGTCGTGTGTCGGGGGAATAGTGTTTCCAGTATTCCCCCAGGTGGTGGTTAGGTGTGGCAGCCTGAGGTGCTGTTGTGGAGTTAGCGGCCGCTTGTGCGGGTATTGGTGTGTTGTTAGGAGCGGCATTTGTGCTTTGTGGCAGAGGTTGTGGCGCCTGTGTTACTTCTGTGGTGAGGGGGATGGTAGTGTGAGTTACAGTCTCGGTGTCTTGTTGACTGTTTTCCTGTGTGTTGTTGTTCCGTTGTTGTTGTGTGGCCTGTTGTGGTGATTTCGTGTTCCCCGCCCTGTGTTTGCGTGTACGTCTATTCCTCCTCTGGGCTTGGGGTTCGGGGGGTTCTTGTGTGGGTGTGTTTTCCTGTATATGGTGCGTTTCTTCGCAGCACGTGATTTCCGGGAGTGGGGTCGTGTTGTTTGGAGGCATAGGTGTTGGTACCGATGCTTGCTGGGTTTCAGGTGTTGCCTGTGGCTGTTGTGTGGCTGTTGCAGCGGTTGTTTCACGTGTGTGTGTAGGGCGCTGAGGTTCCGCAGCCTGTGCCGTCCCGCCAGGGCGTGCAACCGTGGCAAACGTTACGCCGTTCCTTACTGGGTTCGGCGCTGGCCTTGGACGTGGTATGTCGTACAGTACCCTACTTATGTCTTGTTTTAGCTTCAGCGCCTGTTTGTATGAGTTGCACTGTCTGAAGTTTGCCGCATGGGGCCCACCGCAGTTGGCACAGCGTCGCTGGTTTGGTTGTGTTTGTGTGCAAGTGTTGGATCTGTGGTTGCCAGCGCATCCGCGGCAGCGAGTTGCCAGGCCGCAGCGGAGGGCCGAGTGGCCGAACCGCAGGCAAATGTTGCATTGTTGGGGGACGTTGGGTGGTTCGTAAAGTTCTACACGTACGTCCATCCGCAGAAAGCTCTTTATCTGCAGGATGGCGCGGGAATCAGCCGTGTCGGCTAACTCAACCATGTAGTGTGGTAACGGTGCGTGTGTACGGAACCCTGTCATCCGGGAGGCACTTTCGCAGTCGAATCCCAGGTAACAAAGGGCCGCATGTACTGTCTCGTTGGGGGTGCTGGGGTCCACTCCCTTGATCACGTACTGCTGGGTTCTCTCGTCCAGCGTTCTGTACGTGTAATGTTCGATCTTCCGATCTTTGAGGAAGGTCAGAAGATCTTTATATTCGTTGTCTGTGGCAACGTACAGTGAGGCCCTATCCCCCGAGTACTTTGCATATAATGTGCTGTTTATGTGCCTCTCCGCGAATGCAGTGTTAAGGGCACTAAGGTTTCCATAGTTTTGTATAACAACTGGGGGGAAACCAGTCTTGTGTTGTGTGGGCACTGCTGTGGCTTTGTGTGCTTTGTTGTTGTTCGCCACAGCTGTGTTTGCGTTTTGTTTTGTGTGAATGTTGCTAGCCTGAGATGAGCTAGTGGGTGTAGGCAACAGCGCCTTTCGGTTGCCTAGCGAGTTTGGTTGCTCGCTTGTTTGTGCTGGTGTTTTTTTGGGTCTGCGTTTTGGGCCCTCCACCTGCCAGGGCTCTGTGTAGTAGTTTTCTGTGTCCACATCCGCCGCCACTGCCTCGGTCCCTTGAGGCTGCGGCGCCGGTGGGAGAATGGTACAGGACTGTCCAGTGACAGGTGAGTGTAACGTGATGTTGAGTGTAGTTGTCTTGGTGGGAGAGACGTCCGCCCCGAAAAGTTCGGTGATTAGCCGGCGCGACTCGAGCTGCTTTTGCGCTTTCGCGCCAAGCTGTCGAGCGTCGCCAGCCGCTCCCTTGCCTTCGGTAGCGGGCGGGGCGCGATTTTCGGCGGGTGCAGTCGATCCTCGCGCCTCTTGTGTTGCAGTCTTGCTGCGGGTGATAGCAGGGGAAGTGCTAGTAGCGTCCGCCATCTCGCACTTAGGATTATTTATTGGGTGGGAAGGGGGAAACGACAATTTTACTTTTCTCGAAAGGCGAGAGAAGTGTTACTTGTTCCCTATGGAAGTGGGTGGTCCCTACTTTACGCTAACATGCGCTGTTAGTGCAAGCGCGGCACCTATAGGAGGTGCGGGAGAAGAATGGCCTGCAGCACGCGGGCTTGGTCCCGTGAAGGAGCCCTGGTACTGCCTCAGAGTCCCCAAAAGAACGTGAGAATCACGTTGGGGGCGTTGGGTAACAACAATTCGATTTTTTTCTTTTCCGGTTGTCTCACAGCCCATGATTCATGTACATATGACGCTTTGCTCCAAACGAACTTTCTCAGAAATATCTTCTTCAAACTAAGGCCTGTGTATAATACTAGCAGACTTCTTGTAGCGGAGAATGTATTGTTTGCTTGCACTACTCTGCTCATTTTGTCGTCCTTGATTCGTCCAATACGAAATTAATACCCATTTCTATACCTATTAATCCGTTGCAGTGAAAGTGGTCAGTCTCTACTTGATTCATTTGGCAGAATTAGTTAGTTCCCTGCTCATGTAAAAGTGAACTGAAGCTTGTTGTTATCTCATTCTACTAAGGAACCCACTTGTACCAAGCTTGCCATTTCCCCCTAACCTTTCAGCAGTATGTCGTGTCTCAGGGACCAGCCGAGGTGTTGGTTATAGCACTGGATTCGCGTTTGCGGGGAACTGTGTTGAATTCTTGGCCCGGACATCTAGAATTATGTTTTCCTTATTTTCCTAAAATCTCTTAAGGAAAATGTGAGGGTGGTTCCCTTGGAAGGGAAACAGCCAGTTTCCTTCCTCAATTCGTGTGTGTTCTTCCCTCCGTCTGCAATTATCACGTCGCCGCTGGGACGTTAAATACTAATCTTCCTTCCTTTCTGCTAATTTTCAGAAGAGAAACGTCTCCGAAAAATAGTTATCAGGGCAAGAGCTGTCAGTTACACAGAGAAAAACCTCAGCTGTTTTCATAGAAACATTACAGTTTTTCAACAAAGCAAACGAAGCCACGTTCTTCCTTTGAGCAAAGAGTTATTTACTTCAGTATTAATTCTAAAATTGCTACGAACTCGACAAAGCATCTCGTCACAATAATATGAACTGTTGATATTTTAAAAAGTATCGGGTACCCGATAAAGCTATGTTTAAAAATTATCGTCAGCGCTCCATACAACGAGAAAAATTATCGATTTAACGATCTGTCGAAGGAAAAGATATCGACCTGCCAGCCAAAAGAATATCGGTTTCACGTTGTAGATATACTGCCAGTTCTAGAGCTGTACGTTTAAGTATTAATTTATTGTTAGATATTCTGTACATCAACAAGCTAGCAGCCTCCTTATCTCCCTCAGAGCAAGAATTGAAAGAGAAACGATGCACGGTCACGCTTGGCGATAACCACTTTGCTAACAATGGTAACTGGAGGTAAGTGGCACCATAAAAGGTATCCGATGGCTCCGTCGTTCGATTTCGTCACATATCGGATTCGTCTGGAACAATTCATGTCGACTTCCCTGTTTTCTTATTTTCTTTATTTTTTATTTTTTTTATTTCTGCAAACGCCAGCCACCTAGCTGTTGTAGGTCAAAATTACGTGGTGAAGCTAATCGTTGCAGTTTCTGTTGGTAGCGCCCAGCCCCGATTACGTCAGCGTTTCCTCTAACACGTCTTTGCCCACCACAAAGACCGATCTTGTTATCTAGATTTGTGCTCGTCAATTTCAGAAACTGTTGTAGAAGAATGCAGATGTGAAGAAATAGCACACAACTGGTGTGCTATTTCCCCAAGTCGGATATCTTCCATTCACCCTCCGCCCCTAAGTGCAATAGCACTATTTCTTTGTGTCATCTATACTTACTTCACAATCAAAGAGAAAGACAGGACGTGATGAAAGCTCAATAAGTAGTAAGATTCCTTCACACAATGAAAGTATAATTATGCTTTACTATAGTTTCAAAGGAACAACTTGAAATATTTATCGAAAATTGCGAACAAAATATAGTATACATTAAAAATATCGACACTTGATAATGCCATTTCGATATCAATATCTCGGGTAAAGAAATATCACCGAAGTATATTTATATTTTTCGGATAAAATATCGATATGTCGATATTTTATCAACAGCCCTACCAGGCAGCCTGTATCGTCCGTCACATTTTAAACTCTAAAGTGAAATATTTAAAACCAGGTGACGTTGACGAATGTGCTACGTAGCGTACGTATTGTAGGTGATGGCTAGAAACATTTCAATGTGTAATATACCATTCCCATATTAGGCAGTACAATTGTATGAACGTTGTTCTCAGCAACATCGAAGAATGGGGGCAACCACATTACGAGCTCAATTGAAACGTACCTACGCAATAAATTTTGATACACTCTGCGAGTGTTTAGTGTTTTCCTTCCTCTCTGCTGCCGGCAGCGTGTGCGTTACGACTTGTCATCAACAGAAAGTAGGTCAGCATTCCCGATCCCGGCAGTTGGCGACCCAGTCTCATACATTCCCATCTGGCGAGACTGTATTTTGTTCTAGTTTACTGTCCGCTTGGTTAGAGGTTACGGTGCTTTCTAACAGCGCTTGAATGAGGCTGGTCCAGGGTCAAGGCGGACGTAGACAACGGTAAAGCTACAGTTGCGGCACTTTTCTGCTGTTTAAAGCTCAGCACGCGCAATGCACGGGTCAATTGGGGTAGCACTCGAAGAATGCCCTGAATTGCTTCATGTGTATTACATCACGCAGCGCTATCCTCCTCTGACAACACTGATGTTTAAGCGTCAGTGACAATCTTAACTGATTACGCGAACTTCTTTCCACATATTTATGTTTAGAAACAGCTTCCTCCGTCACGGTATTGAATGAATATCCTGAAAAGTAGTACAGTTAAAATCAGTGGATAATGAAGCCAATGTCAGTCTGCTATGAGTGAATCGCTACTATTATTTCAAAACACACAAATATTGCTTTGATATTCTGGTGCATTGTACTAGGCACGGTCCTGACACGATAAATGACGATATTGTTTTCAAATTTTTAGTAGTATTCTTCGTATACGTTAAACTGTTGGATTTGGGCTGCGAGGATGTGAATTACCGTATTACGATCTGTCCGCAGCTCGTGGTCTAGTGGCTACCGGAACGGTAGCTCAGCGTGTTCGGTCAGAGCTGTTTGGTCTCTGTAGTAAAGCACTGACTGAAGGGATCAACAGCGAACTTCAACGGATGTCATGTGACGTCCACTGCGACCAAATACAACGAACAATAACGAACAAAATGCAAAAGAAAACTGGGGGGAGCGTTGCTGCCTCTGGATCACTGGTACCCGGGTTCGATTCCTGGCCGGGTTGGGGATTTTCTTTGCCCCGGGACTGGGAGTTTGTGTTGTCCTCATCATTCCATCATCATTCGTGGCCGTGGCGAGATTGGACTGTGTAAAGATTGGGACTTGGTACGGGCACTGATAACTGCGCAGTTGAGCGCCCCACAGATCAAACATCATCATCATCTTCTTCATCATCATCTCTTCCGATCTAGCGACTCGTACGTTCGAACTAGGCTAAATGTACTGTTTACGTAGATAATTTCACAAAATGAGAGAAAAGTTGGTTTGCCTCCTACGTTCGAAAATTCGATCCCTTAATTTATTCAGGAACACAATTCGACTCAGCATAACTTTTCTCGAACAAGCGTTGCCACAGGTGCAAAACCTGAAAGGAAGGAATGATGAAATTAGACATCTCTGTCACTGTCTGTGTCATAGGAGACGGAACACAAGCGCTAGGTTGAAACACACGCGCAAGAGATGAAACAAATTGCTACAGTAATTTGTAACGAGCAGTCCCGTTATGGTATATTGGTGTTTAAGGAATGCGCCTGAATGAGTGAGCCCAAGCCGTGGCTTGGAGTACACTCTCAAAATGCCAAAGAACCACCTCTGGCCAGAACTACAGCCCCAACACGCTACGCGTTAAACGCTTCATTGGCCCGCCGTCAGGTTCGACGCTTCGCATCATTTTGGAAAGAGTGAAAATCACAACCATCCGACCACACTTACTTTATTGTTTGGCCTACTGGAGACGTGCGGCTATTGTGCATAATGCCTGCCCACACCATAACAACTAAGCCTTACGGATTACGTTCATAAACATTCTGGGATGTGTGAAGTGTTCCTTTCGGTCTTCACACTAACTGGTGGCCAAAATCACTTGCCACAGGGGGATTCGTTGGAGAACATCAGTCTGTTGTTTATCCCAACCAATGAGCTTCCTAAACCAACGAACGAAGCAGTGTACATGGCTGCGACTGTTACACCGTCAGTTGCAGAAACCGGCCGGAGTGGCCGAGCGGCTCTAGGCGCTACAGCCCGGAACCGCGCGACCGCTACGGTCGCAGGTTTGAATCCTGCCTCGGGCATGGATGTGTGTGATGTCCTTAGGTTAGTTAGGTTTAAGCAGTTCTAAGTTCTAGGGGACTGGTGACCACAGATGTTAAGTCCCATAGTGCTCAGAGCCATTTGAACCATCAGTTGCAGAAACGTTGTGCAGTCTGCGTAGGTACACCAGTAAGTTGGGCTACTTTCATCATGGTGTGGGCATGAACACGTCCACACACCGTAGCTCATTTTTGCAGTTGTGTCACATCGATGTCATCCCGTCTTACTGTACTAATTCTATACAAGCAGATGACACAAACCACGTCACTGCCATGACTTGAATAGCGGTAGAGAGTCACATGGCTACCTGCCAACAATTCTGCGCCATCTACAGTCCTGCAAAGAGACCAGTCTGCCTTTTTAAGGGGGTATTTTATTGTGCCCGCCGAGATTGCAAGTTGCCAAAATAGTTGAAATGGCGCTGAACACTATGGGACTTAACATCTGAAGTCATCAGTCGCCTAGAACTTAGAACTACTTAAACCTAACTAACCTAAGGACAGCACACACATCCATACCCGAGGCAGGATTCGAACCTGCGACCGTAGCAGTCGCGCGGTTCCGGACTGAAGCGCCTAGAACCGCTCGGCCACAACGGACTTCCCAAGTTGGCAACTGCAGTGATTTTTGCTATGGATGTTCAGGTTGGCAGAATGAATTCCACAAGCTAGCCAATCAGAATAATGTGAATCGCAGATAACAATGATTCTCTTTGGGATGAGACATTGAATCAAACGCTTCTTTGGTGATGAACATATGGTGGTCAGACATTCAGTTTTCCACACTTGACTCTCGTTGAGATATTTTCTGTGAACTTTTGCTCCATCACCGCTCGTCGTGGACAACGAGCTTCGTCTGTAACAGGAGAAATGACTAAGGCTGCCGATGGCATGGGTTGTGTTGCTCTTGAACCAATATGCGCAACACACAGCACTGCATGTCACATTTGAGATGTCCTGGAAACTATGTCGAGCTGACAATGGAGATAGTGCCGCACAGTAGCAGAGAACCTCGGTCTCAGATTTAGTGTATGTAAATATTTGATTATATACTGATATTGTATTCAGTGTGTGGGAAATGGGCTCCTACCAGCAAATAATGAATATCACAAGGTTGTTCAACAACTGTCATGTTCACGTTTTACCAGGGCAATCCTACTTAGCACTACGCACCAAGCATGAGGAAGTTCATCTGCAATTGGATATGTACATGTAGACGCGCGTTTAATGTCCATACATATTCGTGCAAATATTAACTTGGATCTTCTGGGGTCTCCTCGGCTCTGAGAGAGCTAATGTAAAATTCAGCATATTCGACCCTGAATCGGATACAAGCACTTCTCAGTCCGCTGTAAGACGACAAAGATTATGTACGGTGCGTGTACACAGTTCGTCGAGTAGTGGATAACAACTGACAAAAATTGTGTTGTAATTAAATGAGAGTTCAAAGCAGATATCATTGTCTTTCACGTGAAATGCTTTAGCGACTGAAAGCCTTTAAATGGTTAAGTGATTGAAAGTCCTATCTGTCACCCAGGTAATCGCGGGCTTTGCGACTTCCACCAGCTGATTACATGATGAAGACACATTTTACTAATTGTATTCCTGATAATAGTATAACAGGTTCCCAGTAGGCTTACGTTTATAGTAGCTTCAGTGACAATTCTATTCGTATACATACTCTTTTCTACAGTGCCACAAATTAATATAAGTTGGCGCCATGAATTCTACAGATGATATTTTACACATTAACCAACATCGATAATGCTGAAGTTGAAGTCCATATATCCCTGGTTTTTCGTATAACATCGTATTCCGTAGAATAGCAGCATGCAGCGCTTGGCTCTCGCAGTAACGTTACGAGATGTTGTTTGTTGTTGTGGTATTCAGTCCTGAGACTAGTTTGATGCAGCACTCCATGCTTCTCTCTCCTGTGCAAGCTTCTTCATCTCCAAGTACCTACTGCGACCTACATGCTTCTGAATCTGCTTAGTGTATTCATCTGTTGGTCTCCCTCTACAGTTTCTACCCTCCACGCTGCCCTCCATAACGAAACTGATGATCCCTTGATGCCTCAGACCGTGTCCTAGCAACCGACCCCTTTATCTAGTCAAGTTGTGCCACAAATTCCTCTTCCCCCCAAGTCTATTCAGTACCTCCTCATTAGTTACGTGATCTACCCATCTAATCTTCAGCATTCTTCTGTAGCACCACGTTTCGAAAGTGTCTATTCTCTTCTTGTCCAAACTATTTATCGTCCATGTTTCACTTCCATACACGGGTAAGCTTCATACAAATACTTTCAGAAACGACTTCCTGACACTTAAAACTATACTCGATGTCAATAATTCTCTCTTCTTCAGAAACGCTTTCCTTGCCATTCCATTTTGTATTCTCTCTACTTCGAGCATCATCAGTACGTTACCGAGTAATATAATGGCTGGCGCATCCCGTACTCTCGTTATTGCTGGGTGTAAAGCACACATCCACAGAAAAACGACAGCGCACAATTATCTGCGACTGGTGCGCATCAAAAGCTGCTTTATACAGCAATGCGCGTTAGTTTTATTATGCTGCTTTGTGTTGCACTGCAGACGAGGTTCTGCATGCAGTAAGCAATACACCGTGGATAGACTTGTAGCACGAGGTGTGGGTGCCGGCAGCATGGCGCCGCACGCCAGCGCCGAATACCCCATATACTACACTACTGGCCATTAAAATTGCTACATCAAGAAAAAATGCAGATGATAAACGGGTATTCATTGGTCAAATATATTATACTAGAACTGACATGTGATTACATTTTCACGGAATTTGGGTGCATAGATCCTGAGAAATCAGTACCCAGAACAACTACCTCTGGCCGTAATAACGCCCTTGATACGCCTGGGCATTGAGTCAAACAGAGCTTGGTTGGCGTGTACAGGTACAGCTGCCCATGCAGCTTGAATACGATACCACAGTTCATCAAGAGTACTGACTGGCGTATTGCGACGAGCCAGTTGCTCGGCCACCATTGATCAGACGTTTTCAGTTGGTGAGAGATCTGGAGAATGTGCTGGCCAGGGCAGCAGCTGAACATTTTCTGTATCCAGAAAGGCCCGTATGGGACCTGCAACATACGGTCGTGCATTATCCTGCTGAAATGTAGGGTTTCGCAGGGATCGAATGAAGCGTAGAGCCACTGGTCGTAACACATCTGAAAATGTAACGTCCACTGTTCAAAGTGCCGCCAGTGCGAACAAGAGGTGACGGAGACGTGTAACCAATGGCACTCCATACCATCACGCCGCGTGATACGCCGGTATGGCGATGACGAATACACGCTTCCAATGTGCGTTCACCGCTATGTCGCCAAACACGGACGTGACCATCATGATGCTGTAGAGAGAACCTGGATTCATCCGAAAAAATGACGTTTTGCCATTCGTACAACCAGGTTCGTCGTCGAGTATACCATCGCAGGCGCTGGTGTCTGTGATGCAGCGTCAAGGGTAACCGCAGCCATGGTCTCCGAGCTGATAGTCCATGCTGCTGCAAACGTCGTCGAACTGTTCGTGCGGATGGTTGTTGTTGTCTTGCAAACGTCCCCATCAGCTGAGTCAGGGATCGAGACGTGGCTGCACGATCCGTTACAGCCTTCCGGCACCTGTCATCTCGACTGCTAGCGATACGAGGCTGTTTGGATCCAGTACGGCGTTCCGTATTACCCTCCTGAACCCACCGATTCCATATTCTGCTAACCGTAATTGGATCTCGACAAGCGCGAGCAGCAATGTCGCGATACGATAAACCGCAATCGCGATAGGCTACAATCCGACCTTTATCAAAGTCGGAAACGTGATGGTACGCATTTCTCCTCCTTACACGAGGCATCACAACACCATTTCACCAGGCAACGCCGGTCAGCTGCTGTTTGTGTATGAGAAATCGGTTGGAAACTTTCCTCATGTCAGCACGTTGTAGGTGTCGCCACCTGCGCCATCCTTGTGTGAATGCTCTGAAAAGCTGATCATTTGCATATCACAGCATCTTCTTCCTGTCAGTTAAATTTCGCGTCTGTAGCACGTCATCTTCGTGGTGCAACAATTTTAATGGCCAGTGGTGTATATTTGGTGCGCCCCACAGTGCGCGTGTCAGGCGTGTGACGTGGCTCGGCGCTGTGTTGCAGACGAGGTCCAGCTGGCGGTGGAGAACGCGCTGCGGGTGAACCGCGAGCACGAGTGCCGCGTGCCGGCGGCGCGGCTGGTGCGCGTCAAGGACGAGTACCCGCACCCCAACAAGCGCTACATCCCGCACTGCGCCACGCTGCACCGCTGCGGGGACGACGCGGGCTGCTGCCACTCCGACACGCTCACCTGCGTCGCCGCCAAGGCGCACTCCGTCACCCTCTACTTCTACGTGAGTACCGCGGCCTGCTCGTCGAGCACTCGCCCCGCCTTCTCGATGGCCAACCCGTGTCATTCAGTGACGCCAGCGGATTAGCGGGCAACAAGTCTCGAGTAGAACTTGCCCCCCTTCTAACAGCCGTGTACCGCAAGTCTCTAGAGGAACGGAAGGTTCCAAATTATTGGAAAAGAGCACATGTAGTCTTCAAGAAGGGTCGTCGAGCAGATGCGCAAAACCATAGACCTATATCTCTGACGTCGATCTGTTGTAGAATTTTAGAACATGTTATTTGCTCGCGTATCATGTCGATTTTGGAAACCCAGAATCTACTCTGTAGGAGTCAACATGGATTCCGGAAACATGAGACCCAGAAAATATTAGATACAGGCTCCCAGGTAGATGCCATTTTCCTTGACTTCCGGAAGGCGTTCGATACAGTTCCGCACTGTCGCCTGATAAAGAAAGTAAGAGCCTACGGAATATCAGACCAGCTGTGTGGCTGGAATGACGAGTTTTTAGCAAACAGAACACAGCATGTGTTCTCAATGGAGACGCGTTAAAGTAACCTCTGGCGTGCCACAGGGGAATGTTACGGGACCATTGCTTTTCACAATATATATAAATGACCTAGTAGATACTGTCGGAAGTTCCGTGCGGCTTTTCGCGGATTATGCTGTAGTATACAGAGAAGTTGCAGCATTAGAAAATTGTAACGAAATGCAGGAAGATCTGCAGCAGATAAGCACTTGGTGCAGGGAGTGGCAACTGACCCTTAACATAGACAAATGTAATGTATTGCGAATACATAGAAAGAAGGATCCTTTATTGTATGATTATATGATAGCGGAACAAACACTGGTAGCAGTTACTTCTGTAAAATATCTGGGAGTATGCGTGCGGGCCGATTTGAAGTGGAATGATCATATAAAATTAATTGTTGGTAAGACGGGTACCAGGTTGAGATTCATTGGCAGAGTCATTAGAAAATGTAGTCCATCAACAAAGGAGGTGGCTTACAAAACACTCGTTCGACCTATACTTGAGTATTGCTCATCAGTGTGGGATCCGTACCAGATCGGGTTGACGGAGGAGATAGAGAAGATCCAAAGAAGAGCGGCGCGTTTCGTCACAGGGTTATTTGGTAACCGTGATAGCGTTACGGAGATGTTGAGCAAACTCAAGTGGCAGACTCCGCAAGACAGGCGCTCTGCATCGCGGTGTAGCTTGCTGTCCAGGTTTCGAGAAGGTGCGTTTTTGGATGAGGTATCGAATATATTGCTTCCCCCTACTTATACCTCCCGAGGAGATCACGAATGTAAAATTAGAGAGATTCGAGCGCGCACGGAAGCTTTCCGACAGTCGTTTTTCCCGCGAACCATACGCGACTAGAACAGAAAAGGGAGGTAATGACAGTCGCACGTAAAGTGCCATTCGCCACACACCGTTGGGAGGCTTGCGGAGTATAAATGTAAAGGTAGATGTAGATGTAGATGTACCGCATAGAGACAACACGTAGTCCTCGCGGTACCACCGTGACGGAATTTTTCCTTACTGCATGCTGCAGCATACAATAAATAAGGTAGTATGAAAGTATCAATATAAAACCATATTTCAAAAGACGATTTGTAAAAATGTAATAATGTTTTACTGTGTTTGTACAACCATACCATTTTCTGCATGTTTTAGATTAAAAAAAAATAAAATAAAAAAACACACTGATGTTGGTGATATTTGTCGCCGAAACTAGTTTGGGATGATAAAGAAATAAACGAATAACAAGGTGTTTTCCATCAAGGTGGACTCACTTTGTGATATTGCTGTCTGACATCAACAGTTGGGAGAGTTCTGTACCAACCACATGCCATTCATGCTGATGCTGGGTGTGTGTGTGGGGGGGGGGGGGGGGGAGGGGGGGGGCATGGGACAGCGGTCTACAGTACGGCCCTGTCGTAGGGGTGATTGGAGAGTAACATACACGGTGATTTTTCCACCATATACAAACTCTGGGGATTGATCGATAGGAGGATACGGAACAATAAAGGTCAAATGAACTGATGTCCAAATATGAATGGTTTCCACGCTAGAGATCATTTATTCAGTCATACATTGTTACAGACATTGCGGTCTTATACGCGTTACCATGCAGCACATTTACAGTATGCTAGGTTTCCTCCTAGAGGGTGATACTGTTCCCCATACATCATGCCCCAGCGCCCGCACCTGCCATTTAACTGGTAATGTTGTGTCCGATTCATTTCTCTTGCTGACTCACCTTCTAGTGGATGTGGTGCAACAACCAGCCAGTTGGCCTGCCAATGCAGTGTAAGCCAGACGACCGTGTGTCTGCAGAACCCCTATAGTATGGTCACATCAGTTCATTAGCATCGGTACTGCCTGAATTTGTGGGCCGGGGAACTGGTGACCGTATTTTGAGACCAGTCTTCCTTCCACGCAGACTAACAGGCTGGAACTATCGGCGTTCCTTGCGGGTGACTTTGCCTCCCCTGCTGGAAGATGTGCCATTGACGATTCGAAGGGTTATGTGGCTGCCACATGATGGTGCTCCAGCCCTTTTCGCCGTTAACGTACGGACGCATCTCAGTCGTGTCTTCCTTGGTCGACGGATCGGACGAGGGCGTCCATCTGCGTGACCTGCTCCTTCACCGGATCTCAAACCGTGTGGTTTCTTGTTATGGGGCCGTCTCAGAAGTATCGTGCACGCAGAGCCCATTCTAGAAGTGGAGACACTGGAGCAGCGTATTCATGCTGCCTTTGACTCTGGTCGGATGTAGCCTGGCTGATGTGAACGAGTGACACAGAATCTGCTACGGTGCGCATACGGATGCGTTGAGGCACATGGAAACTATTTTCAACACATACTGTGACTGTGGCTGCGTGCTCTATAAAAATGTATGATTCAATAAATGGTCTCTAGCATGGAAACCAAGCATTTCCGGACAAGTTCATTAGACCTTTTTTGTTCTGTATCCTCTCATACATCAATCCCTAGAGTTCGTACATAGCGGAAGAAACCACCCTTTATTTATTATAACTGGGCTCTGGAAGGCTGAAGAACATTGGGAACTCTATTAATAGTATGAAACGACTGAAAAATGACTGACCTCGCTCTAGGAAGTTCGCCACCAGAATAACTCTCATGAAGGAACAATCAGGTTTAAAATATTACTCTGATAGCCTTTTGGTTGAAAGTTTTCCAGCTAATGAGAACAACTCACGTACACTGAAGCAGTTCTCTCTTCTAGCAGCATCGTATTACATCAAAATATATCGTTTCATACAGGCGTAAGAGCACTAATCACCCTCTTATTTATTTATTTGTGTGTGTGTGTGTGTGTGTATATGTATATGTGTGTGTGAAGCGTGAGATGTGTGTGTGTGTGTGTGTGTGTGCGTCTGTGAGGTGCGAGGTGTGAGGTATGGGCAGGTATGGAAGAATATTGTTACAGAACATATATGTGCTCCATCCAAAGATGGCAGGGAGAGCTCAACGAACTATTACGATTAAAGCCTGACACGGAAACTTCCAGATTAAGACTGCTATAACCTGAACGGACTGTCCTCCATGTTTTCCCCAAAGTACAGGATACTAATATTCGTACTTGTTTACATACGAGTCACGATACGGGTGGAGATTTATTGTTAAAGGTATTGAAGAATTCGTCGTAAATATCGGTGGGCTGCTCAGCTGTGAACTGCACTAACTATTGTAAAAGTGGTTTTCACATGTTTAGATTTCTTAGTTACCCTGAACGAAGAAAAAGATGGACCATAGAATACCAGAGAGACAATTGGGAACCACCTGGCGCTCAGTTGTGTTTTGGAAACAAACGCTAATAAAAATAGTTACAAACAGTTGTATGCAATTCCGTTTCTTCCTAGTCGAAAATGTACTGAAGCAGCTCGTCTCAAAATTTTTCGATTCTTTAGATATTTTCGCAATTGTAAAAGTGGAAAGGAATATTTTTTATGTACTTATATGTCTTATCATAAACATAAAAACACGAACTGAATAACTCTTAACCCCATTTCTTATATAGGCACGGTAGATCGAGTAATGATTCAGATACTTTTATAGCGGATTGGTCATTGTGAGGGGCCCGCATCTCGTGGTCGTGCGGTAGCGTTCTCGCTTCCCACGCCCGGGTTCCCGGGTTCGATTCCCGGCGGGGTCAGGGATTTTCTCTGCCTCGTGATGGCTGGGTGTTGTGTGCTGTCCTTAGGTTAGTTAGGTTTAAGTAGTTCTAAGTTCTAGGGGACTGATGACCGTAGCAGTTAAGTCCCATAGTGCTCAGAGCCATTTGAACCATTTGAACCATTGTGAGGGAACCTGCACAAGTAACATAACCTTCAAAGAATAAAGTTTTTATCACAACTCACCAAGCGATAAACCTGTCACGAAGTACACAAAATGAATACTGGTTAAATGATAGATGAAACTATTAATAAAATTCGTTTCACTGTAGAATGAAATTATACTTTCCCCCACCTCTGTACAATAAAAATGCGGCATTTCTTAAAATACATCCTTTTGAATCAAACATAAACACCTCTTTTACAAATGGCTGTATAAAGGCAAAACTAATAAACAGCCACAGGCTGTTACTGCGTAACACCCATATTTTAAGAGATTGGTACCGAATACGTAACTCATTACATTTAATATTTACAAGTTATCACCCAAGTTCCGAGCCTACATTTCTATGGCTGTGTAATATTACATTTAAATTTTTCTGTTGTATGAAAATGGCATTCTAAACATATCTATAAACATCAATTACTGATTGGTTCACTTCATACATGCGATGTCAAATATTTTGTAGGAATACTGTAAAAAATTGTGTGGATAGGTTAACCACCCACAAGGTAAAAACTGCTGAAGCCTCAGAAATGGGGAAAACAAAGCGGACGATTCAGCCTATTATATAGGAGCTCTACTCTAGATGTCAGACGGTCAGATCGGTACCAAGTGCTGTACATCGATAGAGTACCATTCAACACCGATATAATTTGTGCTATGCGCTATCGTCCAGGAGAATGTGCGTAAATTGTAAATAGTAAGTACCATATGATCTACAAAGCACAGGAAGAGCATAACTGTGATCGTCTGTCGTGTGGCACTCCAATCGGGAATTGGGTAGTGCGTTAGTTCGTCGTGGCAAGGGCCCCCGGATTGAGCCCTGGTCACTCCAGTTTTTGTAGTTATGTAGGACAATATGTTTCTGATGTAAAGGGACTGTTCGGAGTTTATAGATGACATCCAGCAGTTAGTTATTATTGTTATTATTATTACTGTTAACACTTTCGCATGTGCGATGCAAATGTTGCTCTATTCTTCTGTTCCGATTGTTTGTATTTATTCTGCGAAGGCCGGCCGGAGTGGTCGAGCGGCTCTAGGCGCTACAGTCTGGAACCGCGCGACCGCTACGGTCGCAGGTTCGAATCCTGCCTCGGGCGTGAATGTGTGTGATGTCCTTAGGTTAGTTAGGTTTAAGTAGTTTAAATTCTAGGGGACTGATGACCTCAGAAGTTAAGTCCCATAGTGCTCAGAGCCATTTGAACCATTTGATATTCTGCGAAGCTACTAATTTGCTCAATAAGTTTGCTACTTTCCAATAAACGAAACGAAAGCGGACTGCCAATAGAAAACTGCTGTAAACTACGAGCAGTCATTTCACATGTCAGGAACATATTGTCCCACATGACAGTTTCACACTTGGTACAGTAGAGAAATTGGCAAAACGACGGCTCGAAACCGGGACCCTTGATACGACAAACCAGTGCTCTACGAATTTCCCGAGGTGAGCTGTACATGACAGACGCCCACAGTTATGCTTTTCCTGTGCTCCTGAGGTCAGCTGTTTACTTATTACTTACTGTTTACGCACGTTCTCCTGGACGACAAGATGTGGGACAAAATATATCGGAGTTCTGGATGATACTCTGTCGATATATAACGTTTGGTACAGATCTGACTGTCTGACATCTGGAGGTGTGGGTGTGAGCGCGACGTAATGCAAAGGCGTCAGGACGCTCTGGACGTTTCATAGGCTCTGAGTAATTCTTTGACAATAACTTGAATCGCTCTGTGGTCACCTTGCTATTCTTCTTCCAAAAATTCCGCTTTGAAACATCTTGATGCACCTTAGTTATCTAGCATCCATGAGGAGCTTACGAATGAGGAGCTTACGAATACGGGGGGGGGGGGGGGGCAATAGGTTGGGAATGTGGGTCTCACGGGACGCGTGCCAGAGATAAGTCTCTGCAGTCGCACTAACCTATGTGTTCTCCGTGGTTCAGATGGATAGAGCGTGTGCCACGTAAGCAGGAGATCCCAGGTTCGAGTCCCGGTCGGGGCACGCATTTTGAACTATCCCCGTTGACTTATATCAATGCCTGAATGCAGCTAGGGGTATTCATTTCATTGTAATATCAAATAGGGATTTAATTGATGCCTGCAGAGTCCGCAGCTCGTGGTCATGCGGTAGCGTTCTCGCTTCCCGCGCCCGGGTTCCCGGGTTCGATTCCCGGCGGGGACAGGGGTTTTCTCTGCCTCGTGATGACTGGGTGTTGTGTGCTGTCCTTAGGTTAGTTAGGTTTAAGTAGTTCTAAGTTCTAGGGGACTGATGACCATAGGTGTTAAGTCCCATAGTGCTCAGAGCCATCTGAACCATTTTTTGATGCCTGCAGACAGCTCTCGATGAACGCCGCTCCCAAACCACCAAAAGGATAGCTGAACTTGTGACTTCTCTGAGACTGTCTCCATCACGACTTACGTTCCGCAGACCGTGTGAAATGGCGTGAAGTGCCATCCGCTACGCTTCCGTTAAGACCAGTGGTGGGGCACTGTACGCCGCCATGTCTGCCCACCTTGCATCTGATTCTGGTGATCTGATTTTTTTCTGTTTCTACTACCATGATCTTCCGATAGAGCACCATCGCAATAGCGTGAGATTGCACACTCTGTTCATGTTGTTGGTGAGTAGCAGGAAGAGTTTATAGCAGGCAAATACTCGCACAAACATTCTACAACGTAAGACTGCGTCAAACATGGTGAGAGCCAACATTTACACGAAGTTCCTGAAAAAAGACAAACCGACGTTGAAAGCATTTTTAGATTTAGAGATAGCTTTTGACAGTGTGGTCAGCGATACACTCTTTGAAATTCCGAGGGTAGCAGGGATAAAATACTGGGAGCGAAATATTGTTTAGAAATTGTACAGAAACCGGAATAAAGCTATGAGAGTCGAAGGACATGAATGGAAAGTATTGGCTGAGAAGAGAGTGAAAAAGGGTTGTAGTCCATCTCCGATGTTATGCAATCTGTACACAGAGCAAGCAGTATAGGAAACCACGGAACATTCGGAAAGAGAATTAAAATTGCGGGAGGAGAAATAAAAACTTTTGAGGTTTTTTGATGAAACAGCAATAGGAAGAATAATTAAAGGGAATATATAGTATCCTCAAAATTAAGTGGTAAGATGAACGTCAACAAATATAAAACACAGGTATTAGGATACAAATGAGTTAAATCAGTTGATGCTCAGTTAATAAGATTAGTAAACAAGATACTAAAAGCAGTAAATGCTTGCCTACTTGGACAGAAAAACAACTGACGATACCAAAAGCAGAGAGGACATTCATTGTAGACCGGCCATACCAAGAAATAGAGAAATTTATTAACACTGAACATAAATTTAAATGTGAGGAATTCGTTTCTAAAGATATTTGTCTGCAGTATAGTCTTTCACAGATGTAACATGTGGCCAGTACAAAGTTCAGACAATGAAAGAAGATTTCGAAATGTCGTATTAAAGGAGATTGTTAAAGATTAAATGAGTAGGTGGAATAACTAATAAGGTGGCACTGAATTCAGATGGTGAGAACTTTTCGGTACAAGTTGACTGAAGGAAGTGATCAGTTGATAGTACGTTTCCTGAGGTATCAAGGAAGGATCAGTTTTGTTCTGGAGGTAAGTGTGTGTGTGTGGGGGGGGGGGATCGGGGGCAAAAATTGCAGAGAGAGAGAGAGAGAGAGAGAGAGAGAGAGAGAGAGCAGTTGTAATACAGCAGGAGAGTGGCATAAATTTCTATTGCGGTAGCTATGTGGAGACGAAAGTACTTGAACAGGGTAGAGTAGCGTTGTTAACTGCAAAAAGCCGTCTTTGGACTGAAGACCACAACAGCCATGACCATATTGATTAACTCGTCTAGCTTAGTGGAAGGAATCATAAAAAACGTGCTCTGAGCATGTTGTGATGCACCCTTGGACTAAGAACTATTCAAGGGGTATTGAATATGGTAAGTAGAATCCGGTCAACCACGAATTATGTTATGCGAGTACTTGCCTGCAATAAACTTTATTGTTATAAGCAAGCTGTATGACAGAGTAAATGTTTCGTAAGGGTGTTTAACTGAGGCAAGCAGATCCTATACAGACTTCGCTCCAGAGAGTTACAAACGCACAAATACTTTACTAGTTTCGCATCTTTCAAAAACAGTGCAAGATGTACCTTAAGCAACTTCTCCTTTGCCATTGTCCTCACACACATACAGATACACACACACACACACACACACACACACACACACACTGCTTACATACGCACACAGACGTCAGCAGTATTACAGAGAGCAAGCAGCACAGAGAATAATTTATGTAAAGTTGGCCTCGGATTGACCCGTCGCTGTGGGTGACAAGCCCTGGGGCTTGTGTGCCCTCGACGGATATCTGGCATCTTTACGGTCGGCTCGGTACCTGATCAGCATACCGAGGAACTGACGTCCGGCCAAACACACCATTAATTAGATCTTATCGCGCCAACTTCCTCCGCCCGACACCAATTTGTGAAGCGCCTCAGACCCGTTAACTGAAAACAGATTTTAGGAGCCGGCATGAGGAATGCGCGTGCTTTGCAGTGGTTTGTACGCCACTCCGATCGGAGGGTAAATACGTTTCCGGGCTTGTCGACCCGTCTTATCTGATTCTCTTTGTCTCGGGCCCTGTTAACACGGCAGAATGTTTCGGACTGCGTCTGTCCCGTCTGTCGGAAGAAAGTTGTAGACTTAATGAAATAATTACGTCCGTGGATTCGCTGTAAGCATAAATTAAAGTCATTCGTAGGTTTTAGTTTTCTACGAGGGTTGCCCAGAAAGTAATGCATCGCACTTTTTGTTCAACAATTCTGTATTCATCACAACGAGAACCGCACACAGCCCGCATCTCGTGGTCGTGCGGTAGCGTTCTCGCTTCCCACGCCCGGGTTCGATTCCCAGCGGGGTCAGGGATTTTCTCTGCCTCGTGATGGCTCGGTGTTGTGTGCTGTCCTTAGGTTAGTTAGGTTTAAGTAGTTCTAAGTTCTAGGGGACTTATGACCACAGCAATTGAGTCCCATAGTGCTCAGAGCCATTTGAACCATTTTGAACCAACCACACACACGAAAGAATGGTGTTTTACCTACACACCTTATTTTTCCACATAATCTGCATTCCGTTCTATGCCCTCCCACCAGCACGAAACAGGAGCGTTTATGCCCGAAGGTACCAATCCTTGTCATGTTGGCGGAACCAGTGCTTCACTGTGTGAATCATCTCCTCATCGTCCTCAAAAATGTCTTCCACGAATGGCATCCTTTAATGGCCCAAACAGGTTGAAGTCCACGGGGGCTACGTCACGTGCGTCAGGTGTGACAGCCGTGGATTGTCCATCCGACCGCTGCAATCGCGGATCTCCGCCGAACTGCCTTCTGATGACCTCACCCTCTGTTGTCCAGCGACTGACTGTACTTCTGTCGACAGCAGACGCCCCATAGACTTTGCACAAGCGTTTGTGAATATTCCCCAAAGTTTCTTTCTCTGCAGTGAGAATTTCAGTGACGACACGTTGTTTGTAATGTACATCACCTACAGATGGCATTTTGAATCTGTCCAGCAGCTACGCTATCTGTCGCTAGTGACGGAAACTTGGCGCGCCCACTCAGAAGACTTCAAATAATACATACAGTACGTAACGTTTCGCATTCGTAGCATTGTTTTCGGCTGAGAAAAAAAATGCGATGCATTACTTTCCGAGCAGCCCTCGTAGTAATTAGTTTCAAAGGTTTATTTGTAGCACTTCTGGAACATCAAATGCTGAAAACGTGAATCGTGACAGTATAATCCTGATTTCACATACTCATTTACAGTCATTAATATTTAAAGTGTCGGGAAGGGAGAAATAACACGGCCACACAATCACCTACAGAGCTACTGTACGTGGTGCAAGGGGCGTTTGGTATTGTTAGTATTGTTCCAGAGAAAGAAGCCAAGTACCGATCTCTGGTCGCTGCAGGGTCAGCATATCTCTCTAGACCCAGTTCAATGTTTATGACGTAATCTCCTAAACTATGTGCCGTACAATGGTATAATTTTGTAGGTACATTCAGCGCCATATGTGGATATTGTCTGCGAAATGTGTTACCAATAGACTCAGTAGCAAAGAAGTAATAAATTTAAACATCATGTATGAACATCAACAAAAGCAAAACGAGGATAAAAGAAGGACGTCGAGTTAAGTAGGGTGATGCTGAGGGAATTAGATTAGGAAATGAGACACTTAAAGTAGTAAAGGAGTTTTGCTATTTGAGGAGCAAAATAACTGATGATGGTCGAAGTAGAGAGGATATAAAATGTAGACTGGCAATGGCAAGGAAAGCGTTTCTGAAGAAGAAAAATTTGTTAACATCGAGTATAGATTTAAGTGTCAGGAAGTTGTTTCTGAAAGTATTTGTATGGAGTGTAGCCATGTATGGAAGTGAAACACGGACGATAAATAGTTTGGAGAAGAAAAGAATAGAAGCTTTCGAAATGTTGTGCTACAGAAGAGTGCTGAAGATTAGATGGGTAGATCACATAACTAATGAGGAGATAATGAATAGGATTCGGGAGAAGAGGAGTTTGTGGTAAAACTTGATTAGAAGAAGGGATCGGTTGGTAGGACATGTCCTGAGGCATCAAGGGATCACCAATTTAGTATTGGAGGGCACCGTGGAGGGTAAAAATCGTAGAGACCAAGAGATGAATACACTAAGCAGATTCAGTAGGATGTAGATTGCAGTTGGTACTGGGAGGTGAAGAAGTTTGCACAGGATTGAGTAGCATGGAGAGCTGCATCAAACCAGTCCCAGGACTGAAGACCACAACAACAACAACATGTATGATGGGCAGCATTCCACGCCTCTCAGAGTTTATGACATCGTATCTCCTGAACTATCTGTTGTACAATGATGTACTTGCGCATTCATGTTCAGTGGTGTATGTGAATAATGTCTGGAAAAATCGTCGCGAATACAGTTAGTAGTAAAGAAGTAATAAAAACGTAATGCAAGATGCGGCAGTTCTACTGCATGAACAGCAAAAATCTTGTAAGCGATAAACTGTTTGTCAACGGCCTTGCCACAGCGGTAACACAGGTTCCCATTAGATCACCGAAGTTAAGCGCTGTTGGGCTGGGCTAGCACTTTCATGGGTGACCATCCGGTCTGCCGAGCGCTGTCGGCAAGCGGGGTACTGTCAGCCCTTGTGAGGCTAATTGAGGAACTGCTTGGTTGGAAAGTAGCGGCTCCGGTCACGAAAACTGACAACGGCCGGGAGAGTGGTGTGCTGACCACATGCCCCTCCGTATCCCCATCTAGTGGCGCCTTGGGCTGAAGATGACACGGCGGTAGGTCGGTGCCGTTGGGCCTTAATGGCCTGTTCGAACGGAGTTTAATTCTGAGTATATTAGTCTACTGGATCCACCATGTCCGGTAGCTCGTTGCAGATTCAACGCATTTCGTTTGAGTTCCTGTCCCAATTATCTTTGCATGTGTATTACGCTGAAAACAGTACACAGCAATTCAAATGTCGTCGGTATCCGCTGCGTCTCCTGTTCCCATTCTGTCACGGTCCTCTTTAACTCGCGGCTCTCAAATTGGAACTCTATAACTCTCGGTTCTGCGTAGGGTTTTGTTCTACAACAGTGTTAGTTGTGCGTTAACTGTGGAGTTTAGTATAGTTGCTGGTAAAGAGCTGTTGGCAAGCAGTGTGCTCTCAGCCCTTGGGAGGCAAACTGTGGAGCAACTCCATTGAAAAGTAGCGGCTTCGGTCTCGTAAACTTACACGGTGTGCTGACTACATGCCCCTCTATATTTGCATCCAGTGACGCTTGTGGGCTGAGGATGACACGGCGGACGGTCGGTACCGTTGAGCCTTCATGGCCTGTTCGGGTGGAGTTTAGTTTCTTAGTTTTAGATAAGCTTTTTAAACGGTTCAAATGGCTCTAACCACTATGGGACTTAACTTCTGAGGTCATCAGTCGCCTAGAACTTAGAACTAATTAAACCTAACTAACCTAAGGACATCACACACATCCATGCCCGAATCAGGATTCGAACCTGCGACCGTAGCGGTCGCTCGGTTCCAGACTGTAGCGCCTAGAACCGCACGGCCACTCCGGCCGGCTAAGCTTTTTACCTTTCGTCATTTTGTGAGGGTTGTCAGCGAGAAAAAGTTACCTAAATGTTTGAAATTATGTGTAAAGTTTGCTGGAAGACACTAAGTGCTCTCATTCTCAAATACTGGGTGAATAAAGTCTGGCGTTCGCGCGTCGTGAGCTACTCTTCCTTTACACTCCCACTTTTTGATAGGTACAACGATTCTTTCCGGACGGTAAGTCATATGTATACCAAGTCTGATAGAAGTTCATCAAACGATGTAGGAGCAGGTGTGGAAGATATACAGGGTGGTCCATTGATAGTGACCGGGCCAAATATCTCACGAAATAAGCATCAAACGAAAAAACTACAAACAACGAAACTCGTCTAGCTTGAAGGGGGAAACCAGATGGCGCTATGGTTGGCCCGCCAGATGGCGCTGCCATAGGTCAAACAGATATCAACTGCGTTTTTTTAAGTAGGAATCCCCATTTTTTATCGCATATTCGTGTAGTACGTAAATAAATATGAATGCTTTAGTTGGGCCACTTTTCTCGCTTTGTGATAGATGGCGCTGTAATAGTGACAAACGTATAGGTATGTGGTATCACGTAACATTCCGCCAGCGCGGACGGTATTTGCTTCGTGATACATTACTCGTGTTAAAATGGACCGTTTACCCTTTTGCGGAAAAGGTCGATAACGAGTTGATGTATGGCTGTTGTGATCAAAATGCCCAACGGCCGTGTGCTATGTATGCTGCTCGGTATCCTGGACGACATCATCCAAGTGCCCGGACCGTTCGCCGGATAATTACATTATTTAAGGAAACAGGAAGTGTTCAGCCACGTGTGAAACGTCAACCACGACCTGCAACAAATGATAATGCCCAGGTAGGTGTTTTATCTGCTGTCGCGGCTAATCCGCACATCAGTAGCAGACAAACTGCGCTAGAATCGGGAATCTCAAAAACGTCGCTATTGAGAATGCTACATCAACATCGATTGCACCCGTACCATATTTCTATGCACCAGGAATTGCATGGTGACGACTTTGCACGTCGCGTACAGTTCTGCCACTGGGCACAAGAGCAATTACGGGACGATGAAGGATTGTTTGCACGCGTTCTGTTTATCAACGGAAGCGTCATTCACCAACAGCGGTAACGTAAACCGGCATAATATGCACTATTGGGCAACGGAAAATCCATATGCGGTTGAAGCGGCATTGAATAGCATATTTCATGACAGGTGGATTGGTCGTCGAAGCGCCATACTATGGCCCACACGTTCACCTTATCTGACGTACCCGGATTTCATTCTGTGGGGAAACTTGAAGGATATTTGCTATCGTGATCCACCGACAGCGCCTGACAACATGTGTCAGCGCATTGTCAATGCATGTGCGAACAATACGGAAGGCGAAATACTCGCTGTTGAGAGGAATGTCGTTACACGTATTGCCAAATGCATTGAGGTTGACGAACATCATTTTGAGCATTTATTGCATTAATGTGGTATTTACAGGTAATCACGCTGTAACAGCATGGCTTCTCAGAAATGATAAGTTCACAAAGGAACATATATCACATTGGAACAACCGAGATAAAATGTTCAAACGTACGTACGTTCTGTATTTTAATTTAAAAAACCTACCTATTACCAACTGTTCGTCTAAAATTGTGAGCCATATGTTTGTGACTATTACAGCGCCATCTATCACAAAGCGAAAAAAGTAGTACAACTAAAACATTCATACACTCCTGGAAATGGAAAAAAGAACACATTGACACCGGTGTGTCAGACCCACCATACTTGCTCCGGACACTGCGAGAGGGCTGTACAAGCAATGATCACACGCACGGCACAGCGGACACACCAGGAACCGTGGTGTTGGCCGTCGAATGGCGCTAGCTGCGCAGCATTTGTGCACCGCCGCCGTCAGTGTCAGCCAGTTTGCCGTGGCATACGGAGCTCCATCGCAGTCTTTAACACTGGTAGCATGCCGCGACAGCGTGGACGTGAACCGTATGTGCAGTTGACGGACTTTGAGCGAGGGCGTATAGTGGGCATGCGGGAGGCCGGGTGGACGTACCGCCGAATTGCTCAACACGTGGGCTGTGAGGTCTCCACAGTACATCGATGTTGTCGCTAGTGGTCGGCGGAAGGTGCACGTGCCCGTCGACCTGGGACCGGACCGCAGCGACGCACGGATGCACGCCAAGACCGTAGGATCCTACGCAGTGCCGTAGGGGACCGCACCACCACTTCCCAGCAAATTAGGGACACTGTTGCTCCTGGGGTATCGGCGAGGACCATTCGAAACCGTCTCCATGAAGCTGGGCTACGGTCCCGCACACCGTTAGGCCGTCTTCCGCTCACGCCCCAACATCGTGCAGCCCGCCTCCAGTGGTGTCGCGACAGGCGTGAATGGAGGGACGAATGGAGACGTGTCGTCTTCAGCGATGAGAGTCGCTTCTGCCTTGGTGCCAATGATGGTCGTATGCGTGTTTGGCGCCGTGCAGGTGAGCGCCACAATCAGGACTGCATACGACCGAGGCACACAGGGCCAACACCCAGCATCATGGTGTGGGGAGCGATCTCCTACACTGGCCGTACACCACTGGTGATCGTCGAGGGGACACTGAATAGTGCACGGTACATCCAAACCGTCATCGAACCCATCGTTCTACCATTCCGAGACCGGCAAGGGAACTTGCTGTTCCAACAGGACAATGCACGTCCGCATGTATCCCGTGCCACCCAACGTGCTCTAGAAGGTGTAAGTCAACTACCCTGGCCAGCAAGATCTCCGGATCTGTCCCCCATTGAGCATGTTTGGGACTGGATGAAGCGTCGTCTCACGCGGTCTGCACGTCCAGCACGAACGCTGGTCCAACTGAGGCGCCAGGTGGAAATGGCATGGCAAGCCGTTCCACAGGACTACATCCAGCATCTCTACGATCGTCTCCATGGGAGAATAGCAGCCTGCATTGCTGCGAAAGGTGGATATACACTGTACCAGTGCCGACATTGTGCATGCTCTGTTGCCTGTGTCTATGTGCCTGTGGTTCTGTCAGTGTGATCATGTGATGTATCTGACCACAGGAATGTGTCAATAAAGTTTCCCCTTCCTGGGACAATGAATTCACGGTGTTCTAATTTCAATTTCCAGGAGTGTATTTCTTTACGTACTACACGAATATGTAATAAAAAATGGGGTTTCCTATTTAAAAAAAATCAGTTGATATCCGTTTGACCTATGGCAGCGCCACCTAGCGGGCCAACCATAGCGCCATCTGGTTTCCCCCTTCAAGCTTGACAAGTTTCGTTCTTTGTAGTTTTTTCATTTGACGCTTATTTCGTGAGATATTTGGCCCGGTCACGTTCAATGGACCACCCTGTATGTGTTTATATCCGTTATTATATTTTGTGTGGATTTATTTGTGAAAACTGAGCCTAGTACGTACTTTTTGCAACAATGTCCTTTTACAAGCACAAGATAACTCATTGTGACACCTTTATAACCCAGATTCTATGTTCCCTTTACAGTCCAATTTTGGCGAAGGTTTTGGAATTTTAGTATTTCCTCGAGTTGTTCACAATACGGCAGCAATTATTGCCTACGAACACATTCATCCACATCGTCACTGGAATATTTATCGCGTGTACTTTGTTTCTTCTCCTTGTGGAATAGACACGCGGATCCCACTCAGGACGGAATCGTGTCCTAACTTCCGTAATTTGTCTGCCATCCGCTTACAAAAATGTTCAAACGTCTGTGAAATCTTATGGGACTTAACTGCTAAGGTCATCAGTCCCTAAGCTTACACACTACTTAACCTAAATTATCCTAAGGACAAACACACACACCCATGCCCGAGGGAGGACTCGAACCTCCGCCGGGAAAAGCCGCACAGTCCATGACTGCAGCGCCCTAGACCGCTCGGATAATCCTGCGCGGCTCCGCTTACAGAGCTCTAACATTTTGCTTGTACGTCCTGTTTTCATCTCCACCAGCACAGTCTCTTCTATATTCTTCCCGTCGCAATTTAATTTAATGATGTTAATAGCATGCAGACGCACCTTTCCGAGAAGACAATTTTCCACAATCAACATCCGTGTTTACACTGCGAGATAACAACGCCCACCAGTAGGGGATCGCCGCTGTATCTGCATAATCATGTGACCAAGTCAGTCACCGCCACGGGAGCCTCTACGCTAAGGTTCCATTTGTCGTGTATTACTTGTCCCTCCCCCCTCCCCCCTTTCCCCTTCCCCAGACACCATTACATTTTGTCAACACACTTAACTTCGCTCGTAGGGTAACAGCTGCAAGAAACTCTAAAGACTTTCATCTCCAGAAAGGGCCGGCGTCTTAAGTCATAGGCTCGTTGAGTTACTTTCTCCCAGAGATAATGGATTGCACACGCACACAACTAAGAATTTTTCGGCCAGGCTTGTTGACCTGAATGAACAAAGAAGGTGCGCGGACCTAGACAGTGGCACGTGAAAGCGCATTCCTAACTCAAACCGACAATTCATAACGGCGGTTTCGTCTGGTCACGTCGGCAACCTGTGCGGATGTTTCTTCGATTTCTCCGAGCCATTAGGAAAGAAACTTTGGAGTTGTAATAAGTGATTTTCATTGGTTTTCCCAGTAAGCTGGTACATGCATTTCACAGAAATCTTTGTCCTGTAACGAAGGGTTCTCTGCGTTGAACAATACGCGCTAATTTTTCATTTTTGTACAGACGAACTTAAGTGTCACACATGCTGTTGTTACATCTCACGAATTGCTTCCGTGTACTGGCGACAGTATTTAGGTCTTGGAGGATATCTCATATGAAAACATATTTTTTCCCCTTTTATGTTATTTAATATACCTAAGGAATCAAACACCTACACACGTTCTATGTTTCTTCAATATCCACGTAACTCACGACTGTGGATGCAATTTATTATTGTTCCTTTTTATCTAGCACAGAGACTTATAGCAGTTTATTAACAAAGGCAATAAATTTCTTAAAATGGTTCAAATAGCTCTGAGCACTATGGGACTTAACATCTGAGGTCATCAGTCCCCTAGAACTTAGAACTACTTAAACCTAACTAACATAAGGATATCACACACATCCATGCCCAAGGCAGGATTTGAACCTGCAACCATAGCAACAGCGCGGTTCCGGACTGAAGCGCCTAAAACCGTTCGGCCCCAGCGGCCGGCTAGTAAATTTATTAAATGAGACTGCAAACATTGTGATATTTTGCGAATAATACTGCACAGATCTCTTAATGTATTCTCACTTTTTACATATATGGCAACTGTCATCATCAGATTACGTAATTAAGATCAAAGCCACGGAAGGATGAGAACTGTTATACAGGATGCTTCACAATTCTTGTGACTGGTTTCTAGTGGTTGTAGAGGGGTCTAGCAGGTAAAATCTTGATAAGGAACCCATGTCCGGAAATGTACCGATCGGAAATAAAGTAAGTTTGAAGATCGGATCACATATCCAAGGAGTATACCTTTCACCGTATGCTTGGTCGACATGTTTGTGCACGGGTGCGCCATTACACTACAGTCAGATTTCTTACAGTTTTTAATGAAAACTATTGCTGTTAATAACCCTCAATTCCGCAGTTGTTCCTACACACAAATCAGGAGTTTATGAAATCACTTGTTGTACGTGTCCTGATTATTATATAGGACAAGCTGGAAGATCTTTTGGTGTCATGTACAAGAAACATTTATTGGGAAAAGAGGCACTAATGTACATAATTCCACTTTTGCTGATCATCCGTTAATTTCCGGACACGAACCGAAAAGTGTTGAAGAAATTTCCATTTTACACAGGGAAAAGAAAGGTCACAGGCTCGACGTATGTGAAGAGCTGGAGATTTTTCAAGCACATGCTACGACCGGTGACCTCGTCCTTATCGAACATTTGTACTTACGTAACAAAATTTTTTTCGATAGCTTCAGTCGACTACTCGCCTATTTTTGATACCTTTATTTTTTACTGTGCTTTACTACTTCTAATTCCGAAATATCTCTTTCTTCAAATCACATGTACGTAGATGTGTACTATTAAAGTTTCCTTCATGCAGATGTTTTTGAACTGTGCAGCTGTTTGTGTAAATATTGTATAGTATTCTACACTTTATGTAATGAGCATTTCAGCTCTTAGTTGTACCTCACTTACTTGACCACCTTGTATTTTCAAAAACACATTAAGCTCTCATCTTTTGAATCTTGTTTCTTTATAATTAAGTGTTGTTTAATTCAATTATTTGTTGTAAAGTTTCGAAAGGACATACGTCACTGTCCGCGCCCGATAGGAGGCGCAACTTGGGTCGTAATTTCGTAGCAGCTTGTAAGCCACTGGTCGCTCAGTCTGATGTTGTTCCTTGCAAGGTGTACGTACCAAAGACTGGAACGTTTTTAACTTTTAATTTTTGACTTGAGCATGTCTGCTCTAACCTTTGACTATTGCCTTCTTCCAACGTAACCTTACCTAAGTAACCTTACTATGCTATGACTGTTTTCGTCTTGTTTAACATTTCTGTCCAACTTACTTTTCTATGTATTATTGTATAGGGCTTTTAAATTTTCATTCTGATGAAGACATCCCTAAAGGTGTTGAAACGTCGGTCAATGTATCAAACAATTAACTGCAACCAGTTGGCTGTGTTGTTTCTCCTTTGAGACAATTAGATTTGGAGGCGGAGTGACAGCGGTAAATCTTCTAGCATTTGAGTCAGTGCCTCTTTTGTTCTTACCATGAAGCAAAAGATTTGAAAGTCCGCCTAATCGGATGGAACTCGTTTCATGCCACACGAAGCCGATGGCCGAGTCTCGATACGCAGCCATTCAGACGAATCGCGCTGCGCATGCAGGCCGCTGCGAGCGGTATTGTGCTGTCGGTAACGTTCACGTCAGATTCCACGGGCCGTGTGGCAGTAATCGAAAGCACCATGACAGCTGTACACCGCGCTGCTTAAGATGGACGAACAGAGGCCCAAAATGTCGGAAGCCGGGATCTTGGCTTCGTCGCATAGGAAACATTGCACTTCCAAAGCCTTTTTTCGGGTGTAATCATTACAAAAGACAGATCGTAGTGCGGATTCAAAGAAACCATCGCAATAGATCCCTGTGATAAATAGGACATCGTGGCAAAGCTAAATGATTTTCAGCGTAAAGAGATTTGAACACAGCTTCTCTCTAAAACGAGTCATGTAATAACCGCTGTTTCGCGTCTGCATGAATCATACACTGAAGAGCCAAAGAAACTGGCACACCTACCTAATATCGTGTAGGGCCCGGCGAGACGGAGAAGTGCCGCAACACGACGTGGCATGGACTCTAATAATGTCTGTACTAGTGTAGGAGGGGAAATGACACCACGAATCCTGCAGGGCTGTCCATAAATTCGTATGAGTAAGAGGGTGTGGAGATCTCTTCTGACCAGCACGTTGCAAGGCATCCCAGATATGTTCATGTCTGGGGAGTTTGGAGAGCGGAAGTGCTTAAACTCAGAAGAGTGTTCCTGGAGCCAGTCTGTAGCATTTCTGGACACGTGGGATGTCGCATTGTCCTGCTGGAATTACCCAAATCCGTCGGAATCCACAATGGGCAAGAATGGATGCAGGCGATCAGACTGGAAGCTTACGTACCTGTCACTCGTCCGAGTCGTATATAGATGTATCAGGGGTCCCTATCACTCCAAATGCACACGTCCCACATCATTATAGAGCCTCCGCCAGCTTGAACAGTCCCCTGCTGACATGCTGGGTCCATGGGTTCTTGAGGTTGTCTCCATACCCGTGCACGTCCATCCGCTCGATACAATTTGAAACGAGACTAGTCCGATGAGGAAACATATTTCCAGTCATCAACAGTACAATGTCGCTGTTGACGGGACCAGGCGAGGCGTAAAGCTTCGTCTCGTGCAGTCATGAAGGGTACAGGAGTGGGTCTTCGGTTCCGAAAGGCCATATCGATGATGTTTCGTTGAATGGTTCGCACACTGACACTTGTTGATGGCCCAGCTCTGAAATCTGCAGCAATTTGCGGAAGGGTTGCACTTCTGTCACGCTGAACCATTCTCTTCAGTCGATGTTGGTCCCGTTCTTGCTGGATCTTTTTCCGGTCGCAGCGATATCGGAGATTTGGTGTTTTACCGGACTACTGATACTCATGGTACAGTCGTGAAATGGTCGTACGGGAAAACCACCACTTCACCGCTACCTCGGAGATGCTGTGTCCCATCGCTCGTGCGCCGATGAAAACTCACTTAAATCTTGATAATCTGCCATTGTAGCTGCAGTACCCTATCTAACAACTGCGCCAGACACTTTTTGTCTTATATATCTGTTGCCGAACGCTGAGACTTATTCGCCTGTTTACATACAATATCTCTGTATTTGAATACGCATGCTATACAAGTTTCTTTGGCGCTTCAGTATCGGGACATGCTGAATGATATCTGGATACTGCTTACATGATTTCTGCGATTTTTCTTCCCTGCACAGGATATTTTAAAACATATAATTTTTTTGCCATCAATAATAAATCGTTTCATACACGAAGGACTAAGGAAGAAAAATTTATTGTTTCACGTCCTGTCAACAGTGAGGTCAGTAGAGACGGTTCACAAGCTTCGATTAGAGGGAGCCAAAGAAAAAAATCGGCCGTGTCGTTGTCAAAGGAAACATCCCACCATCTGCCTTAAGCGATTAACGGAAGTCACGGAAAATCTAAAACCGGGTTGTCGGACGCGGATTTGAACCGTCATCAGTCAGGCAGCAACAGCCGACCCAGACACAAGCAGCAGCAGGGAAGTGACGGTTTTTGTAACATTTTACGAGTGACTAACCAGGAACAAATCGTGCAGTTTCATCTGTGTGCTTTAGTAGGTTAGTTTTTTGAGTTTCTGCGTGTTAATTTAATATTTAACAGACCAGTTCTCGCGTTTTCGTTTGCGTCGGGAAGTAAACCGGTTTTAGGACATATTACAAGTTACTAATCAAGAGCAAATTATTTAGTCTCACTTGAGTGCTTTGGTGCTTCAGGTTTTGAATGTCTGCATGTTAATCTAATTTATTAGACACAGTTCTTGCGTTTTTCTCTGAGTCTACGCAGAGTTTCGTTGCGCGTGTAAATACTCCTTGTTTGTGTAGTGTAGTTTTCCGCGGTCTTTAGTATGGATTGGGGCTGTGACTGTTGTGTGAGTATGCGAGCCAAGTTGGTGGCACTTCGCCTACAAAGCTTGAAACTGCAGTGGACGGGCATCACTGTTGTGGGCCGACCGTGGGGATACAACGAACGTCCAACACGTCTGAGTCCACCGATCTGTTCGCATTGGCGTCCAGCCCAGTTAGAGCTCGCACTGAGGTTGAACACTCACCCGTGGACGAGTGGGAGGTCGCCTGAGGGCGTGGCATGAGGCGAAAGACTTCCCAGAGGGCCGCAGGTAAGGCCTCCCCGGTTAGTCTGACAAACAGGTACCAGGTGCTGTCTGTGGCTGAGACTGCCCCTCAGCCAGATGCAGTCCCTTGTCCTGTTACAGAGGACACCTCTCAAACTGCAAGATCCGGACAGTTACAGAGGGATCGATTATTGGTACTTGGTAGCTCCAATTTAAGGCGCCTTATGGGGTCCCCTAGCGACATGGCTGCCAAGTAGGGGAAGAAAGCCAATGTGCACTCCATGTGCATACAGGGGGGGAGATATTCCAGGTGTGGATCAGGTTCTTCAGGATGCCATGAGGAGCACAGTGTCCAATCAACTGTAGGTGGTGGCTCACGTCAGTACCAAGGATGTGTGTCCGTTGGATTGGAAGAGATTCTCTCTGGTTTCGAGCGGTTAACAGAAGTAGTAAAGGCTCCCAATCTCTCTTGCGAGATAAAAGCAAAGCTCACAATTTGCAGCGTAGCAGACAGGACCGATCGCAGTCGAGTGGAGGGTCTGAATCAGAGGCTCAGATGCTTCTGCGACGGTGTAGGCTGCAGATTCCTCGATTTGCGCCATACGGTGGTTGGGTTTCGGGTTCCTCTGAGTACGTCAGAAGTCCGTCACACGCAGGAGGCGGCTATACGGATTGCAGGAGCTGTGTGGCGTGGACTGGGCGGTTTATTAGGTAAGAGAGTCACGGGGAAACGAAAAAAGGGCTTCAATCTCGCAAAGAGCAGGTCGAACGCAGGAAGAACGTAGATACAGGAGCCATCGGTGTAACAGTTGTAAATTGTAGCAGTGTTGGGAGAGTACCAGAGCTCCAAGCGCTAATAAGAAGCGCTGATGCTCAAATCGTTATAGACACTGAAAGCTGGCTAAAGCAGGAGATAAATTCAGCCGAAAGTTTTGCGAAGATTCTAACAGTGTTCTGAAGGGATAGGCTAAACACAGGTAGAGGTGAAGTGTTTGTTGCTGTTAGAAGTAGTTTATCTTATATCGATATTAAAGTACATAGTTCCTGTGAATTAGTATGGGCAGAGTTCATTCTTGGAAACCGGAATAAAATAATAATTGGATCCTTTTACCGACCTTACATCTCAGATGACCCAAATGCTGAAAGCTCCAAAAAAATGTGACTTTAATTTCAAACAGGTACCCGACGCATACAATTATAGTTGGTGGTGACTTTAATTTACCCTCGATATATGGCGAAAATACATGTTTAAATCCGGAGGTATGCATAAAACATCATCCAAAATTGTGCTAAATGCATTCTCTGAAAATTATTTCGGGCAGTTAATTCATGAGCCCACGCGAATAGTAATCGGTTGTGAAAATATACTTGACCTATTAGCAACAAATAATCCTGAGCTAATAAGTAACATCTAAATGGATACGGGGATTAGTGGACACAGGGTTGTCGTAGCGAGGTTGAATATTACAACCTCAAATCCTCCAGAAATAAACAAAAATACTCCTATTCAAAAAAGCAGATAAAAATTCAATTGACACTTTCCTGAGACATAATCTCCATTCCTTTCAGATTAACACTGTAAGTGTAGACCAGATCTCGAATTCAGAGAAATAATATCGACGGCAATTGAGTTATTTGTACCAAATAAATTAGCACACGAAGAAACTGATGCCCCATGCTACACAAAATAGGTCAGAACACTGTCGCAGAAACAACGAAAAAAGAATAGCAGATGTAAATTAATACAAAATATCCAAGATTGGCGATCAGTTACAGAAGCTCGAAATTTAACGCGGACTTCGACGTGAGATGCTTGTAGTACACACATCAAAAAATGTCTTGCGCCACCTCGGTTCCGAGGGTTCCGGAACCTGTACAGAAAATTGGAACAGAGATCAACATAAACATTATTTCTGCCCTTTTTATTCCTCATGAAAACCACACATTGCATGTTGTACTACCATACAGAGAGACCTTCAGAGGTAGTGGTCCAGATTTCTGTGCACACCGGTACCTCTAATACCCAGTAGCACCTCGTCTTACATTGATGCATGCCTGTGTTCGTCGTGGCATACTATCCACAAGTGCAGCAAGGCACTGTTGGTCCAGATTGTTCCACTCCTCAAAGGCTATTCGGCGTAGATCCCTCAGAGTGATTGGTGAGTCACGTCGTTCATAAACAGCCCTTTTAAATCTATATCACGCATGTTCAATAGAGTTCATGTCTGGAGAACGTGCTGGCCACTCTAGTCGAGCTATCTCGTTTTCCTGAAGGAAGTCATTCACAAGATGTGGATGATGGGGGCCCGAATTGTCGTCCATGAAGACGAATGCTTCACTAATGTGCTGCCAGTATAGATTTACTATCGGTCAGAGGAATGCGTTCACGTATCGTACAGCCGATATGGCGCCTTCCACGACCACCAGTGGCGTACGTCGGCCCCACATAATGCCACCCCAAAATAGTACGGAACCTCCACCTTGCTGCACTCGCTGGACAGTGTGTCTAAGGCGTTCAACCTGACTGGGTTGCCTCCAAAGTAGAGATGGGGGATCCGCTCTTGAACTAATTCATAGAGTTGAATCTTTCAAAGGAGTGAACAATCAGTGATTCAGAAAAAAAGAACGGTAGCTCCAAACGTTTCCCACGGCAGAGAGAGAGAGAGAGAGAGAGAGAGAGAGAGACGGAGCATATCAGCGGGGCCTCTGCTGGTCAGAGCACAGTGCACGCCACACAACACAGCCAGCGCCGGCCTCTGCCCTCCTTCTACCTTGGCTGCCTGCATTGTGCAGTGCCCCATTGGATTTTGTGTTTCACATATGCCGTGCCGTCTCTGTGCGTCGTCTGGCGCAGCTTAACTTCACATCGCACTCTGTCGGCGATCGTTTCAGTCGCACGTCCTGCCCTCTGGGCAGTTGATGCGAGCAACAGGACAGAGAGCCACCTAGCGGATAACATAGGAACTACTTGCAACAACCTGCTCGCAAGGGAACGGACGATTTGTCTCGGAGCGGGTGAGTTCACCGCTCCCCCCACCCTCGGAACTCGCCCGCTCAACGCTCACCCCACCGTTCTCGACTCTAGCCAGAGCGTTGAGGAAAGCGACTCAGGTGTCACTCTGGTCTCTGCGGTCTCAGCTCACGCAGTAATACAGCTCGCGGCTCGACCTGCTCGACTCAGCGCCTCTGCATCGGAGTTCGTCCCTACTGGATATTGTTCTTCGTAGTAATACCGCTATGTATATTACATTATTATGTTATGTATACATCAATTGTTTTTATTTTATTTTTATTTGTTTAAACTGATTAGATTAGGTTCCTGATGACTCCTCTTACTATAGGATTTTTATTATGGACACTCGAATTCACGCTTTAATTACGAGCGAACCGATAAACGGATCACAAAATGTGATACACCAATATTTTCCTTGTTTTATTCTGCGTAAGGCTATATGCAGCACTTTCGTTTTACAGTCAAATTTATATTTTTTTTTCTTATTCTGGTACGGATTTTGCGATTTTAGGCGTCTTCGGAAGGAAACGTTCACTTTAAAAATATATGGCTTGCGATGTATTTGTATGAGATTAATGAAATTTTAATACATTATAGCCAAATATATTGTTAATGTAAATCTCAAGTTACAACATTTCCCGATGACATAAAAAACCACGATAGAGCAAAATAAATCAATAATCAAAAACTTTGTCATATCGTGGAAATTTCAATAAACAATACAAAATTCTTACTCATTATCTGTGTTACTTCAAAATAGGATCAAATAAGATCAAAATACAGGTATAGTACTGGAATAAACCAAGTTTAAAGTGCAATGTGCCTTCCATTTATTTTCTATTGTAAATGAGTGCTGAGTCATGAAAAAGAGCTAATTCATTTCAGGGAGTGAACAGTTCTGATCCAATCTCTGAAAAGAACAGTTTTGCCCATCTCTACTCCAAACACGTCTCAGACGATTGTCTGGTTGAAAGGATTATGCGACACTCATCCGTGAAGAGAATGTGATGCAAATCCTGAGCGGTCCATTCGGCATGTTGTTGCGCCAATCTGTAGCGCACTGCATGGTGTTGTGGTTGCAAAGATGGACCTTGCCATGGACGCGGGAGTGAAGTTGCGCATCGTGGAGCCTATTGCGCACAGTTTGAGTCGTAACACGACGTCCTGTGACTGCACGAAAAGCATTATTCAACATGGTGGCGTTGCTGCCAGGCTTCCTCCGAGCCATAATCCGTAGGTAGCGGTCATCCACTGCAGTAGTAGCACTTGGGCAGCCTGAGCGAGGCATGTCATCGACAGCTCCTGTCTCTCAATATTCCTCCATGTCCCTACAACACCGCTTGGGTTCACTCCGAGACGCCTGGATACTTCTATTGTTGAGAGTCCATCCTGGCACAAAGTAACAATACGGACGCGATCGAACCGCGGTACTGACCGTCTAGGCATGGTTGTACTACGGACAACACTAGCCGTGTGCCTCCTTCCTAGTGGAATGACTGAAACTGTTCGGCTGTCGGACCGCCTCCGTCTGATAAGCGCTGCTCACGCAAGGTATAGTGAGGTCTCTGAATGGTCAAAGGGACTGTGCCTGTGATACAATATCCGCAGTCAACGTCTATCTTCTGGAGTTCTGGGAACCGGGATGATGCAAAACTTTTTTTTTTTTTTATGTGCGATGTTTGCACAACGAAATTTTGTCTCGCAAGCGCCGGCCGGAGTGGCCGAGCGGTTAAATGCGCTACAGTCTGGAACCGCACGACCGCTACGGTCGCAGGTTCGAATCCTGCCTCGGGCATGGATGTCTGTGATGTCCTTAGGTTAGTTAGGTTTAAGTAGTTCTAAGTTCTAGGGGACTTATGACCACAGTAGTTGAGTCCCATAGTGCTCAGAGCCATTTCAACCATTTTATCTCGCAAGCTGGCAGAAAATCCAAAGAGATTCTAGTGGTATGGGAAGTATTCAAGCTGCAAGACACAATCAATGCCTCCTCTGCGCGATAGGAATTGAAATAATGTCGATGACAGTGCTGCCAAAGCAGAGTTACTAAACAGAGCCTTCCAAAGTTCCTTCATCAAAGAAGACGAAGTAAATATTCCAGAGTTCGAATGAAGTAGAGCTACCAATATGAGTAACTTAGAAGTAAATATCCTCGATGTATTGAAGCAACTTAAATCACTTAACAAAAGCAAGGTTTCCAGGCCAGACTGTACACCAATTAGGTTCCTTTCAGAGTATGCTGATGCAATAGCTCCGTACTTAACAATCATATCAACTTATCCGTACTCAATGACTGGAAAGTTGCACAAGTCACACCAACTTGGAAGAAAGGTAGAAGGAACATTATGGATTACCTCGAAGAGAACGGTCTACAGGCGCACAGTCAACACAGATTTAGAAAACATCGTTCTTGTGAAACACAACTAGCTCCTTACATACACAAGGTGTTGAGTGCTACTGACAAGGGATTTAAAATTGATTCCTTATTTCTAGATTTCCAGAAGGCTTTTGACACTGTACCACACAAGCGGCTAGAAGTGCAAATGAGTTTTTATGGAACATCGTCTCAATTATGTGACTGAATTTGTGCTTTCCTGTCAGAGAGGCCACAGTTCGTAGCAATTGACGGAAAGTCATCGAGTAAGACAGACGTAACTTCTGGCGTTCCCCAAAGTAGTCTTATAGGCCTTTTGCTGTTCCTTATCATGTAAATGATTTAGCAGACAATCTGAGCAGTCGTCTTATGTTGTTTGCAGATGATGTTGTCGTTTATCGTTCACTAAAGCCATCAGAAAATTGCAAAACGATTTAGAAAAGATACCTCTATGGTGAGAAAATTGGCAATTGACCCTAAATAATGAAAAATGTGAAGTCATCCGCATGAGTGCTAAAAGGAATCCGTTAAACTTCGGTTACATGATAAATCGGTAGTGAGATCCAAAGGCCGTAAATTCAACTAAATACCAGAGAATTACAATTACGAACAACTTACATTGGAAAGAACGCATACAAAATGTTGTGGGGAAGGCAAATCAAAGACTGCATTTTATCGGCAGAACACTTATAAAATGTAACAGATCTACTACGCTTGTCAGTCCCCTTTTGGAGTACTGCTGCGAGATCTGGGATTCTTACCCCATGGGATTAACGGCGTACATCGAGAAAGTTCAAAGAAGGGCAGGGGAGATAATGTTTCTGACAAGGTACAGGATTTGGGATGGACATGATTAAAACAAAGGCGTTTTTGGTTGCTGCGGGATTTTCTCACGAAATTTCGATCACCAACCTTCTCAACGAACCCGAAAGTATTTTGTTGACGTCGACCTACATAGGAAGAAACGATTCTCATAATAAATTAGGGGAAAATCTGAACTCGTGCGGGAATATATAGATGTTCGTTTTTTCCGCGCGATGTTCGAAATTGGAATAATAGAGAATTGGTGTGAAGGTGGTTCGGCGAACCCTCTGTGAGGCACTTACGTGTGGTTTGCGGAGTATCCATGTGCATGTAGATCCTGCCGAATAGAAGTGCAGCCTTCTAACCTCTGTGCCGCCTCGCTCGTTTTGGTAAATGTCTCATTTTTATACCATGAATAGTGAACCCTTTTACACCTCTCTAACGAAAGGTTTTCGGATCCATGTTCACATGAATTTTTTGTAATGGTTTCGTGTCAAGAATAAATCTCTCAAGTTTCTAACACACGCTTTTATACATTCTGCATTTACACACAGATTAAACTACACAGCCGCAAGCCCTATCGATTGCACTAGTCGTAACCTACTAACCCATTATAAATGCCAGCTCTGTCGGCAGGAAATGTTACATCCTTCGCCTCTGTTTCACTGACGAGTACCTCGGCTGCCGGGACATTAAGATAACTTCTCTTACAACACTGTTCATTTCCATATCTAAAGTAATTAACGAAGTCGTAATGGAGGTAAGAATCCGAACACTTCCGGTGTAAGCTCTGTGTCGTAAATTTTGTCTGCCCATTAACGTCGAGAGCGGCATTCTCAACAGTGAGACATTTCTCTCTCTCTCTTTTTCTTTTTTAGAGTTACTCACTTTCTACACATCTGTTCCATGATTTAACCACGTGAGTGCAGCGCCCGTACTTTGCTGTCCCTCTCCATAGGGGGGCCGAGGGAACTCGTTACCTCTTCAGATGTCTGGTAATAACCGGCATTTCTGGCTCGTACGTCCACTTCCCCAAGGGGGTCTGCCAGGCTTTACAGTCGTTATCGCTGCACGAGGAACACTGTTTAGCTGCAATTTCGTACTGTCAACATTTACACTGTATGAACAACGCTCGAAATAAACGGTTTTCATTAGTGTCCTTTGCTTATGTTTCTAAATTAATTGTCAGCTATTTTCGTAAGTTATTTGTCGTCGCCTTATTGCTACCTGTTACTTTACACACGTAAATGAAACACGTTATTTGCGGATCACAATAGCTACCATTGCACATCAGTATGTTTAACTTGATCGGTTCCTTCGTGCATTTATTTATAATGATATACAGGGCATAAAATCCCGTCTGAGGCTTGCGATAATTTTTATGTTAATAATTGGCAACCAATGCTGTACAATTGCAATAAAGTCATGAGATGCTCTGTCGACTTTTATTAGAAAATGTTACGCGTTTCGGGATGTTCAATTGACTCTTTTATTAGAACATGTTAACGCGTTTCAGGATTACACCCATCTTCAGGCATCACAAACTTCAACTCCTTCCTAACCAACCAGGCGTACAGCCTTGACAACACAAAGAAAGTGTCCAACAACATATGACTGTAGCTGTGACACAAGCAGTCTTGAAACAGAGCATATACTGGCTGGTTAGGAAGGAGGAGAAGTTTGTGATGTCTGAAGATGGGTGTAATTCCGAAGCGCGTAACATGTTCTAATAAAAGAGTCAATTGAACATCTCATGACTTAACTGGGATTGTCAAGTATTTATTTATTTATTTATTGTTCCGTGGGACCAAATTAAGGAGAAGTCTCCATGGTCATGGAACGAGTCAATACATGAAATTATAACACGATAGTAAAAACAGATAAAATGAAATACAAGAAACGTATCCAGGCGACAATTCGTAAGTTTAAATAAAGAAAATCAACAATGTAACACTGGAATTTGCTTAATTTTTCAGCTCTTCCAGGAGCTCCTCGACAGAATAGAAGGCGTGAGCCATGAGGAAACTCTTCAGTTTGGATTTAAGAGCGTTTGGGCTACTGCTAAGATTTTTGAGTTCTTGTGGTAGCTTATTGAAAATGGATGCAGCGGAATAGTGCGCTCCTTTCTGCACAAGAGTCAAGGAAGTGCATTCCACATGTAGATTTGATTTCTGCCTAGTATTAACTGAGTGAAAGCTGCTAACTCTTGGGAATAAGCTAATATTGCTAACAACAAACGACATTAATGAAAATATATACTGTGAGGGCAACAACTCTGTCGGTCAATGCTAAGCCAATAAATGCTTGCATAAGGGACATAGATGGACCAACGCTACATTTTTGAAGCTCTTTCTCTTGAATAAATCACCTAAGTCTTCTGAAACTGTCATCATATCTTTGTCCCTACGTGTACGTCATGTACGACACGCCTACCGATTTACTTCCCATTCAGATAATTCATTCACAGTGTGAAGGATTTTTTTTAAATGCTTGACGATAATGGTCCTGTTTCCGCTGCCGTATTCGACGGTCCAGCTATAAATAAATAATTGGCAACCAACTGTTTGCTGATGACACCAGTTTGGTAGTGAAGGATCTTGTGTGTAATATTGAAACAATATCAAATAATGTAGTTCATGAAATAAGTTCGTGGCTTGTGGAAAATAATTTGATGCTAAATCGCAGTAAGACTCAGTTTTTACAGTTTCTAGCTCACAATTCAACAAGAACTGATATTTTGATCAGACAGAATGGGCATATTATAAGCGAGATGAAACAGTTCAAGTTCCTAGGCGTTCGGATAGATAGTAAGCTGTTGTGTCCAGGTTCTTGTTCAGAAACTAAATGCTGCTTTATTTACCATTAGAACATATCTTAAATAAGTGACAGTTCAACACGAAAAGTAGTCTACTTCGCAAATTTTCATACGCTTATGTCATATGGTATTATTTTTTGGGGTAATTCTTCTGATTCAAAAATGGTATTTTTGGCTCGAAAACGGGCTGTTCGAGCTATATGTGGTGTAAGTTCGAGAACCTCTTGTCGACCCCTGTTCAACGGTCTGGGAATTCTGACATTGCCCTCACAGTATATATTTTCATTAATGTCGTTTGTTGTTAGCAATATTAGTTTATTTCCAAGAGTTAGCAGCGAGAACCGCTCGGCGAGGTTGGTGGTACACATACGTGAATGCTACTGATGCGAGGTCGTATCCATGTAACCGCGTTAAGGTTTAGTATACTAGTGTCGCTAAGGCCACGTGAAGGTTTCAACATACAAGGGCTATTCAGAAAGTAAGGTCCGATTGGTCTCGAAATATAAACCACCGTGAAAATCAAAAATGTTTTATTTGCAACAGTTACCTACTCATTCCAGTTACTTCTATACATAGTCGCTGCTCGGACTTGGACAAATATCATAGCGTTGTACGAACCTTCAAATACCCTCGTCATGCTCTCCCCCAAACCTCTACGCTGATACGCAGGTCGTTGTCAGTGCCGTAATCTTGTCTTCATAGACAGAGGTTCATGTGAACAGACCCAGGTCCGGACTATATGGTGGGTGACCAAAGACTTCCCATAGAAAAAGGGGCAGGAGGGTCCCCATAGCCCCTGCAGTGTGCTACAGTGAACTGTAATGAAGAAGGAAGTGCAAGATGGGTACTTTATGTGGGCTGCATGAAATTAGGCCAAATCTCACGGCAGGCACCCATACTTGGCGGGAGACGCTGTTTTCTGGGCATGTTCACTTGCTCACTGTGCATTCAGACCCGAAAAGAGCGACGTGACACGATCGACGGGCGTACTGGAGCCACTGCCCAACACACCTGTGCAAAACTTCATATGATTTTCACTATGGTTCCATTTCGCACCCAGTCGTACCTTACTTTCCGAATAGCCCTCGTATGTGGAGCCAGTTGACATATGTTTCCTATCTAATTAGAGTTGTATGTCAGAGAGTGGTTTTAATAGAAATCTTGATCTATCTTGTAAATGTTTCTAGTGACTTGCAAGACGAAAGATTTGTTTTCCTTTTTTTATACATGGCGAATGTGACAATGGTTCAAATGGCTCTAAGCACTTTGTGACTTAACATCTGAGGTCATCAGTACCCTAGACTTAAAACCTAACTAACCTAAGGACAACCCACACATCCATGCTCGAGGCAGGATTCGAAACTGCGACCGTAGCAGCAGCGCGATTCCGGACTGAAGCTCCTAGAACCGTTCGACCACAACGGCCGGCCGAATGTTACAATATGCAGACTGATCTTAAACTGTGTTATGATCAACTATTGTGTAATTAGAAAATATAAAAATGCAGTAAATGAAGCAGGCAAAAAGTAATACAAACGTCTCAAAAATGAAATCGACTGGAAGTGCAAAATGGCTAAGCAGGGATGGCTAGAGGACAAATGTAAGGATGTAGAGGCTTATCTCACTAGGGGTAAGATAGATACTGCCTACAGGAAAATTAAAGAGACCTTTGGAGATAAGAGAACCACTTGTATGAACATCAAGAGCTCAGACGGAAACCCAGTTCTAAGCAAAGAAGGGAAAGCAGAAAGGTGGAAGGAGTATATAGAGGGTCTATACAAGGGCGATGTACTTGAGGACAATATTATGGAAATGGAAGAGGATGTAGATGAAGATGAAATGGGAGATACGATACTGCGTGAAGAGTTTGACAGAGCACTGAAAGACCTGAGTCGAAACAAGGCCCCCGGAGTAGACAACATTCCATTGGAACTACTGACGGCCTTGGGAGAGCCAGTCCTGACAAAACTCTACCATCTGGTGAGCAAGATGTATGAAACAGGCGAAATACCCTCAGACTTCAAGAAGAATATAATAATTCCAATCCCAAAGAATGCAGGTGTTGACAGATGTGAGAATTACCGAACAATCAGTTTAATAAGCCACAGCTGCAAAATACTAACACGAATTCTTTACAGACGAATGGAGAAACTAGTAGAAGCCGACCTCGGGGAAGATCAGTTTGGATTCCGTAGAAATTCTGGAACACGTGAGGCAATACTGACCTTACGACTTATCTTAGAAGAAAGATTAAGGAAAGGCAAGCCTACGTTTCTAGTATTTGTAGACTTAGAGAAAGCTTTTGACAATGTTGACTGGAATACTCTCTTTCAAATTCTGAAGGTGGCAGGGGTAAAGTACAGGGAGCGAAAGGCTATTTACAATTTGTACAGAGACCAGATGGCAGTTATAAGAGTCGAGGGACATGAAAGGGAAGCAGTGGTTGGGAAGGGAGTAAGACAGGGTTGTAGCCTCTCCCCGATGTTATTCAATCTGTATATTGAGCAAGCAGTAAAGGAAACAAAAGAAAAATTCGGAGTAGGTATTAAAATCCATGGAGAAGAAATAAAAACTTAGGGGTTCGCCGATGACATTGTAATGCTGTCAGAGACAGCAAAGGACTTGGAAGAGCAGTTGAACGGAATGGATGGTGTCTTGAAGGGAGGATATAAGATGAACATCAACAAAAGCAAAACGAGGATAATGGAATGTAGTCAAATTAAATCGGGTGATGCTGAGGGAATTAGATTAGGAAATGAGACACTTAAAGTAGTAAAGGAGTTTTGCTATTTGGGGAGCAAAATAACTGATGATGGTCGAAGTAGAGAGGATATAAAATGTAGACTGGCAATGGCAAGGAAAGCGTTTCTGAAGAAGAGAAATTGGTTAACATCGAGTATAGATTTAAGTGTCAGGAAGTCATTTCTGAAAGTATTTGTATGGAGTGTAGCCATGTATGGAAGTGAAACATGGACGGTAAATAGTTTGGACAAGAAGAGAATAGAAGCTTTCGAAATGTGGTGCTACAGAAGAATGCCGAAGATTAGATGGGTAGATCACATAACTAATGAGGAGGTACTGAATAGGATTGGGGAGAAGAGGAGTTTGTGGCACAACTTAACCAGAAGAAGGGATCGGTTGGTAGGACATGTTCTGAGGCATCAAGGGATCACCAATTTAGTACTGGAGGGCAGCGTGGAGGGTAAAAATCGTAGGGGGAGACAAAGAGATGAATACACTAAGCAGATTCAGAAGGTTGTAGGTTGCAGTAGGTACTGGGTGATGAAGAAGCTTGCACAGGATAGAGTAGCATGGAGAGCTGCATCAAACCAGTCTCAGGACTGAAGACCACAACAACAACAACATTGTGTAATTGATATCACGGTGGTGTGTTATATGTTATTGTTTATCAATAAATGGTGACTTGAAATTTACGTCCAGTAAAACCACCAGCACATCCCATTTCACACGCCCACAGTCCTACCAAATCACTTGCATCTGCGTTGCAGTGATTTGCATGTCTGTCAAAGCGTTGTAACATAGGTATAAGGTACTACAGTGGACAATGCCTTCCTCTAAACCACCCATTGTAAAGCAAACGGAGGTTAGCACGCTGGCAAATCGTTAGTGCGACAGGCGTGGATGCGCTTGACTCAAAGAGAGAATGAGAGAGAGATAGAATACATTGTTTAGTGTTCATTGTGTTGCTGCGCCTTTCCTAGCTGCCGTAGTCTGTGTAATCATTCTGCAGCTGTCTTGCAAACGAGAGAATTATTTTTGGTTTAGTGAGGTACACCACTGCTGAGTGATTTTGCCCGACATAAAAAGTTAAGCACTCATAAGACACAGTTTGATGACAGTGTTACTTTGAAGACGTACACATGGTGGGTATGTAAATGATTCAAACTGAGATTCTCCGCGGCAGGTGGAACGATCATGAGAGTGAATTAGCGTTGTTCGTGTTGGTATTCTAGTCAGGGCTGGTAGGTTGTATAATGGGTGTGAACAGCGTCAGATGTTAGTGATCACCGTGAATGACGAGGAGATGCCATGTACTCTCATGCTATCATATGTAAGACAGCATTATCATTGTAGGTCTACATTTACCTTTATAACAATGTGTCGCTAATACTATGTCTCCTGTGTCCTCCAGAATTAGAGCCACTTCTTCATATATCACGTCAGCAGTGGGTTCCACCCCCTCGTAAAGCTCCCGAATGTAGGGGATTGTGCTGTACCTAGACGATAACGCATCTGCGAACACATGATAGGTTTAGGTCTGACGTCAATCTAGTGATTGGTTTTAGAATAGCATGAAGGAATGCGCACTAGAGATATCCGTACGGAGTTCCGGCCGTTTTCTACTGTTTTTGTTGGTACCAGACTTGAGGTTGTGCTTTGCGTTGTGCAATCTTTGGAAATATTTCGAGTGCTACACATTTAAGTGCTGTACAGTGTATTAAAACTATTTGGAATATGGTCCTAATTCTCCAGTTACTTAATTTTATAGCAAATAAAAATTTATATATTTTTAAAACTAGCTATGTAAATTGTGGATTGTAAAGCAATATTTCATCAGTCATCCACCATGTTGAAGCTTGAAAATGATGATGATGATGATGATATTTGGTTTGTGGGGCGCTCAAATGCGTGGTTATCATCGCCCGTACAAATCCATAATGTTTTCGCAGTCCAGTCATGCAACTTTTCTCGAATGATGATGAAATGATGAGGACAATCCAAAAACTCAGTCTCCGGAGTGCCCTTAAAAAGAAGACATTGTTTTACCATGTAACATGGAATACTAGCAATTTAATTGAGTTTCGTTAGCATCTTAACAATTTTACCTGTCTTGAAAATAGAAATTTCTATTAGTTTCCGATAGCTTCAATTTCAAAATATGTTTAACTTCTGGATGGGTTTCTGATTATAGTTCAACTTAAATTGATTTTACTTACTGATTGTTGGTGTGCACTAGAGTAATAATGTAATAGACAGAACACAGAACAAAGTAATGACAAGATTTACTCGATCGCAACGCTTTTAAAACTCAATAAACTATTTGTTTCTAAGTGTATGACTACGTATCATCATGTTGTACCTTGGAACATTCTTTTCATTTGGAAAAACGTCAATTTTCCGGAGTGAATTTTGTAATTTGAGAAAAAGACTGTAGCTTATTAAGACTGAATGCCATCATTCAAAAGTGGAATAAGAAATTGTATTGAAATGTTTACAGATGGCAATACTATCGCATACACAAGGTATGAAAGGGAAGCTCGTTGCTGAGCTGTCATTTGTATTCAGGTGATTAATGTGAAAGGCTTTCCAACGCGATCATGGCAGTATAGCGGAAATTAACAGACTTTGAACGCGGAATGGTAGTTGGAGCTAGACCCATGGGGTATTCCACCTCGGAAATCGTTGGGAAATTGAGTATTCCGATAGCCACAGTGTCCAGAGTGTGCCGAGAATACCAAATTTGAGGCATAACCTCTCACCACAGACAAATCAGTGGCCAACGAGCTTCACTTAACGACTGACACCAGCGGCGTTTCTGTCAGTGCTAAAAGACAAGCAGCACTGCGTGAAATAACCCGCAGAAATCAATGTGGGACGTACGACGAACGCATTCGTTAGGACAATGCGGCTAAATTTGGTGTTAATGGGCTATGGCACCAGACGACTGTCGCGAGTACCTTTGCTAACAGCACGACATCACCTGCAGCGCCTCTCCTGGGCTCTGACCATATTGGTTGGACACTACTGGACTGTAAAACCGTGGTCCGGTTAGATGAGTCCAGATTCCAGTTGGTAAGAGTTGATGTTATGGTTCGAGTGTGGCGCAGACCCCATGAAGCCATGGACCCAAGTTGTCAACAAGGCACTGTGCAAGCTGGTGGTGTCTCCATAGTGACATGGGCTGTGTTTATGGACTGGGTCCTCGTGTCCAGCTGAACCTGTAATTTACTGGAACTGGCTATATTCGGCTACTTGGAGACTATTTGCAACCACTCATGGGCTTCATGTTCCCAAACGATGGAATTTTTATGGATGACAATGCGCCACGTCAGAACATTTTGGAAAATTCGAGCGAATGATTTGGCCACCCAGATCAACTGACATGAATCCCAGCGAACATTTATGGGGCTTACTGTAGAGATCAGTTCGGGCACAAAATCCTGAACTGGCAACACTTTCGCAGTTGTTGACGCCTACAGAGGCGGCATGGCTCAGTATGCCTGCGGGGGGTTTTCAACGACTTGTTGAATCCAAGACGCGTCGAGGTGCTGCGCTACGCCGGACAAAGGAGGACTGACACGACATTAGGTGGTGTCCCTTGAGTTTTGTCGCCTCAGTGTATTTGTCTGTCCAGTCTCTGTGACTGTCCTTTTTAGGGATCATTCCTTTTCAGCTCGACTGCCTATTGTCTAGCTGAACACTTTACGAGAATTTGAGACCCTCCTGCGTATTATAATGAGTGAAAATTTCGATATAGGAATAAGCTGAGTAATGCACAAGCTGTGCCTCTAATACCAATATATTTGGATAAATACACCAGACTACTTAAGTTCAGGCTAATTACACAATTTGCATAACTGTTGTTGTTGTGGTCTTCAGTCCTGAGACTAGTTTGATGCAGCTCTCCATTCTACTCTATCCTGTGCAAACTTCTTCATCTCCCAGTACGTACTGTAGTCTACATCCTTCTGAATCTGATTCAGCTTTCTTCTGTAGCACCACAATTCGAAAGCTTCTATTCTCTTCTTGTCCAAACTATTTATCGTCCATGTTTCACTTCCATACATGGCTACACTCCATACAAATACTCTCAGAAACGACTTCCTGAAACTTAAATTTATACTCGATGTTAAAAAATTTGTCTTCTTCAGAAACGCTTTCCTTGGCATTGACAGTCTACATTTTATATCCTCTCTACTTCGACCATCATCAGTTATTTTGCTTCCCAAATAGCAAAACTCCTTTACTACTTTAAGTGTCTCATTCCCTAATCTAATTCCCTCAGCATCACCCGAGGCAACTCGACTACATTCCAATATCCTCGTTTTGCTTTTGTTGATGTTCATCTTATACCCTCCTTTCAACACACTGTCCATTCCGTTCAAATGCACTTCCAAGTCCTTTCCTGTCTCTGACAGAATTACAATGTCATCGGCGTACCTCAAAGTTTTTATTTCTTCTCCATGGTTCTCAGTGCCTACTCCGAATTTTTCTTTTGTTTCCTTTACTGCTTGCTCAATATACCGATTGAATAACATCGGGGAGAGGCTACAATCCTGTCTCACTCCCTTCCCAACAACTGTTTCCCTTTCATGTCCCACGACTCTTATAACCGCCATCTGGTTTCTGAACAAATTGTAAATAGCCTATCGCTCCCTGTATTTTATCCCTGCCACCTTCAGAATTTGAAAGAGAGTATTCCAGTCAACATTGTCAAAAGCTTTCTCTAAGTCTACAAATGCTAGAAACGTAGGCTTGCCTTTTCTTAATCTAGCTTCTACGATAAGTCGTAGGGTCATTAATGCCTCACGTGTTCCAATATTTCTACGGAATCCAAACTGATCTTCCCCGAGGTCGGCTTCTACCAGTTTTTCCATTCGTCTGTAAAGAATTCGTGCCAGTATTTTGCAGCTGTGACTTATTAACCTGATAGTTCGGTAATTTTCACATACGTCAACACCTGCTTTCTTTGGGATTGGAATTATTATATTCTTCTTGAAGTCTGAGGGTATTTCGCCTGTCTCATACAATTCGCTTACCAGATGGTAGAGTTGTGTCAGGAATGGCTCTCCCAAGGTTGTCAGTAGTTCTAATGGAATGTTGTCTACTCCCTGGGCTTTGTTTCGACTTAGGTCTTTCAGCGCTCTGTCAAACTCTTCACGCAGTATCGTATCTCCCATTTCATCTTCATCTACATCCTCTTCCATTTCCATAATATTGCCCTCAAGAACCTCGCCCTTGTATAGACCCTCTATATACTACTTCCACCTTTCTGCTTTCCCTTCTTTGCTTAGAACTGGGTTTCCACCTGAGCTCTTGATGTTCATGCAAGTGGTTCTCTTTAATTTTCCTGTGGGCAGTATCTATCTTACCCCTAGTGAGATAAGCCTCTACATCCTTACATTTGTCCTCTAGCCATGCCTGCTTAGCCATTTTGCACTTCCTGTCGATTTCATTTTTGAGACGTTTGTATTCCTTTTTGCCTGCTTCATTTACTGAATTTTTATATTTTCTCCTTTCATCACTTAAGTTCAATATTTCTTCTGTTACCCAAGGATTTCTACTAGCCCTCGTCTTTCTACCTACTTCATCCTCTGCTGCCTTCACTACTTCATCCCTCAAAGCTATCCATTTTTCTTTTACTGTGTTTCTTTCCCCCATTCTTGTCAATTGTTCCTTTATGCTCTTCCTGAAACTCTCTACAACCTCTGGTTCCTTCAGTTTATCCAGGTCCCATCTCCGTAAATTCCCACCTCTTTGCAGTTTCTTCAGTTTTAATTTACAGTTCATAACCAATAGATTGCGGTCAGAGTCCCCATCTGCCCTGGAAATGTCTTACAATTTAAAATCTGGTTTCTAAATCTCTGTCTTACTATTATATAATCTATCTGAAACCTGTCAGTATCTCCAGGCTTCCTACATTTATACAACTTTCTTTTATGATTCTTGAACCAAGTGTTAGTTATGATTAAGTTATGCCCTGTGCAAAATTCTACCAGGCGGCTTCCTCCTTCATTTCTTACCCCCAATCCATATTCACCTACTACGTTTCCTTCTCTTCCTTTTCCTACTATCGAATTCCAGACACCCATGACTATTAAAGTTTCGTCTTTTACCTCATCATACATTTCTTCAATTGCTTCGTCATCTGCAGAGCTAGTTGGCATATAAACTTGTACTACTGTAGTAGGCGTGGGCTTCGTGTCTATCTTGGCCACAATGAGGCGTTCACTATGCTGTTTCTAGTAGCTTACCCGCACTCCTATTTTTTATTCATTATTAAACCTACTACTACATTACCTCTATTTGATTTTGTATTTATAACTCTGTATTCACCTGACCAAAAGTCTTGTTCCTACTGCCACCGAACTTCGCTAGTTCCCACTATATCTAACTTTAACCTATCCGTTTCCCTTTCTAAATTTTCTAACCTACCTGCCCGATTAAGGGATCTGACATTCCACGCTCCGATCCGTAGAACGCCAGTTTTCTTTCTCCTGATAACGACGTCCTCCTGAGTAGTCCCCGCCCTAAGATCCGAATGGGGACTATTTTACCTCCGGAATATTTTACCCAAGAGGGCGCCCTCGTCATTTAACCATACAGTAAAGCTGCATGCCCTCTGGAAAAATTACGGCTGTAGTTTCCCCTTGCTTTCAGCCGTTCGCAGTACCAGTACAGCAAGGCCGTTTTGGTTAGTGTTAGTGTTACAGGGCCAGATAAGTCAATCATCCAGACTGTTGCCCCTTCAACTACTGAAAAGGCTGCTGCCCCTCTTCAGGAACCACACGTTTGTCTGGCCTCTCAACAGATACCCCTCCATTGTGGTTGCACCTGCTATCTGTATCGCTGAGGAACGCAAACCCCCCCACCAACGGCAAAGTCTATGGTCCATGGTGGGAGGGGAGGGGGTTGTATAACTAAGAATGATTTATTGAATTATAGATGGAATTTGACTTAGTGCCTACGTGTGTGGGTCTAATTTATCTACAGGGTCCAACAACAGTAAACAACGTAAAAGAGGGAGAAAATGTGACATGCTGTTTGATAATGTACATAATAACAGTATATGATAGCTTCGTCTGGTTTAATAGAGATTATAGTCGAGATTCACATGGTTGTCGGATAGTGATGCTGAACAAACACCTTTCGTGACTGAAGATTCATGCGTGTCTGTATGTTAGTAGAAAGAACTACTGCTTGCTGCCATTCAGGAGAGGAACAGACACGACCAAAACAGGGCAGATAACTTGATCAGCAACTACTTTGACTTCTGTTTGGTGGATGTTAACGAAATATGGGAGAGGAAACACATTATTACATGCAAGGTTTAGGTAACATGTAAGTCGTTTATTTACTCCATATTACAATTGTGACAGTGGTGGTGTATTCGGCAATTGCTGAAGAAAGGTTACACTAGAGTACCACGTTTGAGAGTATTATGCAAAATCAGCTTCTAATCTTCGCAAACGAAATCAACGCAAACAAAATACAGAAGTTTAAAGAAAGACTGTTGTGTCTAGACAAGACAGCCTAGACACAATGAGAGGAAGCCGAAAGGCACGCGCTAAGCCAAAGCAGGGTGCGTGAGGTCTGAAACAGGATACGTAATGAATGCTATAAAGAAAAGTACGTAGCTTCTGGAATACTTAACTTTAATCCATCCTTTTGGTACATCTGGAGATTGTGGCGATACAAGTGAGACTCTTTAGATACATGCAATGTTACTAATGGCGCCTTGCTAGGTCGTAGCCATTGACTTAGTTGAAGGCTATTCTAACTATCTGCTCGGCAAAGGAGCGAGGCTTCGTCAGTATAGTCGCTAGTTACGTCGTCCGTACAACTGGGGCGAGTGCTAGTCCGTATCTCGAGACCTGCCTTGTGGTGGCGCTCGGTCTGCGATCACTAACAGTGGCGACACGCGGGTCCGACATGTACTAATGGACCGCGGCCGATTTAAAGCTACCACCTAGCAAGTGTGGTGTCTGGCGGTGACACCACAAACATTAAATCTGGATTTTATAGAAATTAAATAGGGATTTTGCAGAGATATGGACATAAAACCCGCTTCTCTGGAATCGTCATAATAAGATATTTCTTCGATTCCACCCTGCTCTTACTCGAACGTGAAAGTGAACTTACGGTGTCGATAGCATTTTCGTAACATGCAGCAGATGATACCAGCCTGATGAATCACAAGATATGAAATCAACCAATCGTGAGTTACACGTTGACAGTAAAGGCGAACGACGTTCTTCATTTCTTTCACTTAGTAAATATAGTTACCTGGTATTTTGTTTCTCTCGCAGGAATTTAAAATTTAAGGTTTGGTATTATTATTATGCATGGTAATGAAAATCTGCAAAATGGTGACGTATTTGAAAATGATAGATATATCTCATACGTGATAACCAACAATCTAAAAACGAGGAATCATGGTTCAGTTATCCGCAGTCGTGAAATTACACTTCCAGTGTGAGAGCATTTCTCGCGGCATGATAATTTGCGACACAGCAAGTGCCCTTTCACGTAAATATTGCTACTCGCTTCACTCCCACCATAAACTGAGCGCTGAGGTTCCTGCCTAACCAGTTACCCGAAATATCAGCTAACTTTGTGTACGAAGCGAAAGAAATGATGAAAGACATTCTCACTTACTATCTACAATTGACTCATGATTGGTCGACTTTATTTGTCGCGGTTCGTTGCGCCCAACGAGTTAAAATTTCATAGAGTGGCTGAGATACTAGTTACAGCGCTCCTAGCGGCAACCAACGCTAACTCGGCCGCCATGTTCTCCTTAGTCAAAACATTAGGAAAGCGTTACTGTTGTTTGTGTTGGAAGTGTGTCAGCTGTTGTGATATTACGGGAATATTTAACTTTTCTAGTTGACTTTTTTGTTACAAAATATGAAGTCAACATGCCTGCAATGTGTTCAGCGTTCAACTGCACAAATCGCAGCGATAAAACAACAAATATTTCATATTATAAGTAAGTATATTAGTACCGAAATACGACACACGTTTTTTAATGTTTATTAAAGAGTCATTTGCATTGGAACTGTAATTATGCTTAAGACAAATGCAGGAAAGTAATTTATTTATCGTTGATTACAGATTTCCTTTAAAAAATAAGGAAATTACAAAAAGATGGGTTATAAATATGAAGCGAGAAAACTGGTTTCCTACTACAGCCAGTTACCTCTGTTCAGCTCATTTTGAAGAGAAATATATGTACCACACAAATGTCCAGAGGCGCCTTTTGTCAAAAGCAGTACCTACTATCTTTAACTTTCCATCACATTTACAAAAGCAAGATAAAGTATTACGACGACAACCCAGAAAGCGATCTTTCGACAATTTGCAAGATAGTGCTGTTACAGTGACATCATTAGCACAAAGTAAGTCAATAATTTAATTTTACTCGGTGTTCTTATTACTTTGAATTACATACTTTCTATTATAATCTTATGGTGTAACTCTGTTTTAAACTTATGGTGTAACTGCATTCTTTCAGTGCCTGTCGGACCCACATCTGTTTCTGCTGACCACAATTACTGTTTACCAAGCCCTAAGAAGTTGAAAACACAATATAACAGAGTACAAGTAGAGAATGTGCGACTAAAGAAGCGGATAAAGCAAATGAAGCAACTTAGTGCACGACACAAAAGAAGAATAGTGCAGTTACAGACTTTAGTTGCTGGTTTGAGAAGAAGGCTATGTAGTTCAGTTTCTGTTATGTTAAACAGTGAACATGTAGTTGGTTTGTTGAAGGAGCTATTGGAACTTCAGTGCATTGCTAAAGTATGCCATTATTCTCAGCAAATAAGGAAATTTGCCCTGACCCTACACTTTTATTCTGCCAAGGCATACAGCTACTTACGAAAATTATCTTCGGATGTATGTGAGAACGATCTCTGTGGTTGTAGCTTTCGGGCTGCTGAAGAATAGGTACGTCGCCTTAGATACAGGCTTTGTTCTGCAAGGGTTAACGCAAGCGATGGGTGAAATGTGTGATCTCTCAGACTTCCAAAAATTCAATTCGTTGCTGCGCGTTTAACGGGAGCATCTATGTTGAAAGTGGATGAACTGTTTAACGTTTAACGTACGCAAGTGTCCACGGTAATGACAGTATACGCATAACGTGGTTCAACATCGTCGCCGAACAGGAATAGCGGGCGAGAGCCGAAGTTAACTGCCAGAGATAAACGAGAATTAAAAAAATATTGTGGTCAGACAACAAAAAACTATCGCGGTAAAAGTGACTGTAGAACTCAACACTCAGGTGAATAGTGTTGTACCGACAAAAACACTACGGCGGGATCTTCACAAGGCTAACAGTTATGGAAGAGCTATAATTTCGAAACCGTTAATAACGGAAGCCAACGCAAATCTGCAAAAGAAGCGATGCAGTTGTAATACGAGGGTAATCCCAAAACTAAGGTCTCCAATTTTTTTATAAGTGCATAGACCTGTTTATTTCTGCAATGGTTTACATCAGTTTACAGCTTGAACATTTAGCTATTTTTCGACATAATCACCATTTCTGTCGATGCACTTATGTAGACGCTGTGGCAGTTTTTGTATGCCCATGTCATACCAGCTCGTCGCCATGCTGTTCAGAAAGTTATGAAACTCTTCTTTCACCTCGTCGTCGGATATGAATCGTTGGGACCACAATTAACGCTGACAGGTACTGTGAGATCCTGAAAAAACTCAAACGGGCAATTCAGAACCGGAAAAGAGGAATGTTGAGCAAGGGCGTACGCATTCTCCATGACAACGCTCGCCCACACATCGCTCGGCAAACCGTTGCTCTCCTGCGACAGTTTCAGTGGAACACAATTACCCACCCACCCTACAGTGCTGACTTGGCGCCCAGTGACTATCAGCTGTTCCCCAGGTTAAAAGAACATTTGGCCGGAAAGCGATTCAGCTCTGACGACGAGGTGAAAGAAGAGGTTCGTAACTTTCTGAACAGCATGGCGGCGAGCTCTTATGACATGGGCATACAAAAACTGCCGCAGGGTCTACAAAAATGCATCGACAGAAATGGTGATTATGTCGGAAAATAGCTAAATGTTGAAGCTGTAGACTGATGTAAACCATTGTAGAAATAAACTGGTTTATGTACTTATAAAAAAGTAGGAGACCTTACTTTTGGGATTACCCTCGTAAAACCTTCACACTTGATGACTGGAAGAATCTGGTACGGTCCGATGAATCATCGTTTACAATGTTTCCTACAAACGGACGGGTTTACGTATGGAGAAACCCAAGAGAGTCCTATGATATAGCCTGCCTGTTTCCTGCAGTCAAGTAAGGGGAAGGTTTCGTTATGATTTGGGCGGCTTACTTCTGGTATTCAGCTGGTCCTATCATTACTCTCACCAGACGCATTACTACGAATGAATGTATCGACATCTTCGCTAGTGAACTGCTTACTACGACTGCTATGTTGCGGCCAAACATTGCCATATTCCTAGATAATAATTCACCTGTACACAGAGCCAGAAGAGATCAGGTGTGATTTGTGGAGTATCAGAATGTCATCAAACATCTTCATTGGCCAGCACAACCGCCAGACCTCAACATCACTGGACCGTTGAGGGATGTTGTAAAGCAGAGAGTGAGGAGCAGATTTCCCTCTCGAATATCGTCGAAGCAATTGGCGGATGTTATTGGCACAAGAATGGGAGAACATTCTGTTGGGAACTATTCACATACTCCAAGAATCTACTCCGCGAAGAATTGCAGCTGCTCTCAAAGCCCCTGGTAGCCTAACTCCTTATTAATAAATGAATATTGTGTATACGTCAAGTGTTCATATTTTCTTGTCCATCCCTTGTACGTACTGCTGGCTGTATTACGAGGTTATCCCATACGAGTATTAATAAGCTGGATGTGTGGATGGAGAGAGTTGTACGGGCGCACGACGACGAGGTCTTCAGCGCCCGCTCAGTAACAGATTGAGACAGGTGTCAAGAAAGTACCCAGAACAGGAAGATAAAACAGAACGTAAAACACAGGTTACAAAGGTTAGAAAACTATGTGCCTGCCCACACCGAAGCGTGGGACAAAGCATGCCGCCAGCACTAAAACATGGACAACACAGGAGGAAAGTGGTAGAGGGAGCTAAAACAATATTGCAGGTGGAAATGGCTGGCTGACCGCAAGGAAAAAAGGGAGAAGCCAGCCACTTTGCAATACACTAAAACCTCCAGCCTAAAAGTTTAGGCCAGAGTCCAGACACATCACAAAACTTTAGAAGCCTAGACACACACGTCTCATCATTAGCTAAAACACAGGGCAGATCCCCATCAACTTGTGCTTCTGCCCTTGCATCACCGTATAAAATGTGCCGGACAGAGATGTGCACACCACAAGCATCACAAAACGGGGGACCCTCCCGCCGTAATAGAAAGCTATGTGTGAGAGGACAGTGCCCCATCCGAAGACGCGTGAGGGTCACTTCTTACCGCCCGAGCAACCGGCCGACCTGTTGACTTCACCAACTGCAGTTTATTGGCCGTCACCGCCAGCCATTCTTCCTCCTACAACTCCATGCACTTCTTGTGGAGTGTAGAAATGACAAGACTGCAAGGGAACAGCACACTGGACCACATACTGCTCTCTGCAGGCTTCCTTGGCAGCCCGATCGGCTTGTTCATTGCCCCATATTCCTACATGACCAGGCACCCAGCAGAAGGACACCTCCTTACCCCGCCGTTGTAGCAAGTACAGTTGGTCATATATCAGCTGGACCAGTTCCTCAGCCGGCCTGAGTGGCCGAGCGGTTCTAGGCGCTACGGTCGCAGGTTCGAATCCTGCCTTGGGCATGGATGTGTGTGATGTCCTTAGGTTAGTTAGGTTTAAGTAGTTCTAAGTTCTGGGGGACTGATGACCTCAGAAGTTAAGTCCCATAGTGCTCAGAGCCATTTGAACCATTTGAACCATCTCCTCAGTTGGGTACAGATTCTACAATGATTGTAAGGCACTAAGAGAATCAGAGCAGAGGAGAAATCGACTGCCCCCAACACGATTCATCCGCTCCAGTGCCTTCAGGATCGCGTGGAGCTCCGCTGCGAAAACGGTATTTTCATCAGGGAAGCGAATCCGGGTGACGTGATCAGGGAACACTACAGAACAGCCAAGGAAATTCTCCTGTTTGGAGCCATCAGTGTAAACAACGGTAAAACGGTGATGCACATCTAAAATGTTAAAAAACAGGAGATAGGAATGTGAAATCTGGTGTACTATCTGTTGTGTGCATAGTTCCGCATAGTCAGCGCGTACACAACTTTCCCACTAGAGCGCGCCCCGCTAAGCACAACAGCGCAGGCGCAGCACTCGTCCGTCTCCGCACTACGAGATGGCGCTGCCTTAGAGACGGACCAAATTCTGCTTCCACCGATCCGCGTATTAATATGTAACGCAGCCAGTGACACTGCTGCTAAGGTAGAACCTTTTTTGCTCGCAGATCACACTCGCGCAGTGGTACTTGAACGCGTGAGGTATTATAATGAGTGTACAGACCTCCGATTACTCAGTCTGCATTTGTCTGCACCAGTCTGCATTAGTCTGCATTAGTCTGAATTTGTCTGTACCAGTCTATAGTCAAGTTTCAGTCTGCACCTAAGAAGATTATCATATTCCTGTACATAGCCATGAAGATAAATGTATAGCCACTTTGTCAAGTATCAGATATATGTGAGAATAAGATTAACGTACCAAGACCAAAGGAACTTCAGATTGTCAATTGTAAATAGCATCCAGAATCCAGTTAAGTAATGTTTATGCTAGTTATTATTTTAATAAATATGTTTGAAAATTAATCAAGTTCTGTTTAAAGTTGGTCACCGTCAATCTGCTACTCTAAGCGTGCAAGTGGGATTTCTATCGTCTGACCTAACGGCAGAAGATAAACACGCCACGATAAGACCACGAGACATATTGCTGACACTCGCCTGCTTCGTTAGAGCGACAAGTCAAATAATCTGATGGTGTGTGTACCGAAGGTCTTACAGTACGCACACCACACTATCTTTCTTAAAATTAGTCAAATCTGAAATAAGTCTGGGGCTCCGCAGGAGCCGAAGGTCGTACCACTGCAGCCTACCTTTGGGGAGACAGGTTCCTGCGGCATGCCGAGCGTACCACCTGGACCGTAGTGGGAACTTCCTCTAATACGGTAATAATACCTCAAGTCGCAACAGGGGTCGACGACCCACCTCGCCCACGACGCTGTGACGAGGACTACGACGACATTTAATCCCCCCGACTGGGCGACCTGTCCGTCAACAATGACTTGGCCGCTTCTGATAACAGGCCGTACCGTGTTCTGCCGACAGCGACCGATAAGCTGTCTCCGGTCGGCCGGTCGGTCAAATTAGGAGCGGACGCGCGCCGCCTGACGGGATATCCAATCACCGGGAATTACGCAGCAGGTCCTCTTAAAATTCATCGGGCGAGCCGGCGCGGAACGGAACGGTCCAGCTTTTTGTGGCCGCACTGTAAACACTGCGCTCGGCGTCCCATCCGTGCCTGTGTTCCGCTCCGCGGGGAAATTGAATATAATGCCGAGCTAATGCCTCGCAGGAGGCTCCGCCGGCATAGCGCCCCGTTTAAGACCCCGCCAGCAACAATGTACGGCGCCTGCTGGTCTGTTTTTATCGGCAGACGAGCCCTCCCTTTCGTCCGTAATCAGTATCCTTTCAGCGCGTAACAAGGAAGCTGAAAATTCGGCTTTTTTTCTGGCTTCCGGCCACGCGCGTCAGTCGGGGGAAGTAGTAGGCTTTAACGGTACTTTGGCTGGGGGGGGGGAACCACTTATCGCTTTACTCGTACATAAAGACAAGTACCCGAAGAAAAGATCAGATCCCAAGCTACTTCTCTGGTCAAGCAGAATATCATTGTAAATAATTTACTGAGACGCTGGTGAGAGTGGATGTGGTATTTAGCTGTTTCTTAGCTTTGAATCAGGAGATGTTTTGTGAAAGTTGTCCTCAATGGTGAGTGTTCATCGGAGGTGAGGGTATCATCTGGAGTGCCCCAGGGAAGTGTGGTAGGTCCGCTGTTGTTTTCTATCTACACAAATGATCTTTTGGATAGTGTGGATAGCAATGTGCAGCTGTTTGCTGATGATGCTGTGGTGTACGGGAAGGTGTCGTCGTTGAATGACTGTAGGAGGATACAAGATGACTTGGACAGGATTTGTGATTGGTGTAAAGAATGGCAGCTAACTCTAAATATAGATAAATGTAAATTAATGCAGATGAATGGGAGAAAGAATCCTGTAACGTTTGAATACTCAATTAGTAGTGTAGCGCTTGACACAGTCACGTCGATTAAATATTTGGGCGTAACACTGCAGAGCGATATGAAGTGGAACAAGCATGTAATGGCAGTTGTGGGGAAGGCAGATAGTCATCTTCGGTTCGTTGGTAGAATTTTGGGAAGATGTGGTTCATCTGTGAAGGAGACCGCTAATAAAACACTAATACGACCTATTGTTGAGTACTGCTCGCGCGTTTGGGATCCCTATCAGGTCGAATTGAGGGAGGACATAGAAGCAATTCAGAGGCGGGCTGCTAGATTTGTTTCTGGTAGGTTTGATCATCACGCGGGTGTTACGGAAATGCTTCAGAACTCCAGTGGGAGTCTCTAGTGGAAAGGAGGCGTTCTTTCGTGAATCGCTACTGAGGAAATTTAGAGGACCACTATTTGAGGCTGACTGCAGTACAATTTTACTGCCGCCAACTTACATTTCGCGGAAAGACCACAAAGCTAAGATAAGAGAGATTATGGCTCGTGCAGAGGCATATAGGCAGTCATTTTTCCCTTGTTCTGTTTGAGAGTGGAACAGGGAGAGAAGATGCTAGTTGTGGTACAATGTAAAAAAATGGCTCTGAGTGCTATGGGACTTAACAGCTGTGGTCATCAGTTCCCTAGAACTTAGAACTACTTAAACCTAACTAACCTAAGGACATCACACACATCCATGCCCGAGGCAGGATTCGAACCTGCGACCGTAGCAGTCGCGCGGTTCCGGACTGCGCGCCTAGAACCGCGAGACCACCGCGGCCGGCGGTACAATGTACCCTCCGCCACGCACCGTATGGTGGATTGCGGAGTATGTATGTAGATGTAGATGTAGGTGAAAGTACAAATCTTTTGACGACGTGCCCGTATTCTGTACATGTTCAGCAATCGGAAATGGTCATCCACATGAGTGCTAAAAGGAACTCGTTAAACTTCGGTTACACGATAAATCTAAATCTAATCTAAAAGCCGTAAATTCAACTAAATACCTAGGTATTACAATTACGATCAACTTAAATTGGAAAGAACACATATAAAATGTTGTGGGGAAGGCTAACCAAAGACTGCGTTTTATTGGCAGGACACTTAGAAAATGTAACAGTCCTACTAAGGAGACTGCCTACACTGCGCTTGTCCGTTCTCTCTTAGAATACTGCTGCGCTGTGTGGGATCCTTACCAGATAGGACTGACGGAGTACATCGAAAAAGTTCAAAGAAAGGCAGCACGTTTTGTATTATCGCGAAATATGGGAGAGAGTGTCACAGAAATGATACACGATTTGGGCTGGAAATCATTAAAAGAAAGGCGTTTTTCGTTGCGATGGAACCTTCTCGCGAAATCCAATCACCAACTTCCTCCTCCGAATGCGAAAATATTTTGTTCACACCGATCTACATAGGGAGGAACGATCACCACTATAAAATAAGGGAAATCAGAGCTCGTACGGAAAGATACAGGTGTTTATTCTTTCCGCGCGCTATACGAGATTGGAACAATAAAGAATTGTGAAAGTGGTTCGATGAACTCTCTGCCAGGCACTTAGATGTGATTTGCAGAGTATCCATGTAGATGTAGATGGTTCACTAACATACATACATAAATAAGTGCATATAAAGGATGTTAACAATAATGTGTAACAATGTAACGCAGCGGTGTAGGGAAACCGGGGACGAATATTTTTACGCAATATACTTTTGGTCCTTCAAGCTGGGAGAACAACTCAGACTGGCATACAAAAAACAAATAAGTTGCAGCGCATGCGCACCGAATGAGATTTTTAATATCTTTTAGTCCTCTTATGCCGCCGGCTTTCTCTAACATTTGTGAGCTGACTTTTCCTGTGAGGGTAATGAACAGGTTACGCAAAAATTACGTTTCTAATTCAGTATAAACTGGACCCTTCAAGCAGAGTTCTCTCTTTGTAAGAAGGCCAGAGAAACAAAACCATTTTAGTGCTAACTTTACGCTCTTATAATTCACAAAATTGAGAGGTAAAATTTACACAAACGTCTATTTTACAATGTGTAAGTGCACGACTAACACGATGGCATAAAAGGAAGAAAGGAGATTGAAAATCTTGTGCAGTGCACGTATGCTGCAGCTTAACTGCATGTCGTAGGTAAGTCTGAGGCTGTTTTCCGGCTCGATAGACCACAAGTGTCTTACATAAAATTCTTCGTCTTGACTTCTCCTACACCACTTGATACTTTGTGAAAACACTGTCAGAAAGATAAATCGCCCGACCAAGAAGGAGTTGTGCAGCATAAACGTAAGTTGGTACGCGTGCATCTACATCTGAAAGATGATGTCTGTTCAAAATTTCGCGCCAGTCGCATACGAGTTGCACTATGAGGATGGAACTGATCTCAAATATGTGCTGTAACGGTCTTGACCGTTAGCCATCTTTGAGATTGGACTTGGTGGGCTGATGTTAGTCAAGAATGGCTTTGCTGTGACAAATACGCCATTAACGACACCTGACTGAGTTTAAACGAGATAGTGTACTACAAACTGGATGTTCCTAAGGCCGGTATTACACTATCAAATTTCTTTGTCAAAGATTTGATCAAAGATGTGATCAAATATTCCGTCAAATATATTTGACAAAGATATTTGACGTAGCGCAAGAGGTGGTATTACACTGTCATCATATTTTTCGTCAAATTTCAAGATGGCTGACAACAACAACAACTTGTTATTACCCACAGCAAAAATAGCTCTGAGCACTATGGGACTTAACATCTGATGTCATCAGTCCCCTAGAACTTACAACTACGTAAACCTAACTAACCTAAGGACATCACACACATCCATGCCCACTGCAGGATTCGAACCTGCGACCGTAGCGGTCGTGCGGTTCCAGACTGAAGCGCCTAGAACCGCTCGGCCACTCTGGCCGGCTTTACCCACAGCAGTTGCACGTACCACAATTGCACTATGTGCATATGCGGGTGAGAAGCGGGGGAAAAAAAGGAAACATACCTGGGTGAAGCCGTGGGTTTTACGACGACAAGATAAAAGCATTCAAAAAGACTTGTTACGTGAGCTTGTAGTGGAGGACGTCAAGTCTTACATCAATTACTTAAGAATTGATGAGCATACATGTCTGTATGTGCTCAGTGAAGTGTGTCCTCATATCACAAAGCACAATATTAATTTAAGAACTACTACATTTGCAGAAGTCAGGCTCACTGTAACACTCCGATTCCTTGCTACAGGAGAGGGTTAGGTTAGGTCAGGTTAGGTTAGGTTAGGTCAGGTCAGGTCTCCAATCTTCTTAATCTATTTTTGTATTCAGGGTGCCTCACGTTGTTAAGCGCCTCATCAGCTTCATACATCTCTATTAATTTTGTAGTTGTCGGCGCACACCAATTATATTTACCAGCAATGTATATAAAAACACTACAGACGACAGAACGCTGCAGCGATGCTAGAGCTCCATGTGGTAACATGTTACATTGCACTGAACAGAAGACAAGCGACTTCTTTGATCAAATCTACAGTGAGGTCCTAGATTTAATCAAATATTTGACGACATTTGACAAAGTTCCCTATTACACCGTCAAATATCTTTGACAAAGATTTTTGACAAAGATATTTGACAAAGAAATTTGATGTGTAATACCGACCTAAGCGATATTTCAGAGAGACGTGGCACAAATATAGCGATTTTACATGTTTGCTGCAGCAGTGGTCACCAGAATGTACGGTTCCAAGAAGACCGGGCTCCGGACGACCATATGGCACTACCGAGAGGGAAGACCATTGTGTTCGCCGTATTGCTCTGGAGCATCCCACTGCATCTGCAGCAGCAACCTGAGCAGCAATTGGCACAACAGTGACGCAATGAACTGTTGCAGACCAGTTATTTTCATGACAGCTCCGAGCCAGACGCCCTGTAGCGTGCGTTTCACTGATCCCACACCACTGCCATTTACGACTAAAGTGGTGTCAAGCGAGAGCTCACTGGAGAGCTAATTGGAGGTCTGTTGTGTTTTCTGATGAAAGCTGCTTCTGTCTCCGTGCCAGTGATGGTCGTGTGTTGGTTAGAAGGAGACCACTCGAGAGCTGCCGTCAGTCTGTCCGCATGCTAGACGTACTGCTCCTACACTTGGAGTTAAGGTCTGGGGTGCGATATCGTATGACACCAGGAGCGCTCTCGTGATTATCCCACGCACCCCGACTGTCATACTGCACGTCAGTATGGTAATTCGACCTGTTGTGCTGACATTCCTTAAGAGTTCTCCATCATTTTGATTTGCACCTCCTTGTATTGGCCGTGTTTGCAGTTAAAATCGTTGGATGCGAGGTCCGCCAGTTATGCAAAACACCGTTTTTCTCAGTACCCAAACATATTTCGGCACTACTGTGCCATCATCAGTGGTTTTCGTTTTTATTTATTCTGCAATGTGAACATTTTTGTTAAATGATTATAAAATTGTGTTCAAACAACAGATCGTTTCTTTTTGTAAATACCTTTACATTTGGTGTGCATGAATTTTCTGGATCACTTGTGTGTTAATTACTACAGGTAGCTTGTCATCTTCAACCAAACGAGGTTGATGAGAAAGTTTATTGCTGGGAGTTAACATTCTAGAAGACTGGTTAACTCCCAGCAAAAAACTTTCTCATCAACATCGTTGGGTTGCAGATGACAAGCTACCTGTAGTAATTAACACACATGTGCGGCTGATCCCGGTGGATGTTCTAGTCCTCCCTCGGGCATGGGTGTGTGTGTTCGTCCTTAGGATAATTTAGGTTAAGTAAAAAAAAAAAAAAAAAAAAAAAAAAACGATCTGTTGTTTGAACTAAAAATGCACACAATTTTATAATCATTTAACAAAAATGTTCACATTGCAGAATAAATAAAAACGAAAACCCACTGATGGTGGCACAGTGGTGCCGAAACATGTTTGGGTACTGAGAAAAACGGTGTTTTGCATAACTGGCGGACCTCGTATCCAACGATTCCTGAAGAGCACCACAGTGTATGTTTCCCAACAGGACTACACTCGATCACATACCGTTATTGTAAGCCAACATGCTATACTGAGCGTCGACATGTTGCCTTGGTCTGTTCGGTCACGTTTGCATGCTTGCATTCAACATTCTCCTGTCGAAGAGTGCTAGTTCCGCAAGGTTCGCAGAAGAGCTCCTGTGAGGTTTGGGAGGTAGGAGACGAGGTACTGGTAGAACTGAAACTGTGAGGATGGGTCTCGAGTCGTGCTTGGGTAGCTCAGGTGGTAGAGCACTTGCCCACGAAAGGCAAACGTCCCGAGTTCGAGTCTAGGCCTGACACACAGTTTTAATCTGCCACGAAGTTTCATATCAGCGCACACTCCGCTGCAAGTTTCATATCAGCGCACACTCCGCTGCAGAGTGAAAATTTAATTCTGGGAACATTCTGGAAGTTACACCCGTTATTAATGTACCAGCAGATCCAATTTGTAATGGCTTATCTCGAGTTTAGATCAGCCTGTGATGTACTAGAACCTACAAAGATCCTCTTCGTTTCCCAAAAGCTAGTACATCGCAGGCACGTTTGTTAAATGCGTGCGCATGCAGCACCGAAACGGAGAGATATCTTTCCTGCTGGGAGAAACAGCTTACGTCGTCTTCTCGCAGTTGCCGGCCGCTGTGGCCGAGCGGTTCTAGTCGCTTCAGTTTGGAACCGAGCGACCGCTACGGTCGCAGGTTCGAATCCTGCCTCGGGCATGGACATGTGTGATGTCCTTAGTTAGGTTTAAGTAGTTCTAAGTTCTAGGGGACTGATGACCTCAGACCTCAGTCCCATAGTGCTCAGAGCCATTTGAGCCATCTTCTCGCAGTTGAACCCCTTACGTTCGGTTATTAATTCTTGAAGCAAATGCACCTATTTCGAACGGCTTCCGTTTGCTAGCTGGCTACTATTATCGGTCACCCATATGTATTACCCTCACGAAACTTCATTTCTGTACACTAATTGAAGTTACTGATGATGGTCAAAGTAGAGAGGATATTAAATGCTGTCTGGCAATGGCAAGGAAAGCGCCTCTGGAGAAGAGAAATAGAGAGGATATAAAATGCTGTCTGGCAATGTCAAGGAAAACGCCTCTGGAGAATAGATATTTAACATCGAGTATAGATTTAAGTGTCAGGAAGTCGTTTCTGAAAGTATTTGTATGGAGTGTATCAATGTATGGAAGTGAAACATGGACGATAAATAGTTTGGACAAGAAGAGAATAGAAGCTTTCGAAATGTGGTGCTACAGCTCCGCTTATTATCCCGACCTGATCTAATCGAATAGCAGCCCAATATTTATTAATAACATGGCCGTGAACCTAATGGGGCTGGTAATCGGAATTGACTGCTACGGGAGTTGTTACTTTCCAGTTGGTTCTGTTCAATACTGTAATACTGAATGTCTGGTAATAAGGAACACCAACACAGTTTTACTAATTACGAACTTATATTCTTCTCAAAACACAAAAAGGAGACAGCCGCTGCCTTCGTCATACATATCTAATTACGGCTAATCTCAGCACAGGATTTCTTCATTTTCCATTATCGTCACACGCTAATCCATCACTGCATCCAACACTGCAATCCAAGGTTAGGCCGGCGCGGTAGACGCGAAACCAAATATCGGCACTAGTAACGTCACTGATCACTTTCATGATGATACTTCATCACTTCCCGTTATTAATTTATTATTTAGGGGTCTAACCACGGCGATGGTGACACCCTTCTCGATTAAAGACCCTGTGTTTCAACAATGGCCTTCACACACACACCATTCTCGCCAACCACACTGGCGCATCTCCACTCGATCTCGCAACACGTCACAATCGATTGTTCGCCCTATCGACCTGTGCCGAGTGCAAAGCTATAGTAAGGGCCTACGGACCCCTCACAGGTAGACCAAGAGATGAATACACTAAGCAGATTCAGAAGGATGTAGGCTGCAGTAAGTACTTGGAGATAAAGAAGCTTGCACAGGGTAGAGTAGCATGGAGAGCTGCATCAAATCAGTCTCCGGACTCAAGACCACAACAACAACAAACAACACTAATTATACCTTGGGGTTGCGATACTGTCATTGTAGTTATCGCCCACGCCCCGCACACACGTGTGGAAGTATACGTACTGGGAATATCCTGCATATGGCTTACTGCCCCTACATGCCCGTAATGATTCGCCGTGGTCGACTCGCGGAACACTTTTGACATGTCAGTGCGGACTCAATAAATCATAAATGTTCGAAATATTAATACATTACATTTTGGGCACACAGCCACTGCTAAGGAGGAGGAGGAGTGGGGGTGGGTGGGTGTAGGGGGGCATAAACGGACTGGAAATTGTCATGAATACTGCACCAGATTTTATTGATAATTGTTTAACACACAGTTACTAAATTTTTAGCCAAAAGATCAACAGATAACCTTTTTAAAATTACTGAAGGAACTTCCAGAATGAGAAGAGGAAACGCAGAAGGCATTTTAACACACAGTTACAAAGAATTTTGCATGTAAGATCGTGAGACAACCTTTAAAAACTACTGAAGAAAATTCAAGAACGGGATAACTGCATTCGCAGAAGGAGATCACGAACCAGGAGGCTGTGCAATGCTATCACTATTTGGCATGTTTTCGTAAAAGGCGCCGTATTGCATTCAGAGAATAATGCACTTATAAAATTTCTAGTCCCAGTGCATCTATAATAACAAAACACGCAACCAGATTAAAAGAAAACACAGTGACTGATCCTCTGAAGGCTTTTAGTTAAGTGGAAGGCACTGTTATTCAGTTTCAGTTATGCAATGAATCCTATTTTAAAATAAATATGCATGCAAGGATGTTTCGCTGAAATGTGACATTACTCGACTTACATTATAAACATAAGGAATAAAAGAGAAATGCCATATCTAGTGAAATATCAAGTGTCAGCGAACTGAATGTTAAATGCGTTACATGAACAAGGGCAGATAAAAAAAAAATTAATTTTATTTCTCCTTCAAGTCCTTTCTAAATTTAGTCATCATAGATTGCTTCCCCTTGTTGGTGACAATGCAAAGCTTACAGTGATTTTCCTAACCCCCATCCAGTAGCTTTTCAAGAGCTTATCCGCTCTAGTAGCATCAGGTTAACTGCGGTCGAATGGCCGACCAGTAAAACCCTCAAAACCACAATAATTACATGCCAGACAACAGTGACCAGTATTACAACAGATAAAGCATGCATTTAAACGCAGGCTTAAGATATATACATGTGACATGTAAGTACTGCCTCTGTCTTTTACTGTTAGTTCAAAATGGCTCTGAGCACTATGGGACTCAACTGCTGTGGTCATAAGTCCCCTAGAACTTAAAACTACTTAAACCTAACTAACCTAAGGACATCACACACATCCATGCCCGAGGCAGGATTCGAACCTGCGACCGTAGCGGTCGTGCGGTTCCAGACTGTAGCGCCTTTAACCGCTCGGCCACTCCGGCCGGCTTTACTGTTAGTCAATACTTACACTTTTTATATAAAAAGGTCTTTTCCTATAAATTTGTAACTACGTTATAGGCCATTTTAATTGTTTTAATTCTGATGAAGGCACTCTTAGAAGTGTTGAAACCTGGTCAATAAGACTAAAAATAATAGTGACCGAGGGCTCATTTGTTTCAACTTTAATATACAACTAAACTCTGTAGAATTAAAACGACAAATTCGGGGAGGTACATATATCCAGTTAGTACAAGTCTTACTAACTCGACCCAGAAGAAAACAGTACTGTCTCGGTAGTCGAACTGCAGTATTACGTAATATTTGCTTTAACAGCTTATCCATACGATATTGAAGGTGAGCCATCTATTATACCGGTGACATTATAAATCATCTTCGGTAAGACAGGGAGTAGAAGGACCACAAATTGCTCACCATGCAACCAGTTAACATTCGTTACAGAAGCTGACTAGCATTCATAAGTCCAGGCTGTCTTCCTTTGTCAGAGACAGTTCCATATAACCAGTGCCGCTTGAAGACAAACATCAATGCAGATCTAAGTCCGGCGCGCAGCCTCACACACGGTCACCGGCCAAGCTTAAATCGCCTTCCCCGGCCACCCCCTCTCTCGGCCGGCGAGTGAGCTTATAGAATACTGAGAGCGAAGGCGCGAGGTAATAACTATCGACACACGCACTCCCACAGACCAACCACCATTCAAAATGACAAAGTATAAACGCCTGACACGTATCGATTTCTAGTCTCACTGCTTTCGCCTCAGAATGACAAGGGTGTGGTGACAGCTTTGCACTTTATTCAATCGAGTTTACCATGTTTTAAAAGTGCTGCAGTTATACGAAGAAAAGGAAAGATCGTATGGCACGGGATATCATGAAACGTGCTACCCATTTTCGTTATCATTCGAGGCTCACTTGTGCCTAATGATCTTGTGATTCAACACTCGTGTCTGCCAAAATTGATCGATTTTTTTTGTTAGTATTTGTTTTGAAGCATCCAAGGTTTTCCAGGTCTAAGCTTTGTTAATTTTGCATTGTAAAGCTAACGAATACGCAGGGTAGATTTTTATGACAGGCTTTCGGTGCCTGAACTTTAGTTTCATCTTCATAATTTGGGCTGAGTGTGTCCGTAGTGACCTAGGACTTGCTTGATATTCTCCAATTATTAGGTCTGTAGTTATGCACTCCATTAATAAGATTACCGCTTGTTAATACTATTAGACAGTCTCAAAATTATTTTTGGAACGTTGCAGCGTGATCTCAATCAAATTTTTCCGACAAGATCAGCTAGCATTCAATTTACACAGCACGTTACACGCAAAAATTTGTGTAGAATATCATGAACTGCGGATTTACGAATGTTAGCTCAACACTTCCATGTCATTCTGGGATCATTAGTGACTTCAGTGCCTTGTGATTCAGTACGTCGTTTCTGCTGAAACAGATCGTCTCTGTGTAGGATAATGTTTCGAATGTGAACACCGTAAATTCACTGCCCACGAGCGATATCATTTCGATTAATCACTATAGATACTGATTATTCTCTTCAACGGGAAAGATTCACACTCTGACTCACTGAATGGAAAGCCGCATTCCGTGTTATTTTTCTGCGAATGAACGAATGTCGCGTTACTGTCAATAATTAATAACGAAACTAGCGAGATCATCTTCTGTGCTATATACAGGGTGATTCAAAAAGAATACCACAACTTTAAAAATGTGTATTTAATGAAAGAAACATAATATAACCTTCTGTTATACATCATTACAGAGAGTATTTAAAAAGGTTTTTTTTCACTCAAAAACAAGTTCAGAGATGTTCAATATGGCCCCCTCCAGACACACGAGCAATATCAACCCGATACTCCAACTCGTTCCACACTCTCTGTAGCATATCAGGCGTAACAGTTTGGATAGCTGCTGTTATTTCTCGTTTCAAATCATCAATGGTGGCTGGGAGAGGTGGCCGAAACACCATATCCTTAACATACCCCCATAAGAAAAAATCGCAGGCGGTAAGATCAGGGCTTCTTGGAGGCCAGTGATGAAGTGCTCTGTCACGGGCTGCCTGGCGGCCGATCCATCGCCTCGGGTAGTTGACGTTCAGGTTTCATAACTAACCTTTTTCGTAGGACTCTCCATACAGTTGATTGTGGAATTTGCAGCTCTCTGCTAGCTCTGCGAGTCGTTTTTCCTGGGCTGCGAACAAATGCTTGCTGGATGCGTGCTACATTTTCATCACTCGTTCTCGGCCGTCCAGAACTTTTCCCTTTGCACAAACACCCATTCTCTGTAAACTGTTTATACCAACGTTTAATACACCACCTATCAGGAGGTTTAACACCATACTTCGTTCGAAATGCACGCTGAACAACTGTCGTCGATTCACTTCTGCCGTACTCAATAACACAAAAAGCTTTCTGTTGAGCGGTCGCCATCTTAGCATCAACTGACACTGACGCCTAGTCAAGAGCGCCTCAAGCGAACAAATGTACAACTAAATGAAACTTTATAGCTCCCTTAATTCGCCGACAGATAGTGCTTAGCTCTGCCTTTTGTCGTTGCAGAGTTTTAAACTCCTAAAGTTGTGGTATTCTTTTTGAATCACCCTGTATATCTCCATCAGAGATCCTAGTAAACTGCGTCCACAATAAAACTTGTCTGACCTTTTCCCGCATTTTGTGGCAACGTAATTCTTGTAGTCATCAAATTGACTTGGCGTCAAACACTAAAATCTGGCAGGATGTTGCTGTTACGACGTGGCTACTTGCGTCTAGTAAGTGTACAGCCTCCTCATAGGGCCAAATAGGGTTAGGCAACTCTAAAGGTACAATGGTGGCAACATACATTAGCAACAAATTACAATAACTTATTAACATTAGACTTTCAGCATGCTTAGCAGGGTGGTAACGTGCTTGCCTCCCATGCACTGGGCCTGGGTTCGATTCCTGGCTGGTTTGTAGATCTTCTCCGCTCGGGGACTGGGTGTTGTGGTGTCCTCACCATCATTTCATCCTCATCATCGGCCGCAGGTCGCCCAATGTGGCGCCGAACCCAAATGGGACAAATCAGCCAACAATGCCATACGATGATTTCAACAGAGACTTAATAGGAGTCTTTGTGGTATGCAGACAATATGTGCCAAAGTTTCAAAGTTCTCTTGCACTGATCTGTCTTTAATAATGATGTCAGTAGAAAGACTAGTTGGGCTGTTCTTGGCGGCGACTGTACCTGAGTCCTGATGCTGTCTAGAACTGTCTGAAGTGCGATACTGTCTGAGTGTAGCCAAGTGTTAACTTATATCCGCATTTGGTGGTTGTATATCCCTTGGTAATTATTTGGCGGACGCATAAAATATGTGTTGCCGTAAGTGCCTTCTGCTGGAGGATAGCCGTAACTTAGTTGCGCCTGACTATTAGGCAACTCGGCACTTTTCTATGTATGGCCGTGTTCCGTGTCTTCTATAGGACACAGCAGTAATTGAGACAGCGAAGTTATATTAGAAATCGGGAAAAGACAAGGAGAGCTCCATCACGCATCGCACGTTCAACCTCGGCAAGAACCTGTTCGGCGAGGGGCAGTTAACAAACGCAGTAAAAATCTCCCGGCTCCTAAGATCGCCTAATTCTCTCATTACGGTTTTCTTCGCCGGAGTACGCTGTAATATCATGCGTGTTCAAGCAATCGTGAGACAACGAAAGAGCTACAGTGAATATGTTAAACGCTTTTGTGACATCTCAGAACTGGTACGCACCACTCACGGTGGGAAAAATTGCTCTCAGAGCTAATTTTTTATTTTATTTTTTTGAGTCATCAGCCTTCTGACTGGTTTGATTCGGCCCGTCAACCTCTTCATCTCAGAGAAGCACTTGCAACTTAACGTTTTCAATTATCTGCTGGATGTATTCCAACCTCTGTCTCCCTATACAGTTGTTGCCTTCTGCAGCTCCCTCCAGTAACATGGAAATCATTCCCTGATGTATTAACAGATATCCTATCATCCTGTCCCTTCTCTTTGTCATTGTTTCCCCTATACTCCATTCAAATGGCTCTTAGCACTATGGGACTTAACTTCTGAGGTCATCAGTCCCCTACAACTTAGAACTACTTAAACCTAACTAACCTAAGGACATCACACACATCCATGCCCACGGCAGGATTCGAACCTGCGACCGTAGCGGTCGTGCGGTTCCAGACTGTATCGCCTAGAACCGCTCGGCCGGCTACATTTCTTTCCTCGCCTATTCTGCGGAGAACATCGTCATTCCTTACCTTATCAGTCCACCTAATTTTCAACATTCCTCTGTACCACCACATCTAAAATGCTTCGATTCTCTTCTGTTCCGATTCTCTCACAGTCCATGTATCACTACCATTCAGTGCCGTGCTCCAAACGAACATTCTCAGAAATTTCTTCCTCAAATTATCTCACATCCTATTAAGAAAATGTCCCACCTTTTATAATGTCGAGGGGACCGTCATGAATCGCAGTGATTTCAGTGTAACTATTGTCTTTGAATAAAACTGTTATTACTGCTCTTCTCCCTCCGTATTTCTTTCACTTACCATCTAAGGCAGCAGTTCTTTATATGCATTGTCCAAGTTTCATGTTCCTCGGAAGCGACACATCATCCTTTCCACATCAGTGTATCGTTATAACTAGGGCGGATATTATCATTTTTTCATTTCGAATACGGTTTTGTAATTGTGAAGATGAATACGTAAATATCCGTGAGTAATTAAATAGCGATGCCTTTGATTCGGTGTTTGCAGCTACGTGCCGCGGAAGTGAACAAAGTGTGTTCGGTATAGGAAGGGAGAGAATACGAGGTGCTGAAATGCGTTGTCCTGTTCTTACAGTAAGCAGGACGCAATTCGTCAGGCTGTACTGATGTTTTGATTCTCCGGAACCGCCGTCAGGAAGAAAAACTGAATGAAAACCACGAACCGCCAAAAAAACTGGACGATTGCATCCCGAAAATCATTGGAAGCGGTGGTACGGAATACAGTGTGTTTTAAGTGTAATTTTGTAGGTAAGGTATCAGGTCCCGGTGAGTAAGGTGTGAAACATGCAGTGGGATTTCAAATGTGGCATGTAGCATTCTTTGTAAATACAATAACATATTCCGCTAAAAACTTATGTATTTGTATTATGGCGTAGTCTCGGGTCCGCATTAATCTGGATAATAGCTGGCCGCACTCGAGCAGATTTTAGTGACGGGCCACGGATATTTCCGACGGAATCTGAAAAATCTGCAGACTCTAACCATGCGTTGGTAGAGGCATGATGTGAAAGCCGTTACCTGCAAATCGCAGAACCGACAATCCCGCTTCCTCAGATGAACACACCCGAGCGGATTTCTGCGACTGGCCACGTTCAGAAAGTCCATGAATTTTCCAGCGGTTTTCAGGTTGCAGAAATTTTTAGTTCTCGCTGTTCTCATTTCTGCTACTTGTCATTACTTTCGTCTTTCTTCGGTTTACTCTCAGCCCATATTCTGTATTCATTAGACTGTTTATTCCATTCAGCAGATCATACAATTCTTCTTCATCTTCACTCAGGATAGCGATATCATCTGCTAATCGTTATCATTGATATCCTTTCACCATGAGTTTTAATCAAACTCTTGAACCATTCTTTTGTTTTCGTCATTGCATCTTCGATGTATAGATTGAGCAGTACAGACGAATAACTACATCCCTGTCTCACACCATTTTTAATTCGTGCACGTCATTCTTGGTCTTCAGTCTTTTTGCCCTACCTTGGTTCTTGTACATGGACCCTATTTTATATTACCCGTCTTTCACTATAGCTTACTCCTATTATTCTCAGAATTTCGCACATCTTGCACCATTTTACATTGTCAAACACTTTCTCCAGGTCTACAAATCCTATGAAAGTGTCCTGATTTTCCTTCAGTCTCCTTCCATTATCAACAGCGACAGAGCTGCCTCTGTGATGCCTTTACTTCCCCTAAAACTGTTGGTCATCTAACAGATCCGCTATTTTCTCTTCGATTATTCTTGCCAATAACGTGGATACATGAGCTGGTAAGCTGACTGTGCAAAAATTCTCACACTTGTCAGCTCTTGCAATCTTGGGAATTGTGTGGAAGATGGTCTCCAAAAGTCAATCGCCAGGCTCATACATGCTACACACAGCCGTGAATAATCGTTTTGTTGCCACATCCCTAAATGATTTTAGAAATTCCGGTGGAATGTTCTCTATCCCTTCTGTCTTATTTGATCTTCAGTCTTCCAAAACCCTTTGAAATTATAACACTGGATCACTCAATCTCTTCCTTATCAGAGGCTCTTTTAAATTCTGATTCTAATATTGGATCCCGTATCTCTCATATCTCGTGTTTCTCCTTTTATTACGTCGTCAGACAACTTCTCCCCCTCATACAGGCTTTCAATGTACTCTTTACACCTATCCGCTCTCTCCTCTACATTTAGCAGTGAAATTCCCATTGCCCTCTTAAATGTCACCGTCCCTGCTTATAATTTCACCGAAGGCTGTTCTGACTTTTCTACGTATATGCTGAGTCATTTCTTTCGACAATCATTTCTTTTTTCCATTTCCTCACATTTTTCATGTAACCATTTCGCCTTAGCTTGTCTGCATTTTCTAGTTATTTAATTTCTAAGTGACTTGTATTTCTGCTTTCCTGAATCTCAATGAACATTTTTGTACCTCCTTTTTTCGTCGATCAGTTGAAGTATTTCTTTTGTTACCCATGGTTTCTTCGCAGTTACCTTCATTGTAGCTGTGAGTTTTTTTTTCCTGCTTCCGTGACTGACGCTGTTAGAGATGTCTATTCCTCTTCAACTGAAAGGTCTGCTGATCTGTTCACAACCGCAGTACCTATCTATCTCTTCATTGCGCATTTTTCCTGACTACTCTTTTAAACTTCAGCCTACTCTTCATCATTACTAAATTGTGATCTGTCTGTATCTGCTCCTGGGTACGCCTTACTATCCGGATTTGATTTTGGAGTCTCTGCCTGACCATGATATAATCTAACTGAAATCTTCCGGCACCTCACAGCCTCTGCCTATTATACCCCCTCCTCTTGTGACTCTTGAACAGAGTATTCGCTGTTATTTGCTGAAATTCATTACAAAATTCATTTAGCCTTTCTCATTCCTAGTACCAAACCCTTTTTCTACGGTAACCCTTTCTTCTAATCCTTTCCCTACAACTACATTCCAGTCCCCCATGACTTTTAGATTTTCATATCCCTTTACCTACAGAATTACCTGTTCACTATCCTCATATACTTTTCCTGTCTTTTCATGTTTGTGACGTCGACAGGTGTACCTGAACTATTGTTGTTGGTGTTGGTTTACTGTCGATTCTGATGAGAACAATCCTATCACTGGACTCACTCTCCGCACTAACATCATGTTCATAACGACTACCACTCTCGTTATACCATTTTCTGCTGCTGTTGATATTTCCCTATACTGGTCGGACCAGAAATCCTTGTCTTCTTCCCATTTTACTTCACTTACCACTCTTTAGCTAGAATGAGCCTTAGAATTTCCCTTTTCAGATGTTCTAGCTCCCCTATGACGTTCAAACTTCTGACATTCAACGCCCGACTCGTATGACTTTATCTTTTGGTTGATTATTCAACCTTTTTCTCAGGGCACCTCCCCCTTGGCAGTCCCCTCCCTGAGATCCGAATGGGGGACTATTCCGAAATCCTTTGCCAATGGAGAGATCATCATGACACTTTCACAATTGCAGGCCACATGTCCTGTGCATACACCGAGGGAGGTGGCGCAGTGGTAACACACTGGACTCGCATTCGGGAGGACGACGGTTCAATCCCGTCTCCAGCCATCCTGATTTAGGTTTTCCGTGATTTCCCTAAATCGTTTCAGGCAAACGCCGGGATGGTTCCTTTGGCAGGGCACGGCCGATTTCCTTCCCCATCCTTCCCTAACCCGAGCTTGCGCTCCGTCTCTAATGACCTCGTTGTCGACGGGACGTTAAATAACACTAACCTAACCTGTGCATACACATCGTGTCTTTAATGCAGTGGTTTCCATTGCCTTGTGCATCCTCATGCCATTGATCAGTGCTGATTCTTCCGCCTTTTAGGGGCAGGTTCACACCCCAAGGGCAAGAGAGTGCCCTGAACCTTCGTCTGCTCCTCCTCCCTCTTCGAAAAAGCCGTCGGCAGAATGAGGGTGACTTCTTGCGCCGCGAGTCTCAGTGATTTTATTCAGAATTTAAGCAGTTGTGGGTTTCGAAACTGGGACCGAGCGGGCTTTGATTAGTACTCAAAGATGCTACCGCCAGACCACGTGTGCACCTAAGTGAGTCTTATTGTGATTTAGTGTCGATTAATATTCCACAAGGCACGAAGTACTGTTGGTATACACTATGTGATACATTGCCTTTGTTGCATTCATCATTCGCTACCAGGCTAGTGTCATTTGCAAACATAAATATTTTAGAATCATGTCATTATCAAACTGAAATATTTTAGAATCATCTATCGAATTAGAAGGCGCATCACTTACGTATACGAGGAGATTCAATAGTCATGTCACAATTGGGACGAACCAAATTTACATCAACAAACTTTCAGAGGTGGAAGTATGGACCAAAATAATAAATAAGTGCGTAGTAAAATGGGCTCTAAAATGCATACCTTATAAGCTACGAACAGTTCATCTTCAACACTGTGAAACAAAGTTCTTCTACTGCAATCTCTTTGTTTTCTATATTTTAAGAGGTGGTAGTTTGGACCAAAACAAGAACGAAACGTCCATTAAATAAGGGCTCTAAAACGCATACCTTTGAGACCTGTGAGCACTTGTTCAGTAGATGAGATATGATTCATACACTTCTGGCCATTAAAATTGCTACACCACGAGGATGACGTGCTACAGACGCGAAATTTAACCGACAGGAAGAAGATGCTGTGCTATGCAAATGATTAGCTTTTCAGAGCATTCACACAAGGTTGGCGCCGGTGGCGACACCTGCAACGTGAGGAAAGTTTCCAACATATTTCTCATACACAAACAGCAGTTGACCGCCGTTACCTGGTGAAACGTTGTTGTGATGCCTCGTGTAAGGAGGAGAAATTTGTACCATCACGTTTCCGGCTTTGTTAGAGGTCGGATTGTAGCCTATCGCGATTGCGGTTTATCGTATCGCGACATTGCTGCTCGCGTTGGTCGAGATCGAATGACTTTTAGCAGAATATGGAATCGGTGGGTTCAGGAGGGTAATACGGAACGCCGTGCTGGATCCCAACGGCCTCGTATCACTAGCAGTCGATGTGACAGGCGTCTTATCCGCATGGCTGTAACGGATCGTGCAGCCACGTCTCGATCCCTGAGTCAACAGATGGGGACGTTTGCAAGACAGCAACCGTCTGCACGAACAGTTCGACGAAGTTTGCAGCAGCATGGGCTATCAGCTCGGAGACCATGGCTGCGGTTACGCTTGACGCTGCATCACAGACAGGAGCGGCTGTGATGGTGTACTCAACGACGAACCTGGGTGCACGAATGGCAAAACGCCATTTTTTCGGATGAATCCAGTTTCTGTTTACAGCATCATGATGGTCGCATCCGTATTTGGCAACATCGCGGTGAACTCACATTGGAAGCGTGTATTCGTCATCGCCATCCTGGCGTATCGCCCGGCGTGATGGTATGGGGTGCCATTGCTTACACGTCTCGGTCACCCCTTGTTCGCACTGACGGCACTTTGAACAGTAGACATTACATTTCAGATGTGTTACGACCCGTGGCTCTACCCTTCATTCGATCCCTGCGAAACCCTACATTTCAGCTGCCCTGGCCAGCAAATTTTCCAGATCTCTCACCAATTGAAAACGTCTGGTCAATGGTGGCCGAGCAACTGGCTCGTCACAATACGCCAGTCACTGCTCTTGATGAACTGTGGTATCGTGTTGAAACTGTATGGGCAGCAGTACCTGTACACGCCATCCAAGTTCTGTTTGACTCAGTGCCCAGGCACATCAAGGCCGTTATTACGGGCAGAGATGGTCGTTCTGGGTACTGATTTCTCAGGATCTATGCACCCAAATTGCGTGAAAATGTCATGTCAGTTCTAGTATAATATATTTGTCCAAATAATACCCGTTTATGATCTGCGTTTCTTCTTGGTATAGCAATTTTAATGGCCAGTAGCGTAGTAGCGAAAATGAAGAAGTTCCCGCAGGTTTTAAGGTATCCGCTTTGGATCCCATATTTGCTCGACCTTTTTGGTCCATACTACCATCATCTGAAAGTTGGTCAGTGGAGCTTTGGTCCACCATATTAGCTCCTATGGGAATAGAGTTTTGAATCAACCCGTATAAGAAACAGTTGTGGTCCCAGCACTGACCCCTAAGGCACTTCCCACTTAAACGTCCCCAAATCAGACGCCACCTCACGGCTGTTCTCATTACTGGTACACATTACTTCTGCTGCCTGTTCTTAACGTATGAGAGGAAGCAATTTTGAGCTTCTCGTCTTATTCCACAGCTGTGCAAGTTTTGCAGTGTTATTTTGTTATCCATACAATCAAAAAGGCCTTAGTTAAATCATAGAAGATATCTAGCGATCGAAAGTTTTGTTTAATATGTACAGTTTGCCTCCGAGGAAAGAAAACGTGGCGTTTTCAGTCAGTTTTACGAGAGAAAGGTCAGAAGCAGGAATTGTGACACTGTGTCCCAATGTTGGCAGCTGTGTGGAACAGCTGTGGTCTGAGAGAGAGAAAGGCAGAGAGAGAGGGAGAGAGCAAACCGTCAGCGACTAGAGTCCTCCCTCCTTGCCCCTGTGGACAGAACACACCGCTCAGCCGCCTCTCTGACTGGCGAGCACTCTGGCGGACAGCACTTGGCCAGCGGGGCAACAGCTGAGTGTGACCCGGTGGCCGCATTCGAGCGACGGCTGGGTACACAAACAAACAATCAGGCCGGCCATTACTGCTGAGCACCCAATTAGACCAGCCGCCGCCTGCCACGCGTCGGCAAGTGGCTGCTAGTGCGGCGTCTGTGGTGGTCCTCCGGATCGCCGCCTCATGGCAATCTGCTCGCCACTCTGCTGTAGAAGAGTCGAGTGCTGCGGCAAACACAGGCTGGAGAGACGCTGTTACGTCACACACCGAGTTGCGCAATCACGAGAACGTCGTGTCTGAGCAAGGTGTCCTTTCCTACCCGTAATACTCGTCACTGCGCTGAGGTGTCGTCGCTGAAACTTAATCACCTGCCTCCATTAGAGATGGGTAAAACTGTCCTTTACAGAGATCGGATCAGTACTGATCACTCACCGGAACGAACTACAGTAGTTCTCTTTCATGACTCAACACTCGCTCGCAATATAAGTAAAAGGAAGCACATTGTCTTTTTAATTCAGGTCACTAAGCCTGTATTTTTATCTGATTCTGTCCTGTTTTGAAAGAACATATAAAGAAGAAGAATAATTTTCTGTTTTAAATATCCTCTGCTGTAACAATTATAAATATTACAATAAAACCCTAAATATTTTTCATCAACTGGAAGAATTGTATGACTGAACAATGATTATTGTTATATTTTGATACTTTTATTGGAAAAAATTCAATGTACCACTTACAGCATAACTGTAATTGAAGTGTATCTGCACTCGTCATCCGCAGTCAGCATTGCCACATTGCCATATTGACATTGTAATTCTGTCAGAGACAGCAAAGGACTTGGAACAGCAGTTGAAAGGAATGGACAGTGTCTGGAAAGTAGGGTATAAGATGAATATCAACAAAAGCAAAACGAGGATAATGAAATGTAGTCGAATTAAGTCGGGTGATGCTGAGGGAATTAGATTAGGAAATGAGACACTTAAAGTAGTAAAGGAGTTTTGCTATTTGGGGAGCAAAATGACTGATGATGCTCGAAGTAGAGAGAATATAAAATGTACACTGGCAATGGCAAGGAAAGCATTTCTGAAGAAGAGAAATTTGTTAACATCGAGTATAGATTTAAGTGTCAGGAAGTCCTTTCTGAAAGTATTTGTGAAAGTGAAACATGGACGATAAATAGTTTAGATAAGAAGAGAACAGAAGATTTCGGAATGTGGTGCTACAGAAGAATGCTGAAGATTAGATGGGTACATCACGTAACTAATGAGGAGGTATTGAATAGAATTGGGGAGAAGAGGAGTTTTGGCGCAACTTGACTAGAAGAAGGGATCGGTTGCTAGGACATGTTCTGAGGCATCAAGGGATCACCAATTTGGTATGGGAGGGCCGCGTGGAGGGTAAAAATCGTAGAGGGAGACCAAGAGGTGAATACACTAAGGAGATTCAGAAGGATGTAGGTTGCAGTAAGTACTGGGAGATGAAGCAGTTTGCACAGGATAGAGTAGCATGGAGAGCTGCATCAAACCAGTCTCAGGACTGAAGACCACAACAACAACAACAACAACAACAACAACATTGCCACATGAATGCAATATGCAAAATAATGTGAACACGTGTACTTATTTGGGAATTGCTTATTAATAAGGGGTTTGACCCCCATTTGAACGTAATAGCTGTGATTCTTCTTGGAATATTGGCATATAATGATTGTATAGTCTCCAGCGGAATGTTATGCCACTCTTCGATCATCACCTCCTCTAACTCCTGTAGTGACGAGGGAGGCGGAAATCTGCTCCGGAGTCTGCGCTCCAATACCGACTGCGAGGGTTCGATGATGTCCAAGTCCGGCGACTGTGCTGGCCAGGGAAGACGCTGCAGTTCAGTTGCATGCTCCTCATACCACGATTGTACTGTCCTGCCTGTGTGAATGGGTGCATTACGTTCTGAAATATGGCATCATTGTTGGGGAACATCATTTGAATCATGCGCTGCACCTGATTACCAAAAAATTTCACATACTCGTTGGCTGTAACACGGTCTTTCAGAGTAATGATGGGTCCAGCAGAATACCGTGATATGGCTGCCCACACCATCACACTTCAACCTCCATGCTTAACCGTTCGAATCAAGGAATCAGGATTATAGGCTTCCCTTGTCGTTCTCCAGACGTAAACCCGACCCGATGTTGGAAATAACGAAAACGTGGACTCGACCCACCATATGACGTGTTTCCACTGATCAGGCGTCCAGGATTTATGCTCCTGACACCATGTTTTACGCTCCTTTGCGTTAGTTGTCGTCTCTTGGTTTCGGTATTGCAGCTGGTCCATGAATAATCGCTTCATGGAGTTCTCGGCGGACTGTGTCGATAGATGTTGGGTCTATAACAGGGCCGGCCAAACGCTGCACAGTGTGCAGACGTGTGGAAGTGCTGCACATGTGCGCACGTGTGCGACAGCGAGCGACAGCGACATCTGTTATTAGACATGTGTCCTAAATGAACGGCGGCGGCTCCTCTTCCCTGTTCATGTGGTACAAGCAAGAGCGCAACATACCCAGTCTCGTTTACCCCAGGTGACCGTAACTTTAACAGAGATTAACTGAGAAATGCCAGGTACTGTGAAAAAGCAAAGGACGGCAGATCTATGTTCTAGGTCGTTTAGATCAAGCATCAGTGATGAAAATCTCCCGCAATTGTTTGCGTTTGTCAATGAGCCGTGCTTTTGTGCCCTGAATTAACTACATCATTTCGCATAACCAGTAATGAACGTGTTTGGATTTATTCCTTTCACAATTAAATATTAGTGTTTACTAACTGTGCATTATTGCCTCGTTCTGCTCCACGTTACATTATTATCAGGAAAATTGGTCATTAAACCGATTGTTGTATACTTACATCTAGGTTTTTTTTTTAAATGTGTGAAGGGCTACGCTCAGTTGAAGTCGATAAAACGTAACATTCATCTAATTGTCGGTTATTACGCAGATTTCAGACGGAACTGATGAAAGACATAGCAATAATGGTACAGGTGATCATAGAGAGGTCTGCGGTTGTCATTCTGTTCAGAGGTCAGCGAGACAGAAATTATGTGGGTGCAACTGAGGGCACCGAGAATTAGTTATAGGAAACCTTGCATTGGTTTAATGTTATTTGAAATCATGACTAAGGTTCGTTGCAAGTCGCTAAGTGCTCTCTTTCTTAAATACTAGATCAAAAACATTACGCGTATTTACGTGCCGTCAGTCAAGCTGCCTTAATAAAAACCCACGGTTGTTAACTGTATTACTTGCCTTACTGGGTTAAACTGTTAACATAAACGTAGACGTCTCAATGAGTAGACTGGGACAGTATTTTAAATGTTTAATACGCGAAATACCTTCCCATTGTTGGCTTGCAAGCTGTGGAAAGAGCTCTAGAATGCGCCGGTACAGAGTATCTCAGCAAGTGGATAAAGCGACATCTGTGCGTAGAAACATGCACTACATGAACACTGGCGGCTGCGGCGTGCACGCTGTGACCCGGAAGTTGCACATGTGCAGGAGCACCGCACGCGTGCGGAATTTCTGGCCGGCCCTGGTCTGGCGCGACACGTGCCTTACCTGCGTTGTTGACCATCAAACACAGCCATCCCATTACTACCATTGTTCACATTATTTTGTCTATCCACTGTATGTACCCAAAGGGGAAACATTTATCAACATTGTCATTTATAAATAAAATCTGGCAAGTTTAAGCCAATTTTAGTCGGTTTCTCTTCTCAGTGCATATCTGACCTGCTTTTGAAAATGTTCGTTCACAGGGCAGTTATGTTTGCTCTGACTCATAACGCTTTTAAAACCAACTGATACGGCGTTAGCCACAACAATTTTCTTGTTTCGTACCAGTTTAAGGGATCGCTGTTTCTAGGCAAATATCCCTTCGCTAAATATTTGTCAAAGTCGACAACTGCCGCACTTTACAGGTCGTGACTGGCTTGAAGCTGACCAATAGTTTCATCAAACTCCATCCAAATTGAAGAAGTCTCATGCATGACGGTGTTAACTGGTTGACAAATGAGATGTGTTTTCTCTTGTTGAACAACCAACGCTTGTATTTCTGCAATAGCCTTCATGCAGCAATCCTGAAATGTTTTGTATAACGAAAATTCCTGCCTTTTGAAGCGGGGGTCCAGGAACGTTGCCTGACCAATCAATTTGTTCCTGTTATTTTTGTCATTAAAAGATTTCAGTTGCCGTTGCATTAATCTCGGCAATATTTTAGTTTGTGAACGTGAGACTGTTTTCTCTGAGGACACCTCTCTGGTTACGTCATAGAAAACTTTCAAGATCTGTAACGCCTGTTGCATTATCTCCCAGTCTGTATCTTTTAAGTTTAAGGTTATCGATTTTCCACTTAAAATTTGGGAGCTTTATTTAAAGCAAATCTTTGTAAAATTTTGTAAGTAGAGTTCTATCTGATTGGGACATCTTGTTTCAGTTTCAGTCGGTCAGTTTTTAAATTTTCTTGCACTTCAGCAAGTTTGCGTAAAGCAAAGGGTCTTTCTTTAAAAATATGATTCTTTTGACATCGTCAACGGTTTCCTGTACGCACTTCCGAACTGCGTGTTGCACAGGCAGGTTTAAAGAACGTGCAAAGCATGGGATACGTGAAAGATTGAGAAGCACGGCACTTAATTTCATGTTTGGTGCATTGTCTGTCATTATGGAGGTGATTTTAAAATCAAAATTGTATTTGGCAATAAAAAACTTCACCTAGTTTGAGATGTTTTCTGTTATGCGTCTGTCTTCGAATTGTGAGCAATGTAATAGGTATGACTTTCGTTCACCTTTGTTGTCTGTAAAAGTGCAGTGAGAGCATAGAAACTAATGTTATTTATTCTCTTCCACGCATCAGACGTAAGGCAGACTGCCTTTAGGGTGGTCAAATCGTTTTTAATTTCGTCGAATGACTCATGATACACTCTAGCAATTAGGGACTTTCACAACGTTTTCCGATTCTTAAACAATAGAGAAAAGATGGTACTCTCTGCAAATAATTTTTAAAAGCTGTACATCTAATACCATACTTTTAGTATTTTAAACATAGCTGCGCAACAGCAACGGTTCCACGTAATAAGATAAAGAACAGCCTACCAGTTGCAAAGGATAAAGTAATCTTTACCTAGGTTTCGATAGATTTAAATCTATCTTCTTCAGAAGGCGGCCTGAGGACAATGAACATCGTAATTTATATTAAAAGGTATTAAACATAAGTCAAGAATAGAGTTTAACATATATTAGGAGAATCTTATATTACAAAATATGAGAAGGAATCCTGGTACTTACAGTATTACATTAACATAGAGTGATATGTCATTGTCGTTTTTACAAACATCTGCATAGCTCCATTAGTCCATATATATAGACTAATGGAGCTATGCAGATGTCAACTCCGGCTTTAATCAGCTTACAGTGCCTATAACGATTTGAGCATCAGTGCTTTCTATTAGCGCTTGGAGCTCTGGTACTTTGCCAAAACAGCTACGACAATTTACAACTGTTACACCGATGGTTCCTGTATCTATGTTCTTCCTCTGATCGGCCTGCACCCTTTGTGGCTCAAGCCCTTCTTGTGTCTTTCCGAGACACTCTAACCTAAAAAACCTCCCAGTCCACGCCACACAGCCCCTGCTACCCGTGTAGCCGCCTCCTGCGTATAGTGGACACCTGATCTATTCAGCGGAACCCGAAACCCAACCACCCTTTGGCGCAAGTCGAGGAATCCGCAGCCTAAACGGTCACAGAACCGTCTGAACCTCTGATTCAGACCCTCCACTCGACTCTGTACCAGAGGTCCACAATCGGTCCTGTCGACTATATTCCAAATGGTCAGTTCTGCTTTCATCTTGCAAGCGAGACTGGCAGCCTTTACCACTTCTGTTAGCCGCTCGAGACCAGAGAGAATCTCTTCTGATCTAAAGTGACACACAACATTGGTACCGACGTGAGCAACCAGCCGCAGTTGGCTGCACCCTGTGCTCTTCATGGCATCCGAGAGGACCCGTTCCACATCTGGAATGACTCCAACTGGTATTCAGTTGGGGGTGAGAGCATCACAAAAGGAAATAAATCAGGACTTGGTCCAGAATTGATGGGCTGGATACTTATTGATACTCAATTTGCCTTTCTGAGAGCATAGCTTCACCCGAGGTGTAAGCAGGCGTCAGTGAGGATGTTTCACGAGAAATGACTTCTCGAATTTCTGCGTGGATTGATGACGACCTTCATCGGCTTCCTGACCCACGTCGTTCCAGAGGTACAGTAAGATGCTTCGATTTTAGATGTCCCTTCAGGTTTGATGATGACCCAGAAGCCATGGAAACTATCTGCCGATAGTAGCGGCAATTCCGTTTTCTTCCCATTTTGGTAAAATGGTACCGCACATCGCTCGTAGTTCTTCTAGTCGAAGCAGAGTGGCTGACTGTTGTGCAGCACTGAAAAGTGAGCTGGAAAAATTAAAACATTTACTACTAATACAGACATTTTAAATTGTAAAAGCTTAAAGTGAAAACACATATGCATGCAGCCTCTTCTATAGTCAGAAGTTATGGAGTAGGAGGTGCGCCATATGGTGGTTGGTTTCAGGGTTCCTTTTAATAAATCGGGGGTCCACTACACGCAGGAAGAGACTACACGGGTAAAGGAGGATGTGCAGAGGGGACTGGGCAGTTGTTTTTTTTTTTTTTTTTTTTTTTTTTTTTTTTTTTTTTTTTTTTTTTTTTTAGGTTAGAGGGACTCAGGAAAGTACAGAAGAGGCGTGCATGGCAAACATAGGAACGTAAACCTGGAAACAATCGGCATTCTGGAATCGATATTGTAGTTGTAAATTGTAGTAGTTGTGTTGGAAAAGAACCAGTGCTCCAAGCGCTAATAGAAAGTACTGAAGCTCAAATCGTTACAGCTACGGGAAGCTAGCTGAAGCCGGAAATAAGTTAAGCTAAAATTTTTACGAACATTGTAACCGTCATCAGACAGGATAGATTAAACACAGTATGTGGCTGAGTATTTATTGCTGTCAGAAATAGTTCATCTCGTAGTGTAGTTGAAGGAGATAGCTCTTGTGAGACAGTATGGGCAGAGGTTATCGTTAACAACGGGAATAAATTAATAATTGTTTCCTCTGACCGATCCGCCGGCTCAGATGCCTCGGATGACACAGATGCTGAACAGTTCAATGAAAACTCACGCTTCATTTCAAATAGGTACCCCATTCATGCAGTTATAGTTGATGGTGACTTCAATCTAACCTTAATATGTTGCCGAAAAATACATGTTTAAAGTCGGTGGTAGCCATAAAACATTGTCCGAAAGTGTAATGAATGCGTTCTCAGAAAATTATTTTAACAGTTGTTCGGGAGCCCATCCGAAGTGTAAATACTTACTAAAACATATTGACCTAATAAACAATCCTCAGCAAATAGTGAGCACGAAGAGGGGCGCAGGGATTAGTAACCACAAGTTCCTGTGGCCAGACCGAATACCGTAACATCCGTACCGAAAAAGAAAATTAAGTGCAAAAATCATTTATCAAAAAAAGCGGATAAAAATTCACTTGATGCCTTCCTAAGAAACAGTCTCCACCCCTTCCATTCTGAGCATGTAAGCGAAGACAGACGTGGTTTAAATTCAGAGAGACAGTTGTTGTTGTTGTCTTCAGTACTGAGACTGGTTTGATGCATCTCTCCATGCTACTCTATCCTGAACAAGCTGCTTCATCCCCAGTACCTACTGCAGCCTACGTCCTTCTGAATCTGCTTAGTATATTCATCTCTTGGTCTCCCTCTACGATTTTTACCCTCCACGCTGCCCTCCAATACTAAATTGGTGATCTCTTGGTGCCTCAGAACATGTCCTAGCAACCGATCATTTCTTCTAGTCAAGTTGTGCCACAAACTCCTCTTCTCCCCAATTCTGTTCAATACCTCCTCATTAGTTATGTGATCTACCCATCTAATCTTCAGCATTCTTCTGTAGCACCACACTTCGAAAGCTTCTATTCTCTTCTTGTCCAAACTATTTATCGTCCATGTTTCACTTTCATACATGGCTACACTCCATACAAATACTTTTAGAAACGACTTCCTGACACTTAAATCTATACTCGATGTTAACAAATTTCCCTTCTTCAGAAACGCTTTCCTTGCCATTGCCAGTCTACATTTTATATCCTCTCTACTTCGACCATCATCAGTTAATTTGCTCCCTAAATAGCGAAACTCCTTTACTACTTTAAGTGTCTCATTTCCTCATCTAATACCATCTGCATCACCCGATTTAATTCGACTACGTTCCATTACCCTCGTTTTTCTTTTGTTGATCTTCATCTTATATCCTCCCTTCAAGACACTGTCCATTACGTTCAACTGCTCTTACAAGTCCTTTGCTGTCTCTAACAGAATTACAATGTCATCGGCGAACCTCAAAGTTTGAATTTCTTCTCCATGGTCTTTAATACCTACTCCGAATTTTTCTTCTATTTCCTATACTGCTTGCTCAATATACAGATTGAATAACATGGGGGAGAGGCTACAACCCTGTCTCACTCCCTTCTCAACCACTGCTTCCCTTTCATGCTCCTCGACTCTTATAACTGCCATCTGGTTTCTGTACAAATTGTAAATAGCCTTTCGTTCCCTGTATCTTACTCCTGCCACCTTCAGAATTTGAAAGAGAGTATTCCAGTCAACATTGTCAAAAGCTTTCTCTAAGTCTACAAATGTTAGAAACGTAGCTTTCAGCCGTTCGCAGTACCAGCTCAGCAAGGCCGTTTTGGTTAGTGTTACACAGCCAGATCAGTCAATCATCCATACTGTTGCCCCTGCAACTATTGAAACAGCTGCTGCCCCTCTTCGGGAATCACCCGTTGGTTTGGCCTCTCAACAGATACCCCTCCGTTATGATTGCACCTACGGTACGGCTATCTCTATCGCTGAGGCACGCAAGCCTCCCCACCAACGGCAAGGTCCATGGTTCATGGGGAGGGGGGTGGGGGCAGAGAAACAGACTGACCTAAAATGAGAGATATGTACCAAATAAATTGATAAGCGATGGTACCAGTCCCCTGTGGGATACAAAACATTTAAGAAACTGTTGCAGAAGCAACGAAAAAAGCATGCCAAATTTAAGACAACGCAAAACTCCATCAGATTGGCGAAGTTTTACAGAAACTCGAAATTTAGCCCGAACTTCAATGCGAAATGCTTATAATAGTTTGCACAACGAAACTCTATCTCGAAACCTGACACAAAAGCGAAAGAGATACAGGTCGTATGTAACGTGCACCAGCGGCAAGACACAACAGCTTCACTGAGCGGTAACAATGGTAATGTTACTGATTATAGTGCCACCAAAGCAGAGTAACTAAAAATGGTTTTCGGAAATTCCTTCAGCAAAGAAGACCAAGTAAATATTTTAGAATCAGGAACGACTGCTAACATGAGTAACTCCGAAGTAAATATTCTCAGTGTAGCGAAGCAGCTTAAATCGATAACGGCAAGGCTTCGGGTTCAGATTGTATGCTCACCCTTTCCTCTTTCGGGCATGGGTGTTTGTGTTGTCCTTAGCTTAAGTTAGTTTAAATAGTTTGGAAGCCTAGGGACCGATGAACTCAGTAGTTTGGTCCCATAGGAACTTGCCACAAATTTCCAGTTTTATGCCAGTCAGGTTCCTTTTCAGAGTAAGCTGATACAATCGCTCCACACTTAACATTCATATACAACTGCTCGCTCGACGAAAGATCCGTATCTAAAGACTTGGAGGTAGCGGAAGTCACACCAGTACTCAAGAAAGGAAATAGGAATAATCCGCTAAATTACAGACCCATATTACTACCATAGACCTGCAGTAGGATTTTGGAACATAGATGGTGGTCGAACATGATGAATTACCCCACGAAAAAGTTTTATTACAAAGCAAGCAACGAGGATTCCGAAAATATCGTTCTTGTAAACCACAACTAGCTCTTTATTCTCACGAAGTAATGCGTATTAGATTTCCAGAAGACTTTTGGCACCGTTCCTCACAACCGACTTCAAATCAAATTGCTCACCCATGGAGTAGCGTCTTCGTTGTGCGACTGCATTCGTGATTTTCCTCCAGAAAGAACACACTTTTCAGTAACTGACGGAAAGTCATTGACTAAAACAGACGTATTATCTGGCGTTCCCCAATAAAAGCTCTCTGCTCTTCCTGACCTACTTGATCAGATTAAACAATTTAGAACACAATCTGAGCTGCCACCTTAACATTGTTTGCAGATGATACTGTCATGTACCATGTAAAGTCGTCATGTGATCAAAACCAATCGCAAAATGATTTAGACAAGATATCTGGGTGGTGCCAAAAGTGTGAAGTTATCCACTATAGTACTAAAAGGAATTTGCTTAATTTCTGTTACGTGGTGAATCACACAAATCTTTCGTCTGTAAATACAGCTAAATGCGTGTGGACTATAATTACAAATAAACTGGAACGATCACATAGATAATTTTGTGGGGAAAGGAAATCAAAGACTGCGATTGATTGGTAGAATATTTACAAAATGCAGTAGGTCTACTGAAGTGACTGCTTACACTACGCTTGTGCGCCATCTTCTGGAGTAGTGCTGTGTGGTGTGGGACTCGCATCAAATAGGATTGACGGAGGACATCTAAAAAGTGCAAAGGCCAGTTCGATTTGTATTATTGCGAAATAGGGGAGAGAGTGCAACGGATATGTTACGCGAATTAAAACAAAGACGTTTTTCGTTGCAACAGGATTTTCTCATTAAATTTTAGTGACTATATTTCTTCTAGAGTGTTAAAAGTAGCACATTGTATCACAGACAAATTCTCACCTTCTCTCCAGGAGACTGTCGGACAGAATAGGACGAAGAAGAAGAAAGCATAGTTCCACTTCAAACTTGGGCCATTTGGGCCGTAACAGCGCCCTCAGTCCTGATTGCCTGACCACCATTGTCTCTGCAAAGATCTTAGCAAAGACAGACTGGTACAGCAGAAGCAGCAGTATGTAGAGAGTCAAATGGTTCAAATGGCTCTGAGCACTATGGGACTTAACATCTAAGGTCATCAGTCCCCTAGAACTTAGGGCTACTTAAACCTAACTAACCTAAGGACATCACACACATCCATGCCCGAGGCAGGATTCGAACCTGCGACCGCAGAGGTCGCGCGGTTCCAGACTGAAGCGCCTAGAACCGCTCGTCCACACTGGCCGGCTGTAGAGAGTCGATTAGCAGGCGTGGGTATAGCTGCAGAGACTGGTCGCGAGTAGTAGACACGTAAAATATAATTTATGGAAGTTGGCTAATTATAACAGTCAGTTTTAGTGCCGAGATGGAGAGAAATACAGCTCCAAATAAAGTTCAATGAGAAATTGGACAATGATAGCCTTGGGAGAGCCAGCACTGACAAAACTGTACCATCTGGTGAGCAAGATGTATGAGACAGGCGAAATACCCTCAGACTTCAAGAAGAATATAATAATTCCAATCCCAAAGAAAGGCAAGTGTTGAGAGATGTGAAAATTACCGAACTATCAGAATAGTAAGTCACAGGTGCAAAATACTAAAACGAATTCTGTACAGACGAATGGAAAAACTGGTAGAGGCCGACCTCGGGGAAGATAAGTTTGGATTCTGTAGAAATATTGGCATATGTGAGGCAAAACTGACCCTGTAACTTATCTTAGAAGAAAGATTAAGGAAAGGCAAAGTTACGTGTGTAGCGTTCGTACACTTAGAGAAAGCTTGCCCGCATCTCGTGGTCGTGCGGTAACGCTCTCGCTTCACACGCCCGGGTTCCCTGGTTCGATTCCCGGCGGGGTCAGGGATTTTCTCTGCCTCGTGATGGCTGGGTGTTGTGTGCTGTCCTTAGGTTAGTTAGGTTTAAGTAGTTCTAAGTTCTAGGGGACTGATGACCATAGATGTTAAGTCCCATAGTGCTCAGAGCCATTAGAACCATTAGAGAAAGCTTTTGTCAGTGTTGACTGGAATACTCTCTTTCAAATTCGGAAGGCGGCAGGGGTAAAATACAGGGAGCGAAAGGCTACTTACAATTTGTTCACAAACCAGATGGCAGTTATAAGAGTCGACAGGCACGAAAGGGAAGCAGTGGTTGAGAAGGGAGTGAGACAGGGTCGTAGCCTCTCCCCGATGTTATTCAATCTGTATATTAAGCAAGCAGTAAAGGAAACAAAAGAGAAGTTCGGATTAGGTATTAAAATCCATGGAGAAGGTTCGCTGATGACATTGTAATTCTATCAGAGACTGCAAAGGACTTGGAAGAACAGTTGAACGGAATGGACAGTGTCTTGAAAGGAGGGTATAAGGTGAACATCAACAAAAGCAAAACGAGGATAATCGAATGCAGTCGAATTAAATCAGGTGATGCTGAGGGAATCAGATTAGGAAAATTTTTTTGGAAATTTGTGGTAAGGTCATATGGGACCAAACTGCTGAGGTTATCTATCCGTAAACTTACACACTACTTACTATAACTTAAACTAACTTACGCTAAGGACAACACACACACTCATGGCCGAGAGAGGACTCGAACATCTGTCAGGGGGAGCCGCGCGAACCGTGACAAGACGCCCACAGACCACGCGGCTATATATATATATATATATATATATATATATATATATATATATATAATGTAGACTGGCAATGGCAAGGAAAGTGTTTCTGAAGAAGAGAAATTTGTTAACATCAATTATAGATTTAAGTTTCCGGAAGTCGTTTCTCGAAGTGTCTGTATGGTGTGTAGCCATGTACAAACTGGGAAATCCATTGAGATAAGCGACTTTGACAGCCGGCAGATTATTATTATGCAGTCTCTGTGAATGAGTTTCTCGAAAACGGCGAAGCTGGTCAAATTTTCACATGCTACTGTCGTGAGCATCTACGGAAAGAAGTAGAGATACAGTGAAACTACCACTAATCGCTAAACGATTGCACGTCCACGACTCTCGACAGAACATGGGGTTCCAAGAATTGTCTGCTCTGTAAAGTACGGTAGATGGTGATCTGTGGCATCTATGACGGAAGGGCACAATGCTGGCGCACGCGCAAGTGTTTTGGAGCGCACCGTTTATCGTACATTGTTGAACGTGGAGCTCCGCAGCAGACCACCCCTACGTGTTTACATAGTGACCCAACGACAACGCACATTACGACTGCAGTGCAGACACGTAATCGGAATTGAGATACGTTTCGAGTGGTAGCCGGCTGTCAGCAGGCAGAACTTCTACTCGCCAGCTTCTGTGTATTATTTCGCCTATTTCTAAATCTTTTGGTAGAATGAGCCTTCGGAAGCATGTACATTACCAGAATGTTTTTCAGACAATAGCAAATTATGTAAACCGCAAAAAGCCAAAGTTGCAGATTTCATATTTTCTGGAGCTAGGAGAAGCGGTTTCCTTAATGTTCCAGGTACGCTAGAGGCGATTTCCACTATTCTCTTTGCTTTACCGTCTTTGAGCTAGAAATCTTTATGGACTTTCTCTGTTAAATGGATATTACACACTTAAAAAAAAAGTTTTGGATCACCCCAGTTCCCAGAACTCGTGAAGATCGTTACTGGGTATTGGAGGTACCTGTGTGTGCAGCAATCTGGACCACCACCTCTGAAGGTCTCGCTGTACGATGGTACAATATGCAATGTGTGGTTTTCATGAGCAATAAAAAGGGCGGAAATGATGTTTATGTTGATTTCTATTCCAGTTTTCTGTACAGGTTCCGGAACTCTCGAAACCGAGGTGATGCAAAACTTTTATTGATGTGTGTATTTCATAGTATCAGGTTGAAAAGGAAAACCATTGTCAGCTACAATTATATGTGGCAGGCACTATCTTTTTTTTTTTTTTTGAGAGAGAGAGGCGTCTTTTCGAGGCTTGCCGCTGCAGTTTCAATGACATATGCGACATAAGCGGCTCTGGAAACTCCCTCTTCCGATACTCTACCATGTTACAAATGAATGGAATTTATAGGCGGCATCAGTAACTCCCATTAAGACTCGAATTTGTTGCCAGTCTGCCGATGTGTACGAGGTCTGTTATAGAAATGAAAAAAAAATTACATATGGCATTTATTACAAGTTATACATTAATTGACTGTAGGCACCGAAAGTTTCATTTCTTAAAATCCACTCTTGAACTCTCACAGAACGTTTTTTTCTTCTTTCCTGATATCTTAAGAATAATTAACGCAGGCCGTGATTTTGCGTTTCTACGCTTTCAACATGGTAAGCAGAATGGAAGAGATGTGTGACACAAGACTCATCTGTATGTATAGACCAACGACTGTCAGACATAAACGTGGGCTGTAAATTTATTACAGATTTTAACATTTCAGGAACTGTCGTAAAAATATCCATGACATAAATTTCTAATGTTTTCTGTCCGACGTTCAATAATTATTTCCATAGGAATGTATCAGATGTGAATGCCGGACCTTGGAACACATGGCAAGTCATGTCATCATTTGAAGATACGATGTCTCTAAACGAGCCGGTGATCATAATTGGCACTACAATCCAAACTGTCCGTCTTCATCGGACGTCTATACTAGGAAATCTATACTAATATTGTGCATGCGAATGTCACTCTGTCACGTTTCACGACTGAACCACGTAATCGATTTGATATGGAGGTAACTTGAACACCGAGGAAGAACATAGACAATTAAAAAAAAAAAATCGACGCCTAAGAAAGCGAAGCAGAGAATGGAACATCTTTTTTACACCAGTAAACATAAATCAGCAAAAAAATTATTATTAAATATATCGCGTAATATTCACGATGTACACGTTGTATAATGCATTCGGGCAGTTGAGTGTTGGGCGCACAACACGAGCTATGCTTACCTGAGCAGGCAGACATGTGAGCGCATCTGACGTCATTACACTTATTCACCATTACTTACCATAACAAAACTACTGATATGCGAGAACAGCTGCAGGTAACAGCTAGTTTTTATACAGACAGTTACGGATCCTTGTTAGAAAGCTACAGCTTGGAGTTGAATCTCATTCTCCCTTTGTGCTATATCCTGCAACAGCGACCACAGTTTTGTGACCTGGTGTCCGCCACAACGATTCGGAGCTACCAGTATGTTCCTTGATATCGGAAAATTGAAGATCACACGATTCTTCAGTTTCGCTTTAGCAAAGGTAAAGGCAGTCCTCACGTTGCGGCTGGTAATGGAAGCAACACTGAAGAAAAATCACGATACAGTCATAGTATTTGTTCACCTGGAAAAACAATCCGACAATGTAAAATAGTTCAGAGCTTCGAAATTGTGAGAAAAAGTATGATTAAACTATAGGGAAATATGGATAATATACAACTCGTGGAAGAATCAAGAGGGAACAATAACTTTGGAAGACCAAGACTGAAGTGCTCTGATTGAAAAGGGCGTAAGACAGGCATACAGTTTTTTGACCGTACCGTTCAATCTACCGAGTGATCAAAAAGTCAGTATAAATTTGAAAACTGAATAAATCTCGGAATAATGTAGATAGAGAGGTAAAAATTGACACACATGCTTGAAATGACATGGGGTTTTGTTAGAACAAAAAAAAAAAAAAAAAAAAAAAAATACAAAAGTTGAAAAAATGTCCGACAGATGGCGTTTCATCTGATCAGAATAGCAATAATTAGCATAACAAAGTAAGACAAAGCAAAGATGATGTTCTTTACAGGAAATGCTCAATATGTCCACCATCATTCCTCAACAATAGCTGTAGTCGAGGAATAATGTTGTGAACAGCACTGTAAAGCATGTCCGGAGTTATGGTGAGGCACTGGCGTCGGATGTTGTCTTTCAGCATCCCTAGAGATGTCGGTCGATCACGATACACTTGCGACTTCAGGTAACCCCAAAGCCAATAATCGCACGGACTGAGGTCTGGGGACCTGGGAGGCCAAGCATGACGATAGTGGCGGCTGAGCACACGATCATCACCAAACGACGCGCGCAAGAGATCTTTCACGCGTCTAGCAATACGGGGTGGAGCGCCATCCCGCATAAACATCGTACGTTCCAGCAGGTGTTTATCAGCCAGGCTGGGGATGATGCGACTCTGTAACATATCGGCGTACCTCTCACCCGTCACGGTAGCAGTCACTGACGTTTTGCTGTTCAGCGCCATCTGTTGCACATTTTGTGAACTTTGTTTTTTTTGTTCTAATAAAACCCCATGTCATTCCAAGCATGTGTGTCAATTTTTACCTCTCTATCTACATTATTCCGTGGTTTATTAAGTTTTCAAATGTATACTGACTTTTTGATCACCCGGTATACATCAGAGAAGTGATGACGGATATAAATGTTCAAGATTGGGGTTAAAATTCTGGATGAAAGGATATCAGTGATAAAATTCACTGATGACATTGCTATCCTTAATGCAGACGATGTAGAATTACAGGCTCTGTTGAACGGAATGAACAGCCTAATGAGTACAGAACATGGACTGAGGGTAGGCCGTAGAAAAGCTAAAGTTATGAGAAGTAGCAGAAATGAGAAAAGTGAGAAACTTAACATCAAAATTGGATATCACGAAGTAAACAAAGGTATGGGGTTCTCTTCCCTTGGATGCAAAATAACTGTTGAGGGACGTCGCAAGGACGACATAAAAGGCAGATCAGCACTGGCAGAAAGGATTTTCTGAGAATGTTCATTTGGAGCTCAGCGTTGTATGATACTGAAACACGGACTGTGGGAAAACAAGAACAGAAGAGAATCAATGTATGCGAAATATTGTGCTACAGAAGAATCTTGTAAAGTAGATGGACTGATACACTACGGAAGGAAGAGATTCTCTGCAGAATCGGCGAAGCAAGGAACACATGGAAAACACGGAGACGAGGAAGAGACAGGTCGATAGGAAATGCGCTAAGACATCAGGGATCAGCGTCCACTCCAGTAGAGGTAACTGTAGAGGGTAAAAAGCGCAGAGGAAGACAGAGACTGGAATCCAGCCAACAAATAATTGAGAGCATAGGGTACAAGTGCTACACTGAGATGAGAGGTTGGCACAGGGGAGAAATTTGTGGCGAGGCGCATCAAACCATTCGGAAGAGTTAACAACTGGTTCGAATGGCTCTAAGCGCTATGGGGCTCAACAGCTGAGGACATCAGTCCCCTAGACGTAGAACTACATAAATCTAACGAACCTAAGGACATCACACACACCCAAGCCCGAGGCAGGATTCAGACCTGCGACCGTAGCAGCAGCGCGGTTCTGGACTGAAGCACCTAGAACTGCTCGGCCACAGCAGCCGGCTCGGAAGAGTGACAGACTCATTAAAAAAAACCACGGTATTGGAAGTAAGGTGAGTTTACTGAGAGAGAGGTACGTTAGTGACGTTTATTACATGTTATTTCGTACCTGATCTCACATTTCTGTCTTCTTCACTTGGCCCATTACCGTTGTTCCACTCGAACCACGTTAGTTACGCAGCGCCGATGCGAGTTCCGCGACGCGGACTGCCTTATTTCAGCACGCTATTATCTGTCAGCAGTGTTAAGTGTGACACAAGCCGAACTTCAGTTGGTGCAGTCTCCGGCCCGCTAAAGAGCGCGCCGCTCGCATCAGAAGTGAAGTGTTCCGCCTGGAGCCACACATGCAGACGGAGCCATTACCGAAACACTTTGCGTGAACGATAAGCGCTATTGGTGGCCACTTTCCCGGCGACACCGGATACGCTGGTGCAGTTTTATACGAGTCAGATCGCTTCTGCTCAGCTTCATGCCTGCAAGGGTCCACGCCTACCAGGCACAACAGCGCAATGGCTGTAAATAACATTGCCCTTACGGCCAGGGCCCACTTGTTAAATGCCTAGCCCATCCATAAGTAATTAGGCAAACACATAAAATGGCAGTGATGTTTTAGCGCTTATGCTAATGTGTGACATATCACACCACTTGAAGCGCGGTAAGTACCCCGTATTTCACTTGGATAATGGGTGAACATTAACATGCCCCTGCCACGTGCTGACATCTTGTACTGACTCATGCCATATGGTTTGTGATTCTAACTCGCACTACTAACGTCAGAAATAGATAAAGGATTGGAAAAAAATATGGAGACACCAAATACAGGAATCATTATGTAGGACGGTGTAAGAAACCTGTTGGCCTTCAAAACGCCTTCTAGTCGTCTCAGCATGAATAAACACAGTTCCTGTTTGGTTTCCAAGACATTCTTGCACGATTCTTCCTGCAAAATAGAGGCAAGGTCACGTGGATAGGAATCACGCACCATTCTCTCGAAAGTAGACCACAAAAACTCAAAATACTGAGACCAGGCAACTGTGGTGCCCGGGGTAGCTGCTACAATTCATCCTCGTTTTCTAAAAAGCTGTCCTGGACGACACGATCTCTGTGAACAGAGGCCGTATCTTCTTCGAACACATCATCACCATTCAGCAACGAACATTGTACTGTGGGATGGACCTGAAGAGCCAAATGGTCACGTAATCGTTGGCAGTAAAGCGACATTAAGGGGCAACATGGGATCCACTGACTACCATGATACGGCAGCCCAAATCATCATCGAACTCCCGCCATGTTTCACTCCCGAGATGTTAAATCGGTCAGAGGATGGAAACAGCGTGAAACAAGACTGATCCTACCAAATGATGTTCTTCCGCTGCCATGGTTTTAGGGCCTCCACACCACTATTTTCCGTTACGGGCGTTTATATCAATGAATTTCAGATCGCCCTACAATTTCCTGATCGTGGAATTCCCTTCGAGTTGTTTCTGTACTGACAGGGTTCGTGAGTGTGACATTCAGGTCTGCAACGACTTCTGCAGCTGTCGTCCTCTTACACTGAAGCGCCAAAGAAACTGGTATACGTATGCGTATTCAAATCCAGAGATATGTAAACAAGTAGAATACGGCGCTGCGGTCGGCAGCGGCCATATAAGACAACTGTCCGGCGCAGATTTTTAGATCAGCTACTGCTGCTACAATGTCAGGTTATCAAGATTTAAGTGAGTTTGAACGTGGTGTCACAGTCGGCGCACGAACGATGGGACACAGCATCGCCGAGATATCGATGAAGTGGAGATTTTCCCGTACGACCATCCATTTCACGAGTGTACCGTGAATCTCAGGAATCCGGTAAAACATTGAATCTCCGACATCGCTGCGCCGGAAAAAGATACTGCAAGAATGGGACCAACGAGGACTGAAGAGAATCGTTCAGTGTGACTAAAGTGCAACCCTTCCGCAAATTTCTGCACATTTCAATGCTGGGCCATCAACAAATGTCAGCGTGCGAACCATTCAACGAAGTATCATCCATATGCGCTTTCCGAGCCGAACCCTTGATGACTACACGACACAAAACTTGACGTGTCGCCTTGGCCCGTCAACACCGACATTGGACTGTTGGTGGCTGGAAACATGTTTCAAATTGCATCGAGCGGATGGACGTGTACGGATATGGAGACATTCGCATGAACCCATGTACCCTGTATGTCAACAGGGCACAGTTCAAGCTGGTGGAAGCTCCTTAATGGTGTGGGGCGTGTGCAGTTGGAGTAATATGGGCCCGCTGATACATGTAGACACGACTCTGACAGGTGACACGTACGTAAGCATCCTGTCTGATCACCTGCATCCATTCGTGTGCATTGTGCACTCCGATGGACTTGGGCAATTCCTGCAGGACACTGCGACACCCCACACGCCCAGAATTGCTACAGACTAACTCCAGTGTGGTCACATGCCCTAAAGAATTTTATTCACATTCACAACGACCGCGGAAGTCTACGCTTATATAGACCTGTGACCATTCCTGCCTGTCCTCTCTGTATTTCACAGTATCCCCTGTTAGTCCTGTTTGGTACGGAGCCCACACACTTGATGAGTGTACTAAAAAAATGCAAACGGATCCTTAGTTTATTCTTATTTCGCACGCCATTCGTTACGTAGACGCTGTAGACGCCATTTGCATAATTTCAACTACTTCGTCTACTTAGATATTTACACCAGTAGTCGATGTATCAAATTTGATTGTCTTCATGTACTTTTGCTTATTTAGCGTTCTGATTTTAATTTGATATTTATAATAATTGCTATTTTCGTCTTGAAGTTCGTCCTGCTTTTAGAGATGTCCTTTCCAGAAAACGAAAGGAAATGATCAAATCTGAAATACTTTCAGAGGTTTTTGACCACGGTTATTGTCATGTACGTAGTGCGAATGACGATTCTGATGACAGTATGAATGAATGTTCTTCTGATTCTAAGTTTAAATGGTTCAAACGGCACAAAGCACTAGCACACGCCAATGCCCGAGTAGGATTCGGTCGCCTCCTCGGAAGGGTTAACATTATGACACAACGAATCATTCACAAGAAGAGGTCATCTTCATCGTTATTGTCGAAATTATTTGAAAACCCTGCCAGTCTACGTTTTCTTAGAGGTGTAATGGAATCGTCCTTAAGAGTCAGAAGCCGGCCGCTGTGACCGAGCGGTTCTGTGCGCTTCAGTCCGGAACCGCACGACTGCTACGGTCGCAGGTTCGAATCCTGCCTCGAGCATGTGTGTGTGTGATTCCTTAGGTTGGTTAGGTTTAAGTAGTTCTAAGTTCTAGGGGACTGATGACCTCAGATGTTAAGCCCCATAGTGCTCAGAGCCATTTGAACCATTTGATGCAGCCTGGCCGATGTGAACGCGTCAGACAGGACATGCTGCGGCGCGTACAAGCATGCGGTGAAGCACATGGAAACCATTTTCAGCACATTCTGTAACTGTGGCTGCTTGGTACAGTGCGTATTAGACTGCAGTTTCTGTAACAACGTTGATTAAATAAGTGGTGTATAGCATGGAAACCATGCATTCCGTATCGTCTCATCGATCAATCCCTAGAGTTTGTACACGGTGCAAGAAATCACCCCGTATAACAATCAGTCTATTTATTGGGTAGTATTGACTGCTTTGTTATTTCATGGTTGGGCAGAGTAAAATTACTCGTTTCTGCTTAACGGCATTCACAAAGTTGTGCGAGAAGAGGCAGGACACGCTAGGGAGGTTGCCGCCTGTCTAGTTTTTCAGAAACATGACCCTCCTCCCTGCGGTTAAGGCGCTCTGTCTCGCACTCAAGCCTGGAGAACACTAGGCGGTCTCCGAGCCGCTCCTCCCACTGTATCACACGCGGAGTTGTTAGACATAGGGAAAAAGTTTTGCCTAACGTGATACTCTCCAGATACGGACAGGCACGGTGGAAAGTGCTTTCGTCGTCGTCGTTTCTAGGCGCTATAATAGGTGTACGACATGTCTACTAATGTCATTATCAGATTGTCACGGGAGATTAAAACGGTCTGCCGGACTGGAATTCGAACCCGAAATCTTTGCATTTCGAGGGCAAATGGGAAGTACGACGGACGTTCAATAAGTAATGCAACGCATTACCTTTATGGAAGCAGATTGGTTTTATTCACGATTCCAGTACTCCATGTTATTCTCCACTCTTTTTGCTACAAAACCCAATTTTCCAATGCAATCTCTGTTCCATATGACGACCTTACGCCACTTTACTGGAAGAGCCTGTATTGCAAGCAACGTACCACTTTACTGGTCGACGTCGGAGCCATTGTCTTTCTGCATCGATAACCTCCCAATCATCCGCTTGCTGCTTCCCGCGTAGTGGGCTAGACAGATGGAAGCCGGAAGGTGCGATATCCGGGCTGTAGTGTGGATGAGGAAGAACAGTACAAACAAGTTTTGTGAGTCCTCTCGAGTGCGCAGACTTGTGTCTCGGAGAAGGAGGCGTTCGTCTGCATTTTTGTGGCAACGAACACACTGCAGTCGTTTCTTCAATTTCCCGAGTGTGGCGCAATACACTCTAAGGTGATCATTCCACCATGAGAGAAAGCATCAGGCCGGCCGAATGTCAGACCATCTGCTAGATCTACAGCATCTGTGGCAGCCTGGATGGGCGGTTCACCAGCACAATGTTGTTTGTTGTTGTGGTCTTCAGTCCAGAGACTGGTTTGATGCAGCTCTCCATGATACTCTATCCTGTGCAAGGTTCTTCATCTCCCAGTACCTACTGCAACCTACATCCTTCTGAATCTGTTTAGTATATTCATCTCTTCGTCTCCCTCTGCGATTTTTACCCTCCACGCTGCCCTCCAATACTAAATTGGTGATACCTTGATGCCTCAGATTATGCCCTACCAACCGATCCCTTCTTCTAGCCAAGTTGTGCCACAAAATCCTCTTCCCTCCAATTCTATACAATACCTCCTCATTAGTTATGTGATCTACCCATCTAATTTTCAGCATTCTTCTGTAGCACTACATCTCGAAAACTTCTGTTCTCTTCTTGTCTAAACTATTTATCGTCCATGTTTCACTTCCATACATGGCTACACTACCAGCACAATAGTTAATGATATTCTTAGTCACTGGACACAACTGCAAAAATCTTTCAGTTATAAAGAACATAGAATTCTATCTAGTAGATAATTTAGCCTTAGGTCTAATTTCTTATTTAGCTCATCATTTGCTGCTGTACTTCGCTACAACCGCGTTACAATATTTTTCAAAGCAATAATTAACTCATGAGGTTCTTTCGCTAAGAATCTGAGTATGTAGGCGAAACATGTTGTGTGAGTTTTTCTTACAGATGTTGTTCTAGTGTTTTAAACACTGTACTGATACCGTTGTTATAACTGTTCGGAAAGAGATTCGTTTAAATCACAAAAACATTATTTGCGGTGGTGACAAGTAACTTGGTGTCTTTCGTAACGTCGAACGCCAAATTTTACCTTTGACGTGGATACTACGACTTTCAAAGATTTCACTGTCAGTAGTGAAACATCGACGTGTAAACTCCCAACACGGGTAAGCTCACCGAACAAAAAAAATTAGCCACTCGTAGAGAAATGATGACACCCAATACCGTATAATTCCGCCCCTGGACTCGATTACCACCTGATTCGGTTAGGAAGTGAGTCCACAAGGTCGTGCAGGTATGTCGTATCCAGGTTAAGCCATTCGCTGAGGGTACGACTGCACAGTTCCACCAAATTGTTTGCATGCTTATGTCGTCGTTTTAACCGCTTATATGAATGCATGGTGCCTGTTCTTTCACAGCAAGCGGAAATCTCAGCTGTGATACAATATGTATATTGAAGGGGAAGGGGCAGAAAGGAAAGGGAAAAGAAGGGATTACTGATGAAACGTCCCCTTTGAACAATTACACAAGACTGTGCTTAAACTGACACACAATATTTTTAGCGCAACGCAATCTGACTTCCAGAAATCCCTACAAAAGAATGGCCCTGACTAACATTAACCTATACCTTTCACAAATCACTTACCTCACAAAAATCTTCGTTACTCGAACTACTGCAATACAGCGAGCGCCACTACTGCCAGCTAAATAAAAGATTCAAACTACGGAAGGCACTAACTACTGATAGGCATAGTTAGCAAATGAAAGATTTTGATAGAGAACAAACAATGTATTTACCTTAATAGTGTTGAAAAATCATAATATACATAGCAGTTCCTAATATCCATTATTACAAATTTCAAAACTCCGCCATCTCTCTCCCCACATCCACCACTGCTGGCGGCTCACCTCCAACTGCCCAGCGCTACGCACTGTTTGCATCCAGTTGCCGCTGCCCAACACTACAATGGCAGACAACAATGCAAACTAGCCACAGACTGCACACAGCACAGCCAGTGATTTTCATACAGAGCGCTACGTAACGTTGCCAACAAGATAACATAAACAGCCTACTTACACTGATGTCGGCTGCATCAGGACATTACGCGGCATCAGTGACGACGAATGGAAACGCGCGCCAGACTGGGATTCGAACCCGGGATCTCCTGCTTACCAGGCAGGTGCGTTAACCACAACGCGACCTGGGACACAGAATACATCGCAACTACGTAGACTACCTTGGCACGCCTGTGGGCCAGCCACATTCTCACTGAGGGCCACCTCTCCGCAGCCCCTGCCCGTTTTTCCATGCTCGCTACTCAGAGATTCCCGAAGGAGGTCGGTCGTACTAGTGCATTTGCACTGAAGAAGGTGGATACAGTAGTTAACGCATCTGACTGGCACGCAGGAGTCTCGGGTTCGAATCCCAGTCCGGCCTACGTTTTCACTCGTCGCTGCTGTTTCCGCATAACGTCCCGACGCAGCTGAGATCAGTAATCCAGTCCCCTTCCCTTTCCTTTCTCCTCCTCCACCTTCAATTTACATACCATTTTCTACGGGACCCAAGGTGACTTTGCAGGACAGTCGAGATGTAATAAAAGGCCAGGGGGAGGGAGTGTTCAAAAAACCGACATATTCCAACCCAATGAACTCTGCTGTCGTCACTTGAACAATAGTGGTACCAATAGCATAGTCATCGTGGAGATGTTGGCAGAAAGACAGCATATGATCATTCCGAAAGTTTATATAAACATACTGGTTCGTGTTAGTGGTCACCTCCTCCTCAGTGAGTCGGCCCAATTCATTATAAGAATAAGACACAGAAATTATCTCAGGCCCACCTCCGGCTTGAGCCTGACGTTGCACACACTTTCAGGATGAGATGCTTTAATTGGTCTGCAGAATAGCCGACGACGAGCGTCGTTTGAATACAGGCGGAAATGCGATTCTTCAGACCACACTACGGTCCGCCAGTCATGTTGTGTGCAATTTTTAGTAAGCTCATAATTAGAGACTTCTTATAACTGCCTTTGCAATGACTTGTGGCGTGGTACGCCCTTATGTACTGTTTATGAACCCGTTAACTCTAATACTGTATATTGCTGAATACCCACGCCAATACCTGGCTACGACATACAGCCTTTTTGTTTTTATTAGCAGCTTAGGGTATTTTCCTATTATACACTGCATATTTAATACAGCAACCTATGTTCAATGCTGTTTCACAGTTTGTTACTCATCAAATGGTGTATTTATATTTAAGAGCTGCATAAAGTTCGCATAAAACTCCACTGGCTGCACTGTCTTCATAATGTTTTGTGGCGTTGCACGCAACTATTATCCGATAAATCCATTACTATGTATGGTCTTCTACCTACGTCAGTAGCTGGCTATGACATACAGCCTACTGGTTTTCTTATATATTAACTGCTTGTCACATACGTATAGCTAACCGATAACCTGTATGAGGCAACTGCCCTTATTATCAATCACAGGCGTTAATTCTTAGCTATGTTCCACGCATTTTAATCACTGTTAAGCTTAACGTATGGCGTTTTCTTTTTAAAAGGTTCCTTTACGCTATATAATGTCATTTGCTTCCCATAGAAATGTAACTTCAGTTACTATGGTTTATTTACCAGTAACATTTCTAGCGGTTGTAACAAAGTTATTAATGTTTATTCATACTTATGTACAGTACACTTTTTATATGTCATTTGCCTTTTATGGAACGGTAACTTCAGTGACTTATGGTTTTAATGCCATTAATAATCCGAACTATTGTAATAAACTATTTTCCATAATAATCTCATTTAAGATTTACTGGTTTTAAGTTTGTATTAGTCCGCACGCGCATGCGCGCAACCACCAGCTCAGCTGCCCGCCGTTCCATGTTACGACTCAGCGCCCGCGGCCCACGTGTCTGGCCCGCTGGTGTGGCCTAACGGCAAAACATTAGTAGAAGTAACCCATTCTTATGAGTATGTACTGTAGTATTAACATTTTAAGTTTGGCGAGGCCAGTATCTGGCATGATTTAATTTAATTCTATATTGCGACATTTCTGAAGAAGGCTACATATAGCCGAAACCTAGGCAAAGTTTCTTTGCTTGTGCAACTGGAGGCTGAAATTTAATATAATTATATTTTATAGTTGCTGACTCTGCTGCACCATATTAAAAATTTCAAGCTTTACGATCCATCTTTGCATACACATTGGAGTGACTAATTCTTTTGTCTGGTGAACATGGGTTTAGAAAACAGGTGGATGTGAAACACAACTAGCTCTTTATTCACATCTACATCTACATGATTCCTCTGCAATTCACATTTAAGTGCTTGGCAGAGGGTTCATCGAACCACAATCATACTATCTCCCTACCATTCCACTCCCGAACAGCGCGCGGGAAAAACGAACACCTAAACCTTTCTGTTCGAGCTCTGATTTCTCTTATTTTATTTGGATGATCATTCCTACCTATGTAGGTTGGGCTCAACAAAATATTTTCGCATTCTGAAGAGAAAGTTTGTGACTGAAATTTCGTAAATAGATCTCGCCGCGACGAAAAACGTCTTTGCTTTAATGACTTCCATCCCAACTCGCATATCATATCTGCCACACTCTCTCCCCTATTACGTGATAATACAAAACGAGCTGCCCTTTTTTGCACCCTTTCGATGTCCTCCGTCAATCCCACCTGGTAAGGATCCCACGCCGCGCAGCAATATTCTAACAGAGGACGAACGAGTGTAGTGTAAGCTGTCTCTTTAGTGGACTTGTTGCATCTTCTAAGTGTCCTGCCAATGAAACACAACCTTTGGCTCGCCTTCCCCACAATATTTGTTATGTGGTCTTTCCAACTGAAGTTGTTCGTAATTTTAACACCCAGGTACTTAGTTGAATTGACAGCCTTGAGAATAGTACTATTTATCGAGTAATCGAATTCCAACGGATTTCTTTTGGAACTCATGTGGATCACCTCACACTTTTCGTTATTTAGCGTCAACTGCCACCTGCCACACCATACAGCAATATTTTCTAAATCGCTTTGCAACTGACACTGGTCTTCAGATGACCTTACTAGACGGTAAATTACACCATCATCTGCGAACAACCTGAGAGAACTGCTCAGATTGTCACCCAGGTCATTTATATACATCAGGAACAAAAGAGGTCCCAGGATGCTTCCCTGGGGAACACTTGATATCACTTCAGTTTTACTCGATGATTTGCCGTCTATTACTACGAACTGCGACCTTCCTGACAGGATATCACGAATCCAGTCGCAAAACTGAGACGATACCCCGTACGCCCGCAGCTTGATTAGAAGTCGCTTGTGAGGAACGGTGTCAAAAACTTTCCGAAAATCTAGAAATACGGAATCAACTTGAGATCCCCTGTCGAAAGCTGTTTATAGTGAAATTGCATGCTTATGGAATATCGTCTCAGTTATGGGACTGGATATGTGATTTCCTGTCAGAGAGGTCACGGTTCGTAGTAATTGACGGAAAGTCATCGACTAAAACAGAAGTGATTTCTGGCGTTCCCCAAGGTAGTGGTATAGGCCCTTTCCTGTTCCTTATCTATATTAACGATTTTGGAGACAATCTGAGCAGCCGTCTTCGGTTGTTTGCAGATGACGCTGTCGTTTATCGAGTAATAAAGCCATCAGAAGACCAGAAGAAACCGCAAAACGATTTAGAAGAAATATCGGAATGGTGAGAAAAGTGGCAGTTGACCCTAAACAACGAAAAGTGTGAGGTCATCCACATGAGTGCTAAAAGGAACTGGTTAAACTTCGGTTACACAATAAATCAGTCTAATCTAAAAGCTGTAAATTCAACTAAATACCTAGACATTACAGTTACGAACAACTTAAATTGGAAGGAACACATAGAAAATGCTGTAGGGAAGGCCAACCTAAGACTGCGTTTTATTGGCAGGACACTTAGAAAAAGTAACAGACCTACTAAGGCGACTGCCTAGACTACGCTTGTCCGTCCCCTTTTAGAATACTGCTGCGCAGTGTGGGATCCTTACCAGATAGGACTGACGGAGTACATCGATAAAGTTCAAAGAAAGGCAGCACATTTTTTATTATCGCGAAATATGGGAGAGAGTGTCACAGAAATGATATAGGATTTGGGCTGGACATCATTAAAAGAAAGGCGTTTTTCGTTGCGGCGCAGTCTTCTCACGAAATTCCAATCACCAACTTTCTCCTCCGAATGCGAAAATATTTTGTTGACACCGACCTACATAGGGAGGAACGATCACCAAGATGAATTCAGGGAAATCAGAGCTCGTACGGAAAGATATAGGTGTTCATTCATTCCGCGCGCTATACGAGAGTAGAATAATAGAGAACTGTGAAGGTGGTTCGATGAACCCTCTGCCAGGCACTTAAATGTGATTTACAGAGTATCCATGTAGATGTGGATGAAGATGTAGAACTTGTTTTATGCCAACGGCGTTGCCGCAGTGGTAACACCGGTTCCCGTCAGATCACTGAAGTTAAGCGCTATCGAGCTTGGTTAGCACTTGGATGGGTAACCGTCCGGATGACAGAGCGGTGTTGGCAAGCGGAGTGCACTCAGCCCTCGTGAGGCAATTTGAGGCGCTATTTCTTTAGAAGTAGCAACTCTGGCCACGAAAACTGACAACGGCCGGGAGAGTGGTGCGTTGCCTCACGCCCCTCCATATCAGCATCCAGTGATGCCTGTAGGGTGAGGATGACACGGCGGTCGGTCGGTACCGTTGGGTCTTCCGCGACCTGTGGGACGGAGTTAAGTTTGGAGCTTATTTTATAAAATCCTTCTTCATCGAACATACCTCCTTGGGACCTATGACTCCTATTTCTAAGTGGTCGTTCTGAAATGTTTTTCCTCGCACAAAAATCCTCGGTGGTTTGCTTCTGTGTATAATGACCAGACACTGATTCCTATGCGTGCCTCTCACAATGGTCTGGCGTACCGTGGGATAGTCACCGCTGATATTTTAAGCGTTGCTACTAGAAAATGCCGGACCCTCCTATTGGGAAGCTGATTCATTCTAATGCGGAGTTCCTGTGTTCCCCAAATCTGTAAAATATTTCCCGAGTCACGCACGAATTCCTACGAACCTTTGCCGAGCTCGCCGTCCGAACTCGAGCAGATTTCTGCGGTGCTGCCGCAGATCCGTGACACCGCATTCGGAGCACGTATTCTAGCTTTGGTAACAAGAAACGGTAGCACAGTAGGCCTCACCAGTTTAGGGGACAAGGAGGTGCCGGGGGAATAAGAAGAGAAGATTTTGCTTCCACACGATTTTCCGTACAGCAAATTGCGTAGCTATGATTGTTTTGTAAATGGAAAACACCTTCTCTCGCTGCACTCTATTTTATTCTCTTTCGCTTTTTATGTAAATAAGTGATTGTTTACAGTTCTCCACAATTTTAAGTTGGTGTCTGTGTTTCATCTCATCTGGTCACACGGAAGTCGCACTATCGCTCTGTTTAAGAAACATAAGCATATTTTTGTGTTTAGAACATTTTTCTTCCCACTTTTGACTTCGTTTGCCTTGTTGTTGTGATGCACTATCAATCTTCTGTCACTATTTTATGTTGTTGTTGTTGTGGTCTTCAGTCCTGAGACTGGTTTGATGCAGCTCTCCATGCTACTCTATCCTGTGCAAGCTTCTTCATCTCCCAGTACCTACTGCAACCTACATCCTTCTGAATCTGCTTAGTGTATTCATCTCTTGGTCTCCCTCTACGCTGCCCTCCAGTACTAAATTGGTGATCCCTTGATGCCTCAGAACATGTCCTACCAACCGATCCCTTCTTCTAGTCAAGTTGTGCTACAAGCTCCTCTTCCCCCCAATTCTATTCAATACCTCCTCATTAGTTATGTGATCTAGCCATCTAATCTTTAGCATTCTTCTGTAGCACCACATTTCGAAAGCTTCTATTCTCTTCTTGTCTAAACTATTTATCGTCCACGTTTCGCTTCCATACATGGCTACACTCCATTCAAATACTTTCAGAAACGACTTCCTGACATTTAAGTCTATACTCGATGTTAACAAATTTTTCTTCTTCAGAAACGCTTTCCTTACCAGTGCCAGTCTACATTTTATATCCTCTCTGCTTCGACCATCATCAGTTAATTTGCTCCCCAAATAGCAAAACTGCTTTACTACTTTAAGTGTCTCATTTCCTAATCTAATTCCCTCAACATCACCCGACTTAATTCGACTACATTCCATTATCCTCGTTTTGCTTTTGTTGATGTTCATCTTATAACCTCCTTTCAAGACACTGTCCATTCCGTTCAACTGCTCTTCCAAGTCCTTCGCTGTCTCTGACAGAATTACAATGTCATCGGCGAACCTCAAAGTTTTTATTTCTTCTCCATGGATTTTAATACCTACCCCGAACTTTTCTTTTGTTTCCTTTACTGCTTGCTCAATATACAGATTGATTAAAATCGGGGATAGGCTACAACCCTGTCTCACTCCCTTCCCAACCACTGCTTCCCTTTCATGTCCCTCGACTCTTATAACTGCCATCCGATTTCTGTACAAATTGTAAGTGGCCTTTCGCTCCCTGTATTTTACCCCTGCCACTATTTTATAATCTACGAATAATAAATATCGAAACAAAAGTGTATCATGACTGTATCATTATAGATACCACTGATGATGCCTTAAAGCGAAAACAAGGCGAAACGCGCATGGGAAAATAAAATAGAGTCCACCAAGAGACGGCGTTTTTTTTCTACAAAACAAATATTTCTGCGCTTGCTGCGGAGGATGGCCACGAAACCAAACTCGTTAAATTACCTAACTAATCCACGAATGGGTTTATCGCAATTAATAGCGAAAGATAAACAGGGGGAAAGTATGCGATAATAGGCCATGTAATATAAGCAAAAAGAAAAAAAAAGGTTCCAATAAGCATAAACTGACGTGAGTAGTTCTTAACTTGCAGAATTACGAAATCAGTCGATCTTGTATGTCGTGTATTGTTATAAAATATGAATTAGTCCCATAAGTAGTGAATGTGAAAGCGTTAAGTACGAAACTTTTAGCCTCAGAATGAAACTGGAAACGCAGTATGGCCTGCAATAGTTAACAGAAGCGGCCCCTCCCGCCGGAGGTTCGAGTCCTCCCTCGGGCATGGGTGTGTGTGCTGTTCTTAGCATAAGTTAAAGTTAATTTAAGTAGCATATAAGTCTAGGGACCGATGACCTCAGCAGTCTGGTCCCTTAGGAATCCACACACATTGAACATTTGAGTTAACAGAATAATCAAACACACACACACACACACACACACACACACACACACACACACACACACACATAATTTGAGCTCAAATGGAAACGGGGTTTGCATAGCTATCATTTGAACACTGAGCAATAAGTAACGAGTCATCAAAAAACTTATCAAAAATTAAATAAGTGTTTGCTTTCTGCGTATAGTGTCCACTTAGTGCTCATGAGGATGTCCCATTAAGCACGTAGTTCGTCAATATCAACATGGATGTATAAACTGAACCATCAAAATCAACACATAACTTATGAATACCGTTTCCATGTAACATACCAGTAGCGTGGCAAACCACTCCACAGCACATTTATTAAACACCGATCGCCGTAACTGCAGTCGTCAACTTATCTTTCTGCATTTTAAAAAAAAAAATCGTGTTAAGAGAGAATACTTATTTCTCATGTTTTGCACTTGAAAAATTAATACAATGAGTGGCCTCTGATGTATAAGAATATTCATGAGCCGTGATTCGAATGAACGAGTTACAGCGGTGTAGCAGCATGGTACTTGAATTGGTATAAAGGAAAATAATCCATAAAGAAGTTTATATGTATCTCTATCATTTTGGTGACAATATACAGGCTGAAGGAAAACTGCCGCACTTGGAGGTCGGCATGCGATTCCTCATCCAGCCTCAAGACGTAAGTTCATCCAGCAAAATTATGATTTACAGGACATAAAATCCCGTCTGAGGCCTGCGATCATTTTTATGTTAATAATTGGCAACCAATGCTGTACAATCGCAATAAAGTCATGAGATGTTCAATTGACTCTTTTATTAGAACATGTTAAGCGTTTCGCCGGCCGTAGTGGCCGTGCGGTTCTAGGCGCTACAGTCTGGAGCCGAACGACCGCTACGGTCGCAGGTTCGAATCCTGCCTCGGGCATGGATGTGTGTGATGTCCTTAGGTTAGTTAGGTTTAAGTAGTTCTAAGTTCTAGGGGACTGATGACCCCAGAAGTTAAGTCCCATAGTGCTCAGAGCCATTTGATCCATTTTTTTTGTTAAGCGTTTCGGGATTACGCCCATCATCAGACATCTGTTACAAAAAAACACAAAATATAAGTGAACAACACACTCAACGTTACAGAGAATTAAATCCGGTCATATGAGTTACATACCAAAAACTTCAACTCCTTCCTAAGCAATAAGGCGTACAGCCGTGACAACTCAAAGAAAATGTCGAATAACATATGACTGCGACACAAGCAGTCTTGAAGCAGAGCTTATATTGACGCTAAATAACTCAACTAGCAGAAGATGGGTGTAATCCCGAAACGTGTAACATGTTCTAATACAAGAGTCAATTGAACATCTCATGACTTTATTGCGATTGTACAGCATTGGTTGCCAATTATTAGCAAAATTATATCGTGTGGATATTGAAAATACATGTATGAAAATAAGCATCTGGGGACACTGTCACATCGCGCAGCGCATCCGGATATTCAGAGGAACATTTATCACCCCACACCACCGTACCAGCCGTGCGAGTATGCCGACGATGATACTTCCTCGTACCCATGACGATATACCGATGCTCAGGGACGTGTTGGACGCATTTTGTCGTCTTACGGGAGGAAAGATTAACGATCGGAAATGTCGATTATTCAGTCTGAGGCTGTTGAGATTCCACGGGCTGTGGCAGTCGCCCGCCATTGATCGTTGGGCGTTATAAATGATCGCTGTCCGATAAAGATGGCTGCGTTAAGTTAGAAGTGCGTGACTGACAGGATTCAAGGAGTGATCCTTCAACACAAGCGTCGCTCCCTCTCGTTACTTCATAACGTTCGTACCTTGGAAACTTATGTGTTGAGCAAAGCCTGTTTTGTTGCCAAAATTTTCCCCTTCCTGCGATGAAGCTACAACGATTACCGGGGAAAGTTTATCTGGCGAAACTCTATGTCTCAGGCTATGTGCAGATCCCAGCTAATGGGTAATTAAGACCTCTCTTTTTTTTGGGGCAAAAGTTTCTGCTTTATTTCCTCTACGCACTGTTTCAATGTGCCTTCGCGTACCAGTCACTTACAGCTCGCCTTTTTGCCTGTATCCGACCTGCAAGCTTACCCCTCCAATAGATGTTAGTAGGATAAATAATAAATTACGGCATATTTGTGAATGTTTTCTTGATGCCAGTTGTTTGGGGATTGATATTCTTTCCCAGTAACATCTCTCTCTCAGAATGCTGTTATGTCTCGCTGGACGGTTCCAAATCGCGCTTCCTCTGTGGAGTCCCTGTCGCCAGAGAGAAATTGGAAGATTGTTTGGTCCAGTGTCAGCCTACCTATTTTTCCGACTGAAGTGCCGTACTCGTGGTACCAAGCCGTACGTAACCGTTTCCCCACCAGCGTTCGGCTTTTTCCATTTGACCTTAGTGAGACAGACTGATGCAGTCGTTGCCATGAAACGGGTATATTGCGTCATCAATTGGACGCCTGCGGACACATTGGAGTTGTCTCCGCCGACAATTGGTCTTCAAAATGGTTCAAATGGCTACAAGCACAGTGGAACTTAACATCTGAGGTCATCAGTCCCCTAGAATTATTACTACTTAAAACTAACTAACCAAAGGACATCACACACATCCATGACCGATGCAGGATTCGAACCTGCGACCGCAGCAGTCGCACGGTTCCGGACTGAAGCGCCTAGAACCGCTCGGTCACAACGGCCGGCCAATTGGTTTTCCTTGCCAAGACGACGGAGGCGGTACTCTCCAGTGATATTCTTCTGCGTCACGATTTTACCTTCTTTCCCAGAACGAAGAACAATACGGTTATGTGTCTTGCCGCGCGATATGTTCATTGCCTGGTGGGGAGCGGGTACGACCCGGACCCTTGTGCTTTTCACCAGTATGTGGTTACGGCCCAGACGACATGACAAAGGACGCCACGCATCCGTGAGCTTTTTGTGAATATGCAGCATCTGGTATCTGAATGAAATGTAGAATCTCTTTTCTGTAGCCAAGTTTCATTCTTGTCACTTTTTCGTAAACTTAACGTTGAGTTAACTGGTCCTCTTGGTATTTCCGTCATGACCCCATCATAGCCCCTTTGCAGGTGTATTGCTAGAGTTTTTTATTCATTTTTGTGGCCCTGTTTGACTTTTTGTTTAATTAATAAAAATATTCAAAATCAAAGCCAAGATTCGAAATGACACTACACTATGTGATCAAAAGTATTTGAACTCGTGAAATGAGCGTAAGGGTAAAATCCCCACTTCATTGCTACCGCCGAGATGTTGTGTATCATCGCTCGTGCGCCGACTACAACACCACGTTCAAACTCACTTAAATCTTGATAACCTGCCATTGTAGCAGCAGTAATCGATCTGATAGCTGCGGCAGACGCTTGTTGTCTTATACAGTGTGTTACAAAAAGGTAGGGCCAAACTTTCAGGAAACATTCCTCACACACAAAGAAAGAAAATATGCTACGTGGACATGTGTCCGGAAACGCTTACTTTCCATGTTAGAGCTCATTTTATTACTTCTCTTCAAATCACATTAATCATGGAATGGAAACACACAGCAACAGAACGTACCAGCGTGACTTCAAACACTTTGTTACAGGAAATGTTCAAAATGTCCTCCGTTAGCGAGGATACATGCATCCACCCTCCGTCGCATGGAATCCCTCATGCGCCGATGCAGCCCTGGAGAATGGCGTATTGTATCACAGCCGTCCACAATACGAGCACGAAGAGTCTCTACATTTGGTACCGCGGTTGCGTAGACAAGAGCTTTCAAATGCCCCCATAAATGAAAGTCAAGAGGGTTGCGGTTAGGAGAGCGTGGAGGCCATGGAATTGGTCCGCCTCTACCAATCCATCGGTCACCGAATCTGTTGTTGAGAAGCGTACGAACACTTCGACTGAAATGTGCAGGAGCTCCATCGTGCATGAACCACATGTTGTGTCGTACTTGTAAAGGCACACGTTCTAGCAGCACAGGTAGAGTATCCCGTGTGAAATCATGGTAACGTGCTCCGTTGAGCGTAGGTGGAAGAACATGGGGGCCAATCAAGAAATCACCAACAATGCCTGCCCAAACGTTCACAGAAAATCTGTGTTGATGACGTGATTGCACAACTGCGTGCGGATTCTCGTCAGCCCACACATGTTGATTGTGAAAATTTACAATTTGATCACGTTGGAATGAAGCCTCATCCGTAAAGAGAACATTTGCACTGAAATGAGGATTGACATAATGTTGGATGAACCATTCGCAGAAGTGTACCCGTGGAGGCCAATTAGCTGCTGATAGTGCCTGCACACGCTGTACATGGTACGGAAACAACTGGTTCTCCCGTAGCACTCTCCATACAGTGACGTGGTCAACGTTACCTTGTACAGCAGCAACTTCTCTGACGCTGACATTAGGGTTATCGTCAACTGCACGAAGAATTGCCTCGTCCATTGCAGGTATCCTCGTCGTTCTAGGTCTTCCCCAGTTGCGAGTCATAGGCTGGAATGATCCGTGCTCCCTAAAACGCCGATCAATTGCTTCGAACGTCTTCCTGTCGGGACACCTTCGCTCTGGAAATGTCTCGATACAAACGTACCGCGCCACGGCTATTGCCCCGTGCTAATCCATACATCAAATGGACATCTTCCAACTCCGCATTTGTAAACACTGCACTGACTGCAACACCACGTTCGTGATGAACACTAACCTGTTGATGCTACGTACTGATGTGCTTGATGCTAGTACTGTAGAGCAATGAGTCGTATGCCAACACAAGCACCGGAGTCAACATTACCTTCCTTCAATTGGGCCAACTGGCGGTGAATCGAGGAAGTACAATACATACTGACGAAACTGAACATGGAAATTAAGCTTTTCCGGACACATGTTCACATAACACCTTTTCTTTATTTGTGTGTGAGGAATGTTTCCTGAAAGTTTGGCCGTACCTTTTTGTAACAACCTGTATAGGCGATGCCGACCGCAGCGCCGTATTCTACCTGTTTACATATCTCTGTATTTGAATACGCATGCCTCTACCAGTTTCTTTTGCGGTTCAGTGTATATATACGAAGAAATCGTCGATTTGTCCAGTGACGCTCTAAGCGAATGTAACACAGGAGATTTGTGGCACGTGTGGTGAATTAGTTACTGTGATCTGTTTCAGCTTTGCGCCTCGTGAACTGCGGCACGCTAATGGCTTACTACGTGAGGTGTGCTCCCTCACTGAATCGACGGAGCTAATGCCCGCTAATTACTCGCTGGCTCTGCCCGGCCCAGCCGGCAGGGGGCGTGGCGAGAGGTCGCATTGTAACTCTGCTGCGCTGCGCTCCTACCTTCCTCTCGGTCCGAGCCGTTAGCTATTGGGGCGCTGAGGTGGAGTCAGTCCTGCCTCAGGAAGGACTGCTTCCCGCACCTTCTGCATGTTGTTGGTCGGGATGGTTTCACCCGGCTCAGCCATCGAATTTATTGAAAAAATTAATAACATATATGCCACAGTTCGAGATACTGGTCGCATGCCTAAGTAATGCGCATATTTAAAAAAAGTCGCTAAAAACAGATTTGAAAATTTTAGGGGAGTAAGTGCTTTGAATACAGGGTATAGAAGACATTCAAGAATATAAATAAAAGTGTGCGAGCCATCACAGATTTTTCTTATTTGAAGAACGAAACCGTTTAAGAAAGGGACGATCTTGTATAAGATACCACTTCCACAGTTAAGCAGATAACGCAAAATGGAAAAGAATATAGCTTCGAAACTCATACAGCTTTTATAAATTACGAAAAAGCATTTGACTTGGTAAGTGGAGAAAAATTATGGGAAATCATCACTCAAAGAGAATATCCGAATCACCTATTTAAAATATTGAAAGATAAATATAAAGGCACAAGAATCAACGTGCGTGTCTGAAACAGGAGGTATAGTAAAAAGATGCATGTAAACCAAGATGTAAAACAGGACTATAGCTTGTCGTCTAGGCGCTACAGTCTGGAACCGAGCGACCGCTCCGGTTGCAGGTTCGAATCCTGCCTCGGGCATGGGTGTGTGTGATGTCCTTAGGTTAGTTAGGTTTAAGTAGTTCTAAGTTTTAGGCGACCGATGACCTCAGAAGCTAAGTCGCATAGTGCTCAGAGCTATTTGAACCTTGTCGTCTAATCTGTTTACAGTTTATTTAGACGATATGATTACAGAATCAATGTGTAAAGTTACAGGCATTTGTATTGCTTTAAACTTTACGCTTAAGACAATGCTATTTGCTGCTGGTGAAGTAAAAGAGAAGACGAGCTACAAAGACCATTATACATGTTAGAGAAATTACGTTAAATTTACAATTTTGTACTTTTTCATAAATAAAACGAAAACAATGGCTTTCAAAGGTAAATATGCCATTAGAATCAAAATTGTTATCATTGACACGGTATTAGAAAAAATTACGGGTTTGAATTACTCAGGAACATATGCCAGTTATAAATATGAAAAAGGATTGTATAAAGAAATTTACCGTGTTCCAGAAAACACGTAGTACAAAAAATAGAAGCCTCAAATCTAAAACTAGAAAATAAACACGAATGAAGTACTACAAAGTGATGTTTGTGCCTGATTTTCTTGATGGTTCAAATGGGTCTGAGCACTATGGGACTTAACATCTCCTAGAGCTTAGAGCTACTTAAACTTAACTAACCTAAGGACATCACACAACACCCAGTTTTCTTGATGGATCTGGAATATCGACGTTGAGAAAAGTTGATACAAACAGGATACAAAGATGCAAGCTCCCTACTTTATATCCTTGCAGACGATGAACGAATGTACTCTTTCAGCTAAAATTGCACTTATAAAAACAAGGGAAAAACCTGCAATAAACGCTTTAGAAGAAAAAAGAGAGTCTGTTCTTTCGGACATATATCATTCAGGAGAAGACGGTCGGATGCTCACCAGTCTCGAACTCTTATGGGTATCGGCGAAATGTCGAGAGTAATGTAGGTAATGGGTAAGGGGCACTACGTTAGTAATGTGTGGATAAGCTGAGAATTTGGGTCCGCGCATTTACGATGACCACTGTGTCCGAATGGCTTAGTGGTCAGAGCATCTGTTTAGTAAGAAGAAGGCTCAGCTTTGAATGCTGGTCCTGCACAAATTTTCAGCTTTTCTTATTGATTTAAATCAATGCCCAAGCGCAGCCAATGTCTGTAGTGCCTTTGCGTGTTAACTATAGAAATGACTGAAGACAACTCGCTGACAGAACGCCAAAGGAGAGAATCCCAAGAACAGTATTCTACTATAGAGATAAAGGAAGAAGATGTCCGAGAAGACCAGGGAAACGATGGACAGTCAGGCAACTTTGCCTAATCCATGGATTGCAGAAGAAGTGAAGAATATGTTTTTGGGAATATTATCAGCAGGTGCTGCAGCATAGTTTGCAAACATATCCTAGCGCCATCAGCAACTATGGAGACATTGACTGTGGCAACTAGTTTAGTTTGTTACAAATCAGCACCAGACTCCTTGGATTAGGGATGTTCGGTGATCATCGATACACATGGTAAACAAAAGTTCACGCAGTCGAATGTAGGTAGCAGCGTGATTCCTTGCATACTAACTCTACAAAAAATGTCTGCAACAAAATTTGCCGGCCGCGGTGGTCTAGCGGTTCTAGGCGCTCAGTCCGGAACCGCGCGACTGCTACGGTCGCAGGTTCGAATCCTGCCTTGGGCATGGATGTGTGTGATGTCTTTAGGTTAGTTAGGTTTAAGTAGTTCTAAGTTCTAGGGGACTGATGACCACAGATGTTAAGTCCCATAGTGCTCAGAGCCATTTGAACCATTTTTTGCAACAAAATTTCGTCCAGTAAATATTTTCAATACAAAATGGACGTCAAATAAACGCAGTTTCGCAGCACTCTAACAATACGTACAACTATGTGTAGTCAAGCCGATGGAATCCTCGAGTCTGAGAGTTCGGTTCTCTGTCTTGGTGTCTTTCTTTTATTATTTTGTAATTTTAAAGTGTGTGACAGGGTATCTTTCTTGTACAGCAATTAGGGCACGTCTTACACAAAACACGTGTAATTACGTAATACTGACATGGCATTGACAGCACTACACCCCTCCAAGATTTCCTGTCACTTGTTACTAATGTTTCCATTTATGTCATAGTAGATATTTTTAACATCAACGCATTGATAAGTTTAGTAGCTCTTTTTGTTCTATGAGAAATAATTAATTTTTAACTCAGTACGAATATTTGACACGTCTGATCAACAACTTTTAGGTTCAACATCAGAAAAAGAAAATAGACACAGAATGTACCTCTCGAACCCGAGTATCCTAAAGCAAAACTCATCCACTGAACAACAGCTCACCACAACAAACAAGAACAATGAATTCCTGCAACGACGTTAACATCGACATTAAATATGAACTGGCGACTTCCGATTTTGACAGAAAATCGCCAATTGCTTTTTCGTCACTTAAACTTGTCGTTCTGTGTAGATGTCTCGTAACGACACCAGTGTAACTGTTGGCGTGTCTTCAAACGTGGACATGGTGTGAAAGGGGGTGGGAGGGGGTGGGGGGTGGAGTTGTCTTTGTCTGACAAGCGGGGTGGCTGTCTACGTCTTCTCGTCGATCGTCGATTCCACAAACGAGATGTGTTGGTATGCATATATTCTCATTATCAGAACTAACCAGAGGCGAAGTTACTTTGGGTAACAACAGAACGATTGATTCCTTAAGGAGCCACTGGGGATCGAGGGTACCTGACACAAAAAAACACAACACAGTTTAGCGTATGGAAATTTATCGATAGAATTTGACCTCGCCCTGTCATTTCTCTCAGTATAATTCATGCGTCCATGTGTTATCTTATTCTAATTCAGTTGCACACTTCACAGTTCCAAAAAATTTTTTTAAAAAAATTGTGCTCATACTTTGCACGCTTATTATAAACTGGACGTGTTTAAATATTAACCACATCAATGATGCTGGATTCAAGAACGTACACGTTCAAGATTCTTTAGCATGTTTGAGGGCAATCAAAACCGTCATGTATTTGCTTGTAGCTGTTAAAGCCACTGTCTGAGAGGATGGGCAACGCGTTGATACCTTAAAGCAAGACACAGAAACAAATTTTGATTTGTGGAACGAATGTTATCAAATAGCACATAAAAAGAATATATTGCGAACTGGAAGAGAAGCAGTCCCACCAACACAGTACAGTCAGTATCTGAAAGATCGTCTTGCACATATTAAACATGAGCCTTTCAAAGTATGGAATGATGTACCTATCCGAAACTAAAAAATACTACTTAAATACTTGAGCTGTATAGCCACATCGGCAAGTTCTGTAATACTGTTCTCAAAAGCAGGGTACGCTCCCTGTCAGCAATGTAATACACCTCTCAGAACTGTTATCTGTAACCCGTAGGCAAAAGGTTGCGGGATATTCAGTGCTAATTATTGGTGTGTTTATTGGTTAGTGTCATCATCATCGTCTTCATTTTATGGGTTAGGCCTGTTACAGAATCCTCCTTGTCCTCGGAAATCCGACACTCACCTGCCCATTAGGCTTGTAGTTCATGGCGATTCTAGGCAGACGATCTTGCTGTTTTCCTTCTAAATGGTTACGTCATTTGAGTCTTCTTATTTATGTGTTTTGTAAATTGTCCATCATCATACAACTTTTGATTGGCCTGTGAAACTTCATCTCAGCTAATGTAAATCGTCCTTCGAGAGTATCCGCGTCTCACTTCCATGGAGTACTACAGGAACTGCCATTGTTTTATAAAAACCCAGTCTCATTTCTTTTATGACTTTATACACTCGAAGGAAAAAAAAAGGTAAAAGCCGACGTTCAACGAAAAAATTTTCCGAATGAGATGGAAGTCGGTAGATGTGATGTAAAGTGACAATCACAAGATTATAATTTCAGAAAAGTTGGATGAGAGAGGTTCACAAATTGGGCAAGTTAGTAACGCGTTGGTTCACTTCTGGCCATTATTCAGACCGTTTCTAGGGGTGGTATTGACTGGTAGAACTATTGGATGTCCTTTTGAGGGATATCACGCCAAATCCAATCCAATTGGCGCTTTACATAGTAAAAATCTTGAGCTGGTTGGACGACACTGCCCCTAATGCTCCAACCATTCTCAATTGTGGAGAGATACGACGAGTTTTCTGGCCGACGAAGGGTTTGGCAAGCATAGAGACTACATAGAGACTAAAACTCTTGAGCTGGTTGGACGACACCGCCCATAATGCTCCAATCATTCTCAATTGTGGAGAGATAGGGTGAGTTTTCTGGCCGAGGAAGGGTTTGGCAAGCACAAAGACTACATAGATACTGTCACTATCTAGCTGAAATTTACGCCCAGGATTGCTTTCCATGAAGGGCAACAACACAGGGCGTACCGCTGTGCCATAAGAGTGCCGCATATGACAACCTAAGAGGTCTTGCTGTGAAAAGAAATGGCACCAAAGACCATCACTCCATGTTGTCGAGGTCTGTGGAGGGCGACAATCAGGTTGGTACTCCACCGGTGCTGGGGCGTCTCCAGACACGTCTTCGACCTGGAATCTCATTGACTGGAGTAGGCCGGCCGAAGTGGCCGAGCGGTTAAAGGCGCTACAGTCTGGAACTGCACGACCGCTACGGTCGCAGGTTCGAATCCTGCCTCGGGCATGGATGTGTGTGATGTCCTTAGGTTAGTTAGGTTTAAGTAGTTCTAAGTTCTAGGGGACTTATGACCGCAGCAGTTGAGTCCCATAGTGCTCAGAGCCATTTGAACTATTTTTGACTGGAGTAGAGTTGTCTTCAGTGATGGGTCCCGCTTGAAACTGAGCTCCGATGATAAGCAGATACATGTCTGGAGACGCCTTGGACAGCGGTGAGATGCGAACCTGACTGTCACTCGGCATACTGTCCAACAACCAGGAGTAACTGTCTGGAGTGCCATTTCTTTTCATAGCAGATAATCTTTGGTTGTGATCTGCGGCACCCCTACAGCACGGTATTGTACGCCCTGTTTTGTTGCTCTTCAAGGGAAGCCGTTCTGGGCTTACATTTCAGCAAGATAATACCTGCCCACACACGGCGAGAGTTCCTACTTCTTGTCTTCGTGCTTGCCAAGCCCTTTCTTGCCGAGAAAGGCCGCCGCATCTCCTCCCCCCCCTCCCCCCAAAAAGAATATATGGCGCATTGTGGGCAGTGATTTTGACTGTGTAAAGCGCCAATTGGATTGAATTTGGCACGGTATCCCTCAGGAGGACATACAACAACTATCAATCACTGCAAAGCCAATTAACTTCTTGCGTAAGAGCTAGCGGTGGGCCAGTGCGTTACTGAGTTGCTCAAACCGTGAAGTTTTTCCTCTTAATCATCCAGTTTTTTTGAAATATTAATCATACGTTTGTGTGATCATTTGCGTCAAATATTTTTTGTCTTAGAGCATATTTCAGAGTTCGTAAGAGGTCAGTGACTAAGGAATTTATTGCTAGCGCACTCGAGCAGATGTAACTTCGATGGATTGCTCACTCGCTGCCCGTGATATGTGAGCCAATAGAATCGCAGACCAGAGATCAGTTTCGGCAGAGGTAGTAGTAGTAGCTCGCAGTCGGGCGGTTGGGTCAGGTCGCTCTTAAAGAGAAGTTGTCTAGTTGTATACACTTGTGTCCTGGAGTTCGGACAATGCAGTCCAGTAATGGTGTTTTGTAGTTCGTGAAGAGCAGTAGAGTTTTGGAATTTGCAAGGCCGGTGGTGGGGAACGATGGCGGCGCCTGAGCGATGTAGTATAAAGCAAAAGCAAAATATTGTTGTTCTTTATTGCCGCGCACATATGTTAATTGCTACAACTGATTTCTGTACTGTTGTTAAAAGTGCCATGTAGATGTTTTCAAAAAAATCTTTCAATAATAATCTTTCTCATAAAGACATCTTTTGACAGTCATTCATCTGAATTTAAAGTTTTTACTAATTTATCCTATCCATAGTCATGCCGATTATCGTAAACAAAATCAGTTGTTTTCAATACGTAAAAAAATCTAGTGACCAGCATTGCACTGGGCTGTGCCAGAAAAATTTCTTATAGGAGCAGATATATACGCATCATCCGGCGTCATCATTGAGGTAAGAATTTTCAGTTTAATCAGAATGATTTTTCAGGACCATGACGCAGCACTGCTGACGTCCAAATTTACCAGTTTAGATTCACAGTCAGTTAATTATTGAAAGGCTGCATCACGAGATTTCTTTTGAAATGTTGTATATGTGTCACATTTTTATTGAGAGGTTAGTCACCTTTTTATTGCGAGGTTACGGAATTTATCTGTTGGGAGGTTACACTTGGCGCACGGAATTTATCTGCTGGGAGGTTACAAGTTCTATGACTTATTGTACATAATCGTATGTGTTAAAATTCGCAACGTTCTCTATGTCGTGATCTATTGTTGGGGATATTTCTCATTCAAGACAATTAGGATAGATACCTGCTCAAAATCTCATTTTGTCCACTTGTCATTATCTCAGTTTTGGATCTTATTATGTCTCACCCAGCAATACCATTACTTTTGATTTATGTTTAGATATTATCAGTCCACATTCTACTGATAAATTTCCTTTATAAATTATCTTCTCTCTGTAGCACAAGGACATCATTGTCTGCATATAAAACCCCACCTTACGTATACTGCGGCCAGAGCATTGTCTCACGCCTGAAAACTTGTTTCCATTTTATGCTGACTTCGTCGACGAAGATATAAAAAAAAAATGTTGGAAAGAGACAACAACCTCCACTAACCACTTTATTAGTTTTTACTGTTGCTGTTAGTTGCTTCCCACGTCAATAAACAAATATTTTGATATATAGTTCAGTTCGCTTTTACTAGATCATCTCATTAATTTTTTCTAACCAAAATTTTTCTTTCCAGGCTGACAAATGCCTTTGAAAATTAGTGACAGCGGTGCGAGTTTCCTAATTTAATTCCGTTGTTTACTCAGTGCTCAGTAGACAATGTTGTAAAATGTACTCACATCCTTCCGCATTTAGCGTTAAGCCCGATAAGGGAACCATAGTGTAACCACGTAGAACAACCCGTTACTACAAGACCACCTTCTCCGTACCTCACTGTTGGGACTACACATCATTCCAGGTACCGTTCTCCAGGCATTCGCCCTTCCTTCGGATAGCCACAGGGTGAAGCATGTTTCGTGATTCCAAGTCGCTCGTTTCCAGTCGTCCACTGTTCACTAGCGTCGCACTTTAAAGCAACCAAAACGTCTCTCAGGACTGGCTACAGAAATTTGTGGCTTATGAGAAGGCGCTCGACCACTGTCCACCCCTCTCTTTAACTCGCTACGCACAATGATTGTGCAAGCTGGTAGTACTTTGGAACTCACGAATGATGCATCTGCTGATTTTTTGCGACTGCTTACAACCACAGTCAGCAGCGCTCGGCGATCCGTGTCTGTAAGTACGAGAGGTCTTGCTTCTGCTGTGGTTGTTACTCCCATATCACAGTTACACCAAGAACAGTCGACTTGGGCAGTCTTAGAAGGGTTGAAATGTCCCTGACCGATTTGTTACTCAGGTGAGATCAAATTCCAAAGGTGAACTCTCCTGACCGACTCATTCTGCCGTTCCTGTTTCTATGCTAACAATACAATACTCCATGCCTCTTTTAATACTGCAGAGCCCTCATCTTGTGACAGTTAGTGGTGAGTTCACCGTTACGTAGGGTTTTAAGATTTTGACTTCTCTTCTGTAGTCTGCCGCCGACTATGCGTTTGAAGCCTGACTGCGTTCCGTCATGACAAGTTGTAAAATTTAAATAAATCCCACCATGCAACCAACATCGACATTTTAGTCGTCATGAAGTTCCTGACAATGTAGACACATGGTTAAGGGGAGGTTTACTATCTTTGGCCCAAAAAAAGCATGTTCTTTGAGAATTTTTTTCTCGGAATGTGTTATAGATATTAATGTCAAATTTGGTCAAAATGTTTACTGATATTCCCTCTACAAACTGGAATTTTTTCGACCGGAAATGTCGAAGAGCAAAGGCTGAAGTGCCGTCGGAGAGAAACAAAATTTCGATGTAGACCTCCACGCGTGGTATGTCATAGGTCAGCCGGCTCGTCTGAAATCAAAATTGACTTGACGTTAGCGAAGTATATACGATTCTTCAGGAGTTGTACCTCGCTTAAGTTATTTGGACCATAGGAAACAAAATGGCGGTCATTTGAAAAAAAAAAGTTTTTTTTTCATCGAGGTATCGACATCGTCGGCCACGTAAAAACATTTATAGTTGGTGAATAAAAGTGCTACAACTCCTAGACAATTTAGGTAGCTTCGTCGGAAACAAAGATTTGAAGTTACCATAAAGCGCGATAAAAAGAAGTCGTTTCGAGAAAAACGCGTTTGATGTTTTGACTACATAGAAATGCAATATTATGCAACTTACGTTCAATCTGATATTCCGGGTCCATAAACTAGTCCTTCCACTTTCTCATAGAGCGCGTTCTGTTCGATTTGGGACATCCTGCGCTGCTCCAGAGCCGCTCGTACGGCCGGTGACAAGCGGTTTTCGGCCGCTTGAATCCGGTGGTCGTCCGAATGCTTGGCGAACTGCGTCGAATAGAGTCCCAGGGTGACATTCATCGTTGTCATGGTCTTCAGAATTGCTGAATACCCGTCTTTAAAGCTGCTCACTGCCAGGAAAGTCGCAATCTCCACAGTCTTCGCACCAGAATGCAAATGCTTGGGGGCTAATTTCCAAACGCACGCGTTCAAACTTTCATTTGAATTTTGTGTGTTTCCTCCTAAGCATCGGTACAATAACTCGTCCTCTGAAAGAAAAAAAAACTGGTACGTGAAAAAGGCCGATTTCAAGCAGGTGCATTTTTTTGTCCAACCGCGAATAACAAACATTTCCGTTCCGTATTCGGAAAAACCGTTTCAGGGGTGGATTCTAAACACTTTTATGGATCCAAAAATGCAAATTTTAAAAAATCGATTTTTTGAACCAAAAGATAGTAAACCTCCCCTTAAGCGTGTGTTTCTTAACTTCCCCGTTTATAGTTTGACTCCTCTGACTGGATCCGTCCACTTTTAGCGGCTCCTCTCTCTTGCTCGAGTAACTGTGGATCGCGTGACTGATGACCTCGCCGTTTAGTCTCAAAACCCCCAGTCAATCAATCAGTCAGTCAGTACATGATTGAGATTTACCATGTCAAAGAACCAGCTTTTTGCATGGATTCATTACTTTAGATCGTGGCATTCGGTTACACACATAAACTGGCAGGTATTCCGTAGTTTGAACTATCGCGTAGTTTGCTGCAATGGTACAGTTAGTGTGCAGTTCAGTGAAATAATGCTCGTATCACAAGCGTCTACAACGAACCCCCTCTAAAAGTAGTTAGAAGGAGTGTTCAAATGAAAAGTTACGAAGCGTCATAACATCAAAACCAATTGCCCCTTTGGAACGACGTAGTGACACATCTAGGGACAGCATGCAATGGAACATCCCTCTAAAACATTCAAAGCTGTGACCTCAACAGGCAAGGTGTTGCTCACCGTCCTCTCCGAGGTCCGATACTCGTCGAATCGCTCGAACACGGAAAAACCGTGACAGTGTCTCTTTCTTTAAACCAGAAATATTGACCCTTAGAGAATGTGTCTAATAGTGCATTTAAATACGACAGCATGCCATCTTTAAATAAATATATTATGACTGTGGCCTCACATTATGAAAAAATTTTTAAAAAATCATTAACATTGTGCCTTGTAGTGTGAGACAATACGTAGCCTACACAAGTCCATCTAGACGCAGTGGTTGCCAAGCTGGGAGTAGTTTCCCCCTGAGGGGTAAAATGGAATTTTCTGAGGGATAAAAACTAAACGATTCGATTCAGTTTCAGTCACAAAACTAAACTGTTTTTAAAGGATCATTGGTATTACACAATTTCATAGGACTCTAATACTGATTATATACGTTACCAATAATCATTTTTCTCAATTTGTAGCATTAATCTGTTGGAAGTTACACGTTCTTCACATAGTCCAAACACTACGCACGTATGTTGTGCTTTGTCCCGTGCATTGCTGATGATAAAAGTGAGATATACACATAACAAATGTTACATATCTCAAGAAGTTGTCTTCTCTAAGTTGTAGATAGTGTCCAGAAATTGTTACATTTCTCGCTTCGAAACAGATAAATGAACTATTTGACAGCACAACACAACAGTGACTACATGAGGCTGTACACATTACTCGAGTCGCGAGTTCGGGCTACCAGGCAGTTGGAACGCGTCTGGTTCGCAGTCCGGACCTGCCAGTCGGGGAGTTGCAATGCGGCACTAGTGCAGTCGGGTTGGAGCAGCAGTGAGGTCTGCGTCGACATGGCTCGCCCGACCATTGCCGCCACGCATCACTTGAGCCGGGCCACGGTCTTGGTGGACGGTCGGTCGATCCTACCGGACGACGCGTTTTGGCTCGCCGATCGTACATGAGTCGCCTGTGTGTGTGTGCTTCGACTCCTGATTTGTCTACGTGCGTGTTTAGTTACTTTTGGATATCGTTCAGGTCTTCGTGCAAGTGTTTCCCGGCTTGTGTGTGTCGCTGGCATTATTTTCACTGACGACTATTTTAGATGTTGTCGGCATTCTGAGGGGAGTTGGTCGGTTGCTGCGGACCAGGGAAGTTATCTCCGCGTGGTCCAGTCGGCTGGGTCCGCTGGCGGGCCCTGCGCAGTGAAGGAGTGTGTGTGGAGCTGTCCGATCGCTACGAGCCTCGTGGTTCACCGACCCAGGACGTCAAAGTTGAGTAGTGGTTTCAAGTACCCAAGCCACATCCATTCGTGTTTTGTGGTTCGTTTCGGTGGTTCGCTGTTGGGGAGGTTTTTCTGTGTGCAACACCGAGTGTTTCTATCGTTGAAATTTAGCCGCCATGCTGTGGAATTAACTATATTGGCTGACTACAATACGAGTGCACCAGCGGATTTTCTGCCTTGTGGCCGTTAGTGTTCCGGTTACCTGCCCTGGCCACTAACGTAATTTCTGGCAGTGTCCTTTCCTCACCTCTTGTGGCTGTCCAAGATGGTGTGTAGTTTTGAGAGCTTAATACATATTTCATTGTGAATAATTACGTTCGTAATTTTTGGTGTTTGAGTTCTAATGTACCGATTGGCGGCAAGCAAGTCGTTTTGTGGGTCGGTCCGTGGCTGTCCCCTGGTTGGGTTCCGACGGATCAAGTGTAGTTGGGCTCACCACCTGTCTCACCTAAGTAAACGAGGGCAGACCGACCTCCCTGGAGGCTTCTGAGTGCCGTTTTCTTTATTGTCCTTCTCACCGGTGTTTAATTGTCTATTTATAATCTATCATAGCCAATGATTTAAAAAATTCTTTCTTTTACTGGGTTTTATGTATTTTTTGAATTTTGGAAAATCAATCTACATCTACATCTACATCTATACTCCGCGAGCCACCTTACGGTGTGTGGCGGAGGGTACTTATTGTACCACTATCTGATCCCACTTCCCTGTTCCATTCACGAATTGTGCGTGGGAAGAACGACTGCTTGTAAGTCTCCGTATTTGCTCTAATTTCTCGGATCTTTTCGTTGTGATCATTACGCGAGATATATGTGGGCGGTAGTAATATGTTGCCCATCTCTTCCCGGAATGTGCTCTCTCGTAATTTCGATAATAAACCTCTCCGTATTGCGTAACGCCTTTCTTGAAGTGTCCGCCACTGGAGCTTGTTCAGCATCTCCGTAACGCTCTCGCGCTGACTAAATGTCCCCATGACGAATCGCGCTGCTTTTCGCTGGATCATGTCTATCTCTTCTATTAATCCAACCTGGTAAGGGTCCCATACTGATGAGCAATACTCAAGAATCGGACGAACAAGCGTTTTGTAAGCTACTTCTTTCGTCGATGAGTCACATTTTCTTAGAATTCTTCCTATGAATCTCAACCTGGCGCCTGCTTTTCCCACTATTTGTTTTATGTGATCATTCCACTTCAGATCGCTCCGGATAGTAACTCCTAAGTATTTTACGGTCGTTACCGCTTCCAATGATTTACCACCTATGGCATAATCGTACTGGAATGGATTTCTGCCCCTATGTATGCGCATTATATTACATTTATCTACGTTTAGGGAAAGCTGCCAGCTGTCGCACCATGCATTAATCCTCTGCAGGTCCTCCTGGAGTACGTACGAGTCTTCTGATGTTGCTACTTTCTTGTAGACAACCGTGTCATCTGCAAATAGCCTCACGGAGCTACCGATGTTGTCAACTAAGTCATTTATGTATATTGTAAACAATAAAGGTCCTATCACGCTTCCCTGCGGTACTCCCGAAATTACCTCTACATCTGCAGATTTTGAACCGTTAAGAATGACATGTTGTGTTCTTTCTTCTAGGAAATCCTGAATCCAATCACAAACCTGGTCCGATATTCCGTAAGCTCGTATTTTTTTTCACTAAACGTAAGTGCGGAACCGTATCAAATGCCTTCCTGAAGTCCAGGAATACGGCATCAATCTGCTCGCCAGTGTCTACGGCACTGTGAATTTCTTGGGCAAATAGGGCGAGCTGAGTTTCACATGATCTCTGTTTGCGGAATCCATGTTGGTTATGATGAAGGAGATTTGTATTATCTAAGAACGTCATAATACGAGAACACAAAACATGTTCCATTATTCTACAACAGATTGACGTAAGCGAAATAGGCCTATAATTATTCGCATCTGATTTATGACCCTTCTTGAAAATGGGCACGACCTGCGCTTTCTTCCAGTCGCTAGGTACTTTACGTTCTTCCAGCGATCTACGATAAATTGCTGATAGAAAAGGGGCAAGTTCTTTAGCATAATCACTGTAGAATCTTAAGGGTATCTCGTCTGGTCCGGATGCTTTTCCGCTACTAAGTGATAGCAGTTGTTTTTCAATTCCGATATCGTTTATTTCAATATTTTCCATTTTGGCGTCCGTGCGACGGCTGAAGTCAGGGACCGTGTTACGATTTTCCGCAGTGAAACAGTTTCGGAACACTGAATTCAGTATTTCTGCCTTTCTTCGGTCGTCCTCTGTTTCGGTGCCATCGTGGTCAACGAGTGACTGAATAGGGGATTTAGATCCGCTTACCGATTGTGGGCCTTCAGCCACTTGTATTGCATCTTGTTTATGTTTGTCTATTCACCCTTGCCTTGAGGTTCTCAGCCTCACTGTGTATATATACATATCCTAATCACCTGTTCTGCCCAGCGGGTTTAGCGGGCGTATCAATTATTATTGTTAGACTGATTAGACACAAAGCATTAACAGCTTAAAGTCGTCCAATTTGTGCCAGTTCAGAAGCAAGGAGTAGAGCAATCAAGTGATTCACAAACACTAAGTGCATACATCTCAACTTGTTTGATTTTGAATGGGGTTGCGGTGTGCAGCTCAAGAAAATTCCGCAACAGAGAGGAGTAATGCAGGGGAAGTATGTTTTGTAACAAGCGTCTGCCCTCACTGTGGATACTTAGCTTTCTTTCCCGAGAAGGATGTGGGTAGCGCTAGCGATGCACCACGAATTCCTTCACCATTCATTATAATATCCCTCTCCGCCTTCCCCTCTACCCCCCGCAAACACACAAACTAAATATCATTCATCTTACATCATTTTAAGAATAGAGGTGTTCCATTCTACAGTTTAGTTAGCTGCGTTGGTGATAATGTGAGGAAGTGGGGGGAGGACAGATGGAAAGGGCGTGGGGGACGGCAGGTCTAAGGTCTGACTGCGCTCAGGGGTAATGGTGTAAGAAAAATTGGGAACCACAGATGTGCCTCGGCCGTTCAGAAAGTCCACACGTTACCGACTTCACACAAAGTGTAATGACTTAGTTCAAGTGGCAGCAACTTGAGCATGTGCTCTACAGCATCGACATGTCTCCCTGCGACTCCCACGTGCTTGGTCTGCTAAGGAATCATATCAGAGGGAAACGCGTCAACTCGGACTACGAACTGAAGGAGACAGTGGATGAGTGGCTCCTGTCACAGTCACAGAAATTCTGGGAACAGGGAATCCTCCGGCTCCAGAAACAGTTGTGTCGACGCCTCTTCTGTTGATTTTTGAATAAAGACTTCAATTATACACACAGTGGTGTTCCGTACCTTTCCTTTCGGACACCCCTCACGTCAGAAAATTCCCCGGAAATTACTTGCTCCTTTCAAAAATATATTCGGACTACTGCGTCACGCTGTCACTTTTTCATTTATACCCGTTGACTTGGAGGCGTTTTAGTGTTGTTGTTTTTTTTCTCCTTTAGAGCCTCTGGCAAAATTACACTGCTAACCGTGGAGTAACGGAAAGAATATCTCGGCACGCACCACATTTCATTCTGATTTACGCAGTGCATCGCCCGTTGCGTGCTTTTAACAAGGTGCCCGCACTCACTTTATGAGTGGTGGTTTCTTGGTGGGGCGGAACCTGGCCGCAGAACGGCTGCCGCTTTGCGCATGCGCTAACAGGGCGGCCTGCGTCCCTGATTTACATTAGCGGACTCTGCCTGCTCGGGCAGACTGCGTCTGCCCCGGATGTGCCGGTCGCTGGGGACTCCCCGTCCCGTTTTCATTGTGTGTGCTTTCTGCCGCACCGAACTACATCGCTCTCTAGCGTCTTACCTCAGTGAACGACATGAACTTACCAGAATCATTCAATTAGATCAGATCCTTCGATACCATCGGTTGACTTTGACTAATTACGTCATAACAAGTCCTAAAGCGCAACAAAACATGATTTAAAAATGGCGACAAATGATATTACCCGTTCCGATGCTGTCGAAATATAAACATCAAATACAGAATCTTACGAATTATTAGTAATGAATGCTGAAGCTAACAAGACAATCGTGACATATTAGGAACCTTAGGCGGACAGCAATGGCAAGGGAAGCGTTTCTGAAGAAGAGAAATTTGTTAACATCGATTGTAGATTTAAGTGTCAGGACGTCGTTCTCAAAGTATTTGTATGGAGTGTGGCCATGTGTGGAAGTGAAACGTCGACGATAAATAGTTTGGACAAGAAGAGAATATAAGCTTTCGAAATGTGGTGCTACAGAAGAATTCTGAAGAGTAGATGGGTAGATCACATAACTAATGAGGAGGTATTGAATAGAATTAGGGAGAAGAGAAATTTATTGATTGGCGACTCCATGTTGTCTTGTGCACTACGACCAGATAACAGGTATACTTGAAAAAAGAGACAGCATTGGTCGTATATTTGTTACTATTGCAAAATCGATTTTCTGTCATTGAGTGACCATCTTCAGTGCTATATTGTATAACAACAGTGCATCCCAATTTAAGTTATACAATATAGCACTGAAGATGGTCACTCAGTGACAGAAAATCGATTTTGCAATAGTAAAAAATATACGACCAATGCTGTCTCTTTTTTCAAGAGAAATTTATGGCACATCTTGACTGGAAGCAGGGATCGGTTGGTAGGACATGTTCTGAGGCATCAAAGGATCACGAGTTTAGTACTTGAGGGCAGCATGGTGGGTAAAAATCGTAGAGGGAGACCAAGAGATGAATACACTAAGCAGATTCAGAAGGATGTAGGTTGCAGTAGGTACTGGGAGATGAAGAAGGTTGTGCAGGATACAGTAGCATGGAGAGCTGCATCAAACCAGTCTCTGGACTGAAGACCACAACAACAACAACAACAGGCGGAGACAAACTGGAGGAGCGGTTCTAAGCGCTTCAGTCTGGAACCGCGCGACCGCTACGGTCGCAGGTTCGAATCCTGGATGTGTGTGATGTCCTTAGGTTAGTTAGGTTTAAGTAGTTCTAAGTTCTAGGGGACTGATGACCTCAGATGTTAAGTCCCATAGTGCTCAGAGCCATTTGAACCAAACTGGAGGAACAACAGCAAAATCACGACAACAGCAAACTGTATAGAACGAAACAACCAGAGAAACACAATGCAATGTTTTGTTTCAAAGACCCAAAAACCTGTTTTCATGGGTATCGAAAACATGACCCATACAAACAGCCACAACCCGACAGTAATAAATGGCTCTGAGCACTATGCGACTTAACTTCTGAGGTCATCAGTCGCCTAGAACTTAGAACTAATTAAACCTAACTAACCTAAGGACATCACACACATCCACCGACAGTAATACAAAAGCAATATAGATAGAAAAAAATCACGGCAATTAACTATACACGAAATGAAAATAATCACTTGACTTGTATAGCTCATCTTAAATGCTGATACCAACACAAAAAGCTAGAAACCGATAGCATGACAAAAAAAAAGGCCAAAAGGCGATACCAGTATATGCAGAAATAAAAGAAATACGTTAATATCACCATAACACAGGAATGGAGCGTAGATCTTTCAAGGCAAGTAGCATGACAAGAAACAATTTTAATTTAGAAAATAGAATGTATTCAAAAATTGTCCCATGTTCACGAAAATTGTAGTTTATGTTTCCATCCGTTACTAGGACAACCAAAGATGAATAATCTCTCACTGATTAATGACTACTATAAGTGTATAGTATCGGGTACATTAGACACTCTTGTTAATGAATTAAGAAGTCACAGGGATACACAAACATAATGAGGTATCGCGCTAATGTGTGAGCTAACGGTGCCCCACCAGTAATATATTGAGGTAACAGTATATGCACGTATACAGATGGCCTAGTATCGCGTAAACAAGGTATAAAATGGAACTGCATTGGAGGAGCTGTCATTTTTAATCAGGTGATTGGTGTGAAAACGTTTCCAATGTGATTGTGGCAGCAGGATGAGAATCAACAGACTTTGAACCCGGAATGGCAGTTGGAGCTAGACACATGGGACATTCCATTTCCGATATCGTTAGGATCGCACAGTGCCAAGAGTGTGCTAAGAATATAGAATTTCTGGAACTACCTCTTATCTTGGCCGACAGCTTTCACTGAATGACGAAGTGTAGCGGCGTTTGCGTAGTCAGTGCCAATAGACATGCGATACTGCGTGAAATAACTTTTGTATCCCGCCTGGAAGGCGGCGCGTGTGTCTGCTCCAGAAAACTTAAAGGTTGGTCGAATGAAGGAAGCGAGTAGGAGCAGGTGAGGCTAAAACACGTCGGTACTGCAAGTAAGTAAAAGTGGTTTCCTGGTGCATGAATATATACAGAGGCATACGTAACTTTGTACAGATGAGCACGTAGGTGCGGAGCCTTAGACCCGTCGTAAGTAGTGCAAAGTCTCTGTACCAAACGAGCTGAACCGAAGTGTCCCGGTCGTCTGCTCTTGAAGAACTGCTGAAACTCGAGCGGCGCTCGTAGAGCTGCACAGCGTGGGCTAGAGGGCGCCGTCGTCGGCGAAGATCTTCCGCTCTCGTAGTGCCAACCTATGAACGGGCACCTACGCTGTGGTATCGTAGCTATCGATACCACAACATACGCGGAAACAACGTCGGGCGTACGACGAACTTATCCGTTAGGACACTGCGGCGCAATTTGGAGTTAATGGGCTGTGGCAGTGCACGACCAACGCGAGTCCCGTTGAAAACAGCACGACACCGTCTGCAGCGCCTCCGCTGGGCTCGAGTCCATGTTGGTTGGACCCCAGACGACTGGAAAACCGTGGCCTAGTCGGATACGACCCGATTTCAATTGGTAAGAGCTGATGGTACGCCGCAAATTACACGAACCCATGGGCCCACGTTGTCAACAGGACACTGTGCAAGTTGGTGGTGGCTCTGTAACGGTGTGGGCTGTGTTTACGTGGAATGGGCTGGGTTCACTGGTCCAACTGAACCGATCATTCACTGGAAAGGGGTTCGGCTACTTGGACACCATTTGCATCAGTTTAAGAACCTCATGTTCCCCAACAACGTCGGAATTTTTATGGATGACAATGCGCCGTTTCACCGGGCCACAATTTTTGCTATTGGTCTGAAGAACATTTTGGACAATTGGAGCGCCCGACATGAATCCTGCACATCATTTATGTGACTTAATCGAGAGGTCAGTTCGTGCTCAAAATCCTGCACCGGCAACACTTTCGCAATTATGGACGGCTGTAGGGGCAGCATGGCTCAATATTTCTCGCAGGGAACTTCCGACTTGTTGAGTCCATGCCACGTCGGGGTGCTGCACTACGCCGGGAAATAGGAGATCCGATACGACACTAGGTGTCCCATTTCTTTTGACATCTCAGTGTGGGGCACGTGGAACTATGACGTCATTGTGATGTTTAACACACTGATATGGATAGGAATACCGGGCACCTCACATGGCAATGAGTGCTGTTGGATATTGCATGTGTTCGTTACTAGAGCCGAAGCACCGTTTCGTTAGTACCTTAAAGATTTCGTTACTTACACATTTTCTTTCCCGCACTCATTCCGTGCTTGACTCGGTCCGAGTCGGTAGTCTTCGTGTTCCTCCAGTGCGTTACTCTCAGCGGCGTCCGAATGATAATAGATTCCATGACTGTAGAGAGAGACGTAGACGGCTCTGCAGGAAGACTGAACAAATAATCGACAGCATTGTGTATTACGGAGTTGGAAGAAGCTGGTGGCAGGCTGCATGAAACCAGCCACAATGCAGGTTTAATGCTCAATCCTTGTACATTGACTTCCGTGGTATACGTGACGCCTATATTCAAACGTCTGCTTAGTCAGGATTTTCAGTATTTGCCTGAGACTCTCCCATGAGCCACACAGACCTGTGAGCCGTCGTGCTTCCGTGTATACGTTCTGTATCTCGTGTTATTCCTATTTAGTATGGCTTCCACAACTGGAGCAATATTTTAGGATACAAACATTCGCCTTTATTGACTGACTTCATTTGACCAGTTTGTCAACAATGAAGGAAGACTGCCACGTACGTTACCTACGTTTCAGCCTACGAGATCGTTTCATTTCATTTTAGCACTAATTATGGAGTCTAGGAATATGTGAGTCATTGCTATTTTAGGTGTAGTGTGCAAAGTTATTGCGTTTTGTTAAGTGCACAGTTTTATGCATCTGAGAATCTGAACCATGTTGCCAATATTTGCACCACCTTGAAATCTTATCGAGATCTGATTGGGAACTATTATCAGATACTGCTTGATTAGAAGTTACACGATAAAGTGGAAAAAATATGTGAGGTCAATAGTAATATTTTAAACTCTCAAAGCTTTGTTTTTATGTGGTGCTGGAAAGTTAGTTCAAAATCCGCCGACAGGGGCGCCATCTACCCTACTTGCTGAAAATGGCAGAGGAAGCATTTTCTGTGTTAGAGTTTGTCCGTTAGCGATCGGTAGTGAGTGTGCAAAGAACTTACCGTAGAAAATTGCACAATACGCCACTAGTTTGAAGCAGCACGGTGAAATTATAGAAGAAATACGACGATGATGTCCGTTTGTACGATGCAAAACGTTCAGACCGAAAAGCATGTCAGACCAGACAATGGGCAGAATGAAGTACGAGATTTTGCGAAGTTCAATAACTGAGCCCCCCTCAGCCAACAGTGTGGAAAATCCTTCGTAAGCAATCAGGAGAGAAACCTTACAAATTGCACGTCCTGTGAGCCATAAGACATTGCAATAAATGTCGGAGTTTGCAGTGCATTCATATGCAAAACACACTGAAAAATACAACTTTGTCAACCAATTAATCTTCAGTGGCGTCTCTCTTGCAGAGTCTTCCACTGCAGTTTATCTATCATCTCCGTAACGCTTTCGCGATTACTAAATGACCCTGTAACGAAGCGCGCTGCTCTCTGTTGGATCTTCTCTATCTCTTCTATCAACCTATCTGGTACGGATTCCACACCGGTGAGCAGTATTGAAGCAGTGGGCGAACAAGTGTACTGTAACACACATGTACTGTAACGTACATGTCAGTGTATATTTTACCTCCGTTTTCTCCCCTTACTCTGATTTATGTTCCCCTTTTTTATCTCCTTATGTATGTATCATTTTACTCTTGTTTTAGTTGTAGTGTCACTCGGCTGAAGAGCAGCGGATTGTGCCGCTGACAGCCCTCCCCTGCCCATATGGGGCAGGGGAATGAAATCACAATAAAGAAAAAAAAAAGGTGTTTATATCCCTCCTTGTTTTTCCCCCTCCTCCAGGTGCCCCCCCCCCCCCATCCATCTGCCTTTGGCGCGGGAGTGTCATATTTGTGATTTGTGCCCGGGAGTGTCATATTTGTGCTGTCCTTCTCATGCAGTGTTTTACAGTGAGTGTTTATACAGTGAGTGTTCTGTGTTGTGTCTTTTGGGAAGTGTAGCGAACAGCCATCATACTGTCGCTGGGTGTGATTTTTTATCTCTCGCAAACAGAAACCAGATTGTCGCCATGTTTTTTAATTGTGTGTCTACTATGTTACTTGTCTGATTCCTGTGCATTTTATCAACATTGCCAACCCCTTTTGCATTCTGTTTTAACTTTCCGCATTTTTCCGCCATTTTATACTTTAAGTCACCGTTTTATCGCCTGTTTTTCTTGTTTCTTTTCTTCTTCCTTTTTTTTAAAAAAAAAAAAAAGTCTGTAGGCTGTAGAGCAGCGTACTAAGCTGCTGCCAGCCCGCCCCCTTCGGGGGGGGGGGGGGGGGGGGGAATTGAAAATCAATAAAGAAATAAAAAAAGGTGTTTATAAATATTGTAAAAAAAACTTTGCTTTTCACTTACTGTACCCATTGTTACGCTGTTGTTGACCGTTTATCGGTACTGATTCTTTTGAAATATTTCATGGACTTTAAAATAAGCCCATGATCTGTTGAGCCTATTTTCTCACCATTTCTGTCTTTTCCGGTTCCTTCTCTTGCCCCGTGTCATACGAAGTGCGTGATTGCTAACCATTCCTCTCCGATTCCGTTTCTGGGCCACAACGCTGGACACTTTGCACGAGCGAGCCACCCTGTCGCGGTGCTATTTCGGTGCCATTGAGCGCAGCTGTCAGCGCCCCGGGCAGCCAGAACAGGACTCCGCGACAAAGGGCCGCAGCTACAGAAGCCTGACGAGGCGTGGGTCACGCAGAGCGGACCGCTGAAACGCTTCCGCATCCTAAAAATATTCGCCGTCACGCGCTCTGTCGGCAGTCGGCTTTGGCGGGAAGTGACGGCGCGCTTTTCCGATACGTGGCCCTCTGGACGCGCCGCGTAAAAACGCTCAGGGGAGTTTAATTCAGCTCTGACGTTGGTAATGGCGACCCTGCTGCGTCAGGCTCCGAGGAGGTACCGCTCCAACAGGCTGGGTGGGGATCATGCAGTGTCTGAAGGACACGATCAAAGGCTGGCAGCCGACCCTCAACACAACGAAACATGTCATCATCTTCATGATCATCATCATTACATCCATCGCCGTTCCATTTTATCTGATGGATCGATGGAGAAAGCTTCTCCTTCAATTATAGTCTACATCCACATCATACTCCGGAAGCAACCTAATGGTGTGTGGCGAAGGGTACTTTCGGTATCCGTATCTGATCCCTCCAACCCTGTTCAACTTTCGAATAGGGCATGGGAAGAATGATCGTCGGTAAGCCTCTGTATTGGCTCTAATTACTCGAATTGTGGCGGGAAGTACACTACTGGACATTAAAATTGCTACACCAAGAAGAAATGCAGATGATAACGGGTGTTCATTGGACAATAAATATTATACTAGAACTGACATGTCACTACATTTTCACTCTTTTTGGATGCATAGTTACTGAGAAATCAGTACCCATAACAAATACCTCTGGCCGTAATAACGGCCTTGATAAGCCTGGCATTGAGTCAAACGGAGCTTGTATGGCGTGTACAGGTACAGCTGCCCATGCAGCTTCAACACGATACCACAGTTCACCAATAGTAGTGACTGACGTATTGTGACGAGCCAGTTGCTCGGCCACCATTGACCAGACGTTTTCAATTGGTGAGAGATGTGGAGAATGTACTGCCCAGGCCAGCAGTCGAACATTTTCTGTATCAAGAAAGGCCCGTACAGGACCTGCAACATGCGGTCGTGCATTATCCTGCTGAAATGTAGGGTTTCGCAGGGATCGAATGAAGGGTAGAGCTATGGGGTCGTAACACATCTGAAATAAAACGCCCACTGTTCAAAGTGCCGTCAATGCGAACAAGAGGGTGACCGAGACGTGTAGCCAATGGCACCCCATACCATCACGACGGGTGACACGCCAGTACGGCAATGGCGAATACACGCTTCCAACGTGCGTTCACCGCGATGTCGCCAAACACGGATGCGACCATTATGATGCTGTAAAGAGAACCTAGATTAATCCGAAAAAATGACGTTTTGCCATTCATGCACCCAGGTTCGTCGTTGGGTACACCATCGCAGGCGCTCCTGTCTGTGATGCAGCTTCATGGGTAACCGCAGCCATGGTCTCCGAGCAGGTAGTCCGTGCTGCTGCAAAGGTCGTCGAACTGTTCGTGCAGATGGTTGATGTCTTGCATACGTCCCCATCTGTTGACTCAGGAATCGAGACGTGGCTGCACGATACGTTACAGTCATGCGGATAAGATGCCTGTCATCTCGACTGCTAGTGATACAATGCCGTTGGGATACAGCACGGCGTTCCGTATTACCCTCCTGAACCCACCAATTCCATATTCTGCTAACAGTCATTGGATCTCGACCAACGCGAGCAGCATTGTCACGATACGATAAACTGCAATCGCGATAGGTTACAATCCGACCTTTATCAAAGTCGGAAACGTGATGGTACGCATTTCTCCTCCTTACACGAGGCATCACAACAACGTTTCACCAGGCGAGGCCTGTCAACTGCTGTTTGTGTATGAGAAATCGGTTGGAAACTTTCCTCATGTCAGCACGATGTAGGTGTCGCCGTCGGCCCCATCCTTGTGTAAATGCTCTGAAAAGCTAATCATTTGAATATCAAAGGATCTTCTTCCTGTTGGTTAAATTTCGCGTATGTAGCACGTCATCTTCGTGGTGTAGTAATTTTTACTGGCCAGTAGTGTAATATGTTGTCCGACTTTTCCTGAAAAGTGCTGTCCGAAATTTCAATAGTAATTGTCTCCGTGATGCACTACGCCTCTCTTGTTACGTCTGCTAGTGGAGTTATTTTTTTTAGCATCTCCGTAACGCTCTCTCGCCAGCTAAACGATCTCGTAACAAAACGCGACGCTCTTCGTTGGATCTTCTGTATCTCCTCTATGAGTCCTACCTGTTAGGGATCCCAGACAGATGAACAGTACTCAAGAATTGACCGAACAAGCGCCTTATAAGCCACTTCTTTCGTGGATGAGTTACATGTCCTTAAGATTCTTCCGATGAATTTGAGGCTTGTGTCTGCTTTTCCCATTATCTGTTTTATATGGTCATTCCACTTACGGTCGCTCTTGATACTCCTAGATATTTTACGGCAGACGCTGTCTCCAACTGTTCGCCATCAATAGCGTAGCTGTACAGTAGTGGATTTCTATTCCTATGTATGCGCAATATGTCAAATTTATTTACATTTATTGTCCACCATTCATCAATTCTCTGCAGGTCGTTTTGCAAATAGTTACTATCTCCTATCGTTGCTACTTTGGTATAGACACCTGCATCAGCTACGAATAGCCTTAAAGGGCATCCAACGCTTTCTACTAGATCATTTACATCTGTTGTAAACACCAACGGTCCTATCACACATTCCTGTGGTGCTCCGGATATTACTTCACATTTGTCGATTTAGTTCCGTTAAGAGCGACGTCTTGAGTTCTATCTGCAAGTAAGTCTTGAATCCAATCGCCAGTCTGCTCCGATACTCCGTAAGCTCGTATTTTCTTCATTAAACGGCCATGCGGGACAGTGTGTCAAATGCCTTATTGAAATCAAGGAACACGGCATCAACCTGAGCGCCGTTGTCCATTGCGCTGTGGATCTCATGGAGGAACAGAGGGAACTGAGTTTCACAGGATCTCTGTTTGCGGAATCCTTGTTGATTTTTATAGGGCAGATGTTCATTTTCCAAAAACATCATAATTCTACAACAGATTGACTTCAGTGATATAGGTCTATGATTGTGTCCCTACATTTAGTTTCCTGCTCGATGCTGCCCAACGTATGTCCTGTCTGCTCGACGTCTTGTTTCACCACATTACTGTACCTGGATCTTGGTCGTCTTCTTGGTATTTAGATCGCCGTTTAACAATCAGAGCAGTGTCTGAGTTAACAGGAGTTGACTTGTTGTCTTGTCGAACAAGTTTACCGATTTTTTCAATGTTTGCATCAGTTTTTGCTGACAATGGTCTCCCAGTGCGAGTGTCATCACTGGTGTCTTCGCGGCCACCTTTAAATCGTTTAAACCACTCAAACAATTGTGTTCGCGATAAACAATCATCGCCGTACACTTGTTGTAACATTACAAACGTTTCACTAGCAGATTTTCCTAGTTTGAAACAAAATTTGATGTTAACACGCTGTTCTTTCTGTACACTCAACATTTTCCGACGCACAGACAAAACGTCAACTACTTAAAACAGACGCCACGGGCAGACTGAGTGCAGGAGGCAGATGAAACTCGAGCAGTAGGCGGAGCGAGAGTCACGTGACGGGCCACGCGACTTTCAGCCTTATTGCATTCGTTTTATTGTTTCACCAGTACTAGTCCGGTTTTTTTCTAGCCACACCTCGTATGAGTTAGTGATTCCCACCCACCATCTTTTACACATTACTACAGATATTCTGCTACGGAGTAGAAGAAAATGTCAAGGCTAAAATCTTTCAGGCGAAACTCTTTCAGATATTTTGTATCACACGGTAAGTGATCAAACATTTTTGCTGCAGCATCGTGTACCGCTTTTTCTGCGAAAGACAAGCTTAACGTGGACTAATGAATGTCGTACTTCGCTCTGGTATTGTTATCATGTACATCATTGTTCCTTTTGAATTGTAGTGGATTATTCATTTGGGAATAAATATACTGTGAAGCAGTAGTCAGAAGGCCCAACTCCTTAAACAGGTGTTTACAAAGTCATCGTGTGTGAGCACTACCTATTATTCTCACAGCGCGTTACTGAGCAATGAAGACTTCTTTTCTTAAATTGAGTTACCCCAGGATTTTATTCCATACGACACGATTGGACGAAAATCTGCAAAAGTGTCAACTTATTCATTTGTCTCTCACCAAGATTTGCAGTGATTCAAAGCGCAAATGTGGCTGCACTAAGTTGCCTTAGGAGTTCCAAAATGTGCTTTCCTAGTATAAGTCCTCACCAATATGGACACCTAAAAATTTTGAAGTTTCCACACCACTTATTATTTTCTCGCCCTGTGTTACACTTATCATTGGTGTAGTACCTTTAGATGTGCAGAACTGAATGTGTTGTGTCTTTTAAAGTTGTGGGCGAGGCCATTCGCAGAAAACCAATCAATGATACTTTTAAGGACAGTGTTTACCACTTCTTCTGTTTCTGTATGTATGGTTGGACTGATTGCAATACTAGTGTCATCTGCAAAAAGGACTAACTGTACTTGTTGTATGCTAGGCGGAAGATCATTGACATGTATGAGAAACAACAGTGGGCGTAGAGTGAGCCTTGAGGGAACCCAGTAAGTATTCAGAATGAGATTTTCACTCTGCAGCGGAGTGTGCGCCGATATGAAACTTCCTGATAGATTAAAACTGTGTGTCGGACCGAGACACGAACTCGGGACCTTTGCCCTTGCTTGGGTAGCTCAGTTGGGAGAGCACTTGCCCGCGAAAGGCAAAGGGTCCCGAGTTCGAGTCTCGGTCCGGCACACAGTTTTAATCTGTCAGGAAGTTGCCAGTAAGTATTTTCTCCCCAGTCATAATTATGTCCGCGGCTTATGTTTGTCGAATTACTAGGTACTATTTACTGCGTTCTTTTGGTTAGATTTGACATTATCCACTGGTTGGCTATAACGTTACTCTCGTAATACGTAAATAGAAAATATCAACCGATGCTATTATTATTATTTAATGCTTGTAAAATATGGTGAATGAATATGTAAACAGCGTTCTCGGTAGAGCAGCTCTTCTGAAACTCAAACTGTGATATGCTGAGGATACTATTGTTGCTAGCGTGAGATACTACTCTGAAATATGTCACCTCCTCGAAGATTTTGGAAAATGATGTCCTTACTTCTTACTGTCCATATTTCACGACCATATGTCAAAATAGGCTCTCTTACATTTTAGTGGTACTTTCTTATTCCATGTTAGGTCTTTAACTGTTAGGTAGAAGTTACTACCTACTTGAAGTCTGCTGTGATTTCTTTGTCTATAGAACCAGTATCATAGACAGCACTGCCAAGAATTATGGATCATCTGTAGCAGTTCCCCCTTCATTTTAACACGTACTATTGAGTGCCCAGTTTTTTGCATGACCATCACCTCACATCACTCAGTTTTGCCCAAGCATTTATTTTATCTTGACGTTGTTCTTCAGATTCGTCTCGTAAACATATGTCCTCAACAGACAACATGGTTTGCATTTTTTCACCTCCTCTTTCATTGCACTAATATACAGAAGAGTTGAACAGAACTCCATGTTTCCCCTAAACTATATTCTATGCGAAAGATTTCAGTCATTCCAGTGGGTGTTTTGATTTTGCTGCGGATATGTTCATAAAAATTCTTGATCGTTTGCACCATATCATCCTGGACTCCTCCCGGCATCAAACGCGTTCTTTATATCCAGAAAGACCAACCACAGGTCTCGGCTGTGTCCGTAGTATTTTTCCATTAACGTAGCGTAGTGTAATGAACGTAAATAGATGAAAAGTACCGACATTAGTTGATTTCAGTGGAATTCGTTGCAGCCAAGACCATTTTATTTTTTTCTGCATTTCTCATCCCTCTGAGTGAAATTGGTTCGAACTATCCGATTACGAAAAAAAAAAAAAACTGTTAGTTAGGAGCAAATCACAGAAACTGATAAACATTTACAATGATGTGATAAAAGTCGTGGGACAGCTATCTGCACGTATACACATGGCGGCAGCATCGCATATACAAGGTATAAAAGGACAGCACAGTTGTGGAGCTTTCATTTGTACTCAGGTGCTTCATTTGAAAAGGACCGACGTGCTTATGGCAGCACTACGGGAATTAACAGACTCTGAACGCGGAATGGTTATTGAAATTAGACGCATGGGACATTCCATTTCGGAAATCATTACGGAATTCAGTTGTCAGAGAGCCACACTGTCATGCATTACCTGTCACCACGGATAACGCAGTGGGCGAAGGCCTTCACTTAACGACCGAGAGCAGCGGTGTTTGCGTAGGGTTGTCAGTGCTAACAGACAAGCAACACTGCGTGAAACACTACCAGAAATCAATGTGAGGAGGAGGGATACGACGAACGTATCCGTTAGGACAGTGCGGCGAAATTTGGCGTTAATGGGCTTTTGCAGCAGACGACCGAAGCGAGTGCCTTTGCTAACATCACGACATCGCCTGCTGCACCTCTCCTGTGTTGGTCAGATGAGTCCAGATTTCAGTTGGTAAGGATGATAGGACGATAGGATTCGACTGTCACGCGGACCCCAAGAAGGCATGGACCCAAGTTGTCAACAAGGCACTGTGCTAGCTGGTGGTAGCTCCATAATTGCCGGCCGCTGTGGCCGAGCGGTTCTAGGCGCTTCAGTCCGGAACCGCGCTGCTGCTACGGTCCCAGGTTCGAATCCTGCCTCGGGCATGGATGTGTGTGATGTCCTTAGGTTAGTTAGGTTGAAGTAGTTCTAAGTCTAGGGGACTGATGACCTCAGATGTTAAGGCCCGTAGTGCTCAGAGCCATTTGAACCATTTTTAGCTCCATAATTGTACGGGCTGTGTTTACGTGGAATGGAATGGGTCGGCTGGTCCAGTTGAACCGACCATTGACTGAAAATGGTTTTGTTCGGTTACTTGAAGACCATTTTCAGTCATTCATGGACGTGTACTCTCAAACAACGATGGAATTTTTACGGATGACAAAGCAGCATGTCAACTGACTAGAACTGTTCGTGATTTGTTTGAAGAGTATTCTGGACAATTCTGGAGATCGCTCGACATGAATCCCATCGAAAATTTATGGGATGCAACCGAAAGGTCAGTTCGTGCACAAGATACTGCACCGGCAACACTTCCGCAATTATGGACGGCTATAGAGGCAGCATGGCTCAATATTTCTCCAGGGGACTTCCAGCGACATGTTGGCTGCATGCCACGTCGAGTTCCTGCACTACATCGGCAAAAGAAACTCCGACACCATGTTAGGAGGTACCCCATGATATTTTCACCTCAGTGTAGAGTTCTTAGCCAATTACCGCTGTAGCTGTAGAGTGTCTGATTTGTTATTTTTTCGTGCATGGACATTCTCATTCATCCACGCCATCCACAACTACTGAGCATTTGTGCATAAAATACTCGGTTTGACTACGCAACACAAGATACTCTTCTGCTACGCACACGGTGATGACTTAGGTGAAGCAAACTTCAAAGCATTAGACCTCGCGTGGCAGTATACATGAATTCGCGTCTGTGACAGGCTCGAAATTAGAAAACACCTGAGTGACCCTACTTCAGAAATGGAAAGGCACTGATAACATTAAACCTGTCGACTGGTGTGATGAGAGAACCCGCCACAAATCCTTCGTCTTGTACATTGAGGCTTCTCCTAATTTCACAGACTTGCGGCAGCAATGCGTGTCAGCTTGTGCTAGTGAGCTGAAGAAAGGTCACCTACATTAGATGTCTGGCGTCTCCGTAGACGCTTCGGCAAGTGCTATGCAGCGTGGCTTGATTAGGATACATATGTTTATGGTTGGTTGGTTGGTTATTTGGGGAAGGAGACCAGACAGCGTGGTGATCGGTCTCATCGGATTAGGGAAGGATGGGGAAGGAAGTCGGCCGTGCCCTTTTAGAGGAACCAACCCGGCATTTGCCTGGAGTGATTTAGGGAAATCACGGAAAACCTAAATCTGGATGGGCGGACACGGGATTGAACCGTCGTCCTCCCGAATGCACATATGTTTGTGGCTCTGAATACGCCACACAGCTTTTCTTCGAGCAACTGAATGGACTACCGCAATATTTCATTCTTTGAAAGCTCTCTGCAAGTAAGGCAAAAGAAACGGTCACTACTCTCAAGCAATTGCCGATAGGTGATGCGATTGTTCTACATAGTGAATACGAAGCACTAATAAACATCTGTTTTAACATCTATCGGGAGGGGATGTTGTTTAACACGAAATACACCGACGAGCTTTTTAAAAGCGTGTTGGTCCACTTCCGTAGCGCAAACGGAAGCGCTTCTGCCTGACATGGATTCGGCAAGTCCGTAGTGGGTTTCTGAACGTATGTAGCACCAGATGTCTAGTCATAAGTCATCCACTTTCAATAAAGCTGTCTGGCAGGTGGTTTGTGTTCGCCGAGCTGGCACTTGATAACGTCCCAGATGTGTTCCATTAAGCTCAATTTGCCGGCCGTTGTGGCCGAGCGTTTCTAGGCGCGTCAGTCCGGAACCACGCGTCTGCTACGGTCGCTGGTTGATGGTTGGAGTGCTGCCACATTATCTGCGAATCCAGTAATGCTGGCAACTGATGGGTTATGCATGGGGATCGTATCAACCTGTACCGCATCAAAACAGCCTGAAGATGACGCAATGAAGTGTCGAAACTGGTAGCGACAAAATAAAATAAAATCATAAGGACGGCTCTAGGTGTTTTTATTTTTTGTCACGTTAGTAAACGGCCGTCGTCCCAGAGACATCCTTAGGTTAGTTAGGTTTAAGTATCTCTAAGTCTAGGGGACTGATGACATTAGATGTTAAGTCCCATTGTGCTCAGAGCCATTTTAAGCTCCAATCAGGCGAATTTGGTGGTTAAGACATCATGCTCCTGAAATCATTTTTGTACTGTTTTAATCTTTTGAAACGGACGATTAGGCTGCTAGAACATGCCATCGTCGTCGAGGAAGACATCGAATACGAGGTGCTATCATCATCAAGCTCATAGTGGTACCTCTGTGTGTATACGCAGCTCCTAGCGGTTTCTCCACGAATTGAAAGCTCCGTGCAAGTTAGTTTTCGTGGAACCTCTGTAACTTATGAAATATTCCGCCTTTGAGTTTCATTCCGAGCATTTGAAGATGCTGCTCGGTCTCAGATCAGTTGAATACGACGGGTAACAGTCATTTCGTTATTCGTCAGAAACACCTGTTTGATCAACGCAGTGCGCGACCTCGGACTGTCGTGATGAAGAAAGCAGTCGGCCGTCCTTCACCTTTCCGGATGTTTTCTTCTTACAGAGTGACAATTACTGAACTACGTGAAATAAAATCGTCACAACTTGTGAACGGTTTGCGTTAGGACGTTCAAACTGCACGGTTGGCCGCGGGGCATGATGGCCATGCGCAAGCGTCGTGTTGTTGTGAAAAAGGGGTTGTCAATAATCAAAAGTGGCGCACTTGGGGGACTTAGAATCCGTATTTCGATATCGAGAAGTCTCTTCACCCTCAGCAGGTGACTGTGGGGTGTGCAATCTCCAGACATGGAATAATCGGTGCGATGTTCCTTGATGGCACGGTGACTACTGAACGGTATGTGAAGGTTTTGGAAGATGATTTCACCCCCATTATCCAAAATCACCCTGATTTAGACAAGATGTGGTTTATGTAAGACGGAGCTCGACCCCATCGACGCGGGAGAGTGTTTGATATCCTGGAGGATAGCTCTGTGGACCGCATTCTGGCTCAGGGGTACCCGGAGACTACTGGCATTTGTCTCGATTGGTCGCCATATTCTCCGGATCTGAAAACATGCGACTCCTTTCTGTGGGGCTATATTAAAGACAACTTGTACAGTAATAACCCCAGAACCATTGATGAGCTGAAAACAGCCATTCAGGAGATCATCGACAGCATCGATGTTCCGACACTTCAGCGGGTGCCGCAGAATTTCGCCATTCGTCTGCGCTACATCATCGTCAATGATGGCAGGCATATCGAACATGTAACCTAAATCAGAATATCTGTAGTGACGTCTACATGTTGAATAAAGTGTGTTCACGTTACTCTTCACTTTTCGGGCGTTCTTGGCAAGGTGTGACGATGGACTCTTCCATTGTAGCACCTCGTGCTGGGTTCCGGTATTGTACCAATAAACCCAGCTTCCATCACCTGTTATAACCTACGTTAGAAAGTCTGGTGTAGCGTCAAGCCTTTGTTGACGATCTCTTCTGACTTGCGCGAGATGCTGTTCTGCTCCTACTGAGAATTCGTGGTACAAACTTTGTGACACTATGCCGCATGTGCAGTTCGTCGGACAAAATCGTGTGACACGTCCCATAACGCAGCCCCAACATATTGCATTCTGGATGGTCTGTCTGCAGTTTTGCAGCACCGTATTCCGAACAGCAGCGACATTTTCAGGAGTGATCCCGGTTGACGGCAGTCATGAGCGGAGATCGTTGCCAAACAGTGCTCCACCATCCGGGAAACATTTAAACCAGTCGTTAATGTAGCTAACGCATTTTCCCCCGAGGCTTATTTCAACATGTTGTGTGTTTCTGCAGCAGTTTCTCCGACTCTGAAACAAAATTTTAAGCACATACATATCGCTCGGACAAACGGCATCCTCAGTTTCGCAAAACACGGAACACACGACAATGGAGAAATGCGCGGAATAACTAAACGTGACCAGCTAGCGCAATGCCGCTTGAGGCACTGATCCACAAAGTATGTACGAGGTACCCACTAGTGGCATTTCGTCCTACTAACAACACTTCATTAACTACGCGTACATGCCGGGAACTTCTGGGTTGCACCTCGTATGAAGGGCCGCAAGTAGTCCGCAATAGTGTTCTCGTAGTCCACAGCTGTCATGGTACCTTCGATTACCACCATGATACCCGTGGAAGTCCAGGGAATGTCCCCACAGCATGCTTCTGCCCACACTGGCCTGCATCCGAGGTGCGGTGCACGTTCTCCAGGATGACGGTGTTTCCGGACAAAATCACCCACCAGATGTAAAAAAGAATGGCGTGTCATCCGACGAGGCTACACGTTTCTATTGATCCACGGTCCCTCTCGATGATCCCGTGCCAACTGCAGTCTTAAGTGACGATGTCTTTGGGTCAAAATGGGAACAGGTAGGGGTGGTTTTGCGGCGGAGTCCCATGTTAAACAACATGCACTGAAAGGTGTGCTCCAAAACACTTTGTGTCTGCATCCTCCGTATGTCTGACAGAGCGCCCAAGTCTCTGACCTCTACGTTCTTTGACAAGGCACGGACGGCCAACACTTTGACACCATTTGTGGCTTCATTTTCCTTCAACCACTTTCCAAAAATTTCCACAGCAGTGGCCCTCGAACAGCTGGCCAGCTTCGTCGTACCCAGGTGCACAGGCACATAATTGCGCCCTTCGTCTAAGTCGTTTGTGTCAGTGGATCCCTCTACTTTGATCCAATATAGTCGGTAAAATGATTCCTCATTCGTCTCTGCTTGTCTCTGCGTCAAGTGTCTCAAAGCCATTAAGCGACATTTAGTATTGCAATGGAGAATGATCGTAATGTTTTGTGTTACATACTTATAAAAGAAATGGTGATGGAAGCTTATGTTATAGCTTCGGAGGCACAGTTAAATTCTCTTCTATAAGCATAAAATCCAAGCGTAGTAAACAACCACATGATATCTTCAGGCTGAGATATTTAATGAAATTTACCATACGGACTCTATTCCTTTTTCGCATTTTATAAAAAGTGTTTTTCTTCAAAGGAGTATTGAAATTCATTTAACACTTACAGTATTTGCAAGAGTATGGGAATCCAACTTATGTTGTGGACGAGATACTAAATATGTGACAGAACTGAACGTTTCCATCATTGTGAAACTAATTTTTGTGTCAGTATTTTCTGAAACAGCCAACCGATGGAAATAGTCGACATTTCAGCAAGTACAACAGTGCATAATCACCTTCCTCTTTCGAGGGCTGTCCTTAAATACCTATCAGCAATCAGTGAGCAAACATAATCTGAAGAAATATACACATGTCCGACAGAACAGACACAACCCACATGTACACTGAAGAGCCGAAGAAACTGGTACACCCGCCCCATATCGTGTAGGCCCTACACTGTAGGGCCCTCGCGAGCACGCAGAAGTACCGCAACACGACGTGGCATGGACTTGGCTAATGTCTGAAGTAATGCCGGAGGGCACTGACACCATGAATCCCGCAGGGCTGTCCATAAATCCGTAAGAGTACGAGGGGGTGGAGATCTCTTTTGAACAGCACGTTGCAAGGCTTCCCAGGTATTCTCAATAATGTTCGTATCTGGGGAGCTTAGCGGCCAGCGGAAGTGTTTAAACACAGAAGAGTGTTCCTGGAGGCACTGTGTAGCGATTTTGCACGTTTAGGGTGCCGCATTGTCGAGCTGGAATTGCCCAAGTCCGACGGAATGCACAATGGACATGAATGGATGCAAGTGATCAGCCAAGATGCTTACGTACTGAATGTGTTACCTGTCAGAGTCGAATCTAGACAAGTCAGGGGTCCCATACCACTCCAACTGCACACGCCCCACACCATTATAGAGCCTGCACCAGCCTGAACAGTCGCCTGCTGACATGCAGGGTCCATGGATTCACGAGGTTGTCTCCATACCCGTACTCTTCCATCCGCTCACGAGGTTGTCTCCACATCCATGCTCTTCCATCCCGTCGACACCATTTGAAGCGAGGCTCGTCCGACCAGGCAACATGTTTCCAGTCATCAACAGTCCAATGTCGGTGTTGACGGTCCCAGGCGAGGCATAAGGCTTTGTGTCGCGCGGTCGTCAAGAGTACACGAGTGGGCCTTCGGCTCCGAAAGCCCATATCGATGATGTTTCGATGAATGGTTTGCATGCTGACACTTGTTGATGGCCCCGCATTGAAATCTGCAGCAGTTTGCGGAAGGGTTGTACTTCTGTAAACTTGAACGATTCTCTTCTGTCGTCGTAGGTCCCGTTCTTGCAGGATCTTTTCCGGCCGCGGCGATGTCGCAGATCTGATATTTTACCGGATTCCTGATATTCACGGTACACTCCTGAAATGGTCGTAAGGGAAAATCCCCGCTTCATCGCTGCCTCGGCGATGCTGTGTCCCATCGCTCGTGCGCCGACTATAATATCACGTTCGAATTCATTTAAACCTTGATAACCTGCCACTGTAGCAGCAGTAACCGGCCCAACAACTGCGCCATACACTTGTTGTCTTATGTAGACCTTATCGATCGCAGTGCCGTATTCTACCTGTTTACATTTCTCTGTATTTGAATACGCACTCCTATGACAGTTTATTTGGCGCTTCAGTGTTTATGTGTATATCTTGACGTCTATGAGCACACGACGGCTCTTACAATTATTTCAGTGCGGATGCACATTACGTTAGTGCTCCTGTCGGAGTGAGAGTAAGCAGGAGGACAATGGACAGGGAGGCTGTTTGCATACGACTGGGTGGTAACTTGAGCCGTGTCAGGATTGCCGAGGCGGTCAAGGCGACCGTTCGCGGTAAGCAGAAAATCCGGCTCCGTTCCCCGGTTCGGCACAAATATTTACCTGTTGTCTTTGGATTTATTTCGAAGTTAGAATGCAGCTGATATCGTTGGTGTCCCTCAATTCAAACACGTCCATCTGAAATTTGTGCTGGGTTGTCCCCACTTACAGTGGACGGAACAGTCATACAAAACAACAGTACGCCGGAAATGAATTGGTCACTTGCGGCGCCAGTGGTAACTGGTGAATCACGAATCCTGCCGTATCCAGTAATGTCGCTACTATAAACTCCAATGCACTGTATTTATTGAACCTTGACAAAATCTAGCTGCCGGCCGGAGTGGCCGTGCGGGTCTAGACGCTACAGTCTGGAATCGAGCGACACCCTTGGTCGCAGGTTCGAATCCTGCCTTGGGCATGGATGTGTGTGATGTCCTTAGGTTAGTTAGGTTTAATTAGTTCTAAGTTCTAGGCGACTGATCACCTCAGAAGTTAAGTCGCATAGTGCTCAGAGCCATTTGAACCAAATCTAGCTAGCAGAGAAGAAATAGCACTGCTCAGATTTTTGTATGGCAGAGTTTTTAGGTGTAAATTAACAGCCAGTCCTGATCACGACAGAGACCGTGAAGCGTGGCCATGGTCGCTGTAAAAAGGACAGAAAACGACCCAAGCAGAAAACCAAAATTGCAGAGGCCAATCGTAGTGCTGTATCCCAGGCTTGCCCCCGTTATGGCGTGGCGATCGTGCGCTGTGTCGTGAGCTGGACTCATCGTGGTCAGCTGATTTGTCCACGTGACTTCTCGTGCTCGTGGCCTGCTATTGGCCACGGTGTGACGCGATGACTTCAGAGCGTGTAGTGCCATAGTCGTTACTCTGCCCCGGACAGAAAACAAAAACGTCTACCGAAGCTTAACTCACGGTAGTTTGTCTCACCATCTGGCACTTTTTTCATCTAATAACCACTTCTACAACCTCTTTCTGAAAAAAAGCGATTCTGCAACTTTCCACGGCTATTCTTTACGAAAACGCTTGACTAAACAATGAATCTATGTTGTTGTTGAAGTGGTCTTCAATAGGAAGACTGACTTGGTGCGACTATCTACATTAGTCTATAACTAAGCTATAACTAATACAACCTATAGAGGTCGGACGAAAACACAACACATTTCCGTGCATTATACGGTGTAGGAAACCCGTTGGCGTTCAAAACAGCTTCCGGTCATCTCGGGATGGAGAAATACAGGTCCTGTATCGTTTTCAAGGAATCGTATACCACTATTCCCGCAAAACAGTGGCAAGTTGAGGTAACAATCGTGGAGATGGATAGCGATCTTCTCTCCAAACTGGACTGCAAGAGCTCAATAATATTGAAATCTGGCGACTGTGGTGTCCAGGGGAGAGGTAACAATTTATCCACGTGCTAATGAAACCACCACTGCACGGTGCGAGCTGTGTGGACAGGAGCGCTGTCGTGTTGGAAAACAGCACCATTTGGGAACAGACATTGTACAGTGGAATAATTCGACCCTGGAATGCCACAAAGTGGCTACCAAAATCATCGCCGAACCCCGCCATGTTTTACTCTTGTGGTGTAAACTCAGCGAGAAGTTGGAAAAAGTGTGAAACAAGACTCACCTCACCTAATGAAATTGTGCCATCGCTACAAAGACCAAGCTTTGTGGCTGATGACCTCAGATGTTTAAAGTCCCATAGTGCTCAGAGCCATCAAGCTTTGTGGCTTCGACTCCACGCTCTCCTATTACGGACATTTACATCACTGATGAATTGTTTTGGAATTTCAGCTCATCCTGCAGTTCCTTCACCCCCCCCCCCCCCCCCCCCACCGCCCACCCTGTTGTTTCGGCACTCACAGGTTTCGAATAAGCGACATTCACTTCTGCAGTGACTTTTACAGCGGTCGTCGTATTTCTCGTTATAATCCTCTTATCCTCTTCAATGACTGTCTGTGACGACCACTCAACATATACTTTCGTCAAATGGTTCAAATGGCTCTGAGCACTATGGGACTCAACATCTGAGCTCATCAGTCCCCTAGAACTTAGAACTATTTAAACCTAGCTAACCTAAGGACATCACACACATCCATGCCCGAGGCAGGATTCGAACCTGCGACCGTAGCGGTCACGAGGTTCCAAACTGAAGCGCCTAGAACCGCTCGGCCACACTGGCCGGCTACTTTCGTCCGCGTTGTGACTTAGCAGATGGTAAAGTTAAAGAGATTCGAACCTGGTTGTAATTCACGGAAAGTCATCGAGAAAAAGAAGTGATTTCTGGCATTCCCCAAGGTAGTGCTATAGGTCCTCTGCTGTTCATTACCTACATGAACGATTTAGGAGACAATCTGAACAGTCGTCTTAGGTTGTTTGCAGATCATGCTGTCATTTATCATCGAGTAAAGATCAAAACAAATCGCAAAACTATTTATAAAAGATATCTGTATGGTGGCAAAATTGGCAATTGACCCTAAATAATGAAGTGAGGCGATCTATATAAGTACTAAAAGGAACCCGTTAAACTTCGGTTAAACGTTAAATCATTCAAATCTAAAGGCCGTAAATTCAGCTAAACACCTAGGAATTACGCTTACAAACAACTTACATTGGAAAGAACACATAGAAAATGTTCTGAGGAAAGTGAAGTAAAGACTTCGTGTTACTGGCAGAACAGAAGATGCAACAGATCTACTAACAAGGGAACCTCCCCATCGCACCCCCCTCAGATTCAGTTATAAGTTGGCACAGTGAATAGGCCTTGAAAAACTGAACACAGGTCAATCGACAAAACAGGAAGAAGTTGTGTGGAACTATCAAAAAAATAATCAAAATATACAAACTGAGTAGTCTATGTGCAAGATATGCAACATCAAGGACACTGTGAGATCAGCAGCGCCGTGGTCCCGTGGTTAGCGTGAGCAGCTGTGGAATAAAAGGTCCTTGGTTCAAGTCCTCCCTCTAGTGAAAAGTTTAATTTCTTTATTTTCGCAGTTATGATCTGTCCATTCGTTCATTGACGTCTCTGTTCACTGTAATAAGTTAAGTGTCTGTGTTTTGCGACCACACCGCAAAACCGTGCGATTAGTAGACGAAAGGACGTGCCTCTCCAATGGGAACCGAAAACATTTGATCGCTAGGTCACAGGTCAACCGATTCCTCCACAGGAAAACACGTCTGATATATTCTATACGACACTGGTGACGGCATGTGCGTCACATGACAGGAATATGTTGTCGACCCACCTAACTTGTACACTTGGCGAATGGGTAAAAAGATTCTTCTACCTTGCCCGATTTAGATTTTCTTGTGGATGTGATAATCAGTCCCAAAAAAGTGATGAAAACATAAGAGTTTGTCACATAAACTGGAACAAATGAATGCAACAGTTTCGCAGTCGCACAGTTTTCCCTGTGCTCTGTCAAAACATATGTTTTTAACGTTTTCAAATTTTTCCGTGTGTAGACCGTCAAATCCTGCATATGTCCACGCAAATCTGAACATGTCCTGGAATTTTGGAGAGCGAAGTTGATTGTGTGTGTGTGTGTGCCTGAACTTTGATAATTGTCTGAAAATAAAAAATTAAAATTTTCACTCGGGGGAAGATTTGAACCTAGGACCTCCCGATTCACTGCTGTTCACGCTAACCACAGTACCACGGCGCAACTCAGCTGATACTCTCCTTAATGTTGCCTATGTTGAGCATGGACTACTCAGTTTGTATATTTTCCTTATTTCTTAATAGCTCCGCACAACTTCTTCCTGTTTTCTCGATTGATCTGTGTTCAGTTTTTCAAGGCCTAACCACTGTGCCAACTTATAACTAAATCTGAGGGGGGTGCGATAGGGAGGTTCCCTTGTAAGGAGACTGCCTACGCTACGCTTGTCCGTCCTCATTTGGAGTGCTGCTGGTCGATGTGGGATCCTTAACAGATAGGATTACTGGAGTATACCGAGAAAGTTCAAAAAAGAGCAGCACGTTTTGCATTATCGAGAAATAGGAGACAGATTGTCATGGACATGATACTGCATTTGGGGTGGACATCATTAAAAGAAAGACGTCTCTCGTGGCGGGGCATTCTCACCAAATTTAAATCGCCGACTCTCTTCAGCCATTGCGAAAATATTTTGTTGACGGCAACCGGCAGAGGGAGAAACGATCGTAATAAAAAGGAAATCACTTTGAAGTGATCGCTGTCTCAAAAATCTAGCAGCCTTCGAATGCTGGCCCCTATTTCGACTGGACCAAAAGTGGGAATCTTCCTATACGTCGGTCAGTGGGTCTGAAGATGGCATACTACATCACCGAAATTGGTAGCCCAACAAAATAACTATTTCGAAATTTATACGGCTGGAAAGTGATTGATTTGACATTCTGTACCGATCAGCCGAGGTCCCGCAACCACATTCGAAAAGACGGACATACAGACACCTGCTCAGTAGGATTTCGCGGAAGTTACGTCCTCTTCCCTCCAGGCAATCCCATCTGATTTTAAGGATCAGTTCCGTAATACTCGCCTGTTGATCGGACAAATCTAGCAGCACGTCTCTCAATTGTTCTGACACGTTTCCTTAAGCCGACTCGCTGCGCATGATAAACACTCTAGTAGCTGTTAAGAATGGGTTGTGCAAGTGTTGTGTCCCGCTCTCCTTTACTGTTGAGCCTAGAAGCCTCCCAATAACCCGAAGTCGTCTGTTAGACTTACCGACAAACGACCTGATGTACTCCTTCCATTTAATGTCGCTTGGAAATGTTACGCCTGGATACTTAATTGCTGTGATTGTGTTAAAATCAAGAAGCACATCACAAGCTGCCATTGATCACACCAAACAGAAATTCTGTCCAACTGATCAGTATAGTCACTAAAAGACGACACTTTCATGTCCACTACAGCGTATTCTGCAAACTGTTGTAGACTGTCGCTCACACCCTATCCGTCAGATCGTTTGTGTACACAGGACGAACCAGAAATCCACCGGCGAACTATCAGAAACTGCTCAGGTATACCTCCTGTGTATTTTGGTTTTAAGGGACCCATGAACTCCGGAGGCTGGTTACAGGGCAATAACGTAATTACGATTTGTTAGGGCGGCCGGTGTGGCCGTGCGGTTCTAGGCGCTTCAGTCTGGAACCGCGCGACCGCCACGGTCGCAGGTTCGAATCCTGCCTCGGGCATGGATGTGTGTGATGTCCTTAGGTTAGTTAGGTTTAAGGAGGTCTAAGTTGTAGGGGACTAGTGATCTCAGATGTTAAGTCCCATAGTGTTCAGAGCCATTTGAACCATTTTCGATTTGTTAGGTTTGCTACCGCTGTCACCCTTGTTTCTGTGAAAATACCTTCAACAGAGTGAAGAAGCCTCTAATACGCGATAAGTGAAACTTACAACTCACAACAAAGAGTAACGCAACAACCCGAGACTAAACACCGTGCTATGGTGTGGTTGCCGTCGCCGCGGGAACAATTCAGGAAACCTGTCCTCCGTTGATATATATCAACGCCCGTCAGCAGCTGAAGGTATTAATAGAATTCTAATTTAATTCACCAAAGGGTCGTTGTGGCACCCTTCCACTGCACTCAGTGAACCCATACACTGAATGAATATCGGCCAACTCTTCAGCTGCAAAACTTAGTGTCCAACGTCCCGTCAGCAACGAGGTTATAAGAGACATGGAAACAACTCCATAGTACTGCTATTTATCACAAACGCACAACAAAACCGTAGGCAGAACCATGCAGTGCAGAGTTCCAATTTGAGAGCAGCGCGTTAAAGAGGACATTACCTTTGTCAACAACAGGTATCGCGACCGAATGGAAACAAGACACGCAGATAATTCCGACGACATTTGAACTGTTGTGTACTACAAGGCTAGCGTCATTGGGACGAGAATGCGTTGACTTTGCAACGAGGTGCCAGACACGGTGCACCCCATACACTAATATACTCATAACTAAACTCCATGCGAACAGGTAATGAAGATCCAAAGGTACCGACCGACCGCCGTGTCATCCTCAGACCACAGGCGGCACTGGATGAGGATATGGAGGGGCGTGTGGTCAGCACACCACTGTACCAGCCATTGTCAACTTTCGTGACTGGAGTCGCTACTTCCCAGTAAAGTAGCTCCTTAATTGGTCTCACAAGGGATGAGTGCATCCCAGTTGCCAACAATGCTCAGCAGCCCAGACGGTCACCCATCCAAGTTCTAGCCCAACCCGACAGCGTTTGATGTTGGTGATCTGTAGGGAACTGGTGTTACCACTGCGGCAAGGTATGCCGATACCACCACTGAAAGCTTCTGGTTGAACCTGTATAGAGAACAGGAACAGTTATACCACACTTCCCTCCAACATTCCTATGTCTCCGATTTATCATCTGCGGCAACATACTTAAAAAATCGTTGAGCCACTCACACATTTGAGAACCTTCTGTGCATGCTGTACTATAGTTACGTCTGCAGGGTGGCACTGTGTTAAACATGTGATAACGTCCAAAGATCGCGGTGCCACACCAAAGTAGACAGCGCACATCGATACCACAGAAGTTAGAAAGGTACCACTGCAATCCACAATGATGAATAACAGTCGCTCCAGAAGACCACACCTTCGAAGCTCCGCAGTACCATCGCCCAGAGGTCAATATAGAGCTGTGAATAGAAGCGCTCTCCCCTCAGTTTGTGACATCCGTTGAGGCGGGGGACGTCATTGGCTAGGACTAAACGTTATTCAACTAACAATTGGAAATACACTTTTGTAAATGATGAACGTTGTACTTCGAGAGAAGTGTTTGCGATTGTAAGCATCAAGAGATGCTTTAATAGTTAATGGTAGTTCTAGGTATTCAAGAATTCCTGTGGCAAAGCGCTAAACCAAGTTAAGTAAATGTTTTTATTTAAAAAAATGGTTCAAATGGCTCTGAACACTATGGGACTTACCATCTGAGGTCATCAGTCCCCCAGAACTTAGAACTATTTAAGCCTAACTAACCTAAGGACATCAAACACATCCATGCCCGAAGCAGGATTCGAACCTGCGACCGCAGCGATCGCGCGGTTCCAGACTGAAGCAACTAGAACCGCTCTTCCACAATGGCTGGCAATATTTTTGTTGATTCATGTAAATGAAGTGAATTAATATTTCATATGTTGCAAAATCTAAAGGTGGCAGGGGTGAAATACAGGGAGCGAAAGCTTATTTACAATTTGTACAGAAACCAGGTGGTAGTTACAAGAGTCAAGGGGCACGAAAGGGAGGCAGTGATTGAGCAGGGAGTGAGACAGACTTGCAACTTATCCCTGATGTTTTTCAATCTGTATATTGAGCAAGCAGTAAAGAAAACAAAACAGCCGGCCGAAGTGGCCGTGCGGTTAAAGGCGCTGCAGTCTGGAACCGCAAGACCGCTACGGTCGCAGGTTCGAATCCTGCCTCGGGCATGGATGTTTGTGATGTCCTTAGGTTAGTTAGGTTTAACTAGTTCTAAGTTCTAGGGGACTAATGACCTCAGAAGTTGAGTCCCATAGTGCTCAGAGAGCCAAAACAAAACAAAATTTGCAGTAGGAATTAAACTCCATTGAGAAGAAATAAAAACTTTGAAGTTTGCTGACGACATTGTACTTCCGTCAGACACAGCAAAGGGCCTGGAAGAGCAGTTTAACGGAATGGGCAGTGTCTTGGAAGGAGGATATATGATGAACATGAACAAAAGCAAAGCTAGGCTAATAGAATGTAATCGAGTTAATTCAGGTGATGCTGAGGGAATTAGATTAGGAAATGAGACACTTAAAGTAGAAGATGAGTTTTGCTATTTCGTAAGCACAATTTGTTAACATCGATTATAGATTTAAGCGTCAGGAAGTCATTTCTGAAAGTATTTGTAGGATGTGTAGCCATGTATGGAAGTGAAACATGGACGATAAATAGCTAAGACAAGAAGACAGTAGAAGCTTAAAAAATGGCCCTAAGCACTATGGGACTTAACATCTGAGGTCATCAGTCCCCTAGACTTAGAACTAGTTAAACCTAACCAACCTAAGGACATCACACACATCTATGACCGAGGCAGGATTCAAACCTGCGACCGTAGCAGCAGCGCGGTTCCGGTCTGAAGCGCCTAGAACCGCTCGGCCACAATTGCCAAAAGAGTAGAAACTTTCGAAATGTGCTGCTACAGAAGAATGCTGAAGATTAGATGGGTAGATCACTTAACAAAATACTACTGGAAATAATTAGTGAGGAGAGGAATTTGTGGCGCAACTTGACTAGAAGAAGGGATCGGTTGATAGGACACGTTCTGAGACATCAACGGATCAGCAACTTAGTATAGGAGGGAAGCGTGGAGGGTAAAAATCGTAGAGGGAGACCAAGAGATGAAACACTGTGCAAAAGACGTAGATTGCAGTAGTGACTCGGAGATGAAGAGGGTTGCACAGGTAGAGTAGCATGGAGAGCTGCATCAATCCAGTCTCCAGACTGAAGATCACAACAACAACACAGCCGGCCGGTGTGGCCGTGCGGTTCTAGGCGCTTCAGTCTGAAACTGCGTGACCGCTACGGTGGCAGGTTCGAATCCTGCCTCGGGCATGGATGCGTGTGATGTGCTTAGGTTAGTTAGGTTTAAGTAGTTCTAAGTCTAGGGGACTGCTGACCTCAGAAGTGAAGTCCCATAGTGCTTCGAGCCCTTTTTTTTAGATAATACCTTCAGGAATTTACATGTGGTTCCTTAATCAATACAAGTAAAAATGTATGTCCGGAAATGCTTGATTTATCAGATATCCGCCCGATTTGCCTTTGGAACGTCTATGACTATCACGATGAAACTGGTTTAATGTTATTTCGTCATTACTTTACCAAAAATTAAAGAGAATGAACATAGCTGATGCTAGAAATGCTAGTGTCGCAAGCAAAATTATGTGTGTGATGTCCTTAGGTTAGTTAGGTTTAAGTAGTTCTAAGTCTAGGGGACTGATGACCACAGATGTTAAGTCCCATAGTGCTCAGAGTCATTTTGAACAATAACAACAACAACAACATATTATAATTCCAGTGGGCCATCTCCAAGAACTCATAGTTATGTAATATCGTCTAGTCATAACAGAAAGCCTTTCAAACCTCTAGGAACATGGAACCTACTTATTTCCATTCTTCGTGGTTCGCTGTATATAGTGACGGAAAAGGGCAAGCTGTTACCGCTGAACGCCAACACAGCGCTTGCGTAGTACGTTAAACGCTCTGTCGCTTCAGAAAAAATGTGCATCTCATCCTGTACAACAAGTTGCACTTTGGCCAGAATCGCCATTTTCGTTCTCCAGCTGTGGTGGCAGGGACCCTCCGGGCCATCATTACTATCACACTGCAACAACAACAACAGCAGTAAGAGCAGCAACAACAGCGGAGCGTGAATCACGGCGGCGCCTGGAGTTACGCGCAGCGCTGGAGCACGTCCGGATCGGGTTGCGGCGCGGCGTGGGGCTCCCCACATGGAAACAGCGCCGCCAAATAAGGCCGTACCAATTAAAGCGGCGGCCGGCGGCCGGCGGCGCCGCTGACGCTGCAAATAATTCGGACAGCGGGCAGGCGGCGCCGACTCGCGTGTCTCGCCCGGACAGTTACGGCGCCGTAAAAATAAGAAACTGCCGCTTCGGCGCACAAGCGGCCGCGCTCACCTCGAGCGCAGTTCCCGACTCTGCCCTGCAGTCGTCTTCTTACGCTCTCTTGCTCAGCTTGTCGGGCTATTGCCAAACACTTTGTGTCACGACTCCACCACGGAGCTGGCCGTCACGCTGACGGAGGGACTGTCATCAGATGCTACAGGGCTGTGCGCGGATTAAGGAAGGTGAGCTGTGTGTTTATCTGTCAGCGATCGCTCCCTGAGTAATCTCACGTTCATTTTTTAACAACACTTACAATATTACATGGAATTTCATCACCATCATCATTGTCTCCTGTTCTCTGCTGTATTAGCAGGTCCTTTTCGACTCCATTTCTTGCCATTCTTTGATTCCTCCGTAATGATACTGTACTTGATGCCACACAGAAAGCCGGCCGGGGTGGCCGAGCGGTTCTAGGTGCATCAGTCTGGAACCGGGTGACTACTACGGTCGCAGGTTCGAATGCTGCCTCAGGCATGGCTGTGTGTGATGTCCTTACGTAGGTTTAAGTAGTTCTAAGTTCTTGTTGTGACTTGGCAAGACAGCCAAGCCACTAGGAGATAGCCGAAAGGCACGCGTTTAAGCTCACGCCGGCTGGCGTGAGGTCTGGAACAGTTAAAGGAATTGAGTCTAGTAAAAAAAAGTACGGAGCTTCTGGAATACTTAACCTTAATCCGTAATTGGTGAACATCGGTCTGATGGTACATGCATCACAAGATAAATAGCAAATGATAATGGCGCCTTGCTAGGTCGTAGCAAATGACGTAGCTGAAGGCTATGCTAACTATCGTCTCGGCAAATGAGAGCGTAATTTGTCAGTGAACCATCGCTAGCAAAGTCGGCTGTCCAACTGGGGCGAGTGCTAGGAAGTCTCTCTAGACCTGCCGTGTGGCGGCGCTCGGTCTGCAATCACTGACAGTGGCGACACGCGGGTCCGACGTATACTAACGGACCGCGGCCGATTTAAAGGCTACAACCTAGCAAGTGTGGTGTCTGGCGGTGACACGACAGTTCAGACTGATGACCTCAGATTTTAAGTCCCATAGTGCTCAGAGCCATTTGAACCATTTGAGCCGTACAGTGGCGACACGCGGGTCCGACGTATACTAACGGACCGCGGCCGATTTAAAGGCTACCACCTAGCAAGTATGGTGTCTGGCGGTGACACCACAGTTCTGACTGATGACCTCAGATTGTAAGTCCCATAGTGCTCAGAGCCATTTGAACCGTTTGAGCCGTACAGAAAATCGCCCTGGAATGAACTCTCTTCCTTCCCCACCTCCTATTTTCTTCCATCGCCAGCGGTGTGATGGAGTTTTTGAAATTATGTGTACGGTGATGTACGTTAAAAAACCAAGTATCACGCACCGCATGCATGTACCCTTGTGGGCACTCCTTTGCGAGTAATTGTCGAAAAAAAATTGGAATTTTGTCTGACACCGAGTAGCTTTAAAATAGGTGGAATTGTTTGTACGGGATAATGGGTAGTGAAGAGCTCCATATGCGGAAGGTTGTGAGTTCGTATCTTATCAGATGCAGTAAATTTGTTTCTTTATTTATCAATGTTTATCGAAATGACTTTGATCATTTCTATTTAGGAAACTGGTTTTAATGTAATCAGAATGAGATTTTCACTCTGCAGCGGAGTGTGCGCTGATATGAAACTTCCTGGCAGATTAAAACTGTGTGCCGGACCGAGACTCGAACTCGGGACCTTTGCCTTTTGCGGGCACGAATTTTCCAAATCTATTAAAACTGTGGTAAAAATTGAGATAATTAACTACAAAATTTGCTTTTTTTCTAAATATAAAGTTAAAAACGTAACAGCTAATTCATTTTCTCATAAATTAAATAGATTCTAGAGTTTCAGACACCTGTAAGTATGGTTTGTATGCTGTGCAAAATTCATCGAAGAGTCTGTCTTACTTATGAAGAAAAGTGTACCTATAGCAACAATTGCCGCCAATAGTAACTGAAAAAATGATGAAATTTCACATGTAGAAAACATTATTTTGTTATGTTTTTGAACTTCCGCTGCTACGAGTGTGAATCCTGAATCTTTCCTGGTAACGCTGACAAAGTTTTATGATTTTACTTGTAAAAGTATAGACAGTGGAAATTAAAATGTCCTGTGATGCCTCTCCTGCTCCGAGTCGGCCCGTTTGACGTCCTACCCCCCATAAAGAAAGTGAGCTGTGTGCGTATCTGCCAGCGATCACTCCCTGAGTAATCTCACGTACATTTTTTAACAACACTTAAAGTATCACATGGAAATTCATCACCATCATCATTGTCTCCTGTTCTCTGCTGCATTAGAAGGTCCTTTTCGACTCCATTTCTTGCCATTCTTTGATTCCTCCTTAATGATACTTTCCGTGCTGCCGTACAGAAAATCGTCCGGGAATGAACACTCTTCCACCCCCACGTCCTCTTCTCTTCCATGAACCCTTCTAAACAAGGAGAAGTCCCCAGCGGTGTTATGGACTTTTTGAAATTACACTACTGGCCATTAAAATTGCTACACCACGAAGATGACGTGCTACAGACTCGAAATTTAACCAACAGTAAGAAGATCCTGTGATATGCAGATGATTAGCTTTTCAGAGCATTCACACAAGGTTGGCGCCGGTGGCGACACCTACAACGTACTGATATGAGGAAAGTTTCCAACAGATTTCTCATACACAAACAGCAGTTGACCGGCGTTACCTGGTGAAACGTTGTTGTGATGCCTCGTGGAAGGAGGAGAAATGCGTACCATCACATTTCCGACGAATGGCAAAACGTCATTTTTTCGGATGAATCCAGGTTCTGTTTACAGCACCATGATGGTCGCATCCGTGTTTGGCGACATCGCGGTGAACGTACATTGGAAGCGTGTATTCGTCATCGTCATACTGGCGTATTACCCGGAGTGATGATATGGGGTGCCATTGGTTACTCGTCTCGGTCACCTCTTGTTCGCATTGACGGCACTTTAAACGGTGGACGTTACATTTCAGATGTGTTACGACCCGTGGCTCTACCCTTCATTCGATCCCTGCGAAATCCTACATTTCAGCAGAATAATACAACACCGCATGTTGTAGGTTCTGTACGGGCCTTTCTGGACACAGAAAATGTTCGACTGCTGCCCTAGCCAGCACATTCTCCAGATCTCTCACCAACTGAAAACGTCTGGCCAATGGTGGCCGAGCAACTGGCTCGTCACAATACGCCAGGCACTACACTTGGTGAACTGTGGTATCGTGTTGAAGCTGCATGGGCAGCTGTACCTGTACACGCCATCCCATCCAAGCTCTGTTTGACTCAATGCCCAGGCGTATCAAGGCCGTTATTACGGCCAGTGGTGGGTGTTCTGGGTAACGATTTCTCAGGATCAATGCACCCAAATTGCGTGAAAATGTAATCACATATCAATTCTAGTATAACATATTTGTCCAATGAATACCCGTTTATCATTTGCATTTCCTGTTCGTGTAGCAATTTTATAAAACCAGGTATCACGCACCGCATACATTTATCCTGCTGGGCACTCGTTTGCGAGTCATTGACGAAAAAAAAATTCGGAATTTTGTGTGACACCGAGCAGCGTTAAAACAGGTGGATTTTGATGTGGCGTATAATGGGAAGGGAAGAGCTCCATATGCGGGAGGTTGTGAGTTCGAATCTCATCAAGTGCAGTAGATTTGTTTCTTATTTAGAAATCTTTATCGAAGTGACTTTGATCATCTCTATTCAGTTAACCGGTTTTATTGTAATGTTTTCGTTCCTTTGTCACATCATTTTAATCACCGTATGAGCTTTTTCATTTCTTTCATTTTTTCTTTACACATTCTTGAGCCGCGCTGCGGCTCGCATTGGTGCTGTGTGTAGGTGTCTCCCTGACCGTATAGTTTGTTTGGCATGGTTGCGTTGTTGGTCTTCTTTTCGTGTTCACTGGTGCCGCTTGTTTCGCTAGTGCTGCCTGTCCGCTAGTGGCAGCAGCGGCGCTTATCGATATGTAGTAACTACTGTCCTATCTTTGGGGCGACGTTGTGCTACTTCCGTGTGGTCAGTGTAGCAGTTCGATACGGGACGCAGGAGCAGCGAGATTCGCGCAGAGCGACAACACGCAGGGACCGCTGGCGACTTGTATGGACTGCCGGATCGAAGGGCTGTGGTCACGGATCCTGCAAGTTTAAGTTTTTACAATTTGCGTAGAGAAACCTCCAGCATTGTGAAATCTCGCGATTCTGCAGTGACTTGGGTTGGAGTTGCTGCTTGTAGCGTCGCCGAGGCGAAAGGCAGCGAGTGGAGTACTTGGAGAAGGCGGATCTGATTAACTTTCCTGAGATTCTTATTACTATTTACTATCTTCAGGTTGCCACATTGTTAAGTTCAACCAGCGGTATTTTTCTGCCTTGTGGCCGCTAGCACTCCAGTTACCTGCCCTGCGGTTTGGTGCACGTAACGGGAGTGTACGTTTCCTCGCTTTGCCGCCGCTGTCCTGTGAGGCGTGTAAGTTTGACAGCTTTTGATTGTGTGGTGTCACCGCCAGACACCACACTTGCTAGGTGGTAGCCTTTAAATCGGCCGCGGTCCGTTAGTATACGTCGGACCTGCGTGTCGCCACTGTCAGTGATTGCAGACCGAGCGCCGCCACACGACAGGTCTAGAGAGACTTGCTAGCACTCGCCCCAGTTGGACAGCCGACTTTGCTAGCGATGGTTCACTGACAAATTACGCTCTCATTTGCCGAGACGATAGTTAGCATAGCCTTCAGCTACGTCATTTGCTACGACCTAGCAAGGCGCCATTATCAACTGCTATTTATCTTGTGATGCATGTACCGTCAGACCGATGTTCACCAATTATGGATTAAAGTTAAGTATTCAAGAAGCTACGTACTTTACTTGATAGTCTCAATTACTTTACCTGTTCCAGACCTCACGCCAGCCTGCGTGAGTTTAAACGCGTGCCTTTCGGCTACCCGTCACAGTGGATTGGCTATCTTGCCAGTCCACAACAGATTGTAGGTTGGTTGGCGATTCTCCTACCTTTGATAGTCATTCCTTCTCGTGCCGGGCTGCCCTAAGCGCAGTATTCTGTGGGCGGAGTCCGGACCGCCGGTTCCGGGTTTGGCGGGTTTTTACATCTTTGCACACAAATAGACTGTATACGGAACTTTTTTAACGCTATTGTCACACAAAATCCCGAAATTTTTTCCGAAAGGTCCTCGCAAAGGAGGGCCCACCCAGGTGCTTGGCTGCAGTGTGTGATAGCCGCCATCCTAAGCTTACTCCCGTATCGATAGCGTCAAAAAGTCAGTCTCACCGCTGGGGACCTCTCCTCGTAAGGCTGTAGATGTTTGAAAATGCGTCAGTCTGAGGGCGATCCGAAAGTTATATTATTCTTGAAGGATCAAGAGTCATAGAAATAAAAAGAAATACTGGCGATACTGGAGAAGTTGATTCTTCAAGAATAATATGACATTATAAGGTTTTATTCATTCTTAATAACATATGTCCTGTCCAGTTTCGTTTCAGCAGCTAACAGTCTAACAGATTTGTTAGCGTAACTCAAGACCAAGATCTGTTGGCCTACTGTTAGATATAACGCTGATACATCAGTACATCTTTAACTCTTACTTGACGTAACTGTGCGAGTTATGTTAATTTGAAATCATACAGGTAACGTTTTAAATTAACCTTCACTAATGTAACGGAGAATGTTAAATAAATATTTAGCTTCAAATCTGGAACTTACAATCGGGTACGGAAGAATAAGAGCGAGAAACGTTTATATAGGCTGCAAAAAAGAAAGATACGACTGACAAGGAGACATTATTCACCACCTTAAAGGAGTTTGGAGCACACAACAAATCAGTTGCAATCATAAAAACACTTTAATATATACGACATGGAAAATAAATTTGTAGGTAAAACCTCCAAGGCTAGTGGAGGGCGACGATATGGATTGTCCCCTCTGGTGTTCAGTTGTGTGCCAGAAAAGATAATAAGGTAATGGAAGAAAAGAAAAAAAGATGGAGTTTAAAACAATCATAACTGTGAGAAAATCGGATAATCTGAGGACTGTTTCTTTGGCTTCCGCTTTGTCATCTTAGCTGAATTGTATAGAAGGTGCAACAGTACAGATAATACTCCTATAAGAGGCAGCTTTAAAAGGGGATACTGTGAAAATTTATTGTTTGGCTTTTGCAGATGATTTTGTCATCTTAGTTGCAGAGCCTATAGAAGATGGAACAATGTAGATAATACTGCAATGAGAGACAGCTTCAAAAGCAGGCGTAAGTACAGCTTTTGAAAAATAGGTTAATGCGAAGGAGGCAGAGAAAAATATCGCTAGAGATTACGGAAAAAAGGCACAAAATTTAAATATATAGGTGAAATAATACAACCAACTACCTTGAACAAAAAATCAAACTGAGCAAGGTCAAGGAAAGTGGAACTGGATTTTCTAGTAACAAAAATCCTGTACGACAGAAAATCAATTTCCATAAATTCAAAACTCTAACACCCCAACATTGTCATTAAGCCAGAATTCCTTTATCCTTCAGAACACCTGCTGTTAAATATAGCCAAAGAATGAGGTGAAATTGAAGCGAAAGAAAAAAAATAATAAGGAAAATCTTGGGATCAAAATATGATAATGAGAAATGGAAATTAAGAAGTAATAAAAAAGGTTAGGGGAGAATGTAAGCAATGTTTGACACAATAAGGAAGGGAAGAGTTGTACTCTATGGACACACAAAAATGCTAGATGAAAAAAACAAAAACGAAAAATATTGTTTACTTTCATGACAGAAATGAATTTTTAACTTTCTTGACAGAAACCCTAAAACTGAAACGTCCCCTTAGAAAAATTATAAATGATTGTGCTTAAACTGACACACAATATTTTTAGCGCAACGCAATCTGACTTTCAAAAATCCCCATAAAAGAATGGCCCTGACTTAACAGTAACCTATACCTTTCACGAATCACTTACCTCACATCACAAAAATCTTCATTGCTCGAACTACTGCAATACAGCGAGCGCCACTACTGCCAGCTAAATAAAAGATTCTAACTACTGAAGGGACTAACTACTGATAGACATAGTTAGCAAATGAAAGATTTTGATAAAGAACAAACAATGCATTTATCTTAATAGTATATATATATCAGTTCATGACATCGAGTCTTACAAATTTACTGTCTCTGATGGACACACGTCCAGATCATCCCCTCTCATAACTCCGGCATCTCTCTCCCCACATCCACCACTGCTAACGGCTCACCTCCAACTGCGCAACGCTACGCGATGTTAACAGCCAACTGCCCAACACTACAATAGAGGGTATTTCAACAGTGCCAACCAGCCACAGACTGCACACAGCACAGTCAGTGATTTTCATGCAGAGCGCTACGTGGCGTTACCAATATAAAAACATAAACAGCATACTTACAAAACAATGACGTCCATGAAAGAAGTTAAAACTGACCTGCGGAAAATAGAAATAACGTGGGAAGAAATATTAGAAAGAGAAAAGTTCACAGCAAAAGGAAAAAGTTCCAAGGGCTTCAGGGAGAAAATAAAGGAAAAGACAGGCGCAGTATGGGCCGAAGAAAGAGGAGGAAAACATGGAGAAAGAAAGAACAACTACTGGAAAGAAAGAAAGGAGGAAAGAAAGAAACTGTAAGTTGTAAGTTGTGTCATGTGGTCCTCAGTAGGCCCAGTAAAACAAAACAAAAAATAAATAAATAAATAAATAAAATAAAATAAAATAAATTAAAAACATAAAAAAATAAAAAAAATCTTTGTGGTCGCAGGAGTCTTCCTCACCCACTGAATGACCTCGTAAACTTTTTTTTTTTCCTGAACATCACTTCAGACGTCATTCTATTAAACTTTCAGTAATTCGGCACTCATTTAATGGCCTTGGCTGCGAGTGTGCTGCCACAGGCGTCGGACGCGTAACTCTCGGGAACATTCGTCGGCTAATGTGGAGGCTTACATGCTAATGGTGCGTGCTAATGCTCGCTAAGGGGGCGATTACGATGCCCTGTAATTGCGGCCCGCGTGACAAATTAACACGCGGCGATGGCCACATCCTTTGTTATGCGGGCCGCGGGCGCCACAACCTCTGTTTGCCGGCCGCGTGCGCGAGATGCAGCAGATATAAGCCCAACCCCGCGCCGGCTGCCATTGTCTTTGCTCCTGCTGCGGGGCGTGTCGCTAGCGCGCTTGCTCCGGCCAGATAAGATCCCGTATCTCTCTGATTGTCCGGCGAGGAATCGCTGAGGATGCTTCTCAGAAATATGAACGCCGACGCGCGAGACAAGTCCGTCCACGTGTGTGTATACCGAAGGCCGGATGGGGGCTTCGTTTTTGTTTGATAGCTATTCCGGTCCAACGATAGTTACGTACGCCAGTTTTCATAACAGCAACCGATCGACCAGTTCCGATAAAAAATGCGTTTGCTGATGGTTGTGAATATTACCGCACCATCAGTTTAGTAAGCCATGAATTCCGATTTCTCAAACGAATTATTTACAGAAAATGGAAAAACTGGTAAATGCTGACCTGAAAGAAGAGCAGTTCGCGTTCTGAAGAGACGAAAGAGCACGTGAGACAATACTGATGGTACAATTTATTTTACAGTATAAGCTAAAGAAAGAGAAACCTATTCTGTAGATTTAGAGAAAGTTTTTGAAATTCTGAAGGTAGTAGGTTCGAAATTCATAAGGTAGCACGTGTAAAATAGAGGGAGAAAATAATTTGCAACTTACGTGAAACCAGACCACAGTTACCATTTGGAACTTAATGTGGAAAACCAAACCGCAGTTATAAGAGTCGACGTACATGAAAGGGAAGCCGTAAATGTAACGCGTAATGTAGCCTGCTGACAATGGGGCAGTCATGAGCATCAAAACTCAGAAAAGGTCAAGAAAGAGTCCAACTCTGGCCTTTGTACGACAGCAAATATGTATGAGATTTTCCACTCTCGTTTTAACTGTTGGGCTGGGTTGGTTCCCCATGAGCTTACAGCTTTGTGAGTAGCTTGAGGAGAGTACAAAGAGACTCGTTCGGGTAAATCGTATCGGCTCTGGATATCCGTACTAAAAACTGACAACAGATCAAAGGAAAGAGAAGAATAAAATTGAATGGTGAGAAGGACAGATCGCACTTATTGAAGTGTGTTTGTTCCAAGCTTAAGTGTTATAATTAGCTCAAAAAATCTTCTGATTAAAAGTACTTGGAACTGAAGCTCGTTATTACATAGTTTCATTTCTTTAAATACTTTTTCGTCATGCTTCTATCAGTTAGGGTATCGGAAATAGTAATTAACACGTAAGAGTAGTCTTTATTATTTATTTATTTATTTGATGCACCAGACCTGTGCCAACCTCTTCGTCTGAGAGTAGCACTTGCAGTTTGCTCAGTTGCTCCGTTATTTTGCTGGATATATGATTTTTACCCTCTACATCTCCCTCTGCACTATGGAAGTGGATGTCTTAACAGATGTCCTATCATCCTGATCCTTCTTCTTGTCAGTGTTTTCCATATATTCCTTTCTTCCCAGATTCTGCAGAGAACCTCCTCATTCGTTACAGTATTAGTCCACCTAACATTGCCCCACCACCCACAATTCTCTAAAGGATCGAGGTCCCACGGCTAAAACTGAAAGTTTTTCACGCATCTCAATGTTTATGACACACCTCCTGAAATACGATCGTACAAATATGTAATTTTGCACGCACATACAGAGTTATATGTGAATTCTGTCTGAAAAATGTGTTGCTGATAGAGATACTAGTAACGAAGTAATGAGAGCTGGAGTTTTACACCACGAAAAGCGATAATGTCATAAGCGATAAAGTTCTTCCGTTTTGTTGTTTTGCGAGGGAGCAACACTGATGAAAATTTTCGAAAAAGCTTCAGAATTATGTGTTAAGATCGCTGGAAGTCGCTAATGCTCTGTCTCAAATACGGGATGACTATGGTACGGACAATTTCACCGCTGTGAAGTACGCTTGTTGTTGTTGTTGTTGTGGTCTTCAGTCCTGAGACTGGTTTGATGCAGCTCTCCATGCTACTCTATCCTGTGCAAGCTTTTTCATCTCCCAGTACCTACTGCAACCTACATCCTTCTGAATCTGCTTAGTGTATTCATCTCTTGGTCTCCCCCTACGATTTTTACCCTCCACGCTGCCCTCCAATACTAAATTGGTGATCCCTTGATGCCTCAGAACATGTCCTACCAACCGATCCCTTCTTCTGGTCAACTTGTGACACAAACTTCTCTTCTCCCCAATCCTATTCAATACTTCCTCATTAGTTATGTGATCTACCCATCTAATCTTCAGCATTCTTCTGTAGCACCACATTTCGAAAGCTTCTATTCTCTTCTTGTCCAAACTATTTATCGTCCATGTTTCACTTCCATACATGGCTACACTCCATATGAATACTTTCAGAAATGACTTCCTGACACTTAAATCTATACTCGATGTTAACAAATTTCTCTTCTTCAGAAACGCTTTCCTTGCCATTGCCAGCCTACATTTTATATCCTCTCTACTTCTACCATCATCAGTTATTTTGCTCCCCAAATAACAAAACTCCATTACTACTTTAAGTGCCTCATTTCCTAATCTAATTCCCTCAGCGTCACCCGACTTAATTAGACTACATTCCATTATCCTTGTTTTGCTTTTGTTGATGTTCATCTTATATCCTCCTTTCAAGACACTGTCCATTCCATTCAACTGCTCTTCCAAGTCATTTGCTGTCTCTGACAGAATTACAATGTCATCGGCGAACCTCAAAGTTTTTATTTCTTCTCCATGAAGTTTAATACCTACTCCGAATTTTTCTTTTGTTTCCTTTACTGCTTGCTCAATATACAGATTGAACAACATCGGGGACAGGCTACAACCCTGTCTTACTCCCTTCCCAACCACTGCTTCCCTTTCATGTCCCTCGACTCTTATAACTGCCATCTGGTTTCTGTTCAAAAGCTACCCCAGTCCATAATAGTTAATTTCTATTCATTTCGACGAGGAATAAACGAATGCAATGTTTAAATCTTTACTTATTACGATGTTTAAACGCGCACTTATCTCTCATTCCCTTGAAAAAAACAGGAATAATTTTTATGATGGAGCGAAATTGTGCGATGTTGGTAATATTTTATTGTTAAAAATAAAGGCCCTCAACAAAGAGCACGCCGTATTTTGTTCCTAGAAAAGTCTATCTGTTTAAAAATTTCCTTTGTTGTGCTTAGAGAATCTGTGCTCTTCTTTCTGAGCAATTCTCTGTGGTTGAAGTAAAGTTTTCACAGGTAAATAAGAAATCAAGTGCAAGTCTTTATTTTCATGAGTGCAAAACACACAATCATAATCTAAATTTCTTCAAGTAAATTTGTTTTGTAACTGGAGAATTTTCATTGATTCCAGTTTTAAAGCTGTCTTACTTCACAACGGAAAACCATTGTCGTCTGCTCGTACAGTTCATGCGGTACGTATGAAGGAACACTATAAAAATGTAATATTGCTTCTCGAAAAAGTAAATTTAATGCCCAGCAGTGGCAGGTATGTGGTGATCTGAAGGTTATTGCTACCATAGTCAGAAGGCAGTTAGGACATGCAGAGATCTGATGGTTCCTTTGCGAGTGGGAGAGTTGCGACAGGAAATCACACGACACACGAAAAATCTCATGAAACATTGGGTAGTCGCAGTTGCAAAATGGTTTCTTATATATTTAATTTGTGATGGGTTTCACTCTCACAGGAGCATCATCAGACGTCTGGGGAAAAACAAGTTTCCTAAGTACAAATTTACGAGCCAGGAATCAGCTATAAAGCTGCATTGTTAATCTGGGAAAGCACGACCCGAGTTTTTAAAAGAGCGTAACCAAAGACAAACTCACCAGGTAAAAACCCTAGAGGACCACTGGCGAGTGTACAGAAAGTCCCGGAGTCACCAAAGGCGAAGAGCAGTAAGAGCAACAAACGTAAGGGTGGAGATAATGGAACAAATATTGAGGGCTAAGACACCTTGGCTCACAGAGTATTTGAATAAAATAAGGAAGGGTCACACGTTACCGCCGGCCGCTGTGACCGAGCGGTTCTAGGCGCTTCAGTTCGGAACCGCACCTCTGCTAAGGTCGCAGGTTCGAATCCTGCCTCGGGCATGGATGTGTGTGATGTCCTTAGGTTAGTTAGGTTTAAGTAGTTCTAAGTTCCAGGGGACTGATGACCTCAGTTTACAACATAGGCCATGTATGTAAAGCATCTTTATGGCCCAGGTTTACGGCTTCTACTGCAGAGCTATGAACCAAAATGACCCACACCGTTCTGGGTGGTGCCGCCAGACGAGAAAACAGAGAATGTGTTTACAGAGTAATGATAAAATGGCTCTGAGCACTATGGGACTTAACATCTATGGTCATCAGTCCCCTAGAACTTAGAACTACTTAAACCTTTCTAACCTAAGAACATCACACAGCACCCAGTCATCACGAGGCAGAGAAAATCCCTGACCCCGCCGGGAATCTAACCCGGGAACCCGGGCACGGGAAGCGAGAACGCTACCGCACGACCACGAGCTGCGGACAGTAATGATAAACTTAGAGCCGTTATATATGATAAAAACAAGGAAACACAAGTAAACAATATCAGTGTGCAAACCAAAACCCCGTGTGCATAGACATTTCTGCAAAATCTGGCCTGAAAGGAAAATGACGGAGCCTAGAATAAAGAATATACAGATCACTCCCTTAGTTGCCCAGTATAAAATGTTATTGCCACTTTTACACATAAAACTGGGACTTACGATGAACTTTGTGGAAGAGATGAATCAAGAAGGAGAAGCTTTCAAGAAGACAAAATTCATACACCTCAATGATGGTAACTCCAAGAGGTCACCTTCGCAGGACAACAAATTCGAGTACCGTTTAAGAATGGAACACTTAATAGGGTGTGGTGTGCGTTCTGTAAGACCTTCAGTACACACACCACCAGATTATTTGACTTGTCGCTCTAACGAAGCAGGCGAGTGTCAGCAATATGTCTCGTGGTCTTATCATGGCGTGTTTATCTTCTGCCATTAGGTCAGACGATAGAAATGCCGCTTACACGCTTAGAGTAGCAGATTGACGGTGGCCAACTTTAAACAGAACTTGATTAATTTTCACACACATTTATTAAAATAATAACAAGCATAAAAATTACTTAACTTGGTTCTGGATGCTATTTACAATTGACAATCTGAAGTTCCTTTGGTATTGGTACGTTAATCTTATTCTCACATATATCTCTGATACTTGACAAAAGTGTCTATACATTTATCTTCATGGCTATGTACAGGAATATGATAATCTTACTAGGCGCAGACTGAAACTTGACTGTAGACTGGTACAGACAAATGCAAACGGGTACAGACTGGTGCAGACAAATGCAGACTGACTAATCGGAGGTCTGTACACTCGTTATAATTGCAGACTATTGTTAGACCATCATAACCGTTGCCTCTCAAGTAGATTATTACCAAAACAGGTTGAAATGAATAATTAACTAGATAAGAGACCAAAGGGGGAAGCTCAAAACATACAGATTATTATTACTGTTATCGCTAAGTCCCTCTTAAGGAGCTCCGCATGACAGCAGTGCGGTCTAGTGAGCCTTGACACATTTCGCGCGGCTCCCCCCCGTCGGAGGTTTGAGTCCTCCCTCGGGCATGGTTGTGTGTGTTGTCCTTAGCATAAGTTAGATTAAGTAGTATGTAAGCCTAGTGACCGATGACCTCAGCAGTTTGGTTCCACAGAACTTACCAAAATTTCCAAATTTTCCTCTTAATGAGGGAGCTAAGACACAATAAACTTTCATGGCTTTTTTTGCCTCTTTTTTCCCAAAAAAGCCTTTCACATATTTACTGTTTCTTCTTACTGTCTTCTGTCTCTTCTTTCCTGTTTTCTTCTCTTTGGGCGTTTGCAGAATTTTCGCTTTTCCGATTTTTTTCTCTGTATTTTTCCCTGTTTGTCATGTCTTCAGTGGATATGTTCGATTTCTTCAGGTCTTCCATGTTTTGCTTTACCCAGTTGGTTTCCACTATGTTAATTGTCACTATGTTAAAAATCTTCTTGGTCAGTCTGTTTTCGTTCATCCTGTGTGTGTATGTCCAAAGAACTATGTTTTTCTTCTCTTGATATAGTTTGTGATTGTCTCTGTCTGTTCGTACAGTTCTTTTGGCGCTTTCTTTATGCGCATCCCCTTTTTCTGAACCGACCTTTAGGTATTTATCAGTATTTTCCTCTCTTATTTTTCCATCTCCTTGATTTTCGTTCTTCCCTTTATTACTGTTGTTCCTGAGGCATACAAGGCCGCTGGTAAGACTACTGTACTGCAGTGTCTTAATTTGCCATTGATGAAAATACTTCTTTCGTTGTAATGATTCCATGTAAGTCTGTATGCTTTTGTAGTTTTGCGATCCTTTCTTCATTGGATGTCGAGTTTAGTCCTGTTTTCTGTATAATCTCTCCTAGGTATCTGAAACTTTCTACGTGTGCTACATTTCCGTCCTTCATTACCAGTGGATGTCTGTGAATTTTGTGTCAATATTCGGTGTTTTTTCATATGAAATTTATAGTCATACTTTGATTGAGCGTCTCTAGAGATTCTTTCACTTCTTTTCTGTTATTTGTTGCGGCGGCTTTATTATCACCAATCGCCAGACATCTTATGTTCACGGTTCTGCCCTTGTGTCTTCCATCTTCATCCCATTGACTGACTCCTCGGTCCCATATCTTGACTATTTTCTCCAAAACTGAGCGAAATAGAATTGGCGGCAAGCCATCTCCCTGTCTCACTCCTGTCTTGATTTCGAATGGTTCTCTCCCACAAGCTTCACTTTGGATGTTGTATTTGTCAATGACTCCTAGATTACCTTTCTGCTCTTGTTGTCCATCTTTATTCCTTCCAGTGTGTTAAAGAGTGTTCCTCTATCTATGGAGTCGTAGACCTTCTTGACGTCGACGAATGTTACTGTGGTGCTCCAGGACTTTCTTGTTAACATTGTTCTCAGACGCCAGATGTGTTCACTGCATGATCTTCTCTTTCTCAACCCTCCTTGGTATTCTCCTATCTGTGGAGCTATCTGAGGTTCTCTACATGATTGAAAACGGCTTTAGATAAAATTTTGTACGTCACAGGCAGTGGTGAAATCGCTCTGTAGTTCATAGGATGTGTTTCCCTCCTTTCTTGTTGAGGGGGTGTATTAGGGCTGATTTCCATTCTTCTGTCACTTTTTCTTCCCGATGTTTTCAATAATTCTGTGCCTTTTGTGTGTAATGACTTTGTGGATAACATCGGAAGTTCACTGAGGCTTTTTGCGGATGATGCTGTAGTATATCGAGAGGTTGTAACAGTGGAAAATTGTACTGAAATGCAGGATCTGCAACGAATTGACGTATGGTGTAGGGAATGGCAATTGAATCTCAATGTAGACAAGTATAATGTGCTGTGAATGCATAGAAAGAAAGATCTTTCATCATTTAGCTACAATATAGCAGGTCAGGAACTGGAAGCAGTTAATTCCATAAATTATCTGGGAGTAGGCATCAGGAGTGATTTAAAATGGAATGACCACATAAAATTAATCGTCGATAAATCAGATGCCAGACTGAGATTCATTGGAAGAATCCTAAGGAAATGAATCCGAAAACAAAGGAAGTAGGTTACAGTACACTTGTTCGCCCACTGCTTGAATACTGCTCACCGGTGTGGGATCCGTACCAGATAGGGTTGATGGAAGAGATAGAGAAGATCCAATGGAGAGCAGCGCTTCGTTACCGGACCATTTAGTAATCGCGAAAGCGTTACGGAGATGATAGATAAACTTCAGTGGAAGACTCTGCAAGAGAGACGCTCAGTAGCTAGCTACGGGCTTTTGTTGAAGTTTCGAGAACATAGCTTCACCGAGGAGTCAAGCAGTATATTGCTCCCTCCTACGTATATCTCGCGAAAAGACCATGAGGATAAAATCAGAGAGATTAGAGCCTACAGAGAGGCATACCGACAATCTTTCTTTCCACGAACAATATGAGACTGGAATAGAAGGGAGAACTGATAGGCGTACTCAAGGTACCCTCCGCCACACACCGTCAGGTGGCTTGCGGATTATAGATGTAGATGTAGATGTAGATGTAATGTCCATCATCCGTCCGTATTCCCCAGACGCTGGTGATTTTATTATTTTCACGGCATCCTGCTGAATTCTTCCCATTTTTCGGATGTTTTATGGGTGTTAAAATTTTTCCAGTTTTGTATTGCTCGTATTCTGTCTTCTATCACATATTATGTTCCACCACCTGTGTTTCCTTCTTCTCGTTCATCGCCCCAGTTTTATCAGGGCCTTCATTTCTTCAGACAGTTCTGTCCGGTCTTTACTGTTGCTTTCCTTAATTTTTTATGTTATTTCTTCCTTGTTTGATTCTAGTTACTCTGGGTCTATTCTGAAATTTCTGTTGGTTGTATTGCTTTGTCTCTTGGGTACGAATTTCTCTTTGATTTGGAGAAGGTGATGATCGGATTCGAAAAATCCTTTCCTTGTTCCTAATTCATACTTTGCCTGGTGTTGTTCTTGGATACCGCTATGTGGTCCATCTGCAATTCACCTAGGTGTTGTTGGGGGAATTGCAATTCGTAGTTTCTTGTGTGGTTCCTGGAATCGCGTTGACATGTTTTTGAGGTCGTAAGTCCTAAAAAATTTTATCAGTTTTTGTCCACTCTTATTTGTCCTCTTTTGGGAGGTGTGTTTTTCTGTGTGTCTTTGAATATTCTTTCCCTGTATAACTGGGCATTAAATGTATAACTTGGCATTTTTTTCTGATTTTGAAATGAAATCTATAACAAAGGTCAGCATCGATTTGTTTACTACAAATGATTTTTCGAAGAGTTTGATATCTCGTCGTGGAATGGTTATGTCTTGTTTCCTGTTGTATATTTTGTAGTGTTCCTAGTCAATCTGGTTCTCATCTGAGAAGCGTGTTTCCTGCATTGCCAGAATTCGGATACTGAATTGATCCTTGATGTTTGTCAGTTGTTTCAATTTACCTGGATTCAGTAGTGTGTTCCTGCTGAGTGGTTCCATCCAAAATATTCCCTTAGTCTTCAGAGGATTTGAGAAGCTTCGATTCTTCTCTTGATGACATGGCTCATACCCTGCAATCCGATGATCTTGTCTTTTTCCCCAAGCTTATTGGCTTTGGCCCTTGGTAGAGGATTCATTCTCATTGCTATGTCATAATTAATGATTTGTATTGAGATGTTGTTGATAAAATTCCATAGGATCTCGCATAATTTCGACTGTAATTTTGAGTTCCAGAAGATTCAATCGCAGCCAAGCTCACAGGCCCAACAGACGCAGACCAGAATTATATATATATATATATATATATATATATATATATATATATATATACAGGGTGTTACAAAAAGGTAGGGCCAAACTTTCAGGAAACATTCCTCACACACAAAGAAAGAAAATATGTTATGTGGACATGTGTCTGGAAACGCTTACTTTCCATGTTAAAGCTCATTTTATTACTTCTCTTCAAATCACATTAATCATGGAATGGAAACACCCAGCAACAGAACGTACCAGCGTGACTTCAAACACTTTGTTACAGGAAATGTTCAAAATGTCCTCCGTTAGCGAGGATATATGCATCCACCCTCCGTCGCATGGAATCCCTGATGCGCTGATGCAGCCCTGGAGAATGGCGTATTGTATCATAGCCGTCCAAAATACGAGGACGAAGAGTCTCTACATTTGGTACCGGGGTTGCGTAGACAAGAGCTTTCAAATGCCCCCATAAATGAAAGTCAAGAGGGTTGAGGTCAGGAGAGCGTGGAGGCCATGTAATTGGTCCACCTCTACCAATCCATCGGTCACCGAATCTGTTGTTGAGAAGCGTACGAACACTTGGACTGAAATGTGCAGGAACTCCATCGTGCATGAGCCACATGTTGTGTCGTACTTGTAAAGGCACATGTTCCAGCAGCACAGGTAGAGTTCCCGTATGAAATCATGATAACGTGCTCCATTGAGCGTAGGTGGAAGAACATGGGGCCCAATCAAGACATCACCAACAATGCCTGCCCAAACGTTCACAGAAAATCTGTGTTGATGACGTGATTGCACAATTGCGTGCGGATTCTCGTCAGCCCACAAATGTTGATTGTGAAAATTTACAATTTGATCACGTTGGAATGACGAAACTAAATTGAGCTCTAGCATGGAAATTAAGCGTTTCCGGACACATGTCCACATAACAACTTTTCTTTATATGTGTGTGAGGAATGTTTCCTGAAAGGTTGGCCGTACCTTTTTGTAACAACATATATATGCGGAAGTCGGACCTAAAAATCGCGGACTTTGTGTGAATCGCCAAAATCTCGTCTCGACAGCTTTATTTAGCTACCCGGAAGGGGGACAGGGTCAAGAACAGAACTAGAGGCCATCTGAACTTGGTCTCGACCAGCACGTCCAGTTCTTCACAGTAGCGCCATACAGAGCGCGAGGTCACGACATCAGGAGGTACCGTTGGCTTTGAGCGAACCATCCGCAATGATTCAGGAACGCATTAATCTGCGCGGCTCGCGCCCTGGCAGAAGTGATTTGCTTCAGAAGCCACGGGCGCGCCGGTGGGGAGATAAATCGCCGCACGATTATACACGCCTGTCTGGGGCATTAGCGCGGCTCCGTGAGACCGCGCCGTTCGGGAACAGCTCAGCGCAGCTTGCGGGCGTGGGCGGAATTCCCTGTGGTCGCGACGGCAATGACCGCCGCTGGAAGGAGGGCGTGGTCGCCAGCGGGCGCCACGCATTTCGGCACTAGGCGGCCCCTGTGACCGCAAGTACCTACCGCTTCACAGGGAGCGGGGTCGCAGGGGCCGAGATGTAACTGGAGCACCGCGTACCGCAGCAAACCGAGAACCACGCCGGCGGCCGTGTCTAGTAAAATGGAGGTCGTGAGGTCGACCCCTATTCCGGACACGTGTGTGTGATTTAAAACTAACATTTCTGTGTGGCTGTACCCATTAGGTACCGAAGCAATGAGAAAAATGATCGTATGACAAGTGCGAGAATTATCGCTCAATCAGCTTAACAGCTCATGCATCGAAGCTGCTTACAAGAATAATATACAGAAGAATGGAAAAGAAAATTGAGAATGCGCTAGGTGACGATCAGTTTGGCTTTAGGAAAAGTAAAGGGACGAGAGAGGCATTTCTGACGTTACGGCTAATAATGGAAGCAAGGCTAAAGAAAAATCAAGACACGTTCATAGGATTTGTCGACCTGGAAAAAGCGTTCGACAATATAAAATGGAGCAAGCTGTTCGAGATTCTGAAAAAAGTAGGGGTAAGCTATAGGGAGAGACATATACAATATGTACAACAACCAAAAGGGAATAATAAGAGTGGACGATCAAGAACGAAGTGCTCGTATTAAGAAGGGTGTAAGACAAGGCTGTAGCCTTTCGCCCCTACTCTTCAATCTGTACATCGAGGAAGCAATGGTGGAAATAAAAGAAAGGTTCAGGAGTGGAATTAAAATACAAAGTGAAAGGATATCAATGATACGATTCGCTGATGACATTGCTATCCTGAGTGAAAGTGAAGAAGAATTAAATGATCTGCTGAACGGAATGAACAGTCTAATGAGTACACAGTATGGTCTGAGAGTAAATCGGAGAAAGACGAAGGTAATGATAAGTAGTAGAAATGAGAACAGCGAGAAACTTAACATCAGGATTGATGGTCACGAAGTCAATGAAGTTAAGGAATTCTGCTACCTAGGCAGTAAAATAACCAATGACGGACGGAGCAAGGAGGACATCAAAAGCAGACTCGCTATGGCAAAAAAGGCATTTCTGGCCAAGAGAAGTCTACTAATATCAAATACCGGCCTTAATTTGAGGAAGAAATTTCTGAGGATGTACGTCTGGAGTACAGCATTGTATGGTAGTGAAACATGGACTGTGGGAAAACCGGAAGAGAAGAGAATCGAAGCATTTGAGATGTGGTGCTATAGACGAATGTTGAAAATTAGGTGGACTGATAAGGTAAGGAATGAGGAGGTTCTACGCAGAATCGGAGAGGAAAGGAATATGTGGAAAACACTGATAAGGAGAAGGGACAGGATGATAGGACATCTGATAAGACATGAGGGAATGACTTCCATGGTACTAGAGGGAGCTGTAGAGGGCAAAAACTGTAGAGGAAGACAGAGACTGGAATACGTGAAGCAAATAATTGAGGACGTAGGTTGCAAGTGCTACTCTGAGATGAAGAGATTAGCACAGGAAAGGAATTCGTGGCGGGCCGCATCAAACCAGTCAGTAGACTGATGAAAAAAAAAAAAAAAAAAAAAAAAAAAAAAAAAAAAAAAAAAAAAAAAAGAATGCAGGGTGTTCGGAAATTCCCGTTACAAACTTCATGGACATTTAGAGGGGAGTGCGTACACAATATTTTGAATATGAACCCATATCTGGAAACGTGCCATTTCTGTTCTACGGCGGTTTCAGTTCAGATGTTAAACTCATCCACTTCTGCGTGATGAACTGAACTGGGCTTGAGGAAGCAAAGTTCAAAAATGGTTCAAATGGATCTGATCACTATGGGACTTAACTGCTGAAGTCATCAGTCCCCTAGAACTTAGAACTACTTAAACCTAACTAACCTAAGGACATCACACACATCCATGCCCGAGGCAGGATTCGAACCTGCGACCGTAGCGGTCGCGCGCTTCCAGACTGTAGCGCCTAGAACCACTCGGCCACTCCGGTCGGTGAAGCACAGTTATTAGGCAACAGTTCGAAAGGAAACCTAGCGAAACATACACTTATCAGTTAAGCACATTCGTTTGGATTAATACTTAAACATTACGTATTTACATTATTCCAAAACAAAATAGAATCCAGTACTGATCCATTACGACATCCGCTCAATGTGGTGACCACCAACGTGGTTTCAGACATTGTACCTAGGAAGCATGTTCTGTAGATCTTCCTCTCTCTCTACAGGAGTCTTGTAAATTAAACTTTGCATACGACCCCACAACACATAGTACACGTCATTCTGTCTACCCAATTGCATACCAGGACAAGCAACTTTGAGACTTTTCTCTGTCCCTCAGCAGACGTTGACGCAATACACATATGAAATGGAACCGTCATAAAACGGAAAAGGCAGGTTTTCTGGACATGGGTTTCTGTTAAAAATGTTATGCACACACTCCCCTATACAACTCCTAGAAGTTTATAACGGGAATTACCGAACACAGTGTATGTCCTGTATTGACTGTAGTGTTACGAAATTGTCGGTGACACTCCTTACCTGTAATCGCGAACACAGTGTATACGGGGGAAGGTCGGTTAAAGCGGTCAGGGCGGGAAAAGTGGCCATTGCGTATTGTTTTCTTGCACTGTGCGCTGCCTTTCAAAAAGTGGCCCAACTGTTTATGATATAAACCATAATTTTTGTGAATGAGAATGACAGAGGAACCTTGTTCCGTCATTGTTTAGTTAACAGTTTTCTGATTTTCATTCGTCTGATCTAAAGTAAGTCATTTATGTAATTTTTCTTACCCTGCTTCTACAGGGTGTTTCACTAAGGACGTGCAAAAATTTACCAGGACACAGAGGATGCTCCACTCAGCAATTTGAGGTGTCGGAGAAGCCAGCTTAAGGATATAACAGGAATAAAGCCACATTACTGTGTACTTTTTTATTTACGTTGGTTATATAAAACGTCCCCTTAGGAAAATTATACATGACTGTGCTTAAACTGACAAACGATATTTTTAGCGCAAAGCAATCTGACTTTCAAAAAATCCCTACAAAAGAATGGCCCTGACTAACATTAACCTATACGTTTCACAAATCACTTACCTCACAAAAATCTTCGTTACTCGAACTACTGCAATACAGCGAGCGCCACTACTGCCACCTAAATAAAATATTCAAACTACGGAAGGCACTAACTACTGATAGGCATAGTTAGCAAATGAAAGATTTTAATAGAGAACAAACAATGTATTTGCCTTAATAGTCATCAAAAGTCATAATATATATAGCAGTTCATGACATCCAGTCTTACAAATTTCAAAATTCCGCCATTTCTCTCCCCACATCCACCACTGCTGGCGGCTCACCTCCAACTGCGCAACGCTATGCGCTGTTAACATCCAACTGCCCAACACTAGAATGGCGAATATTACAACAATGCTAACCAGCCACAGACGTCACACAGCACAGCCAGTGATTTTCACAAAGAGCGCTACGTGGCGTTACCAATATAAAAAACCTATACAGCCTACTTACAGTTATAGTTAACTGCAACATCACCGACACAATGAAAGTACCGTTATTTTTTTATTTGTCGTATGATGATACAGAGCTTGGATCAAATACATGATTTTAAGAGTATACTGTGTAAGTAATGACAGGCAAAATACACGTACAGAATCAAATGTTCAAAGTATTATGCTAAATTATCTACACATGACACAAGTTCCTAGAAATCTATGTCCAATCTGTTGATCCAGTTGAGCCCTTTAGGTGATGCATGGTGGATGTCATTTATTGATCCCCCAAAGGTTCATTTCGGGCATTCACCAACAATGTGATCAATTGTTTGCAGGGCAGCTCCACAGTTACAATCTGGAGATGTTGTCCAGCCCCATTTGCGCTTTAGATATCCGCAGTTCCCTTGTCCTGTTCTGATGCGGTTGATGGTTCTCCACTGGCGTCTGGGGAGTATGAAACCTGGATCTCGCATGGAAGGCTTTTCAACCACATGACCGTTGCACACTGACGATTCTTCCCACTGACTTCTCCATACTTCATTGATGTTGAAGTCGGAGGCTTCAAGATGTTGTGCAGTTCGCCAAGGTGGTTTTCTTGACTTCAGGCGCTGATCTTCTGCTATTAATATATCGCTGTGTACGGGTAGCTGGGGGTTCTTCTCAATGTTTCTCCACGTCTTCAGGAGGTTGGATGTTACTTAAAGCTGGTAGCCATGCAGTTTGAATGCTACTTATGCACCCTGTGATAAGTCGCATTGTCTGGTTGAGTTGCGCATCTATCTTGCTACAGTGAGCACTGTTCATCCAAGTTGGACAATAGTATTAAGCGACGGAGTATGATAGTGTCAAAGCAGTTGATCTTAGGGTTTGAGTGCTGCAACCCCAGGAGGTACCAGCAAGCTTCTGAATGATATTATTACGGGTCTTCACTTTTGCGGTCACGTTGGAGAGATGTCGGAAAGTTAGGGACCTATCGAGTGTTATTCCGAGGTACTTCGGTGTCCTGCAGTACTTCAAGGTTTGGCCTCGGAGTTTAACTTCTGGTTTATAGTCAGAGTGTCTGTTCAGTAGGTGGAATGCTGAAGTAACAGTTTTCTGAATACCGTTTGTATTATATCGTACAAATTGTGCTGAATCTGACGGCTGTCATCCTCAGTGAAAGTATGACATCGGCGAACAAGATTCTGATGCACCCTGACAAATATCCGTGGTGTGTTTCGAATCACATCACAGGCATCTACAGTTCTGGCAATTAATAACATCTCCGTAACCACTGGTATCTCATACACAAGTGACTTCAGATATCCCAATAGGAAATATTCAAGGGGATTCAAGTCACGTGACCTCGCACGCCATGGACTAGGACCTCCCCTTCCGATCCAGCGACCAGGAAATACAGCATAGAAATATGGAAATTTGTGGTAAGGTCCTGTGGGACCAAACTGCTGAGGTCATCGGTCCATAGGCTTACGCACTACTTAATCTAACTTAAACTAAGAATACAGCATAGAAATTGTTGCGGAAGTGAGGCGGTGCACCGTCACGTTGCATCCACATCCTCTCACGGACAGCCAAGGGTAAGTTCTCCAGGAACTCAGAACTCTTTACACAGACCTCAAGTACAGGCAGACATTCAGACGGCCAGGTAGAAGACATGGTCCAATGAGATTGTCGCCTACGTGTCTGAATAGCACTGACTAATGAATAGGTCTGCCGTTCTGTCATGGGGCAATGTAAATACAACAGAGCTACTTCATGCACAATAAAAGTAAACAAAGCCTCCATCATGACTTCCTACTAATTGGTCTTGTTTACTTGCAGAAAATAAAGAATGTACTTGTAATAGCACAGTACGTGTAAAATTATACGCATGTTAATTGTTCAAATGGTTCAAATAGCTCTGAGCACTATGGGACTTAACATCTCAGGTCATCAGTCCCCTAGAACTTAGAACTACTTAAACCTAACTAACCTAAGGACATCACACACATCCATGCCCGAGGCAGGATTCGAACCTGCGACCGTAGCAGTCCCGCGGTTCCGGACTGCAGCGCCTAGAACCGCACGGCCTGTTAATTGTATATAAGCCGGAAAACAGCAATGCTACAGAAAGCGATAGACAAGTTTACTTCCATATCTCCTTAAATTGGCTTTTCCGACCCCAGGTTCTCTACTCGAAATTGTTCAGTGGAGCATTCTCTATGTCCTGTTACATTTTCGCACGCTCTTACGGAGACACCCTGTATGTAAAGTAATAGTTTCTTACAATATCAATGTTCAAATAACGTCGTTTGGCCTACAAATGTAGTTCCTTCTTGTTTCTTTCGGTTTTATAGTTTCACCTGTGCGTCACTATTGCCGACATGGCATCTGATTGGGAAAAGTGGCCTCTGTACTCTCTACTCGTCAGGAAAGGTGGCTAATGTGTTTATCCCAAAAGTTATTCCAGATATCATCGGTAATACTAGAGATGAGATAGGGATCTAAACCCTTTTATTTGCAAAACTATCATCCATCACTCTATCCCTCTCTGACGATTTTGAATTAACTGATTTATATTATTTACAGTTGCCTCTGTTCTGTTATATTCTGTCTGATTGTAATCGGACACCTGCGGCTGCTTAATACTGTTTCAGACATCAAGACGCTTAGAAAATATGTCCAGAATTCATGGCAACAGAAATGCGTTTCTGTTTTAAAACCACTGGCCACATTACCCCCTTTAGTACGGAGAAGTGGTCACTATATAAACTTCAATAAAGCGTACATAGTTCTTATACATTATTTTCTTCCACACTTAAAAATATTTGGTGTGATGCGATACAGTATGTAGATTCGAGGTGTGTAAGCGTCAACTTCTATCTGTAACCATGCTTTGGTGAAAATTAAATTTCCGTTAGAATGGCCACTTTACCCGATCTTCCATTACAACCGTTTTACAAGTTGTTTTGTATGTTAAAACATGTGTTTGCTATTTGACAACAGAAATTATATTCTTCTGTTTCCTAGTAACGGGATATCTGATCACAAGCCGTAACGTGCCGAAGGCCATCGTCCCTCAGAGCAAGAATTACATTTTGAATCTATTTCTTTGCGAGAAGACTTCCGTGGTAACCGTTGTAACTTGAGGTAAATGGAATTAGTTTGGAGTGGAGTGCCTTTTGTCAGCTAGACTCGTTCATGCTAGTGTACAAAGCTTATAAGAACAATTGATATTTATAGAAGCCGAAAAGCTAAAGAACGAAGTGCTCAGGACTGGCCTACACTGAATTTTGTGAAGGAGACGGCAATCAGTTTTTTCTGAAGAACAAATTATGATTTTCATTATACGATGTAGTCTGGAGAGGTATTTTTGGCTCGTACAACGAATATTTAGAGAGTTATTTAGGGATTTGATGACAACTTTAAGATAGGAGAACTTTTCTTATTATTTTTGAGTCTATATAGAAGTTCTCTGTTGCTCAGCGGTGATGAATGCTATTGAGACGGACACAGTAGGTATTACAATCTTCGTTTGTGTGTGCCCTATTGTGTTTCCCTTCTCACGCTCTATAAAGCTGAAATTGGAAATTAATGTTATAAGTCAGTGAAGAATTGTACTACACAACAGGAAATACAGAACTCTGAGTGAAACTTTTTGTTGTCGGTGGGTTACGAGGTGTTCTAGAACCTTGGAAGAGATGGAAGATAATACGTTAAAATTACGGCCACCCAGGACTCACTACATATAGCAACGTAACGGGTGTGTTTGTGTCTCCGTCATCCTATTATGTTACAGACCTGTTAGGTCAACGTGGTTTGGCAGAGCAGACGTACTCGCCCACTGATTACGTTTCAGTTGCCAAGGATTACCCTCGTCAGGTACACTTTACATGCCGAGAATGTCATCCAATTAATTCAGTATGCACATGACCAAATACAGATTCACATAGGCTAGTCTCCACATATTCTTTTTATTATGGCACATATCATCCCGGATTATGTTACACATTGTTAAATCCCCTGGTTCTCGTTTTTGGAATATTTTACTCGGCTGCCAAGTAAAGACCGGAACTGGTAGAGCCCTGCCATCTATTACCAACTGGAAACCTTCTGACCCACTACCACCTTGCCTAGTAATTGACTGAACAGAACCGCCACTCCGTAATGGACCAGATCTGAAAAAATCCACTCTGCTCTTTGGAGTGGAGAATCAAAAGAGAAAAATAAATAAGGAAATATCTGTATGACACAGATACACACACATATTTTGGGCTATTGGCTGTACAATGGCCGGCCCGTGTGACCGAGCGGTTCTAGGCGCTCAGTCCGGAACCGCGCTGCTGCTACGGTCGCAGGTTCGGATCTTGCCTCGGGCATGGATGTGTGTGATGTCCTTCGGTTAGTCAGGTTTAAGTATTTCTAAGTGCAGTGGACTGATGACCGCAGACGTTAAGTCCCATAGTGCTCAGAGCCATTTGAACCATTTGGCTGTACAATGGACAACATTATCGCAGAAATACAATAAAAGTAGCTGCATTCCCCAGTCTCCGAGCGGGGTTTCCGGTTGTTTTGCACTCGCTTTAAGGAAAATACTGTTCCTGGTAATCCACCCCGTTCATATCTCCTTCTACCTGCTCGTTTGCCTGCTGCCTACAGTGTGTTCACTGTAGTAACTTGAAACGTAAGGACTATTAGACGACAGTGAACAAGCAAATAATAATAGACAAAGGTCTGGAAGCCGATTCTTTGTCCAGTACGACTTATTACGATTTAATACATAAACACCTTATAACATGATGTTTATCTTGGTGAAAGGATGGATCCGAGGTACGTGGGTGTTAGTGCACCGGAACACTTTCATGAGGCTGATCGGGAATATGTAACGTAGCACGAATCATCGACAAGTATATGAATCGTGGCTTGTATCAGTCCTGGCTTGTATCACTCGTGGCTCACAAATATCAAGGCCTTCAAGGTCACCCAACTCGAACACGTTTTTTTTTTTTTTTTTTTTTTTTTGTGTATATGCATCTTCGGCGTATTCAAGCCCTGGTGAGAGTGTCAACGAACTCTTGGAAGATATTGTAGACGGGCCGTCCGCGGTGGCCGAGCGGTTCTAGACGTTTGAATCCGGAACCGCGCGACTGCTATGGTCGCAGGTTCAAAAAAAATGGTTCAAATGTCTCTGAGCACTATGGGACTTAAACATCCATGGTCATCAGTCCCCTAGAACTTAGAACTACTTAAACCTAACTAACCTAAGGACAGCACACAACAACCAGTCATCACGAGACAGAGAAAATTCCTGACCCCGCCGGGAACCCGGGCGTGGGAAGCGAGAACGCTACCGCATGACCACGAGCTACGAACGTCGCAGGTTCGAATCCAGCCTCGGGCATGGACGTGTGTGATGTCCTTAGGTTAGTTAGGTTTAAGTAGTTCTAAGTTCTAGGGGAATGATGACCTCAGATGTTTAGTACCATAGTGCTCAGAGCCATTTTGTTGTAGACGGCTGTCAATGCATTCGGAACATGCGTGGAATTTTTGAAATTGTACGGGCATCGCAGATGTTCATAGCAGCGTTGACTGCGATGAACACTTGCTGTAACGTGTTTCCCCCCAATTGCACGTCTGCAGTTTGGAGCCGCGCGGGATTAGCCGAGCGGTCTTAGGCGCTGCGGTCATGGACTATGCGGCTGGTCCCGGCGGAGGTTCGAGTCCTCCCTCGGGCACGGGTGTGTGTGTTTGTCCTTGGGGTAATTTAGGTTAAGTAGTGTGTAAGCTTAGGGACTGATGACCTTAGCAGTTAAGTCCCATAAGATTTCACACACATTTGAACATTTTTTGCAATTTGGATCTTGGAGGAGTCTGCTGTACTCACTCGTAATACGTCGTGTCGGGAAACGCATTGGTTTCTCGGTTTCTGTTTTATCAAGTTTATTTGCTTGATCCATTGTCCCCGGCTCGTCCCCTTCGTTTGTACCTATATCAGTCAGACATGCTGTATGATGGGCTGGACGTCTAACGTCTCGCGTTACCCCTAGAACTACAATCAGTAAATAAATTAATATCCTTGAACTGAATATCAAGTCTGACTAATCTGAAGCTAATTTGTCGATCGGACTCATTTAATTCCAGCGCAGGCAACATCTGGTGTAAAATGAGGAACAAGACATAGTTTTGCGTTGACGTGGGATGACGTACGAAGCACACACATGTACAATCTCTGCAACCTCTCTTTGAGAAAAGAAATTAAAAATGCATTTAGAAACGCAGTTGAAAAAGCGATTAAAAATATTCTAGCAGATCTGTACGTCACAAACCACAATACAATGCGTGCCGCAGGGTACTAACATCGCTTCACTATTTTGCTCTTCCATCCGCGACTGGCCAATATCCGTGTGAGCTTTAATTTCTAAGATTTTCTTGTCGTGGTCGCTTGGCGAGACGTATGTGGAGCATGTGAAATGTTTTCTGACTTACTGTAATGAACGCTTTCGGAACTTAAGCAGTAAACGTCTCAGTAATCGCCTCTCTTATAGCGTCCGTTACTTCGGTTAGTTTAGAATTTTTTCTGGCGCTTACTAAACGATCGCGTGACGAAACGCGCCCCGCTTCGTCGGACTTTCTCTTTTTCTTCCACTTATGCTACTCAATAAGAGTCAAGGACCGATAAGCAATACACAATGAGTCTTTTGTAACCCTATTTTTAGTGGATCAATTACATTCCCTTAAAATTATTCCAATGAATCTCAGCCTGGCATCTGTTTCTCTTACAGTTACATTCATGTGTTCATTCCACGTCAGCTCGCTCCGGACGGCTCTTCCCAGGCGTTATAGGTTTGTTACTGTGTGAAGTGACTTATTGCCAATAGGGTAATCGAACAGTAATGGGCGTTTTTCCCTATTTATGCCTTCCGGAAGTTAACGAAGTCGGCATCAAACTGGGTGCCATATGTAAGGTCCTCGACACGCTGTTGACGGACGCAGTGCGATGTTTCAGATCTGTGATTTTGGAGCACGTGTAGGGGAGTTCTTAGTTTTCCAAAAACGCCATAATACGCGAGCATAAAAGGTGTTCCATACTCGTAAAGTGATCGACATCTTCGCTATTGGTGTGTAATAATATATTGTCTGACTACCCTTCATGGAAATGTGAATGATGCTGACATTCTTACAATTGTTTCAAACCTTTCTCTGTGCCAGCTGCCTACAATTGTTTGCTGCTACGAGGTGGTGACAAAAAATTCCCGAAATCACAGTCATCACGAGTGCACGGAAATATCACTATAGTCTCCCCATACATCCTTCTAGAATCAGTGTGGGAAGTGGCTGTGAGCTGAGTATTTTGGTTTTGCTTTGAATAATCAAAGAATAGCGCCAGTATGAAATTTTCACTGTGCAGTTGAGTGTGCGCTGACACGAAACTTCCTGGCAGATTAAAATTGTGTGCCAGGCCGAGTATCGAACTCGGGACCTTTACCTTCAGCGGACAAGTGCTCTACCAACTGAGCTACCCAAGCACGACCCACCACCCCCTCCCCCCCCCCCCCCCTTCACAGCTTCACTTCCGCCAGTACCTCATCTCCTACCTTCCAAACTTCACAGAAGCTCTCCTGCGAACCTTGAAAGAGTAGCACTCCTGCAAAAAGACGAGTTTCTGGCTGAAGTAAAGCTGTGAGAGCGGGTCGTGAGTCGTGCTTGGATAGCTCAGCCAGTAGAGCACTTGCCCGCGAAAGGCAAAGCTCCCGAGTTCGAATCGCGTTCTGGCACACAGTTTCAATCTGCCAGGAAGTTTCAAAGAATAGCGTGTCTGTATAAAGCACTGCTTTAAATTTCCTAAAAGCGCTTCCAAATATATAAACAAGCTTTTGAAAACAACTCTTTAGATCAGACATATGACTGGTATGAGCGTTTCAAAAATGGGCAAACGTCCCTCCAGTTCAGTTATCGAAACATTAGTAATACCTGCCTGTTGTGGAAACCTACACGTAACAAATCTAGCGCCCGCCTCTGAATTGCTTCGATGCCTTCCTTTAATCCGATCTGGTACGGATTCCAAATCCTCGAACAGTATTCGACAATGTGTCCTATCACAGATGAAGCACTCTTCCCTAAAATTCTCCCAATACACCTAAGTCGACCATTCGTTTTCCCTACTACTATCCTTATAAGCCAATTCCATTTTATATCACTTTGCAGCGTTACTCCTAGGTATTTAATCGACGTGACTGTGTGAAGCAGCACACTATTATTGCTGCATTCGCCTGAAGACCACCCGAAAACTTAGTTTGGAGTGGTGGACTGGAACTATGGCGCTGCAGTGTGATCAGTGTATTTTTATAAGTTAAAAAATGGTTCAAATGGTTCTGAGCACTATGGGACTTAACTTCTGAGGTCATCTGTCCCCTAGAACGTAGAACTACTTAAACCTAACTAACCTAAGGACATCGTACACATCCATGCCCGAGGTAGGATTCGAACCTGTGACCGTAGCGGTCGCGCAGTTCCAGACTGTACCGCCTAGAACCGTTCGTCCACTCCTGCCGGCTTGTTTTAAGTGACTGACTACTTTTATCAGGTGTACTAAGATCATAAATGGCAAGAGTGGCGTACAAAATTCAACTAAAGATGGACTATAAGAAAGGTGAGAATAGTTGGCTCTTTCTCTGCCGCCGTTGAGGACGTCCGGCTTTGAATCAGCACTGATGGCGGAGATAATCTGCGTAGAGATTAGTATTGCGGCTGTATGTGTGTTAGCCTTGTCTTCTGATTGGTTATTCCGCCTGCCTCAGATGAGTCAACGGAATGAAAAAGCTTTCTTCCACTGGAGCAGTTGATGCACGACGCGATACGCGAAGCGTTCTTGCACGAATTGTGTGTCTCATGTAACACAATGCTGCTTGCGGCTCATGCCTTTGTGCGAGGGGAACGCCGCGCGGAGCTGCAGTACACGGCACGCGGCTCGTGCCGCTCGGAATCAGAACCGCCCGCCGATCCCAGTGAACGCCACGGATGGGGAGCGGGAGAGTATCTGATGGCGGGCTGGGAGGCTCTGCCTGTGAGGTGGGCGAGCAGCGCGTGCCGGAGCTCGCATTTCGGCTAATGGCCGCTCATTACGGGACGGCGCTGCAGGCACCCTCCCACAAATTGGAGCGGGCAGAGATTAGGCCGGCAAGCCGCTCTAATAACGGCACGGCGCCGGGGAAAACAAACAAGGTACACTCGCGGCGTGGTAAAGCCGCAGCGCGCCCAACGTCCCCTCGCGGTTATGTCGGCTACGAGAGGCTTGGACGCGGCTGCAACTACACTTGTACGTCCTCCTTTGCTCTCCTAGATTTTTACATCGAAGACCACCGCATAAAACATTAATCACACTGGTCACACTGGACGCTGCAGATGCTGTCAATCTGGTATAAGGCAGTCGCGTAACCCTCCACCGCTGCCGTACATCGCGGCATTACAGTACTGTGTATGTGCCAGTCAGAAGTAGGGAGTCATGAAGCACATGGAACTCTGGTAGCAGTCCAGAAACGAGCTATCCTGTTTGCACTTGCCCATGACCAGTCGATAAACATACGAGGGGAATGCAATAGCTACACTGAGGTGACAAAAGTCATCATTTCTGACCTCACTTTGCCCGGCGTCGTGCAGCAGCACGACGTGGCATGGACACAACAAGTCGTTGGAGATCCCCTGCAGAAATACTGTGCAATTCTGTCTCTTAATAAATGCATCGACTTCATTTACTTCCGGTACGATGGACGTGGAAGATCAAAAATGGTTCAAATGGCTCTGAGCACTATGGGACTCAACTGCTGTGGTCATAAGTCCCCTAGAACTTAGAACTACTTAAACCTAACTAACCTAAGGACATCACACACATCCATGCCCGAGGCAGGATTCGAACCTGCGACCGTAGCGGTCGTGCGGTTCCAGACTGTAGCGCCTTTAACCGCTGTGGAAGAATTATGGGCAAATTTTAAACAGATTGTAAATCACTCATTGGACAAGTATGTGCCGAAAAACTGGGTTACGCACGGAAAAGACCCACCCTGGTTTAACAGCGCAATTCGGAGAATGCTCAGGAAGCAAAGACAGTTGCACTCGCGGTACGAGAAAGATCGGGAGAATGAAGACAGGAAAAAGTTAGTAGAGAGTCGTGCTGCTGTAAAAAGAGCGATGCGCGAAACATACAACCACTACCACCGCCATAACTTAGCAAAAGATCTTGCTGAAAACCCAAGGAAATTCTGGTCTTACGTAAAATCGGTAAGCGGGTCGAAGGCTTCCATCCAGTCACTCACTGATCAGTCTGGCCTAGCAACGGAAGACAGCAAAACGAAAGCTGAGATTTTAAATTTGGCATATGAGAAATCTTTCACGCAGGAGGATCGTACAAACATACCGCCGTTTGAGTCTCGTACAGATTCCCGTATGGAGGACATAGTGATAGACATCCCTGGGGTTGTGAAGCAGCTGAATGGGTTGTAAATAAATAAATCGCCAGGTCCTGATGGGATTCCAATTTGGTTATACAGAGAGTACTCTACTGCGTTAGTTCCTTACGTAGCTTGCATTTATCGCGAATCTCTTGCCCAACGTAAAGTCACGAGCGACTGGAAAAAAGCGCAGCTGACGCCTGTATACAAGAAGGGTAGAAGGACGGATCCTCAAAATTACAGACCAATATCCTTAACATCGGTTTGTTGCAGGATTCTCGAACATATTCTCAGTTCGAACATAATGAATTTCCTTGAGACAGAGAAGTTGCTGTCCATACATCAGCACGCTTTAGAAAGCATCGCTCCTGCGAAACGCAACTCGCCCTCTTTTCACATGATATCTTGCGAACCATGCATGAAGGGTATCAGACGGATGCCGTATTCCTTGACTTCCGGAAAGCGTTTGACTCGGTGCCCCACTGCAGACTCTTTTGGATAGGGTGGATAGCAATGTGGGGCTGTTTGCTGATGATGCTGTGGTGTACGGGAAGGTGTCGTCGTTGAGTGTCTGTAGGAGGATACAAGATAACTTGGACAGGATTTGTGATTGGTGTAAAGAATGGCAGCTAACTCTAAATATAGATAAATGTAAATTAATGCAGATGAATAGGATAAAGAATCCCGTAATGTTTGAATACTCCATTAGTAGTGTAGCGCTTGACACAGTCACGTCGATTAAATATTTGAGCGTAACATTGCAGAGCGATATGAAGTGAGACAAGCATGTAATGGCAGTTGTGGGGAAGGCGGATAGTCGTCTTCGGTTCATTGGTAGAATTTAGGGACGATGTGGTTCATCTGTAAAGGAGACCGCTAATAAAACACTAATACGACCTATTGTTGAGTACTGCTCGAGCGTTTGGGATCCCTATCAGGTCGGATTGAGGGAGGACGCAGAAGCAATTCAGAGGCGGGCTGTTAGATTTGTTACTCGTAGGTTTGATCATCACGCAAGTGTTACGAAAATGCTTCAGGAACTCGGGTGGGAGTCTCTGGAGGAAAGGAGGCGTTCTTTTCGTGAATCGCTACTGAAGAAATTTAGAGAACCAGCATTTGAGGCTGACTGCAGTATAATTTTACTGCCGCCAACTTATATTTCGCGGAAAGACCACAAAGATAAGATAAGAGAGATTAGGGCTCGTACGGAGGCATATAGGCAGTCATTTTTCCCTCATTCTGTTTGGCAGTGGAACAGGGAGAGAAGATGCTACTTGTGGTACGCGGTACCCTCCGCCACGCACCGTATTGTGGATTGCTGAGTGTGTACGTAGATGTAGATGTAGATATAGACGTCCATAATAGCGAAAGTGTTGCTGGTGCAGCAAATTGTGTAAGAACTGACCGCTCGACCATGTCCCATAAGTCTTCGATGAGATTCATGTCGGGCAAACTGGATGGCTATACCATTCGTCTAGAATATTTTTCAGACCAAACGCCAACAACTGTGACCTGGTGACATGACGTTGCCGTAAGGGAACATCAAGTCCACGAAATGGCTGCAAATGTCTCCAAGTAGCCGAATGTATTTCCAGTTAATAATCGGTTGAGTTGGAACAGAGCACCCACTCCATTCCATGTACACACAGCCCAAACCGAGCCAGCATCAGCTTGCACAGTGCCTTGTTGACAACTTGCGTCCGTGGTTTCGTGGAATCTGCGCCACACTCGAACACTACCATCAGCTCTTACCGGCTGAAATCGAGATTCATCTTATCAACCCACGGTATTCCACTCGTCTAGGATCCAATCCATATGGTCACGAGCCCAGGAGAGGCACTGCACGCGTTCTCGTACTGTTAGCAAGACACTCGCGTCGGTCGTCTGCTGTCGTATCCCATTAACGCCAAATTTCGCCGTTCTGTCTTATCAGACGCGTCCGTCGTTCATCAGACACTAGTTTCTGCGGTTATTTCACGCAGTGTTGCTTGTCTGTTAGCACTGACAAGTACTCTACGCAAAGGCTGCTGCTATCGGTCGTTGAGTGAACGTCGTCGGGCACTGAGTTGTCCGTGGTGAGAAGGAATGCCTGAAATTTGCTATTCTCGGCACACTTTTGATACCTTTGAATATTGAATTCCCTAACGATTTCCAAAATAATCCCATGTGTCTAGCTCCAACCACCATTCCAGGTTCGGAGTCTGTTAATTTCCGTCGTGCGGCCTCACTCATGTCGGAAACCATTTCACATGAATCACGTGAGTACAAATGAAAGCTCGGCCAACGCACTGCCCTTACACTTAGACCTACCTTGTGTACCCGATACTAACGCCATCTGTATATGTGCACATGGCTATCTCATGACTTCTGCTACAGCGGTGTACATGGTTACTTTTTAGTTCTTTCAGAATCACACCTCAGTGTAGAACTGGTATCTGGCAATCGCGTAACGCTCTGCTACTGAAGTACGTTTTGGCAGTATGATATTGTGTATGTGCCAGTCAGGTGTACGGAATCATCACGGTAAGATGTTTCGACGTGGGGGTGTGGTAGAATTTTAGAACGGAGCTAGCCGGATTGGACTTCCCATGACCGCACAATAAATGTACGAGGGGAGTATTGTAACACGTTTCTTCTGAAAGCAAATTGGTTTCATTCAGGATTACGATACACTGTTTGAATGTGATCCGTCTATCGCCTCGAACGGTAGTGTCCGCACTTTCCAACACGGTAGGTTCAAAAAATGGTTCAAATGGCTCTGAGAACTATGGGATTTAACTTCTGAGATCATCAGTCCCCTAGAACTTAGAACTATTTAAACCTAACTAACCTACGGACATCACACACATCCATGCCTGAGGCTGGGTTCGAACCTGCGACCGTAGTGATCGCGCGGTTCCAGACTGTAAACACTGTCGGAATCACAGCTATGTGTGGCCGGCCGGTATTGCGGGAGATTGGACGCGTTTGCGCGACGTTTTAGCGATGTTCGTAGACGCCTTGGCCAACGACTCACCACGCTTTTGTTCACTGCCATCTCTCCGTAGAAATTCTGCAATATGCACGATGGCCTGGTTTTCCCCACTGTGCTTGGAAAGGACCTCCGTTACAGATGCGATTTTGAAGTCTGTATTTAGAGTCGCCACCCATCAGAACTTCATGAATTTATAGGGACTGATTCGGAATTATGCCATGATGTCTTTTGGCTACAAAAAACTATTTTTCAATATAATCTCCTTTCAATGCGACAGTGTTAAGCCGCTTTCTTGGGGGAGAGCCTTTATGCCCGCCTAGAATCACTCTGCTGGTTGACGTCAGAGTCAACGTTTTGCTGGATGAATATCCTCAGCGTCATCCACGTTCTGCTTCCTGTGGAATGCATCCTTCTGATGTGTACGACTTTGTACACAAAGGAAAGGCTACAGAGTGGTGTGGCAACTATCGTCACAGGAAAGCTGAGCACAAGCAGAAATGATTAGCGAACAAGTTAACACAAAAACCGCAGATTTACTTAATTTGTATATCTCCAAGTGTGCAAAGACTCATTATAAACAATGCAACCAGGAAGATAGTGCAATTAACAATGTCAACAAGGAAGAGGCTCATTGTACTAAGCACGAATGATGGTGTTATCGGGAAGAGACTCCAACCACAAGCAGGCTGAGTGGCTGCCTCTGGCCATCCTATATTGCGGCGGCAGAGGTCGCTGATGGTACGGAACTGCTGAAGGCGTGGCTCAGCAGACACGCGCCATTGGGTCCGCTGGATCCCTCACGACAGTTATCGGCGTCTGACGTAACATGCAATTCCACTGCAAACTAAATACGCCAGTACGTGATACCACACCGCCTTTGGTCCAGACAGATAAAAATCTGAAGGTGCGAGATCTGGGCTGTAGAGTGTATGAGCAAGAACAGTCCAATGAAGTTTCGTGAGCTCCTCTCGGGCGCGCAGACTATTGTGAGGCCTTGTATCGTCATGGAGAACAAGTTGGTTTGCATTTTTATGGCGACGAACAAGAAGAAGTCGTTTCTTCCGTTTCGTGAGGGTAGCGCAATACACTGCTGAGTTAATAGTTGCACCACGAGGGAGGATGTCAAACAGAATAACCCCTTCAGGGTCCTAGATGACGGGCGCCATTACTTTAGTGGCTGAGGGTGCAGCTTTGAACTTTCTCTTCGGAGGAGAGGTGATGTGGCGCCGCTCCATGGATTGCCGTTTCGTTTCCTGTTCGAAGTGATGAACATATGTTTCATCGCCTGTGGCGACGTACCACGAAAAATTGTCACCATCAGCCATATAATGCTCAAGAAATTTTCCACACGTGGTCCGAAAAACTGCTCTTTATGTTCTTCTGTTAGGTGGCGAGGAACACCCCAACTGGTGGACGAGGATGTCGGCACTACGGACGGAGACGTCCAGTTGTGCAACGTACTGTTTGAATGTGATCCGTCGATCGACTCGAACGGTAGTGTCCCCACTTTCCAAAATGGTAGGTTCAAAAAATGGTTCAAATGGCTCTGAGAACTATGGGATTTAACTTCTGAGATCATCAGTCCCCTAGATCTTAGAACTATTTAAACCTAACTAACCTACGGACATCACACACATCCATGTCCGAGGCAGGATTCGAACCTGCGACCGTAGTGATCGCGCGGTTCCAGACTGTAAACACGGTAGGAATCGCAGCTATGTGTGGCCGGCCGGTATTGCGGGAGATTGGACACGTTTGCGCGACGTTTTAGCGATGTTGGTAGACGCCTTGCCCAACGACTCACCGCGCTTTTGTTCACTGCCATCTCTCCGTAGAAATTCTGCAATATGCACGATGGCCTGGTTTTCCCCAATGTGCTTGGAAAGGACCTCCGTTACAGATGCGATTTTTAAGTCTGTATTTAGAGTCGCCACCCATCAGAACTTCATGAATTTATACGGACTGATTCGGAAATATTCCATGATGCCCCGTAACAAATTCCGCATTTTTGTCAACTGAAACTGGCAGAGAAAAAGGAATGTGTCGCATTGCATATTGAACGCCCCTGATAATTACTCGATTTGTAGGCCCAGCGTGTCTACAAGCATTAGTGTTGCACTCGCAGCCGTGTACAAAGGCGTATGGACAGCGGTCGTAGAAACACTCTAAACAATAGGGCCAAGAGACGAGAGCGACGTCTTGTCAGTGTCGAGAGTGATAATTCAATTCTTCGTGTCAACAAAATTATTAAAATGTTATTACAGTATACAGCCATCTTAAGTTTGACTATGATTACCCGTTTCGTTCAGTTACGGAACGTCTTAAGGTCAATCGTAGTTGCAGAACACCCAGGCAGGTTCAATGTTGCTGACTTATGGACGCCCGGTACGCCTCTAATTTGTTGCTCTGCAGCTATGGTCGACCTGAAAATGTTCCGTAAGTGAACGAAACCGGTGATCATTGTGAAAAAAAAAACCTGTCATGGTCGATTGAAATATATTCGGTTAAATAAGAACACATCAGTTATGTGCGATTCTTATTGACGGCCATAATTAATTTTGCACGTGTAACAGTGACCGATTGTAATTTCAGCGAAGCGGTGGAAAAAAGGGGAAATAATAAACAGGGCCTCGAGTCATACTCGTTGCAACTAACGACTTTGGATTCCTAATGGCGTTTTTAGTGTAGTTACGACTGGCTCAAACGGCGGAGCGAGCGCCTTCAAGTTCTGCAACCCGCAGACACGATTCCAGTAGCTTTTAGCCGGCTATTCCGATCACGTACGCGCCTGCCTTTAGTTTTCGTCTTCCAGTTTATTGTGCAGGCAGTAGCGTTGCTTAAACAGTTCATCTTAGCATTCGTCGTGATAGTGTAACACTCTTGTTGTTACATCGTTACAAATAAGTACGGAGCGAGACAGTTAAAACCCCTGACTCGTTCTAGAGCATGGGGTTGTGGGAGGGGGGAGGGGGGGGGGAATGTTCAAATCCGCGTATGGCTATCCACATCCTTTAAATCACTCAAGGTGAATGCTTGAGTGTTTCCTTTCGAAACAGCACCACAGGTTTCCTTTTCAGTCCTTGTCCATTCCGAGCTTGAGCACCGATACTAATGACCTGGTCGTAAACGGTCGGTAAACCGTAATCTTCCTACAAGTTAATCACTTCTTCGTCCCCTCCGCGATACGACAAAAGGAGGGGAAAAACCACTGGCAAGATCGTTTCCAGCAAAACTGCGCCATTATAGCGATTATGGTGACACCTCGTGCATCGAATCTGTAATGAGAAGCGCCGCTTCTGGCGTAACACAGGACTTCGGGTCTTGCGGTTGTGTTGGAGCTGAAGTCTGACTACCGCGAGAAGTCGTGACTCTCGCCCGACGAAAGCGGTATCCGTGTTAGCCTGATTAGGACTGGCTAGACATCTAGTGTTTCAGCAACGAGACGACTTGTCTCAGACAGGCGCACCACAGTGTGTAGTTTCTTCTTAGCATGTAACGGTTTCCCAGATAATGAAAAATGAAAGGGTCGCATCACATGCCAGTTATCAACAGTTTAGCGCATCCTCTTAAGACTCGAAAACGGCATTATTAATACGACGACCTGACGCAGTGAAAGACTTACGGAAGACTGTGCTCGTGCGTTCCTTGCAGATACAATTAATGATACTAAAAGTTATTAATTTCAATAAATTCTATACAATTTTTGCTCTTTCATACAATTATATTTATCTAGGGATGAACAGGTAATGTTATAACTGCTCTAGCTCCTAAACATCCATGACTGCGACGTTCATATGAAGCAGTCCTTTTCGAAATCACGTATTCCCGGCATACCGTCGGTTGAAGAAGCGAGCAACACAGTCAGAAAAAATTACACTACTGGCCATTAAAATTGCTACACAACGAACATGACGTGCTACAGACGCGAAATTTAACCGACAGGAAGAAGATGCTGTGATTAGCTTTTCAGAGCATTCACACAAGGCTGGCGTCGGTGGCGACACCTACAACGTGCTGGCATGAGGAAAGTTTCCAACCGATTTCTCATACACAAACAGCAGTTGACCGGCGTTGCCTGTTGAAACGTTGTTGTGATGCCTCGTGCAAGGAGGAGAAATTCGTACCATCACGTTTCCGACTTCGATAAAGGTCGCGATTGCGGTTTATCGTATCGCGACATTGCTGCTCGCATCGGTCGAGATCCAATGACTGTTAGCAGAATATGGAATCGGTGGGTTCAGGAGGGTAATACGGAACGACGTGCTGGATCCCAACGGCCTCGTATCACTAGCAGTCGAGATGACAGGCATCTTATCCGCATGGCTGTAACGGATCGTGCGGCCACGTCTCGGTCCCTGAGTCAACAGATGGGGACGTTTGCAAGACAACAACCATCTGCACGAACAGTTCGACGGCGTTTGCAGCAGCATGGACTATGAGCTGGGATACCATGGCTGCGGTTACCCTCGACGCTGCATCACAGACAGGAGCCCCTGAGTGGTGTACTCAACGACGAACCTGGGTGCACGAATGGCAAAACGTCATTTTTTAGGATGAATCCAGTTTCTGTTAATAGCATCATCATGGTCTCATCCGTGTTTGGCGACATCGCGGTGAGCGCACATTGGAAGCGTGTATTCGTCATCGCCATACTGGTGTATCACCCGACGTCATGGTATGGGGTGCCATTGGTTACACGTCTCGGTCACCTCTTGTTCGCATTGACGGCACTTTGAATAGTGGACGTTACATTTCAGATGTGTTACGACCCGTGGCTCCACCATTCATTCGATCCCTGCGAAACCCTACATTTCAGCAGGATAATGCACGACCGCATGTTGCAGGTCCTGTACGAGCCTTTCTGGATACAGAAAATGTTCGACTGCTGCCCCGGCCAGCACATTCTCCAGATCTCTCGCCAATTGAAAACGTCTGGTCAATGGTGGCCGAGCAACTGGCTCGTCACAATACGCCAGTCACTACTCTTGATGAAATGTGGTACAGTGTTGAAGCTGCATGGGCAGTTGTACCTATACACGCCATCGAAGCTCTGTTTCACTCTAATTAAATGAAACAACAAGTTCACTGTTACCAGTCAGTGAACTTGTTGTTTCATTTAATGTCAGTAACAGTCACGGTAAAGCCTAACCTAAAAATGTTCGCATTTAAAGTTAATCTGTTTGACTCAATGCCCAGGCGTATCAAGGCCGTTATTACGGCCAGAGGTTGTTGTTCTGGGTACTGATTTCTCAGGATCTATGCAGCCAAATTGCGTGAAAATGTAATCACATGTCAGTTCTAGTATAATATATTTGTCCAATGAATACCCGTTTATCATCTGCATTTCTTCTTGGTGTAGCAATTTTAATGGCCAGTACGGTATTTGGAGCCACACTTTTATTCTGTCTATCACCATTTTCCGTACCGAGTAACATCATCAGGCTGTCCCCTGATTCTCAGTCGTCGATCTCGCTTAGGTGTGTCATATACGATAATATACGACACAACTACTTGGGTAAGCGGCTGAGTGACCTAATCGTCAGTCAGTGGGACTATACATTAAACCAAATAAGTTGTTTCTTCCACACAATTTCATAAGCTTTAAGAGATCTCTACTTCATTAATCAACACGGTAATCGGCGCTCTCACATCATCTTCATATGAGGCCCACCCTACGAGGCACAGATTTTGACGAGCCTTACGTGCTATACCGCTGGACAGTAATTCCTGTGAAAGAGCTTATGACAATACAAATCCATTGTAGAAAAAATAAAAATCGAAGGTCTTGGGGCTACTTCCGTATCGGATTCGGTGAAACCCTCAAAAACACAGTATAATAAAGAAATTTTATCCGCATCAGGCCCACACTCTTTTGACCCTAGTGAAGGTTTCTGGAGGTTCTTCTTGGTTATTAGGCGAATACTGGAGCTGTACCATTAAGCCGCTACAAATAAATTCCTAATAAGGAATCCCTCACACCCAACGAACAGGGTCACAGCACGGCATTGTAGCTAGATAGTGGCCTGCCCAACTCAACAGAGTCGGGAATTAAAAAGTTAAAAAATCGTATTGTTTCTGAGAAATCCAACAAATACGAGAGATCGTAAGTGGTACGCTGGTTTCGTGATACAAACCCTGCGTTTATTTTACAATCACATTCTGTGCGTGTGGGTTCCAGTCATACCTCTTGCAAGACAATGGAAGATGTCGCAATATTTGTGTACTGTTATCTTAATTGAAATGCTATTATGAACAAAAGAAAAAAAGTGAGCTTTGAGCGTTCCTCCCATCTTCGTCTTTGATTCTCAGTGCAGACTACATTTTAGTTCCGCTTCCCATACTTTCTCTCAGAAAATACATATTTATCCTTTTTTGGGAATATGAGAGCCAAAAAAATCCCAAAGTGTTTACGGAATTATTGCTGGAAACTTTCTCTTTTACTCTCGCTCTCTATTTCTTGAAGACGCATTTCGTTTCATCCTGTCGCGGTGAGCCACCGCAGTGCGTGGGACGGTACTGATCATGGAAGTAGAGAACTGAGAGAAATTATGTGTTCAAAGCATGTTGGATGGTAGATATTTACCTACATCAACATGTCATGGGAGGCAAAATTTGTGTACATTTATGGACGTTGATGGTTAATTTAAACATGTGTCATGCATACGGACGTTTTGTGGAATTGTGCGGCTGACGAATGATTACGCACAAGGCTATGGCTCTTTATTTAAAAGAAGAAGTTGGAATAACTGCGAATAACACCGAGGAACACGAAAGTTGACTTTGATCGGAATGCACAGCTTGTAACACTTGACCACCGTAGCTGGTAAAAGGCTTTTTCTCCTTAACTATCTGGTACGGACTGACATCATAAACACTTCGATTTCCCTGAGAAAAGTTGCGAAACTGTTGTGCATAAATGAACTTTATGGCCGAAATTAATAAAATTTTCTTGGGATATCAGCCGAAAGGCAGCGTCGTCAATAAGTTTTCTACTCGTTATCTTCACTGAGGAACGCCAAATAGGACTTCTTACTCGACGACTTTCAGTCAATTATTACGAACTGTGACCTCTATGACGGGAGATTACGAATCCAGTCGCACAACTGAGACTTGCTTCATAGGAACGCGATTTGATTAGGAGTCGTTTGCGAGGAACGTTGTGAAAAGCCATCTGGAAATCTAGAAAACTGGAGTCAATCTGAGATCCCCTGTCGATAGCACTCGTTACTTCGTGTGAACAAAGAACAGTTTCCGTTTCATACCCAAAAACGATATTTCTTGATTTTTTTTTTTTTTTTTTGCTTATTCTAGAATGGAGAACAACTGTGTGTGGTGAAATGATAATTTCTCACCAAATTACGTCTTTTCACACAGTTTTCAACTCGCCAACATAAAAACAGCGCAATGGATAACGCACTTGCCAACATCAAAAAGTGAAATAAGTTTATACACAACAATTTTAAATATTAACTCTCCGAAAGTACATTAATCTTAAACACAATATTATGAAAGTTTAATTGGAAGTTTCTTTCATTAATTGTAAGCACAATAATATGAAAGTTTAATTGGAAGTTTCTTTACAAAATTGCTCCTACACATATGTTATTATGTTTGTCAGTACTACGAAAATCGTCCGACTACTATTTAGGATGACAATCAAGTCTACGGTGGATGGTTAGTCAAGAGACAAATTTGAGCGCAAGATTACCCAAGGCCGCTCGAGTTTACAGTGGTCGCAAGCTGGTGAACCAACAAAGTTTACGCCTCTGCTCGCGGTATTTACCTTAAGCTGCGACTTGCTGCTGTCTGCAAGGCCGCTCTCTCCCACTGAAATTCCTACAAAACTAATCTGGCCTTTGCTGAACGTTCCAGCAGAAACTTTCCCTATGTTTCTCGTTATGCGAGAAAACATGTACTCAGCCCTAGTCTTATTTTGTGGCGATATACACGCGCATGGTTGGAGCATCGTGCATATTATAGTGCCCTCTCAGTTCTCGTAAGAACAATTAACTAATTTGGTTGGTTCGTTTCTCCACAGTTGTAGCTAAACGTTGCTACAGCTAATTTTAGCTGGAATGCAGCCGCTGTGGACGCAGTGTCCACACCAATTTCTTCTCTGCGTCGTACGGAGCGTTAAGCGCTCCGTTCTGCACGTGATGCCAGTTCTGAGTCTCACCTACACAAAATTTCTCTCTTGTCCTCCTCATGGCAGAACTGCCTCCCCCCACTTGGGTTCCTTTTTCACGTCGCGGCTTATTTCGACCAATAGGAGCGTTCCTCTCATTTTGTAGAAACACCCTCTACCAATGGCAACGTCCCTTCTATCAAACCGCGTCGACACTTCAGTAGTTTTCTCCTTCCCAGTGAGTTTCCGCCAATCGGACGTTTTGTGCCCCTTCTAGACGCCTAAAGTACATTGACCTTTCCGTGTGTCGCACTCGCTGGATGAAAATGCGTCACTTGCTTTTGTTCGTCTCCTGTTGGATTTTCGAAACACAGTTTTCTAAAGCATCTTCTCTGCCCTTGTACCGATGCCCTCGCTACAGGCTGCCCTCCGGCTTGAATCACCTGGCCCGGGGTCACTGTTCTCTTTCCTGCTACCCCTTTAAGTGGTCTCGCCGGCGTAACTCCCACAGCGCGGTTTCGCTACGCCGTTGTGGAGCTGGCTTTTCAAAACTAAAAGCGTTCCCTGTTCTACCTTCTGCTCAAAGATATTCATTGTATAGGAATGGTGTGTTAATTACCGTCGATTGACTGTCATCCCATTTTGCATTACATATTGATTGGCAAATGTTCTCATAACTTTCGATTTACGTTAGGTGTCATCTTCACCTTCTCATTGCGATTTGTAAAGGTCTCATGTAAGGTCCAAATGTAACCATTTATTCTGCCGCCTTACAAGTACCATGTGTCAATAGAGCGTTTTCTCCGAGGTAATTTATTACAGCACCGCCTGTCCCGGTTTGCGGAACGGGCAAGCCTCCGGCATCCACAGTCTATGATGCGTCGTGGACGCCAGTGTCTTGTCAGCAGCTCGTGGTTTCAGCGTCCTTCAACCACTTTCGACAGAAGCTCATGACAGTGGCACGTGAACGGTCGACCAGCTTCGCCGTTTCTGAGTTACATAATGATGTTCCTTCGTCATGTCGTTTATGCCAATAGATTTCCCCACTTGTGGTTCCTAGAATGAGTCCTCATCTGTGTCTGTTCCGCTTGCACACTTTCCTTCAAATGGTTCAAATGGCTCTGAGCACTATGGGACTTAACAAATCAAATGGTTCATATGGCTCTAAGCACTATGGGACTCAACATCTGAGGTCATCAGTCCCCTTGACTTATAATTACTTAAACCTGACTAACCTAAGGACATCACACACATCCATGCCTGAGGCAGGATTCGAACCTGCGACCGTAGTGGTCGCGCGGTTCCAGACTGAAGCGCCTAGAACAGCTCGGCCACACACTTTCTTTCCCTCGTCTCGCGTCCACAGCGCCACCAGAGGGAGTCCGTCTCGCGGCGGGCAGTGATTATAGCGTTCTGGGCCATCATGTCCGTGGTTGCTGAAGTTATTGCGGCAGTTGGTGCGAGGTCGCCGACCCCGCCCAGTGGCGCTGTGGTCCGCCAGAAGCGACGGCAATTAGCGCGACACGACGACAGTACAGGCCTGGCTCGTTAGCGACAGGTGTGCCGCAGACCGCCGCCATTGTCTCGGCACGCATTGGCAGCCGCACTCACGCACACGCCGACGCGCGAACAGACCAGCCTCGCGGAACAATGAGCGCCGCCTGCCGAATGCTGATGCCGCACTGGCACCAACCAGCAGCCGCTAGGGGGCGGCACGCGGGCCCGGGCGTGTGCGTGCGTCACCCGGGAACCCGCTAGCGGTACCACCGCCAAACCGCGACGTCGCTGCTATTACGACCAGCGAAGGTCGTAGTAGACGTATTACAGCATTCCATCGTTTATGGTGTTGTAGGGGGCGCAGGCGCTTGCATAATTAGGGAAATCCGCTTGAGACAGAGAAGTTGCTGTCCATGCATAAGCATGGCTTTAGAAAGCATCGCTCCTGCGAAACCTAACTCGCCCTTTTTTCACATGATATCATGCGAACCATGGATGAAGGTTATCAGCCGGATGCCATATTCCTTGACTTCCGGAAAGCGTTTGACTCGGTGCCCCACTCCAGACTCCCAACTAAGGTACGAGCATATGGTATTGGTTCACAAGTATGTGAGTGGCTCGAAGACTTCTTAAGTAATAGAACCCAGTACGTTGTCCTCGATGGTGAGTGTTCATCGGAGGTGAGGGTATCATCTGGAGTGCCCCAGGGAAGTGTGGTAGGTCCGCTGTTGTTTTCTATCTACATAAATGATCTTTTGGATAGGGTGGCTAGCAATGTGCGGCTGTTTACTGATGATGCTGTGGTGTACGGGAAGGTGTCGTTGTTGAGTGACTGTAGGAGGATACAAGATGACTCGGACAGGATCTGTGATTGGTGTAAAGAATTGCAGCTAACTCTAAATAAAGATAAATGTAAATTAATGCAGATGAATAGGAAAAAGAATCCTGTAATGTTTGAATACTCCATTAGTAGTGTAGCACTTGACACAGTCACGTCGATTAAATATTTGGGTGTAACATTGCAGAGCGATATGACGTGAGACAAGCATGTAATAGCAGTTGTGGGGAGGGCGGATAGTCGTCTACGGTTCATTGGTAGAATTTTGGGACGATGTGGTTCATCTGTAAAGGAGACCGCTAATAAAACACTAATACGACCTATTCTTGAGTACTGCTCGAGCGTTTGGGATCCCTATCAGGTCGGATTGAGGTAGGACATAGAAGCAGAGGCGGGCTGCTAGATTTGCTACTCGTAGGTTTGATCATCACGCAAGTGTTACGGAAATGGTTCAGGAACTCGGGTGGGAGTCTCTGGAGGAAAGGAGGCGTTCTTTTCGTGAATCGCTACTGAAGAAATTTCGAGAACCAGCATTTGAGGCTGACTGCAGTATAATTTTACAGCCGCCAACTTATATTTCGCGGAAAGACCACAAAGATAAGATAAGAGAGATTATGGCTCGTACAGAGGCATATAGGCAGTCATTTTTCCCTCGTTCTGTTAGGGAGTGGAACAGGGAGAGAAGATGCTAGTTGTGGTACGAGGTACCCTCCGCCACGCACCGTATGGTGGATTGCGGAGTATGTATGTAGATGCAGATGCAGAAATGAAACTTCGCCTGAGACTGGACGACCGCATAGTTGCAGTCTGACGCAAAGTTTCTTTACCCTAATGAGTAATGCCAAGTTTGCCAGTATTTGTCTGAAGGCGGTCTGTCGGGCAGAACCACCAACAGTGCTCGTACCAAATTCGATGTGAATAGATCTTTGCAGCGCAGTGGAGAAATCCAAGACCAGAGGCTTGACGAAGTGTTCCCGTGACAGTCGCAGAATTGCCGGAGCTGCCTGCTTCTCTATCTCTCCACCTCCTCTTCCTCCTCCTCCTCCCCCACTAACCCCCCCCTCCCCGTCCACACACCCCACTTCTCCGCAGAACTTGCAACTTTTCCCTCGCAGTTGTAACAGATTTTATGATTTTGTAACTAGGCTTAAAAAAATTAAAAGAAATACTACTTAAATGAACTTTAGAGGCGAAATATCGCACACAGCAAATTAAATGTATTACTGTGAAAGCATTTCTAAAACAGACTGACGGTAAATCAAATGTGTATCTTATTGTTAATGGGAGCTGCTGTGCATTGGTATTAGCTTAGATTTTATTTGCCCGTCAGAATTGTTAACAGTGCATAATTTATCAAATGCAATTAAAACAATCAGGGATGTAATTATAGCTGAGAAAATATCTCTCTCCAGGAATTGTGATTTATGGTAATTCACTCAGCATTTTATTACTTTCTGTGAAGCAAATGTGGGCCGTTGTGGCCAAGCGGTTCTAGGCGCTTAAGTCCGGAACCGCGCTGCTACTACGGTCGCAGGTTCGAATCCTGCCTCGGGCATGGCTGTGTGTGATGTCCTTAGGTTACTTAGGTTTAAGTAATTCTAACTCTAGGGGACTGATGACCCCAGATGTTAAGTCCCATTGTGCTTAGAGCCATTTGAACCATTTGTGAAGCAAATTCATTGACCCATTGAAGTCAACTTTAGCTGTTGTGTCGTATGCTATCGAGAAGGTGGCTGAATTCGGCAGTCTCCTTGAATCCGCACCCGAATTCAAATCGTAATAATAGTAATAATAACAATCTGGTAAGTGAAGAAAACTTCACAAGTCAAGATCCCTAAAAAAGCATTTTGTTGGATTACGTGTTTCGACAAAGCTGTGTTGTCGTAACAATACCAATAATAATAATAATAATAACAATAATACTAAGTTCATGAAACTGCGTTCACAAGGTGCTGTTCTCATTGACGTTGTAATAAATACCCTCAAAGCTATTTCAATGTTTCATTAAGATTCTCTTAACACACACGTTGAAGAAAAAAAAAAAAAAAAAGAGAACTGAGCATAAACGGAAAGCCATGCCAATGTTTTTCATCAGCTCTTTGGTCGTGGAACTTTAACTAGATCCGCTCCGCTGTATCGCTTGCTTCTGCTGTATTTTGTATCAAAATTAGCTGCTCAAGACTACAGAGCTTTCTTTTAAGTCGTTTCTTGCTAGAAAATTAAAGTCAGAGGAAATGGTATGATTATATGAGAACCGTTCCCATTTTCCGTTGTTATTCTATCAAATACTCTGAAACTCTCTGGTTTGTATCAGTTCAGTACACAATCGGCAGAAGTTGGCGAATATCGGAAGCTGTCGGTCAGACAGCATACTTTCTTAAGCACTCTGATACCGACTTTTGAAATCCTGCAGTACGGTAACGCGGAAGTTCCCAAAAAAAAAAAAAAAAAAAAAAAAAAAAAAAGAATGGTTCAAATGGCTCTGAGCACTATGGGACTTAACAGCTACGGTCATCAGTCCCCTACAACTTAGAACTACTTAAACCTAACTAACCTAAGGACATCACACACATCCATGCCCGAGGCAGGATTCGAACCTGCGAGCTTAGCGGTCGTTCGGTTCCACACTGAAGCGCCTCTAACCACTCGGCCACAACGGCCGGCGAATCTGTTCCCTGACATCAATAATTAGTGGTTTGAACATGAGAAGTAATTATCTTCGACACAATACTCAGTAACTTGTCCTAGAACAATCAAGACACTGTAACGCTAGCTGCTGAATGGAACAACCAGCTGCTGTTACTGATGATGCTTCCAAATTGTATAGAAACATATAAGTGTTGACTGCGTCCTAAACATTCCAAACAATAATTTGTCATGGCCCTTATATTAAAAGCTACCCTGCGCAACGAAGATCTGCTCTGCTCTGCAATAGTACCTATAATTTATCACTCTGCTGCATGTTAAACTGAAATAAATCACTCTGCATTTTCTTTGCAATGCGCTGCCATGGAATGGCTGTTAAATAAATCACATTGACTGCAGTGCGTGCATAAGAATCTAACCACCCGACTGCGCACTGCGTGTTCGGAAAGTACATGCTAGGTTAGTTTCTAGTCGTCGAAAGGAAATTTAAAAGGAAAACATTTTTATAGTCATGATGTGAATACATTCAAGTTTATTCTTTACCAGTTTCGATTTCTATAACAATCATCGCTGACAGAGGTTGAAAATATCGCTTCGGTTGTAAGGTTCTTTTTATCCAAAACACGACCGTTTCGGGCTCTTATATGCCCATCATCAGGCGTTATAACTTTGTGCTGTGACCCCAAGCGCCACGGTGGACGAGTACAGGACGTGATGTATCACCAGCCCCACCGCAGTACTCGGGAACACAGCATAAAGTTATAACACCTGATGATGGGTATATAAGAGCTCCAATCCTGTCGTACTTTGAATAAAAAGAACCATACTACTGAAGCGGTATTTTCAACCACTGCTATAATGTTCAGTTGCGGATGTTCCTCCGACAGTGTTTGCATCACTGCTGGAAGACAAGTAGAACAATAGGGGGTCAAAAATACATACTATTCACACAGGACCCATTAGGATACGAATGGTATGAAAGAAAGCAAGATTTGGCAGATGTCATGAATCACACACACAGTTTGCCTAAATACTACTGACAGCTGACAGCCAGTAGCCGGGTTGAATGATGGTGAGGGAAGAAAAATTTCATCATTAGTATTTTGCCGGCAAGGGGAGAAGAGCTAGTGGCGTGAAGCTCTTGAACTCCATACTTAGCGTTAGTATCCTATGCTAAGATTCCGCCCTCTCCACAGTGACTTGTGGAGCGAAAGCGTGTCACACACACTGTTGCTGGTGATCCGACCGTCATCTTTTTTTTTTTTTTTTTTCCGTTGTTGATCGTTGTGTTTGGTCGTTGCGAACATCACATGACATCCGTCAAAGTTCGTTTGTTGATCCTTCCACTCAGTTTTTTTTTATTACAGAGGCTAACCAGCTCTCTGACTGAACACGCTGAGCTACCGTGCCGGCAAAACCTATATCTGGAGGTCCTGACACGGGTACTTTGGAAGTCAAGCGCGGCGCTATTCGGGCGGAGCAGGTCGTGTTGCGTGCATCGGGTTTCAGCCTTTCCTCTCATCTTCATACATCACAAATCACCACACACACATCCATTACAGTAACGTAGACCCAACAGACACTCCTAATGCGTAACTCTCACACACCACATGGAAAGGGGCCAGTGTCTGTAGAGGGAGAAAACACATTGTCATCAGACGGTTCGCAGCCAACAACGCCATAATACGCTTCTTTTCTTTTTTTAATTTTACGAGGGTCACTTCAAAAGAAATGCACACTATTTTTTTTTTAAATCCATATTTTATTCTACATGTTTGAAAGTTTTACAGTGTGTAGATACATCCTTTAGGAACAATATTTTCATTTCTCCACATAATGTCCATCCCTCTCAACTGCCTTACGCCTGTATACCCGCACGGTAATATTCTGGACCAACCTGTTGGAGCCACTGTTTGGCACCGTGCACAAGGGAGTCATCTTCAAATCTTGCTCCACGAAGAGAGTCTTTCAGTTTCCCAAATAGATGATAGTCACATGAAGCCAGATCAGGACTGTAAGGCGGGTGTTTCAGTGTTATCCATCCGAGTTTTGTGATCGCTTCCATGGTTTTTGGACTGACATGTGGCCGTGCATTGTCGTGCAGCAGAAAAACATTCTGCTTTTGCCGATGTGGTCGAACACGACTCAGTCGAGCTTGAAGTTTCTTCAGTGTCTTCAGTGGCGTCTGTCAGCAGTAACCAATTCGTTAACTCTCTGCATATTGTGTGTGCAGTACGAGACATGCCGCTGCGAGGAGAATCCTCAATATTGCCGTGCCCGCTTTCATCACGTAACCTGCTTGCCCACCGACTAACTGTACTGCGATCGACAGCAGCATCTCCGTACACCTTTTTCAACCTCTTGTGGATGTTTCCCACTGTCTCGTTTCCACAGCACAGGAATTCTATGACAGCACGTTGTTTCTGACGAACGTCAAGAGTAGCAGCCATCTTGAACACATGCTGTGACGGCGCCACTCACGGGAACAGGTTGAACTAAGTTTGAAAACAAGCGGGAAGGATGTATCTACACACTGTAAAACTTTCACACATGCAGAATGAAAACTGTATTTTTACAAAAATAGTGTGGATTTATTTTGGAGTGACCCTCGAATTTTTTTTTTATCATTTTACGAAAACCAGCTTGAACTGTAAACATTGGTAAGCATTGCCTTGGACAAACCGCAGAAAATCTGAGTACTGTTTTTCAAGGTGGCGCCACCAGCGTCGATGTGGCAGGCATTTGTTTGTTGTGAATCGTAACCGATTTACAAATACACGTATTGGCTAACATGCGCTGCCGATTCATGACGTCTTACGACCACAAATATTTATTTCTGAGCATTGGATCCTTATCTCGAAGTACACTAAGGCGTCAAAGAAACTGGTATAAGCATGCGTATTCAAATACAGAGATATATAAACAGGCAAAATACGGCTCTGTGTTCGGCAACGCTTGTATAAGACAACATGTGTACGGCGCAGTTGCTAGATCGGTCACTGCTGCTACAATGGCAGGATATCAAGATTTAAGTGAGTTTGAACGTGGTGTTATAGTCGGCGCGCGAGCGATGGGATACATCATCAAAAAAATGTTCAAATGTGTGTGAAATCTTATGGGACTTAACTGCTAAGGTCATCAGTCCCTAAGCTTACACACTACTTAACCTAAATTATCCAAAGGACAAACACACACACCCATGCCCGAGAGAGGACTCGAACCTCCGCCGGTACCAACCGCACAGTCCATGACTGCAGCGCCTTAGACCGATACAGCATCTCTGAGGTAGCGATGAAGTGGGGATTTTCCCGTACTACCAATTCATGAGTGTACCGTTAATATCAGGAATCCGGTAAAGCTTCAAATCTCCGACATTGCTGCGGCCGTAAAAAAAGCCACTGCCACAACGGGACCAACGACGACTGAAGACGTGACAGAAGTGCAACTCTTCCGCAAATTGCTGCAGATTTCAATGCTGAGCCATTAACAAGTGTCAACATGCGAGCCATTCAACGAAACGTCATCGATATTGGCTTTGGGAGCCGAAGGCCCGTCAACACCGACATTGAACTGTTCATGACTGGAAACATGTTGCCTGGTCGGACAGTCTCGTTTCAAATTGTATTGAGCGGATGGACGTGTATGGGTATGGGAACAACTTAATGAATCTATGGACCCTGCATGTTAGCATAGGAGTGTTCAATCTGGTGCAGGCTCTGTAATGGTGTGAGGCGTGGGCAGTTGGAATGATGTGGGACCCCTGATACGTCTAGGTACGACTCTGACAGGTGACAAGTACGTCTGATCACCTGCATCCATCCATGTCCATTGACGAAGGTGGGGTATTCCAGCAGGACAATACGACACCACACACGTCCAGAATTGCTACAGAGTGGCTCCAGGAATACTGAGTTTAAACACTTCCGCTGGCCGCCACAGTCGCCATACTTTAGCATTATTGAGCATATCTGGGATACCTTGCATCGTGCTGTTCAGAAAAGATCTCCACCCTCTCGTACTCTTACGGATTTATGGACAGCCCTGCAGGATTCTTGGTGTCAGTTGTCTGACAGACGTTAGTCGAGGCCATGCCACGTCAATGTGCGGCACTTCTGCCTGCTCTCGGGGGCCCTACAGAGTATTAGGCAGGTGTACCAATTTCTTTGGCTCTTTATTGTTGTTTATTATCTGCTATCCCCTTTATAATTCTGACACTAAATGTGCCCTTAGCAGCTGTCAAACAGCCTACTAATACGCGTAATGTTGCGGGTGTAAAATTAAATTGCATAACATCGCAGCAGCACACTTTCGCCGAGTAACATGTGTCTCTCAGCACTTCAAATGAAACGTTATTGGAGATTGTTATCTATTTCAAATCTATAACGACATCACTTCTACTGGCGACACTCGCTGTTCTTAGGCCTTAATAGTCAACTGGAAGTAGCAGCTACATCAAGCGCAAGTCACGAAAAATCAACTTCTCATCAGTGCGCAGCAATTTCTGGCGTGTCCCGTTGTATCGACATCTCTCCGTGCCCAACGGCGTGCTCTGGGCCTCGCTTAAGTGCTATTCGTGACTTGTTCGGCGCTTGTCCCTAGTTGGGATACCGCTGCACGTGAGTGTTCGATAGTTCTTAATTGTCTGGCGGTGTGGGGTCAGATTTCTGAGACAGTGCCGGGTGCAAGACGTAGCATTAGGTTACGTTCCACAATGTAATTAATTGTAGCCCTTTAAAATAATTTTTATGTACCAATAATGTAATGTTACATCGGTGACAACGTCTATTAACTCAACACTATTGTTTCTATTAATGCTATTTCTCTTCCGAAGCCACACTTAAAACAGAAAGAAACTGGCGGTGAGGGGACAGATTACACGGGTGTTGGATGAAGTTAAAAGCGGTGCCTTGTTTCTTTCCAGTATTTTTCTATGGGAACTGTGGAAAGATTCCTGAACAAATAAATTTAGTGAATAGGCGATAGTTATTTAATCCAAACTTTACATCACCTATTAAGGATAAGACAACCACCTTTCACCACATGAATTGGAATTCGGAAGCGAAGAATTTGATTTAACTGTAAGCGGTTCCGTAAGTACAATGGTCCCAGCGGTTCTACGAGAACGAACTCGGCCCCAACAAAGAAAGAGCGAGATCCAAACGACCTCATGGAGACGGACTAAGGAACGCATTTATTCATCAATTCATTAATTTGCTAGTCGTAATGGTTAATGGCTGCTTACAAGCTGTACTTACGTGGGAAGGGAGTCTTATTGAGCTGATGAATGCAGATAGACATTAGTATGACATCTTTATTACAAAAAGATCGTAAACGAGATCTTGCGTAAATACACTACTAGCCATTAAAATTTCTACACCAAGGAGAAATGCAGATGATAAACGGGTATTCATTGGACAAATATATTATACTACAACTGACATATCATTACAATTTCACGCAGTTTGGGTGCATAGATCCTGAGAAATCAGTACCCAGAACAACCACGTCTGGCCATAATAGCGGCCTTGATACGCCTGGGCATTGAGTCAGAGCTTGGATGGCGTGTACAGGTACAGCTGCCCATGCAGCTTCAACACGATACCACAGTTCATCAAGAGTAGTGACTGGCGTATTGTGACGAGCCAGTTGCTCGGCCACCATTCACCAGACGTTTTCAGTTGGTGAGAGACCTGGAGAATGTGCTGGCCAGGGCAGCAGTCGAACATTTTCTGTTTCCAGAAAGACCCGTACAGGATCCGCATCATGCGGTCGAGCATTATCCTGCTGAAATGTAGGGCTTCGCAGGAATCGAATGAAGGGTAGAACCACGGGTCGTAACACATCTGAAATGTAACGTCCACTGTTCAAAGTGCCGTCAGTGCGAACAAGAGGTGACCGAGACGTGAAACCAATGGCATCCCATACCATCACGCCGGTTGATACGCCAGTATGGCGATGACGAATACACGCTTTCAATGTGCGTTCACCGCAATGTCGCCAAACACGGATGCGACCATCATGATGCTGTAAACAGAACCTGGATTCATCCGAAAAAATGACGTTTTGCCATTAGTGCACCCAGGTTCATCGTTGAGTACACCATCACAGGCGCTCCTGTCTGTGATGCAATGTCAAGGGTAACCGCAGCCATGGTCTCCAAGGTGATAGTCCATGCTGCTGCAAAGGTCGTCGAACTGTTCGTGCAGATGATTGTTGTCTTGCAAACGTCCCCATCTGTTGACTCAGGGATCGAGACGTGGCTGCACGGTCCGTTACAGCCATGCGGATAAGATGCCTGTCATCTTGGCTGCTAGTGATACGAGGCCGTTGGGATTCAGCACGGAGTTCCGTATTTCCCTCCTGAACCCACCGATTCCATATTCTGCTAACAGTCATTGGATCTCGACCAACGCGAGCAGCAATGTCGCGATACGATAAACCGCAATCGCGATAGGCTACAATCCGACCTTTATCAAAGTCGGAAACGTGATGGTACGCATTTCTCTTCCATACACGAGGCATCACAACTTTTCACCAGGCAACGCCGGTCAACTGCTGTTTGTGTATGAGAAATCGGTTGGAAACTTTCCTCATGTCAGCACGTTGTAGGTGTGGCCACCGGCGCAAACCTTGTGTGAATGCTCTGAAAAGCTAATCATTTGCATATCACAGCATCTTCTTCCTGTCGGTTCAATTTCACGTCTGTAGCACGTCATCTTCGAGGTGTAGCAATTTTAATGGCCAGTAGTGTATAAAGAAAAGAAGGTCGTTATTTGCACTCTTTCAGTTATTATTGAACATAACTTTACGGAGGGGGGGGGTGGGGGGGGGGGGTGGAAGGAAAGATTGAGATTGATTCAGTAACTGCCCTGTCCACAATGGCGAAGAAAGAAGAAAACAAGTAGCGGGAAGAGGACTAAGGAGTCTGATCATTGTGACTAAATAGTTAAGCTAATATTTTTCGGAGAGAATGGAATTACCGTCATGCAGTCGCCACTACCGTAGAGCAAACAGATTAAGGGGTAAGTGTCAGAATAACAAAGTGTCAAAGTGGCCTCTCCACCAAAAACCAAGTAACTCACTTGAATATCCATCGTAGCAACATTCGTTTAAGCGACGAAAATTAAATCACTGCAAGGCTTAGAAGTTGCTATGCAATTAGCAGTACGCAAGACCAACCACTCGCCACCTGGTTGCGTGTTCTAGCACAGCGGACCATGAGTCATTTTGCGAAGTTACAATCTAGAAACGTAACTCCACACGCGTGTCACAGGAAAAAGTCTAAATAAGAGATGCTGAAGGCGATACTGCAACTTGAGGACAAGAATCTATTCTCTGATATAACCCCAGCTGTACTCGAGCTCATGACGGACAAATGTCGGACACCAAATGAAACATTACTCATGAATCATCGAATTTACGAAGCAGAATTTAAGAGAAACAAAAAAATAGTGCTCTCCCACTAACCAATCCCTAGTGCTGTAAGTGCATTATAACCAACTAAGCTGGCTTACCGATATCAGCATCGCGAACTTACGCCTCCAACAGGGAGCAGGAGCCGAACTGTACTGACCGAGGTTCCATGTCTCCAGAGGGGATCTGGGAGTGTTGGATCGCGAGAACCGTCGCGCCCCTAACCCGGCAAGTCAGAGGACACGTGACCGCCGCGGAACACGATACCGTTCTGGCTAGCCGCCCGAACACCGGAAAACGGCTCGTCATTCGTCAGAAAACGGTCACAATCAGCGAGACTACTTTGCAGCGATAGAGCGAGAAGTTAAGCTTCTAGGTTGGTACTACAACTTGTGAGACTAGGGAGAGGGACAACTTTGGCCACTACATATCATTCAAACTGGTCCGACATGCCCCCTACAGCATCGACCAGCGAAGGAAAAGGGAAGTCATCATGGCTACTACTACAGGGAGACTGCTAAACTGGATTCATAAATAACATAAAATGTCCTGCGCCCATCCTCTCTCACTGACCAACGTATTATTTCCATAGAAAATTGTCTAGCCGCACAGGCATCCCACTGCAGTTGTAAAATGATGAAAGAATTGCGAAAAGAATAAAAGATGAAAGGTGTGCATAGTGAATGAGAATAAAATGCTCGTCTTTCAAAATGTTGGAAAAGTACACAATTAAATGGTTCAAATGGCTCTGAGCACTGTGGGACTTAACTTCTGAGGTCATCAGTCCCCTAGAACTTAGAACTACTTAATCCTAACTAACCTAAGGACATCACACACATCCATGCCCGAGGCAGGATTCGAACCTGTGCCCGTAGCGGTCGCGCGGTTCCAGACTGTAGCGCCTAGAACCGCTCGGCCACTCCGGCCGGCCATATAATTTATCCCCAATATTCTTTAATATGTATTCTGAAAAAATATCAGACAAGGCGTTAGTATAGACTAAAGCAGAACAGGAAGAGGAAGAAGAAGAATGACAGTTAAGTGTGCAGTTAAGCTGTGTTGGCTGTGTCAGAGTAAGGACTAGAACTTGAGATGGTCAGGGTCGTGGAAGTAAGGGAAGGGTATACTGTATGTGGTTAAATATTGGAAAGACGGAAGTTAGAAGAGAGAGCCAACACGAAATTTCCGTCGAAATATGGTCGAGAGGAGTAAACTTCGGACAAAATAAATTTTAGATGTTTAAGATGTTTGGTAAGGAATACAGAACGGCTGCAGAAGAAATATGGTATAGTGTACCTTTAGGTAAAATAGCCTTTGAAAATGAGAAAGCTTTGTTGTCAGGAAAAAGAAAGCTGATAGGTCTAAGAAAGAAGTTCGCCAAATAATTTGTCTGGAGTGTGGTACTGTAAGGCAGCTAATTATGGACAATAAAAAAGAAAGAGAACGAGGGGAAAATTTTTAAACTAAAATGAACTGACAGAATGACGAATGAAATATTAAGTCATAAGAATAGCAGGGAAAGAAAAGTAGTGGGAATTATAAGAGTGGTGAAAAATCTTGGCTCAGATATTTATTGCGGTTAAATGTCTTGCAACTAAAGCTGATCAAAGGAAAGTGCAAAGGAGAATATCGAACACATCCATTTCGGCTGCCCACTACTACACCACGCGACAACCGAATTGCTGCATTGCTTGGCACTTAGTGGACAACATCTTCCTACCAGCGTGAAGTCACTACTCGCAACATGATGTACAGGATGACAGTTATTGAACTATATGGAAAAAAAAACGTGAATTAGTTACAAACTACGGGGTGAACACGCTTTATTCAACATGTAAACGTCACTACAGAGATTCGGATTAAGGTTATGACATGTTCGATATGTCTGCCATCATTGGCGGTGATGTGGCGCAGACGAATAGCGAAATTCTGCATGATACGCTGAATGGCTGTTTTCATCACATCAGTGGTAGGGGTTTATTGCTGTAGACCTCGTCTTTAATAGAGCCCCACAAAAAGGAGTCGCACTTGTTCAGACGGCGACCAACCTCAACTCATGGAAGTGACCTCTGGGTACCCCAGAGCCAAAGTGCTCCTCCAGCACGTCAAACACTCTCCTGCTTCGATGGGGGTCAAGGTGCGTCTTGCATGAGCCATATCTTGTCGAAATCGGGGTTACTATGGATAGAGGGGATGAAATCAACTTCCAGAACCTTCACGTACGGTTCGATAGTCACCGTGCCATCAAGGAACATCGCACCGATTATTCCGTGACTGGACATCGCACACCACACAGTCACCCATTGAGGGTAAAGAGACTTCTGGATCGAGAATGCAGATTTTCGGTCCTCAAATTCCTCCAGTTTTGTTTATTGAAGAACCCATCCAAATGAAAGTGGGCTTCGTGGCTGAACCAAAGTGTGCATGCGCATACTAGTTTCCATCATGTCTCGCGAGCAACCGCGCAGTTTGAGTGTCCTACCGCAAACCGTTCAGAAGGTATGACAATTTGATTTCATGTACCGGGTGATCAAAAAGTCAGTATAAATCTGAAAACTTAATAAACCACGGAATAATGCAGATAGAGAGGTAAAAATTGGCACACATGCTTGGTATGACATGGGGATTTATTAGAACAAAAAAAAATTCACAAAATGTCCTACAGATGGCGCTGGACAGCAAAACTGCTACCGTGACGGGCGAGAGGTACGCCGATATGTTACAGAATCGCATCATCCCCAGCCTGGCTGATAAACACCTGCTGGAACGTACGATGTTTATGCAGGATGGCGCTCCACCCCATATTGCTAGACGCGTGAAAGATCTCTTGCGGGCGTCGTTTGGTGATGATCGTGTGCTCAGCCGCCACTTTCGTCATGCTTGGCCTCCCAGGTCCCCAGACCTCAGTCCGTACGATTATTGGCTTTGGGGTTACCTAAAGTCGCAAGTGTATCGTGATCAACCGACATCTCTAGGGATGCTGAAAGACAACATCCGACGCCAATGCCTCACCATAACTCCGGACATGCTTTACAGTGCTGTTCACAACATAATCCCTCGACTACAGCTATTGTTGAGGAATGATGGTGGACATATTGAGCATTTACTGTAAGGAACACCATCTTTGCTTTGTCTTACGTTGTTATGCTAATTATTGCTATTCTGATTAGATGAAGCGCCATCTGTCGGACGTTTTTTGAACTTTTGTATCTTTTTGGTTCTAATAAAACCCCATGTCATTCCAAGCATGTGTGTCAATTTGTACCTCTCTATCTACATTAATCCGTGGTTTATTCTGTTTTCAAATTTATACTGACTTTTTGATCACCCGGTATTTCAATAATTGTCTCCCTGTATCATTTTGTAGACATACATAATACGTTTTGCAAGCTGAACGCACCATGATTTAATTGTTCTGTAAAAAGCAATGTAAAGTATTAAATATGAGTCTTGGCTGTATATATGTGTGATGGATATGATTGGATGTACCTTTTAAATTGCAACACATCATGTATTGGAGGAATGGATAATGTCTGATGGCCATATTGAAGTAAATAAATAAAACCAAAACTCCACTGGAAGACATCAGAAAAAATAAAATAAAAGTGATTAATGAACAGCATTGATGTACAAATTCCGAGACCTCATACCCTCCAATTCGGCTCATGAAGCGTATCATTTCATGGTGGCAACCAGCCTCGAATGAAAGAGGGAGGCAAAATGATTCTGGTGTACCACAGAACGCTGTCTTGCGGAGCACAGATATAGGTGTAGATAATTCGTAGAATGTTGTCTTAGCTCAGCGTTTTATTACTGATCTCGGACAACCCTCTAAATTTTCATTGTGTTGTTTGGAAGGAACACGGCGCTCCATGACGTAACTGCTGGGGCAACGCAGAACACCGATCGGTTTCGCTGCTTCCGCTCGTAATCCATTACCTTGACGGAAGGACGAGTTACGGCCGGCGCGCAGGTACTGCCGCCGTCGTAGTAAACTCGCAGTTCTTCATGGGCGAAAATGACCGGTTGTTTCCCTGTCGATCGTTAAAGCGTTCAATGGAACGAGACGTGCTTCGGTTTCACTTTATCGTAGCTGCCGCGTATACTGTCTGCAGCACTGCATCATTACCTCCTCCGCTGTTGCGCCTTAGGTTTCGGTGAGAGGCGGTCGTGAAATCTTGAGAAGTGCTTCAGTGTCCACAGGAGTGTTTACAGCAGAGTTCCAACAGAAGTATATCATTACTCTTCATAAAGAGGAGGTAGGCGGAGAATGGGTCGTAATTGTGGTTCCAAGTGGCAGAAGACACCGTATAGACTGCTAAATCATTTATTTCCTTTTACCTTTCGCGAGGTTCCTCTTGTGACCATCAAACCAGATTTAAAGCAGTTGACATTCATGAGGGTGCTGTTACAATAAGAGACTGTAAGCCTTATTCCTTCCAACGACAGATGGAGACATATAAAAACATGACTAGCCGAGTTAGATACGTCAGTTTAGTAACTCTCAGTGCCCCCTATCTCCTGAAGACGGCGCCTACGATTCAGGGCGTAGATTCCTCGAAGCGCTGAAGGTAGAGAGGGGCCATTACTGTACTCCTCGACAACACAACCGCCGCCGACAACTCGCAGAAATTAGTCGGAGTTTGGTAGAAGACACGTACATATTACGCCATTCTGCTCCAGATATCCTCATATCCTCAACAGGACTGACGGGAGATGACATGGAAATCACCATCTCTTTTTGAGGTTTCTCAAACTTTTTTCTCACCTTGTTACTGGTTTGTTGCAGCCCCCATATCATTCTCTCTTGTATCAGCCTCACTCTCTCAAAATAGAAACGACACCCAACCTGTTGGCTGCCTCTAGTACCATGAAATCTATTCTCTGCTGTCTTATCACCAGTGGCCGATACAGAAAAATCTCAAGGAGGGGGCGCTAGAGCCGCGCGGGATTAGCCGAGCGGTCTTGGGCGCGGCAGTCATGGACTGTGCGGCTGGCCCCGGCGGTGGTTCGAGTCCTCCCTCGGGCATGGGTGTGTGTGTTTGTCCTCAGGATAATTTAGGTTAAGTAGTGTGTAAGCTTAGGGACTGATGACCTTAGCAGTTAAGTCCCATAAGATTTCACACACATTTGAACAAGGGGGCGCTAGAGGTGTCGTGACCTACCTTTACTTTTACCGTAATAAAAAATAACGATATTTTTACTGATAAATTACTATGAATTACTATTATTAGTACTTCGCAATCAACTGATCACTCCAGTCTTGACTAATCTTCACACTTGCACTTGCTACAACTAGGACTTTTTACTTATTCATTCCTCAGTCTTAATATTTCTGCTTCTATTCGGCGTATAGTCCGTATTTATAACGCTACGTATCGAAGGTTCTCTGTTCAAGAAAACAGTAGAAAATTCGCAACTATTCTCGAACAAATGTCAGACAGAATAACTTAACGAGATCACTAGAGTGGCCGCGACTTTTATCGTAGCTACGTGTTAGCTATCTATGTGCCAGACATAAACGTATAAAATACGAAGACGCGGACGCGCGTGCTACATAGAAAAGTAAAAATACTCGATAACTCGATTCAGTCGAGTCGACTGACGAAAGAAACGAACGAATTGCGTTCGGGCTGACTGGCGGGGGCGGTGCAGGTGGCAATGTTGGTGGCCGCGTAAGGGTGGGGGGGGGGGGGGTCGCTCCCCCCATATGTATCCGCCAATGCTTTATACGTCCCATCAACCCGGCCCATTTTCTTGTCACGTATTTCCTATAGCGCCATCACTCAGATTCTTCGATTCTCCTCTTCTCCATTCCCTCAGTCCATGAGTCATCCATGAGTCACTTCCAAACAATACTGTTATACAATATTCTAAGAAACGCCGTGCACGTGTGAGCGGAGTTAAATGAATCAGAATTATGCGCGATGCAGGTACACCGTTTACGCCGATGTTGGAATGATTAACGCTATGGAAGATCATGGCCCTAGCAGTGACACTTAATGGGAAGCACTAGCGCTGTCTTCAGGCCACAAGTGGCCCATCGGGACCATCCGACCGCCGTGTCATCCTCAGCGGAGGATGCGGATAGGAGGGGCGTGTGGTCAGCACACCGCTCTCCCGGTTGTTATGATGGTTTTCTTTGACCGGAGTCGCTACTGTTCGGTCGAGTGGCTCCTCAATCGGCATCACGAGGCTGAGTGCACCCCGAAGAATGGCAACAGTGCGTGGAGGCCCGGACGGTCACCCATCCAAGTGCCAGCCACGCCCGACACCGCTTAACTTCGGTGATCTGACGGGAACCGGTGTATCCATTGCGGCAAGGCCGTTACCCACTTAATGGGAAGAATACGCATTTTATCATTGAAAAATATGAAATATGGTCATGGTGGAAACACCTACTCGAATCCAAGATATGACTTACGTAAACTCTCTATTACAAAAAGTGTGAACAAGCGTGTAAATAGGTAATTGAATCTCGAAAATTACAACCATAGAGTACCAACTGTGAGAAGTAGATAAGTGAACTATCGGTTGTCAAAGTTAGTTGGTGGGAATCAGAATTAGCTCATAACCTGAGTTTGTGAAATTTAACTTGATCTACCCCCTTATCAGTTACAGTAATTGTTTGTCTGACTGGAAAAACGAAGAAGCCCATGCAACTGAGAATGTACAGACGAATTTGGGAAATGGAATACTAATATGATTCTGAAGTTCGCGATGGTCCTACCATGACGAACCTGCAAGGTATGCTCACTATTATCGTCGATCCGATAACAGAACGGTGACACCAATTCTCACTGTCATCAAGTACTGCCGTGGACTTGAAAATCAGCCTCCACTCTGACAATATACGAGTACCAATGCAATCAGCGTGAGTTCCTTCAACAATCTCGTCAAACAGTGCTCTTCTTCTTGTAACAAAATCCCCACCAGCATAGGTGAAACGCTAAAAACCAATAATCTCGATTTCCTCCGAACTATTGCCAATAACTTCACACTCTGGTAATGTCCTCTTGTCATCATCCAGTGCCCTCTCAAGCAGCAGCTAGCCTCACATCACACGGCCTGCGCAAAGCTTAAAAACTATGCTCGGGGCTTTCCGTCAACTCCGCGACATCTTCTGAACCTGTAACACGTCAGAGCTGTTCTGTCACGTAGTTTGGACCACTGAGAGATGTTTATCAGCTGACTGTATTTTTCTTAGCACAGCCGTAACGCCCACGTCATGCCAGACAGTGATCCGCCATCTGGAATGAATGCTTTCAACCTGACTGTCCAAAGTGGATATGCACAGTAGGCCAGGTGCAGTGTGATGCTAGCAGAGGCGACTTTCCTCAGGACAACGTGAGGGCAGCTTCTACGTGTTGATCCCCCCGCTAGCAATTCGGCGGACGATGTCATTCCTTGACCCCTTGGCCCACAATGGGTGGGTTTCAGGGAGCCATTCTTACGACTGTCCTGTCCCGTATCTTCAGTCCATCTCACTAGTAAAGCTTATCCAGAACAGCTGCTGAAATAGCCAGCGCCACATTAAATTCCAAAATGCTAATAAAGGAGCTGAAATCAGCACGTACAGCAGCTGTAATCGCATTAGATGCTGTTTAACTGAAATATGAATGAATTATAAGGCTGGTGTTTGATACAAGTAGTCTTGTTTTTGGTAGAAATCTCCTCTTTACCTGTACTGTTTGGCTTTTTTATGTCCTTTGTGCTTCGTCACATGTTATTTTGCTTTCAAGTTAGCAGAATTTTGATTTTGTTTATCGCTAATCTCATTTCCACAATTCCTGATTTCTTTCGTCTTTCTCCTGTTTACTTTCAGTCCGTAGTGCACACCTATTAGAGTATTTCATTCAACAGGTCCTGTAATTCTGTAAAAATTTTATAATATTAAACTGTAGTATGATGATAGTGCATGACATTAGTTAAGTTTTCTATTGCACTGAACTGTCTTTAATCTAGTACTGAATCCCTCTGCCTCGTGATGACTGGGTGTTGTGTGATGTCCTTAGGTTAGTTAGGTTTAAGTAGTTCTAAGTTCTAGGGGACTGATGACCATAGATGTTAAGTCCCATAGTGCTCAGAGCCATTTGAACCATTTTTTAGTACTGAATCCAGTGAACGACTACTATCATCATTTGTAGAATGTCGCCAGCCGCGGTAGCCGAGCGGTTCCAGGCGCTTCAGTCTGGAACCGCGCGACTGCTACGGTCTCAGGTTCGAATCCTGCCTCAGGCATGGATGTGTGTGGTGTCCTTAGGTTAGTTAGATTTAAGTAGTTCTAAGTTCTAGGGGACTGATGACTGATGACCTCAGATGTTAAGTCCTATAGTGCTCAGAGCCATTTGAACGCTTTTTTTTTTTTTTTTTTTTTTTTTTTTTTTTTTTTTTTTTTTTTTTTTTTGTAGAACGTCGAGTTTGGGTCTTCTTGGTGGCGACTGTAGAGATGTTCCTGATGCTGAGGTGCTGTTGAGGTAGTGTGATTCTTTGTTAATGTTGCGCGGGTACTTTCAGAGTGGTGTCGTGCGAATGCTTATGTGGGTGTGTTGGACACTATTTGCGTGACATAAGGCAAGAGCATAAAATAGAGTGCCATCTGTTGGTGACCTGAGTACTAGGCAACTCCCCACTCCTCTATGTATGACGGTACTCTGTATATCCTAAAGAACACATTATAGCCTCAGTTTCAATGTGGATAGTAATTCCATTTGCGAATCTTACCAATGACATCCTTTCACTCTCAGTTATAACTTCACTCTTGAACCTTCCTTTCAGTTCCGCCACTGCTTCTTCAACAGGGGGGGGATAGACTATTTCTTCTTTAATTTAGTACGTAAAGAGAGATGAAAATCTAACGGTCATGGGGGATTGGAAGACGATTGTATGTGAGAGATCAGGGGAAAAGGGTTACGGGAGAATATGGGTTTGGTACTGGGAATCAGAGAGGAGAAAGAATAATTGAGTTCTGTAGTACATTTCAGTTAGTAGTAGCGAATACTCTGTTCAAGAGGAGGAGGTACGTCTGGAAAAGGCCGGGAGAAACTGGAAGATTTCAGTTAGATTACATCATGGTCCGGGCAGAGATTCCGAAATCAGATATTGGATTGAAGGGCGTACTCAAGAGCAGATATAGACTTGGATCACAATTTAGTAGTGATGAAGATCAGGCTGAAGTTGAAGAGACTAGTTACGAAGAATCCGTGCTCAAAGAAGTGGGTTGCCAAGTACTAAGAGATGAAGAGATTCGCTTGAAGTTCTCTTTGGCTATAGACACTGCGATCAGGAATAGCACAGCAGGCAGTTTCAGGCGAAAAGGAAATCTCTGAAAAGGGAAATCACTGAAGTTGGATAGAAAAACATAGGTACAAAGAAGGTAACTGCGAAGAAACCATGGGTAACAGAAGAAATACTTCAGCTGATCGATAAAAGAAGGAAGTGCAGGAAATTAAGAAATACAGAAATAAGTCCCTTAGGGATGAGATAAACAGCGTGTGCAGGGCAGGGAAGCAAAGGCGATGTGACTCCATGAAAAAACGTGAAGAAATTGAAAAGGAAATGACTGACGGAAAGACTGACACAGCATATAGGAAAGTCAAAACACATTCTGTGAAATTAAAAGCAAGAGTGGTGACAATAAGAGTGTTAAATGCAGAGGAGGAAAGAGTACTTTGAAGGGCCTGTGAGGGGGAGGACTTGTCTGATAACGTGACAGAAGAAGACCCGGAAGTCGATATAGAAGAGACAGGGCATCTAGTATTAAAATCAAATTCGGAGAATCTTTGGAAGACTTCAGATCGAGTAAGGCAAAAGGGATAGATAAAATACCATCAAAATTTCTAAAATCAGTGGGGGATGTGGCAACAAAACGACGATTTACAAGGTGTATCTACACTCCTGGAAATTGAAATAAGAACACCGTGAATTCATTGTCCCAGGAAGGGGAAACTTTATTGACACATTCCTGGGGTCAAATACATCACATGATCACACTGACAGAACCACAGGCACATAGACACAGGCAACAGAGCATGCACAATGTCGGCACTAGTACAGTGTATATCCACCTGTCGCAGCAATGCAGGCTGCTATTCTCCCATGGAGACGATCGTAGAGATGCTGGATGTAGGCCTGTGGAACGGCTTGCCATCCCATTTCCACCTAGCGCCTCAGTTGGACCAGCGTTCGTGCTGGACGTGCAGACCGCGTGAGACGACGCTTCATCCAGTCCCAAACATGCTCAATGGGGGACAGATCCGGAGATCTTGCTGGCCAGGGTAGTTGACTTACACCTTCTAGAGCACGTTGGGTGGCACGGGATACATGCGGACGTGCATTGTCCTGTTGGAACAGCAAGTTCCCTTGCCGGTCTAGGAATGGTAGAACGATGGGTTCGATGACGGTTTGGATGTACCGTGCACTATTCAGTGTCCCCTCGACGATCACCAGTGGTGTACGGCCAGTGTAGGAGATCGCTCCCCATACCATGATGCCGGGTGTTGGCCCTGTGTGCCTCGGTCGTATGCAGTCCTGATTGTGGCGCTCACCTGCACGACGCCAAACACGCATACGACCATCATTGGCACCAAGGCAGAAGCGACTCTCATCGCTGAAGACGACACGTCTCCATTCGTCCCTCCATTCACGCCTGTCGCGACACCACTGGAGGCGGGCTGCACGATGTTGGGGCGTGAGCGGAAGACGGCCTAACGGTGTGCGGGACCGTAGCCCAGCTTCATGGAGACGGTTGCGAATGGTCCTCGTCGATACCCCAGGAGCAACAGTGTCCCTAATTTGCTGGGAAGTGGCGGTGCGGTCCCCTACGGCACTGCGTAGGATCCTACGGTCTTGGCGTGCATCCGTGCGTCGCTGCGGTCCGGTCCCACGTCGACGGGCACGTGCACCTTCCGCCGACCACTGGCGACAACATCGATGTACTGTGGAGACCTCACGCCCCACGTGTTGAGCAATTCGGCGGTACGTCCACCCGGCCTCCCGTATGCCCACTATACGCCCTCGCTCAAAGTCCGTCAACTGCACATACGGTTCACGTCCACGCTGTCGCGGCATGCTACCAGTGTTAAAGACTGCGATGGAGCTCCGTATGCCACGGCAAACTGGCTGACACTGACGGCGGCGGTGCACAAATGCTGCGCAGCTAGCGCCATTCGACGGCCAACACCGCGGTCCCTGGTGTGTCCGCTGTGCCGTGCGTGTGATCATTGCTTGTACAGCCCTCTCGCAGTGTCCGGAGCAAGTATGGTGGGTCTGACACACCGGTGTCAATGTGTTCTTTTTTCCATTTCCAGGAGTGTAAATGGACCTAACGATGGAAGTACCAAATAGTGATGGTAAGGTATAGTAACTGTGACAGCTTACAATTACTTGTACTTCTGACTGGTATGAAAATATAGTTTGCCGCCGATTAGTAATCTGAAAGTAAAAGTAAAAACAGTTACAAATTTGCTGTTATAGGCTAGTATTTGCCGCTTACATGTCTAATATGCAAGCGAAATTTTTCTGGCATGTAAGTCGTAAGCAGCGCAGGCCGAAGCGTTCCGATCGTTACGGATACAAGCGTATGCTATTTACGGAACGGGACACGTCGTTGCCGCCACGCTTTTTGCCCCTTTAATTGTGTCCAGTAGTCGCAGCAGATAGGACGGCGCGCCTGACAAGGCAGCGGAGAACATGTCAGGAGTATCTAATTGAGAAAATGATATCACAGACAAGGCTTAATTAACTTGATTAATGGACGGACGACAGAGGGACTCCGCAAACGCTGTGGCGGCGGCGCGCATGCCAGTTACGCAAACAGCGATCACGCGAGACCGCTCCCGATGACGCCCGGTGGCGTTCGAAACGATCTGTAACCAGCTATTCCTGCGGGACCGACATGCCTGCTGCATGCCATTCCAGGGGCCCTCAAGCAATCTGCCGGCTGCAGGTTCTATCTCAGAAGTGAACTGACGCGTTTGGCTCTTTGATTCTCGGGCGAGACGGAGTGCGTAATTTACACTCCTGGAACTTGAAATAAGAACACCGTGAATTCATTGTAACAGCAAGGGGAAACTTTATTGACACATTCCTGGGGTCAGATACATCACATGATCACACTGACAGAACCACAGGCACATAGACACAGGCAACAGAGCATGCACAATGTCGGCACTAGTACAGTGTATATCCACCTTTCGCAGCAATGCAGGCTGCTATTCTCCCATGGAGACGATCGTAGAGATGCTGGATGTAGTCCTGTGGAACGGCTTGCCATGCCATTTCCACCTGGCGCCTCAGTTGGACCAGCGTTCGTGCTGGACGTGCAGACCGCGTGAGACGACGCTTCATCCAGTCCCAAACATGCTCAATGGAGGACAGATCCGGAGATCTTGCTGTCCAGGGTAGTTGACTTACACCTTCTAGAGCACGTTGGATGGCACGGGATACATGCGGACGTGCATTGTCCTGTTGGAACAGCAAGTTCCCTTGCCGGTCTAGGAATGGTAGAACGATGGGTTCGATGACGGTTTGGATGTACCGTGCACTATTCAGTGTCCCCTCGACGATCACCAGTGGTGTACGGCCAGTGTAGGAGATCGCTCCCCACACCATGATGCCGGGTGTTGGCCCTGTGTGCCTCGGTCGTATGCAGTCCTGATTGTGGCGCTCACCTGCACGGCTCCAAACACGCATACGACCATCATTGGCACCAAGGCAGAAGCGACTCTCATCGCTGAAGACGACACGTCTCCATTCGTCCCTCCATTCACGCCTGTCGCGACACCACTTGAGGCGGGCTGCACGATGTTGGGACGTGAGCGGAAGACGGCCTAACGGTGTGCGGGACCGTAGCCCAGCATCATGGAGACGGTTGCGAATGGTCCTCGCCGATACCCCAGGAGCAACAGTGTCCCTAATTTGCTGGGAAGTGGCGGTGCGGTCCCCTACGGCACTGTGTAGGATCCTACGGTCTTGGCGTGCATCCGTGCGTCGCTGCGGTCCGGTCCCAGGTCGACGGGCACGTGCACCTTCCGCCGACCACTGGCGACAACATCGATGTACTGTGGAGACCTCACGCCCCACGTGTTGAGCAATTCGGCGGTACGTCCACCCGGCCTCCCGCATGCCCACTATACGCCCTCGCTCAAAGTCCGTCAACTGCACATACGGTTCACGTCCACGCTGTCGCGGCATGCGACCAGTGTTAAAGACTGCGATGGAGCTCCGTATGCCACGGCAAACTGGCTGACACTGACGGCGGCGGTGCACAAATGCTGCGCAGCTAGCGCCATTCGACGGCCAACACCGCGGTTCCTGGTGTGTCCGCTGTGCCGTGCGTGTGATCATTGCTTGTACAGCCCTCTCGCAGTGTCCGGAGCAAGTATGGTGGGTCTGACACACCGGTGTCAATGTGTTCTTTTTTCCATTTCCAGGAGTGTATATTCTTCTACTAAGCCTTTGCTTTCTTTCAGTTTTCTGTTTCCCTGGTCTTGATGTACAGCTTCTGCAATGAATAAATGTACAAATTAAATAGAAAATGATGTTATATTTCCTGATCACGAAAATGAAAGTAACTTGTATACCAGAATGAGGTAGGGACATGCAGTGTAATCGTAATTTCACAGATCTACTCTGAAATTGCCGGCCCGGCTAGCCGCACGGTCTAACGCGCCGCTTCCCGAGTGGAAAGGTCTGCCGGTCCCCGGCACGAATCCGCCCGGTGGATTAGTGTCGAGGTTCAGTGTGCCGGCCTGCCTGTGGATGGTTTTTAAGGCGGTTTTCCATCTGCCTCTGCGAATGCGGGCTGGTTCCCCTTACTCCGCCTCAGTTATGCTACGTCGGCGATTGCTGCGCAAACACTGTCTCCACGTACGCGTACACCATAATTACTCTACCACCCAAACATTGGGGTCACACTCGTCTGGGCCGGCCGAAGTGGCCGTGCGGTTAAAGGCGCTGCAGTCTGGAACCGCAAGACCGCTACGGTCGCAGGTTCGAATCCTGCCTCGGGCATGGATGTTTGTGATGTCCTTAGGTTAGTTAGGTTTAACTAGTTCTAAGTTCTAGGGGACTGATGACCTCAGCAGTTGAGTCCCATAGTGCTCAGAGCCATTTGAACACTCGTCTGGTATGAGACGTCCCTGTGGGGAGGTCCACTGGGGGTCGAACCGCACAATAAAACTGGGTTCGGTGTGGGGCGGCGTTGAGGTGGGTGGACTGCTGTGGCCTGTTGTGGGAACGAAGCCTCTCCGTCGTTTCTAGGTCCCCAATTCAACACACGATACACACACTCTGAAATTTATACCTATTATAATGGAACTGGTTGAGGTCTGCGAATCTAGCACGAAATTTACGAAACAACTCAAATTTTCTTCATCCACGTTATTTTTCAGTAACTCTTTGGTACAACGTATATTGGCTGCATGATGAAATCTGTAGTTGCCTAAGTGTAGTTTTAACAGTCATGTCCACTTGGTGTATAAATTTCATTTATGTCGTTCTGTGGAAGCCGGCTGGGGTGGCCGAGCGGTTCTGCGCGCTACAATCTGCAACCGCACGACCACTACGGTCGCGGGTTCGAATCCTGCCTCGGGCATGGATGTGTGTGATGTCCTTAGGTTAGTTAGGTTTAAATAGTTCCAAGTTCTAGGGGACTGATGACCTCAGAAGTTAAGTCTCATAGTGCTCAGAGCCATTTGCCCCATTTTTTCGTTCTGTGGTTTTATGATGTATACATTACGAGAGAAATTGTAACTTACGTACTGTGGCCGTATATAATCTATTTCTGGCTCACAAAATCAAGTACACGAACAGCACCGTCGCCTCTATTCCTTGCTAGGGTATTTAGATTGGGTGAGGCTGGCCGAAGATTTTTATATTATTTCACTGAGAGGGTCTCCTGCGCGAGACAATAAGTTTTAATGTCAGCAAATGTACAAGAACACACTGTAAGACGCATTATTTGGTACGTAAATATCAGTATCCGATGTCAGTTAATAATTATAATTGGCTGGAGTAGATCCATAATGTAATTATTTCTGGTAATCATTCATTTCCGTGTTCGATCAACATTTGCAGAACGCAGCAACTACATTGAAGAGCCAAAAGATATATAACCTGCATAATATCGCGTAGGGCCCCAGCGAGCACGCGGAAATGCTGCAACAGGATATGGCATGGACTCGACTAATGTCTGAAGTAGTGCTGGAGGGAATTGACACCATGAATCCTGAAGGACTGTCCATAAATCCGCGGGAGTAAGAGGGGGGTGGAGATCTCTTCTGAACAGCACGTCGCAAGGCACCTCAGATACGCTCAATAATGTTCATGTCTGGGGAATCCGGTGGCTAGCGGAAGTGTTTAAACTGAAAAGAGTATTCCCGGAGCCACTCTGTAGCAATTCTGCACATGTGTGGTGTCGCATTGTCCTGATGGAACTGCCCAAGTCCGTCGGAATGTACAATGGACGTGAATGGATGCAGGTGATCAAACGGGATACTTACGTACGTGTCACCTGTCAGACTCGTATCTAAATGTATCAGGGTCCCATATCACTCCAACTGCACACGCCACACACCATTACAGAGCCTCGACCAGCTTAAACAGTCCCTTGCTGACACGCAGGATCCAAGGATTCATGAGGAGGTCTCCATACCCAAACGCGTCCATCCGCTCGATACAACTTGAAACGAGACTCGTTTGACCAGGCAATATGTTTCCAGCTGCTACAGTTCAATGCCAGTGTTGAAGGTCCCAGGCGAGGCGTAAAACTTTGTGTCGTACAGGCATCAAGGGTACACGAGTGGGCCTTCGTCTTCGAAAGCCCATATCGATAGTGATTCGTTGAATGGTTCGCACGCTGACACTTGTTGATGGTCCAACATTGAAATCTGCAGCAATATGGCGAAGGATTGCACTTCTCTCACGTTGAACGACTCTCTTCAAACGATTGGTCCCCTTCTTGCAGGATCCTTTTCCGGCGTCAGTGATGTCGGAGATTTGATGTTTCACCGGATTCCTGATATTCGTGGTACACTAGTGAAATGATCGTACTGTAAAATCCCCACTTAACTGCTACCTTGGAGATATTGTGTCCCATCTTGATAACCTGCCATTGTAGCACAGAAAACGATCAACAACTGCGCCAGTCATTTGTTGTCTCATAAAGGGGTTCCGACCACAGCACCGTATTCTGCCTGTTTACATACAGGGTGTTTCAAAAATGACCGGTATATTTGAAACGGCAATAAAAACTAAACGAGCAGCGATAGAAATACACCGTTTGTTGCAATATGCTTGGGACAACAGTACATTTTCAGGCAGACAAACTTTCGAAATTACAGTAGTTACAATTTTCAACAACAGATGGCGCTGCGGTCTGGGAAACTCTATAGTACGATATTTTCCACATATCCACCATGCGTAGCAATAATATGGCGTAGTCTCTGAATGAAATTACCCGAAACCTTTGACAACGTGTCTGGCGGAATGGCTTCACATGCAGATGAGATGTACTGCTTCAGCTGTTCAATTGTTTCTGGATTCTGGCGGTACACCTGGTCTTTCAAGTGTCCCCACAGAAAGAAGTCACAGGGGTTCATGTCTGGCGAATAGGGAGGCCAATCCACGCCGCCTCCTGTATGTTTCGGATAGCCCAAAGCAATCACACGATCATCGAAATATTCATTCAGGAAATTAAAGACGTCGGCCGTGCGATGTGGCCGGGCACCATCTTGCATAAACCACGAGGTGTTCGCAGTGTCGTCTAAGGCAGTTTGAACCGCCACAAATTCACGAAGAATGTCCAGATAGCGTGATGCAGTAATCGTTTCGGATCTGAAAAATGGGCCAATGATTCCTTTGGAAGAAATGGCGGCCCAGACCAGTACTTTTTGAGGATGCAGGGACGATGGGACTGCAACATGGGGCTTTTCGGTTCCCCATATGCGCCAGTTCTGTTTATTGACGAAGCTGTCCAGGTAAAAATAAGCTTCGTCAGTAAACCAAATGCTGCCCACATGCATATCGCCGTCATCAATCCTGTGCACTATATCGTTAGCGAATGTCTCTCGTGCAGCAATGGTAGCGGCGCTGAGGGGTTGCCGCGTTTGAATTTTGTATGGATAGAGGTGTAATCTCTGGCGCATGAGACGATACGTGGACGTTGGCGTCATTTGGACCGCAGCTGCAACACGGCGAACGGAAACCCGAGGCCGCTGTTGGATCACCTGCTGCACTAGCTGCGCGTTGCCCTCTGTTGTTGCCGTACGCGGTCGCCCTACCTTTCCAGCACGTTCATCCGTCACGTTCCCAGTCCGTTGAAATGTTTCAAACAGATCCTTTATTGTATCGCTTTTCGGTCCTTTGGTTACATTAAACCTCCGTTGAAAACTTCATCTTGTTGCAACAACACTGTGTTCTAGGCAGTGGAATTCCAACACCAGAAAAATCCTCTGTTCTAAGGAATAAACCATGTTGTCTACAGCACACTTGCACGTTGTGAACAGCACACGCTTACAGCAGAAAGACGACGTACAGAATGGCGCACCCACAGACTGCGTTGTCTTCTATATCTTTCACATCACTTGCAGCGCCATCTGTTGTTGAAAATTGTAACTACTGTAATTTCGAAAGTTTGTCCGCCTGAAAATGTACTGTTGTCCCAAGCATATTGCAACAAACGGTGTATTTCTATCGCTGCTCGTTTAGTTTTTATTGTCGTTTCAAATATACCGGTCATTTTTGAAACACCCTGTATCTCTGTATTTGAATACGCACGCCTATACCAGTTTCTTTGGCGCTTGAGTATATGATTGTGTTGATATTTGCGTCAATGACATCAGTGTTGTGCAAAGTTCTTCTAGACGAGCAAGTGGCCCGAATCTTGTGTTCTTTCGCACTCGCAGGACACGTCCCCATTGGCTTCAAGGACGGTCCATTTCTTGCGTGATAGTTATTCAGTGCGAGACGCCCATATTAAGACAATTGAATGACCAAAGTAGGGCAGATCGTTTCCTGGGTCTAGCTCCTCCTTTATAGATAGGTGTGGGGGAGAGATTAAATGCTGATTGCTTGTAACTGCGCAGTGTTCTGTGTGTGTATAGGAACTGGTCAGAACTTCGCTAAGATAATGTTTGCCTTAGGAGAGAGTAGGTTGCGCCTCGTTTCCTTATTTGTACATTTGTTGGATAATTACCGAACACGACTAGTGGGCTATAGCAGTTGTTTTTTGGACATCAATGACCATCGGAAGTGCTCTTCCACAATTCTATACATGGCTTTGAAAACTCATGATGGTTCAAATGGCTCTGAGCACTATGGGACTTCACATCTGAGGTTATCAGTCCCCTAGAACTTAGAACTACTTAAACCTAACTAACCTAAGGACATCACACACATCCATGCCCGAGGCAGGATTCGAACCTGCGACCGTAGCAGTCGCGCGGTTCCGGACTGAGCGCCTAGAACCGCTAGACCACCGCGGCCGGCGAAAACTCATGAAGTATCGATGCTGCTTCGTAATGAAAAACTGATTTAAAATACATGGATATTAAAATTTAGATACAAAACCATTATGCAAGGAGCAAATTCTATTTCATATCTTTAAGACTATTCGTATAATAAAAGTACAATCCAGCTAAGCAACACCTGCAACGTGACAATTCAGCAGGGAGCGGATTGATTGCATAGTACACAAAGAAAATTCAAATGACATCTAATTCAGTGCCAAAAGAACACCTGAAAAACTTAGGGGATCGAGAATTGACAGATATGAAGCACAGTTAGAAGACGAGTAGTGGTTTTATAATGTGTGCTTATCAGGCTGAATTCAGTCGGTACACACAGCAGCGCACACCACTTAATAACATCTGCAGACCTCCAGCCCTGTCTAGTAACACACTCACCCACACAGTCAATTCCGCTGTCTTAAGATTCCGCTTCGCCGACAGCCAGCCAGATAGCCCTGAAACAAACTGCGCCCAGTCTCATCGTATCGCAAGTTTCCGTACAACACCCTCTTCCTTGTTGTTGCCGTCCGCCACGGCAGCCACGGAGTACAGTTAAACCCAACGGCCGCTTCCACAACTGACAACTGAAACCCCCCTATCGCACCCTCTGGAGGTTTATTGGTAAGAGGGCACAGTGAATAGCCCGTCAAAAACTGAACACAGATCAAGCATGAAAACAGAACAAGCTGTATTAAACTGTGAAAAAAGCAAAATAGAAACAGTTAACGGTCCAGACACAAGAAGTGAAACCGTCACGTGATTGGCTTGCTAAGCGGACGAGCTGTGTTCAGAACTCCCTTGTGCCATTTATTTTTCTTTTTTTCACAACATTGTGTACTGTCTGTGCGGTCACTGAGATGTTTGTTGACTTGCTGTAGTTTTGGCAGTTGTCATACTATTATGCACTGTTCGTAGTATATAAGTCATACAGAAAGAATGCATTACCGTCGCAATTAAAAGTGAGAGCAGGCGAGATACCACATAGACGTCTCACAGAAATGCAAAGAACAAATAAATGGGTGTGAACTATGTTACAAAAAAGGAATTCAAGAGTCAAAACTTCCAAAACAGAACGCAACCTCAAAACCGTTAAAAAAACATGTGTTGTGACTGCACACAGAGAAACTGTGTGATTGTGAAACTATTGTGTTCATTTGTTGCAGCTTATGTGACAAACTATTATGCTTTCATGATGTACTTCGGAGTGATCACATTCGCATTCACACGGACGCCTAGATCCGGCAAGGAGGCATATCTCACTCACTCACGAGGCGTACTAATTAGGTGCGTCGGTCAGAGATTCCTATCATGTGACACACGCATTGTCACTAATGCTGTGTATGACACACCAGACGTGTTTTCCGGCGGAGGATTCGGTTGGCTTGTCGACTTGTTATCAAACGTTTGCCGTTCCTATTCGAAAGCCACTTAGTTTCGACTGCTAACAGAGTAGCTGTGCTGCCAAAGCAGAGTTACTAAACACAGTCTTCCAAAATACCTTCACGAAAGAAGACGAAGTAAACATTCCAGAATTCGAATCAAGAACACCTGCCAACATGAGTAACGTAGAATTAAATGTCCTCGGAGTAGTGAAGCAACTTAAATCACTTAATAAAAGCAAGTCTTCTGGTCCAGACTGTATACCAATTAGGTTCCTTTCGGAGTATGCTGATGCATTAGTTCCATACTTAACAATCATATACAACCGGTCGCTCGACGAAAGATCCGTACCCAAAGATTGGAAAGTTGCACAGGCCACACCAATATTCAAAAAGGTAGTATGAGTAATCCACTAAATTACAGGCCCATATCGCTAACGTCGATATGTAGCAGGATTTTAGAACATATATTGTGTTCGAACATTATGAATTATCTTGAAGAAAACGGTCTATTGACAGAGTCAACATGGGTTTAGAAAACATCATTCCTGTGAAATACAACAAGCTTTTTATTCACATGAAGTGTTGAGTACTGTTCACATGGGATTTCAGATCGATTCCGTATTTCTGGGTTTCCGGAAGGCTTTTGACAGTGTTCCACACAAGCGGCTCGCAGTGAAATTGCGTGCTTATGGAATATCGTCTCATTTATGTGACTGGATTTGTGATTTCCTGTCAGAGAGGTCACAGTTCGTAGAAATTGACGGAAAATCATCGAGTGAGACAGAAGTGATTTCTGGCGTTCCCTTAGGTAGTGTTATAGGCCCTTTGCTGTTCGTCATCTATATAAACGATTTGGGAGACAATCTGAGCAGCCGCCTTCGGTTGTTTGCAGATGACTCTGTCGTTTATCGACTGATAAAGTCATTAGAAGATCAAAACAAACTGCAAGACGATTTAGAAAAGATATCTGAATGGTGCTAAAAGTGGCAGTTGACCCTGAATAACGAAAAGTGTGAGGTTATCCACATGAGGGCTAAAAGGAACTCGTTAAACTTCGGTTACACGATAAATAAGTCTAATCTAAAAGGCGAAAATTCAACTAAATACCTAGGTATTACAATTATGATCAACTTAAATTGGAAGGAACACACAGAAAATTTTGTGGTTGGTTGGTTGGTGGGATTGGGGAAGGAGACCAGACAGCGTGGTCATCGGTCTCATCGGATTAGGGAAGGATGGGGAAGGATGTCGGCCGTGCCCTTTCAGAGGAACCATCCCGGCATTTGCCTGGAATGATTTAGGGAAATCACGGAAAACCTAAATCAGGATGGCCGGACGCGGGATTGAACCGTCGTCCTCCCGAATGCGAGTCCAGTGTCTAACCACTGCGCCACCTCACTCGGTAAAATTTTGTGGGGAAGGCTAACCAAAGACTGCGTTTTATTGGCAGGATACTTAGAAAATGTAACAGATGTACTAAGGAGAATGCCTACACTACGCTTGTCCGTCCTCTTTTTAGAATACTGCTGTGCGGTGTTGGATCCTTACCAGATAGGACTGGCGGAGTACACCGAAAAAGTTCAAAGAAAGGCAGCACGTTTTGTATTATCGCGAAATATGGGAGAGAGTGTCACAGAAATGATACAGGACTTGGGCTGGAAATCGTTAAAAGAAAGACGTTTTTCGTTGCGACGGAATCTTATCACGAAATTCTAATCACCAACTTTCTCCTCCGAATGCGAAAATATTTTGTTGACAAGGATCTACATAGGGAGGAACGATCACCACGATAAAATAAGGGAAATCAGAGCTTGTACGGAAAGATATAGGTGTTCATTCTTTCCGCGCGCTATACGAGATTGGAATAATAGAGAATTGTGAAGGTGGTTCGATGAACCCTCTGCCAGGCACTTAAATGTGATTTGCAGATTATCCATGTAGATGTAGAATCAACTTGCATTATACGTACTTTCCTATCTGTTGCAAACGGATGTTACACCACGACACAGACACAAATAGATTAGAACAGCGGAACAGAGCGAACAGCGAAAAAAAGTAAAAAGTTGGCATGAGGGAGCTTCGACCATGGCTCGCCCGCTTAGCAGTCCAACAGCGTGACCACTTCTCCATGACGCTGTGGTGCTTGCAAACGTCTCTATGTTTGAATTCCTGTGTTTTGACCGTTCACTATTTTGCTTGTTTTTTTTCACATTTTAGTACACCTTCTTCCTGTTTTCATGCTCGATTCGGGTCCAGTTTCACTAAATCTGAGTGGTGTTCGATGGGGAGTTTCCCTTGTGACCTCTGGCACTGGTAGATACTCGCTGCTGTCCGAAACTAGACTCCTCGTACCGTCAACCGTTCTGTGAAATTCACTGTATGGCGCCAGTGTCGCGATGCACGCGGCGCTGCGCTGCTACCGAGCTGCTCAATCGTGTATGTCGCGCAATGGCGCGGGTTTGGGCGTATGGCGGCTGCGTGCCGACTTGTGACGGCACACAGTGTTCTCGTCATAACGTCGACAGTTTTCTGATAAGTAGACTAGCAAATCTAGAACAAAATCATTTTCGAAGGAGAAAGATATTGAAATTTCGTGAAAACATCTCGCCGCAACGAAAAACGACTTTGTGAGATTTAAAACTTTTCCGGCGTACATATTGTTCCACAAAATTTCGGGCTAACTGCCGGATGTTTGCAACTTCCTGCCCCAATATTTCGGAGCAGAGTCTTCTGGCCGTTTCAGGTGATACTGGGGAAAACTCTTTTTTTTTCTTTTTCCCTTTATTGTATTTCAATTCCCCATCAGGGCGGGCTGGCAGCAGCATATGCGCTGCACTTCAGCCGAAAGACATAGAACAAACAATAGAAGACAGTGAAAAATATACAAAGGAGACAATATGGTGAAAATAGATATAAAAAAGCGGGAACATCATGAAAGGCAATAGACAAAAAAAAGGGCGACTGTAAAAGGGAGATAAAAAACTGTTTAAAAGTAGCGCACACAAAACGCCACACACTGCGACAATTAAGAGAACACAAGGCACACTGGAGCATAAGAAGTATCGACAGATGGCATAGCACATAACAAACACTGACAGTGAACCTCAAGGCAGTACACAATTAAAATCACACCTCTTGACGCACACGAGAAACAGCACTAAACACAACACTGACGTGGCACACTGACGATGATCAAGATGGAGAATCTGCCAGGCGCTAGGAGATGAGGGAGACTTGAAGAAGGGAGGGAGGGGAAGAGATGGGGGAGATGAGCGGGGGGCGCGCTGAAGAGGGCCAGGTAGGGAGGGATGTGGGAAGGAAAGAGGCAAGGATGGGGTGCCGGGTCTCAGAGGGGGGGGGGGGAGGAAGGAGGAAAATCCGCCCTGGGAGAATGAGGGGAGAGGAAAAAGGGGGCACTGGGGATGGGGGGGGGGAACAAGGCCAGGTTATAGTTGGAAAGAAGGGTAGATGTCACGGCGATCATCTGGGAGGGGGAGGCGCAGGAAATTGCCCTGATGAAGGAGATGGAGGATGTGGAGGTGGAGAGAGGGAGGGATACAGCGATAGAGGCGCAGCAATGGGTGGGGGATGGAGGAAACCAGAGGGTGGGGGGGATCAAGCCTGCGGGGGATGTAAAGGATGCGGAGATGTTGGAGGAACAGGAGGAGGTGGGGGAAGGGGTTCAAAAATGGTTCAAATGGCTCTGAGCACTATGGTACTTAACATCTATGGTCATCAGTCCCCTAGAACTTAGAACTACTTAAACCTAACTAACCTAAGGACATCACACAACACCCAGTCATCACGAGGTAGAGAAAATCCCTGACCCCGCCGGGAATCGAACCCGGGAACCTGGGCGTGGGAAGCGAGAACGCTAGAAGGGGATCAGGTCATACAGGAGCCGTGTGGGGGAAGGAAGGCGGATACGGAAGGCAAGGCAAAGCGCATGGCGTTCAAGGATTTGGAGGGTGCGGAGATCCAGGCAACGCTGGCATAACAGAGGACAGGACGGATGAGGGATTTGTAGGTGTGGAGGATGGTAGAAGGATGCAATCCCCATGTCCGACCAGACAGGAATTTCAGAAGGCGGAGGCGGAAATGGGCTTTCTGCTTGATGGTCTGGAGATGAGGGGTCCAGGTGAGGTGTCGGTCGAGGGTGAGGCCAAGCGAAAACTCCCTGACCTCTGGTTTTTAAGGCCCCTCCGTCAAATGCGTGGTGGATTACCTTGGCGTTGCGCGTGCGCTACTTGAGAGCGTTCGATTCTGCTGCGCCGCGCGCCCTCCGTGGTGAAAACTCGCGCATTGATATTAATTCGATTTTCTTCCTGCGGTTCCATCACAGACCTACGTCGGCTTCGGAGGACACGAAGTTTTTCGACAATTGTATTCCATGCCGAATTCAATTGGTAACCGCCGTCACGCTTAATAAGAGACTCATTGTCAGACAGCCGTATTTCCACGGATTCATTAATAATACAGCTCCAAAATTTAGACGTATGGGCCACAATTTTTGTCTCTTTGTAATTCATGGCATGACCAGTGGAAATACAGTGTTCGGCGATGGCAGACTTACAAGGCTGAAGAAGGCGAGTATGCCGCTGATGTTCTACAATGCGATCCTGCACAGTACGCGTCGTTTGCCTTATATAAGATTTGCCCGCATTCACACGGAATCCTGTAAACACCTGCCTTGCGCAGCTCTAGGTCGTCTTTGATAGATCCCAACAGCGACGAAATTTTTCCAAGAGGGCGAAAGATTGCCTTCCCTTTATATTTTCTTAGTATTCTGCTTATTTGCGCTGAAATATTACTAATATATGGTAAATAGGCAGTAGTTTTAAAAGCCTCTTCCTCTTCTTTGTTTCGTCGTTTACAGGTGTGCAGCGCTCTCTCCACTTGCTGGGACGAATACCCACTCTTCAGAAATAAAGTCTGCAGGTGCTCCAGTTCCGTTTGCAAACTATCGATTTCAGAGATTATGTGGGCTCGGTGAATCGATGTCTTCAAAACACTCATCGTTTGTGCCGGATGGGGGCAACTAGCGGCTTGCAAGTAAAGGTCTGTGTGAATGGGCTTTCTATATACCGGATCACCAAGTGTGCCACCGTTCTTACGTAGCACCAATACGTCTAAAAACGTTTTCGCCATTATCACCTGTAAGATGGCCAGAAGACTCTGCGCCGAAATATTGTAGCAGGAAGTTGCAAACATCCAGCAGTTCGCCCGAAATTTTGTGGAACAAAAACGCCTATGATTTAATGATCGCCACATCCCTCGTTTCATATCCGTGACACTCTCGTTCGTATTTCTTCATTATACAAAACGAGCTGCCCTTCTTTAAACTTTTTCGATGTTCTTCGTGAATCCTGTCTGGTAAGGATCCCACACGGCGCAGGAATACTCTAGATGAGGACAGCTTAGTGTATGTAGACTCTTAAGAAGATTCGTCGCATTCCCTTTCTTCCAATAAAAGGCAGTGTCTGGTCAGCCTTTCTCACGACATTTTTGTCTGATGGTTCCTATTTAAGCTGTTTGTAACTGTAATCCCTAGCGATTTAATTAAGTCTACAAACTTCAGAATTGTATAAATTACTGTGTTACCAAAATTTAACGGAATTTGCTCATTGTGAGAATACTGAGTGATCTGTCAAAAACCATTCAAAAGCCAAGACAGCACAAAATATTTTTTTTTTTATTCAAGACAACCGGTTCCAACATAGCTGTCATCTTCAGGTCTTAAACATTTTTTGGTAGTACAAAAAGTTCATTTACGCTTTTACTTGACATCTTGTGCATGAGGCCATCGTAAAAGGAACATGTCTTACTACAAAAAATGTTTAAGACCTGAAGATGACAGCTAAGACTGTTGAAATCGTTTGTCTTGAATTAAAAAAATATTTTGTGCGATCTTGGCTTTGGAATGGTTTTCAACAATTGAAACTTAACGGATTTCAGTAATCATCTGGAGGATCTCAACCCTTTTTATTATTGAGAGTAAAGTGGCGCTCATGTTCGCCCCCGTAGCAAAGTGATCGACATTGATGGCTGATATGCGAAGGACCCGTATTCGATACCCAGTGCTGCCAAGCATTTTAACAAGATAGGACGACTGGCATGACATGCGTTCAGCCTCGTGATGCAAATTGCGGAGTTTCTTTCCCGAGCAGTAGCGGCCACGCGGTCTGGAAATCTGCAAAACGGCCATTAAAGCCTTGTGCTGCCCCTCCATACTTCATCCACATGGCGCGGCAAGGCAGAGGATGTCACTGCGGCCAGTGGACACCCCCTTGCGTCTTTAAGACCTGGCGAGGAGCTCGTTTTGAGCTGCCACTTTTCGCACCGCATAGGTATCTTATCTTAATCATTTTGCAATACTCTGATGACTTTGCTACAAGGTAAACGGCAGAGTCATCTTCAATCTAAATCGTTTATACAGGGTGAACGTTAGTAAAACCGACAAACTGCAGGAACGGTTTCCTGACTGGACATGGAGAAAAGAAGGTCGTACGAACACGCGTCAATGGGCGGTGTGCGCGCAACGGCAACGAATCGTCCCGGACCTCAGTACAGAGCTGCTTCGCATCGATGTCACAACAGGTGTTTATAGTGGCCCCCATGGGACATGATGCACACGGGGCATAAGACGTATCATGGATTGCCGCACTCTTTCGCACGTGTCGCACTCTCTCCGAATAACGTCACAGGTGTCGTGAACACGCTGTTGTAGGGTATGAACATCAAAAACTGGTTTAGCACTCACAAAGCTTTCCAGACGCACCCAGGGGTTTTAGCAAGCTATATTACAGATTCTCCGCGTCATATTCAGCGTCCGGCGAAGATGTTGTTGAGGTGATGGCGAATTGTTATGCGGAAATGGCGTGGCGCTCCGTGGTGAAGAAACCACGTAGCCTGTCGTATTGACAAAGGCACATTCTCAAGCAGCACAGATAAAGTATTCGGTAAAAAGTACACATACATTCCTCCGACGAGGCGTTGTGGAATAATAATCTGTCGAAGTATGTGGTCGCCAAGAATACCTGCCTATACATTGATGCTGAACCGATGCTGACTAGACGCCTCAAGCTTTCCCGAGGCTTGTCTGTAGCCCACAATGACGATTATGCAGATTCAAATGGTTTAAACCTAACTAACCTAAGGACATCACACACATCCATTCCCGAGGCAGGATTCGAACCTGCGATCGCAGCGGTCGCGCGGTTCCAGACTGTAGCGCCTAGAACCGCTCGACCATCCCGGCCGGCGTGTTCGATGTCTGCGAGTCGTGTAACTGAGGCGGAACGTGGGGACCAGCCCGGTATTCATCTAGCGGGATGTGGAAAACCGCCTAAAAACCACATCCAGGCTGGCCGGCACACCGGCCGACGTCGGTAATCCGCCGGGCGGATTCGAACCGGGGCCGGCGCGCCTACCCGTCTGGAGATCTAGAAATACGAAATCAGTTTGAGATTCCCTGCCGACAGAACTCGTTATTTCGAGCGATAGAAGAGCCGATAGTGTTTCACGAGATTGAGGGTCCCCGCACCAGCATTAAACGTTTAGTGAAAGCATGAAGTACACAACCGTAGTATACGGAGTTAGCACTCGGCTATAACGTAAAGGCTTTGGCACTGCACAAGCCCTGGCGCAAACCCATCCTCGCGACGACACGCGGGCTGTTAGTCCATTGTCACAGGCCCTGTAACCCGGGAGGCTAAGGTCGGTGCGCTTCCAACGCGAACTTGGGAGCTTGCGAACTGCGCGAAACGCCCTGCATATTTCTCGAGGGTGTAAGACGTGGCTGCATTTGCATCACGTCGGCGCTCGCAGCGTGATCCGCGCGCGGACGCTGGTTGCGGGTGGAGACACACGTGTGTCAGTCGCCCCGGCGCGTGATTGGCCGAAATCGAGGGGCCAGCGGTTCAAGGGCCGCGCTGCGCCGTGACGCGGCGCTTCCAGCCGCCTCAGCACGTGCACTGATTCACAGCAGCGGCAGCGGCGGCGGCCACGTGGCCTGGGGCTGGCTAACACGCCTTCCTTCGTCGTGATTTACCATCACGCAATCATCAACGAGAAAACTTCGTGCGCTAGTCTATACGGCATAACTATTGTGCTTAACTACTAAAATCCACATCCATTTTAACCTGCTTACTGTCTTCAGACCTTGGAGCTGCTATTTATACCCCCATCTCTCTCCTGCCACCACTTCTCTCCTCACAAACACGCAGTTCCATGGTGCCTCAAGATGTATCCCATCAATAAACAGTTTCTTTTATAGAACATGCCTTTCCTCCCTAGATTAGATTAGTTTTACCTTCCATGGATCCGTGCTGAGGAGATCCTCGTGGATGTGGAACATGTCAATTTATTTTTAAAGCTGAAATAACAATACTGATAGTATGAATATAGACAATAAATCATTTGTTTCTATTAAAAAATTCGTCAATGGAGTAGAAGGAGTTGGCCACTAGTAAGTCTTTCAGGCTCCTTTTAAACTGATCTTTATTTGTAACTAAATTTTTATGTTCGCTGGCAAATTATTGAAGATGAGTGTTCCTGAGTAGTGGACCCCTTTTTGAACTAAAGTAAGTGCTTTTAAGTCCTTGCGCAGATCATTTTTGTTCCTGGTATTGTATGTATGAACTGAGCCGTTTCTTGGAAAAAAGAGATATATTATTTAGGACAAATATCATTAAACAGTAAATATACTGAGAGGCAGTAGTTAGTATACCCAGTTCTTTGAAGAGGTTTCTACATGACGTCCGTGAATTTACTCCACAATTAATACGTATTACACGCTTTTGGACTCTCAAAACTTTTGTTTGACTTGAGGAGTTACCCCAAAATATTATACCATATGACATTATGAAATGAAAGTAGGCAAAGTATGCAAGCTTTTTCATTTTTGTGTCTCCTATGTCAGCTAACACTCGAATTGCAAATATAGAGTTGTTAAGGCGTTTCTGTAGTTCTGTGGTGTGTTCCTCCCAACTGAATTAATTATCAAGTTGTAATCCCAGGAATTTAAGACTGCCAACCTCTTTTATCTGCTCTTCTTCATACTTTATGCACATGCTGGGTGGAAGCCTCTTACAGGTTTGGAATTGCATATAGTGAGTGTTTTCGAAGTCTAATGCCAGTGAGTTGGCTTTAAACCATTTATTAATACCAATGAAAATATCATTAGCAGATCTTTCTAGAACTACACTCGACATAGTATTTATTGCAATACTTGTGTCATCTGCAAACAAAACGAACTCTGCTTCTGGCAGTGTAACTGATGAGAGATCATTAATGTACACAAGAAAAAGCAATTGCCCTAAGATGGATCCTTGTGGGACACCATATGTAATTTCTTTCCATTCTGATGATGATTGATGACTTAATTCACTAGTCCCTTGCCCTGACACCCTTTGTTTCCTGTTAGCGGGGTATGACTTCAACCATTTTGCAGCACTTCCTGTGACACCATAGAATTCTAATTTATTTAAAAGGATCTTGTGGTTCACACAATCAAATGCATTTGAAAAATCACAGAAAATACCTGCTGCTTGTAATTTGTTATTTAAGGAATTAACTACATTTTCACTTAGGTGTAAATAGGCTTCTCGATATCAGAACCCTTCAGAAATCGAAACTGTGTTCTTGATAATATGTTATTTGTGGTCAGATGGTTGGGAAGCTGCCTGTACATTACTTTTTCTAAAATTTTTGAGAATGCTGGCAAAAGTGAAATCGGTCTGTGGTTTGATGGTATCTCTTTATCCCCTTTCTTGAATAGAGGCTTAACATCTGCATATTTTAGCCAGTCAGGAAATGCCCCAGTTATAATTGACTGGTTACACAAGTAACTTAGAATTGTACTAAACTCACAAAAACATGCCTTAATTAACTTTGTTGATATTTCATCGTAACCACTAGAATGCTGTGTTTCAGTACTTTATCATCAGTTGTCCAATGTACCCATCTAGTCTTAACCATTTTCCTGTTGCACACTATGTCCAAAGCTTCCATTCATTTTTTCTTTTTACTTGCGTCCACAGTCCTGCAATATTCTAGCAGTGAAATTTTCTTCCTAGATTGTTATGAGTATAAAAGTCCAAGCAGAAAATGTTGTCTCTTTAATAACTAACTTCTTATCTCTATTGTTTATCATCCACGTTTCACTAAACTCCATGAAAATATCACCTTAAGCGGCTTACTGATATTTAAAAATATCTTTTTCCTGACCTTTATCCCATATCCTACCCTCGCAGTCGCCGCCCCTCCCCCGCCTCCAACCCGCCGCACCCTTCTCCTGGACAGAAGTTGTGTATCCCATGTCTACGTCTAGTGTTATCCCATGTGAAAATGTGCGAACACTTTTCGAGATAACAAATCTATATTCGATGTTAAAAACTTTATCTTCTTCAGAAATGCTGGTCTGGATATTACTAGTCTGCATTTTATGTGCTCTCCTTAATTCTACCATGGTCACTTATTTCGCTGATCAAATAACAAAATTCATCTGCTGCTCTTAGTTCCTAACTGACCCCCCCCCTCCCCAATCGCCAATCGCTTGGCTTAATACGACATCACTGTTTTACTTACTTGTTGTACTTACAGCTATATCTGAAAACATACATATATGTATACCTGTAGAGTGTAGTTGTGACTAACGGATACGTGTGTAGTGTAGTGTTACATAAGCATGATCCACTGCCCCCTGGCAGGCGTATGGCGGCCGCAGGGGAGGATGGCTGATCGGCAGTGTTGTGGCACCACTTCCCACAGGGTAGACTCAGTGCAAGAGGTGGCTGCCCCAACACGGCCTTGAACCAATGGCTGCAGCTGGGGGTGTCCAGTCGTCTGGTTTTCTAGTATAGTCCTGTCGTCGTGGTACTGCTGGCGCTGCTGGACTTCGAATGAATCTACGAATCTACATCAAAAGTCACACTATGTCCCGTTAAATTTTTGCACGCTTTTACAGAAACACGCTAAATGTATATATTTGTAGGAGCGTGCCAAAATATAACAGGACATAGAGGATGCTCCACTGAATAATTTGATGTAGGGAACCTGGGGTAAGAGAAGCCAGCTTAAGGAAATAACAGGAATAAAATCACATTCCTGAGTACTTTTTCATTTAAATTAGTAAACTGGAAAAACCATCAACTACAAAACGAAAGTACCATTTGTAATGTATCCTAAAAAATGTGCTGAAACTGGAAAAAACGACATTTTGTGTATGGAATGCGTGATTGATTCTCTTGTAAAAATTTTTTGTTTATTTATAGACACAATCACATGTTTATGACACAGTCATAACCGGTTTCGGCCATACAATGACCATCTTCAGATGTCAAAGTTTGACAACGCATGAACCTGTGTTCAGTGTATGCCGGCCTTAGCATCTGAAGATGCTCATTGTATGGCCGAAACCGGTTATGACTGTGTCATAAACATGTGCTGAAACTGACGGGCATCAACCTAAATGCAAGCATGACATCAGCGAACAAGGTTCTGGCGCACCATAACAAATATCACTGGTGTTTTTCGAATCACATCACAGGCAGTTACAATTTTGGCAACTACTTCCATCTCCGTATCCAGTGGGGTCTCAAACGCAGATGACTAGAGATTTTCATAGGAAATAATCAAGGGGGTTCAGGTTAGGCGACCTCGCAGGCCATGTATTAGGACTTTCCCTTCCAATCCATCGACCAGTGCCGGTACTGCTCCATCGGACTGTACTGTACGTCTCTGAATAGCAGTGAATAATAGATCGGCCTGTCGTTCATTCATAGCACGTTTTGTCATGGGACAATCTTAATGCAGTATAACAGAGCCATCTTACGGACAAATAAAGTAAACAAAACCTGCATCAAGAGTTTCTGGTAAGCCGGCCGGTGTGGCCGTGCGGTTAAAGGCGCTTCAGTCTGGAACCGCGTGACCGCTACGGTCGCAGGTTCGAATCCTGCCTCGGGCATGGATGTGTGTGATGTCCTTAGGTTAGTTAGGTTTAATTAGTTCTAAGTTCTAGGCGACTGATGACCTCAGAAGTTAAGTCGCATAGTGCTCAGAGCCATTTGAACCATTTTTTAGTTTCTGGTAATCAGGTTCGTCCTCCTCGTTTTACTTGCAGAAGATAAACGATGTACATGTAAATAAACAGGACAGTACGTGTAAATTTATACGAATGTTAGTTGTAAATAAGCTGGAATGCTAGACAAAGCGGTAGATAAGTTTACTTCTGTATCTGCTCAAGCTGGCTTCTCCGGCCTCAGGTTCCCTACCTAAATTTGTCCAGTGCAGAATTCCTTATGTCCTGTTACATTTTTGCACGTTATTACGGAAACATCCCGTATACAGAGCTCTGGGGTGCATTTGTTGCCCTATTACCAGGCCCAAGATCAAGTAGCGCACAAGATGGTTCTTGCCCTGGTGTGGTGACGCTGTCTTGTCTGCTCCGGCTATTACTACCATGCAGTGCACGTTTTGCCGCCTACAGCTATCCCGTCTCGCAATCGGTTTTCGTACATACTGCTGTAGCCCACATATCGCCACAATGCGCTCACCGGCTCACACAATGCAATGCTCCATGGCAGCTATCTTACAAATTCCTACAAGTTCTACCTAAAACAAGGAAGCGACACTACAGTTAGTTCCTGATCTGCTCAGTGGAGTGGTACAGTGTCGGTTTGTATCCCCATCCAGCCACTGAGACCAATGTTTACAGTGATATCCCTGAATCGCACAAGGAGAATGATTGGACGTGTGCTTTAAAAATTACACGACCCAATACCGTCTCCATCCTCTCCCACTCTGAGCTTGTATTGCAATGACCTCGTCATGGACAGGAGGTTAAATTAATTTCCTCTTTTTTCCTTCAATTCCTTATCGCAAGTTAGTAGCTTTATAGTTTTATTCAGTCCATCTGTGTAGGTACTGGTATCTTCAGGACTCTCAATGTGTCTGCTTCGTCTTTCACACAACTTGATCTGATGAGTACTTGAAACAAGCATTTTACGAGGTGCATTCAAGTTCTAAGGCCTCCGATTTTTTTTCTAATTAACTACTCACCCGAAATCGATGAAACTGGCGTTACTTCTCGACGTAATCACCCTGCAGACGTACACATTTTTCACAACGCTGACGCCATGATTCCATGGCAGCGGCGAAGGCTTCTTTAGTAGTCTGTTTTGACCACTGGAAAATCGCTGAGGCAATAGCAGCACGGCTGGTGAATGTGCGGCCACGGAAAGTGTCTTTCATTGTTGGAAAAAGCAAAAAGCCAAAAGTCACTAGGAGCCAGGTCAGGTGAGTAGGGAGCATGAGGAATCACTTCGAAGTTGTTGTCACGAAGAAACAGTTGCGTAACGTTAGCTCGATGTGCGGATGCGTTGTCTTGGTGAAACAGGACACGCGCAGCCCTTCCCGGACGTTTTTGTTGCAGTGCAGGAAGGAATTTGTTCTTCAAAACATTTTCGTAGGATGCACCTGTTACCGTAGTGCCCTTTGGAACGCAATGGGTAAGGATTACGACCTCGCCGTCCCAGAACATGGACACCATCATTTTTTCAGCACTGGCGGTTACCCGAAATTTTTTTGGTGGCGGTGAATCTGTGTGCTTCCATTGAGCTGACTGGCGCTTTGTTTCTAGATTGAAAATTGGCACCCACGTCTCATCCATCGTCACAACTGACGAAAAGAAAGTCCCATTCATGCTGTCGTTGCGCGTCAACATTGCTTGGCAACATACCACACGGGCAGCCGTGTGGTCATCCGTCAGCATTCGTGGCACCCACCTGGATGACACTTTTCGCATTTTCAGGTCGTCATGCAGGATTGTGTGCACAGAACCCACAGAAATGCCAACTCTGGAGGCGATCTGTTCAACAGTCATTCGGCGATCCCCGAAAACAATTCTCTCCACTTTCTCGATCATGTCGTCAGACCGGCTTGTGCGAGCCCGAGGTTGTTTCGGTTTGTTGTCACACAATGTTCTGCCTTCATTAAACTGTCGCACCCACCAACGCACTTTCAACACATCCATAACTCCATCACCACATGTCTCCTTCAACTGTCGATGAATTGCAATTGGTTTCACACCACGCAAATTCAGAAAACGAATGATTGCACGCTGTTCAAGTAAGGAAAACGTCGCCATTTTAAGTATTTAAAACAGTTCTCATTCTCGCCGCTGGCGGTAAAATTCCATCTGCCATACGGTGCTGCCATCTCTGGGACGTATTGACAATGAACGCGGCCTCATTTTAAAACATTGCTCATGTTTCTATCTCTTTCCAGTCCGGAGAAAAAAAATCGGAGGCCTTAGAACTTGAATGCACCTCGTATAGGCCGCGTTATTGCCGAAAGCGCGCCTCCGCCGGCTAAGATTTCCGGAGTGGCCGACAGGCTAGCAGGTGGCTGTGTACGAGTTCTCACAGGCCCTAAGCAGGCCATGCCAGAGTTGAAAAGAGGCGCTTGTTGTGTAATCGAAGCTGCCACGCCCCACGTCGGTGCCGATGGGAGCCAATCGGCGGCCCATCTGTGGAGGCTTGTGAGTTCTCTTTCTATTTCCCGCTTGTCATTCCGGGCTGCATTCAGTTGTTGTATGCCGGGAGCTGTGAATACGATAGGGACGCCATCTGTATTGTTGTATTGTTATTCTGAAGCAGACGGTAGTGTCAGTTAGTCGAAGCCATAGACTCTCCTTTGGAGAAGAAGAAACATAATAACTGCACGACGTCAGTAGCCTGCAGTAACAGCATTCATTTGAAGAGTTTTAAAGTTCTATCGATATAAAGAAAAATACAAAATAAACTTTAGTTTAGCGAACAAAGCAACTGTCACAGCTCCAACATTAGTTGTCGTGATATGCTAGGTCTCACTCTTGTAGCTAAACACGTTAGTCAACTTATTTTTCAAAGTCGAATTACCCGTGTACTTGTGTATTGACTTAAACTCGTATGCAATGTTTTTTAAATCTCTTAATTAAGAAATTATGTAACTTTTCGAGGTAACATAACGGATAAAGTGAATTTAATTCACTGTTGGGCACCTATACTGGCACTCCGTTCTTTGCGAAAGCCAAAAAATTTCGCTAATTATGAATTTAGCCAATTCTAAATTTAGAAAATTATTCTTCATTGACATTAAATCTGGTTACCCATTGAGATAAAATGATTTCAAACACTCAAAACTTCAATAGCGTGTCACTCCTCATTCTTGATGTAAAAATAAAGAAGTTGCGGAAGATAAAAATGTGTCATTTGTCAAGTACTGGTACCACCTCTTCGCCAGTCATAATAAGTAAGTTTCTTGCGCACGCCGAGTAGTCGCCGACATCAGATTTCATCATTGCAAATTTAAAAATAATTAGAATGTAGAAAGTTATAGTGAAATAATTTTGGAATGTTTTAAAATACTTTGGAGTAGATGTTGTTTAAAATGTACCAGGAAGACTGAAACGACGGATAACGAGAGTGTGTTAAGTGTGAAATGGATTCGGAAGTGGAGGACTGAATAATGGTTATACATATAACTCCAGATTTATCAACAAACAAGCTAACCTTCAACTTAAAATTGAAAGATACATAATCTACACCTATGAGAGTTGCTTTTCTTATGAGCCTCTGGGTTGGTTGTGATTAAAATGAAGCTGATAATTTCCAGCTGGAGGTGATGCAACTAACACTCTCTTGTTTTAATTATTGTCGAAACTTTCCAGCACCCAGCCCAGCTATACATAGCGCGAATGCGTGCCACGTACAGTAGATGCCCTCTCAGCATAGAATGTGTTGTCTCCTGCATACTCGTCATTTATGGGGCGCCCGGGAAATCTGTTTTATCGGATCACTACACAACAATTCAAGAAAATCGTATTAATGAATTTTATTTACAGAAAATAAATGGCAATACTTCAAGAAATACAGATGTGTCGCAGGCATTTGAGACTAATAATTTGATCAGGACAGCTTCGTCCTGGACGAAAGCCTCCTTGATATTCGCCTAGTTCACCATCAAGCTGTTCATGAATTCTGAAATACAGAGCCTTGGAAAAAATTCTATAAGTAATATCCAGCAGTGATATACCCCTATAATTATTTGGATCCAATCTATCTCCTTTTTTGTGTAGTGGATGGATTATTGCAACATTCCATTCCTCTGGTAACTTCTCAGTATTCCAAATGTCAGTAAGATGTTTGTGTGAGTTCAGAATAATTTGTACATCTGCATATTTCCAAAGTTCTACCACTAGTTGGTTCTCACCTGCTGCTTTGTAATTTTATTTTTATCGCTTCATCTTCTGGTGGCAGAGGAAGAGTTTGATCGTATCTAGAAGTCGTGCGACGTCCTGGCTGATGGCGGTGTTTTGCGGTGTTTGCAGACGACCACGGCAGGGTCGCGCGCCGTGGTGGAGAAGCTGACGTTTGAGAACCACACGGAGTGCCGCTGCGAAGACAAGCTGGACGCCGTGATGCCGCGCGACATGCCAGACACCCAGCGGCCTCTGAGGGGGCCCCACCATCACCACGAGCCGCAACAGCACCACAGCAGGTGAGCACCAGCACCACGCCTGGCGAAGCCGCCGGCGCAACGGGTCCACTGCTCGGTGTCACGCTGAGCGTGACTAGCTTCTCAAGCGGAGGTCCTGGTTTCCATTCGCAGTGCCTAATTCGACTGTTTCCCTCACGGAAACGGTACTGATCAGAATTGTTCCCATTCACGTGATCACTGACACCAATTTGCATTAGAATTAATTATGCCCTCCGGTATGGCAACCGAAATTAAATAGAGACATGTGATTAGCTGGAAAGGTACATGTGAAAGGCTTATTTCAATAGTGGTACAAGTCCATTTTTGTTCATCTTGAGATACAGAGTCCTAAAGTTAAATGAGCGCTGAAAAATCTGCAGTTGAGATATCAGAAATATTGAAGCATATGGCTTCTTGCTAGAGATGAACCTTTCTTTCTGTCTGTTTGGCTCATTAATTTCAGAAGCATTATAGACAGAAAAGTGGAGGTAACGGACTTTTACCACTATTGAAATAAGCCCTTCATTTGATGAGAGGGTAAAAAATATTTTTTCTGGCTTTATCTTCATTTTGAGCTATGGCAAAAGTATCACTAATGTTTTTGATGTTGGTACCAGGTCTACCTGTACGCAACACTTACACATACACAAATTTAAGGACATTTAAACATGAAATCTATGCAGTGATGAGATAGTAGATGATAGTAGGCGGACAGACACGCAATCTTGTTGCATCGTTAACAATATTTTGCGTCAACCAAAGAAACAAGATGTGTACAACGGAAATTCTGGATTCAGTGATGGACCTAACAAGAGCACTAATCGACTGCGGTCGACTATCAATTTTTGTGAAAAGTTCCAAATGTGCCCCGTTTCAAAAGCTTTCGATTGCCGTTAAATAGTGAGTTCTTCCATTACAAAAATAAGTGTGCCAGGATTCCGGTTGATAGGAGACGATTAACTTTACAATAAACTACGTGCGTCTTTGCCTACTGTTATTCCCGAAAACCTCATTTCGAGATCTTGAAAAAACAGTATTACGACTTACTGAAACACACGCTGTAGTTATAAAGGGTAGGTGTGGGAGTGGAAACATGACAAATACATTACCATGCCTAATACTGTTTATGATAATCGTTGCCATTCAAAACAGCTTCCAGTCGTCTCGGAATGGATAAATACAGCTTCCGTGTGGATTTAAAGAGAATTTTTTACCTTTCTTCCTGCGTAATAAAGGTAATTTCAGGGAACGAAGAGCAAGTGGATAGTGATCTCGCACCATTTTCTCCAAAACGGACCGCAGAGGCAGCATAATATTGAAATCTAGCGACTGTGGTGTCCTGGAGATATACGACAGTTCATCGTCGCGCTCACAAAACCTGTCTTGAACGTCGAGAGCTGTGACAACAGGGACTCTGCGCTCTCGGAACGGAGCATAGCCGTTGCTGAACAAAACATGGTACCGTGAGATGAGCCTGCACAGCTAAAGTAGTCACATAACCCTTGGCTGTAATGTGACATTGTTCAGTAACCATGGAATACCTCGATATGGCTGCGCAACTCATCACGGAAGCCCCGCCATATTTCACTCTTGGAAAGTAAACTAGGCCAGAAGTTGGGAGCAGTGCGAAACAAGACTCATCCTACCAAACGATACTCTTCCATTGCTTCATACCCCTGTTTTTATGGCTTCGGCACCACGTTTTTCTGTTATGGGCATTTGCATAACAGATGTCTGGTTTTGGAATTACCTACTTCAGGAATGCTCCTCATTTTGTTTTGGTGCTGACAGGGCTCGCGAATGAGACATTCATTTCTGCAGTGACTTTGCAGTTGACATCTTATTTTTCGTCACACTCCTCTTCAGTAACCGTCTGTCACGATTACTCAGCACACACTTTCGTTCGCGTTGTGACTTGGTTGACAATGTATTTCCTCTTTCTCTGTTGTTGTTGCTGTGGTCTTCAGTCCTGAGACTGGTTTGATGCAGCTCTCCATGCTACTCTATCCTGTGCAAGCTTCTTCATCTCCCAGTACCTACTGCAGCCTACATCCTTCTGAATCTGCTTAGTGTATTCATCTCTTGGTCTCCCTCTACGATTTTTACTCTCCACGCTGCCCTCCAGTATTAAATTGGTGATCCCTTGATGCCTCAGAACACGTTCTCTTCTTCTAGCCAAGTTGTGCCATAAACTCCTCTTCTCCCCAATTCTATTCAGTACCTCCTCATTAGTTATGTGATCTACCCATCTAATCCTCAGCATTCTTCTGTAGCACCACATTTCGAAAGCTTCTATTCTCTTCTTATCTAAACTATTTATTGTCCATGTTTCACATCCATGCATGGCTACACTCCACAGAAATACTTTCAGAAACGAGTTGCTGACACTTAAATCAAGACTTGATGTTAACAAATTTCTCTTCTTCAGAAACGCTTTCCTTGCCATTGCCAGTCTACGTTTTATATCCTCTCTACTTCGACCATCATCAGTTATTTTGCTCACCAAATTGAAAAATTCTTTTACTACTTTAAGTGTCTCATTTCCTAATCTAATTCCCTCAGCATCACCCGATTTAATTCGACTTCATTCCATTATCCTCGTTTTGCTTTTGTTGATGTTAGTCTTATATCCTCCTTTCAAGACACTGTCCATTCCGTTCAACTGCTCTTCCAAGTCCTTTGCTGTCTCTGACATAATTACGATGTCATCGGCGAACCTCAAAGTTTTTATTTCTTCTCCATGGATTTTAATGCCTACTTCAAACTTTTCTTTTGTTTCCTTTACTGCTTCTTCAATATACAGATTGAATAACATCGGGGAGAGGTTGCAACCCTGTCTCACTCCCTTTCCAACCACTGCTTCCGACTCGACTCTTATAACTGCCATCTGCTTTCTGTACAAACTGTATATAGTCTTTCGTTCCCTGTATTTTACCCTTGCCACCTTCAGAATTTGAAAGAGAGTATTCCAGTCAACATTGTCAAAAGCTTTCTCTAAGTCTACAAATGCTAGGAACGTAGGTTTGCTTTTCCTTAATCTATTTTCTAAGATAAGTCGTAGGGTCAGTATTGCCTCACGTGTTCCAACATTTCTACGGAATCCAAACTGATTTTCTCTGTATGTGGTATAAATCTTCGGTACGTTGTCTCCTGAAACACAAACACTTCCGCCATCTTGGAGAGGGAAGTACCCATCATACGAGCAACAACAATTTGACCAGACTAGAATTTACTTAGCTCCGATATAATGCATTCACAACTTACTACACAGAGCACTGTTGTGACCACGAGTGACACTTGCACCATATTGAAGCCATTTCGTGGTGAAATACAACAGTGCAACCTCCAAGCATGGCTATCACCTGCATTTATGTACAAGCATGCAGTGCTCGCGATGTTTCCATATTTTTTGCAACCTCTATACAAGGACACACAAAAAAAACCGATTCTTCGTAGGAACCGACCTTCCATATATGAAACGGCTTCAAACTTCTGATCAATCTGTTAAGTATTTGAAGCTAGAAAATTTTCACGAATTGTTTTCAGTTGTATTTAAAGTTTGTTGAAAGTCACTAAAGGCTGTCATTCTGAAACAGTGGATGAGTGTAGTCTGGGTAATTTGCTATATTTCAACAAAAGCGACTTTTTCACGAAATTAAATGATGATGTCACGCATCATAAACTATGTCTCGTACAGTGATATAGTTTTGCAAACATTTTCGTTGTATATGCGGATACAGTCTGCAAAATGTGTTGAGAATAGACACATTAGCAAAGAAATAATAAATTAAGACGTCATGCCCGATGTTGCAATTTTAGTGCGTGAACAGTGTCAATGTAGTAAGTGATAACCGTTTTTCATCATTCTGAAGGGGGAGGGAGGTGTGGGGATTCAGAGAGATAAGGTTCCGTAAAGGTTTGAAATTATGGCTAAACTTTGTTGCAGGTCTGTAAGTGCTCTTACTGTCAGTTAGTGGATGTATTTGAACTTGGCGAATAAAGCTGCCTCACGATATTATGTAAAACCTCGTCGCCAATTTTGTAAAGGCGTCGTCGCTACTGCTATGGAGTAGCGAGATGCCACCATCATTTCGGAGTAGCAGGTGTAACGGTATCTACATTCTGTATTTAATATTTCAAAGATGGGTTCTCCTGCAGAAATCGCATGTGAATGGAATTCGTATTTTCAGGAGCACCAAACTCAACACCACTATTAGAAATTCAGCAGCACCACGCGACTAGCATCCGACCAAATATATGGCCATGGGCTGTGGAGAGACTAACACTGCTCCACTAAGCCAGTCACTACGACTGAAGAGACCTCGCATACATTGGAGTTTTCGTTCTTGTATGTCTTCTTCCTCTGCGACAAGTCTTCTCATTGTTAAGCGTACATTTTGGAGCCAGGTGGTCATAGGGCGTCCTATTCTCTTATTTCTCTCTGGTTCCCATTCCAGGATCAATTTCGGAATTCTGGCTTCCCCCATTCTTCGTACATGGCCGTACCATTGTAATTTCTTTCTATCCACCGCGTAATGTATTCTTTCTCTCACTTCCATTCTCTTTATTATTTCGTGGTTTATTACTCTCTCTTTTGTAGAAATTCTTGCTGATCTTATCCAGAATTCTGTTTCTACTGCTTGCACCTTTTTTAGGTGTTTCAGATTTGTAGTTCAAGTCTCCACTCCATACGTAACTACGCTCTCTAGTATAGATCTGCATATGATTTTTTTGGTTCGGTTTATTATATTTCTGCTCCATAACCTTGAGTTGAGCATCCCAATAACCTTCCTTCCACTGCTAATTATTTTACTAATTTCTACCTCTGATTTTCCCCGCAACTCTAAAATGGATCCCAAATAACAGAAGGTATTGACCTTCTTAATTTTCTTTCCCTCTGTGTATAAGCCATCTGCATCATTAGTGAAGTATTCTGTTTTCTGGTAATTAATCTTCAATCCCCAGTTTCTATATTCCATTGCTGATTGGTTACACGTATCATTTGCATCCTCCCCATCTTATACTATATCTACTTGATTATCAGAAAATAGGAGGTGATGTAAATAAACTCCATCTTTAATTTCTAGCCCCATCCCATTCCATTTACGATACCATGTCTTTAGACCAATATCTATAGATTTTAAATAATGTATGTGACATGGGGCAACCTTGTAACATACCCTTGCTTATTAAAAAATTTTCTGGAAGTGTACTAAAATTTTCACTTGACATATCTTATCTTTATACATTCCCTGTATTATTTTGATTAAAGGAACATTTTGTTTTCCACATGTAATAATCTTCAAAGTAGTTTTCGACGGACAGTATCATTTGCTTTTTATAAATCTATAAAAATTAATCCAATGTTTTTTGGTTTTTCCCTATGTTTTTCTAAGATCTGTCGTAATGTGAAAATATGGTCTTCGCCTGATCTATCAGCTGCGAAGCCACATTCTTCGTCCTGGTTTTTAAAGTTTATGTCCAGCTTATTTTTAATCATTTTCCCAAAAATTGTCATTAATGTGTTTATAACACAAACTCCTCGATAGTTCGACCAGCTTTTGCGGTCCCCTTTCTTAAATATATTATTAATATAGCCCAGCTTCATTTCCTTTGATACTGAATCTCAGTGTAATATTTTATTTAATAACTATGTTATTAGCTTCACCATTTTGTCACCACCACATTTTAAGAGCTCCAGATTGATATTGCCTGGTCCATGTGATTTACCATTCTTCCCTTTTCTTACTACCTTACTCACATCGCTTTCTAAAACTTGGATCTCTTTCCCTTCCTGCTCCTTTTCTTCCACTGTTCCTTCCTCCAGATACTCTTCTCCATCCTCATTTAATAATTTCCGTAAATATTTTTCCCATTCTTTTGGTGTTATCAGTTGAAGATTGGTTTTGGCTTTTGTCTCTTGTTGAAGTCATTTTAACACTGACCACGCTTGTTTCGCTCTCGCAAATGGTTCAAATGGCTCTGAGCACTATCGGACTTAACTGCTGAGGTCATCAGTCCCCTAGAACTTAGAACTACTTAAACCTAACTAACCTAAGGACGTCACACACATCCATGCCCGAGGCAGGATTCGAACCTGTGACCGTAGCGGTCGCGCGGTTCCAGACGGTAACGCCTAGAACCGCTCGGCCACGCTGGCCGGCCTCTGTTAAATCCTAATTTGCTATTGACATTGGCACATGTCCATTCCCATGCTTCATTCTTTGCTATTCTTATTTTTTTATCACTTTATTCTTCCTTTCGTTGCAGACTGTTCTTGTTACTTCCAATTTATCATTCAGCCACAGGTTGAATGGCCTCCTCTTTTCTTTAACTGCCACTTCTATTGCCGCCAACCACCATTCTGCTGTACGATTGTGGTTGTTTCCCCTTATGCCCAGCACCTTTGTTGCTACACTTGGATTTTATATAATCCTACATTTCCTCTGTACTTCCTTCAAATGATTCTTCCAATGATTTTTTTCCGTTATGCCAGCAAAGAATGTTAGTATACTTTCATCTTGTAGGCTGTCAATATTGAAGTATATAGTTTGAGATTTCTCAGCACAATTCTTTTTAATGTTGTTAGAATCATTCTTTGCATTCTCCCATTGCCAAAACTCTTCGTTTTTACTAAATAACGGTCTGATCCACGCTGGGCTTCTCTATAAGATCTAACATCTGCTGCCCTGAAACTACTTGTCTGTCTAATGATAATATAACCTGTTATAGAACGAAGTGCTCTGTTATTCTGCTGCCATGTATATTTATGAATATCCTTGTTTTTAAAAAATGTTTTGGTAAATTTCTTATCAAACTGTTCGCAAATTTCAATCAGTCGTTCTTCATTGTCATTATATTATGTCTCCCCATGTTTTTCCACTATCAGACATGGTTCTCTAATTCCTACTCTTCCGTTCATATCCCCATGATAACCAGTTCCTTTCTCCTTCGGATTTTTTCTTCAGCCTCCCTGAGGATTGTCCAGAAAGTATCTTTCTCCTGGTCTCTTTCCTCATTCGTGGCTGCATATAAACCAAAAATTACAATTTCTCTGACGAATAGTCTTTTCTTTCACACTAATACATTCATTAATAAATTTCCAACCTGTCAGTCTCTTTTTCCATGCTTTTTTTATCGTGATGGAGACTCCTGCTTTGGCTCTTACCGCTTTGGACACTACACTCCAATCATGTACATAGCTAACAAGTTGTTCTTCTCCTTTGCCCTTCCTCTTCGTCTCACAGAGAGCACGATAACATCCATTTTGAAACTGTCAAGGTCTTCGCGTGATCTACCAGCTGCGAAGCCACATTCTTCGTCCTGGTTTTTAAAATTTATGTCCAGCTTATTTTTAATCATTTTCCCAAAAATTGTCATTAATGTGTTTATAACACAAACTCCCCATAGTTCGAGCACCTTTTGCGATCCCCTTTCTTAAATTTATTATTAATATAGCCCAGCTGTTGGTAATATATCCAGTTTCATGGAGATACCTTGCACATTCCAGCATCCAAATGTCATTTTCCTTTTTCCTTCGCCAGTTCATTACTTGCACACGCGGATATGTATGTTCTCAGTGACATTTAAGTCCAAATTAATTCGAATATATCGCAAAACTCTCAGTAGACCTTTCCAGTAACCTTTAGAAAGAAGTAAAACCATACAGAATTATCTGTAAGGACAAAAACGAAACGAGAAATCATTTCCCTCGCGCCTGCTTGATTACAAAAGTTGTTAAAAATGTGTGTCATGGCGATGCTGCATAATTAATCAGGTATGATCTGAAGATGGTCTTTTAGAAGATCATCTAAAAATTAAAAATTAAAACAAATGCGATCACGACTGTGTTTATCAAAATAAACAATAAATACTGTTAACATCACAGAAAAACATATGCCCATAAGTCTTCGTAACAAAAGACATACTACAAAGCTCTTCCGATGACGACTGCATAGTGACTGATATCGCGACCATTCAGTTCTACATAGCAATTTATACTTTTGCAAAATGCTCCCGAAGCTATTTGTTCGAATTTGTGACCAGCATAACATCGGATTTTTACAGAGAGGAAGAATGTGGGCTAGTTTCTGTCAATTTTATACATACAAAAAAAACTGCTGTCGTCTTGTATTATAATATATCGATTCGTACATTTACGTAGAAAACATTTGAGTCAATTTACTGAAATGGCTGATTTGGAAGGACTACAACGTCCTCTACTCCTTGTGGTGAGGACCCCGTTGCCATGGATTATAAAGCGAATATCAGTAAATTGACACAAATGTTTTCTACGTAAATGTACGAATCGATATTTTATAATACAAGACGACAGCAGTTTTTGTGTGTCACAAATTGTTTTACTTTATATTATTGCACATAATGTAATATACTTTTACGTATTTTACGAGTTTACTACGGAACATTTGTTATTATTTTATAATTAACACTATAATTGTAACTCTTTTTAAATGGAATGGTTCCGTTTTCTGTTATTTACTGTCACTTAAATTTATGTTAAACTAAGGTCACTAGTAATTACATATAATAAACTGTATTAAATGCCGTCGATCGCCGCTGGGGGTTGTTGCCGTCTATTCACGTGATCTCAGTACGCTATTTAAACCCATACGAAGGGTTAGTCTCGCATAGTTTCCTGCCGTTATGTAGACAGGAGTGACACCACCAGCAGTCGACCAATGGGTAAGATATTTTAAATTTGCGTAATTTTAGCTGTTGTATAATGGAGTCTTTCTGACAGCTATCCATAATTTCACAGTGTAGACGCCCAGAAGATGACCCCTACGTTGGGTTGAAACCGGTTGGCGGTATCTACATCTACATGATTACTCTGCAATTCACATTTAAGTGCTTGGCAGAGGATTCATCGAACCACAATCATACTATCTCTCTACCATTGCACTCCCGAACAGCGCGCGGGAAAAACGAACACCTAAACCTTTCTGTTCGAGCTCTGATTTCTCTAATTTTATTTTGATGATCATTCCTACCTATGTAGGTTGGGCTCAACAAAATATTTTCGCATTCGGAAGAGAAAGTTGGTGACTGAAATTTCGTAAATAGATCTCGCCGCGACGAAAAACGTCTTTGCTTTAATGACATCCATTCCAACTCGCGTATCATGTCTGCCACACTCTCTCCCCTATTACGTGATAATACAAAACGAGCTGCCCTTTTGTGCACCCTTTCGACGTCCTCCGTCAATTCTACCTGGTAAGGATCCCACACCGCGCAGCAATATTCTAACAGAGGACGAACGAGTGTAGTGTAAGCTGTCTCTTTAGTGGACTTGTTGCATCTTCTAAGTGTCCTGCCAATGAAACGCAACCTTTGGCTCGCCTTCCCCACAATATTATCTATGTGGTCTTTCCAACTGAAGTTGTTCGTAATTTTAACACCCAGGTACTTAGTTGAATTGACAGCCTTGAGAATTGTACTATTTATCGAGTAATCGAACTCCAACGGATTTCTTTTGAAACTCATGTGGATCACCTCACACTTTTCGTTATTTAGCGTCAACTGCCACCTGCCACACCATACAGCAATCTTTTCTAAATCGCTTTGCAACTGATACTAGTCTTCGGATGACCTTACTAGACGATAAATTACAGCATCTTCTGCGAACAACCGAAGATAACTGCTCAGATTGTCACCCAGGTCATTTATATAGATCAGGAACAGCAGAGGTCCCAGGACATTTCCCTGGGGAACACCTGATATCACTTCAGTTTTACTCGATGATTTGCCGTCTATTACTACGAACTTCCTGACAGGAATAATAAATGCGATTAAGACTGTTTTCGAATAATTGATTAATCGTACTAATCGCTGCTTCATCTGCACAACTATGTTGTCCAACAATCTATGCACCTGTGTGACTTGCGGCCGGCGTCGCGCCGTGTTGCAGCCACGCGGCCGGCTGCCGGTGCCCCAGCGCCTTCTCCGCGCGCCGTCTGCACGGCGGCGCCAGCTGCCGCTGCGAGTGCTTCGGCCACCACGCCGGCTGCGCCCGCCTGCGCCGCGGCAAGGACTACTTCTCCACCAGGGACAAGTAGTGAGTACCCGCCACTAGTGGCTCCGACCTCAAGTAGACAGTCATCGAGGATCAGGTCTGGGACCCAGAAAGAGTGTAGAGGAGAGTGTAGCATGTTTTGAAACTTCCTCACTGATTAAAACAATGGACGGTATCGAGTCTCAAATCCACAACTTGCCCTTCGGGGGCACTTCTTTTTCCGACTGAGTCATCCAGCCACGATTTGCGAATCGTCCTCGGCGGTACCTGTCTCCTACTGTCCAAGCTTCGAAAGCTAATGTTCCAGGTTCGGGTCTCGGATTCATCTTACACTCCTGGAAATGGAAAAAAGAACACATTGACACCGGTGTGTCAGACCCACCATACTTGCTCCGGACACTGCGAGAGGGCTGTACAAGCAATGATCACACGCACGGCACAGCGGACACACCAGGAACCGTTGTGTTGGCCGTCGAATGGCGCTAGCTGCGCAGCATTTGTGCACCGCCGCCGTCAGTGTCAGCCAGTTTGCCGTGGCATACGGAGCTCCATCGCAGTCTTTAACACTGGTAGCATGCCGCGACAGCGTAGACGTGAACCGTATGTGCAGTTGACGGACTTTGAGCGAGGGCCTATAGTGGGCATGCGGGAGGCCGGGTGGACGTACCGCCGAATTGCTCAACACGTGGGGCGTGAGGTCTCCACAGTACATCGATGTTGTCGCCAGTGGTCGGCAGAAGGTGCACGTGCCCGTCGACCTGGGACCGGACCGCAGCGACGCACGGATGCACGCCAAGACCGTAGGATCCTACGCAGTGCCGTAGGGGACCGCACCGCCACTTCCCAGCAAATTAGGGACACTGTTGCTCCTGGGGTATCGGCGAGGACCATTCGCAACCGTCTCCATGAAGCTGGGCTACGGTCCCGCACACCGTTAGGCCGTCTTCCGCTCACGCCCCAACATCGTGCAGCCCGCCTCCAGTGGTGTCGCGACAGGCGTGAATGGAGGGACGAATGGAGACGTGTCGTCTTCAGCGATGAGAGTCGCTTCTGCCTTGGTGCCAATGATGGTCGTATGCGTGTTTGGCGCCGTGCAGGTGAGCGCCACAATCAGGACTGCATACGACCGAGGCACACAGGGCCAACACCCGGCATCATGGTGTGGGGAGCGATCTCCTACACTGGCCGTACACCACTGGTGATCGTCGAGGGGACACTGAATAGTGCACGGTACATCCAAACCGTCATCGAACCCATCGTTCTACCATTCCTAGACCGGCAAGGGAACTTGCTGTTCCAACGGGACAATGCACGTCCGCATGTATCCCGTGCCACCCAACGTGCTCTAGAAGGTGTAAGTCAACTACCCTGGCCAGCAAGATCTCCGGATCTGTCCCCCATTGAGCATGTTTGGGACTGGATGAAGCGTCGTCTCACGCGGTCTGCACGTCCAGCACGAACGCTGGTCCAACTGAGGCGCCAGGTGGAAATGGCATGGCAAGCCGTTCCACAGGACTACATCCAGCATCTCTACGATCGTCTCCATGGGAGAATAGCAGCCTGCATTGCTGCGAAAGGTGGATATACACAGTACTAGTGCCGACATTGTGCATGCTCTGTTGCCTGTGTCTATGTGCCTGTGGTTCTGTCAGTGTGATCATGTGATGTATCTGACCCCAGGAATGTGTCAATGAAGTTTCCCCTTCCTGGGACAATGAATTCACGGTGTTCTTATTTCAATTTCCAGGAGTGTATTTCGTCACGACTTACTCAATAACATGGACAAGTACTACCTGGCGTAGAGTATCTGGCGTTAAATTTATTTGATACCTTCACAATTTTCCCTGCCTTGAAAGTGGAAATTTGTGTAGTTTGCCAATAGCTTCGATTTCAGAAGGTTTTTAGCGTGTAACTGTTCTTTTTTTAATAATACTTCTCGTTAATTTGTTTTTTGTTACTGATTCTTCATATGTAATAAAGTAATAATGCGCAAAGACTATTAAATACATTACAGACCAAATTTACTCGACTGAAAATCCGTTAAATTTGAATACAATATTTGTTACTAGGTTCGTGGTCATTGCGTACCTTGGAACACTTTTTCACATTTGGAAGAACCTTACTTTTCGGGAGTAAATTTTGTAATTTTAGAAAAAAACTATAAGACATAAAGTAAATGCTATGATTTGAAATATGTTTTAAACTTGTATTAGAGTGCTGGCTGGCTACAGATGAAAGCCTGAAAAAGTGTTTCACGGTGCAATACTCTCCCTTATACTGTGAGGAATGGGTGTAAATGCAGGCCGTTCTGTTGGTGAGGGAGGACCGTGTACTGAACACCGAGACATCAGTGTTTACTTCTTTTGCAGCCCAGTAATTATGACTGACAAGAGCAAGCCGTTAATGCTTATTTTCCCTTGGGCAGCAAGTCAGGTACTGAAGGGCAAAAAGGATTATACTGCGTCGTTCACGTCGCGGTCCGGTTAAAGGTGTGAAGTTTGTGATGTGTCGGTGGGAAGACTGTTCGACACAGAGAAAAAGCAAGCAAACACTGATGTGTGTACATGTCAAGGTACCGTATGTAAAAATACCTGCACTTGTACTCGTTACTCGCTCTATACACGGTGGTACATCTGAAGTTTCGGATGAGATTATCTCGAAAACAATACATCGGGTAAAAAAAGTGGGTAATACAAGTTCGTAAGCTCAAAGGGGGACATCAAAGGATACTACACGTGATCCCCAGCTCCTGCCCCCTTGGGTGGGGAAGGGGGCAACTTTTAATCTTAAATGGAAACCTCCATTTTGTATTGCAGATTCGGATTGTCCACAAAAAAATAATCAAGTTTTGTCTGAAACATTTTTTTGAAACCACTGACAGATGGCGCTGAAATCGAGAAAAATTTAAACTGGGGAAGAACTCCGATTTATTTAGAATGATCCGAGAAGGACGCATCAAATCGATACAAAATGTGCACCAGTTCTTTCATTACGCGAAATTAAGCTATTTTCTTACAAAATATATCCTACCCGCCACAGTTTTTGATGGAGGGAGGTGGAATGGTGTTAAAATCTCGTTAGGGAACTCTTCACGATTGCATTACTCACCCGACTGTGGCGCTACCGTGGCCAAACTGCTAACTATGGCTCAGTCTAAAGGTCGGTGCAATGTGATCAGACGTCACTTCACTTTCAGATTGTGAACGGTAAACATCAACTGACGAAAGTAAATTATTCTTTAACGAAACATGGCTTACTATCCTCCTACAGAGACTGTTGATATGATATTAATTTTAGATGCATGCCATACCAATTACGCTGCAGCTGCGCAATTGTATGCGGATCGTTTCCCAAACAGACGACATCCAAGGAAAACATTATTCATAACTGCAGTCAATGAGCTCGAAATGGATACATGCACTGTCCACCTCGTCATCGCGAATACAATGAAAATGTCGCTCGTACCCTTACGTTCTCGCCTGTATTCAACTGGATCCCGAAATTAGTAGTCGTCCAATTCAGAGACAAACTGGAATAGCGAAATCAACTGTTTTGAGGATTTTGAAGGCACTTAAATATCATGCGTATCATATCACACTGACACGGGCATTAGCGCCGAAACATATCCAAATACGCGTGCATTTCTGCCAGTGGGTCTTGGAAATGATAAGAAGTGAAAATCATTTTTTTTTTAGATACGTTATGTTCACCGATGAAGCCACATTCAAAAACAATGGCGAATTGAATAGTCATGATTGTCATTATTGGTCCCATGTCAATCCACACTGGCACAGACCCGTTGACAATCAACACAAATGGTCGTCAATGGTATGGTGTGGAATTTTAAACGGTTACTTGATACGACCGTATATTTTGATCGAAATGTTACTGGGGTATCTTATTTACAACTTCTCCGCGATGATTTGTTGGAGCTAATGGAAGATGTTGATTTAGAATCTAGGCAACGAATGTGGTTCCAACAGAACGGAGCAGCTCCCCATTATGCTAAAAATGTGCGGAACGTTTTAAATTTACGGTACCCTGGTCGGTGGATAGGACGGCCGGCCAATTCAGTGGCCTCCACGTTCACCAGACCTAACAACTCCTGATTTTTTTGTGGGGTTATTTAAAAAATATTGTTTATGAAAGACAACCCACAACCCAAAACAATGTGGAGCAACGCATTCGAAGAGCTTGCGCAGTCATGCCGCCGGATGTGCTGCTCAAAACTGTGGACAACTTTCGCAGACGATTGCCTTTATGCATTGAAGCAAATGGGGATAATTTTGAACAATTTCCTCGTGGCTAATTTAATTAATTAACAACCCGAAATTGTGAGAGGCAAGGGGATTCACACTACTAAAGCACCCCAACATGTGAGAGGCAAGGGGACTCTCACTAATGAAGCACCCCATGGCAACATCATTCTACTACGTCCATGTCGTTGCTCCTGGGCAACGCTAAAAGTAGGATTCAGTATATTTTGTACAAAAATAGCTTAATTTGGCGTAGCGATGGAATTGGTGTACATTTTTTTATCGATTTGATGCGTCTTTCTCGCATAATTCTAAAGAAATCAGAGTTTTTCCCAACCGGCCGTTGTGGCCGAGCGGTTCTAGGCGCTACAGTCCGGAACCGCGCTGCTGCTACAGTCGCAGGTTCGAATCCTGCCTCGGGCATGGATGCGTGATATCCTTAGGTTAGTTAGTTTTACGTTGTTCTAAATCTAGGGTACTTATGACCTCAGATGTTAAGTCCCATAGTGCCTAGAGCCATTTGAATAATTTTTGAGAGTTCGTACCCAATTTTACTTTTTTTCGATTTTAGCGCCATCTGTCATACAACAATCCCTGGAGTAGGAAAGTGATCCATATTTCGCTAAAGAATAATTTACTTTCTTTCGTCAGTTGATGTTTGCGGGTGACAATCTGAAAGTGAACTGACGTCTGATCGCATTGCACCGACCTTTCTACTGAGCCGTAGTTCGCAGTTTGGCCACGGTAGTGCCACAGTCGGGTGAGTAATGCAGTTGTGAAGAGTTCCCTAACGAGATTTTAATACCATTCCGCCTCCCTCCATCAAAAATTGTGGCGGGTAGGATATATTTTGTAAAAAAAAAAAAAAAAAAAAAAAAAAAAAACTTAATTTCGCGTAATGAAAGAATTGGTGCACATTTTGTATCGATTTGATGCGTCCTTCTCGGATGATTCTAAGTAAATCGTTCTTCCCCAATTTCAATTTTTCTCGATTTCAGCGCCATCTGCCAGTGGTTTAAAAAAATGTTTCAGACAAAACTTGATTACTTTTTTATGGAGAATCCGAATCTGCAATAAAAAAAATGGGTGTTTCCATTTGAGACTTAAAAGTTACCACCCGCCCCACCCAAGGGGGCGGGGGCTGGAGGTCACGTGTAGTATAATTTGATGTTCCCCTTTGAGCTTACGAAGTTCTCTTACCCACTATTTTTACCCGATGTATAGTTTCCGAGATAATCTCATCCGAAACTTCAGGTGGACCACCCTGTATATTTCTGGATCCTGGTGGAGTAAATTAGTAATAATGAAAGATCTAAACAGACGCTTGCGTTGTTTCAGCTGTATTCAGAGCGGAGAGTGCGCTCACCCTGACTGCGAGTACGGGCCTTACATCCGCAAGGCGGGCCGCTGTCCACGCAAGAGGGAGCGGCTGTCTGCGTGGGACAAGGCGAGGCACTGAGCGCCCTGCTGAAGAGGGGTCCAGGCGGAGGCACCGAAACGTCACGTCGCAGTCACGACTCGACACCAGCGGTGGTCACCTCTCAGCTCAGCTGTTGCCGGCCAGCGGTGGTCCACGAGACCTAGACGTACCACGCTGTCAACAGCGACCACTCTCCAAAACTACACTAACCACGCCGTACCGCTTCCTCCCGTCTTTAGCCTGCCGCTCACTCTCGTGATAATGGTCGCGTAATTGTGATTCCGACTCTGTGCAGATTAACTTGTGTCCTATTACGGTTGATGAGTTGCTGTCACAGTCGGTCAGTGTGTTCTGAGGGAACCAGTCCTGCGTTTCAGGGAGTAGATGTATTTATCGGGATACATGCCATCAGTAAATGACAACAACGATCATATCGAACGATTCAGTGCCAGATTTCTGGTAGGAAATTACGTAGATAGCTGTGAGTAATTAAAAAGTATGTTCGTGGTGAGCAATGAACGCATCACGTCATAAAGGAAACTCACAAATCATCTTACTATCTTCACTGGTTACACTCACAAGGGAACCTCCCCATCGCACCCTCCTCAGATTTAGTTATAAGTGGCACAGTGTATAGGCCTTGAAAAACTGAACACAGATCAATCGAGAAAACAGGAAGAAGTTGTGTGGAACTATGAAAAAAGTAATCAAAACGTACAAACTGAGTAGTCCATGCGCAAGACAAGCAACATCAAGGAGAGTGTGAGCTCGGGAGCGCCGTGATCGCGTGGTTAGCGTGAGCAGCTGCGGAACGAGATGTCCTTGGTTCAAGTCTTCCCTCGAGTGAGTAGTTTAATTTTTTATTTTCAGACAATCATCGCCACACGTACTGTTTATCAACAAATGTAGGAAATAATCATACAAATGTTCGACAATCTTTCGATCTGCCTTACAGTTCGGAAAATATTCGTTGACATTGTTACTGAAGTCGCGAGCTATATTTGCTGGATTCATATTGCCCACGGAATGCATCTCACATATTTAATACACTCTCGTCCAAAGTAGCGAACAGTCAACTGCCAGCCAGGGAGCCACGTTAGCAGGAATACTCTCTCTTCCGTGCGCTGTAGTCGACTGACGTCATGTGTTTCGATGTTTGTTTAGGTGTAGCGTCGTCATACTACGGCGCAGTTGCCTGGCATCGGACGGACGGAAGGACAGATAATAATTGTCTGAAAATAAAAAATTAAACTTTTCACTCGAGGGAAGACTTGAACCAAGGACATCTCGTTCCGCAGCTGCTCACGCTAACCACGGGATCACGGCGCTCCTGAGCTCACCCTATCCTTGATGTTGCCCATCTTGCACATGGACTACTCAGTTTGTATATTTTGCTTATTTTTTTCATAGTTCCACACAACTTCTTCCTGTTTTCTCGATTGATCTGTGTTCAGTTTTTCAAGGCCTATACACTGTGCTAACTTATAACTAAATCTGAGGGGGGTGCGATGGAGATGTTCCCTTGTCAGTATGTTTTAGAGTGATGTCTTCTTGTTTCCACTTCCATCTTACTGTATCCGTGCCAGCAGCTAGTAAGCGCATCAGCTGGTTGCGGCGCTTCAGTCTGAGCTACCAATATTGCCCCTCACTTCACAGTGTAAAGACCTGTCTGCCACAGTATCTTCGCTAATCTTATTGCGCTTGGGATCAAGGCAGTTTGCTCCTACCATTCCTCAAGGCCATCTCCCAGCTGACATTTCGTGGTGCCTATTCCTACGAGACTGTTCATGAACAGCTTTCTCTACATACAAAATTGTTTGGAAATGCAATAATTACGGCGGAAGGGAAGAACGATCAACAAGTGTCTTCTAAATATCTATTTCAGCTCTAGCGAGAGATGTCACAGTTGTTCATACATTTATATTGGACGAGTCAGTGACGTAAGAAAGAAATGTAATCAGAGTTTTTGAGAAATCCAATTAAACTGTGAATAACGTAGACAGGGAACATGAAGCCATGTTTCATAGCTAAAAGATTCCTCATATTAGAAAATTAAAGTTCCTCGAGTGAAACGAAAGTTTTGCTTGTTTTGTTAGCAGGGAGGGAAAATTCAGTTGTTTCTTTTCTTTAATGTTACGCTCGCCGCAAAATGATGACCGAAGAACAGAACCATAAAAGTAGACGTTACTAAGTCAATGTTTTCTGAGATGCTACGCGTCGTTCAATGCTGTGATGGCGTCGCAAACTGCAAGGTGTGTTTCTCGTCACTCGTGCACAGCAATTGCTTCTCTTTTACTTTTTACAGAGTCGATGTGAGAATGCTGACAACACCTTCCGTCAGGGAGTTCGACTTCTCTGAGGAAGACGATTAATGCGTCATCCAAAGCCTCAACAAAGGGTGCCGTTATAAGATGTCAATAAAGCAATATTTGACGTCACATCCTCCAGCCAACACTGCCATTTTACTGAGAACAATTTTTATTCATTAACATAGTTTCTAAGAAAAGTGTGTAGGTTATAACGAAAGTAAGCCAATGTATATAAGAGTAAATGATCATGTGTGCTGTGTATGACTAGACTTTATAGTATCAAATGTAAAGTTTTATAATGCTCTTGAATGGTGAACATGACATTAAAAAAATTGTAGTTTTAAGACACACTATGTGAACAATTATTTTTCTTCATATGATTTCAAAGTTCAAGAATTCGCAAAACTGTGCAGTTGGTGTGCCCATATTTTTCTTGTATCATCCATATTTATGTGTCTTCCACATTAATCTTAAGGCATATCGTTCCGCAAATAAATATTTGACTGTAAACTTGATACAACTGTAACCAGTTCAGAGTACACCGCCCACCTACCGAAACTGTCCAGGGTTTGGAGAACCACAGACCATCTATTTCCTTTTCCTTTTATCACCTCTTTTTGGTCACTGCTATTCCTTCGTGTAGAACTCGCCGGATCACATTCTACACATGCCTCTGCAGACACTAAGCTGGAGGGCGGCTTTTTAGCTTATTCTCTTTATAAGTAGGGAACAAAGCTTTCCGGCACTGGGCTGACTGGGAGACGAGGGAAATGCATGAGAAGAGTCTTCCCTGAACTGATAAAAGGAGGTTTTAGTGATAAGACAATTTTTATAATTTGCAGTATACAGTTCTTGTTTTATTTTCTCTTTCTCCTTCGTCTATAACCTGTTTCCTATGTTAGTATGGCATTTTACCTCACACTCCTTTACTACACTGTGTGATCAAAAGTATCCGGACACCTGGCTGAAAATGAGAAATTCGTGGCGTCCTCCATCGGCAATGCACCAATACAATATGATGTTGGCCCAGCTTCCACTCTCGCAGGCATACGTTCAATCAGGTGCTGGAAGGTTTCTTGGGGAATGGCAGCCCATTCTTCATGGAGTGCTGCACTGAGGAGAGGTATCGATGTTGGTCGGTGAGGCCTGGCACGAAGTCGGCGTTCGAAAACATCACAAAGGTGTTCTATAGGATTCAGGTCAGGACTCCGTGCAGGCCAGTTCATTATAGGGATATTACTGTCGTGTAACCACTCCGTCACAGGCCGTGCATTATGAACAGGTCCTCACCGTGTTGAAAGATGCAGTTTCCCATCCTCGAACTGCTCTTCAACAGTGGGAAGCAAGAAGGTGCTTAAAACATTAATGTAGGCCTGTGCTGTGACAGTGCCACGCAAAACAACAAGGGGTACAAGCCCCATCCATGAAACACACGACCACACCGTAACACCACCGCTTCCGAATTTTACTGTTGGCACTACACACGCTGAGATGACGTTCACGCCCTGCCATCGGATCGCCACATTGTGTGCCGTGATTCGTCACTCCACATAACGTTTTTCCACTGTTCAATCGTCCATTGTTTACGCTCCTTACACGAAGCGAGGCGTCGTTTGTCATTTGCCGGCGTAATGTGTGGCGTATGAGCAGCCGCTCGACCATGAAATCCAAGTTTTCTCAGCTCCCGCCTAACTTTCATATTACTTGCAGTGGATCCTGATGCAGTTTGGAATTCCTGTGTGATGGTCTGGACATATGTCTGCCTATTACACATTACGACCCTCTACAACTGTCGGCGGTCTCTGTCATCCAACAGACTAGGTCGGCCCGTATGCTTTTGTGCTGTACGTGTCCCTTCAGGTTTCCACTTCACTATCACATCAGAAACAGTGGACCTAGGGATGTTTAGGAGTGTAGAAATCTCGCATACAGACGTATGACACAAGTGACACCCAATCAAAAAAAAAAAAAAAAAAAAAAAAGGTTCAAATGGCTGTGAGCACTATGGGACTCAACTGCTGTGGTCATAAGTCACCTAGAACTTAGAACTACTTAAACCTAACTAACCTAAAGACATCACGCACATCCATGCCCGAGGCAGGATTCGAACCTGCGACCGTAGCGGTCGTGCGGTTCCAGACTGTAGCGCCTTTAGCCGCTCGGCCACTCCGGCCGGTTGATACCCAATCACCTGACCACGTTCGAAGACAGTGAGTTCCGCGGAACGCCACATTCTGCTCTCTCACGGTGTCTAATGACTGCTGAGGTCGCTGATATGGAGTACCTGGCAGTAGGTGGCAGCACAATGCACCTAATATGAAAATCGTATGTTTTTGGGGGTGTCCGGATACTTTTGATCACATAGTGTATCTTAGATGTTGTTGTTCTGGTCTTCAGTCCTGAGACTGGTTTGATGCAGCCCTCCATGCAATCTTATCATCTCCCAGTAACTACTGCAACCTACATCTTTCTGAATCTGCTTAGAGTATTCATCTCTTGGTCTCCCTCTAAGATTTTTAACCTCCACGCTGCCCTCCAATACTAAATTGGTGATCCCCTGATGCCTCAGAACATGTCCTACCAACCGATCCCTTCTTCTAGTCAAGTTGTGCCACAAACTTCTCTTCTCCCCAGTACTATTCAATACCTCCTCATTAGTTATGTGATCAACCCATCTAATCTTCAGCAGTCTTCTGTAGCACCACATTTCGAATGCTTCTATTCCCTTCTTGTCTAAGCCGTTTATCGTCCACGTTTCACTTCCATACATGGCTACTCTCCATACAAATACTTTCAGAAACGACTTCCTGACACTTAAATCAATACTCAATGTTAACAAATTTCTCTTCTTCAGAAACGCTTTCCTTTCCATTGCCAGTCTACATTTGATATCCTCTCTACTTCGACCATCATCAGTTATTTTGCTCCCCAAATAGCAAAACTCCTTTACTACTTTAAGTGTCTCATTTCCTAATCTAATTCCCTCAGCATCATCCGACTTAATTCGACTACATTCCATTATCCTCTTTTTGCTTTTGTTGATGTTCATCTTATATCCTCCCTTCAAGACACTATCCATTCCGTTCGACTGCTCTTCCAAGTCCTTTGCTGTCTCTGACAGAATTACAATGTCATCGGCGAACCTCAAAGTTTTTATTTCTTCTCCATCGATTTTAATACCTACTCCGAATTTTTCTTTTGTTTCCTTCACTGCTTGCTCAATATACAGATTGAATAGCATCGGGGAGAGGCTACAACCCTGTCTCAGTCCCTTCCCAACCACCGCTTCCCTTTCGTGTCCCTCGACTCTTATAACTGCCATCTGGTTTCTGTACAAATTGTAAATAGCCTTTCGCTCCCTGTATTTTACCCCTGCCACCTTCAGAATTTGAAAGAGAGTATTCCAGTCAACATTGTCAAAAGCTTTCTCTAAGTCTACAAATGCTAGAAACGTCGGTTTGCCTTTTCTTAATCTAGCTTCTAAGATAAGTCGTAGAGTCAGTATTGCCTCACGTGTTCCAATATTTCTACGGAATCCAAACTGATCTTCCCCGAGGTCGGCTTCTACTAGTTTTTCCATTTTTCTCTAAAGAATTCGCGTTAGTATTTTGCAGCTGTGACTTATTAAACTGATAGTTCGGTAATTTTCACATCTGTCAACACCTGCTTTCTTTGGGATTGGAATTATTATGTTCTTCTTGAAGTCTGAGGGTATTTCACCTGTCTCATACATCTTGCTCAGCAGATGGTAGAGTTTTGTCAGGACTGGCTCTCCCAAGGCCGTCAGTAGTTCTAATGGAGTGTTGTCTACTCCCGGGGCCTTGTTTCGACCCAGGTCTTTCAGTGCTCTGTCAAACTCTTCACGCAGTATCGTATCTCCCATTTCATCTTCATCTACATCCTCTTCCATTTCCATAATATTGTCCTCAAGTACATCGCCCTTGTATAAACCCTCTATATACTCCGTCTACCTTTCTGCTTTCCCTTCTTTGCTTAGGACTGGGTTTCCATCTGAGCTCTTGATATTCATACAAGTCGTTCTCCTTTCTCCAAAGGTCTCCTTAATTTTCCTGTAGGCAGTATCTATTTTACCCCTGGTGAGATAAGCCTCTACATCCTTACATTTGTCCTCTAGCCATCCCTGCTTAGCCATTTTGCACTTCCTGTCGATCTCATTTTTGAGACATTTGTATTCCTTTTTGCCTGCTTGATTTACTGCATTTTTATATTTTCTCCTTTCATCAATTAAATTCAATATTTCTTCTGTTACCCAAGGATTTCTAGCAGCCCTCGTCTTTTTACCTATTTCATCCTCTGCTGCCTTCACTACTTCATCCCTCAAAGCTAGCCATTCTTCTTGTATTGTATTTCTTTCCCCCATTCATGTCAATTGTTCCCTTATGCTCTCCTTGAAACTCTGTACAACCTCTGGTTCTTTCAGTTTATCCAGGTCCCATCTCCTTAAATTACCACCTTTTTGCACTTTCTTCAGTTTTAATCTGCAGTTCATAACCAATAGATTGTGGTCAGAATCCACATCTGCCCCTGGAAATGTCTTACAGTTTAACACCTGGTTCCTAAATCTCTGTCTTACCATTATATAATCTATCTGATACCTTTTAGTATCTCCAGGCTTCTTCCATGTATACAACCTCCTTTTATGATTCTTGAACTAAGTGTTAGTTATGATTAAGTTATGCTCTGTGCAAAATTCTACCAGGCGGCTTCCTCTTTCATTTCTTACTCCCAATCCATATTCACCTACTACGTTTCCTTCTCTCCCTTTTCCTACTACCGAATTCCAGTCACCCATGACTATTAAATTTTCGTCTCCCTTCACTATCTGAATAATTTCTTTTATTTCATCATACATTTCTTCAATTTCTTCGTCATCTGCAGAGCTAGTTGGCATATAAACTTGTACTACTGTGGTAGGCGTGGGCTTCGTGTCTATCTTGGCCACAATAATGCGTTCACTATGTTGTTTGTAGTAGCTTACCCGCACTCCTATTTTTTATTCATAATTAAACCTACTCCTGCATTACCCCTATTTGTATTTATAACCCTGTATTCGGCTGACCCAAAAGTCTTGTTCCTCCTGCCACCGAACTTCACTAATTCCCACTATATCTAACTTTAACCTATCCATTTCCCTTTTTAAATTTTCTAACCTACCTGCTCGATTAAGGGATCTGACATTCCACGCTCCGATCCGTAGAACGCCAGTTTTCTTTCTCCTGATAACGACGTCCTCCTGAGTAGTCCCCGCCCGGAGATCCGAATGAGGGACTATTTTACCTCCGGAATATTTTACCCAAGAGGACGCCATCATCATTTAACCATACAGTAAAGCTGCATGCCGTCGGGAAAAGTTACGGCCGTAGTTTCCCCTTGCTTTCAGCCTTTCGCAGTACCAGCACAGCAAGGCCGTTTTGGTTAGTGTTACAAGGCCAGATCAGTCAATCATCCAGACTGTTGCCCCTGCAACTACTGAAAAGGCTGCTGCCCCTCTTCAGGAACCACACGTTTGTCTGACCTCTCAACAGATACCCCTCCGTTGTGGTTGAACCTACGGTAGGGCTATCCGTATCGCTGAGGCACGCAAGCCTCCCCATCACGGCAAGGCCATGGTTCATGGGGGTATCTTAGATGTGTAATGCAATATGTGTGACTATGTATACCCTACACATCGACAAGTATCTGTATACTTGTAACTGATTATTTAACCTACTGATATTTCAGCTCACTATATTATTCCATCTTCCCACATCACAATGGTACTGTTATATTATTTTAAGAGCCAGAATAGAGGAAATTATCTGTTTTCTAGGCAAAAACATTGAGCCCTTTCAGCTCTTCCTGTTGACTACTTTGCAATGAAACATAGTGCAGGATTCACTTTCTACAATTGATGTAACAAGTTACATGTCCTTGTTTTCATAGAGATGGTCATTCGACGCTTCCTCTCCGACATTAGACTGATTACGCTTGGTGGGCGACTTCGGCTCACAATAAGAGTCTGTTTAGCAGCGCGTCCAGGGCGATGAGACCTGGGAAGTCGGTTTTTTTCTTTCTTTCTTTCCTTTTTTTTTTTTTTTTTTTTAGCTATGCAACCCTTGTTTGCATTAAGCAATCATTTGCAGTGAGTTACGAACAGTTGTTAATAAATACTATTTTCCTTTCTCCGTTTTATTTTTAGTCGCTATCACAATAGTTTTTATAAAGAGACAAATTTGTGACAATCCCTTGTATTAATTTGCAAGGTCACTCACATTTGGTTTGGTGAAAACAAAACAAGCTTTATCTGAAGATAAAAGGGTAATGCCCTATACCTGTCGCGTTCGTGCGTATTTCAAGGGGGTATAATTATCTCGGAATCTGGTGGCGTGGACATTTAGAGCAAAACAGTTCGTATAAAAATGTCCTGTTAAACCATTTCAATGTTAATCAGAAATGAAATCTGGCAGAAATAGGATGTGAATGTCCTATTGGTACGTTTCTTCGCACTTAAATATGCAAATGATCTCCAACAGTTTATAACATATATGAAAAAAGAGACACCAGTGATTTCATTGCAGTTTTCAGTTTCTTTCGGAGTAGTAATATCGTAATTGAGAATGGAATTACCACCCAGCCGTTGGAGTGGTGTTACGTGGGCTAGGCAAGTGTGTACGTGTGCGACACAGCAATCACACCAACGTGCTCTGCGTGTAAGGTATTCGTTCCGGCCCGAGTCAGTTCCTATAAAACTCTTCTGTTGCAGACCGCGCCGTACTGTGAAATGAGCCAACGTTTCGAGCACTAGTGCCAATTACCTTTACCTGGAGGTACTGGAAGGATAAGCATAATGCCAGTGTCAGTTTTAAACAGCATGACCGACCCAGGCAATATATATAGGTCACCAACCATTAAATTGGAAGAAAAGCTGTGATGGCTGTCGTTCTCAAAAAAATACACTTATATCTGTTTTCCACACAGTCACACAATACAAAAAATCATAGCCGGATACAGCCATGTCGCCAAATGCTGCTTAAGACGTATACTATCTGAAGATAGTCAAGGTACTGCCGAAACCGCTTATGATTTTTATTACATTATGTGACTGTATAAAAAGGAAGAGAATGTTACTGCAATTCAATCACTCTGATCTGTAGACAGGGGGTTATCTTTAACAATACAAGGAAAAAGATATATGCACTTTCCAGGAAGACCATTTAATATGAGCTGTATAAAGGGAAGAAAAGGAATATGTCCACTACTTAGAAAACACTAACAAAAAGAAAAATATTTCCACAGACACAAAATGTATCGTAAAGCTTAAAAAAACTCTCGCTCACACATAGGTGAACATTACAAGAGTGGCAACACCATCACACGACATCGCTTCACCCCGACGTTCCCATTCGTCTGCCACCCTGTAAACATAACTTCCCGAAATTCCGTCATTTACCACAGTAACAAGGTTGAAGTACAGTGTAGCGCAATATACCACTGTGGAAACGTATACTGGACACAAAATTTACATCACTTCGAGTCCAAAAAAGTAACAAACAATACACCAATTGGACATGTGTGGAGGATTCGAGCGATAAAAGTAAGTACACCTTATGCGTAAATATTGAGAGTTCTCACCTAATTAAAGCTATGGATTGCTACCTAAATAATCTATACCAATGCAAAACAAATAAGCAAATAATCCTAGTAATCGTTTGTGTTGCAGCTGCGTAAAAATTTTTATTAAGAAAGAATATAAATTACTGTTGGAAGACATTTTTAATAGATATTGTTATGTACAGCATAAACACCATTAATCTAGCAGCTGAGAAAGAATGGGGACAAATACTATCACTGTGGAATTTTATGACAGCGTGGTATGCCAGTTCATCCATATGTATGAGACACACACTACGTGTATAACCTAAAAGGTCGTGTAACCAAAACTGTCAAGTTCATCCTTGATTAACGGCACAACATGTAACAACAGAACAACAACAACATTTCATTCGTATTAATACCACCTTTACTCATCCTAGCTTTGAATGTAGATAAAGATAAAAAATCTCTGTTACATCTGACATATACACTCCTGGAAATGGAAAAAAGAACACATTGACACCGGTGTGTCAGACCCACCATACTTGCTCCGGACACTGCGAGAGGGCTGTACAAGCAATGATCACACGCACGGCGCAGTGGACACACCAGGAACCGCGGTGTTGGCCGTCGAATGGCGCTAGCTGCGCAGCATTTGTGCACCGCCGCCGTCAGTGTCAGCCAGTTTGCCGTGGCATACGGAGCTCCATCGCAGTCCTTAACACTGGTAGCATGCCGCGACAGCGTGGACGTGAACCGTATGTGCAGTTGACGGACTTTGAGCGAGGGCGTATAGTGGGCATGCGGGAGGCCGGGTGGACGTACCGCCGAATTGCTCAACACGTGGGGCGTGAGGTCTCCACAGTACATCGATGTTGTCGCCAGTGGTCGGCGGAAGGTGCACGTGCCCGTCGACCTGGGACCGGACCGCAGCGACGCACGGATGCACGCCAAGACCGTAGGATCCTACGCAGTGCCGTAGGGGACCGCACCGCCACTTCCCAGCAAATTAGGGACACTGTTGCTCCTGGGGTATCGGCGAGGACCATTCGCAACCGTCTCCATGAAGCTGGGCTACGGTCCCGCACACCGTTAGGCCGTCTTCCGCTCACGCCCCAACATCGTGCAGCCCGCCTCCAGTGGTGTCGCGACAGGCGTGAATGGAGGGACGAATGGAGACGTGTCGTCTTCAGCGATGAGAGTCGCTTCTGCCTTGGTGCCAATGATGGTCGTATGCGTGTTTGGCGCCGTGCAGGTGAGCGCCACAATCAGGACTGCATACGACCGAGGCACACAGGGCCAACACCCGGCATCATGGTGTGGGGAGCGATGTCCTACACTGGCCGTACACCACTGGTGATCGTCGAGGGGACACTGAATAGTGCACGGTACATCCAAACCGTCATCGAACCCATCGTTCTACCATTCCTAGACCGGCAAGGGAACTTGCTGTTCCAACAGGACAATGCACGTCCGCATGTATCCCGTGCCACCCAACGTGCTCTAGAAGGTGTAAGTCAACTACCCTGGCCAGCAAGATCTCCGGATCTGTCCCCCATTGAGCATGTTTGGGACTGGATGAAGCGTCGTCTCTCGCGGTCTGCACGTCCAGCACGAACGCTGGTCCAACTGAGGCGCCAGGTGGAAATGGTATGGCAAGCCGTTCCACAGGACTACATCCAGCATCTCTACGATCGTCTCCATGGGAGAATAGCAGCCTGCATTGCTGCGAAAGGTGGATATACACTGTACTAGTGCCGACATTGTGCATGCTCTGTTGCCTGTGTCTATGTGCCTGTGGTTCTGTCAGTGTGATCATGTGATGTATCTGACCCCAGGAATGTGTCAATAAAGTTTCCCCTTCCTGGGACAATGAATTCACGGTGTTCTTATTTCAATTTCCAGGAGTGTATTTACCCATAAGCTACATTGGCGTATTAAGCTGCAACTGCCACTATGCAAAAGCACAGAAGACAGTAGATTGGGTAACCATTAATCGCACCCTCTCCCATCCCTCTTCCCACCCCCGCACGACCGTAGTATTAAAGAAGAGTGGATGAGTATAGGTAATTTACGTTTCGTTTTAAGTGAACCTAGGTTTCCACTCATCTCAGTGTTTACGGTGGCATAATATCCTGTAGTACGTGCCGTACAGTGATAAATACGCAGGTGTACCCAGTGCTGTACGTGGATACTGTTGCAAATGTGTTACGGGTAGAGTTGGTAGTAAAGACGTAATAATCTGAAATGTCATGCGTAATGCAGAAGTTGTAGCTTGTTTCAAAAAGGTTTGTTGTAGTTTATTATAAACTAAACTGAGCTGAACTGTACTGGTTTCCTATTCTTGAGATTTGTGTGTGTTCCGTTGTAACTCTGAACGATGCAAATTGTATAATTACGAAACCGCTATCTGATAAAAATAGTCGCTAAGCAATCTGAAACTGCATAGCTGTATTTTAATTAACCTTCACCAAAATAATTAGAAAACATTCAACTCTAAAGACGTTATCCTATGAAATTCTGTATTGTGTAGCGTAGTGAACAGTGCCATAGTGTGTGACGTCACAGTACGTGACTTCCAGTTCCAACTAACAGAACAAAAATTCTGTATAAAATAAGAAATCAAATTTTGAAAGAATAAACTGTCCAAACTGCTTCTATTACTGATAAAATGCCCTGTAAATTTTCTTACGGAGACTGACTGAGTACAATTACAAACACTAAATGATGCACACCTGAATGCAATACTACACTGGAAGAATAAGACTGTCTGCATAAGAAATGAAATCTGAACCGATTTTCATCCAAAACCTTACTGTTCTGACGTTGATGTAAAACTGGCTGTAACAAATTTTTATGGTTACTTGTGGCAACGGAATATCAGTGCTATTCGAAAGTGATTAACATTGAAACAGATCAGCTAAAGGAAAGAAAGCCTTTTCCACAGTGCCATGCAAGTACACGCCACTATTTTCGACGCATTAAGCTTTAGTTTTACTTTTGAACAGCTGTTTTCCGCCTAGTGCAGAGTGGCAACACACAACTGGAACAAAATTTTCATGAGGAGACTGCAGGAGAATTTTAACTTGTTGAATCACTGAAGAGAGACTAGCATTGTAAAGTTATGTTGAAACTCTGACTGCTTAACAATTGCCATCATTCTTACAAAAATGACTTGCACAAAAATTTTATATTATTCTGCCACGAGTTAGCTAATGAAATGGTAAAGAATGAGTGTGCCTACAACTCTGAGTGCAAGCCACGTGAACAAATTATTTTACTTGATCTCGTCTCAACAGTCAGAGTAACTGATCTTAACCAACAAAGAAAAATCGCTGAAAATCTACCTTTAACAAACTCGTAAACTGCACTTGTAGCAACAACGTTATCCTAGAGTCTTTGCACTTCTCAAACCAAGCTTTACTAATCATATTTTCAGATCACAGACTTCCTCTGCATATATATCTATGTGCTCTGATAGCTATTTCCAGATAGCTCAGCAGTGTAACCAATACCGATTCTCACACTCACTTTTCACTAGAGGCTACTGACAACGACAGTACCACTGACAACCAAAGATCACATTCCTTGTACTCGGAACATCTGTGGCGTAACATACCAACTACTAAATTCTCTTTGAAAAATATCGAGTGTGCAAATATTAAGTATAACACATTGAATAAAACTAGGCCGCGCGGGGTAACCGCTCGGTCTTAGGCGCCTTGCCATGATTCTCGTGGCTTTGCCCGTCGGAGTTTCGAGTCCTCTCTCGGGCATGGGTGTGTGTGTTGTCTTTATCGTAAGTTAGTTTAAGTTAGATTAAGTAGTGTGTAAGCCTAGGGACCGATGACTTCAACAGTTGGTTCCCATAGGAACTTACAAAAATTTCCAAATAAAAATACAGCTCACAACATTTTCATTGTATACCAAAAATAAGCTAGAAACGTTACAAAGTTTTAGTGCATGATTAGAGAATATGTAGTAAGCGATAAAATTCTTACATTTATTTTGTGTGGTTGTTAGCAAGATAAAATTTCGAAATGGCTTAAAATTACGTGTGAAGGTTTTTGGAAGTCTCTACGTGTACTCATTCTCAAATACTTGATGAACATAATCTGCGCGCCGTGTGTTACACTGCCGTAAGACGAATATACAGTTCTCAACTTTGATAACGCAAGTTACACGTCTTAATTATTGGATTATAACAGTATTTTAAATCTGCTCAATAATTATATAAAATATCGAAAGTAAAACTTTTGTTGTCCCTGAAACCCATTAGATAGGCAAGTTGCAACTGAGACCAGCAGTGATAAAGACCGTTTCCTTATTTCTTAACAGTCTTAGTAGATAATTTGTTTCCAGAATTGTCGTTTATTGTAGCTGTGGGAAAGAGCGTGCAAGTATAAAAATTAGTAACGAAATATATACATTGAAGAGTATAGCACCAGAATGAAAAAGAGTTGTACTCTCACAGATCTGACCGTCGTTTAAAATACGGGTTTTTTCTGCTCATGTAGCTTCCTTTCGTTTGCCTAAATAATTATTCTCAGGATCTCATCATGTTATTTACAGCGCGTGTTCAATAAAGTCCTCTTCCAGACTTTTCCACACACCACTCTGATCAGCACAGCAGCTGACCCAGTAATGACGACTGATGCAATTCATTGGGGAAATAGATATGTAATTGACGGGTTGGGAGTACAAATCGTTTTAAGTCCTTGCTGAAGCAAACTCAATAAATGACTGCCAAAACCGAATGGATATTTATAAATTATGCGTCTAACTATCGGAAACATAAGAGGATTTTTTTCTAAGGATCAGTTAGTCGGTGTATAGCTGTAGGTACGATTCGAGATTGTAGTGCTTCTGCATGATGCTTTATAATACCGTATATCAAAATTGCTTATACTCCTTGAACCTTAGAATTTTTTAGATAAAACAGTTACAAACCCAAAAACTGTGCTTTATTCTGAAGTTTTTTTTTTTTTTTTTTTTTTTTTTTTTTTTTTGTACACCACACGTAATACTCATTGTGCAATTAATGTTCATTATAAACCTAGAATATGCGCGTAATTAATGCAAAATTAATGTAACGAGCTATAAACAGTACGTAAATAGCAAATAAAATAAAAATACCAAAAGTAAATTATATTGACGTGATTCCAAAACATACAGTATGAGAAATTGTTCATGGTACTTACTCACAGTCAGTGCCCTACTATAGAATGTGAATCATTTCCTGCTGTGGTATCTCTTGAAAAACGTCCTTCATGGGGCAACTCATGCGGTAGCATTATGCATTTTCAGCTTTCCTCCTTCCCTTCGTTGACCAGGTCCTTTTCTTTCTTCACTCTATCTCTTTACACCTATAATAACTGCTGTCAGGGATTCGATATGTGTTGTTAAAAAACTCATGATAAATTGGAGTTCCACATCTCAAATTTTAAGTCATACTCATCTTGATGTAGAAGAACCAGAAGAGGTATTGATGGGTGACCCATATTGTGCCTCCTAAAATCTACTTCGATAAAACCAAGATGACGTTTTAGTGAATACTTGAACTGCAAGTTAGAGAACTTTCTTTGCTGATTTCGATTATACTAATGTTCCTCCGTCGTACTTTATTTCCTTGAGTGTCTTTAGTAACTTTGTCCTTTGCTATGGCATCGATGGCTTTAATTGAATAAATATTTCCTGTTTTCATTCCAACTATAGAAAATATTCCTCCTGGGGCAACACCAATGCTGTAGCATTGGGTGGTCCATTTTGACCCTTCCTTGTCCTCTGGTTTATTACGTACTTTTCTTTCTCTACTCTCTCTTCTTACACCCATAGTAACTGCCTTGACTGGCGGCGTTGGCCGAGCGGTTCTAGACGCTTCAGTCCGGAACCGCGCGACTGCTCCGGTCGCAGGTTCGAATCCTGCCTCGATCATGGATGTGTGTGATATCCTTAGGTTGGTTAGGTTTAAGTAGTTCTGAGTTCTAGGGGACTGCTGACCTCATATGTTAAGTCCCATAGTGCTCAGAGCCATTTGAACCATTTGAAGTAACTGCCTTTCATCCTGTCTTACAGAGAAAATACATATTTCAAGTGTTTTTATGTATTATCATATTCGATGTACATAAGGCCTTGCTCAAGGAACCTGTGGTCTGTTATGTCAATATCGTGATTTCTGCCTGAAGATGAACTTTCACTATTTCGAAACGGGGACTGTTTAAACATGCATTAAATATCAGTACAAGTAATCTTAAAACCATACACGTCAGGCTATTCCACTACTTTCAGAGATGCGTATCTGAAGCTTCATTAAAGATAGCAGCAATTCTTCCTTCATCCGCCATTTCACTTGCTCTACTTGTATTCTAAATGCATTCCAGACACTGTCTAAGAGCCTAAACTTTGTCATCACAGGTTGCAGAACCGTGCAGGAAATCACTCATATTTCTTTTACTGTGAAGAGATCCACACTTCAGCTTAACAAATGTGCGCTTAGATAGTTTTATTATGAAATGTCAAATGTATCACCTATACTCTCAGCGCCTCAATTAATTTCTCCAGTCTTCTGTGCATGAACTATTAAACTGTCCAATAAATTACAAGGTGTGTCTACATCTGGTACCCTTCGGCTTGAAAACTTTCCCGCCAGCAATTTGTTATGTACAAACTGGTCCTTTTTACACAGACCCTACCTCAGCGCCCCCCCCCCCCCCCAACCCTTCCTTCAATTCGCAGACAGTGCGCTTCCAGTTGTGCCAGCCAAGCATGACTCAGGCGGACTGTCTCGAAGTTTGGACGGAGCACAAGTTCCTCTTCATTACGATATCCATTCAGCGGTGGTGGGACTGTGTCGTGGACAAAGAGCTGCCCTTCCCCGGAAGTCCTTGGGGCCGCCTCGGCTGGCGTGGAGGCCGCTGGACGGTGGTGAGGCCCTCCGCTGTGGGCGGTCACCTTGAAGCAGCCAGCGGCTCCAGGCTTGGGACAGGTCCGGTCGTGAGACCGCAAATACCGCAACAGACCTCGACTGTCCCATACCGCACACCTCAGCAACAACAACCGGCGGAAGCAACCCGAGCCCCAAATAAACGCTCTCTGATGTCACGAATGTGCTCTCGTTACTTACCTGTCGTGGCTTTCTTTTTCACCCTCACGATAGTTTTGTGTCTAAGCGCGAAAGTCTGCCGTTCAAGAAGGTCACGTTTCATGTATCACTGGAGAGCTCCACGCTCATCGAAAATAACTATTTTGATCACAGACGTTCAGTCGCGAGAGGTCTCTTTCTGCTAGCAAAATGTATCGCCGCAGTAAAGTGCAGAAATGCAGTGCTATTTTAGCGCGATCTATGATGGACTTCGACCGGCGTCGATCAGTGAGAATTGTAACACTGCAGATTCATTCTGTTCCCGGCTCGTCTCGCGAAAGGAAGCTTACTTCTCTCGAGAGTGTCGTCTGCACTGGGGTTTTCGATGTCTTAAATGTGGTGCCACAGAAGAATACTGAAGATTAGATGGGTACATCACATAACTAATGAGGAGGTATTGAATAGAATTGGAGAGAAGAGAAATTTGTGGCACACCTTGACTAGAAGAAGGGATCGGTTTGTAGGTCATATTCTGAGACATCAAGATACCACCAATTTAGAATTGAAGGGAAGCGTGGAGGGTAAAAATCGTAGAGGGAGACCAAGAGATGAATACACTACACATATTCAGAAGGATGTGGGTTCTAGTAGGTACTGGGAGATGAAGAAGCTTGCACAGGATAGAGTAGCATGGAGAGCTGCATCAAACCAGTCTCTGGACTGAAGACCACAACAACAACAACAGGTAGCGTTGCAAACACTGTAGCTTACATACGAGGGTATTTGACTAGCAAGTGTTGGAACTTTAGATCACTCATGATGAGCTCGAGGGGGCGATCTGTAGTGATTAATAGCGAACTGTATCGTGCCGTTTTCGTGAGCTTTCGTGTGCAGATCTCACATGCAGTATATCGAGTCTTTTTTCAAATTCTGTTTGATGCACAACACGTGGTTAGCTGTATCCATCTCTCGATAAGGTATCGATAAACTCAAATGATTTATTCTCATTTGCTAATTTTCAGAGGATTTATAATATTACGTATTTCTTTGTGAATTTTAAATGATGATGCGGAGATGTTGCTACTCGATGCTGATCCATCGCAACTCTGACAAAAACTCTTTACTTTGCCTACTGGAAAGTTGTTTGATGTGCTTCTTGAATTCAGATCTCACAGATTCATTAAGCAATATTTTTCCCTCTACTACCAATTTCAATCACGTGAATTTGCACCATCACGTTCTTTCGTGCGGTGGTATGTTTCTTGCTTACACCTGAACCTGTATTCGGGATTTGATTCCCTGTTACTGGCAAGATCTTTGAAGGATACAAGCAACTGCCTCTCCAACAATGCCAATTCTCACTCAACAAATGTTCGAAAATAAAGCATAAATGAAATTTATTAAGTAAAATCTTAAAAATTTTGAAATATCGTTAGTGAATTTAGGGCAGTCATATAATGTAATTAATCACTTCATGCTAACATATAAAGCTCAGAAGTGATACACCAATACCTATGTGAGTGGTGTTACCTTCATCATGGTTACAGGTGTAGTACCTTCGTAGTCCTTGATATCTGAATTGTATACTGTGAGTTCTGGCCCTGTAATGCCAGTGTGTGTCTATTGTTCGCCCGCTCCAGTTAGTTGCTCTGCACACAAGTATCGTGCTTGTTATATTCTAAATGAACGATACTTTTAGCTCTGACGTGTAATAGCAGCTGTAGATTAATTTTTCGACATAAGAAAGTTTTCTGTTTTTACATTCGAAATATTCTTGCGACCTCGTAGGTCATTTCCTTTCTGCATTTTGACATCATTTTTGTTTTGTATTTCGTCCAGAACCGTGAACATATTTTACGACCAAAACTGGTCGGAATAAAATATAAATAAAGTCAGCACTTCATGAAGTATTTCAAAGCGGCTAACTGCCTTAACAAGATGTTTATATCTGAATAACTTTGCTGTCTCTTGGCAGTCTATCATACTGTCACGACAGCTGAGAGCACTGCTCCAGACAGTCGTGGCAGTCCAGTTACTCCGCAAGATAGCAATTGCTGGGTCGGAAGGTAGTCTTCAGAGAACTGTAAAGAGCTGACTGCAGCCACTGAGCTTAAATGTCTTACTGCTGGTGCGCAAGTTTGCTACCCATCAGGGGTAGGACACCCAATTCCTCCCATACAATGCGAAAGCAATGTAGTCTGCGGTTGACAGCATCCCATATGACAGCTGTCCAGACTGACGGCGGACGAAAATGACGTGCTGTAAGAAGTGATGCGTAACGAGGAAGAGAGCCGGTTTTGTGAGCTACTGCCCTGGACCGAGAGGCACCAGGTTGTCCCTGTTAGGCAGCGACTAGCGACCTCCCGCGGGTTTTGTCGTGTACTTCTTGCTTGGTACACAACACTTGCAATATCACAAGACAGCTGCGCTGCTTACAAGAGATATTGTAATTTGCTAAGGTTTCTCAAAAAAATCGAAAATGAAGAGTGTGGTATCAACGTTCGATGCCACACTTGTTAAGGGTTGCAGATATCGACCGCTGTCCGTAATACACTACAGGCCATTAAAATTGCTACGCCAATAAGAAATGCAGATCATAAACGGGTATTCATTGCACAAATATATTGTACTAGAACTGACATGTGATTACATTTTCACGCAATTTGGGTGCATAGAACCTGAGAAATCAGTACCCAGAACAACCACCTCGGGCCGTAATAACAGCCTTGATACGCCTGGGCATTGAGTCAAACAGAGCTTGGATGGCGTGTACAGCTACAGCTGCCCATGCAGCTTCAACACGATACCACAGTTCATAAAGAGTAGTATTGGTGTACTGTGACGAGCCAGTTGCTCGGCCACCATTGACCAGACGTTTTCAATTGGTGAGAGATCTGGAGAATGTGCTCGCCAGGGCAGCTATCCAGAAACGCCCTTACAGGACCTGCAACATGCGGTTGTGCAGTATCCTGCTGAAATGTAGGGTTTCGCAGGGATAGAATGAAGGGTAGAGTCACGGGTCGTAACACATCTGAAATGCAACGTCCACTGTTCAAAGTGCCGTCAATGCGAAAAAGAGGTGACCGAGCGTGTAACCAATGGCACCCCGTATCACCACGCAGGGTGATACGCCAGTATGCCGATGACGAATATACGCTTCCAATGTGCGTTCACCGCGATGTCGCCAAACGCGGATGCGACCATCATGATGCAGTAAAAAGAACCTGGATTCATCCGAAAAAATGACGTTTTGCAATTCGTGCACCCATTTTCGTCGTCGAGTACACCATCGCAGGCATTCCTGTCTGTGATGCAGCGTCAAGGGTAACCGCAGCCACGGTCTCCCAGCTCATAGTCCATGCTGCTGCAAACGTCGTCGAATTGCTCGTGCAGTTCGTTATTGTCTTGAAAACGTCCCCATCTGTTGAGTCAGGGATCGAGACGTGGCTGCACGATCCGTTACAGCCATGCGGATAAGATGCCTGTCATCTCGACTGCTAGTGATACGAGGCCGTTGGGATTCAGCACGGAGTTCCGTATTTCCCTCCTGAACCCACCGATTCCATATTCTGCAAACAGTCATTGGAAATCGACCAACGCGAGTAGCAATGTCGCGATACGATAAACCGCAATCGCGATAGGCTATAATCCGACCTTTATCAAAGTCGGAAACGTGATAGTACGCATCTCTCCTCCTTACACGAGGCATCACAACAACGTTTCACCAGGCAAAGCCGGTCAATTGCTGTTTGTGTATGAGGAATGGGTTGGAAACATTCCTCATGTCAGCACATTGTAGGTGTCGCCACCGGCGCCTACCTTGTGTGAATGCTCTGAAAAGCTAATCAATTGCATATCGCAGCATCTTCTTCCTGTCCGTTAAATTTCGCGTCTGTAGCACGTCATCTTGGTGGTGTAGCAATTTTAATGGCCAGTAGCGTAGATATCGCTGGACCCGCGAGTCGTGACCAGCGCCGCTCCGCGGCTTGTGACAAGTATCTAGCGAGCTCTCGTCCACTCTTGCTCGGGACGTCAACTGGGAATGTAGCATAGCTTTCAGCTGATAGGAAGCAACCTTTGACAAGGCGCTTAGTCAACTATGGCATAAGTAATGCATCTCTAGATATCTGTTTGAATGCAATTAAGTACAATATATATTATTTTTTACCCACGACTACTAATTATTTCAGTCGCTGCAGATACAGACTATGCAGCCAGCTCCGTACCGACTTCACTGCCAGACCTGCAATACGAGGTGCGACAATAATGAGACTGATGTGAAAAGAAATGTTGCTTACCGTTTTCGTCAATTTTAGTGCTGCCTCCTCCAAAGTAGTTCCCTTCTGATTGCACACACTTTTTCCATCACTTCTGCCATTGATGGTAACATTTCCGGGACTCATCTTCTCTAATATCCTCCAAGAACCTCGTCACAGCTTTTTGGACATCTTGTGTTGTTTGAAAACGGTGTCCCTTGAGCGCCGTTTTGACTCTTGGAAATAGAAAAAAGTCACATGGAGCGATATCTGGTGAATAAGGTGGCTATGGTAGTACATAAATTTGTTTTGAGGTAAAAAATCGCTGTACTGACAGAGCAGTATGGAATGTCCCATTGTCGTCATGCAGAATCCAATTATCACCAATGTTGGCACGGACACGAAGAACTTTTTTACGAAGTCTTTCTAAAATTTCTTTGGAGCAATATTGGTTAACTGTTTGTCCAGGAGGCACCCACTCTTTATGAACAATTCCCTTGGAATCAAAGAAGCACACAAGCATGCATTTCACTTTTGACTTTGACATGCGAGCTCTTCATCTTCAATATTCCTTCTGCCTTCACTAAACATTTTATGCCAACGAAAAACTTGAGCTCTTAATATAACCTCCTCTCCAAGAGCCTTCTGAAGCTTACCGTAAGTTGTCGTCTCGTTTTCACCCAATTTAACGCAAAAAGAAATGGCGTACTGTTGCACAGTATTATGCGGTTCCATTTTCGTGACGAGAGACACAAACATGTGTTAACTTATTTCTGCACAACTCACGACTGAGCCAGCTGCATCGATGTGCTGCTTGGACTAGAAGCAGCCTATAGACCAAGGTCAAAGATATTGTGCCTACTCAAGCCTGCAGGGTTGCCACATTTTGCAAAGAAAATCAGTCTAATTACTTTATTGTTGCACCTGGTATATGTTTCTATTTAGCATTGGCCACCTGTCATCATAACAACTGACGATGAGAATCATAACAAAAAGTATTAGTTTTAATTTTTAATAGCGACGCGTTTTCATATCGGTGCTCAACAACTTGAATTTTATTTCCAGTTGTGAAGCATTCCTTCATCTCATCCTCAAAGATGTGGTAGAGTCGCATGAGATGCTCCCTGCCGTTACTAATCGTGATACTATCTTCCATCGGTTATGTACTCTCTTCTTAAATACAGTCTTCACAATTGAAAGCCTCTCTGTCTTCAATTACTCACAGGAACATGCAGGTATATTAAGGGTGCGCCAAACATTGTACCCTTTCCAATATTTAAATAAAATTTCTCAAAATATTTTTCTGATAATATGAATAAGTATAAATGACCATGTTTATCGGGCGGACTACACCTCACATGAAAATAGACACAAAGGAATTAAAGACATTAATTGCCAGTAGCCACTGATTTATGTCAATGGGGCAAGTTGAAAATTTGTGGCAGACTGGGATTCGAACCTGGATCCCCTGCTTATTGGGCGGATGTCCTGGCCACTATTACATCTCAGCACAGTGGTCACAATCGAAGATATTACCCTAGCACGTCTCCTGTAGGAGCCAAATTCTCAACTTTTACCACACACTAGAGGTGTATTGTTTCTGCGCATTAGCCTCATTACTAGTGGCATCTCACCTATTCCAGTTCGAGCTTGGTGTGCATCTGCACTGAAGAGACTGAGGGGATCATTGGCCGTCAGCGGCTTAACTGTATTTGTGGTGTCCGTTCTTTCGTACACGTCCATAACACTTCGTTTATTTACAGAATGCTAATGTTTTTCAGTGATATAACACGTGCCAAACTTAATTCAGGAATTTTTTACTGTTGGGAGAACCCTTCACCGTATATTTCGTCGAGCAGCGATTTACTAAAATTAACTTCAAAATTGGTTTCATCGGTCATCACCAAATTAAAATAGAAGACTTATACTCCGAATAGACATTAGTCAGACACGTTGTAGAATTTTCTTGTAAGATATCTAACTTCAGTAACGTTAACATTAGGTTTACTTTATAAATTTTGATAACATGCAATGGTCATACAACTTCAAGACCTTATATAGAACTGATATATTCTTATACATTAATTTCAAACAGCAGTTTTTAAGAAGGTGCAGAGATGATGCTGACAATGTTTCCCCAAAGTTCAAGCAGATCGTAGGCTTTCTCATGGTACTGACTCGCATAGCTGATTTGTTGCTTCGGTGGAACATTAATGAATCAGTTGTCAAGACCTCCTCCGTGCAACATGAAACAAACAGAACACCAACATTTCAGCACCCAAATCATTGACATAAAGTTGCTTTTTTTGTGTCATCAGGTTTCTGACCAGTTTGATGCGGCCCGCCACGAGTTCCTCTCGTGTACCAACCTCTTCACCTCAGAGCAGCACTTGCAACCTACGTCCTCAACTATTTGCTGGATGTATTCCAGTCTCTGTCTTCCTCTACAGTTTTTACCCTCTACAGCTCCCTCTAGTACCACGGAAATCATTTCCTGGTGTCTTAACATATGTCCTGTCATCCTGACTCTACTTCTTGTCAATATTTTCCACATATTCCTTTCGTATCCGATTCTGCGCAGAACCTCCTCATTCCTTACCTTACCAGTCCATATAATTTTCAACATTCGTCTCAATTATTTAAGACTTTAGTTTTGCCAGCGCGTTAGTGTAGATGAGTTGGTTGACAGTTGCCAGTTGTTGAGTAGCTCCAGAATGTACGTTAACAGATTTGATTTACAGGGTAGTTAGGTATTTCCCTTTTGTAGTGCATCCGAGATTTGTTAACACAGGTACACGTAATTTGATGAATTTGTCTTTATACTATCTTAGTTGATTGGAATACTCTCTTTCAAATTCTGAAGATGGCAGATATAAAATACAGAGAGCGAAAGGCTATTTACAATTTGTACAGAAAGCAGATGGCAGTTATAAGAGTCGAGGGGTATGAAAGGGAAGCAGTGGTTGGGAAGGGAGTGAGACAGGGTTGCAGCCTCTCCCCGATGTTATTCAAACTGTATATTGAGCAAGCAATAAAGGAAACAAAAGAAAAATTCGGAGTAGGTATTAAAATCCATGGAGAAGAAATAAAAACTTTGAGGTTCGCCGATGACATTGTAATTCTGTCAGAGACAGCAAAGGACTTGGAAGAGCAGTTGAACGGAATGGACAGTGTCTTTAAAGGAGGGTATAAGATGAACATCAACAAAAGCAAAACGAGGATAATGGAATGTAGTCGAATTAAGTCGGGTGATGCTGAGGGAATCAGATTAGGAAATGAGACACTTAAGGTAGTAAAGGAGTTTTGCTATTTGGGGAGCAAAATAACTGATGATGGTCGAAGTAGAGAGGATATAAAATGTAGACTGGCAATGGAAAGGAAAGCGTTTCTGAAGAAGAGAAATTTGTTAACATTGAGTATTGATTTAAGTGTCAGGAAGTCGTTTCTGAAAGTATTTGTATGGAGTGTAGCCATGTATGGAGGTGAAACGTGGACGATAAACGGCTTAGACAAGAAGAGAATAGAAGCTTTCGAAATGTGGTGCTACAGAAGACTGCTGAAGATTAGATGGGTTGATTACATAACTAATGAGGAGGTATTGAATAGAATTGGGGAGAACAGGAGCTTGTGGCACAACTTGACTAGAAGAAGGGATCGGTTGGTAGGACATGTTCTGAGGCATCAGGGGATTACCAATTTAGTATTGGAGGGCAGCGTGGAGGTTAAAAATCGTAGAGGGAGACCAAGAGATGAATACACTAGGCAGATTCAGAAGGATGTAGGATGCAGTAAGTACTGGGAGATGAAGAACCTTGCACAGGATAGGGTAGCATGGAGAGCTGCATCAAACCAGTCTCAGGACTGAAGACCACAACACAACACTTTCTTAGTGGGTTTAGATAATATTTACTGTATAAATCTCATTGTCTGTGACTTATTTAGTACAAAGGACGTAATTTTTCTGAGCAATGTAATTGTCACATGTTTTGGAACTCCAAACTTCGAATACAATTTCACTATTGAAAAGGTCAGTGTTAGTAATTCACCGAAAGCAGTAGCGCCTCCCTGTACATCATCATATGTTTTTCAAAGACATTATATTTTTCTTAAATGTTTTCATTTATGAGCCAAAATAATTTCATATACATTTCAAAGTAATACGGTCAGTATTGCAGATCGCTGAGCCTGTAGCTAGTACATTTTATTCATTTTGATGACAGACCAGAATATATCGCGATCCACCGTTGGTGCTTTAGAGGTAAGACAATTTTATTTATTTGTTATGTGCACAGGAACCAAAGTTACCACTTCTAAACAGGGCCAGAGCATTCAGTACCTAAGGGGCTGAATGTATTTTGCAGTGACTGTATTTCTCTATTAGTATTGGGAATTGCATTGAGCAGTCACTTCGTATAACGTTTTTGCTAACAACACAGAGTAAGTACACCACTTCCAGTTACAACACGCTACAAGATAACCCCAGTTTTGTAAGCATTCCCAGCTCAGGAATTCATTCAATGTAATAAAAACAAGATATTTTAAAGAAAGTTACAATTTTTTTAAGAACGTTACAGTCTGTAGCACCACATCTCAAATGCTTCGAGACTCGTCTGCTCAGGTTTTCCCACAGTCCATGTTTCACTACAATACAATGTTGTGCTCCAACCGTACATTCACAAAAATTTCTTCCTAAAATTAAGGCCTTTTTTGATACTAGTAGCCTTCTCTCGGCCAGGAATGCCCTTTTTGCCAGTGCTAGTCTGCTTTCGATATCCTCCTTGTTCCTTCTATTATCCGTCTCTCCTTATTCCATACCCCTATTTTTCTCAGAATTTCGAACATGTTGCGCCATTTTACATCGTCGAACGCTTTTTCCAGGTCGACAGATCCTATGAACGTGTCCTTATTTTTCTTTATTCTTGCTTCTCTTATCTACCGCAACGTCAGAATTGCCTCTCTGGTACCTTCATCTTTCCTAAAGCCAAACTGATCGTAATCAAACACATCCTCAGTTTTCTTTTCCATTCTTCTATATGTCATTCTAGTCAGCAACTTGGATGCATCAGCTGTTAAGCTGATTATGCGATAATTCTCGCACTTGTCATCTCTTGCAGTCTTCGGAATTGTGGTGTGGATGACATTTTTCCGAAAGTCAGATGGTGTGTCGTCAGACTCATACATTCTACACACCAACGTGAAATTGTTGCCACTTCCCCCAATGATGTTAGAAATTCTAATGGAATGTTATCTATCCCTTCTGCCTTACTAGATCTTAAGTCCTCCAAAGCTCTGTTAAATTCTGTTTCTCATACTGCATCCCCAATCTATTCTGAATCGACTCTTGTTTCTTCTTCTATCACATCAGACAACTCTTCCCCGTCATAGAGGCCTTCATTGCAGTCTTTCCACCTATCTGCTCACTCCTCTGCGTTTAACAGTGGAATTACCGTTGCCCTTTTAGTGTTACCACCCTTGCCTTTAATTTCACCGAAGGTTGTTTCGACTTTCGTAGATGCCGAGCCAGTCCTTCGGACAATCATTTCTTTTTCTATCTCTTCACATTTTTGATTCTGCCATTTCGTTTTAGCTGCACTGCACTTCCTATTATTTCATTTCTCATTGACTTGTATTTCTGTATTCCTGAGTTTCCCTGACCATTTTTGTATTTCCTTCTTTCATCGATCAACTGAAGTACTTCTTCTGTTACCCATGGTTTCTTCGCTGTTAACTTCTTTGTACCTATGTTTTTATTTCCAGGTTCTGTGATTGCCTTTTTTAGAGATATACATTCCTCTTCAACTGTACTGTCTAGTGACCTATTCCATATTGCTGTATCTATAGCCTTAGAGAACTTCAAGTGTAACTCGTCATTCGTTAGGATTTCTGTATTCCAGTTCTTTCCATATTGACGCTTCCTGACCAATCTCTTAAACTTCACCCTACTCCTCATCACTACTGCATTGTAACCTGAGTCTATATCTGCTCCTGGGTACGTCTTAAAATCCAGCACCTGGTTTCGGAAACTGTCTGACCATGATGTACTCTAACTGAAATCTTCGCATATCACCCGGCCAATTCCAAGTATACCTCCTCCGCTTGTGGCTCTTGAACGGAGTATTCGCTATTACTAGCTGATATTTATTGTAGAACTCAATTAATCTTTCTCCTTTCAAATTCCTTGTCCCAAGGCCCTACTCTCCTGTAACCATTTCTTTTGCTCCTTCCCCTACAACTGCATTCCAGTCCGCTGTGACTATTAGATTTTCATCTCCGTTTACGTACTATATTACCCTTTCAATATCTTCATACATTTTCTCTATCTCTTCATCTCCAGCTTGCGACGTCGGGATGTATACTGTCGATGTTGGTTTGCTGTCGATTCTGATAAGAACAACCCTATCACTAAACTGTTCACAGTGAGACATTCTCTCCCCTATCTTCCTATTCATAACGAATCCTACTCCCTTTATACAATTTTCTGCTGCTGTTGATATTACCCTCTACTCATCTGACCAGAAATTCTTGTCTTCTTCCCATTTCACTTCACTGAACCCTACTACGTCTATGTTGAGCCTCTCCATTTCCCTAGCTTCTCTACCATATTCCAGCTTCTGACATTCGCTGCCCCCTCCCCCCCCCCCCTCCCGGCTCGTAGAACGTTATCCTTTCGTTGGTTCTAAGGAACTATTCCGGAATCTTTTGTCGATGGAGAGATCATCATGACTATTCCGGAATCGTTTGCCGATGGAGAGATCATCATGACACTTTTTCAACTACACGCCAAGTATCCTGTGGATTCACTTAACGTGTCTTTAACGCAGTGGTTATCGTTGCCTTCTGCATCCTCATGCCGTTGATCATTGCTGAGTCTTCCACTTTTAGGGGCAGTTTCCCACCCCTAGGGCAAGAGAGTACCGTGAAGCTTTGTCTGCTCCTTCGTCCTCTTAGACAAGGCCGTTGGCAGAACGAGGGTGACTTCTTATAGCGGAAGCCTTCGGCTGCCAACGCTGATTATTAATCGAAATTAAATCTGTGACGGGTTTCGAAACCAGCACCGAGTTCGTTTTGATTACTAATCAAAGACGTTATCCCTAATCCACGGGTCCGACAAAAAGTTATGTAATGAAACCATATACGTACTAGTATGACTTATCTGATGTCGATCAAGCGGAAAATAAGGACAGTGCTGCTCGCCAGTTTAGAGCACTAGATATACTTACCTAGAGCTGAGAGACTTCTGGCTAGATTTTATAGAATTTACAAGCTCATCTTTAAACCTTAAATACATATATCTTTTGTTACACTCCTAGAACTCTTTTTTTATACTCTTTGTTATTTAGCACTTTTGTTTAGATGAATCTAATCCATGAATGCCAAGAACTGGCGATTTGTCGAATACAATACTAAATGTACTTAATATTGATTATCATCCTACTTCCATCTTCTATTCACCCGTTATATTCCATCTCCTATTCACCAGTTATTTCACTTTATAGGCTTTATGATTTTGCATAAAAATTGCAATATGTTACATAAATATGTTTATGATGTATTTCATACTCTAGTGTACTTGAGTTAGGCTCTGCTTAAAAATGAGTTATTTCCCATGACTTGGACAAGATAGAATGTTGGCGCAGAGAGTGGGAAATGGCTTTATTGATTCCTGCGAGAGAGATCCAGTGCGTAGCTGGAAAACTGGCAGGGTTTGATCTTCCCAAGAGAGTGTGGACTGGGCTAAATAGCATAGGAACAAACCATGGAAGATAGGCGGACTCCTGAATGTAACGACCCGAAACATCTTCGAGGGATGCCTATCAGAAAGTATCATGGCCAGACTGCAGATTTACTGAACACAACTGAAGGGGTCATCGATTACATCATGAATCTGGACGTACGAGTATGATGTGCATCTTATTTTGTTACACTTTGCTGTCTCTATATGTGTATTTGTATCTTTATTTACAGTTACTTTTATATTTTTATCTGCACATATGTGATCTGTATATTTTTATTTGTTATCTTCTTGCGAATTTATGAATGTATGTACTTCACTTGTGTCCTTCATGGACTGTGATTTGTGCGGTACACTACATAAATTAGCTTTTAATATTCAAAATTTCTTGGTCTAGTGTCTATACCACATCAACATTGTTTTTATTATACTATGTTTTGGAAGGACACTGCCTTCATAAACGTCTTATTGTTAACATTTCCCACAATTTCTTCTGTCTATTTGGATTTCTGTACTAACATACCCGAACCTATCATGTTAGTGGGCTAATACCACTGTTTATACTGCCAAGGGTTTTGTAGGAACTATGATAACATTTCTTTTCTTTTTTATTTTTGCCCCAAGCTCACTTTTTAATTTTCCCTTAATACCAGAAATTGCCCATCTTGGGATACCTAAAATTAACTACTTTGATGAGTGATGAAATTATGAGTGACAGTTTGTCGTCTATGGCTGCTTTTTCTCAGCATCAGTTATATTGATAGTAATTTCATCTATGTATTTTCGACATTTTAATCTAGAATGTATCTGAAAAACCCTTAACGATGCATCCCATGATTGAACATTCTGGGTTCGATGACTTTTACTATTTCTAGCTAATATTGTTTAGAGGTACTGACTAATCTTTTGTCTCTGACTAAATTCCTTTATGATATCGATCCTAGTAGTATAAGTGACTTAAATGTGGCCTTACTTACTGTCTTACTTTGCTATACCAGTCCTAACAAGCACGTTTGATCCTTATTTGGATTAGCATTACTGTTTTCCTAAACGACCAGTCGAAGTCCATATGGCAGTATTACTCTTAAGGCAAGGTCGCTGTGAAAATTTTCCCCATGCAATACTCTGTGAGTACTGAGACACAGATAAATAGGAGCTACCTTAGTAGAGATGACTGGTTATCCATATAATATGGTGTGGCAAAATGGGCTCCAATGTGTAAATAATCTCCGCTAATAAACTATATCCACAACATAATTACACTGACACTTTTTAATTACTTTCCTAACAATCAGAGACTGATGACAATAACCTCCTCTTTTACTCTCACACATTTTCCTGTCTATAATCTATTCGGTCTTATTTAATCTAACTTTCACATTTATTATTGTTAACCATAGACATCATATTCTCTCACTTCCTCCACAGTGTTAAACTGTGCTGGTGAGTGGAGCATGGTAATATTTCTGAGAATTCAGTGCTTTCCGTTTTTTACTTTGCTGTCTGTGTGGCGTATATTTTAGTTTCCTGCTACCATACCTGGATTAGCAGGTAAGACGAGCCAGTTAGCCTGCTATGTAGTTGTGTACAGTTAGATTATACTGACAGAAATTAGCAATAAGGACATTAGAGTGAAAAGAGTGCTTACAAACCGGTTTCTGCACACATTGGCAGAGAAAGAAGCAATTAAAAGTAGATTCAGAATCGTTGGAACTGAAGAATAAAATGATAGCTCCCCCAAGACAGATAACCCTACCCCACCCACCGCCCTACGAATCCCCTCTGTGAATAGGACTTGTCCTGATGACGTGGAGGAGTGATGTTCATCTTCCTACAGAACAAGTATCTATGTCTTTGCTACCACAGTCCTGACATATTAGATCCTGCTAGTCACTGCTTGGACTCCATTATGTTTTATTTATATACATTTTATCCCTAAACACTATATGCACTACATACCTGCACCCACACCTTTTGTTACCATAACAATAACCAAAATCTTAAATGTATCCTTCAGTACTACAGCTCAGTAATGACCAAAAAGAATTTGTGTGTTATATTTCTTTATATTGTTTTGCAAATATACCACTTTCGATTTACTCCTCAGGATACTTCCATACACATGATGCATTGTATAGTCCTCTGACTGACTCATGGGATCATATAAAAGTAAGGCAATTGGGTGCACTATACCTATCACCTCCCAAGATCTTTGGAATAAATGAAAAAGTCCTTACTTCTTCACGAAGTTAGTAGCTTGCAGCATGCATTTGTACCATGACCTTGTATTCAATGTGAAACGTTGGAATCATAGCTGTTTCATTACATCTTTTAAGTCATTGTTGACCACTATCGTTCAGCTTAACCTCAACCTCATCGGGATTAATATTCATTGATTATCATCTTCAGGCCATTTTAGTAATGCTAATACAGGTTCTCTGAAAATTTATTTACTTATAACTTCCAATGGTAACATAACCATGTCAATATGAAATCATTCATTTATGATGGTTTCAAATTCAAAGAGCATGTCTATCCAGTTTCAGTTTTTTTTCTGAACAATATGTGTGACAATGGTGACCCAACTCTTTTATTGTCTCCTCAGTGGGGTTACTTTGAGGGCAGTATTTCAGTATTTCGAAATTAGTATCTGCTGAATATTATCCTAAGTTAGTACATTCTTAAAGTATTTAGTAATGAAAAGGCTACCATTGTATGACAACAGGCAGCTTGGAACTGCAACATTAATTAAATAATCTCATTCTTTGAGCATTTCCTACCTTTAGTGGGTATAATCATACATATTTCAACCAACATTCTACCTCTAGAAATGTGTACTAATATTCACCCCTTCCTTTGGGTAGTTGACCACAGAGGTGGACTGCCATGAGAACCCAAAGTTTTTTAGTTATTATAGGCTACATTCTATATTTACCCAAACCACCAGTTCCTTTCACCTTTTGACATAACTGGATAGCACAAATTACAATTCTTATTGTTCTACTCACATTCCTAAAATAACAATTCTTAACAACGTGATTTAAGCATTTTTTAAACTCCAAAATGACCATGACCTTGGTGTATATATTCAGTTAAAGGCAGAGATACACAGCAGGTATAAAAATCCTCTACCTTCTTCTGTTCGCCTCATTACTCCAATATGGTATTCCACTTTGTACTGACCAATTTCCTTTTTCATCTTTAATAATTTTATTTAATGCAATATCTAAATCGTTTTCCTGCACTATCATTTAGGCCAGCTTTCTCACACTTTTATGTACTATTATCATAAAATGAATTCAAAATTTGATATTTGGCTCTGATACTCCCTGATTTTCTTCAAGCCCTATGGGAAATCTTGTTAATTTATCTAGTGTTATATTTTTCGGTCCTTCATTGTATCTCACTTCAGAATCATGTTCTTGAAGGAGCAATACTCATCTTTTTTTGTTTGTGATGTTGGCAATTGACTTACTGCAAAATATTTTTATCTGTTTTTGATATAGTCACTTTTTATAATACAATCATAACCATTTTCAGGTTTGAAAGGCCATCTTCAGATCCTACGGACAACATTTGATGAAAAAGTTTTCATGCATTGCATGCATTGACAACAACTTTTTGTGTTCAACCCAAATTGTTGAAACAATATGAAATCATTAAGAAATGCTACAATCTTTTGTAATAATTCATTATCCAAAGAGTGATCTTGTAGCCTCAGAAATACTCGTACCAACACATTAAGACCAAATGGCAAAACTTTGAATTTCATAGACCAACACTCAAAGACAAATGCTGTCTGTATAAGGCTCTAACTGTTCATGAAGGGACACATACCAGTATCCAGTGATAAGATCCATGCTGCTAATATATCTGGCAACATTTAACTTCATCTGTTATTAAAGGTCTATTTCTTTCCATCCACATGATTGTTTGACTTAACCATTGCCATAAAATTTAGGAGGGGGGAGGGTATTTTATGCTTACATTTTCAAAATATGGTTTCTTACCACTTTAAAATTTTGAAAAAATACTGTTTTTAATGAATTCTTCTACCACATTCCACATCTGTTTTAAATTTTTCATTTAAACTTAAGCCAAGCATTTAAGTCACTGTAGTAGATGTTACTTTTCCCAGTGAATGTCATATTCAATATTTCCAGGTTCAAGTTCTTACTTCCACACAGCAATATATTTTTAAAAATATTTTCACAGCAAAAGTCAAGAACAATGAACGAAATTTGCAGTTTTAAGTGTTTTTTTTTGGCGGTCATAAAGTTTATAGTACACATTACTGAAAGTGCGTTGATATTGCTAAGAGTGTGCTAGGCAGTATTCCTATTTACAGGACAGTACCTCTTTAGGAAATATGCAGTTAGTATAAGCCAACAACAATTAATGAATTTTTTAAAATTTTCTTTAGGGTGGGCATAAAATACTCTCCCCCCCCCCCCATTGGTAATGGGCATTATAGAATATGTCTTCGTATTCCCAGTGTTAAAGTTCTAGAATATAAAAGTAAGTACACCTCAACATAGAGTTTTTCACTATCAAAAGAGAATTATTATATCGAGTCTTGGAATTTTCCATGATACTCAGGTCTATCATTCTTTTACATTTCAATGTACAATTAGCACCTGATTAACTAGCATTGGAATAGGATAGGAGCTTTATGAACGGTTTACTGTCCGTGTTGATTAGTTTACCATCATAGCCTTCAATGCATTCTGGTTTCTCTGAAGATATACTTCTATATAAGCTTAATAATTGAAACAACTCGTCCTTTTCCTTTGTAGTGAGTTGATTATTTTCACTTAGTTTTGTAGTAAATTTATCTTCTTGTACTGTTTACTTATCGACTGTGGGATCCTGTTTATCCTATCCTCTTTGTGAGGTAATACTTACATATAACTGTTCTTCAGTTTTTTCCCCCCCACAGTTGGATTTACGAAAGTATTAAATGCACCTGGTTTAACCCTTGACACAGTATAATCTGCCTTTTGAAATCATAAGTGATTCTGTCATGAGTTAGTCAATCTTAATCCTGACAACAAGGGGAAGTTCATATTTGGTAAAAATCTGAAATTGCCTAAAAGGAATCACAGTAATACTTCTTCCTTTACATTTTTTCTCAGCTTCCTGTAATTCCTACTATTTGAACTACAGTAACTGGCAACACTGGGCACTTTCAGATCTTGCTCTTAAATTTGAACAAAGAGTGATCTACAACACATATGTAGCTTGCTGAAGTGACAATAATGTGAATTTTCCCACAGACTGTTCCTGGTAGTTGGGCCTGGGATTCCAATTTATTGGTGCAGCCTGTGTCGAAAGACTTTAGTCGTTTCCTGTGTGTGCAATGATCACTGTACCAATTGAACCAGTCATTTTAGAAACAGTATAGATCCATAAGCGCTAGTTTACAGGAAACATAAAAAACTTCTTCTAAAACAAAGTTTAACATATATCAAGAGTTTCTTTGTTCTTTTTAAAGAGTATAGTTAGGTGAGCAATTTAACATACAATATAAAACCCAGATCCTAATAGAGCCAGCCAAAACAGTGATCAAAGTTATTGGGGTAACGTATATTCTAAAATTAATTCAAATGCCTGTGAAAATTCATCTCTTAAATGTGCTATTGTTGTCAACTTAATAATAATTCCACTTTCAAAAGCTAAGAAACATATAAAAACTGATTTATGTAGCAAACATACACAAATATATTGCCTTTAACATTAATATTACGGAGATATATCATTTTTTTAATTTACGCAATTAAAAAATCTTGTAGTTTTATGAATTGGCAATGACAATGCAAGACTGAAAATAAATACTTCAAATCATTGACGAATTTCCAAATTTCAAGGTATTAATTGCTGATATTCTTCAGCAATATACTGCAAGAACTTCTTCAGGTCAGCATGTTTAGCTTCAGTGATTGACAGCTGAAACACGCATTTTGCTTCCCAGTACCAAGGAATATGAATTTATGTTCCACTGCTGTAATGATGAATGGTGATGCGACTACTGCCCCTGTATACCGAGATGAGTTCTTGAGATGCGTTAATGTTTATATCTAGAATGCAGTACTCTAGTCTCTTGAAAGCTGTTCGCTTTCCAGCGAATTTACTCTCCTCTTATATGGAGGATGCCATCAATCTTTGAAGTTAATCACATCTTCAATGGCTACCCTAATAACCATGAACTTCCCAGGGATTGTTGACTTTAGTATTATCTCACATAATTCATTTAAAAGACACGTGCTTTGACAAAATCCTCTTCACAACACAAAAATCATGGTCAATGGGGAGAACAGAATGTCCTGTCCAGAAAAAGAGCTGAATTTTATCAAAACGCTCTGTTTCTGCAAGAGAAATTAAATACCATACAATGGTGTGATTTCTGTTTTGATCACCAGATCAATCATGGAAGTAGTGCAGTTCCTTCACATCCTTTGCAATGCAATTATCTATGTAGTGCAGAAGAAAAGAAGCTACTTAATTTTATCTTTTGTTACCCTGGGTTGGATCATAGAGCTAAAACTGACCAATTTTGCGTTATGAATTTCAAGAACGTTGAGGGTTAACTGTCAGAGACAAAATAACTCCAGTACCGAAATATTAGGCAGTGAAATATTCTGCACGTAGTGAAATGTAGCAACAGCCGGATCCTCTCTTTCTTTGCACAAATTCGATAAAGCTTGAAGAGTATTGTAAAAATTTTTAGTTCTTCTTTTGTTGATCAGTAATTCTGCTTCAGCAACCTTCTTTGCCTTCTCGTTATGGAATGGGGAGTTCAGTTTCTGTTCCAAAATTTCACATGTACAGTATGTATCTATCTGAGGTCTCGAAAAACTGAGGTGAAAATGGAAGTATTTTGCATAGTACTCATATGTAATGTCTTCGTCAAGATGTTTTTTCCTAAACGTCTGAGACATGATTTTCACATTTTACTTTGTATCAAGGTAATTTTTCACCGTGGAGGCATTGTACGTCTGTTTCCTCGGAAGAGACTCAATATGTTGATGAATGGGCATCTTAATTTCGTTATTCTTTGAATAGCTGTGGGACTTTTTCCTCTTACGTCAACTGGAGACTTACCGGCTATCAGCAATTCTCTTAGATGATGGATTCTACTCTCACCATTAAGACCATGGAAAGCTACAAATTGCTTCTGGCAGACCTCATTCTTTTCATCATTGAGTATGACGAAGTACAGTGCTTAAAACTGTGACTGTTCTTAACAGATGACACATTTTTAGGCGGACGAGGTCCTTGTACGTTGTTACAGGCGGCGAGACCTTGTACGTATTTGTTCTTGAAATTATTAAATCTATCTAACAGAGAGAGCTGTTGAAACATATTAACATTAGCAAAACGTGCTTTCTTACAATCGCATTTCTCACTTGTTTTTCTTTCCGGAATTGTTTTTCCTACATAAATTATATACTCACTGCCTTGAACACGTCCTCTTTTAATTACGTCACTCTTATATTCAGCATCATTCCTCACACCCTTCTTTCGTTTTGTGGAGTTTTCATTAGCACAGAACTGTAAAATAAAACTGCTATCGACCTGCACCTTGTAATCACATAACAAAATCAATAGTGCTTCGACGTTAAGATTAGAAGCACCAGAATTCCAGGACTTACGTTGTTTGTAAAACTAAGACAAACTGAACAGACACAAAAACCGTACACAGGTGGAAATTCCGTCGTTTCTATACAGAACGCTGCGGCTGCCCTTCAGGAATGCCTGCACATAAATAACTTATTTTGGATAAAATTTCCAGTTACAGTGTTACTAAAATGACCGATTCAGTTGCCCAGAAACGAGTTATTCTGTACACTGTGTAACCTCCCGTTAAATATTTTCTGCATCTCATTAAAGTCATTTTGTCTCTTAAGTTAATAATACTGACTAGTTCTGATTTTTCCTTCACTTTTGCGGTCTTCATTACCTCTTTTCAAATGATTTTGCCAAATCAACATTTCTCATCATTTTGCCGCGCGGGGTAGACGCGCTGTCTATAGGGGGGGAGTGGGGGGGGGGGGCATTTCACAGTTCGCGCGGCTCCACCTGTCAGTGGTTCGTGTCCTCCCTCGGGCATGGGTGTGTGTGTGTAGTCCTTAGCGTGCGTTAGTTTAAGTTAGGTTAAGTAGTGTGTAAACTTAGGGACCGATGACCTCAGCAGTTTGGTCCCATAGGATCTTAACACAAATTTTGAAATTTTTCCATCATCTCTAGTTCTGTTTACAATTTCGAATTGTCCTACCTAATTTAGTATGGTGCTAATCTTACTGCAAACTGTACCATTATCTCTCGAGCTTAAGCTGATATATGGATAATCAATATCCTAATTAAATTGTTCTCACTTTTAGAATAATCTAAAATTTTATTCGGTTCGATACCATTCAAAGTACTTTCTATAACTTCCCCATCTTCTGTCATAAGGGTTTGGATCTAGCAGTTTCAATGTTAATTTTTATTGTCCACCTTCAGACCAATATTTTTTCTTTAAACTGCCTGCTGAAGTCTTCACAATTCTGGAAATCGTTAGTATGAAGAGCTCCCCATTCCAAGGCTTCACCCTCTAAATGGTCTATGGCGAAACTTACTTTGTATCCATTTTCACATAATGACAGTAATGCATCTTCAAAAATACTCAGGAAAGCGAGGACGTGTACTGTTCCCTCATGTTTACATGCCGTACGGACACTAGAATCCATCCTGCTGTCTAACAGATGTCGGCACCAATTCCAAATCCGTAAAACCCTTATTTAATTCCACAGTTTGGAACTGACCTCCCTCTGGTTGATTAGCATGATCTCATCATTGTTATCTACCTCCAGGTCCATCTTGACTCCATGTTTCTCTGACCTTGTTTTAACTCATCAATTATTCTAGAATCTATTTCTATCCATCTCTTTATCTCATCTTTATCTACCAATCTCTGTCTTTAAGCCAGATTACTCTTCTTCTTGTTTCGTATCTACAGAAAGTTTTATTTCTTTAACAGTTTCTATAGATTCTTTTCTAGTTACATCAATATTAGCACTTACTTTGCTACATAAGTCATCTTTGTTCTTTTCGAAATTCTAGAACAAATTTACTTTTACACTAGAAAAAAATTTCCGTTAATTTCTTTATTTCATTCGGTAATTGTTCTTTCTCAACTCGAAATTCATTAATTCGGATCTGGAGTTCAGCACTATCTTCAGATATTTTCTCTGTGATCTCTAACTTTAAGGCTAAATTATTATTATTATTTATTTTCTCTGAGAGTTGCTATGGTATTTGCTCTGCATGAGCCTTATTATTACTGGGTGGCTGTTCAAAAAATGACTAGACATTTGCTCAGGGAACTGGTTAGACATTTTCTCAGAGAGTTGATTATTTAGAGTCTGATTATTCTTAGTTACAGCCTGAAAGAGCTGATTAGGTATTTGCACAGTAATAGCATGATTATTATTTTTTCAGAGAGCTGATTAGTTATTTGCTCCTTAAGTTCCTTTCCCCAGTCTATGTTTTCTTCCCACAGCTCTCTCCGATCCTTCTCTATCTGCTCTCTTGTTTCTTTAAACAGTCGAACTATATAAGATTCCATTCAGTTACTGATTACATACAAGTAACAGATAGGATAATTATCGTGCTCAAACGTTTCCACTAATTATCGATACCCACAAAATAAAATTTCACAATAAACATTGTTTGCTCTTCAGTAGGAAACATGTTTATGCACATGTAACTGTCATTTTGAAAACAACACGCCAATGACTGTTGCCGTTGAATTGACACTGCAGTGCTGATTCCTGCTGTGCTGCGGCCTCCGATAGGTGTTGGTGCCAGAGGGATTGCCGACAGCTGCTCTGGGTCGGCTGCCTGCACCAACGTACTCTTAGGTGTTGCTCCATCGACCACACATACAGACTCCTAAACTGCAACTGGACAAACTTAATATCAGTGAGAAAGCGAGACACTTCTCGCCCTCTGCAGACTTTCCACTGAAATCTTCACACAAGGACCAACCAGTCAATATTTGCCAGTCCCCTTCTCTTCTAGTGACGTCCTGTCACGGTCGCCACAATGAGACTTCACCACACCAGGAACCTGGGCAGGTAGAAGATAAACTGTAAGTAGGAGCGTTAAGTCGTCATTTGAGGATTGGGTTGGTAAAGCAACTGACAGTTCTGGGATATAGAGTGGCAGAAACATTGAATCTGGGATTGGGGCAAGTAGGCTGAAGGCGAGGCAATGGTTATACCATCACATGAGAAAGAATAGGGAGCAAAGGATCTGACTTGCGGATGTACTTCATTGTTGGAAGTCGACTGTGAGAGATGGCATGGAGTAGGTATACGTGTTGTGTTGTTATGTTCGTTTTCGCTGAGGAGCAGACCAGGAAATGATCAGGTTGAACGTGTAAGATGTATGGAGATGTTGAATCTTCACAAGGAAGAAGAGTGGCGAGGTGGCAAAAGATGTACGTAGTGTAGCGCAAGCGAAAGGCTAAGCTTGATGTAGGTTATGGCTTTCGAGGATTTGGAGTGACTGACAGTGCAGTGTAGTCGATAATCACCACTGCAGAGATGCTGTGTGTTGAAGTAGCATCACCTGGTTACAGTGAGGAAGAAGGAGTAAGACACGCCTCCAGTAATTATGAGGCTCCAGCGCTACGTCAGGCTCTTCACATACCGCCGCAAGAGACAGGAGGGACTTCTGTCCGAGTCCAGTCCGAGTCAACGAAAATATCAGCAGCTTCGTCATTGTTGCGGACACGCGACGTCCACTGCCGGAAAAAAAAGCAGTGCGCCCGGAAAGACGACGTTGATTTTAATCCCATGACAGAATATGCCACATGGGGGAAAGTAGATGTTCTGATAATGGTTTCAACGTTTTCCACCAATATATACTATAGAGGTACAGCTATCACACCGCCATTTGTGTCTACCCTTTAAAAGAGATTGCTCACAACCAGAACCCTCAGTGTGGTGCAGGCAACCATGCCATGCAGGAACTGTCGTGTTTCTTACAGCCAACTGAGAGAGTTTGAAAAAATCATACTGGCTTTGTTGGCAAGATTATTCTCTCAGAGAATTGCCACACAGGTTGGACATGCTGCGACAGTTGTGCAACGATGCTAGTACCAGTGGTCATGTGAACATTCTCACACCCGAAGGCGAAGTTCGGGAGGTCCACACAACACAAACGAATGGCCAGGATTGACAGAGCAGCAGTGGGAGATCGCACAGGTACCACAGCACGGATAAGAGAGCTTGTGTGCCAGAATGTGTCAAAACCATATATTCGAACTACTGGGAAGCATACTTCTAGCCCGTCTTCCATTTACGCCACAGCATTTGAAGCGTCCCCTCAGAAAAATTAATGAATTACTGTGCTGATAAACCTCTTACATTATTTGATTTTCAAACAGCTGAGCAGAACTGAACGTACTCAGACATTTCGCTCTTTACCTATTCTGATCAACACTAAACTGACACACAATATTTTTAGCGCAACGCAATCTGACTTTCAAAAATCCCTACAAAAGAATGGCCCTGACTAACAGTAACCTATACCTTTCATGAATCACTTACGTCACAAAAATCTTCGTTACTCGAACTACTGCAATACAGCGAGCGCCACTACTGCCAGCTAAATAAAAGATTCTAACTACTGAAGGGACTAACTACTGATAGGCGTAGTTAGCAAATGAAAGATTTTGATAAAGGAAAAACAATGTTTTTACCTTAATAGTGTTCAAAAGTCATAATATATATATCAATTCATGACATCCTGTCTTATAAATTTACTGTCTCTGATGGACACACGTCCAGATCATCCGCTCTCAAAACTCCGCCATCTCTCTCCCCACATCCACCACTGCTGGCGGCTCACCTCCAACTGCGCAATGCTACGCGCTGTTAACAGCCAACTGCCCAACACTACAATGGCGAATATTCCAACAATGCAAACCAGCCACAGATTGCAGACAGCACAGTCAGTGATTTTCATATAGAGCGCTACATGGCGTTACCAACATAAAAACCTAAACAGCCTACTTGCACATTGACGTCCAAGGCTTGACTGGTGCCGTCAGAGGATCACTGAAGATGGAATGGCGTGCTATTGACTTTAGCAATGAAAGCACATTCTGCCTGTACACAGGTGATGGCCGTTTGCGCGTACAACATAGACCTGTCTCGTAGAGTGCCTTCGTCCAAGACACACTGCTCCCCCTCCCCCCCCCCCCAGGCCTTATGATCTGGGATGCAGCAAGATACAACTCTCGTTCCTCTTTGGTGTTTTTGGATGGGACCGTTCTTTTGCCGTTCTTGCAATAGGAGGGTGATGTGTTGTTCCAACAGAATTATGCTCGCCCATACACTGCCCGTGAAACTCAACGGGTTCTGCAAAACTTGCAGATACTCGCCTAGCCAGCACGATCTCCAGACTTGTTTCCAATCGAGCACGTGTAGGATCCCAGGACAGTATTCGCCATCTGTACGATTGACTGGACACCAGAGTCAGTTCCTGCGTTCCCTCCCGTCGAAGTTACACCACGTAGTAATATGACGCGCTCCCACTATTATCTACTGATCTTTTTACAAGATATCTACATCTACATTTATACTCCGCGAGCCACCCAACGGTGTGTGGCGGAGGACACTTTACGTGCCACTGTCATTACCTCCCTTTCCTGTTCCAGTCGCGTATGGTTCTCGGGAAGAACGACTGCCGGAAAGCCTCAGTGGGCGCTCGAATCTCTCTACTTTTACATTCGTGATCTCCTCGGGAGTATAAGTAGGGGGACGCAATATATTCGATACCTCATCCAGAAACGCACCCTCTCGAAACCTGGACAGCAAGCTACACCGCGATGGAGAGTGCCTCTCTTGCAGAGTCTGCCACTTTAGTTTGCTAAACATCTCCGTAACGGTATCACGCTTACCAAATAACCCTCTGACGAAACGCGCCTCTCTTCTTTGGAATTTCTCTATCTCCACCGCCAACCCGATGTGGTACGGATCCCACACTGATGAGCAATATTCAAGTATAGGTCGAACGAGTGTTTTGTAAGCCACCTCCTTTGTTGATGGACTACATTTTCTAAGGACTCTCCCAATGAATGTCAACTGGGTACTCGCCTTCCCAACAATTAATTTTATATGATCATTCCACTTCAAATCGTTCCGCACGCATACTCCCAGATATTTTACAGAAGTAACTGCTACCAGTGTTTGTTCCGCTATCATATAATCATACAATAAAGGATCCTTCTATCTATGTATTCGCAATACATTACATTTGTCTATGTTAAGGGTCAGTTGCCACTCCCTGCACCAAGTGCTTATCTGCTACAGATCTTCCTGCATTTTGCTACAATTTTCTAATGCTGCAACTTCTCTGTATACTACAGCATCATCCTTCGAAAAGCCGCATGGAACTGCCGACACTATCTACTAGGTCATTTATATATATTGTGAAAAGCAATGGTCCCATAACACTCCCCTGTGGCACGCCAGAGGTTACTTTAACGTCTGTAGACGTCTCTCCATTGAGAACAACATGCTGTGTTCTGTTTGCTAAAAACTCTTCAATCCAGCCACACAGCTGGTCTGATATTCCGTAGGCTCTTACTTTGTTTATCAGGCGACAGTCCGAAACTGTATCGAACGCCTTCCGGAAGTCAAGGAAGATAGCATCTACCTGGGAGCCTGTATCTAATATTTTCTGGAGCTCATGAACAAATAAAGTGAGTTGGGTTTCACGCGATCGCTGTTTCCGGAACCTATGTTGATTCGTACAGAGTAGATGCTGGGTTTCCAGAAACGACATGATACGCGAGCAAAAAACATGTTCTAAAATTCTACCACAGATCGACGTCAGAGATATAGGTCTATAGTTTTGCGCATCTGCTCGACGACCCTTCTTAAAGACTGGAACTACCTGTGCTCTTTTCCAATCATTTGGAACATTACGTTCCTCTAGAGACTTGCGGTACACGGCTGTTAGAAGGGGGACAAGTTCTTTCGCGTACTCTGTGTAGAATCGAATTGGTATCCCGTCAGGTCCAGTGGACTTTCCTCTGTTGAGTGATTCCAGCTGCTTTTCCATTCCTTGGACACTTATTTCGATGTCAGCCATTTTTTCGTTTGTGCGAAGATTTAGAGAAGGAACTGCAGTGCGGTCTTCCTCTGTGAAACAGCTTTGGAAAAAGGTGTTTAGTATTTCAGCTTTACGCGTGTCATCCTCTGTTTCAATGCCATCATCATCCCGGAGTGTCTGGATATGCTGTTTCGAGCCACTTACTGAAATCATGGGGAAGCGAATATTTTTCTTAATTTACGACCAATTTTGAGATTGATCTCCTGAAATATTTGGTAATCACATCACTTGAAAATTGCATAAAAGGCCGAAACCTGGGTCGTAATGAAATAACAATACAGTCAAATGGCAGTACGTTCATTTAAAAATAATACGGATGTTTTGGCATGGGTCAGTTCTTGATACCCAGAACAGCCTGTCCTATTGATCGGTAAATGTGATCCTTTCATGTATTCCATATGCACTGTTAAAATTATAAATTTGGAGTGAATTAGAACCGTGAAATATCATAAAGTAAAAATAGTTGTGACTATTTTTCTTTATTATGAGTGTAATGTAATAGAATGCATGTAGGCCGTAACTTATATAAAAGAGAAACACACGTTAATGCAAATGGATCAGCATAAAAGAGAAATAACTAATGTAGGAATATTATTAACCGTGTAATATGTTGTTTTATTTAGCACTCAGTAAACTAGCTCAGTTCTCAGGGGTTACGGAATTGTAAATACCCATTTGTTTAACTACAGATATTCCTCAATATATGCCTAGGCGACGTCAAGTTAAAAGTCGTGTGCTTATAGCACCAAAGAATATTTCACCAGTCCGTTCACTGTACAACAATAAATTCCGTAACTCAAAATAGTGGTTTCGTCTTGATTCCCAATATAAGATAACAAGCGTAGCTTTTGCTAATAAAATCTTCTACCAGGACTAGAATCCTGTGATCAGGCCTTCCTGCCTGGGATGTTATCTCGCAACGTTGAGAAAATCTGAAAGTGAATCTTATTAAATCATTTGCAGCGACCGCCAGGCTCGTAGATTCTGAAAGAAAGGTTTAGTTTTCTAACCGGCGGCACGCCTCTACGATGAGCTAAAAGAAAGTTCTTAATTATTAAGATGGCGCCTAACAATTAAGAATTTCTGTTAAGGCCCATGTCTACTCTATACAAGCAAGGTTTAGGATTACAAATGATTTCAACACGGACACAATTTTTAAGTCACGAAGAACTATATTTTCAGGTTTGTTAATAACTAACATTGGCTGATATAGCAAGATGAATCTTCGTTAAACGCTTCTTACGGTTCGCGTCCAGATCATAAGCCAAGAAGAAGAATAGTAATGACAAAAGAGGTCAGAGTTCAAACACAGAATCTCAGTTACATGGAATAGCCATACACTGTAGTATAATATATTGTTCCTTGGTAAAATTCACAAGTTACTCATACAATACTTATCGTAAAAACATGTCATCTATACATTTCACATGCATGTCCACCCAGGAGAAACAGTACAACCGCCCTTTTTTCGGCCGTGTCGTTTCATGTCTGTCTGCAGAAGACAATGTGGGCATACATAGCTCAGTCAAATACTGGCCTTGCTTACGTCGGTGGAGTATTGAGTCCCACCAACGAACACGTATTTGTCACGATTGCAGCAAAAAGTTTGTGTTCTTCAACTGCAGAATTGTACCGTATGCGGGTCAGTGACTTCTACTACTCTTGTGTATCTGAACTTCTATTGATTACACGTATGATCTCACTGCCATAGCAGTGAGAAGCGAAAGTTAAGTGAATGGTGAAACACGTATGTTGTGTGGCGACGATGGCGAGGCATTCCAGAGTCTCTGACCAGAGAGCCATTTATCGTGGCTAGTCTGCGCTTGACCGCGCGAGAGTTGCGAGCAGCAGTGTGTGGGCAGACTCTGTCAGCAGTAGTCGTGCAGTACAGTTGCGAGCAGTAGTCAGTGGGCAGTCTGTCAGTAGCAGTAGGGCAGAGCAGTATGTCGGTAGTAGCAGCCCAGTGGGGTTGTGTGTGAGGAGTCGGCGGGCGTCGACATGGCACTCTGGTCAAGATTCACGATGAGGTATATTATTTTTAAATGCGCTCAGCTAATAATGTAAATTAACTGTAACTAAATTGTGCAATAATCGCCCCAATAATAATTTTGATTTCAAAGCAATATTTTTAACAAACGAACTATTTAATTGAACGAACGATTCCCTTCCATTTCCTTTAAAGAAAAGTTTCAGTTAAATTTAAAAAAAAAATATATATTACTTGCGATGCAGTTCCTCCAAGCCGTGGCCAACAATAAGAGCAGAAATTTGACATGCAGTTTCAATGAGGTAAGAAATTAATTATGATTTTTTTGCACAGGGCCAAAGACCGATATTTTGGTTTAATTGAGTTTACATTGTCACTGAAGTCTCATTAGCATTGAATTGTTTTTCATTATTTTCGTGACAGCTTACACCTTGAGTCAGATTGCGATTCTCATTTTTATTGTCATTAAATTTATTTGGTGGGAGCTTACATTAGGCTGTATTCTAGTTAACATTCAATTATTGTGTTTCAAAATTTCTCTGGGGAGCTTACAGTTAGCACAATGAGCATTAGCATACTTAAATAATATCCTTTTTAAATTTATCGGTGGGGAGGTTACACTTGGCGACACCCAGTCCAGGATCGTATTTCGTTGAGAGTCTTTTGAAAAACAGTCAGATATCTGCTCTTATTTGCTTAGATATAATTAGAATTTGGCGCAACACTTTTACTAATCTTGTGACTTTCTTACTACAGGTCAACGGCAATTCGTTGCTCTGTTGTATTTGTGTGTTGCTTTTGCATTGTGCTTATTTGTTTTGTGAATAATTGTGACCATTGCAAAAATGCCGCGAAAGACTGCGAATAGTGTATCGCGAGGTATTATGAACGAAATTACCGACTTAAACAACGTGACCGATAGTAATGATGACAATCCTGCATTCACTGAGAATCAGTGCATTCCAACCGCTAATGATGATATTTATCTTAATAATGAACAAGCGAACTCAATTGTCTCCTGTGTTAATTTGACGACAATTGATGATGCGGGGAGCTCTATTGTAATGAGCGCTGGCCAGCTTAGCACACCCGTTTTAGAAAATTCAAATAATGTACAGACAAATTTTTCTAGTGAAAATGAACAGTGTACTGAAAGTACGACGGATCTATTTAACTCCGAAATAGTGAGTGACAGTGTACGTCCGACTGATAATCCTTTTTGTAAATTACAGAATGACCAAATGGTCACACAAAACGAAACAATTCCAGTTCCACCATTAATTAGCACAGAGAATAGAAATGCTAATTTTGGCTCAGATCAAATTATGGCACTATTGCTGCAACGAGTTAACCAAATTAATGAAAAACTAGACAATAATGATGTGAATTCCAAACAACAGAGTGAAGATCTCAAACAACTTAGTGAACAGGTCAAACAAGATAACGCAAAACTCAAACAACACTTAAATGAAAAATTAGACGACAATTCCAGACAGTTAAATGAAAAATTAGACGACGATCCCAGACAGTTAAATAAAAAATTAGACGACAATTCCAGACAGTTAAATGAAAAATTAGACGACAATTCCAGACAGCTTAGTGAACAAATTAGAGCCGTTGCCGCGCAGTGCCATGACACTAAGGAACAGTTGCGCGTGGAAATTGAGGCTTGTTCAAAAAAAGGTAGCGAAGAAATTAGGTCTGTTGCTCAGGAATCAAGGGAAATGCAAACAGCCGCAACAGAAACACTTAGAGACGAAATTAACGGAGTCGCTAAACAATGCTCTGAAAAAGCTACACAATTACGGGACGAGTTTAAAGCAATGACGGTAGAACTTTCGCAGACAATGGACGCAAAGATAGGCGCGAAATTCGAACAGCAGAACACTCAGATTGACGAACGCTTTAATCTTCACATACAAAACAGTGATACGCGTTTCCGCAAATTTATTCAGGATCAAAATAAAGTCAAACGTCAAGTAATGGAAACAATCACTGCTCAGAGACAAGAAGACAAACGTAAATTGTTCGCGAAAGCGAAGACGTATGTAGACAACAATATTGCTACAGTGTCCGACGAAATTAATTCCATCAAACAGTCGAACACAGAATTACGTGACGAAATTTCTGACCTTAAATCGAAAACAGACACATACACAACCGATATTCAAACAGTAACAGACAGATTCGAACAATTAGAACTAACACAGGATTGCGATGTCATCAAAGCTGATGTTAAAAAACTGAGCGAAACTACACGTAAGTTCCAAAAACAGATTAATGCGTCCGATTCTAAAACCGATGATCAGGCAAAAATACTGACTGAAAAATATGATGAATTAGCCAGTCGTATTGATGCTATTGAAAGTAATAATGATAATAAATCAGACGATACTGCACCGGTTTCATTTAACCAAACACCTGAATTTCAAAATTTACAGCAGACGATTAATGAGATCGATTCGTCTGATAACACCTTACATAGAAAATTGACAAGTTTACAGCAAGAAGTAACAGAGATGAAAAATATTTCAGTTAATAACACTTCACAGCAGACGCCACTTTTCGAACATTTGCCAGACTCACGGAGCGCGTATAATTTGGGTAATCTACAGAGAGTACGGGACCTTGATTCCGAACAACCACAGTTCAACAGATTCTCTTACAATCCTGAACCTGTTCCATCACACAGAGACGATAGTTTTGATTACAAACATTTTCTGTCAGTGAGAAAGTTTAAAGTGTTTAAAAACGACAGAACACAGATTCACCCGCTTGATTGGATACAACAGTTTAGTTTTGCTTTTCCACCGACTTGGCCTGTAACACACAAACTTGAATTTATTTGCAGTTTTTTGGAAGGCGAACCGGCAACTCGTATGAGACCGATCGCGAGGCAATGCTATTCAGTAGAAGAGTTTCAGAATGCTTTTCTGTCAGCGTATTGGTCGAAGACGACACAGCGCGGAATTAAAGATCAGTTAATTAGTTTGCCAAATTACGTGAACTCAAATTTTCCCAGTGTGACGCAATTTTTTGAGCACATGGTGCAACAAAACCAGTACCTAAGTGAACCGTACAGTGAATCCACACTCATTCAATTATGTATCTCTAAATTACCACGGTCATTAAGGGTGTCACTTCTAACGGGTCAACAAAAAGAAAATATTTCGGCGTTCAGGGATCTGTTGCAGCTATTAGAAGTGCAGCAATCTGATTATTCTTTTGTAAACAAAAACTTTTCGTATAATAACCAAGGTCAACAAACTTACAGTAATTATGATCACGGACGTAATTTCAATAGGAAAAGTAACAGACGCTTTAGGAACGACAACTACCAGAACTTAAATCACAGACAGAATTCTGATTATCAATATCGTCAAAATTTTCAGCAACAGGAACCACCTTTTAGTAACAATAGACTTTTTCCACCACAACAGCATGAAAGTCAGCCGGTTAGCATACCTAACCAACAATGGAATGCACAAGGTCGACCAGGCTTTAATGTTTCGCCGCGTGCACGTATAGTCCCAGATCCAACAAATAGTAACGCACGGCAGCAAGGAAACAACTACGTACAAAGAAGACAGTATTTCAATTCCTATCGCAATGCACCGTATAGGAATGACTTTCACGATAGACGTAAAAACGATGAGCACAATTATCAGCGTACATATAATAACAGTCGGTCTCACCAACAGCAAAATCATACGCAAGAACATATTCTCATGAATGAACCCGACAGTAGGTACCATCCAGAACGTAATACGTCTGGAAGAAATAATAGAACAGTTCAAATAGTAGAAATGCCACAACATCCAGCTGAAAATAGTAACACATCAGATAGAATCTGACTAGATACTGTACAGGTCGCATCTTCCAATAATACAAGTACTACTTTAGACACACAGAATGTTATCCATGAAAATGTAATTACTTTTGACGATATCAGAGACACTCTCTTGCAGGAAAGACCATTTGTTCAAAAAACCATTTCACATCGTGTCATCGAAATTTAAATTGGTTCATCGAAATTTTCAGCAGTAATTGATTCCGGATCACCTACGTCAGTTATAAATGAGGAAACTTTTAACGAGTGTAACAAAGAGAATACCTATCCCACATTACCATTAGGCAAAACGAAAGTGAAAGGAGCAGTATCGAGTAAAGGAGTAGACGTTAAATTACAGACGCATTTATCATTTTGTATTGCAGGTCACACTTTTCACTCTAATTTTTGGATTGTTCCTTTACTGACAACAGACGTTATTTTAGGTACGGATTTTCTGGTACAACACGACGCAGTAGTTGATTTTCAGAATTCTTATTTAATGTTGAAGGATGAAAATATACAATTTGCTTCAGAATTTCAGCACTCACTATCTGCGCAAGAACAAACAATTAACCGCACAAAGGTCATTTCCGTATCACGTGACATAGACTGTAATCCCACATTGTTCACGGATACGTATGTACACAACTATAACACTCCAGACGAAGCTGACTACGACGTAATACAGATGATTTCTGATAAGGTTAAAGAGAGCAGTGCAAATACAGACGACGGACGCACACAGCTACACGACATTCTTTTACAGCAAGCTCCAGTTTTCGACAACATTCCTGGTACTATGTCCGGATTTATGTATGAATTTCAGGTGAAACAGCACGACACATTTAAAGCAAAGCATTATCCCATTCCATATATCCACAGAGAACAGGTTAAAAAAGAGTTGCAAGATATGCTTGATCAAGGAATTATAGAACCGGCAGTTAGTCCGTACATAAACCCGCTACATATTGTTAAGAAAAAAGATGGCTCACTTCGCCTTTTACTTGATTCACGTCACATTAATGACATTATTATTAATGAAACTGATCGACCACAGACTTTAGAGGAACTTTTACAGAAATTTCATGGTACTGCTATTTATTCTACATTAGATTTGAAATCGGGATTTTGGCAAATTCAACTTCATCCGAATTGCAGAAAATATACAGCTTTTCTTTGTTTTGGCGACTGTTATCAATTTTGCAAATTACCGTTCGGCTTAACTATTTCTTCTGCAGCTTTTATTCGCGGTTTGAACACAATACTTCCGACAGAACTTAAGGACAGAATTACGACGTACGTAGATGACATTCTTATTGCAGAAGCTAACTGGTCTGAACACAATCTGATTCTAGAACGACTGTTGCAAACTTTTCATGCACAAGGACTCACAGTTAACCTCAGTAAATCGCACTTTGGTAAAACTTCTATAAAATTTCTTGGACACGTAATTTCAGCAGAAGGCATTGCACCTGATCCGGAAAAACTTCAAGCTCTACGTGACATTACTATTCCTACAACGAAGAAGCAATTACGCAGTTTTTTGGGTTTAATTAATTTTTTTCGTAAATTTATTCATCACTCCGCTTTAGACACACCCAGATTATGCCAATTAACAGGTAAAAACACTATTTGGTCTTGGGATAAGCAAGCACATTCTGAATTTGTGAACCTGAAACATGCTTTGTTGAATGCTCCACTTTTGTCGCACCCAGATCTTACTAGAAATTTTTCCATAGCCACTGACAGTTCCAATACCGCTTTAGGCGTACACATTTTCCAGGAAATTGAAGAAGATGGCTCAACAGTAATTAAAAACATCGCATTTGCAAGCCGCATTCTGTCACCTGCTGAACGAAATTATTCCGTTACAGAACTGGAAACATTATGTGTTGTATGGGCTTTCACGAGATTTCGGCACTTTCTTTATGGCAGACATACTACCGTTTACACAGACCATAGAGCTATACAATTTTTGCTTTCAGCTAAATTCACGCACGATAGATTAAGTAGATGGAAACTTTATTTACAGGAATTTAATTTTACAATAGTTCACATTCCCGGCGCACAAAATATTATAGCAGACGCACTATCGCGTTCTCTGAGCAACAATCAGCAAGACGTAGCAACCAACTTCTGCAAAGCAAATTTCAGTGTCATGTACATTCAACAAGTTGCATTTGAAAATTTTATTTCGTCGTCATTACAGGACATAGCACAAGAACAAAATAAAGACAACGTGTGGAAAGAAATTAAACACCTTTGGCAAGATAGGAATAATGTTACGATTAGAAACCATTACACTGTACGCAATGACATTCTGTTTCGCCGCTCTTATCCTGACAGCAACAACTGGTTATTATGCATTCCTGACGAACTGGTTAACAAATTAATCTGGTACACTCATTTAAGTTACGCACATTACGGAGCAAGAAAATGTTTTCTTATACTGAGACAGAACTGTTATTTTACCAACATGGAGAAACGTATACGACGAGTTTTAGCGTCTTGTAAAATTTGCCAGATAGCTAAGTCAGACACCACTTCACATATTCCTCCTTTATATCCCATTGTACCTGTTAAATTAAGACATATGGCCGCAATAGACATTTTTGGTCCGATTCCGAGAACTAATAGAGGTTTTTGCTACATCTTTGTCGCTGTTGAACTCACTTCAAAATTTGTTACTTTCACTCCGTTACGCAAAGCTACAGTTAAAACTGTTTCGAAAGCATTTGCAAAACATTTCCTATTTCATGTAGGGCATGTGATGAAAGTAATTTCTGACAATGGATCACAATTTCGTTCTGCTACATGGACACGTATGTTACGAGCTAGAAACATTTCTCCGATTTATATATCCAAGTACCATGCTTCTTCGAACCCCTGTGAAAGATTAATGAAAGAAATTGGTAAACTGTGTAGAATATACTGCCACAAAAGACATATTGATTGGGACACACACATATTCTCATTCCAAGATGTAATTAATTCCATTCCAAATGAATCCACTATGCTATCTCCGTCTGTTATACTGAAAAACGTTGAACCACCAAACAAAGTTAAAGAGTTAGTAAACTTCCCTACTTGTCGTCGACTAAGACACCACGAAATAATTGACATTGCGCTGAACAACATCAAACGTGCCGCAGAGCGCCGGAGAAGACAGCAAAAACAGGTTTGTAGACGCCGAAACTTTCACATTGGACAGAAGATATTAGTACGTACACACTATTTATCCAGCAGAATAAAAGGTAAGTGCAGTAAATTTGAACTTCTATACGCAGGTCCATATCGGATTCGCAGCATCCCTCACCCCAATGTTGTACACGTCGAAACTTTGAGAACCAGAAAATCGAAAGGCAACCACCATTGGTCAAATATTAAACCGTTTATTGAATGAAACCACTTTATGATGTAACATGCTATCATGCCATTTACTAATCTTTATGACCACTTATGCAATTATATTCACATGACTAATTATTGATGATTATCATATTTTTTCTTGGCAAGTGCCCGGCAAGGTAAGGTTAGCAGGTCGCTTTTCTTGTCGTTACACATCAGACCGTGCATATTTTTCCAGATGAACTTACGTATTTTATGAATAATTATGCAATTCTATGTAATGACGTACTAATTTTATCACATTCTCTCTCCATTAAAGTCTTTAATTCTCGCCTCTATTAATTACACTACATACAAGCTGAACACAACGAACGTCACACTTTTGTCTTTTTATGTACGATTGTTTTCATGTTTTGTTTGTATGCACTGTGAAATAGTTAAGATATAACACACACCAGTTGACTTTGACTTTTTTTTTTTTTTTTGCCCTATGATATCTCAACATCGTGACCGTTTTACATTTTTCTTTTTGCTGCTGCATTGTATTATTCTCTGTACATTTTGCCTTTGAACACTGTCTATGCTTTTGACATATTACGTTTTCTGTCATGTTATGCTGTATGCTTAATTGTGTCACCATTAACCAGTCATTATTTAATGGGTATATGATTTAAATGCAAGACATTAATCCATGTTCATCAATTTCAGAAAGAAATGATGCGTGTAAGAAATAAATTCAACAGAAATGGGAATTTCACCTATGGAATAAACGAAAGAAGATGCAATAACTTTATGAGGAAGAGTAAATGGATCAGGATTAACAAGCATTAACAAGAATATACTATACTCATCGTAGAATAGCAGTCTTAACTAATTTTTTCTTTCAGAATACAAGGTGATTGATGCAGGCTGTCAGACAGAACTACACATCTTAGTTTTAGTGATGAAATATGCTAGAGATAAGGAATAGTTGTGTAATGAGTAATGAAGTGATTTTTTTGCAGATGATAATGAATGCTGATGAATAATGATGAAGAATATTCTACTATGAATAATGAAGTTTTTCTTTACAGATGATGATGATAATGGAGTTTTTGATGATATGGATAATGAAGTTTTCTTTGCAGATGAGGATAATGTTGAAGTTATATTTAGGCTATGTAGATATTTAAGTATTTGTTGCAGTTTGTTTTGACAGCAGGTGTTATATTGCACAGTTTAATGACTGAAGGTTTTGGAAAGGACAGCTATGGAACACATTTTTATACACATTTCACTAACTGTTAATTCGAAGTTCACTACTTTTCAGCATAAAATGCATTTCTCTTTTCAGCTTAATAATCCATTTTTATATATTTTTTGCAGGAGAAATTATTTATGAGATTAATGTGCTATAAGCAGTTGTTCATTAAATCTATGAATGTGGTTACATATACTCTACTTGTTTCATAATCTTGCCACAGCTGACTTATGACGAATGACGTTACACATTTTTCATTTATACCAATAACCCAGAAGCAAATTCTTCTCTCTTGCTTTCCCCTATAATTACCCTAAGCAATGCTAACTAACAAAAAAATGTATTACCAGTCCCAAATAATGTTACTAGTTTAAGAGAATTCTGAATAATACTGATCAGCTCTGAACAGTATGTCACTTCAGTAATGACTTCTTAATGATACAAAAAAAATATATAAAATAATGCTTTGTAATGGGCAAATAACTGCCGCTGTTTATTGTAATGAGACTACTTATAATGCCTATGATTGTTAATGCTGTGACTGTAATTAACTGATTTTTAATAATGACTTCTTAATGATCTGAATAATACTGAATGATGAACAATGTTTTATACTTTTCAATACTTGCTGGCCACTGAGTGCCAATAATTAATGTCACTAAATGAATTATGTTATTAATTAAGCCATTAATTAGCTCCTGTTTTCAATGATGATTTTTCATGTTTTGGTAAGTGGCCAATGAGTGCCAATAATTTGTATAACTCAATGTATTATGTTAATGCTAGGCCAATAATTGACTTTTTTTTATTCTCAATGCAGACTTCTGATGAACATTATTCTGTCATAATAAATATGCTTTGTAACTGGCCAAGGACTGCCACTGTTTATTGTAATACGATTACCCATGATGCCAATAATTTAATTTTATGAACATTATTCTGTAATACTACATACTTGGTACAGAAATGTTCAATAACTGGGCTATGAATGCCGCAAACTACTAATGTAATGGCTAATGAAGACTGGTATGTGACTTAATGTCCTTCCACTACTGACCTAACTACCCAGGATTACTGCAATATCCATTTGTCCTGTCCATCCTCATGATCATGGAGCACTATATTTGGTTTTTGGACTAATTCTACGTTGGTGTGCCTTGTAAGAGCGTGGTGTTGACACGACATGCTGTCCACCACCGTGAGCGATGAAGACGCTATTATGATCCCACTGTTTGGTGTACCTAATGTACTGCCAAAATGAAAACAAGGAATATTTCTACGACAGTTCAGTGTCTTGGCTACGCTGATAAATTCTGATGGGAAAAGAACTTCAAATTGTGTCACTTGGTGTTGTACTTCTGTGGAAAGATATGGACTTTCAGAACAGCTGTGTGCAATCTAAAGTGCTACAACCATGATGCAATCCTTCCCTTTCCTATCCTAATTCTTGTCACATAGTGAAAATCATTTTTTTGCTAACATCATTTATGTTCATGGGATATACATTTTTTTTTTCGATTTGCTGAACTCCAGTGCGAGTACACTTATGTCACTTGTCGACATGATTTTTTTGCCATTATGTTTATTTGTTGTGAAAATGCTAAAGACATTTTTTCGATTTGTTCTGAAGTACAGTATATGTGCACTCTTGTCTTTTATATTGTATATACATTTTTATTTTGATGATATGTTCTGAACTACAGTGCATGTGCACTTATGTGTTAATATGTTTTCTACTGAACTTCAATGCCTGTGCACTTTTCTCATTTTTCAATATGATTTGTACTCATTCTGTATGTTCAATACTTCAGTGCGTATGCACTTATGTTATTTGTTACTCATTGTATATACATTTCGTCATTTGCTGATATGTTCTGAACTGCAGTGCATGTGCACTCATGTCACTTGTCAACATGATTTTTTGCCATTCTGTTTATTTGTTCTGAAAATGCTACAGAATTTTTTCAGTGCGTGTGCACTTTGTTATCTGTCAAATAATTTGTATAAACAGTTTTCTGATTTGCTACTATGTACTCATATCTTGTCTTTGTTTGAAATGTTTTGTACTCGGTGCATGTGCACAACATTTAATTCATGTATCTAAATATTCTGTAAATTATAGAAGTTGATTAATTAAAGAAAAATTTTGCCGTGATTGGCAAGTCCAAATGACTCACCATCGCTGCCAAATTTTTGACCCCCCAGTGGAGGGTTATGAAACACGTATGTTGTGTGGCGACGATGGCCAGGCATTCCAGAGTCTCTGACCAGAGAGCCATTTATCGTGGCTAGTCTGTGCTTGACCGCGCGAGAGTTGCGAGCAGCAGTGTGTGGGCAGACTCTGTCAGTAGTAGTCGTGCAGTACAGTTGCGAGCAGTAGTCAGTGGGCAGTCTGTCAGTAGCAGTAGGGCAGAGCAGTATGTCGGTAGTAGCAGCCCAGTGCGGTTGTGTGTGAGGAGTCGGCGGGCGTCGACATGGCACTCTGGTCAAGATTCACGATGAGGTATATTATTTTTAAATGCGCTCAGCTAATAATGTAAATTAACTGTAACTAAATTGTGCAATAATCGCCCCAATAATAATTTTGATTTCAAAGCAATATTTTTAACAAACGAACTATTTAATTGAACGAACGATTCCCTTCCATTTCCTTTAAAGAAAAGTTTCAGTTAAATTTCAAAAAAAAAATATATTACTTGCGATGCAGTTCCTCCAAGCCGTGGTCAACAATAAGAGCAGAAATTTGACATGCAGTTTCAATGAGGTAAGAAATTAATTATGATTTTTTTGCACAGGGCCAAAGACCGATGTTTTGGTTTAATTGAGTTTACATTGTCACTGAAGTCTCATTAGCATTGAATTGTTTTTCATTATTTTCGTGACAGCTTACACCTTGAGTCAGATTGCGATTCTCATTTTTATTGTCATTAAATTTATTTGGTGGGAGCTTACATTAGGCTGTATTCTAGTTAAAATTCAATTATTGTGTTTCAAAATTTCTCTGGGGAGCTTACAGTTAGCACAATGAGCATTAGCATACTTAAATAATATCCTTTTTAAATTTATTGGTGGGGAGGTTACAATGGTTTCTATATTAATAAAGTGTTCTGTTTTAATGAGAAAAAAATTCATCATCATCATTTAAGACTGATTATGCCTTTCAGCGTTCAGTCTGGAGCATAGCCCCCCTTATAAAATTCCTCCATGATCCCCTATTCAGTGCTAACATTGGTGCCTCTTCTGATGTTAAACCTATTAGTTCAAAATCATTCTTAACCGAATGCAGGTACCTTCTCCTTGGTCTGCCCCGACTCCTCCTACCCTCTACTGCTGAACCCTTGAGTCTCTTGGGTAACCTTGCTTCTCCCATGTGTGTAACATGACCCCACCATCTAAGCCTGTTCGCCCTGACTGCTACATCTATAGAGTTCATTCCCAGTTTTTCTTTGATTTCCTCATTGTGAACACCTTCCCGCCATTGTTCCCATCTACTAGTACCTGCAATCATCCTAGCTACTTTCATATCCGTAACCTCTACATTGTTGATAAGGTAACCTGAATCCACCCAGTTCTCGCTCCCATACAATCAAGTTGGTCGAAAGATTGAACGGTGCACAGATAACTTAGTCTTGGTACTGACTTCCTTCTTGCAGAAGAGAGTAGGTCGTAGCTGAGCTCTCACTGCATTAGCTTTGCTACACCTCACTTCCAGTTCTTTCACTATGTTGCCATCCTGTGAGAATATGCATCCTAAGTACTTGAAACCGTCCACCTGTTCTAACTTTGTTCCTCCTATTTGGCACTCAATCCATTTATATTTCTTTCCCACTGACATTACTTTCGTTTTGGAGATGCTAATCTTCATACCATAGTCCTTACATTTCTGATCTAGCTCTGAAATATTACTCTGCAAACTTTCTATCGAATCTGCCATCACAACTAAGTCATCCGCATATGCAAGACTGCTTATTTTGTGTTCACATATCTTAATCTCACCCAGCCAGTCTATTGTTTTCAACATATGATTCATAAATAATATGAACAACAGTGGAGACAGGTTGCAGCCTTGTCTTACCCCTGAAACTACTCTGAACCATGAACTCAATTTACCGTCAACTCTAACTGCTGCCTGACTATCCATGTAAAGACCTTTAATTGCTTGCAAAAGTTTACCTCCTATTCCATAATCTCGTAGAACAGACAATAACTTCCTCCTAGGAACCGGGTCATATGCCTTTTCTAGATCTATAAAGCATAGATACAATTCCCTGTTCCACTCATAACACTTCTCCATTATTTGCCGTAAGCTAAAGATCTGGTCCTGACAACCTCTAAGAGGCCTAAACCCACAGTGATTATCATCCAATTGGTCCTCAACTAATACTCGCACTTTCCTTTCAACAATACCTGAGAAGATTTTACCCACAACGCTGATTAAAGAGATACCTCTGTAGTTGTTACAATCTTTTCTGTTTCCATGTTTAAAGATTGGTGTGATTAGTGCTTTTTTCCAGTCTGATGGAACCTGTCCCGACTCCCAGGCCATTTAAATTATCCTGTGTAGGCATTTAAGACCTGACATTCCACTGTATTTGATGAGTTCTGACTTAATTTCATCCACCCCAGCTGCTTTATTGCTCTGCAATCTATTGACCATTTTCTCCACTTCCTCAAATGTGATCCTGTTTCCATCATCATTCCTATCCCATTCTACCTCGAAATCTGAAACATTACTGATCGTATTTTCACCTACATTGAGCAACTCTTCAAAATATTCCCTCCATCTGCCCAAGGCATCCACAGGATTCACCAGCAGTTTTCCTGACCTGTCCAAAATACTTGTCATTTCCTTCTTACCTCCCTTTCGAAGACTGATAATTACACTCCAGAATGGTTTTCCAGCAGCTTGACCCAATGTCTCCAACCTGTTTCCAAAGTCTTCCCAAGATTTCTTCTTGGATACTGCATTTTTGTTATTTACTCTTTCAGTACGAACTTTGTTGTAGAACCCCTTATTTACGTGTGGTAATAAAAATTCATTTAGACAGAATTAAGCACATTTAAAATTACGTGAACCTTAGCAACCGCCGGCCGGAGTGGCCGTGCGGTTCTGGGCGCTACAGTCTGGAGCCGAGCGACCGCTACGGTCGCAGATTCGAATCCTGCCTCGGGCATGGATGTGTGTGATGTCCTTAGGTTAGTTAGGTTTAATTAGTTCTAAGTTCTAGGCGACTGATGACCTCAGATGTTAAGTCCCATAGTGCTCAGAGCCATTTGAACCTTAGCAACCCTCTTCTGCTGATAAATTCAAACTAACTGATTAATAACATTTATGACTTTGAAAATTATTTAAATTAAATTTTTTAAATGTATTTCGGCCTTGGCACACATTTTCTAAATGCAGTGGTTTTTTAAATATTTACTGAATTCTTTCCCGGCGTTAGCTATGGAACACAAGTCTGTCTCTGTTAGCATAAAATGGTTAAATATTACCAAGCCGACCTGAACATTTAATTAACATTGACAAAACACACTTCACTATACGTTTAAGTTATTTGCTTTAGAAATTGAAAGAACCAACAGATTAACAACTTCAACGTTAATCATCCGCCTATGTATGCACAAATGTATAACCAGTAATAAATTCAGTCAGCATCAGGATCGCTGTAAAAGAAAAATATTTCGTAATTCACTGCTAATTTTACCTGCTCCCGATTTACGGGTTTGGTTAATTTTATAGCGGAACAATTTTTTAAATGTGCCGCCCCTGCAAATCGTTCGGTCGCGGCACAACCCAGCAACACCAACGATAATCGCTAAAAGTGCTGAAAATTCTTTACAGAAATATTATAGATGACTTGGGCAAGCTAATTTACATTAGTAATACACAATTTTGATAAATTATAATGTATTTAGACCATAACAATAATTAAAATTACACACCTTTATAATTTCTCCTCTAATGGCGGCTAAAGATAGATACAGACAAAAGAAGTCTACTCATTCATATAATGCTACGTCACAGGTTCCTCTCTCTCTCAGCTCTCGAGGAAGACGACAAAGAATGCACATTATGTATTGAAACACGTATGTAACATAGCAGCGATGGCGAGGCATTGTAGCATCTGTGACCAGAGAGTATGCGCTTGACCGCGCGAGTGTTGCGAGCGGTTCTCAGTGTGTTAGTAGTCAGTCGTTGCGAGTCTGTCAGTTTAGTCGTTGCGAGTCTGTAGCTCTGTCTAGTTGAGAGCAGTACTCCGTCTGTAGTCGTCATGCAGAGCGGTCGGTCAGTAGTAGCAGCCCAGTGCGGTTGTGTGATGTAGGCGGTCGGCAACACTGGTCAAGATGAGGAATAAGGTATACTGTTAATTAATATAATCATTAGATAATGAAAAATTTTATTTATTGTAATTATTCTCCAACAAGTCTCCCAATAATAATTTTTTTATTTCAAAAGCATTTTCTCAAAAATTTAATTTTTTATTGAACTCAAGATTTCGTTGCACTTCCCATTTCATTCCACTTCTTTTGAAGAAATATTTCACTAGAATCACAAAAAAAAAAAAAGGAGAATATTATTATTTGCAATGCAGTTCCTCCAAGCGGTGCGCAACAACAAGAGCAGATATGTGACATCCATTTATTCTGAGGTAAGACTTTAATTCTGATTGTTTTACACAGGGCCAAAGACCGATATTTCGGTTTAATTGTATTTTCTTGTCACTGAACGGACTTTAAATTTTGTGAAGAAATTATATTTGAGTCAGATTGCGAATTTCACATTTTTGTTGCCATTGTCAGTACATTTGACTGTGGGCAGGTTACGCTTAGAGCAATGTCCATCAGCATTTCTAATTAGCATCGTCCTTTCTTTAAAAATTTTGTGGGGAGGTTACACTTGGCTCCCCATTTCTATTAAGTATTGTCTATTTACTTTCTTTTAAAATTTCGGTGGGGAGGTTACACATGGCGACCCAGTCCAGGATCGTATTTCGTTGAGAGTCTTTTGAACAACAGTCAGATATCTGCTCTTATTTGCTTAAGTATAATTAGGATTTGGCGCTACGCTTTTATTAATCTTGTGACTTTCTCTCTACAGGTTAACGGCAATTTGTTGCTTTGTTGTATTTGTGTGTTGCTTTTGCATTGTGTTGATTTGTTTTGTGAAAAATTTTGACTATTGTAAAAATGCCGCGAAAGACTGTGAATAGTGTATCGCGAAGTATTGTGAATGAAATTACCGACTTAAACAACGTGACCGATAGTAATTGTGATACGCAACGTAATGATGACAATCCTGCGTTCACTAACAATCAGTGCATTGCAACCACTAATGATGACTTTCACCTTAATGATGAACAAACGAACTCAATTGTCTCGTCTGTTAACTTGACGACAATTGATGACGCAGAACGGTCTATAGTAATGAGCGCTGCCGAGCTTAACACACCCGATTTAGAAAATCTAAGTAATGTACAGACAAATTTGTCTAATGAAAATGAACAGGATACACAAAGTAGGACAGATGTATTTAATTCAGAAATAATGACCGACAGTGTACATTCGACTGGCAAACCTTTTTCTAAATCTCAGAATAACCAAATGGTTACAGTAAGCGAGAAAGTTCCAGATCCACCACTAAACAGCACAGAGAATATAGTAGGTGATGTTACTAAGAATGAAATTAGAGTATTGGCACAACAAATGGGTAATGTTACTGAGGCTCAAGCTATCGCATTTTTACTACAACTCAGTGAAGAACTAAATAAAATGTTCAAACAACAAAATGAAAATTTTAGACAACTTAGGGAAGATATCAAACAAGATAACAAAAAACTCAGACAACAACTTGATGAAATTTTTGACAACCATTACAAACAACTTAGCGAAACAATTGATAAAAGTGTCGATCTCACAAACGAAAAACAAGACGACCGTAAAGAACAGAACAAACAAGTTAGTGAGCAGATTATAGCTGTTACCGTGCAATGTCAGGACAGTAAGGAACAACTACGTGATGATACTAAGACTTGTGCTAATAACAGTAATGAAAAGGTTGGCACTGTTGCACAAGAATTCAGTAGCACACGTGTAGGCACAACCGAATCACATAAAGACAAGATTAATGCAGTCACTGAACAATATTCAGCAAACTCAACACAGATACACGAAGTTAATGCCATTACTGAACAATGCTCTAAAAACGCAGTACAGATTCGCGACGAGGTTAATTTAGAATCAGTGGAAGTTTCTTACACTCCGAATACGGAAGTTGACGAGAAATTTGCACGACAGAACAACCAAAATGTCGAAAGCATTAAAGTAACAGAATTGAAAACTATTTCAGTCACTAATACGTCACAGAATCCGCCACCTTGCGAACATTTGTCTGACTCACGCAGTGCGTATAATGTGAGCAATTTACAGAGACCACGCGAATTAAAATCCGAAAAGACACGCGACTTAAAATCAGAAAAGCTACGCAACTTGAAATCCGTAATTACACAGACGAACAGATTCACACACAAACCTGAACGTGTTATCAAACTGAGTGACGAGAACGTAGATTTCGAGCAATTTGCATTTGTAAGCAAATGTAAAGAACTTAATAATGACAGCGTACAGGTACACGATTTGCACTGTATACGACAATTTGTTTTTATGCTTTCACCGCTATTACCTGTAATGCAGAAACTAGCTTTGAACCTGATGCGACAATTTGCTATTGCATTTTCATCAGCATTGCCTGTAATGAAGAAACAACAATTAGCATGCAGACAGCGATTAACTTTTGGAATTTTACCGCTATTGCTTGCAACGCAAAAGCTAAAATTTATTTGCAGTGCGTAATAGACCTCAGGGGATTCATTACGCTTTAATGAATATGTGCCGTAGCGAGCATAGGGCCCCGAGCTGTAGTAGTGCTGTTTCATCTTTAGTTTTCTGCACTGCTGCCTTTTCTTCTACTATCCTTTATATCTATCAAAATTGCTCTTTAACTATTGCTCTACCTAGTATTAAGAAACGAGTAATGAAAACCCGATGTGACAAACTTTTACCGAATGTGACAATTTTCAGTAGGCACTCCCGTAATGACAACTACCGCCGTAACTTTAATAACAGATAAAATCGTAATCATCAGTATGTACAAAATTTTCGGCAGTCGTAACTACATTTTTGTAACAATAGATGTTTTTCACCACAATAGCATGAAAGTCAACCGCTTAACATACCTAACCAACAATGGAATACACAAGGTCAACCAGGCTTTAATGTTTCGCCGCGTGGACGTGTAGCCCCTGGTCCAACAAATAGTAACGCACGGGAGCAGAGAAACAACTATGTACAAAGAAGACACCATTTCAATTCCTATCGCAATGCGCCGTATAGAAATTACTATCATGACAGACGTAAAAATAACGAGCACAATTTTCAGCGTACATTTAATAACAGTCGATCTTTTCAGCAGCAAGAACATCAACAAGAACATATTATCATGAATGAAACAGACAATAGGTGTCATCCATAGCGTAACACGTCAGTAAGAAATAACAGAACAGTTCGTATAGTGGATATGCCACAACATTCTCCCGTAAATAATAGCACATACGACGGAATTTGACCAGACACAGTACAGATTGCATATTACAGTAACGCAAACATTACTTTTGACACGCAGAATTTTGTTCACGAGAATGTTATTTGAAACATGCTTTGTTGAATGCTCCACTTTTATCGCACCCAGATCTTACCAGAAATTTTTCCATTGCCACTGACAGTTCCAACACCGCTTTAGGCGTACACATTTTCCAGGAAATTGAAGAAGATGGTTCTACAGTAATCAAAAACATCGCATTTGCAAGCCGCATTCTGTCACCTGCCGAGCGAGATTATTCTGTTACAGAACTTGAAACATTATGTGTTGTATGGGCTTTCACGAGATTTAGGCATTTTCTTTATGGCAGACACACCACCGTTTACACTGACCATAGAGCCATACAATTTTTGCTTTCAGCCAAATTCACTCACGATAGATTAAGTAGATGGAAGCTGTATTTACAGGAATTTAATTTTACGATTGTTCACATTCCCGGCACACAAAATGTTATAGCAGACGCACTATCGCGTTCTCTCGGCAACAATCAGCAAGACGTAGCAACCAACTTCTGCAAAACAAATTTCAGTGTCATGTACATTCAGCAAGTTGCATTTGAAAATTTTATTTCATCGTCATTACAGGACATAGCAAAGGAGCAAAATAAAGACAATGTGTGGAAAGAAATTAAACACCTTTGGCAAGATAGGAATAATGTTACGATTAGAAACCACTACACTGTACGCAATGACATTCTGTTTCGCCGCTCTCATCCTGACAGCAACAGCTGGTTATTATGCATTCCTGACGAACTGGTTAACAAATTAATTTGGTACACTCATTTAAGTTACGCACATTACGGAGCACGAAAATGTTTTCTTATACTGAGACAGAACTGTTATTTTACTAACATGGAGAAACGTATACGACGAGTTTTAGCGTCTTGTAAAATTTGCCAGAAAGCTAAATCAGACACCACTTCACATATTCCTCCTTTATATCCCATTATACCTGTTAAATTAAGACACATGGCTGCAGTAGACATTTTTGGTCCGATTCCGAGAACTAACAGAGGTTTTTGCTACATATTTGTCGCTGTTGAGCTCACTTCAAAATTTGTTACTTTCACTCCATTACGCAAAGCTACTGCTAAAACTGTTTCAAATGCATTTATAAAACATTTTCTATCTCATGTAGGGCATGTAATGAAAGTAATTTCCGACAATGGATCACAATTTCGTAGTAGTGTATGGACACGCATGTTACGAGCTAGAAACATTTCTCCGATTTATATATCCAAGTACCACGCTTCTTCGAACCCCTGTGAAAGATTAATGAAAGAAATTGGTAAACTGTGCCGAATATATTGCCACAAAAGACATATTGATTGGGATACACACATACTCTCATTCCAAGATGTAATTAATTCCATTCCAAATGAATCCACTATGCTATCTCCGACTGTTATACTGAAAAACGTTGAACCACCGAACAAAATTAAAGAATTAATAGAATTTCCCAAAAGTCGTCGCCTACGACACCACGAAATAATTGACATTGCGCTGAAGAACATCAAACGTGCCGCAGAGCGCCGGAGAAGACAGCAAAAACAGGTTTGTAGACGCCGAGACTTTCACGTTGGACAGAAAATATTAGTACGTACACATTATTTATCCAGTAAATTAAAAGGTAAGTGCAGTAAATTTGAACTTCTATACGCAGGTCCATATCGGATTCGCAGCATCCCTCACCCCAATGTTGTACATGTCGAAACTTTGAGAACTAGAAAATCGAAAGGCAATCACCATATCTCAAACATTAAACCGTTTATTGAGTGAAACCACTGTATGATTCAACACACTATGATGCCATTTACTAATGCAATTATTTCACGTGACTAATTACTGATGATTATCGTATTTTTTCTTGGCAAGTGCCCGGCAAGGTAAGGTTAGCAGGTCGCTCTTCTTGTCGTTACACATCAGACCGTGCACATTTTCCATTTTTTTTGTGTATGTGACTGTACTCCAGTTTTGTTTGTATGGACTATGAAATAGTTAAGATATAACACACACCAGTCGACTTTGACATTTTTTGCCTTATGACATCTCAACATCGTGACTGTTTCACATTTTTTTGCTGCTGCATTGTATTATTCTGTGTATATCTTTGTTTTTGAACACTGTCAATGTTTTTGACATATTACGTTTTCTGTCATGTTATGCTGTAGGGTTAATTATGTTACCATAAACCAGTCATTATCTAGAGGGTATATGATTTAAATGCAGGACATTAATCTTTGTTCATCAATTTCAGAAAGGAATGATGATTCTAAGAAATAAATTTAACATAAATGGAATTTCACCTACGGAGTAAACGAAAGGAGATGCAATAACTTTATGAGGAAGAGTAAATGGATCAGGATTAACAAACATTAACAAGAATATACTATACTCATCGAAGAATAGCAGTCTTAACTAATTTTTTCTTTCAGAATACAAGGTGATTGATGCAGGCTGTCAGACTGAACTACACATCTTAGTTTTAGTGATGACATATGCTAGAGATAAGGAATAGTTATGTAATGAGTAATGAAGTGATTTTTTTTTGCAGATGATAGTGAATACTGATGAATAATGATGAAGGAAATGGTATTATGAATAATGAAGTTTTTCTTTACAGGTGATGATAATGGTGAAGTTGTGATGATATGGATAATGAAGTTTTTTCTTTACAGATGAGGATAATGTTGAAGTAATGTATTTATGCTACGTAGTTATTTAAGTATTTGTTGCAGTTTGCTTTGACAGCAGGTGTTACATTGCATAGTAGGATGACTGAAAGTTTTGGAAAGGACAGCTATGGAATACATTTTTATACACACTTCACTGCCTGTTAATTCGAAGTTCACTACTCTTCAGCATAGTGTGCGTTTCTTCTTTCAGGTCAATAATCCGTTTTTGTAATTTTTCCAGGAGAAGCTTTTTTTCATGATACTTACTAAACCTGTTAGTTATTATACCTGTTCTAGTACTTGCATTTTTATATTTTTACCCATTTGTGTCTATCGTTTATAAATGTGATCACATGTACTGCCTTGTTACATAATCTTGCTACAGCTGACTCATGACGAATGACGTTACCTATCCTCATTTGCTGCAATAGGTCAAAAACAAATAGTGTTATGTTTCAGCAATTAATTATCGATCCCAACGCAATGCATTGCTACCAAAAAAATGTATTACCAGTCCCACATAATGTCACTAGTTTATGATAATTCTGAATAATACTGATCAACTCTGAATAGCATGTCACTTGAGTAATGACCTCTTAATGAGACTATATTCAAAATAATGCTTTGTCACTAGCTAATAACTGCCACTGTCTATTATAATGATACTACGTATAATGCCTGTGATTATTAATGATTTGACTGTAATTAACTGATTTTAATAATGACTTTGTAATGGTCTGAATACTACTGAAGGAGGAACACTGTTTATTGTAATGTTACCACTTATAATGCTTGTGATTACTAATGATTTGACTGTAATTAACTGATTTTAATAATGCCTTTGTAATGATCTGAATACTACTGAATGAGGAACACTGTTTATTGTAATGAGTACTTGTAATGCCCATGATTATTAATGCTTTGATTGTAATTAACTGATTTTTAATAATGACTTCGTAATAATCTGAATAATACTGAATGATGATTCTATTCAATACTTGCTGGCCACTGAGTGCCAATAATTAATGTCACTTGAAGAATTGTTATTAATTATGCCATTAATTAGCCTTTTTCATGTTTTCATGTTTTGGTTAATGGCCAATGAGTGCCAATAATTTGTATCACTCAATGTATTATGTTAATGCTAGGCCAATAATTGACTCTGGCTTCTGATGAACATTATTCTGTCTTACTAAATATACTTTGTAACTGGCCAAGGACCACCACTGTTTATTGTAATACGATTACCCATGATGCCAGCTAGTGATTCTTGATAGATTGTAATGACACATAATTAATTAACTATGGTACTGTTTAATAATGCTTTGTAATTAATTAAGGCTAATAATTCTTACTATATTGAAATGACAAATGATTAATTAATTAACTGTAATTAGACAAATGATTAGTTAACTGTAATTAGTCAAATGATTAATTAACTGTAATTAGACAAATGATTAATTAACGACAAATGATTAATTAACTGTAATTAGGAAAAGGCTAATGATTATTGGAATGACAAATGATTAATTAACTGTAATTAGGAGAAGGTTAATGATTCTTAATTATACTCTGTAACTGAAAAGAATGCGATTATTTCATAATGCTTTGTAACTAGGAAAAGAAGACTACTGATTCTATGTAAAACAATTAATGAACATTTTTCTGTAATATTACATACTTGGTACAGAAATGTTCAATAACTGGGCTATGAATGCCACAAACTATCAATGAAGACTGTAATTGTCAATATTATGTGACTTGATGTCCTTCACCTCATAAGCTGACTACCCTGAATTACGGCAATGTCCATTTGTCCTGTTTATCCTAGTGATCATGGAGCACTATCTTTGGTTTTGCACTAATTCTACGTTGGTGTGCCTTGTAAGAGTGTGGTGTTGACACGACATGCTGTCCACCACCATGAGCGATGAAGACATTATTATGGTCCCACTGTTTGGTGTACGTAATGTACTGCCAAAATGAAAACATGGAACATTACTACGACAGTTCAGTGTCTTTGCTACACTGATAAATTCTGATGGGAAAAGATCTTCAAGTTGTGTCACTTGGTGTTGTACTTCTGTGGAAAGATATGGACTTTCAGAGCAGCTGTGTGCAATCTAAAGTGCTACAACCATGATGCAATCCTTCCCTTTCCTATCCTGATTCTTGTCACATAAAGAAAAAATTTTTTTGGTAACATCATTTATGTTCATAGGTTATACATTTTTCGATTCGCTGAACTCCAATGCGAGTACACTTATGTCACTTGTCAACATAATATTTTTTTGCCAGTCTGTTTATTTGTTCTGAATATGCTAAAGAATTTTTTCAGTGCCTGTGCACTTTATCTGTCAAATAATTTGTATATACTTTTCTGATTTGCTACTATGTTTTGTACTCACATTTTGTCTTTGTCTGATATATTTTGTACTTAGTGCGTGTGCACAACATTTAAATACTCTGTAAGTTGTAGAATTTTGTTAATTAAAGAAAAATTTTGCCGCGCTTGGCAAGTCCAAATGACTCACCATCGCTGCCAAATTTTTGCCCCCCCAGTGGAGGGTTATGAAACACGTATGTAACATAGCAGCGATGGCGAGGCATTGTAGCATCTGTGACCAGAGAGTATGCGCTTGACCGCGCGAGTGTTGCGAGCGGTTCTCAGTGTGTTAGTAGTCAGTCGTTGCGAGTCTGTCAGTTTAGTCGTTGCGAGTCTGTAGCTCTGTCTAGTTGAGAGCAGTACTCCGTCTGTAGTCGTCATGCAGAGCGGTCGGTCAGTAGTAGCAGCCCAGTGCGGTTGTGTGATGTAGGCGGTCGGCAACACTGGTCAAGATGAGGAATAAGGTATACTGTTAATTAATATAATCATTAGATAATGAAAAATTTTATTTATTGTAATTATTCTCCAACAAGTCTCCCAATAATAATTTTTTTATTTCAAAAGCATTTTCTCAAAAATTTAATTTTTTATTGAACTCAAGATTTCGTTGCACTTCCCATTTCATTCCACTTCTTTTGAAGAAATATTTCACTAGAATCACAAAAAAAAAAAAAAGGAGAATATTATTATTTGCAATGCAGTTCCTCCAAGCGGTGCGCAACAACAAGAGCAGATATGTGACATCCATTTATTCTGAGGTAAGACTTTAATTCTGATTGTTTTACACAGGGCCAAAGACCGATATTTCGGTTTAATTGTATTTTCTTGTCACTGAACGGACTTTAAATTTTGTGAAGAAATTATATTTGAGTCAGATTGCGAATTTCACATTTTTGTTGCCATTGTCAGTACATTTGACTGTGGGCAGGTTACGCTTAGAGCAATGTCCATCAGCATTTCTAATTAGCATCGTCCTTTCTTTAAAAATTTTGTGGGGAGGTTACACTTGGCTCCCCATTTCTATTAAGTATTGTCTATTTACTTTCTTTTAAAATTTCGGTGGGGAGGTTACAGTATTGCTATTTATATTAGTGCTGATTGTGAATGTCTATTTGTAATCTTACAACATTATTTTCCTCTGTGGCTATATTTTACATTTTTTCATCGCAGATATTAACATATTTCGTAATTACATTATGAGTATAGATGAAACGTCCCCTTTGAACAATTATACATGACTGTGCTTAAACTGACACACAATATTTTGTTAGCGCAACGCAATCTGACTTTCAATAATCCCTACAAAAGAATGGGCCCTGACTAACAGTAAACTATACCTTTCACAAATCACTTACCTCACAAAAATCTTCGCTACTCAAGCTACTGCAATACAGCGAGCGCCACTACTGCCAGCTAAATAAAAGATTCAAACTACTGAAGGCACTAACTACTGATAGGGATAGTTAGCAAATGAAAGATATTAATAGAGAACAAACAATGTATTTACCTTGATATCATCATATATAAATATAGCAGTTCATGACAAATTTCAAAACTCCGCCATCTCTCTCCCCACATCCACCACTGCTGGCGGCTCACCTCCAACTGCGCAACGCTACGCGCTGTTCACACCCAGCTGCCTAACACTACAATGGCGAGTATTACAACAATGCAAAGCAGCCACAGACTGCACACAGCACAGCCAGTGATTTTCATACAGAGGTGGCGTTACCAATAAAAAACCTAAACAGCCTACTTACATAGAAATATTACAATCGTAAATACATCGAGAATATTATTACAGAAAATATTACAAAAATAACCAACGTCCTTTACACAAAATTAAATAATTTTTTTGTTAAACAATTACAGTACATACGAATTGCTTTTTTGTTGGTATGAACTGTACGTAGTGTTCTCATTAACGTACACGTTCCTAAGAGGCGTGCCACAGTTGTTAAGCATTTGCAAATGTGCACGGTCGAGTTCAGCAATTCTGTGTATCATTTCATTTTGTTAATAGTGTGTGTGCTGCCAGGGAACGTTACACTGTTCATTGACTGGTCGCGTAATTTGTTGTATCAGTGTTCAAAGTAGGACATAACACACAGCAACTGGGTTTCGCGAATATCCATATCCATTGGCGATCAGGGCTGTGTAGAAGATATGGAAGGTTCACGCCTCCTTTTCTGCCGATTGGTTGTTTCAGTAGTTACCCATGCTATGCTTTCTGTCGGATGGGGTTAGTCAGGCAAGGTACCCACGATGTTTTGTAAGGTGCGGCGATCGATATGGTTGAAGAAGAACACACTTCGTACTCCGCTATCGCAGTGTAAGCACTTTTATTGTTCCAAGGCGACCAGTTCCAGCAATCGTATGCTCCCATCATCTGATCTAAGGGGAGGACATAGAGATGATAATGGAGGAGGGGAGGGGGTGACTACAACTCATATCACCGATTACATAAAATTTAAAGAAGTCCACGTACCTTATGAGACTTGTTAAAAAACTTACATGAAGGAATAGCTTAAAAGGCACTCCCCACGTATACATGTCTTGATAAAATTCAAGTTGATAAGATGCATACAGTTGATAAAATACTGGGTGATAAAAAAGTCAGTATAAATTTGAAAACTGAATAAATCACGGAATAATGCAGATAGAGAGGTACAAATTGACACACATTCTTGGAATGACATGGGGTTTTATTAGAACCAATAAAACACAAACGTTCAAAAAATGTCCGACAGATGGCGCTTCATCTGATCAGAATAGCAATAATTAGCATAACAAAGTAAGACAAAGCAAAGATGTTGTTCTTTACAAGAAAAGCTCAATATGTCCACCATCATTCCTCAACAATAGCTGTAGTCGAGGATTAATGTTGTGAGCAGCACTGTAAAGCATGTCCGGAGTTATGGTGAGGCATTGGCGTCGGATGATGTCTTTCAGCATCCCTAGAGATGTCGGTCGATCACGATACACTTGCGACTTCAGGTAACCCCAAAGCCAATAATCGCACGGACTGAGGTCTGGGGACCTGGGAGGCCAAGCATGACGAAAGTGGCGGCTGAACACACGATCATCACCAAACGACGCCCGCAAGAGATCGTTCACGCGTCTAGCAATACTTTGTTTTTTGTTTTTTTTTTTGTTCTAATAAAACCCCATGTCATTCCAAGCATGTGTGTCAATTTTTACCTCTCTATATACATTATTCCGTGGTTTATTAAGTTTTCATATTTATACTGACTTTTTGATCACTCGGTACATACACAAAATAAAATGCACACAGATGATGAAATTCTTGTATCGTCCACGCATGTCGGTAGCGAACATGATTCTCACAAAATTTCGGGCGTTCAGCCGCATAAATTCGACTTCTTTTTCTAATATTCCGGCTGTATACCGTACAGCCATCGTCAGAGTGGGCCGAGGTACTGACATGCCAGCACTTGCTGCGTCCTTTTAAACACGCGGACCACATCACTGCGCAACCATCCACAGATTCACAAGGCGAAGGCAAAGAGGTATGACAGGCATGGAATTAGATGTATGGCTGCGCGGTCGATCCACGCAATGATATCGGTGTATTACAGCGAGCTGCACCGTCGCGAAGTTTTTTTTAGTTTATTACAGAAATTGTCGGATTCCATGATTTCATACATCCGACAGACGACACGTACAGTCCAAGAGAGACGCACAGAGCACTAATAAATCTACGGTTTCAGAGCGCTTTATTGACACTGGGCACTCAATGGTGTACGATAACGTCGAAATTCTTCCAATCCATATGTGGCATACAGCAAACCAGTGCTTAACAGTATTGGAAAAAACTGAGTTTAACGAAGGCGATGTTGGCTACACTGTTTAAAAGGATCGTTCTAAGAAATACCAAATTACGATCAACTTGAAGATGCCTAAATAAGGCTAAACGCGTAGTTGAAAAATAAAAAAACTAAAATTGCAACCAAGACTGTTTTTAACCCATACTAATAACGTAGAAATTTTAGCCTCGACTTCATCTTTCTTGGAGTCAGCAATGAAAGAAGCAATTGAAATTCGGTTTGCGACGTATTTAATTAACGCTCTGTGCATCTCTCTTAGACTGTATGTGCCGTCTGTCCGATATATGAAATCATGGAATCCGGCAATTTCTGTAATAAACTCACGAAGACGTCGCGACGGTGCAGCTCGCAGTGATACGTCGATATCACTCTGTGGATTGACCGTGCTGCCATATATCTAATTCCATGCTTATGTTGTACCTCTTTGCCGCCGATCAACGTCTCTGGCGCCTTGTGTATCTGTGGCAGCATGCGCAGTGGTGCGGTCCACGGGTTCAAAAGGACGGAGCAAGCGCTGGAGCGTTAGTCAGCTCGGCTTACTCTGAAGATGGTTGGACGTAATACACCCGAAACATTATACAATTCGAATATATGCGGTTGCACGCTGGCGGCGTGCTAACACACAGGCGGCAGATCCGCTACTTGAAAGTTGGTTGGATAAGAAGGCCACAGTCTTTATTATATGTGGGAAGTGAAACATTTGAGCTCTTTTCTACATCTACGTGATTACTCTGCTATTCACAATGAAGTTCCTTCATCCTGTCTCTCTACCGTTCCACTCTCGAACGGCACGCTGGAAAAACGAGCACTTAAATATTTCTGTGCGAGCCCTGATTTTTCTTATTTTATCGTGATGATTATTTTTCCCTATGTAGGTGGATGCCAACAGTATGTTTTCGCAATCGGAGGAGAAAATGCCCATAGAAGGCTTCTGCTATATCTGCTTGCTCTACCACGTGTCGACCGTCGTCGGTGATCATGTCGGTTACCAGTGCCCTACGGCGCCTCCTGCGTTCTAGGAATGTTTTCGCAATCGGAGGAGAAAACTGGTGATTGAAATTTCATGAGAAGATCCCGTCACAGCGAAAATCGCCTTTGTTTTAATGATTGCCGCTCCAATTCACGTATCATGTCTGTGACACTATCTCCCCTATTTCACGATAATACAAAACGAGCTGCTCTTCTTCGTACTTTTTCGATGTCATCCGTCAGTCCCATCTGATGCGGATCCCACACCGCACACCACACCGCACAGCAATACTCCAGAATAGGGTGGAAAAGCGTGGTGTAAGCAGTCTCTTTGGTAGACCTGTTGCACCTTCCAAGTGAAGTGCCGTAGAATCGCTGTCTTTGGTTTGCTCTACCCACAATATTATCTATGCAATCGTTCCAATTTAGGTTATTTGTAATTGTAATCCCTAAGTATTTAGTTGAATTTACAGCCTTCAGATTTGTGTGACTTATCTCGTAATCAAAATTTTGCTGATTTCTTTTAGTACTAATGTGAATAATTTCACACTTTTTTTTAATTCAGGGCCAATTGCCACTTTTCGCACCATACAGATATCTTACCTAAATCATTTTGCAAGTCGTTTTGATCATCTGATGACTTTACAAGACGGCAAATGACAGTATCATCTGCAAACAATCTAAGACGGCTAGTAAGATTGTCTCCTATGTCGTTAATATAGATCAGGAACAATAGAGCGCCTAGAACACTTCCTTAGGGAACGCCGGATATTACTTCTGTTTTACTCGATGACTTTCCGGCTATTACTACGAACTGTGACCTTTCTGACAGGAAATCACGAATCCAGTAGCACAACTGAGGCGATACTCCGTAGGCACGCAGTTTGGTTAGAAGACGCTTGTGAGGAACGGTGTCGAAAGCCTTCTGGAAATCTAAAAATATGGAATCAATTTGACATCCCCTGTCGATACTTCATGAGTATAAAGAGCTAGTTGTGTTTCACAAGAACGATATTTTCTGAATCCATGCCGACTATGTGTCAATAAATCGTTTTCTTCGAGGTACTTCATAGTGTTCGAATACAATGTATGTTCTCAAACCCTACTGCAAATCGACGTTAGTGATATAGGCCTGTAATTCCGCGGATTACTATTACTTCCCTTTTCGGGTATTGGTGTGAATTGAGCCATTTTCCAGTCTTTAGGTACGGAACTCTCTGTGAGCGAGTGGTCGTATATAATTGCTAAATATGGAGCTATTTTATCAGCATACTCTGAGAGGAACCTGACTGTTATACAATCTGGACCAGAGGCCTTGCTTTTATTAAGTGATTTAAGCTGCTTTGTTCCACCGAGGATATCTACTACTCTGTTTGTGATCTTGGCATTTGTTCTTGATTGGAATTCAGGAATATTTACTTCGTCTTCTTTGGTGAAGGAGTTGCGGTACTTTGATGGGTAGTGGAGACATTCCGGAGGTTAAGGTCCACGGCTACACTCCTGGTGTGGCTTAGGAAGCTTCGGCAATCGCTGGAGGCAGTGGCTGTGGGTAAGCTGAGCCCGGCTGCGGTTACAGGAGGACCGACCACCTGGCAGGGGCGGACGCCGCCTCGGGTGACCTCCAGGAAGCGGCAGCGGCTGCGTGGGCGGTGGCGGGGGCGAGAGAGGGCATCCAGCAACCGCCCACGTCCGGCCGGCGGCCTCTCTTACCCACACTCTCCAGGAAACCTGTATACAGACACAGTGTTGACCGACACGACGCTAATTAAGACACAAAGGAAATGGGTCCCGGTTAGTTCATGACCGTGGAACCTCTCTGTCAACCGTTCAACTTGTCCAAAGAAATGCAATGGCTATTGAGCCGTGGTAAAATTTCTTGTTTTGAAGAGCGCGCCGCAGCGCGTAGTGTAAAGCAGTCACCTTCCGTTTCTGGCGGTGGCGCCGCTGTGGCAATCGCAGCTTTGGTGTCTCCTTTAGTGGGAAAGGGCAAACGTTGCCTGTTCACGTGCATTTAATGGGGGCTGTTAGCTCTGTATGGGGTGGAGTCTGTCAGTCTCGGCGAGTTTGGTCAGTTAGCCGGGTCAGTGTGGGGCAGTCAGTGTCTGTCGGTCGTCCGGAGTGCTAGTATGTGATAAGGTGGTTGGTTTGGGGAAGGAGACCAGACAGCGAGGTCATGGGTCTCATCGGATTAGGGAAGGATTGGGAAGGAAGTCGGCCGTACCCTTTCAGAGGAACCATCCCGGCATTTGCCTGGAGTGATTTAGGGAAATCACGGAAAACCTAAATCAGGATGGCCGGACGCGGGATTGAACCGTCGTCCTCCCGAATGCGAGTCCAGTGTCTAACCACTGCGCCACCCCGCTCGGTTTATGTGTTAAGGCCGCCAGTCTGCTCGACTTTGCTCAGGCAATGGGCATTGGCGGTTGGATCGATCGGTTGGGCGGTCGCGCACTGAGACACAAGATGGCTTGCCCGCCTGAAGCGTCGGCGCATGTGAGGTCGCCACGTGAGTCCAGTGGGCCGCGCCGTATAGCGAGGGTTAGTGGCTTCGCGGCCGACACGAGAGCAGCAGGAGCGAAAGCACGACATCGGTCTGGCCGGGGCGAGATGCGACGCCGTGAGACGGGAGAGCGGCGCGCCTTCCTGCGTCCGTTGAAGCGGCTGGCAGCGGACGGTTCGGGAGAGCGTTTTGGGGATGCTGCGCCAGGTCTTCGCCTGAAATCGCAGTTTATTAGAAGTGACTGTTGATATGCTGTTCATTTACTTGTTAAATTTTACTTTCCCGGCCGGGGTGGCCGGGCGGTTCTAGGCGCTACAGTCTGAAACCGCGCGACCGCTACGGTCGCAGGTTCGAATCCTGCCTCGGGCATGGATGTCTGTGATGTCCTTAGGTTAGTTAGGTTTAAGTAGTTCTAAGTTCTAGGGGAGTGATGACCGTAGAAGTTAAGTCCCATAGTGCTCAGAGCCATTTGAAATTTACTTGTTTTCTTGGTCAGTGTCTCGTCCCCAGCTTGCTCGTCTGTCTGTCGTCCGCATTTGTTAGGTAGTTAGTGTCTGTCTGTCCGTCTGTCGGTCTGCCGTACGTTAGTGGCTGCCTTTGTCATGTTTGTCGGATTCGGTGTTACCGAATTTATAGAATTAAGGTGTAAAGGCCGAATTCCTGAAATATGTTTTTATCTTGCCTATCATCTTGCGAGGCGGTATATGTGTAATGTAGAGCATGTTTGTACATTTTATGTAAGTCTGAATTTCATGGGTTTTATTTAAATAGTCATTTTCATAAAGTTGCCACCCCTCCACCGTAAGAGTCCTTTTAAAAACAAATTGCACTTTCGGTGGCAAATAATTTTTTAGTGTGAGTGTTTGTACCATTTCCATCCCTCTTACGGGGTGCATAGTTAATGTGTTTGTGTGAGTTGTTAAAATTTTTAGTTTAAAGTAATCTGGTGTGTTGCAGATTTGCACCAGTGTAGTCTTTCAGAGGTTGTTGTGAGCGGTCGTGACTATACTGTCAATATTGTTCTTTCTGCCTCTAAATAAAATTGTAACTTGATATTTCGAGGGTGCTTTTCTGCTTGTAAATTTTAAATCTGTTTTTGAAATGGCTTTTATGAATAAAATTCCCATTTGTTAAAGGTAATTGCATTTTCATCAGTTACTCCCTGGCAACTACTTCCACGCTTAAATGTGTTAATGTTCTTGATGAATCGCTAGTAAATAAAGTAAATTCTTTAAGAAAAGATTTTGAAAGTAAATTCACGGTTCAGATATGCTGGCAGAACGTTATCAGTAGGGTTCAAAGAACACTAAAGCCACAAATTCCATTTTTGGCAATCACCTTCTATCATGTAAACATCATATGACTAGTAAAAATCAAGAAGGAATGCTCCTGAATGTCCCTGCAGTGATCAAAGTTTACATCTTCTCGAAGAAACAAATTGAGAGTACGCTAAACGAACAGGAAGAGTTCAATAGCAATGCATTTTACGCACTGATATTTGGGTTACGTAGCACCGATCCTGTCGAAAGTGGTCTTTGGCAAGTAGAAAGAAATCGAGATAGTACTTTATGTTGAAATTCAGTATGTAATATCCACGACACTATGTTCTAGCCACAAGATGTTAAAATGAACTAAGTGTACAAACTTCAACAAATATTATCGATACTACGTATAAAACGACTGTACCGTGTAAAAATGACGATAGTTATTTCATTATTTCTGTAATAATTTAATTTCTGTATGAATTAAAACTATCATCAGGGAACTACACTCATGGATAACGACAATTTTAATCTTTTTTTTTGTTACCTCGATAATTGTGGTTCAGTTGTTCTTCCTGTACTAACAGATGAACTGTTCGGACGTGAGACGTGTGAGGTCTGTAAAGAGAAAACCTGTAATTATATATATTGTTAATTATTATTTGAAAAATAGAGTCGCTATTGTCTAGACGTGGATTTGTATTTATTTCCATCGTAATCCAATCTAATTAATGTTTTTAAGTGTCAGTTTTCAGCTCCGCAATTAGGAGCGCCACCATTAGCGCTACAGTGGAGTTTACTAGTAGCTGGTATAAAAAATATGTCGGTATTTATTATTGAAAATGATTTTAAATGCTAAAGAATAGAGGTAAAAGGCTTAAAGAGTTTTATCTAAATGTATTACCTTGATAACATAAATCGAGAATAACAATAGACGAATTGACTATCGTCTGTCTGCCGCCATTTTAGCAAAAATATCTCCGCGGCAGTTTTGAATCGAGAATTTCAACAAACATAAATGTTGTTAGAAATAAATGAATGGAAATAAACGTGAACCGGTGGTCCCGAATCTACTTTAAAAGACAGAATTCACCTGAGATTTAATCTTTAAAAATAGTGCTCACAGCACGTTACGTAATATCAGTTTCTTATTTCCTTATGTATGAAGCCTAATTATTTCGGGCGATTTACATGAAATATTTTAATAGGAGACATACGTCAGTGTTGTGCGCGGGTAGTATTTTGTGACTAAATGATCCTTTTGCTAGAGAAAAGTGCTTCCATGTTAAGTAACAGTTGTGTAAAATCTGGTAAATGATATGCAATTTAATGCCACTCACACGACTTAACAGACAACATTTCTACACAACATCAAGTGGAGATTTCTTTAGCAGAGTGACGAACATTAGCCGGGATAATCATTTTTGAAATCAAACGAATTGTTACTGGTTTTATATTTGTTTGATCTACCTGAAATATCATTTATAAGTAATTAAAGTCACGAAATACTATAAACCGGTTCCGCCACAAGTAGAATGAAATGGCTTAAGATATGAAACATTAATTTATTACAGTGTTAATAACAACCAAAATACTACTTTTAAGAGTTCTGCAAAGATTTTCTTCAATAGAGAAGAAAACGATTTCCACGAGAGTGTCCTAACCTCCAACTCATCACTTAAATACGCTGAAGAGCCAAAGAAACTGGTTCAAATGGTTCAAGTGGCTCTGGGCACTATGGGACTTAACATCTGAGGTCATCAGTCCCCTAGAACTTAGAACTACTTAAACCTAACTAACCTCAGGACATCACATACATCCATTCCCGAGGCAGGATTCGAACCTGCGACAGTAGCGGTCGGGCGGTGCCAGACTGAAGCGCCTAGAACCGCTTGGCCACTACGGCCGGCTGAGAAACTGGTGCACATCTCTAATATCGTGTAGAGCCCCATGAGCACGCAGGAGTGCCGCAGCACGACGTGGCATAGACTCGACTAATGTCTGAAGTACTGCTGGAGTGAACTGACATCATGAATCCTGCAGGGCTGTCCATAAATCCGTAAGAGCACGAGGGGGTGGAGATCTATTCTACACAGCACGTTGCAAGGCATTTCAGATATCCTCAATAATGTTCATGTCTGGGGAGCTTTCTGGTCAGGAGAAGTGTTTAAACTCATAAGAGTGTTCCTGGAATCACTCTTCAGCAATTTCCTGCATTCTCCTGCTGGGATTGCTCAAGTCCGCCGTAATGCACAATGCACATGAATGGATGCAGGTGGACAGGCAGGGTGCTTATGTACGTGTTACCTGTCAGAGTCGTATCTAGATATATCAGTGTCCCATATCACTCCAACTGCACACGCCCCACACCATTACAGAGCCTCCGCCAGTCCCCTGCTGACATGCAGGAACCATGCATTCATCGAGGATATCTCTAAACCCCTATAAGTCCATCCGCTTAACACAATTTGAAACGAGACTGGTCCGACCAGGCAACATGTTTACAGTTATCAATAGTTCAATGTCGGTGATGACGGTCCCAGGTAGGCTTAAAGCTTTGTGTCGTGCAGTCACCAAAGGTACACGAGTGGGCCTTCGGCTCCGAAAGCCCATATCGATGATGTTTCGTTGAATAGTTCACACGCTGACACTTGTTGATGGACCAGCATGGAAGTCTGCAGCAATTTACAAAAGAGTTGCACTTTTGTCATGTTGAATCATTCTCTTCAGTTTTTCGATGTCAACAAACTTTACGAACAATGTGCAATAAGTTGTAATTCTTAGGTTCGACACAAATGTTTGTTGTTCCAGTTGGACGAAAGTAATGTTGACAAGTGACTCATTTCATTGCTCTACTGCCATCAAGCACGTTGCATCAACTGTTTAGCGTTTATCACGGACAGTGCAAGAACGTAAAATCAGTCGTTTGGTGTTCATCGCGGACTTAACTTCGGGTACAGTGCAATGCAAGTATACTCAAATGCGGAGTTGTCACAGCCCCATTTCCTGTACGGATTTATAGATGGTAGCGGTCGTGGCGCTCAAAGTTTACATCGGGAGAAATTTCCAGAACGACAGTACCCCGAAAGGTGGACGTCTGAAGCAAATGATCGTCGTCTTATGGATCATGGGAGGTTCAAGCCAACCACTGACGACAGGGGAGCCGTAGAACGACGAGCACATCTCAACTCGTGCAGCTGGCGACAACTTAGTTTAAGTGCAAGACAATCAGCTGCAAGTTACGCGGACCAGATGGCTGTCTGGAGAGAGCTGTACGAGAACTTGCTGTATCTGTACCACGTAGAGCTTGTACAGGCACTATCTGCAGCTGATTTTTCTGCACCTGTACACTTCTACGATAGGTTCAGTCAACAATGCGTCAACCCTCAGTTTAGAGCAAATCTGCTGTTCGCGGATGAGGTTTCGTTTCGAAGTACGTGGTTAATGCACTGAAGAGTTTTGGAAACTGAGCTCTTACACGGAAATAAAGTATCGCGGGTGTCATGTGTATGTAACATATTTTCTTCCTCTACGTGTAATGGAAGATTCCTGAAAGTTTGGTCATACATTTTTGTTACACTCTGTATAGTACTATACAAATTAATTTTGAAATTTCTATTGAAAATTACCTTGACATGCAGTTCATGTAACCAAATAAAGATCGTGTTAAAGTGACGCTAAACTGCCTCAGAATTAAATATCTTGCGTTATTGCCACTACTTATGTATCGAAAATTCCGAATATTGCAGAACAGCGACACACATTTGTTTCTATGTCTTACGTAGAAAGTTAATTGTTGCATACAACCAAGCATCCCAGACTGGTTGTAGACCTCACTTCATCACTATCTATATAAAATTATACTTTCCAAAAGAATATTTCAAACAAAACATATAAAACAAAGAACACAACATGAGATTTTCATTCTGCAGCGGTGTGTGCGCTGATATGAAATGAAACGTCCCCTTACAACAATTATACATGACTGTGCTTAAACTGACACACAATATTTTGTTAGCGCAACGCAATCTGACTTTCAAAGATCCCTGCAAAAGAATGGCCCTGACTAATATTAAACTATACCTTTCACAAATCACTTACCTCACAAAAATCTTCGCTACTCAAGCTATTGCAATACAGCAAGCGCCACTACTGCCAGCTAAATAAAAGATTCAAACTATGGAAGGCACTAACTACTGATAGGGATAGTTAGCAAATCAAAGATATTAATAGAGAACGAACAATGTATTTACCTTGATATCATCATATATAAATATAGCAGTTCATGACAAATTACAAACCTCCGCCATCTCTCTCCCCACATCCACCACTGCTGGCGGCTCACCTCCAACTGCGCAACGCTACGCGCTGTTCACATCCAGCTGCTGCTGCCCAACACTACAATGGCGAGTATTACAACAATGCAAAGCAGACACAGACTGCCCACAGCACAGCCAGTGATTTTCATACAGAGGTGGCGTTACCAATAAAAAAACCTAAACAGCCTACTTACATAGAGAAAACATAAACAGCCTACTTACATAGAGAAAACATAAACAGCCTGCTTACAAGTTACATTTCACTGCACACATTTCTGTTGGTCATAGTATATGGACAATATGTGAGAAGTAGGGACTGATAGTGTTTGCACGTGTGTTAATGATTCAGCAAGGGACTGGATAACAGCATTGCTGGTTCTAAGGACAATTTCAAAAACTTTGTGAGTGCACAAGTGGTGGTTTATGGACTTGCTATATAATCCGCAAGACTCTTCAACGGTGATTGTGCACCTGCACAGTCACAACAGATGGCTGCTGGCTATCTCTCCAAGGACTACAGTGGGTCTGCATCTTTGATGACCCACCATGCCATTATTTCTACAAGGACTGCAGTGGGTCTGCACCTCTGGTGGCCCACCAATACCGTAATCTCTACCAGGACTACAGTGGGTCTGCTCTGTGATGACCTACCTACCAATACTCTTCAAAATTTCGACTGACTCTGCTGTGGGTTTGCTATGTTGTGACCCATTACCTGTCAGCATGTCAAGAGTCAGCACTGTCTTTCTGATGGAAGGACACTACTTCTTCAAGACTGAATGGAAATCCACTACTTCCGTGTGCATTTTCTTCTACTGCTCAGACTTTGAGAAAAACACTTTATTTTACCGTAATGAATGTTCAGGACTGTCTTTATGGACTGTGACAAAATTTTTGCTTTTGACCAACGTTGTATCAATAAGTGTGTGCATTTGATATCTCTGTTATTGTAATTATAAAAAAAATTTTCAAATCTGTATTGGGCACTGCCCAAACCAATTTGTAAAATTTTTTGTGGGGAGCATGGGGGCTATGTAAGTAGGCTGTTTATGTTTTCTCTATGTAAGTAGGCTGTTTATGTTTTCTCTATGTAAGTAGGCTGTTTATGTTTTCTCTATGTAAGTAGGCTGTTTAGGTTTTTTGTATTGGTAACGCCACCTCTGTATGAAAATCACTGGCTGTGCTGTGGGCAGTCTGTGTCTGCTTTGCATTGTTGTAATACTCGCCATTGTAGTGTTAGGCAGCTGGCTGTGAACAGCGCGTAGCGTTGCGCAGTTGGAGGTGAGCCGCCAGCAGTGGTGGATGTGGGGAGAGAGATGGCGGAGGTTTGTAATTTGTCATGGACTGCTATATTTATATATGATGATATCAAGGTAAATACATTGTTCGTTCTCTATTAATATCTTTGATTTGCTAACTATCCCTATCAGTAGTTAGTGCCTTCCATAGTTTGAATCTTTTATTTAGCTGGCAGTAGTGGCGCTTGCTGTATTGCAGTAGCTTGAGTAGCGAAGATTTTTGTGAGGTAAGTGATTTGTGAAAGGTATAGTTTAATGTTAGTCAGGGCCATTCTTTTGCAGGGATCTTTGAAAGTCAGATTGCGTTGCGCTAACAAAATATTGTGTGTCAGTTTAAGCACAGTCATGTATAATTGTTGAAAGGGGACGTTTCAAACTAACAAGTTAATAATATCATGAACTGGTGACAATTACAATTTTATAACATAAGAATACAATAACAAAGGTACAAAACCCATCATTAAAAACATAATAATACAGATAACGTTTGTAGTAATAGGGGCTTTACAAAAGAATCGAAATAACATATACATCAGTGTTACAGGAATTATGACATGAGTACATACATAAAAGATCGAATAACTTTCGAAACATCAATTTCACACATGAGCATTAACACAAAACAGAATAAATAATGTCTAAACATCTTTACAAAGTAAATAACACATTATTAATGCCAATTGTATTTGAGGATAACAGTATTCCTCATCATAGTGAATGTAACTTAGTATTAGAAGAGAAAAAAGTTCTATGAAACAGTACACAGAGACAGGAAGAAAACAAATACACAAGGGTACACAAACATATAGTGGGATAACACAAAAGGGAAAGGGCAGGGTTTGTTTTCAGTGTAACATTTGGTACTGCAGTCCAACCTAAAACTTCATATATCTTTCCTCTTATTTCATCCTTTGTTTCCACCAAAAAAATTCTATCTAAGCATGCTTTCTGTATTTATATGTTCACACATTTCTTACCTCAACATTTATTTCCAAGAAAATCCTACCTAAACCTGTTTTCTCAATGCATTTCTTCCAACTCATCGCAACTCATTCTCTTAGAGGCTACCCCCTCTTAAGCTAACTTAAATCTACTGAGCTCAGATGCTAAACTAAGGGACGAGGCAACGCAGCAGCACAAAATAAGTAACACAAACAGCAATGACCAAAAAATTGGAAAATTGCAAAGCAAGCTACAGTAAATCTAAATTACCAAGCAATGCAACATTACAACTAATATGAGCCAATGTGCAGCAACAAAAAAATAAATCTGGCTTAGCAGAGTAACACAAATTAAAGTTCAGTAGCACTATGCCTGGCAAACAGCAGCTTATATCTAAACATGACATAGCTCAAGCAGAAAAAATAGTACACTAAAAATAACAATGCAGATAAGGGAAATGTATAATCACATCTTAATGTCTAAGTAATTAAAGTGGTGCACCACAAGAAGTTATTCTACCAAAAAGTTACCAATTACTTGAAAAGAAAATTATGAATGCAGTTCCTGTGAAGGTAAATGTCATTTTGTGCTCCCTCATTTTTTTAAAAAAATTATTATTTACTCGATCTGTAGACAGAAAATATTTGTATTAGTACATCTATAAAATTTTATTTTAACCAATGCTGCAGTGCAGCTAGAAACTAGATATCAAATGAAATAAGCAACTATGTACAAAGCAAAGCATAAGAACATCGTTCAATAGTCATGTGGCATTTCATAAGTAGTAAAAAAATCTCTCATCTAGAAAGACAGTAGTCATAGTCAGGTGTGTAGACAAACTATTTCTTGTCATTTCATTAGGCATTTCAGTAAATATCAGAAAGTACGATATGTTTCCAAGTAATCAGCGTGTCGGATTTGCGATGCTTTCTCTAAAGGAATGACAATGGCCAGGATAATGGCCTCCCTTTTTTTTTCCTGTGCTCTGAAAGGCACACCCTAATGGCTTGTTCTCCAGGTGTTTGACACAGCTGCGTGCCCACAACGCATTACGTGCAGGTGGTCACTTAACTTTCTTACGGAAATATTTACGACACCAGTTTCCGCTACAGTGACAGTCTCACATAAAAATATTTCACAGGTCAAGAATTAGCGTTGCAAATCTGTAGAAAGAAAATCCTATAAATATAAGTGTCCATATAAAATATTCGTCAGTATTGTGATACAGTCACGCATTTACGCACATTTCATAACTCTTAAAGTACGATTCTTGGTTTCCAACATCCTTTTCCACAAATCAGAGTCCCTAATCACTACTCATTACTCCTTACCTTATTACACATATACGTATCCATCGACACTCGTCAATATTTCGTCATTATAAATATGAAGCATAATCAAATAACTCATATAGCCTCAGCCTATTAATCATAAACATACCTCAGCAGCATAATACACATCGTCGTCGTAAAAATAACATCATAACACCTCAGTCAAATCTCAAAATCGTCGTAGCTTCCTCCAATAATTAAAAAAAATTCTCTGCTCATGTCAAAAGTGTCATCTGCCTCAAACGTACTTTAAAAATCATGAATCCATACCAAATACATCATTCAAAGCTCTCATAGTATCACAATGATTCCGAAAATATATGAACAGTTCACAAAGTACAAACAACATACAATTTTGTAAGTGTGAAGTTATCCAACGGTGTAATTACGTAAACGTCTGTCACTGATGTAGTAAAATAAATGCTTGTCTCTCTCAGGTAAATAATCAGACAGCTGTGTAATTTGTGTGTTAGAGAAATATGGTACCGATGTGTAAAGTTGTATAAGCAAATACCATATTAGCTAGGGTTCCTTGTGCTTGCCAAACACATGGTACACAAAGTAGGCGTGTACCCCCCTGAGGATTAATGTAATTATACCCTCAGGTGTTACAGATTACAGCAATGGAATGAAATGTATCACGGAAAACTTTCTTTGTAATTCAAAAATCTTTAAAAATAAATGTTTTAAGTACAACATTAATCACTGAAATGCGTGTCCTGCAGCGCTAAATGTGCATCTTGTTGTAAGATAATCTCTGTGGAAGTGTCGTAGCTATCGTCCTCCAAAAGCTAAGTTCTGCAGAAGCCAATGTACTTACCTCATGATAAACAAAAGTGAAATGCTTTGCGTATAGATATCTTAGTTATTACGCTTATTGTTGTGATGAAGAAATTACTGTGCTGTAACGTATTGTTGTGCTACGGAAAAGGCTGTCTCATTGTAGCTATATCACAAAAGTTACTATTAAAACATGTTCTACTTTCCAGAATAATACAGAAAAACTGTGCAGATATAAAACAGATACTCCGCAAAAGCAACAATGTAAATTGTCACACATTAGTAACGTCGTGATATAAATCGTGTAGCTGTCCCATAAACTAACCACTGTGTCATCTGGTATCTCACAGAAAGTACTTTAAATACAGAATGTATTTTCAGGTAACCAAAATGTTGCATTAAAATCTCATTAGCAGTACTGGTAAATGTTCTAAGTATGTAAGCCTGATAGTCGTTACGTAATCGTGCAACTAACAAGCAAGAATGTACAAATACAACACTGTGTCGTCTGTTCACTATAACAATGCATTCGTAATTTCTGTTTAAAAATGTTCCCTAGGTTCTAGACTGGATATTTAACTTCAAACATTGTTACATGTTAACAGATTCTAAATCTGACAAAGCATACTAGAAATGTGAAGTGAAAAGTTTTATGGCAAAGACAAAGTTAAAAAGCAGATTATCTTTCAATAAATGGTTTTACATGTGAAATGTGGTACAATCTTTTACTCTTCAAAGTACTCAGAATTTCAGCTTGAACGCAATTATCATGCAGTATACGTCGGTAAAGAATACTGGAATTTTTCACAGGGTTAGCGTCAATGTTATTTTTCTCTGAGCCAGCCGGCGCACGTGGGTGCCTGCGGCGCGAGTCATTGTCTGTCTCTTTGTTGCCGCGCGTTGTTATTGGGATTAGGAGACCTAACTTCTACAAATTCACCGTGACGAGAGGGCCCAGCTCTGTTAGAATCCCGCCAGTTCTGATGAAATTCACGTCTGTCGTTTTGTCGGTAGTTTACATAGTTTCTTGTTTGTCGGTCATGTGGTGGAGAATTTCTCCCTGAATCGTAACTGCGCGCTGGACCGTTGCGTCTAAAGTTATTCTGCCTCCCTTGATAATACTTGTTTTGGTTCCCATATTGTCTGTTTCTCTGATTGTCTCTGTGATAGTCATTACCGCGGAGAGGTGATCTTTCCCTGTAATTATTGCTACTCTGCCAACGGTTGTCGTACGGGTGGTGTCTGTTTTGGTCACGATATGTGTTGTGAGAATAGCTTTGTCGTGTCCAGTTATTATTTCTTTCATCGCGGAATTGCGACGGATGTGATCTGTAATTGATGTGCTCCTGCGTTCCGCGATTGTCAGTGTCAATTTCCAGTTCTTGTAACAGTCCCTGAAATGCTTCAATGTCGTCTTTGCAACGTCCTGCCAAAATAATATGTCGTAAATGTTCAGGCAGTTTGATTAAGCAAATGCGGATGAGTTCTGAGGGGGCTGTATGGGTTTGAAAGATACTGATTCTTATGCAACATGTCTTCAAAATATTTCACAAGACTGGAAAATTCAGATTGTTCGAAACGTTTCATCATTATGATGCTATGTTTTACACGGTCTTGTGTGGCTTGAGACCAATATGCTGAGAGGAAGGCATGGTAAAACTCTCCTTCACTGTGGCAATCGTGAATGACCGACCGCATTCTTACAGCTGGTTCATTCTCTAAGTAGCCACACATAAATTCTAACCTGTGCTCCAATGACCAGTTGGGAGGAAAACAATGAGAGAATTGATGGAGCCATGCTTGTGGATGAATGTCGTTGCCAGAATTCTTAAATGTTTTGAATTTACGTGTAGTAATGAACAGCTTATAGTCAAAGTCATCATGTCGGCGAGTCGCATATCGGTCACTGTTACGTCGTTTCGGCGGTTCCATTTCAAAATTCGGTGCACCTTGCCAATTTCTTTCATAACTTCCGAAATGCCCTGTGTTATCATTTTGTGGCTGTTCCGTATTTCTGTGTCCCTCTTCCCGTATTGGGGCGCGAGTATCCTCTGAAATACGTAATTCTTGTATTACCTGTGTCAGCTGATCTTGTACTTCTCGGATTTCTCTTTTGTACTGTGTATTGATTTGATTTTGATTCTGTTTGAATTTTCTAATTTGTTCATACTCTTCTGTGTCAGTGAAGGCTACAGGTCTTGTGTCATTCACATCATCATCTACCTTTGTAGATAAGTTAGTGACCTTATCCGAAAGTTCGGCTACTTTCTCCGATAGTGAACACATTTCCTCAGCGTGTTTTTCTGAACCAAGTTTCAGAGTGTCCATTTGTGTTGAAATCGCATCTACTGTGTCCTTTAAGTTTTCTTGAGTTTTTGCAAGTTGCGTAACCGAATCGGTAGATGCAACTGAGTCAATTTTAGCTTGCAAGGTGTTGTGATTTTCATGAACAATGGTTTGCAGTTCTTTTATGGCTGCTTCGTGATTCTGTAATACATTTTCATGCCGCGAAAAAATGGGTTGAAAATGCTCACAAATTTGTGTTTTTATGTCATTACAGACTTTTTGGCATTTCGGTTCAATGTAATGTAACTCACTAGTTAAATCTTCACGTGTTTGTTCAAGTGTGGTGTCTAACTTTTGAAGATTTTGTCCCATTGCGTCTAACTGTTGCTGTGTTTGTCTCTGGTGTTGTTCCATTGTGTCTAACTTTTGAAGATTTTGTTCCACTGTGTCTAACTTCTGCTGTGTGATTTTGTTCCATTGTGTCTAACTTTTCAAGCTTTTGTCCCATTTGTTGCATTAATTGTAATAACAATGCACTGGTGTCTGAAACATGTTCCTCAGTGCTTTTCGGCAGTGAATTTGCACCGGCAACATTCACATTTTGACAAGCGGAAAATGTGTCTTGACTCATTTGAGAAAACGGTGAGAACCCAAAACCTGAGTCTGTAGTATTTGCAATATTGTGTTCTGTCATTCCCGATTCCTGAGGCGAGCTGTTGCCGACCAATCGATCGATAACGCTTCCCTGTTCACTACCTGTTTCACTGTCTACACCATTGTTTGCCGCCCGCTCCATTTCCCTATGCACAGTTACCAAATTACTACTTTGAACATTAGTTAATTCATTACCCAGTGGTGCTGGCAAGCTACGCTCGTCGTCACTATCATTTCTCAATTTACTTTGGAGCCTAGTGTTACGTTTTTCACACGCCATAATTGTCACAATATTTCACACGATAACACAGAAAAGGACAATTTGAAGTGCAAAAATAGGAGAACACATTAACATAGCACTGAAAATAATATCTAGTTAATTGCAAGCGTAGCTGCGAAATACTTGGTGCAAATCTATATGCATGCCACAACTGTTTTACTGTACAACAATGAAAGGCTACAACTACAAAGGGGATTCTCTCTACAATTACGCGCTAGCAATAAACAAAAGCTACACTAAATACACAAACTACAAGAAAAAATCAGAAGATTCCAGTGAGGTATCCTAGGCTAAGGGTCGACATATGAAACGTCCCCTTTCAACAATAATACACGACTGTGCTTAAACTGACACACAATATTTTGTTAGCGCAACGCAATCTGACTTTCAAAGATCCCTGCAAAAGAATGGCCCTGACTAACATTAAACTATACCTTTCACAAATCACTTACCTCACAAAAATCTTCGCTACTCAAGCTACTGCAATACAGCAAGCGCCACTACTGCCAGCTAAATAAAAGATTCAAATTATGGAAGGCACTAACTACTGATAGGGATAGTTAGCAAATCAAAGATATTAATAGAGAACGAACAATGTATTTACCTTGATATCATCATATATAAATATAGCAGTTCATGACAAATTACAAACCTCCGCCATCTCTCTCCCCACATCCACCACTGCTGGCGGCTCACCTCCAACTGCGCAACGCTACGCGCTGTTCACATCCAGCTGCCGCTGCCCAACACTACAATGGCGAGTATTACAACAATGCAAAGCAGACACAGACTGCCCACAGCACAGCCAGTGATTTTCATACAGAGGTGGCGTTACCAATAAAAAAACCTAAACAGCCTACTTACATAGAGAAAACATAAACAGCCTACTTACATAGAGAAAACATAAACAGCCTACTTACAGAAACTTCCTGGCAGATTAAAACTGTGTGCCGGACCGAGACCCGAACTCGGGACCTTTGCATTTCGCGGGCAAGTGCTCTACCGACTGAGCTACCTAAGCACAACTCACGGCTTTGCTTCTGCCGGTACCTCGTCTCCTGCCTTCCAAACCTTACAGAAGCTCTCCTGCGAACCTTGCAGAACTAGCACTCCTGAAAGAAAGGATATTGCGGAGACATGGCTTAGCCACAGCTTGAGGGATGTTCCCAGAATGAGATTTTCACTCTGCAGCGGAGTGTGCGCTGATATGAAACTTCCTGGCAGATTAAAATAGTGCGCCGGACCGAGACTCGAACTCGGGACCTTTGCCTTTTGCTGGCAACGTCCAATCTCCTGTGTTTCGAGATCTGAAGTGAAGGCCTGAGAGCTGTGTCTGTGTTACCCGACGATTTCCTCCGATGAGCCGCGCGGTATACCCGCATGGTTTTAGGCGTCTTGTCACGGTTCGCATCCTCCCGCCCCCCCCCCCCCCCCCCATCGTCCGAGGTTCTAGTCCTCCCTCGGGCATGGGTGTGTGTGTGTGTTGTCCTTAGCGTAAGTTAGTTTAAGTTCGGTTAAGTATTGTGTAAGCTTAGGGATCGATGACCTAAGCAGTTTGATCCCATAAGATCTTACCACAAATTTCCAAAAAATTTTCCTCTGATGAATTCATCATCCCGATTCCGACGAGTCTCGTCATTTGCCGTACGCGGTCGTCCCCATCGATCTCCGTCACACGCGTTCAGATTGGCACCACCGTTTCCTTCATTAGGATATGAACGTGCCAACGTCGCACATTATTAATGTCGATACAAACAGCACCGTACATTATTCTACGAATTCTAATTAGTAGCACGTTTTCTGCGGTTATAAAGTCGATTACAGCACCTTCTTTGTCACGCACCTACAAAGTTACGTTGCACACCGCCAATTCGCACCCCTTAGGCCGTCGGCACACGAACCGTCCATCCGAACGTTGAGCGTGCCGAGTTTCTGATGTCATAGCGTGGAATAGCACGTTCGGGAGTCTTTTCGAACGTGCAGAGCAATATCTGGCATGTCAGATATTCTCAGCGTGCGTCTGACCGTTGACCAATCATATGGCACACCGCCACCTGCGTCACACGCACGCCATCTCCCTTCAGCACAGAGTTGTCAGGCGCCATATTGGCATTCATTTCAAGCTTATATGTATATATGGCGTTTCGGAGCACCAGCAAATTGTGAATCACTGGATAACCCGTTATTAGGTGTGTGATTCGTTCCAATAAAATAATGAGAAAGATCATATTCGTGGCAAAAGAATTATTGTAACTTAAGTGTTATGAGAGTAGGCTATTTGAAGGCAGCGACACACTACAGATCCACTCAAAACGCATTGTTCTTGGTACAATTTGTTATAGTTAAATTTCAGTTAATAACACGATTATCTACGATTAACGATTTTAACAATGGGTAACACAATATGATTAAGCACAGGGAGCCCTTTTTTGGTTTAGCGTAAGGAGTAGCGTCGCTATCCACTAAAGAGTTTTTGTTGGGGCGGTGGTTCGCGTCGTAACACTTCCAATTTTTTTTCCTAACATGCGCGTTTTTATTAGGTTCTGATACTTTATTATTAGTTTAATATAAGTATATGCTATAATATTTGATGTTATGTAAATATAACCCACCTTTTTTTTTTTTTTTTTTTTTTTTTTGAGGGGTGACTATATTGTATGGATTGGCTTAATCTACAGGACAGCTTGCGCTACTTGTATAAAGATATTTTGCTCCTTTTTCTTTTACGCTTCGTAATTCACATGTTGCAAAAATTCTGCTACTGGGTAGGAACAGTGATCAAGTAAGACTGACCTTGGGGTTTTACTAAAATGCGGAAATGATGAAATAATGTTTATCCCATGCGGAGAAATATTTCAAATTTGTACCGCACTGTTTGTAATGGAACTTTTATAGGCCTGTGTCCTTATTAATTGGACATGGTACTTTCCTTTCCATGGACGATGGAGAAAACGTGTGTTTTAATAGAGCTAACGTGGGAATTTTACGCGCGCCCGTTGAGTAAAGTGTGATTTACGAACTACAAACATCCCTCAACTGCCGCTGGAGTGCGTTGCGATCGCGTATACAACGTTGGGGCCCACATACCGTATGCACAAGTCGCATCGTTCCTGAGCGTTCAGCAGCACGTTGAACTTGGCACGCTCAACGTTAACGTTCGACAGCACGGTCCGTGTGCCGACGGCTCTAGCCGCAAAGGGTTGCACCTTGCGTCAGCGAAGCGCGAACGTCGATCCAGTAATGTGCACGACATGTAATATCTTAACTGATACCGGCAACAGAATACAAAGTTCAGACCCGTTACCTTTGAGCACGCGCTAGTACGTAGTCATCTGTGAATGTGCAGCACGCACTCATAGAAACCAGGTAGCCAGTATTCCTCAGGAATACGATGTGTCGTGGCGATGATTTACGGCAAGCCAACAGTCTGCTTGCCGGGAAGTGCGGCAGACGACCGCACGTGCTGCTAGGTGGCTGGCACGTGTCCTTGGCCCTCAGCTGCCCCCCTGCGGGATGCAAGAGGCGTTGCACTTGTAGAGCCGTGCTCCCACAGCGTGACGTCATGACGTCACCGCTGCGTTCCTCGGAGCCAGCCGCTTCGACCGTGTAATGTCTGCACCGGCCAGAGCGACGCATCACCAGCAGGCGATGCAAAGCCGCCTGCGTTCTGTCTCGCGTGGAGCGTGTATCGTACTGCGCTCTGCAAAAAAATGGCTCTGAGCACTAAGGGACTCAACATCTTAGGTCATAAGTCCCTTAGAACTTAGAACTACTTAAACCTAACTAACCTAAGGACATCACACACACCCATGCCCGAGGCAGGATTCGAACCTGCGACCGTAGCAGTCCCGCGGTTCCGGACAGCAGCGCCAGAACCGCACGGCCACCGCGGCCGGCTGCGCTCTGCAGGTAAACCATCAGTTTGTAATGCTATTATAAATATAATACTGCCATTAATCTGTATATTTTAAATTGTTTTTGTTCCGTAATAATTTTCAAAAATTAAGAAAATGCTATAACGAGAGTAAGCTTTTGTTAAGTGTAGTTTATCTGTTTAAAATAACCTCTTTGACGTAGGTGGAATAAAGATATTAAAACATATTTTGTAAATAATTATGTAATATTTTAAGTACAGCTGTAACTAATTATGTAAATTTTGTATGTAATTGTAGATGGCTCATACTTAGGGTTTTCGTAAGCAGAAGTGTAAATTATAAAGATGTGGTGATCATAGGTAGAACGGAACTCCGTTCTGTAGTGGAATGGAAAAGGTGGTGGGGCGCGCGAGTGAGATTTGGCGCGCAAGTAGCTCACACAGTCGGCAGCTGCCCTGCAAGTGGTGAACACGCATTATGTTGGTCAAGCACTAGGGGCCCCGAATTTACCTGCAAGACTGGGTTTTGGCCTCGGACTTCTTCTACATGATTGGCGCAGTACGGCAATAAATTAGTAGCTCCGAAAGTGGCAATTTTATCGTCGCCACAAAGAGGAAGACAGAGCTATGCACATCAAGAGCCGTACCTGCGCAATGTTACTATGCAGCACCGCGTCACGCCACCTTCGACATTAGTAACAGGAAAAGTACTTTATTTAGAGGTGTATCACAGTGTGAACCATCCATCTTCAATCGGTGGAATATAAGTGTTAAATGTATCTTTGTGTTTATCCGTGATTTTCCTATGTCATGTACCTCAGTAGGGTCCTTACCTAAACGAATTTATTCCGAGTATCCTGATGTTTATTGAAGCTTGACTAATAGTAAATTACTGGCAATAGTACTGTTTTGGTAGTAAATTCTGAAAATCATTGTTAAATGCTAAAGTTTGCATGTATCAGTTTAAGGGCCACCGCTTTGCGTGACCATGAGGATAAGTTTTCAATAGTATTTCCGAAAGCAAAGTAACATAATTGTTTAACTGCAACAATCTTAACAGTAATTGTTCGTGTTGCTTCTCAAATGTCAAAGAAAGCCAGACAAATATTGGTGTTGGTAAAACGTTAACAAATGACGGTCCTAAAGAAATGAAATTTAGCCGTGTTAAATAATAGTTTTGGTCATATGAATGATAGCCATAAGTTTAATATTTTTTTGTATCCTTGTTGAAACATATGTGTATCTTCTTTAAATAATTACTGAAGTATAGTGATAAATTCCATAAGTAACAAAGTGGGATTAATAGTGCTTAACTGCCAAGTGACCGTAGTAAGTGAAAGTTGTTATTTATTCAGTGTCGAAAATTAACTTCATCTTTTTGTATAGACACTGTGCCTGATTTGGGCTGGCGGCCGTTTTATTAAGCGAAACAGTTTATTATTATAACAGGCTTTGTCTGATAAAAGGTTTCCAAAAGTAATTATTCTCACTGCTTTTCCCCCAAACTGAATGATTCGGAGAAAAATAGTTCGATACTTTACCATTAGGTTGAACACGGTTAAAATCTCTCTCCGAGAGTCGATGGTTTAGGAGTGTTAGTGCTGTGTAATTTTGTGATGGTGTTCCTGCCGCTACTTACTACACAATTCTGACATTCCGAATCGCGGATCTTCCGTCTTTACAGTGGTAGAACGTAAACGCGACGCTATATAATATTTCAAAGCTCAGCGAAATTACAAGTGAATTTTACTCCATTAATAAATGAACAGAATTTGAATATATGATTTCACTTTTGGGCAGACAAATTTCCCATTTGGTTACAACAGCCTCACGTAGGCTCATTAAATGGCGCAGAATCTAACTTGTCTGCAACATATAAAGACAATCCTGTTTACAAAAGTTCTCAAAATAGAAAAACCAAAACGCATGAGCCACGCACACAGGGGGGGGGGGGGGGGGGGGGGAGAGACACTCACAGTTAATAACATTAACATTTCCAAAATACATAAAAAACAAATTTTAAAATTTCTGCCAGTTAACTTACGCCAAACACACATGTTCACAAGGTAGGACATGTGAACTTTTGAGCTTTTACAACATTCTCCTTTTAAGGCAACAATTTCTACCCGTGATGAAATGGCAAACTTTTGCATGGCAAGAAAACACACTAATAACCAACTACCTGTATAAAACACGTAAGCACTTTCAGTAAAAGCCTTAAATGGTACTGAATTGGAAAAAACACACAACAGTTTTTTCTGACTAGAAACAACTTAAAAATTCCACTACGGCATACATTAACAACCTTGCTTGATTATAGCGAAATATACATAAACACAAATTTACGTAAGTTATAGCTTCCAGATGAGCAGGAATTCGTTATGCAATTGACTAGTTCTTATCACGAGGCAAAAAGGAATTTTTCTTCTTTCTTAGAGTACCTTTTACACGTGAGTCTAGTAATACTAGTTAAGGCAGGCGAAAGAATGGATCAGGTCTTAGTGCCTTGCATTTTAAACAGTACAGCCATTGGTGCCTTAGACTTTCACAGACATGGCAGACGCTAGCAGTCGAATAAACCCGTAGGTAAGCTGGGTGGGGAAAGAAGCGATCCGAACCACAGATTTACTCTGACTCCCCCCCCCCCCCCCCCCCCCCACACACACACACACACACACACACACACACACACACACACACACACACACACACATATTCGTCCTCAAAAAGGGACAAACGGACCATCCTTTCTAATATTACCACCTTCCCGCGGGTGGGCAGACGAGAATAAATGGCGGGAAACCACCAAAATATACGGGTGGTATAAATAACAAGAATAAGTAAATAGGATTCACTTAAACTTCATAAAATCTATTAACAATCAATACTCAACTTTGGTGCGTTACGACTCCCAGGACTGAACCAACGCAGCACCTCCAAATGCTCTGCCGAGCCGCCCGCTGCCGGCCGTTTCAACGGACGCAGGAAGGCGCGCCGATTTTCAGAACCTCCTCGCCGGTCGACAGCATACGGCCGAACTGCAAATTAGGCCCCTTGCGGACCCACGCTCGGGAAGATTCCTTTCGCGACGAGCAGTTGACGGCCCATACCACGGAGCCGCTGCTCGCGTCGCTTACGCTGATGCCGCGGTCTGCGTGCTGTCGCTCTAGCACCGGCAGAGAAGTCGCTTCTTCATGCCCCGACTGCCAACTCTCCACGAGAGCCCATACAGGCCCTTCTTAAATCCACACGAACAGCCCACTTTTCCCCTTTCCCGCTAGAGGAGAGACCGAAGCCTTCAATTGCGACAACGGCGCCACCGCCAGAAAACGGAGGGCGACTGCCTCACGCTACGCGCTGCGGCGCGCCTTTCAAAGCTAACTTTACTGCGGCTCAGCCTGCATCTTGTAAATTTTACACTAATCACTGTACGACAGCTAACAACAGATTTTCATCAAACAATAATATTGTAAGACAAACCGATGAAATGTAATAATGCAGAGTTTCGCGGCGGTAACGCTGAATAAAAGTTATCGGTTTTGCAGCAGCGTCAAGTGATTTAAAGTTACCCGAGCTTTCGGTCAAGCACTCCTTAGCTATTGTCAACTGGTATGACTGCCACGGGACTCCTGGTGCTCCCATTGTGTACACTAGCTGCCGATTGTGAAGTCACTGGTTCTTACGGCATCGCCACATACGGGCATACGTTGACACGGTGTTCGATGTGATCACTTCAACCGCGCGATCACTGGATCCCACTCCTTGCTGAGCTGCAGATCACCGTCTGTATTTACTGTGTCATCTGTTATTTTCACTGCAATGGCTTCCTTATTACACAACCCCAGAAGTTGTTAGTGCGAGCCACGACAAATCTTTCCTCGAAGTTTGCGCGTTTTTTAATGCACGCTCAGCTGAAACAGATTTCTCGGGATAATGCAGACGATAGAACCTCTCATGTTCCTTTCTGCGTTGTTCCACAGTGCTTACTGTTTGTGCGACGTAAGACTGGCCACACTCGCAAGGCTTTTTGTGGACCTTGGGTCTTCTGAGACCTCTTGCGTCTTAACCTGGTCTCTGTAATTGACGGATTATCAGAAGCCCGAAGATCGATTTGATCTTGAGTCTTCCTCCGCTGCTAACAAATTGGATGCCTTGCCCTCAGCTTCTAAATTATCTTCTGGATAGGGTAGATAGCAATGTGCGGCTGTTTGTTGATGATGCTGTGGTGTACGGAAAGGTGTCGTCTTTGAGTGACTGTAGGAGGATACAAGATGACTTGGACAGGATTTGTGATTGGTGTAAAGAATGGCAGCTAAATATAGACAAATGTAAATTAATGCAGATGAATAGGAAAAAGAATACCGTAATGTTTGGATCCTCCATTAGTAGTGTAGCGCTTGACACAGTCACGTCAATTAAATGTTTGGGCGTAACACTGCAGAGCGATATGAAGTGTGACAAGCATGTAATGGCAGTTGTGGGGAAGGCGGATAGTCGTCTTCGGTTCATTGGTAGAATTTTGGGAAGATATGGTTCATCTGTAAAGGAGACCGCTTATAAAACACTAATACGACCTATTCTCGAGTACTGCTCGAACGTTTGGGATCCCTATCAGGTCGGATTGAGGGAGGACATAGAAGCAATTCAGAGGCGGGCTGCTAGATGTGTTACTGGTAGGTTTGATCATCACGCGAGTGTTACGGAAATGCTTCAGGAACTCGGGTGGGAGTCTCTAGAGGAAAGGAGGCGTTCTTTTCGTGAATCGCTACTGAGTAAATTTAGAGAACCAGCATTTGAGGCTGACTGCAGTACAATTTTACTGCCGCCGACTTACATTTCGCGGAAAGACCACAAAGATAAGATAAGAGAGATTAGGGCTCGTACAGAGGCATATAGGCAGTCATTTTTCCCTCGTTTTGTTTGGGAGTGGAACAGGGAGAGAAGATGCTAGTTGTGGTACGAGGTACCCTTCGCCACGCACCGTATGGTGGATTGCGGAGTATGTATGGAGATTTACAGAAAGCCCACCCACACCGATTTGTACTCGCACTCCATCACCCGTCACAGAAGTGCATTATTTTGCAAACATTGGTGCATCTGGGAAGAATGATATCAGACGCCGATAAGCTACCCCATGAGCTCAGCCCCCTATGTAAGGTCTTCAGGGAAACCACTATGACGGTCATCAGATAAATAATTTCATGCAAGAGTCACAATAAGACCACCGATGAGGAGCCAGAGGGGAAACCTGCTCTCTTGCCGTTCTGTGGATCCGTACCGGGCAAGATGAACAGACTACTGGAAAGACACAAGATCGTATCGATCTTCAAGCCTCCGACAAAAATCCGTCAATTACTGAGACCAGCTAAAGACGCAACAGGTCTCGGGACACCTGGGGTATCAAGAACCTTGCGAATGTGGCCAGTGTTATGTGAGACAAACAATACGCACTGTGGACCAACGCAGGAAGGAGCATGAGAGGTTTTATCGCCTGTGCTACCCCGAGAAATAAGTTTTCGCTGAGTATGCTTTAGAGAAAGGACACCGGATAAAGTTTGACGAAACGTCCGTCGTGGATCGCACTGACGTCATCTGGGATTGTTTGATTAAAGAGGCGATTGAAATAAAAATCATCGATAACACGCTAAATAGAGACTTTGGCGTGCAGCTCAGCGCTGCGTGGGGTCCGGCAATCGCGCGTTTGAAAGGCTGAATCAACTTTGCACATATACGGTAACACCACGAGCACCAGTGACGTCACAGCCGGCAGCTAGTGTACACATGGGGCGTGCCAGCAGCCCACTGGCAGCCATACCACTTGACAATGGCCAAGGAGTACTTGGCGGAAGGTCGTGTAATTTTAATCACTTGACGCGCCTGGAAACGCAACAAATTTTATTCAGACCGATGAAACGTTGTAACATAAAATTTTCAAAAATGGTTCAAATGGCTCTAAGCACTATGGGGCTTAACATCTGAGGTTATCAGTCCCCTAGACTTAGAACTACTGAAACCTAACTAACCTAAGGACATCACACACATCCATGCCCGAGGCAGGATTTGAACCTGCAACCGTAGCAGCAGAGCGGTTACAGACTGGAGCGCCTAGAACCGATCGGCCACAGCGGGCGGCTAAAGTTTTTTGAAAGTTTTTTTACGTAAGAACAACCATCAGTCACAGTCCTGTAGACATATTCAAAAGAATTTGCACGCCGGGACACCTATACAACGAATTAAGCAGCAGGCTTTCCCAAAAAAGGAATGTGCCGAAGAATTTAATAGAGATCGGTGACCAAATAAAAGTAGACCTAAGAAGAAGGATGAAAACGGCGAAGAGCACCGTTTCGCTCACTTTTAGTTTAATAGGTACCTGATCAGACAAAACGACCACCTCTGCCACCAAGCGGAATATACTATAAAATGGCTCTGAGCACTATGGGACTTACCTGCAGAGGTCATCGGTCCCCTAGAACTTAGAACTACTTAAACCTAACTAACCTAAGGACATCACACACATCCATGCCCGAGGCGGGCGCAGTGGTAGCATACTGGACTCGCATTCGGGAGGACGACGGTTCAATCCCGCGTCCGGCCATCCTGATTTAGGTTTTCCGCGATTTCCCTAAATCGCTCCAGGCAATTGCTGCGATGGTTCCTTTGTAAGGGCACGGCCGACTTCCCTCCCCATCCTTCCCTAATCCGATGAGACCGATGACCTCGCTGTTTGGTCTCTCCCCCCAAACAATCCAATCCAATCCCGAGGCAGGATTCGAACCTGCGACCGTAGCGGTCGCGCGGTTCCAGACTGAAGCCCCTAAAACCGCTCGGCCACACCGGCCGGCGAATATACTATATTCCTTGAACAAATAGTAAGATCTGCACTGGGACTAAAAGACGAGCGTGAATACAATTCAGAAGGAACACAGAAGGCTTCACTGACTAGGGAAAGTAGCATATTGTTCGGGCAGGAAAAAGGAACTGAAGTTTTCTTAAACCAACAGTTTAGCTGAATCTACGAATTCCTATGCACAGCTATATAGAGAATCTTTCGAAATACATGACGGGTATATTTTAATCAGAAGAAAACAACGTAAATATCATTATGTGTTTTTATCCGTATTCTGCATATTTAAATCTATTTCTCTACATGGTTCTCATTGTTTTTCAAACATTTGCCCCACCGCTCAACGTGTTCTTGAACTCCGACGTCAAAGGTATCTACTGCCTGTGAAGGAATTGAATCCATGACTGCAGTTTTGACTACTTAGTCGTCGTTGAACTGTTGACTACCAATGAACTCCTTTAGGTACGGAAACAACTGAAAATCACTGGGTGAAACGTACGAGCTGTGAGTTGCTCCCATCCCAAAGACATGATGATGCCTTGCATTTGTGCAGAAACATGTGGCCATGCATCGTCATGGAACCTCATCACACCGGAAGACAGTAGATCATGCTGTTTGTTTTGTATGGCAAGCCGGAGTCTCTTGCATTCAAGAATCGAATTGCAGGTCATATTTCGCAGTTGGTGAGCGACTGAGTTTCTTAAAAATTGTAAGATTCTACGGCTCAGCGTCTAGGCAGACGGACTGGCTTCTAAATGGCGTCTAAAGGAGCATAAAGCATGCTGCGAGCAGACGCACTTCGACGATGGTTCGTCATTCTCCTCTATTCACAAATGGACGTTATTCAAAAAATACTCTCAGTATAAACATGACGAGAGTCTTAACAGAAGAGAAGAAGACATGAAACTTAGTGGTATGGTGTTGATAGATAAGGTCTTTGGTAGACGATAGTTCGATAGTTAAGTTGTTTCTTTGGCAAGAACTGTCTCTGCTGATCACTTGTAAACATCTACGGCGATCCCTATTCACAGTACTTATGTCGCTCTTCAACGTCTGACCCCTCAGCCGACAAGATTTAACGGAACCGGGAGCACCTCTAAAGATGTCTGGACGATACGTTGGCACAGACAAAGTTATATGGGCCTAAACCATATAACGCCAGCAACCGATCGTTCTCTACTTTCTTTAATCTGTTGTCAAAACCACATACTCAGATTACTCTTATACCTTGCGGATAATAAATTTTATTTATTTAAAATAAAATTACAAAAACTTCGTGATAGTTTCCAGACGATCTGGATGGGATTCGGTTAATGAAAAAGGGACATACAATTCAAGGTTTATTTCCACAAAACAATTAATTGTGGTAGCATACTGGACTCTCATTCGGGAGGACGACGGTTCAATCCCGCGTCCGGCCATCCTGATTTAGGTTTTCCGTGATTTCCCTAAATCGCTCCAGGCAATTGCTGCGATGGCTCACAAATTACAGTGACACAAACAAATCAAGCTGCTAACAATATGAGGTAATAAAATGTTATATACCCCAGGAAAACAGAGAAACTTCAAAACTGTTTACAATTTGATACATTAACAAATAATCATTGTGCATTAAGCTACATACTTTCACCTAATACAGTTAAATTTTTAAACGTGAAGCACAAATGTATAATTTACAATTGAATTTTCAGTTGAAGTTACTCCTTCCTATACCTTCTTTAAAAGAGTGATAAAATTTCCAACGGGTATCTCAATTAAAAATCCTTAACACAACAGCACGTACATGACTAAATATATGTACGGCAAAGTCCAACATCAAATCCGGGATAGACCCGGCAATATTGCATCTGAGCGCTAGTAGCCAAAATAAGGTTGACAGATACCAAGGTCTGACATCATCTTAGGGCTAACTGGCACAACAAATAAATAAGAGTAAAAGAACAAGCAAATGGCAATGCCTAAGAATTTAAATAGAATTAAGTACACACGAGGCTAAAATCAACTGGTAGCACCTTGGACATCGTCTTAGGCTTAATTGACACTACAAATAAATAAAGGTAAAAGAACAAATGACAATGCCCAGCAATTTAAATAAAATAAGTAAGCACAAAGTTAAAGCAATTGCTAACAGCTTAACAAGCACACATAAAAATATCAGACTGCTGCCACATCACAAAACGGAACAGGCGCGCGCGCAGTCCCCAGCAAGCCAGAAAGCCAATAACACACACTCCAGCAACCGAGCCAGCCTGACCACAGTAATTTCAACTCAGAATCAGGGCGCGTGAGCACACCGGGTCCACGCAAAACACACACTGCCAAATAATTCCCACCAACAGATACGGCTGCCCCCCGGGCGGGAAAACAGGGGCGACTACCGGTTACCCTCCAGCACAAAACTCGACGCCTAGACTCCGGCCAAAACGGAATCACGCAGAAAATATAAACAACAGCTGAAGTAAGGCGAAACGAACCCCGCCACGCAGACCGGACAGAGCAAACACACAGAAAGCCTGCCTCGCAGTCCTTACAACTCCTGGGTGCGGAAACCCAAGCGATATCGTGCCACCCTTTTCAGAGGCGGAGAACCTCGAGCGATCGCGTGCGGGGATCCATCAGTTGTCCACTACAGCACGTCACCAACACGCCACACCGCCCAACGGCCAAATCAACGAGGCCCGCCAACAACGCGACCACACCTTCGTGCCGGGGCGGAAGGCAAAATGCCACCAGCTCGGTGCGAATCCAACTGCCGAGCCGAGCGCGCGCGGCCCCCCGCGAAAAACGCTCCAGAGGGCAGCAGCCGCCTCAGCGCCTGCGCAGGCCGAACCAGATGGAAACAAATACAAGTCGCTATCGATAGTGCCGGATACGCAACGCGCCAGAGAAATGGCACACTAGTTAAGAGCAGAAAAAAGTCACAAAAAGTGCATTTCGATAACCTGCACGGATGTTGACTGCTATCTGAATGCAGGACTCGTATCTCTGCGCTGTTGTCTCAGTCGGCAAGAGCTTTCCTCCTCAAACATATTTCCAATGAATCGACATCACTCATCTTTCAATTTATCTGTACTATCACTTTGCAAGCCTGATACGTATGAATAAAATTTCCTTGTTTCTAATGTTCTAACGTTTCCCCGTTGTCTCAACCTGATCTTGCATCATGACCTTTGAACTCCATTTTCGAAAAATGAAAGCGCTGTGATGCAGTCCCTTTCACAGAAGTTCCATTCTAGCGACTCCAAATTCTGTGTCTAAGTTCATTGAAATGTGCAGATGAGGGGATGTTGCTTCTCCTAACAAGAAGCACTTTCACCATCTAAATCACGGAATCGTGACATGTAGTTAATCATTTTCATTGGCTTCAATGTGCCTGTCACTTGAAAAACTTGAGTTCTAACACAAAAATAACTTTTTAGCATTCGAAGGTAAGATTCAAATGTAAGGTCCGTACTCTTCAGCCTGTGACGAAAAAGGCTGTAATCTACCCCTCCCGTTCTTGTTGTTGCTACTGTCCACGATGGTGAAGCCTTTTGAGAAAATTCGTGAGGAGTAAGATTTACAATAAACTTTTTACGTGTCTTTTCTCGCACAGTTGGCTCCAGTTCTTCATGTCTCGTGGTCTGACTCTTGAAACTGAAATTCTCACAGTTTAGGTTCTCTTGGTTCAACTGATCTAAATAATTTAAAAGAATGTTTTTGCAGAATTTTTGTCTCCACGATAATTTGTCTCACATTTTAGTATATCACACTGTGTTTTGAATTATCACACTAACGAAGTCGAAATTACATCGTTTGTCCAATACGAAAACACGTCCGATTACATCAGAAGCATGCTTACTACCACTTCACTCTGTGGTAATAATATTCCAAAGTGTTTACACTTTTTCTTGACAAATGAATTTCTATGTACATTTAGAGATAGTACATCCATAGTAACAACGGAAATTTTGCTTGCTATATACACTACTGGCCATTAAAATTGCTGCACCACGAAGATGACGTGCTACAGATGCGAAATTTAACCGACAGGAAGAAGATGCTGTGATATGCAAATGAATAGCTTTCCAGAGCATTCACACAAGGTTGGCGCCGGTGGCGACACCTACAACGTCGTGACATGAGGAAAGTTTCCAACCGATTTCTCATACCCAAACAGCAGTTGACCGGCGTTGCCTAGTCAAACGTTGTTGTGATGCCTCCTGTAAGGAGGAGAAATGCGTACCATCAAGTTTCTGACTTTGATAAAGCTTGGATCGTAGCCTATCGCAATTGCGGTTTATCGTATCGCGACATTGCTGCTCGCGTTGGTCGAGATCCAATGACTGTTAGCAGATTATGGACTCCGTGGGTTCAGGAGGGTAATACGGAACGCCGTGTTGCATCCCAACGGCCTCGTATCACAGTCGAGATGACAGGCATCTCCTCCGCATGGCTGTAACGGATCGTGGAGCCACGTCTCGATCCCTGAGTCAACAGATAGGGATGTTTGCAAGACAACAACCATCTGCACGAACAGTTCGACGACGTTTGCAGCAGCAGGGACTATCAACACGGAGACTATGGCTGCGGTGACCCTTGACGCTGCATCACAGACAGGAGCACCTGCGGTGGTGTACTCAACGACGAACCTGGGTGCACGAATGGCAAAACGTCATTTTTTCGGATGAATCCAGGTTCTGTTTACAGCATCATGATGGTCGCATCCGTGTTTGGCAACATCGCGGTGAACGGACATTGGAAGCGTGTATTCGTCATCGCCATACTGGCGTATCACGCGGCGTGATGGTATGGGGTGCTATTGGTTACACGTCTCGGTCACCTCTTGTTCGCATTGACGGTACTTTGAATAGTGGACGTTACATTTCAGATGTGTTGCGACCCGTGGCTCGATCCCTGCGAAACCCTACATTTAAGCAGGTAATGCACGACCGCATGTTGTAGGTCCTGTACGGGCCTTTCTGGATGCAGAAAATGTTCGACTGCTACCCTGGCCAGCACATTGTCCAGATCTCTCACCAATTGAAAACGTGTGGTCAATGGTGGGCGGGCAACTGGGTCCTCACAATACGCCAGTCACTACTCTTGATGAACTGTGGTATCGTGTTGAAGCTGCATGGGCAGCTGCACCTGTACACGCCATCCAAGCTCTGTTTGACTCAATGCCCAGGCGTATCAAGGCCGTTATTAGCGCCAGAGGTGGTTGTTCTGGGTACTGATTTCTCAGTATCTATGCACCCAAATTGCGTGAAAATGTAATCACATGTCAGTTCTAGTATAATTTATTTGTCCAATGAATACCCGGTTATCATCTGCATTTCTTCTTGGTGAAGCAATTTTCATCGCCATTAGTGTAACATATTGTGTATAAACTTATATGAAATTTTTCAGAAAAACGGCTGAGATAATACTGATCTGCCCAAAATTCGAAAAATATTTCTGGTATCGAGTACCATTGTTGAGGAAAAGTAATGCTAGAACAGGATGTCCCTTTACAAGACGATGTTGTACTGTATTCGTTCACTTTCCCGACATTCCACTTGACGCGTATCTGAATGCTTCGTAATGTGATATTGCATGTCACAGCGTCACAGAAATCATCCTGCTGTGGAGGAAATACTCGTTTCATTAAACAAGGACGGTAAACTTCAGTCATTTATGACAGGGTCATACTCCAGGTCAGTGTGTGTTACTGCGTAAAGTCGAGCGCCGGCAGGCCAGTCGGGAACGAAGGAGAAGAGATGGCTGTGAGAAGACGTCAGCCAATCGCACGCTGACTGACCCCTCTCCAGGACGACAACGCAACAGCAGCGGCCCATATGTGGAGGGGACATAAGGGTCGTGACCGACTGGCGACGTCCCAGTTGAAGAGCAGCTTCAAGGCCAGGAACTTGAAATATAAGCGTCAACTGTAATCAGTTGCTTGCACTGTCTATGTAACACGGGCATGGGAATTGTTATACTGAAGAGATTTCTTATTTTGTCTGTCACCCTTTACTGGCGACAAATCTGTGTAACACGAAGTTAAGTATTGCCTTCTTTCATTTTGTAATAAAACTCATTAATACATGGAGCGAAAGGCTATTTACAATTTGTACAGAAACCAGATGCCAGTTATAATAGTCGAGGGACATGAAAGGGAGCAGTGGCAGGAAAGGGAGTGAGACAGGGTTGTAGCCTCTCCCCGATGTTATTCAATTTGTATATCGAGCAAGCAGTAAAGGAAACAAAAGAAAAATTCGGAGTAGGTATTAATATCCATGGAGAAGAAATAAAAACTTTAAGGTTCGCTGATGACACTGTAATTCTGTCAGAGACAGCAAAGGACTTGGAAGAGCAGTTGAACGGAATGGACAGTGTCTTGAAAGGAGGACATAAGATGAACATCAACAGAAGCAAAACGAGGATAATGGAATGTAGTCGAATTAAGTCGGATGATGCTGAGGGAATTAGTTTAGGAAATGAGGCACTTAAAGTAGTAAAGGAGTTTTGCTATTTGGGGAGCAAAATAACTGATGATGGTCGAAGTAGAGAGGACATAAAATGTAGACTGGCAATGGCAAGGAAAGCGTTTCTGAAGAAGCGAAATTTGTTAACATCGAGTATAGATTTAAATGTCAGGAAGTCGTTTCTGAAAGTATTTGTGTGGAGTGTAGCCATGTATGGAAGTGAAACATGAACGATAAATAATTTGGACAAGAAGAGAATAGAAGCTTTCGAAATGTGGTGCTACAGAAGAATGCTGAAGATTAGGTGGGTAGATCACATAACTAATGAGGAGGCATTGAATAGGATTGGGGAGAAGAGGAGTTTGTGGCACAACGTGACTAGAAGAAGGGATCGGTTGGTAGGACATGTTCTGAGGCATCAAGGGATCAATTTAGTATTGGAGGGCAGCCTGGAGGGTAAAAATTGTAGAGGGAGACCAAGAGATGAATACACTAAGCAGATTCCTAAGGATGTAGGCTGCAGTAGGTACTGGGAGATGAAGAAGCTTGCACAGGATAGAATAGCATGGAGAACTGCATCAAACCAGTCTCAGGACTGAAGACCACAACAACAATACCATTTGTTTGAAAGTTGTCTAGCGATCCGAGAAAGCAGGTTTCCTAGACACCCCGCATTTGACGGCTGGGCTGGATTTAACAGTGTGATTTTCTCCATTGTTAAGTGCATATTCCGGTGGTTTTCAGTGTTAAGTTCCTGCGAACAAAATCATACTATCGTAGTAGTGATATTTTAATAAGTGGGCTTTGCTGAAAATTCCTCGGTCGTTGCGCCGTAAAGTGTCGTGGGAAGTGCACAACATTTCAAACAGGCAGCTGTCCGTCACCTTCAGGTTTGACCACTGTGGTTAGTTTCGTCTTTTCAGTTCTTTTTTTTTATCATAATTTTTCCAACTGGTCTCATTCCCCTCAAGTGCCAACCTTGAATTCCGTAGTACCACTTGCAATCTAATTCCTCGGTTATTTGCTGGATGCACTCCAATTTCTGTCTACCTCTGCAGCTACTGTTCTTACCCTCTAAAACTCCCCCTGTTACCATGGTTCTCTGATGTCTTAAGAGGTGTCCTGTTATCCTGCCCTTTTCTTATCTGTGTTTTTCGTACATTCCTTCCTCACCGATTCTGCCGAGAGCCTCCTTATTCCTTACGTTATCAGCCCACCTGATATTCAACATTCTTCTGCAGCACCACAGCTCAAACGCTTCGATGCTCTCCTGTTCCAGTTTCCCCGGGGTCCATGTTTCACTACCATACAATTCTGTGCTGCAGGTGAAAATTCCTAGAAATTTCTTCCTGAAATTAAGGCCTTCAAAATGGTGCAAATGGCCCTGAGCATTATGGGACTTAACATCTGAGGTCATCAGTCCCCTAGAACTTAGAACTACCTAAACCTAATTAACCTAAGGACACCATACACATCCACGCCCGAGGCAGGATTCGAAATTGTGAAGAGCCTAGAACCGCTTGGCCACAGCGGCCGGGGAAATTAAGGCCTATGTTTGAGACTAGTATACTTGCCTGGGGCCAGGAATCCCCTTTTTGCCAATACTAGTCTTCTTCTTATGTCCTCCTTGCTGCTTCCATCGTGGGTTTGTATATTATCTACGCAGCAGAATTCTTTAACTTCGCCTACTGATGTTAAATTTCTCGCTGTTGTCATTTTTGCTGCTTCAGTACTTTTTATGATAGTGGGCCCCCGGTAGCTGAGTGGCCAGAGCGATAGAATGTCAATCCTAAGGGCCCGGATTCGATTCCCGGCTGGGTCGGAGATTTTCTCCGCTCAGGGACTGAGTGTCGTGTTGTCGTAATCATTATCATTTCATCCCCATCGACCCGCAAGTCGCCGAAGTGGCGTCAAATCGAAACACTTGCACTCGGCGAACGGTCTACGCGACGGGAGACCCTGGTCACACGACATTTTTTTTTAATGATAGTGGGCGTATTTCAGACTACGAATGCAGTCAATTGTGCTTCCTTAAGCAACAAAGGAAATACAGATGGAGTACTCCACTGAAGTAGGCGCCAACACTCTTTGTCTCGCGCTTCCTCACGAATCATATATGGTCATCGGAGCATCCTCCTAAATAAACTTCTCTCCAGACAGTTGCGGGGGTTGTCCGGTGTCTGAAGAGAGGTGCACTGTTCCCTGTGAGGAGACGCCCTTCCTCTGATGGTGACGACCTGTGGGCGGCGAGTTCGGCTGCAGTCCTAGAAACAATATCCAGCCGCCACCTCCACGTGGGCTCCGTGTTCTCTGCGGGCGTCTGTCCGCCTCCTCACTTGGAAAGCAGTCCGCCATCCCACAACAGGTAGCACGGGCACGTGTCTCCGGACACGTGGGCTACTACTAGAACTCTGCCTGCGAAGGCTGGCGTCACCACATCTGCCGGTGATCGGGGCCAGGACACAGTCATTGTATCTGAACCTAATTGTAGCGGGACGTCATTAATGTACGTCGTGTGGCTTCAGTATCGATTTGAAGCCAAGTTGGCCGCTGTCGTGTCACTGGTGCTATTTATTCTCTCAAGGAGTTTTCCATTTGGCCTCACGAGGTTACCCTTCACCGCAGAATAATCTGGATCGCCTCGTAATATTCAGTTTGAAATGGTAAGGATTCGGAGAGCCCAGGGTGGCAACTGATTGAGCCCACACTTACCAGAAAATTTTTACAATTATTTCACACCATCAAGTCACAAGGCAAACGCTGATGACTTCAGCATTCTTGATTGTTAAGTTAATCACATGTAAGTCCTTACTGAATTGTTTAAAAGCACCAATAAATAAATCAGTTACTGTGATCATCAACATAGTTTTAAAGTTGCCAGCGAGTTGAACAGACAATATAAACATCCTAAAACTTTCCTTTAAAAAAAGGGTATATGTGGCTTAAACATAACCGACAGAATTCCAATAAAAAAAGTTAAATTACAACCCACAACTCATTTACAGTTCCAAAAGTCGAATGTAATAGCCGTCAAAGGCCGTCAAGGAAACTGACAGAGGCATTATACAGGGTGTTACAAAAAGGTACGGCCAAACTTTCAGGAAACATTCCTCACACACAAAGAAAGAAAATATGTTATGTGGACATGTGTCCGGAAACGTTTACTTTCCATGTTAGAGCTCATTTTATTACTTCTCTTCAAATCACATTAATCAGGGAATGGAAACACACAACAACAGAACGTACCAGCGTGACTTCAAACACTTTGTTACAGGAAATTTTCAAAATGTCCTCCGTTAGCGAGGATACATGCATCCACCCTCCGTTGCATGGAATCCCTGATGCGCTGATGCAGCCCTGGAGAATGGCGTATTGTATCACAGCCGTCCACAATAGGATCACGAAGAGTCTCTACATTTGGTATCGGGGTTGCGTAGACAAGGGCTTTCAAATGCCCCCATAAATGAAAGTCAAGAGGGTTGAGGTCAGGATAGCGTGGAGGCCATGGAATTGGTCCGCCTCTACCAATCCATCGGTCACCGAATCTGTTGTTGAGAAGCGTACGAACACTTCGACTGAAATGTGCATGAGCTCCATCGTGCATGAACCACATGTTGTGTTGTACTTGTAAAGGCACCTGTTCTAGCAGCACAGGTAGAGTATCCGATATGAAATCATGATAACGTGCTCCATTGAGCGTGGGTGGAAGCGTAGGTGACGAAACTAAAATGAGCTCTAACATGGAAATTAAGCGTTTCCGGACACATGTTCGCATAACATCTTTTCTTTATTTGTGTGTGAGGAATGTTTCCTGAAAGTTTGGCCGTACCTTTTCGTAACACCCTGTATATTCGACACAGCTCCCACAAGACATAAATAGGTATAATAAAACATTTAGGTTTCAGAGCCCTAAATCAGCCCAGATCTACCGAGCGAGGTGGCGCAGTGGCTAGTACACTGTACTCACATTCGGGAAGACGACGGTTCAATCCCGCGTCTGGCCATCCTGATTTAGGTTTTCGGTGATTTCCCTAAATCGCTCCAGGCAAATGCCGGGATGATTCCTTTGAAAGGGCACGGCCGAATTCCTTCCCTAATCCGATGAGACCGATGACCTCGCTGTCTGGTCTCCTCCCCAAAACAACCCAACTCAGCCCAGTTTTACTCCACATGCCATAACATCTTGAAACAATTACATATGAAACAAGGGAAAGTACGGGAGTTTCAAAGTTTTGAACATGGCTCCGTGGTCAGCGACCATTTACAAAGTAAAATTAACAGCAATAGCAGCCCTCGGTCGCAAAAGAGAAGTCTTTTGACCCAGGTTTCGGCATTGCTATGAGTGCCTGCATCAGAAATGAAACTCTCAAATAGGCCTTTCACGTATTTAAAAAATATAACAATAATAATAAGCAATAAAGCTTCGGTCACAAAATTTGTAAAACGGAATACATGAAAGGCAAGGCACTATAGGCTGCTCTCATTCGTCGAGCTACGGTAGCATCGGAGAAGCACATTTTCCACATCTCAACAGTATACAACAAATTAGCAAAAGAAGATGAAGTCTGCCTCAAGATCCCACCCAGGGTCAGTCTAACTTAGGATTTCGTTGTCATTGACGTCTGGTTTCAACCAGCTTTCTGTTTTCAGTACTATCTGTGCATTATAACCTTCAGTAAGCGATACTAATTCTGGGACCTTTCCTTGGATGCTCCTGCAGTGTACTAAAATTATATTAATCTTTTCTATCTCTGAACTGCGAGGACCAAGATCCTCTGAGGTCGGTATGGCTGATTTAACCAGCCTTTGCTCCCAAGAGGGGGGGAGGGGTCCTCTAACCTAAAAAAAAAAAAACCATGTGCACGGCACACGTACTTCGCTACCCTAGTAGCGCACGCCTGACCTACTAAGTGGAACCCTACAATTCTGCCCCCGATAACAGAGGTCGAGAAATTCGCATCTGATACCGTCGCAGAGCCGTCTGAGCCTCTGGTTTAGACCTTCCACTCTGCTCCAAACCAAAAGACCGCGATCAGCTCTGGGTACGATGTTACAAATAGACAGCTTATCCTGCGCCCCGAGTGCGTTGCTAGTCTCCTTCGCCCAATCAGCCAGCCGCCGAAAGTAGCCGAGGATGGCCTCAGAAGCCAAGCGGCAGGCGTCATTCGTGCCGACGTGTGCCACTACACGCAGCCGGTTGCACCCAGTGCGCTCGATAACCGCCGGAAGGGCCTCCTTCCCATCACGGATGAGACATCCCGGCAAACATATCGAATGCACACTGGAATTCTTTCCCGCATTGCCTGCTGTCTCCCTGAGGGGCTCCATCAGCCGCCTAACATTGGAGCTCCCAATGACTATCATACCCACCCTCTGTACTTGTCCGGACTGGGCAGGAAATTCGACCGCCGGCCAAACAGGAGAGGCATCCCGTGCTGTTTCAGAGTTATCATCAACACTGGGAAACACCTCGTACCTGTTGCTAACAAGGGAACCTCCCCATCGCACCCCCCTCAGATTTAGCTATAAGTTGGAACAGTGGATAGGCCTTGAAAAACTGAACACAGATCAATCGAGAAAACAGGAAGAAGTTGTGTGGAACTATGAAAAAAATTAGTACAATATACAAACTGAGTAGTCCATGCGTAAGATAAGCATCTTCAAGGATGATGTACAGTCAGGAGCGCCATGGTCCTGTGGTTAGCGTGAGCACCTGCGCTATGAGAGGTCCATGGTTCAAGTCCTCCCCCGAGTGAAAAATTTATTTTCTTTATTTTCGCAAAGTTATGATCTGTCCGTTCGTTCATTGATGTCTCTGTTCACTGTAGTAAGTTTAGTGTCTGTGTTTTGCGACCGCACCGCAAAACCGTGCGATTAGTAGACGAAAGGACGTGCCTCTCCAATGGGAACTGAAAACACTTCATCGCAAGGTCATAGGTCAACCGATTCCTCCACAGGAAAACACGTCTCATATATTCTATACGATACTGTTGACGGCATGTGCGTCACATGACAGTAATATGTTGTCGACCCACCTAACTTGTACACTTGGCGAATGGGTAAAAAGATTCTTCTACCTTGCCCGATTTAGGTTTTCTTGTGGATGTGATTATCACTCCCAAAAAAGTGATCGCATCGGACGGACAGATAACAATTGTCTGAAAACAAAAAAATTAAAATTTTCAGTCGAGGGAAGACTTGAACGAAGGACCTCTCACTTCACAGCTGCTCACGCTAACCACAGGACCACGGCGCTCCTGACTGCACATCACCCTTGAAGTTGCATCTGTTGCACTTGGACTACTCAGTTCGTATATTTTGCTAATTTTTTTCATAGTTCTACACAACTTCTTCCTGTTTTCTCGATTGATCTGTGTTCAGTTTTTCAAGGCCTATCCACTTTGCCAACTTATAACTAAATCTGAGGGGGCTGCGATGGGGAGGTTCCCTTGTAAGACGTATGGAGTCAGCCGCACGGCCTGCTCCCTCTCTCGCTTTCCGCCCAGTGACACGCGAAGCAACCACTGTCTGCATCCCACTCTGGAGTGAGGATGGACCAATCAGGTGTTGCGTATCGGAAGCCGCAGCGACATCCGGGTCACCAGGGGATTCCAGTAACACCAAAGGTGTCGTAGGTCTCGTCACTGGCCCCCGACGTCACCGCAACTTCGAGCATTAGCTAGAAGCTTGTCGACGATAGCCAACGCAGCTTCCAGCTGTTTACGGACAGCAGCCAGCACTCCTTGTGTCCGCTCACAACAAGCACAGTCCCTAGCCACATCTTACCGTGTATAAAATAGATATAAGGTCTCAAATGGCGCTACCGAGTTTGAAAACATACCAAAGGAGAATAAAGTAACACTAAAAGTTGGTGTGCAGATTTCTCACTGAACTCTGAGACCACAAGCCATTAAACAGAAATAAATTTCTCTACACGGAAAATTTACACTAAGAAGCCGCCCTACACAAGGATATTTACAAGACTTACGCAAAAACGAAAACTACGATTATTTTTCTAATCACTAGTCTGCACTGTAAAATACACACGTACAGTTCACTTCTTTGCAGAAGCACGTGAACAAAAAACAAAGACTAAATTAATTTACAGTTTATCACACAAGTGCTGCAGCTGCTCTGCTGCGCGTCCTCTCGGCTTGGCGGCTGCCGCTACACTTATAGCGCTACACTTTGTGCGGTACACTTTGTGCGAAAAAAAGGACTGATTGAAGTGTACAGGAATTTTTTTTAAATTTAGCAGTAAGCTGTAGGAGCCACTGCTGTCATTCCACAGCAGATCGAATACAAACTTGTATTGCACAATTCACACCATCAAAGACGGACAAGTGCAATGCTTTAGTCATGTTGGATCCACTACCACGAACAATACAATGCACTGCTTGGTGATTTACACCCAATTCTTGACGTATCGTTTCCAATTTTGTCAATATTACGTTATCTATAAGATGCCCAGTCATGACTTCACATTTCAAAGCTATAGATATCTGAGGAAAATCCTTTGAGCCGGCCGAAGTGGCCGTGCGGTTAAAGGCGCTGCAGTATGGAACCGCAAGACCGCTACGGTCGCAGGTTCGAATCCTGCTTCGGGCATGGATGTTTGTGATGTCCTTAGGTTAGTTAGGTTTAACTAGTTCTAAGTTCTAGGGGACTAATGACCTCAGAAGTTGAGTCCCATAGCGCTCAGAGCCATTTGAACCATTTTTCAAAATCCTTTGAAATAACATCAGAGGTCAGACTTTGTTCTGTGTTCCAGAATATAGCTCAGACCATCTGTCAGTTACGAAAGATATTTTTTCAAATTCTTCATGTAAATATTTTATTTTTTGCCAGCTTGTTGTACAAGTTATCGTACAAATACGAAGTCAAAAAGACACGACCTTTCAATTTATACTTTGGAAGAGCAGCATTCATTACTCTGCGGAAGCCGGTACCCTCGACAAAATTATGTTCAAATGTGTGTGAAATCTTATGGGACTTAACTGCTAAGGTCATCAGTCACCTAACATTGAATTTCCCAATGACTAGCATACCCACCCTCTGTACTTTTCCGGACTGGGCAGGAAAATCAACCGCTGGCCAAAGATGAGAACCATCCCGTGCTGGCTCAGAGTTATCATCAACACTTGGAACTTAACTGCTAAGATCATCAGTCCCTAAGCTTACACACTGCTTAACCTAAATTATCCTAAGGACAAACGCACACACCCATGCCCGAGGGAGGACTCTAACCTCCACCGGGACCAGCCGCATAGTATACGACTGCGGCGCCCTAGACCGCTCGGCTAATTCCGCGCGGCGTACCCTCGACAAAATTGTACGATATTTTCTGGAGGGCAATCATTTCAGTAGCCACTCTGTCCATTTGTTGAAACCTCAGGTGTGAGGAATCCCAGTAATCATTTACTCGCAGACTTTGTTGCAATGTAAGTTGCTGTTTAGCATCTGTGGCCCCACTAAAAGAAACCTACAACAACGTTACAATAAAAATAGCAAAATACCCAAAGAAATTAAATACGTAGGAAGTAATACAAAAATGAAATTCCCACTTGTTAAGTAGAGCACGCCAATAATTTGCTGCGTGCCCAGCTAAAGCAACAATTGTAAAATAAATATTTCTGAACCAGTTTATAAATCACGCTGCAGTTTCTCAATAGGGTGATAATTTATAAATATTGGATTTTGTTCTTCATATTCCATACAAGGTTTTGGTAACTTATTTACCATCATTAGTGTTTATTTTAGAACTGTGACGGTAAAGAAGTTATCTGGTATGCATTATGGAGTATAAAATGCAATAAATAAATTAACATTCTATTGAGCAAATGCTGCGTGATTGGTATTGGTTCAAATTATAAACAGTTACGTGAGTACCATCACTCGTCTATAGATAAATGGAAGATAATATTGTTAGAAACGTTTTTATATACAGTGTGATAACTTTTTAAAGTGCTCACCTCAGATTGGATGAGAGGCAGGGACGTAAAACCAGTTTAAATTTCGTGCAGTGCTCCCAGCATACACTTGTGTGCAGCTAACGTACTACAGTGGTGTGTTTATTCCGTCCCGCAGACTGTTATAAGCTTATAGCGTTGAGAGCTGGCAACAACGAGAAAAGGCACATTATCTATCGGCCAACCAGAACTAAGTGTGGTGAGCGCTTTAAAATTTTATCGTATTGTGAATCATTCAGATAAAGCAGAAAACGGCTTTGCACAAGAAGTGGATAGAGCTCACCCTGTAATAATAGAAGTATATTATTAGTACCGACTACATTATTATGTAAATATTGACTAACCTTTTGATTTTTCGCCTCCACTGAAAGTTTGATAGTTTCATCTAACTTCTCAAAATCTGCAAATTTCTCGACATGTAATGATTTAAGATGATTATTCAGTGCGATGGTCCTATGCCCTTTTCGCGAATATACTTCGTCACAGATTTTGCATTTGTCACTCAAATCATTATTATCAACGGAATAGTTCCAGATACGACTTGTTTTGGCTTTATTATTGCACTCTTAACTAACGTTACACCACAAAACTGTTGACTAAAAAACACTGCACAATATAGTAACTTATGCAGCAACACAAAGTAGACTAACGAGCGAGAAAACGCTATCCTTTCGCGGCGATGGACGGAGATCATTGCGTAATAATCCAATAAACGCTACAATCTCTAAGCGCACGTGTCGGCTTGCTACAAGCCACACCCAATGAACTCCCGTCTCCGCAACAGTCGGCGCGTTGGACCAATCAGCACGCGCATGGACGGTTTCGCCATTGTTGAAAGTTCCGACAAACTTACGATGTATAAATGCGGAACCGGATGCGGATGTGAGAAAATGTGCGGAACTTGTGCAGCAGAGGAATGTCGTATCACTAATACCGAACGCAGCTCCTTCTTCTATCACGTTATCAAGTCCACTCCCTGATGGAGGCCTTCAGTGTACCCTTTCCACCTATCCGCTGTCTCTTCTGCATTTAACTGTGGAATTCCGATTGCGCGCTTAATATTACCGACCGTACTTTTAATCTCACCGAAGGTTGTTCTGACTTTTCTGTATGCGGAGTCAGTCCTTCCCGCTATCAATTTTTTCCCGTTTCTTGACATTTTTTATGCAGCCTTTTCGCCTTAGCTTCCCTGCAATTTCTATTTATTTCGTTCGTAAGTGAGTTGCATTTCTGTGTTCTTGAATTTCCCTGCACGTTTTTGTTGCTCTTTCGTCGATCTGCTGATTTATTTCTTATGTTATCCTCGGTTTCTTCACAGTTATCTTATTTGCGCCTATGTTCTTCTTCCCAACTTCTGTGATTGGCCTTTTTCAATGTGTCAATTCCTCTTCAAACAATATTCTCACTGAGCCTTTCCTAATCGCAGTATCTGTACCCTTAGAACACTTCAAACGTGTGTCTTCATTCCTTAGTACTTTCTTATCCTAGTTCTTCTTCCTGACTGGTCTCAGCCTACTCTTCATTACTACTAAATTGTGATCTGAGTCTATATTTGTTCCTGGGTATGCCTTACAATCCCGTGTCTGATTAAGGTATGTCTCTGTGACCATGATGTAATCTAAATGAAATCTTCCCACACCCTTCGGCCTTTTCCAAGGATACCTTCTCCTCTTGTGAGTCTTGAACGAGTATTCCATATTATTAGCTGAAATTTATTGCAGGACTCAATTAATCTTTCTTCTCTCTCATTCCTAGTACCAAGCCCACATTCTACCGTAACCCTTTCTTCTACGCCTTCACCGACAACCGCATTACAATCCCCATGACATTTCGGTTTTCATCTCCCTACACGTACTGAATTACCCATTCAATATCCTTATATGCTTTCTCTGTCTCCTCGTCATAGGCTGGCGACATCAGCATGTATACCTGAACTATCGTTGCTGGCGTTGGTTTGCTGTCGATTCTGATGAGAACAACTCTGTACTGAACTGTTCACTAGTAACTCACTATCTGACCTATCTTCCTATTCGTAACGAATCCTATTGCCGTTATACTATTTTCTGCTGCTGTTGATATTACCCTGTACTCGTCTGCACAGAAATCCTTGTCTGCTTTCCATTTCACTTCACTGACCCCTACTATATCTAGAATGAGCCTTTGCATTTCCCTTTTCAGATTTTCTGGCTTCCTTACCACCTTCAAGCTTCTGAAATTCCACGCCCCGACTCGTAGAACGTTATCTTCTTGTTGTTTATTCAATCTTTTTCTCAGTCCCCTCCAAGAGATCCGAATGGGGGACTATTCCGGAATCTTTTGCCAATGGAGAGATCATCCTGATACCTTTTAAATTAAACAGCATATGCCCATGGAAGCACATATCTGTCTTTAACGCAGTGTTTTCCATTGCCTTCTGCATCCTCAAGCAGTTGTCATTATTGATTCTTCTGTCTTTTAGAAACAATCTCCCAATCAAAGGAAGGAGAGTGCCTCTGTCAACTTTATTCTCTTTGACAAGGCCGTTGGCTGAACGAGGGTGACTTCTTATGCTGCGACTCTTCGACCGCCGTTGCTGATGAATTAACTATTCTTTTTAAATACAGGTAAGCTCTTTGTAGCACATTATGAAGTTAGGGACTTCAGTAGTTACCTTTTCATCCACATACTGATTTCCCCCTGGCTCTGGATGTAGCCAGGTATACGCAGGGAATATCTGGTGAGGCAACTAATGTGACGTCACAAGCTCGTTGTGGGGCCCATATTTCCCGTGAGCCCTGGTGCACATCAACATCCAGAATGCGCTGTCGGATAAACGAGCGGCGGACCGCAAGTGCGCAGCAGGAAATCGCCGCTACAAACCCTCGAACCCAGCGTATGCCTTCAGGCAACCAGTTGGTATTCGGACTTGCTGCCTGGTTTCGACCCCCCATCAGTGTGACCTCGTTGAATCCTTTTCTCTGCGACCGACGATGGTTTTGTGAGGACAAAGCTCATTTGCCCACTTCACTACGCTGAAATTCTATGTGTCTGTTGAGTGACTCGTTTGCTGTAGGTATTTCGAACGCTTCTCTGATGATGGGATCCCAGTAGGACAAGATGGTCTCTTCATAAGTTCAAACTGTATCTAAGACAACGGCCAGAACCAGCATATTTTTCCCGCTGACATAGCCTAACGTTGCATCAATATTCATCGCACCTGTCTTTAAGAGTGCGCCAAGTGTGGCTAATTATGATTTCCCGCACTGACACGGGATTTTGTATCCTCCTAGTAGTCTTAGACCTCGCTGCGGTGACATTAGAGCCCCGGCTTTTGATTCCTGCACTTTCTGAGCGAATCAATATATAAAGTGGCGAGTCACTTCAGCTCCCCATAGTCGCATCTGAAGACGCTGCTGCCTCATAGGAAGGAAGGCAGGGAGGCTGGATTCAACGTCCCGTCGACAATGGTGTCATTAGAGACAGAGCATATACTCTGATGGTAGCCAGGACGGGGAAGTGGGGAGGGGAATCGGGCGTGCCCTTTCAAAGGAACCATCCCGGCATTTGCCTGGAGCGATTTAGGGAACTCACGGAAAACCTAAATTTGGATGGGCAGACGCGGTTTCGAACCGAATCCATGGTGAAAATATTGTGCAGTATCCATGACGTCCCCTGTGCGCACCCCAGAACTCTATAGATAATTATTACGCAGGAAACACTCCAGATGGAACTAAGCCCGAATGAAGTTTAGCTCAGGAATTCATTCTTTACCGCGCACAAAATATCTCATTCACTACACGTAATAATGTAGTGAAGTACCGGTTTTTGTATCGCTACTCTTCTTTCCTGATAATGGAGAACAGACTAAAGAAAAATCGACACACTTTTATAGCATTTGTTGATGTAGGTAAAGTGCTCGGCAATATAAAATGGCGCACTCCCTTAGATATTCTCATAAAAAATAGGAATAGGGGGTATGGAAATGCAGGTGTGTGAGAACGAAGAGGGAGAAATAAGAAAGTAAGCCCAACAACGAACAACACCGATTAAACACGATGATGTCTTTCTCCTCTACTGTTCAGTCAGTAGTTGAAGTAATGACGGAAATAAAAGAAAGGTTCCGCAGCAGGATTAAAATTCATGCTGAACGATGATGAATGAAATTCTAGCATGACTGTACTGAGTGAAGGTGTAGGAGAGTTACAGGACCTGTAAAAAGTCTAACGAGTACAGGACGTGCACCGAGTGTACACCGGAGAAAGATGAAAGTAATGAGAAGCAGCAGAAATGAGAACAGCGAGGAACTAAGCACCAGAACAGGGAATCACGAAGTAGACCAAGTTCAGCAACTGGTGCAGCAACTGAAATCCAATGATACGTAGCAATGTTCTGAAATTGTTCTTCGGTTTCTCGCACCGATCGAAGTTGATGACATGTGGCCCGGCAATTCTATGGAGCGACAGCGCGCATTTTACACTACACGGTGTTGTGAGTACATAGAACTGCCGAATTTGAGGTCTTGCAAACAGCTTGTTGTGCACGAAGAGCCCTTGCACTCGCCGTATGTGGCTGTACGGTGTGGGTTCACAAGCACTATAATTCTCAGTTCGTTCTTCTTTGAAGAGAATACACCCAGAGAGCCTGTCAGGTGTACTGTGACATCAGAATATTATCGAGCTCACCTGCTTTGGAAGAGCGCAACTGTTTGGAAACAACAGAGAGTTGTCGCCAGTGAGAAATGCACATCAATTAAAACGGAACTAACATAATTCAAGTCTCGGCGTATTTGCTGTATTCTTTCACGGAGAAGTGCTTGGCTGGCCCTTTGGTAGATTCTCCTGGCTTTCACTGTCTGCACATGGTGGCTAATTCTGGCGAATCTGGGAATAACATCACTATCACGGCACCGGGATAGAAAGGTCAAATCGCTTAGTAATTTACCTCTTCTTCTGAGAAGGTTCTCCAGTCTTCTGATGGTGGTATAAACCTCTTGCCCATACAAGTTTTATGTAAGACTGCAGGGTTTCGTGGCCGTTGTCACTGAAGTTAAAATCTTCTGAGTTATTAGGCCGCGTCATGTTTCTTCTAAAATGATCGACGTGCAGAATAGTGCCTTTCTATCCAATGACGATGGGCCGCCAATGGTATCCACAGGAGATGAGCATCAGAACGGGAATATTGGCCTATGCCTATGGCCCACCAATGGTATCCATATGAATTTTAACCAATACTGTCACATCTCCAGCACGAACGCGTGAAAACTCCCCCTTTATAAGAGGACGCGACACTCGTCTCTGAAAGTGTTCTAGCAGTAGTGGACACTAGAAGATCCTGAGGAAGCTCCCAGAAGAGGGGTCTAAATGTCGATCATATTAGAAGAAACATGTCGCGGCCTAATAACCCAGAAGATTTTAACTTCAGTGACAACGGCCACGAAAGCCTGCAGACTTACTAATACTGTAGGTAGATAATAAATATAACAAATTTAGTAAAATTCAAGCAAATTTGCACAAATTCACATAAAATTTAAAGAAATTTAATGAAATTTAACCAAATTTAAACAATTTTATAAAAATGATATTCGAATTGAATGAACAGCCTCTAGTGGGGGCGACACTATACTAACTCACCTCAACTGCAGGAATAAGCTCTTACAGCAAACTTCACACCCATTTTCCAAGAGGATGGCGAACACACTTGATGGTGGTACTGGTTCTAATTGTTTAAATAAAGACTTATGTCCAGCTCCTAGGAAGAGGTGACTTTGGTTAGTGGAGGTAGCCCGAGTGCCCTTTCTTTCCCGCCATTTTCTTAGGTTAGTAGAGGTAACCCAGATGACCTATCTTTCTGTCAAAACCCGCCATTTTTGATAACGGCACTTGCGTCATCAGCTGACGTCACGTGATGTCACGTACTTGCGTCACGGCCGCCATCTTGGATAACGGTACTTTGGGGTGACGCCGGCATAGCCCTACTACTGTTATCACCGTAGGTTTTCGAGACAGATGGCCTGCAAAACCATTTTATCTGAATCTATGTGACGTTTGGCTCTGGGGATAGTTGAAAGAATGCGTTTCTCAAGGGACACGTTCGGACTCTACCTGATCTGAAGGTCAGTAAACACGATCGCGTTGCTCAGATTCCACCGGAACCACTGTGAGCAAGTGTTGTCGGCGTCTCCAGTGCTCTCGTTGAACAAATTGTGTAAGCAGCGGTTAGTAACAAAATCAACAACTATGGCCCGTTCAGAAATCCATTACATATGGAAACATTTCTATACATCTTTCTTGTATTCACAGAGTCCAGATTTGCATCTGGAGGCCAAAATTGAAATCAATTTCTTTTTTCTACCTTAGATCGGTTCTGCATTGAGGCGTTACAATAGCTTCCAAGTTTTGCTAACCTACAATAATTACAGCCCACATTGGGCCTCTCTGAGAAGCTGCACTTTAATAGTAACCACTCGACTTTATCTACAGCTTACATATATTTTTGTGAGAACTGCAAACATCTTGCGCCACTTTATACCATCGAACCCATTTACTATGTCAACAAGTCCTTTCAATATGGGATTACTCCTGCGCTCATTATCAACTTATCAACCGTAACGACAGAACTGCCTCTCTGGTAACTTTTTTTTTTTTTTTTAACCTGCTTTCGTAGCTGAGGTCTTTAACACATCCCTGTGAGGTGACGCTGGACACAGAAGTAATCCGATTCGAATCGTGGTGGCAGATGAAACTTCCACTGCCCATATTTAGCCGGATTGGGGCGGAGAGCTGGTGACGTAAGGTTCCTGATTACCAGTCTTTATGCCAATGTCCTGGATTCAATTCAAAATCTGTCGACTGCGTCTAAAAGTGACTGCATGTTGCACTTTTAATGACATTCCGTCCATCGGATGTGGACGTTCAGCTTGGGGGCCCCTAGGTGTCATTCGAGGGAAGTAGGCTGTGTGGTAGTACCGCGTTTCACGCTCATCCTTCTTCCATCATCATCAATAAATAAATATAGCACTACACTACATACGCATCCATTACACACACCTGTTTGTTATTGCGGTCTTCAGCCCAAACACTGGTTTGATGCATCTTTCCATGCTACTCTGTCATGAGCAAGCGTCTTCATCTCCGAGTAACTACTGCATCTTACATCCTTCTGAATCTGCTTAGTGGTCTCCCTCTACGATTTTTACCCCCACGCTTCCCTCCAGTACTAAATTGGAGATCCCATGATGCCTCAGAATGTGTCCTAGCAACCGGTCCCTTCTAGTAAGGTTGTGTCACAAATTTCTCTTCTCCCAAATTCTGCTCAGTAGCCCCTCTTTAATTACTTGACCCATCTAATCTACAGGATTATTTTGTAGCACCACATTTCTTAAGCTTCTGTTCCCTTCTTGTATTAACTGTTTATCGTCCACGTTTCACTTCCATACATGGCTACACTACTTACAAATACTTTCAGAAAAGACATCCTGAAATTAAATCTATAATCGTTGTTAACAAATTTCTCGTCCTTAGAACCGCTTTTCTTGTCATTGCCAGTCTACATTTTATATCCTCCCTACTTCGCCCGTCATCAGCTATTTTGCTTCACAAATAGCAAAACTCGTCTACTACTTTGTCTTGTTTCCTAATCTAATTTCCTCAGAATCACCTGATTTAATTCGACTATATTCCATTATCCTCGTTTTGCTTTTTTTGATGTTCATCTGATACCCTCTTTTCAAGACAATGTCCATTCCGTTCAACTGCTCTTCCAAGTCCTTCTGTGACAGAATTACAACGTCAACGTCAAACCACGAAGTTTTTATTTATTCTCCCTGGACTTTAACTCCGACTCCAAGTTTTTCTTTTGTTTCCTTTAGACACACCTACACACTACAAAAACACATGAGACACAGTGCTCGCATTCCCGCAAGGAAAGAGGCCATAACAACATAATTTCTGACAGACGGCTGAACCCACTTCTTGGGATATCCCAGCGAACAGTGCTATACGACATGCATCGTGTTAGACTTTGCTGAAGCCAAACTGAAGGCCGCCTAACACACCGTCCATTTTTTTAAAATCTTTCTTCTATGTATTAAACTGGTCTGTAACTTGGATGCATCAGCTGTAAAGCTGATTGTGCGACAATTCTCCCAATAATCACCTTCTGTTATCTCAGTGACCGTGTGTTTCCAGATTGTATACACTAATCTGAATAATCGTTTGTTTGTCACTAACCCACGCTTTTAGAATCTCCAGGGGAGGTGAGGGGCAGGGGGCGTTCAACATCACTCTGTCTTGCACTCGACGAATCGTATCTGACGCAAACAGTGTGGTCTTGTTGTTAAAATCTAACTAATCTACCGTTTCCAAATTAAATGTAAAGATACAACTGTAACAGTATCAATGAATTGAGCAACGTTGTTGAAAGTGTAACCTCCCCGCACGAAAAATGTTAAATAATAATGGAGCCAAGTGTAATCCCCACAAAAAATAAAAATGTTAAATATAATAATGAAAATGAGCCAAGCGTAGCCTCGCCACAAAAAATAATAATTAAATTAATTTTAAATATTTTGACCTCTGAACAAAATTGGCTCCCATTTATTGTCTGTGTGCAGAAATGCATTCAAACTTAATATTCCCACAAAATTCTTTCCTCATTTAATGTCAAGTTCGAAACAGAAAAATTCCTAAACACAAAAAAAAATCATAAAAAAGTTTTGTAACCTGATGAATTTATAAGGACAGCGGCGCTGACCTTCGGCCCTGTATTCTGAATAACAAAAGCAAAAATTCTTACCTCAATAAAACTGCAATTATATCTGCTCTTAATTAGTCATTTTTCGACACAGCTTCGTGCAATGCTTTTATTTGATTCTTGGATGCTATGATAATGCATTGGAAATTCTTTAAATTGAAATGAATGCTTTTCTTTAAAAGAGTTGCTTTATATTATGAAAATTATTATTGGGGCATTTTTTGAACAAATTAAATTACAATTAACATACATTATTAAATATGCGCAAGGCTGCTTCTTTACCTTCTACAACAATACTCATCCTCCAGAGTCCTGACCAGAGTCGCGAGCAGAGCACACAGCCGACGCATGCCGACTCCCGCCGACTCACGCAGACTACTACAGACTACTACCCACTCGCTACTGTCGACTCGCGCAGACAAGCGCAGACTAGCGACAGGCAACAACTAACGATAAACTACTCTCTGGTCAGAGATTCTGTCATGCCTCGCCCATCGCCGGCAAAGCATACGTCTTACATAATCCTCCACTGGGGCGGCAAAAATTTGGCAGCGATGGTGAGTCAATTGGACTTGCCATGAGCAACAAATTTTTCTTAATTAACTAACTTTGCAATCACAGAATATATACATATATATAGGTACAGAACATGAAATAAAATACAGCGCACACGCACTGACTACAGAACATATCAAGCAAAGACAAAATGTATACAGAATGAGTACAAATCAAATGACATAAAGTGCACACGCTCTGTAGTTCAGAACATATCAGCAAATCACAAAAATGTATATGCAGTGAATACAAATCATGTTAACAAAATGACGAAAGTGCACTCGCACTGAAGTACAGAACATATCAGGAAATCACAAAATGTATACGTAATGAGTACAAACGCCATAAAGTGCACACGCACTGTGTATGTCTTTATCATTTAACAAGAATTAGGAAAGGAATGGGAAGGATTGTGTCATGGTTGTAGCACTTTAGGTTGCACGCAGCTGCACTGAAAGTCCATATATTTCTATAGAAGCACAACACCAAGTCAGACAATCTGAAGTTCTTTTCCTTGAAGTATTAATCAGTGTAGCCAAGACACTGAAATGTAGTAATAATATTCCATGCTATCATTTTGGTAGTACACTAGGTACACCAAACAGTGGGACCATAATAGCATTTCCATCGCTCAAGGTGGTGGACAGCATGTCGTGTCAACACCACGTTCTTGTAAAGTACACCAACGTAGAATTAGTGCAAAAACCAAATATAGTGCTCCATGATCATGAGGATAGACAGGACAAACGGATATTGCAGTAATTTCTGGTAATTAGGTCAGAAGGTGAAGGAAATTAAGTCACATAGTAGTCTTCATTGAGAATTACACTAGTCTAACAACTGATTTGAGTAATTGGTGGCACTCATCGCCCAGTTACTGAACATTTCTGTACCATGTATGTAGTATTACAGAATAATGTTCATAAATTATCTGAATATAGTAATTATTGGCACTCATTGGCCAGATACAAAGCATTGTTTTATGCATTATTCAGAAGTGATCATTCAAAATGAGTTAATTATTGGCATAGCATTTGTACATAATTAATCTAAATATAGTAATCATTGGTATCATAGGCATCTTATTACAGTAATCAGTGGCATTCACTGGCCAGCTACAAAGCATTTTTTATGCGTTATTCAGAAGTGATCATTCAAAATGAGTTAATTATTGGCATAGCATTTGTACATAATTAATCTAATTATAGTAATCATTGGCATCATAGGTCATCTTATTACAGTAATCAGTGGCACTCATTGGCCAGTTACAAGGCATTTTTTTATGCATTATTCAGAAGTTATCATTAAAAATGAGTTAATTATTGGCATAGCATTTATACATAATTAATCTAATTATAGTAATCATTGGCATCATAGGTCATCTTATTACAGTAATCAGTGGCATTCATTGGCCAGTTACAAAGCATTTTTTCATGCATTATTCAGAAGTGATCATTCAAAATGAGTTAATTATTGGCATAGCATTTGTACATAATTAATCTAATTATAGTAATCATTGGCATCATAGGTCATCTTATTACAGTAATCAGACTGGCCAGTTACAAAGCATTTTTTTTTTGTGCTAGCAATGCATTGCGTTGGGATCCATAATTAATTACTGGGGGATGACAATATTTGCTTTTGACTTATTGCTGGAAATGAAGATGTGTAATGTCATTCGTCATGAGTCATCTGTAGCAAGGTTATGAAACAAGTAGAGTATATGTGATCACATTCATAAATGACATAGCTTTAATGAACAACTGCTCATAGCAAATTAATTTCATGAATAATTTCTTCTGAAAAATATACAAAATGGATCATTAAACTGAAAGAAGAAACGCATATTACGATGAAAAGTAGTGAATTTCGAATTAACAGGTAGTGAAATTTGTATAAAAAAAATATATGTTCTCTAGCTGTCCTTTCCAAGACCTTCAGTCATCATATCATGCGATATAAGACATACTGGCAAAACGAACTGCAACAAATACTTAAATAACTACATAGCATCTCTTAACTAACAGTAAATATATAAACTTGATCATTATTTTCATCTGCAAAGAAAAAACTTCATTATTCATATTACCATAACTTCATTACTATCATCACCTGTAAAGAAAAGCTTCATTATCCATATTATCATAACTTCATTATTATGATCACCTGTAAAGAAAAGCTTCATTATCCATATTATCATAACTCCATTATTATCACCACTTGTAAAGAAAAACTTCATTATCCATAGTAGCATATTCTTCATCATTATTCATCATCATTCATTATCATCTGCAAAAAAGTCACTTCATTATTCACTATACAACTATTCCTTATTTCTAGCATCTTTCATCACTAAAACTAAGATGTGTAGTTCTGTCTGACAGCCTGCATCAATCGCCTCGTATTCTGAAAGAAAAAATTAGTTAAGACTGCTATTCTACGATGTGTATAGTATATTCTTGTTAATGCTTGTTAATTCTGATCCATTTACTCTTCGTCACTAGGTATTGCATCCTCTTTCGTTCATTCCGAAGGTGAAATTCCCATTTCTGTTTAATTTATTTCCTTTACACGTTATTTATTTCTGAAAATGATGAAGAAAGATTAATGTCTTGCATTTAAATCATATACCCACTAAATAAAAACTGGATTATAGTAACATAACTGAGCATACAGCATAGCATGACAGAAAACCTAATATGTCAAAAACATCGACAGTGTTCAGAAGCAAAAACGTACACAGTGTATCACAATGTAGCAGCAAATAAAAAGTAAAGTAGTCACGATGTTGAGATATCATAAGGCAAAAATGTTAAAGTCAACTGGTGTTTGTTATATCTTAACTATTTCATAGTGCATACAAACAAAACAGGAAAACAATCATACATCAGTAAGTAATCACATAAATATAATTGCATAAGTGGTCATAAAATGTGTAAGATCATCTGGAAAAATATGCACAGTCTGATGTGTAACGACAAGAAGAGCGACCTGCTAACCTTACCTTGCCAGGCACTTGCCAAGAAAAAATACGATAATCATCAGTAAGTGTTCATGTGAATATAATTGCATAAGTGGTCATAAAAAAATTAGGAAATGGCATTACAGTGTGATAAATCATAAAGTATGTTCACTCAATGAAAGGTTTGATGTTCGAAATGTGGTGGTTCCCTTTGGTTTTTCTGGTTCTCAAAGTTTCGACGTGTACTACATTGGGGTGAGGAATGCTGCGAATCCCATATGGACCTGCGTATAGAAGTTCAAATTTACTACACCTACCTTTTCCTCTATTGGATAAATAGCGTGTACGTACTAATATCTTCTGTCCAATGTGAAAGTCACGGCGTGTACAAACCTGTTTTTGCTGTCTTCTCCGGCGCTCTGCGGCACGTTTGATGTTGTTCAGCGCAGTGTCAATTATTTCATGGTGTCGCAGTCGACGAGATGTAGGAAAGGTAACTAATTCTTTAATTTTGTTAGGTGGTTCAACATTTTTCAGTATAACAGACGGAGATAGCATAGTAGATTCATTTGGTATGGAATTAATTACATCCTGGAATGAGAGTATGTATGTGTCCCAATCAATATGTTTTTTATGGCAGTATATTCTACACAGTTTACCAATTTCTTTCATTAATCGTTCACAAGGGTTCGAAGAAGCATGGTACCTGGATATATAGATCGGAGAAATGTTTCTAGCTCGTAACATACGTGTCCATATAGCAGATCGAAACTGTGGTCCATTGTCGAAAATTACTTTCAACACATACCCTACATGAAATAGAAAATGTTTTACAAATGCTTTCGAAACAGTTTTAGCAGTAGCTTTGCGTAACGGAGTGAAGGTAACAAATTTTGAAGTAAGTTCAACAGCGGCAAAGATGTAGCAAAAACCTCTATTAGTTCTGGGAATCGGACCAAAAATGTCTACAGCGGCCATATGTCTCAATTTAACAGGTACAATGGGATGCAATGGAGGAATATGTGAAGTCGTGTCTGATTTAGCTTTCTGGCAGATTTTACATGACGCTAAAACTGGTCGTATACGTTTCTCCATGTTGGTAAAATAACAGTTCTGTCTCAGTATAAGAAAACATTTTCTGGCTCCGTAATGTGCGTAACTTAAATGAGTATACCAGATTAATTTGTTAACAAGTTCGTCAGGAATGCATAATAACCAATTGTTGCTGTCAGGATGAGAGCGGCGAAACAGACTGTCATTGCGTACAGTGTAATGGTTTCTAATGGTAACATTATTCCTATCTTGCCAAAGGTGTTTAATTTCTTTCCACACGTTGTCTTTACTCTGCTATTGTGCTATGTCTTGTAATGACGACGAAATGAAATTTTCAAATGCAACTTGTTGAATGTACATGACGCTGAAATTTGCTTTGCAGAAGTTGGTTGCGATGTCTTGCTGATTGTTGTTAAGAGAACGGGATAGTGCGTCTGCTACAATATTTTGTGCGCCGAGAATGTGAACAATTGTAAAATTAAATTCCTGTAGATAAAGTTTCCATCTGCTTAATCTGTCGTGTGTAAATTTAGCCGAAAGTAAAAATTGTTTGGCTCTATGATCTGTGTAAACGGTGGTATGTCTTCCATAAAGAAAATGCCGAAATCTCGTAAATGCCCAAACAACACATAATGTTTCAAGTTCTGTAACAGAATAATTTCGTTCAGCAGGTGACAGAATGCGACTTGCAAAAGCGATGTTTTTAATTACTGTACAACCATCTTCTTCAATTTCCTGAAAAATATGTACGCCTAAAGCGGTGTTACAACTGTCGGTGGCAATGGAAAAATTTGTGGTAAGATCTGGGTGCGATAAAATTGGTGCATTCAACAAAGCTTGTTTTAGATTGACAAATTCAGAATGTTCTTGGCTATCCCAGGACCAAATAGTGTTTTTACCTGTCAATTGACATAATCTAATGGTGTCTAAAGCAGAGTAATGAATAAATTTACGAAGAAAGTTAATTAAACCCAAAAAACTGCGTAGTTGTTTCTTCGTCGTGAGAACAGTAATGTCACGTAAAGCTTGAAGTTTTTCCGGGTCAGGCGTAATGCCCTCTGCTGAAATTACATGTCCAAGAAATTTTATAGAAGTTTTACCAAAGTGCGATTTACTGAGATTAACTGTGAGTCCTTGTGCACGAAAAGTTTGCAACAGTCGTTCAAGAATCAGATTGTGTTCAGACCAGTTAGCTTCTGCAGTAAGAATGTCGTCTACGTACGTTGTGATTCTGTCTTTAAGTTCTGTCCGAAGTATTGTATTCAAACCGCGAATAAAAGCTGCTGAAGAAATAGTTAAACTGAACGGTAATTTACAAAATTGATAACAGTCACCAAAACAGAGAAATGCTGTGCAGTTCGGATGGAGCTGAATTTGCCAAAATCCCGATTTCAAATCTAATGTGGAATAAATAGCAGTACCATGAAATTTTTGTAGAAGTTCTTCTAGTGTTTGAGGGCGATCTGTTTCATTAATAATAATGTCATTGATGCGACGCGAATCAAGTACGAGGCGAAGTGAACCATCCTTTTTCTTAACAATATGGAGCGGGTTTATGTACGGACTAACTGCCGGTTCAATAATTCCTTGGTCAAGCATAGCTTGCAATTCTTTCTTAACTTGTTCTCTATGAATATACGGAATGGGATAATGCTTGGCTTTAAATGTGTCGTACTGTTTAACTTGAAATTCATACATAAAACCGGACATAGTACCAGGAACATTGTCAAAAACTGGAGCTTGCTGTAAAAGAATTTTGTGTAGTTGCGTGCGTTCGTCGTATGTATTTGCACAGCTCTGTTTAACTTTATCAGAAATCATCTGTATAACGTCATAGTCGGCTTCGTCTGGAGTATTATAGTTGTGTACGTACGTATCTGTGAACAATGTGGAATTACAGTCTATGTTACGTGATGCAGAAATGATCTCTGTACGATTTGTTTGTTCTTCCGCAGATAAAGAGTGCTGAAATTCTAAAGTTAGTTGTACGTTTTCATCCATCAACATTAAATATGAATCTTGAAAGTCAATAATGGCATCGTGTTGTACCAGAAAATTCTTACCTAAAATAATGTCTGTCGTCAATAACGGAATAATCCAAAAATTTGAGTGAAATGTATGACCTGCAATACAAAATGATAAATGTGTCTGTAATTTTACATCTACTCCTTTACTAGATACTGCTCCATTTACTTTCGTTTTGCCTAATGGTAACGTAGGATAGGTATTCTCTTTGTTACACTCGTTGAAAGTTTCTTCATTTATAACTGACATAGGTGATCCAGAATCGATTACTGCTTAAAATTTCGATGATCCAATTTTAACTTCGATGACAGGGTGTGAAATGGTTTTTTGAGCAACTCGTCTTTCCTGCAAAAGAGTGTCTCGGATGTCGTCAAAAGTAATAACATTTTCGTGAACAAGATTCTGTGTATCTGAAGTATTGCTCACGTTGCTGGAAGATGCAACCTGTACTGTATCTAGTCAAATTCTATCTGACGTGTTATTATTTTCAGGAGGATTCTGTGGCATTTCAACTATTTGTACTGTTCTGTTATTTCGTCCTGACGTATTACGTTCGGGATGATGTCGACTGTCTGGTTCATTCATGATAATGTGTTGTTGCTGATCTTCTTGCTGCTGATAAGATCGACTGTTATTAAATGTACGCTGAAAATTGTGCTCATTATTTTTATGTCTGTCTGACGGTGCATCGCGATAGGAATTGAAGTAGTGTGTCTTCTGTACGTACTGATTCCCTTGTTGCTGTGCGTTACTATTTGTTGGGGGCGACGCTGTACGCGTACGCGCCGAAACATTAAAGCCTGGTTGACCTTGTACATTACATTGTTGGTTAGGTATGCTAACCGGTTGGTTTTGTTGCTGTTGTTGGGAAAACGTCTATTGTTACCAAAATGTGGTTACTCTTGCTGATAATTTTGTCGATACTGATAGTTAAAATTTTGTCTGTTATTAAAGTTCTGGTAGTTTTCGTTCCTGAAGCGTCTATTAGCTTTGCTATTGAAATTACGTGGCTGATCGTAATTGCTGTATGTTTGTTGACCTTAGTTAATATATGAAAAATTTTTGTTTGTAAAGGAATAATCCGATTGCTGCACTTCCAAAAGCTGTAACAGATCTCTGAATGCCGAAATATTTTCTTTCTGCTGACCCGTTAAAAGTGACACTCTTAATGATCGTGGTAATTTAGAAATACATAATTGAATACGTGCAGATTCACTGTATGGTTCACTTAAGTACTAGTTTTGTTGGACCATGTGTTCAAAAACTTGCGTGACAGTGGAAAAATTTGAGTTCTCATAATTTGGTAAACTAATTAATTGATAATCAAAATATCCACGGGTATGCTGCCGGTCTATAGTGTCCAACGGGCACAATATTTCGGCGATCAAACATGTCGCCATCATCAGGTGAACTGACGGACTGAGCTCCTGTGAACGTGCCGGCACGGAGATCCGTACGCTACGGCTGCTCAGAGGGAACTGGGTTCGGTCGCGGCGGCGGCCGATTTAAATACCCTCCGCCCGCGGCGCGCTCCCTCCGCCGTCCGCGCCCAGCGCCACGGTCGTGCGGTGGAACAGATTGCGACGGCGTCTGAGATGACGTCGGTGTGATGGCTCTGTCCGCCGTGGTCGTCAAAACTATACGTCTGCTAGATTTACTCTTGATTAACCCGATCGCTGGTTCCCAAGCCTTGCTAAGATTACAGCCACAGTCACGGTTTATGAGGTCGTCATTGGTGCGAATTTCGATGGCCTCTCTAACAACGCTGTCCCAGTATCTCGACGTCTGTACCAGAATCCTCGTGCGGTCATACTCCATGGCGTGATTTTCCGACAAACAATGTTCAGCGACCGCCGACTTGCTCGGATACATCAGTCGAGTGTGCCTCTGGTGTTCACGGCATCGATCCTCGACGGTACGCATCGTCTGACCAATATACGACTTGCCACATTGACACGGAATCTGGTACACGCCGGCCTTCCTCAAACCGAGGTCATCTTTGGCGCTCCCCACCAGTGCACGAGTTTTATTTGGAGGACAAAACACAGTTCCGACGCGGTGTTTCTTCAGAATGCGGGCGATTTTTCCCGAGAGTGCGCCTGTGTATGGAATAAATGCAGTGCCTACCTCCTCCCTCGTGACTTCATCCATCTCAACAGGTTGTGCTGCAGTGGTTGGGCGGAGAGCACGTTGAATCTGCCACTCTGAGTACTCATTTTTTCGAAATACAGTTCTCAGATGTTCCAATTCCTGGGGTAGACTCTCTGCGTCAGAGATAGTGCGCGCCCTATGTACTAGAGTTTTAAGTACCCCATTCCTCTGTGAAGGGTGGTGGCAGCTGTCTGCATGCAAATACAGATCAGTGTGCGTAGCCTTCCGATACACCCCATGACCTAGGGTGCCGTCAGCCCTTCTCTTGACCAAGACGTCAAGGAAAGGTAATTTACCCTCCGTTTCAGTCTCCATAGTGAATTTGATGTTGGGGTGTATGGAGTTTAGATGTGTAAGGAAGTCAAGGAGTTTATCCATACCATGTGGCCAGATGACGAACGTGTCGTCAACGTAACGGAAAAAGCAAGTAGGTTTCCATACGGATGACGACAGGGCTTCCTCCTCGAAGTTCTCCATGTACAAATTCGCTACCACCGGTGAGAGTGGGCTACCCATGGCGACTCCCTCCGTTTGTTCGTAGTATTCTCCATTAAAAAGAAAATACGTGGAGGTCAAGACATGCCTAAAAAGTTCAGTGGTCTTCTCGTCAAACTTCTGACTAATCAATTCTAGTGACTCTCGCAGGGGTACCCTCGTAAACAAGGAAACGACGTCAAAACTCACCATGATATCTGACTCATCCAACCTGAAGCTATCAAGGCGTTTAACAAAATCCACGGAATTACGGATGTGATGAGGGCATTTGCCCACATAAGGACTTAATATTCCCGTCAGGTATTTTGCCAACAAATACGTAGGTGCCCTGATGTTGCTGACAATGGGGCGTAATGGTACCCCCTCTTTGTGAACCTTCGGGAGTCCATATAGTCTAGGCGGTACCGGACCTTGGGGTCTGAGGGAGCGCTCTGAAATTGTTGTCTTACCGGCTGACAAAGGCAATGCTACAGTTGTTGTCTCCCATAAGGACTACACTGATAAGATGCAGAGCCTGCTAAATGGCGATTCCTACCGGAAGATCAGCGTTGACCCTACAAAGAAGGTGGAGAACAAGACGAGGGCGCTTCTCAAGGACGCAGATTTACCGGAGGGTGACGCTAAGAAATTGTTACCCCAAGGTCCGGTACCGCCTAGACTATATGGACTCCCGAAGGTTCACAAAGAGGGGGTACCATTACGCCCCATTGTCAGCAACATCAGGGCACCTACGTATTTGTTGGCAAAATACCTGACGGGAATATTAAGTCCTTATGTGGGTAAATGCCCTCATCACATCCGTAATTCCGTGGATTTTGTTAAACGCCTTGATAGCTTCAGGTTGGATGAGTCAGATATCATGGTGAGTTTTGACGTCGTTTCCTTGTTTACGAGGGTACCCCTGCGAGAGTCACTAGAATTGATTAGTCAGAAGTTTGACGAGAAGACCACTGAACTTTTTAGGCATGTCTTGACCTCCACGTATTTTCTTTTTAATGGAGAATACTACGAACAAACGGAGGGAGTCGCCATGGGTAGCCCACTCTCACCGGTGGTAGCGAATTTGTACATGGAGAACTTCGAGGAGGAAGCCCTGTCGTCATCCGTATGGAAACCTACTTGCTTTTTCCGTTACGTTGACGACACGTTCGTCATCTGGCCACATGGTATGGATAAACTCCTTGACTTCCTTACACATCTAAACTCCATACACCCCAACATCAAATTCACTATGGAGACTGAAACGGAGGGTAAATTACCTTTCCTTGACGTCTTGGTCAAGAGAAGGGCTGACGGCACCCTAGGTCATGGGGTGTATCGGAAGGCTACGCACACTGATCTGTATTTGCATGCAGACAGCTGCCACCACCCTTCACAGAGGAATGGGGTACTTAAAACTCTAGTACATAGGGCGCGCACTATCTCTGACGCAGAGAGTCTACCCCAGGAATTGGAACATCTGAGAACTGTATTTCGAAAAAATGAGTACTCAGAGTGGCAGATTCAACGTGCTCTCCGCCCAACCACTGCAGCACAACCTGTTGAGATGGATGAAGTCACGAGGGAGGAGGTAGGCACTGCATTTATTCCATACACAGGCGCACTCTCGGGAAAAATCGCCCGCATTCTGAAGAAACACCGCGTCGGAACTGTGTTTTGTCCTCCAAATAAAACTCGTGCACTGGTGGGGAGCGCCAAAGATGACCTCGGTTTGAGGAAGGCCGGCGTGTACCAGATTCCGTGTCAATGTGGCAAGTCGTATATTGGTCAGACGATGCGTACCGTCGAGGATCGATGCCGTGAACACCAGAGGCACACTCGACTGATGTATCCGAGCAAGTCGGCGGTCGCTGAACATTGTTTGTCGGAAAATCACGCCATGGAGTATGACCGCACGAGGATTCTGGTACAGACGTCGAGATACTGGGACAGCGTTGTTAGAGAGGCCATCGAAATTCGCACCAATGACGACCTCATAAACCGTGACTGTGGCTGTAATCTTAGCAAGGCTTGGGAACCAGCGATCGGGTTAATCAAGAGTAAATCTAGCAGACGTATAGTTTTGACGACCACGGCGGACAGAGCCATCACACCGACGTCATCTCAGACGCCGTCGCAATCTGTTCCACCGCACGACCGTGGCGCTGGGCGCGGACGGCGGAGGGAGCGCGCCGCGGGCGGAGGGTATTTAAATCGGCCGCCGCCGCGACCGAACCCAGTTCCCTCTGAGCAGCCGTAGCGTACGGATCTCCGTGCCGGCACGTTCACAGGAGCTCAGTCCGTCAGTTCACCTGATGATGGCGACATGTTTGATCGCCGAAATATTGTGCCCGTTGGACACTATAGACCGGCAGCATACCCGTGGATATTTTGATTATCAAATACGCCGGGAGAAACTCAAGAATCACATAATTAATTGATCCTTGATTCTCGCTGTGTCGTCTTCGACCAATTCGCTGACAGAAAAGCATTCTGAAATTCTTCTACCGAATAGCATTGCCCCGCGATCGGTCTCATACGAGTTGCCGGTTCGCCTTCCAAAAAACTGCAAATAAATTCAAGTTTGTGCGTTACAGGCCAAGTCGGTGGAAAAGCAAAGCTAAATTGTTGTATCCAATCCAAGGGGTGGATCTGTGTTCTTTCATTTTTAAATACTTTAAATTTTCTCACTGATAGAAAATGTTTGTAATCAAAATTATCGTCTCTTTATGTCTGAACAGGTTCACGATTGTATGAGAATCTATTTGTCTGTGACTGTTCGGAATCTAAGTCACGTACTCTCTGTAAATTACCTAAATTATTCTGGCTGTGTGAGTCTGACAAATGTTCGCAAAGTGGCATCTGCTGTGATGTATTAAAAGCTGAAACATTTTTCATCTCTGTTACCTCTTGCTGTAAAGTTGAAAATTTTCTACGTAATGTATTATTAGACGAATATATCTCACTGATCGTCTGCTGTAAATTTTGGAATTCAGGTGTTTGATTAAACGAAATCGGTGAAGTATTGTCTGATTTGCTGTTATTATTACTTTCAATAACGTCAATACGACTGGCCAATTCATCATATTTTTCAGTCAGTATTTTTACCTGATTATCGTTTTTAGTGTCAGAAGCATTTATTTATTTTTGTATTTTACGCGTGGTTTCGTTCAATTTTTTAACGTCAGCTTTGATGACATCGGAATCCTGTGTTAGTTCTAATTGTTCGAGTCTTTCGGTCACTGTCTGAAAGTCTACTGCGTGTGTATCTGTTTTTGTTTTAAGATCGGAAATTTCATCACGCAATTCGGTGTTCAACTGTTTGATTGTATTAATTTCGTCTGATACAGTAGCAATATTGTTGTCTACGTACGTTTTTGCTTTCGTAAACAATTTGCGTTTATCTTCCTGTCTCTGTGCGGTAATTGTTTCCATAACTTGTCGCTTTACTTTATTCTGTTCCTGTATAAATTTACGGAAACGCGTTACACTGTTTTGTAGGTGGTGATTAAAGCGTTCGTCAATTTGACTGTTCTGTTGGTCGAATTTCGCGTCTATTTTTGCATCCAGTGTACGCGAAAGTTCTGCTGACATTAATTTAAACTCGTCGCGTAACTGTGTTGCTTTTTCAGAGCATTGTTTACCGACTGCACTAATTTCGTCTCTAAGTGATTCTGTTGCAGCTGTTTGCATATCCCTTAATTCTTGAGCAACAGATCTAATTTCTTCACTACTTTTCCTAGCACAAGCCTCAATTTCCACACGTAATTGTTCCTTAGTATCATGACATTGCACGGCAACGGCTGTAATCTGTTCACTAAGCTGTCTGCCGGCCGCGGTGGCCGTGCAGTTCTAGCGCTGCAGTCCGGAACCGCGGGGCTGCTACGGTCGCAGGTTCGAATCCTGCCTCGGGCATGGATGTGTGTGATGTCCTTAGGTTAGTTAGGTTTAAGTAGTTCTACGTTCTAGGGGACTGATGACCTAAGATGTTAAGTCCCATAGTGCTCGGAGCCACTAAGCTGTCTGGAATTGTTGTCTAATTTTTCATTAAGGTTGTCATGTTTTTCATTAAGTTGTTTGAAATTGTTATCTTGTTTTTCATTAATTTCATTATTTTGATGTTTGAGACTTTCACTAAGTTGTTTGTGATTGTTGTCTTGTCTTTCATTCTGTTGTTTGGAATTGTTGTCTAATTTTTCATTAAGGTTGTCATATTTTTCACTCTGTTGTTTGAAATTTTCACTAAATTCTTGTCTGAGATTCTCGTTAAGTTGTTCGAAATATGCACTATGTTGTAGCAATACTGCGATAATTTGATCCAGGCCAATACTACCTACTCTATTCTCTGTGCTGTTTGATGGCGTACCTGCAATTGTCACGTTTTGTGTAACCATTTGGTTATTCTGTGATTCTTGAAAATGTTGGACAATCGGATGTGCACTGTTAATCACTACACCGGAATCTAATAAATCTGCCCTACTTTGAGTATACTGCTCATTTTCATTTTAAAAAATTGTCTGTTCGTTACGTAAATTTTGCAAACCGGGTGTGTCAAGCTGGGCAGCGTTCATTGTAACAGAACGTCCCGCGTCATCAATTGCCATTAAATTAACAGACGACACAACTGAATTCGTTTGTTCATCACTAGGATCAAAATCAATATTAGTGGTCGGTACGCACTGATTGTCTACAAATGGAGGATTGTCATCATTACACTGAGTATCGCAGATACTATCAGGCAAATTATTCGAGTCGGCTATTTCACTCATTACACATCGCGATGTACTGTTAACAGTTTTTTCGCGGCATTTTTCACAAATCAAAATTATTCACAAACGAAACAAAGACAATGCAAAATGCAACAAACACAATTACAACAAAGAGCAAACAAATTGCCGATGATCTGTGAAAGAAAGAGTGACAAATTAGTAAATGCGTTGCGCCAGATGCAAACTACGTTTGAGTAATTAAGAGCAGATATATGACTACTTCTCAGAAGATTCACAAGGAAATACGATCCTGGCCGGATGTTGCCAAGTGTAACCTCCCCGCACGAAAAATGTTAAATAATAATGGAGCCAAGTGTAATCCCCACAAAAAATAAAAATGTTAAATATAATAATGAAAATGAGCCAAGCGTAGCCTCACCACAAAAAATAATAATTAAATTAATTTTAAATATTTTGACCTCTGAACAAAATTGGCTCCCATTTATTGTCTGTGTGCAGAAATGCATTCAAACTTAATATTCCCACAAAATTCTTTCCTCATTTAATGTCAAGTTCGAAACAGAAAAATTCCTAAACACAAAAAAAAAAAAAAAAAAAAAAAAAGTTTTGTAGCCTGATGAATTTATAAGGACAGCGGCGCTGACCTTCGGCCCTGTATTCTGAATAACAAAAGCAAAAATTCTTACCTCAATAAAACTGCAATTATATCTGTTCTTAATTAGTCATTTTTCGACCCAGCTTCGTGCAATGCTGGCGTATATTTTTATTTGATTCTTGGATGCTATGATAATACATTGGAAATTCTTTAAATTGAAATGAATGCTTTTCTTTAAAAGAGTTGCTTTATATTATGAAAATTATTATTGGGGCATTTTTTTGAACAAATTAAATTACAATTAACATACATTATTAAATATGCGCAAGGCTGCTTCTTTACCTTCTACAACAATACTCATCCTCCAGAGTCCTGACCAGAGTCGCGGCCAGAGCACACAGCCGACGCATGCCGACTCCCGCCGACTCACGCAGACTACTACAGACTACTACCCACTCGCTACTGTCGACTCGCGCAGACAAGCGCAGACTAGCGACAGGCAACAACTAACGATAAACTACTCTCTGGTCAGAGATTCTATCGTGCATCGCCCATCGCCGGCAAAGCATACGTCTTGCAAAAGAGACATTAATAGATAAGATTTTTCGATGAAACATAGGTTGTGATACTGGAGATGATTTCACAAACGAGGTAATTAATCTCGTAAATTACATTTCATAAACAGATAGATACAGAAGTTAATGCTCAAATGTTATTTTCAGAGGCAGCTAGTAAGTTCTTGTATGACCGAAGGGTGCAAGTAATACATTTTTTTTTCCAGAAACAAGTTTGGAATATAAACTCTCGGTTCCCGGAGCAGATGATGACGTCAAATTTAGCTTGTACTTGTTTGTCAGACTTTCGACGAAGTATTAGTTGCCGTGAAATCAAGTAGCTGTGCGTTTCTCGGAATGAGTATGTAAGGCATCGCTGATCAGTTGCAGCTAATTACAATTCCATGTACGGCGGAGACCTGCTGGCAGTGGAAGCGGCCGTCTGAGGTCACTCGCCATCGGCGCCAGCTGCTGCCAGCTCTGGGAAGCCACTGGAGCTGCCCGCTTTCTCTGCTTGAGACCAGACTTCATGAAGTCGTTCTCAATGCTTTTCCAGGTATCGTGGCTAACTAGGAAGGGGAGGTCAAGGAAACTGATATGGGAAGTGGGCTGGGTTTTAAATGTGGCGTTTCTTTGTGTTAGGCATATTTCCACACTGACATGTAATCCGTAAGGAAATGCACAAATTCCAGCCGGAGTGGCCGTGTGGTTCCAGGCGCTGCAGTCTGGTACCGCGGGACCGCTACGGTCGCAGGTTCGACTCCTGCCTCGGGCATGGATGAGTGTGATGTCCTTAGGTTAGTTAGGTTTAATTAGTTCTAAGTTCTAGGCGACTGATGACCTCAGAAGTTAAGTCGCATAGTGCTCAGAGTCATTTGAACCATTTGAAATGCACAAATGCCCACTCAGACCCTGGTAAGATTTCAAAGTGGTACAAAGACTGGCACTTGTTTGAAATTCTCCGAAACGCAAAATTGTGCACTTCACAAAACGTGGAAGAGTAGCAGGGTATGATTACAACGTCAATGAGTCACAGTTGGAACCAATAAATTCGCAAAAATACACGATAATAACGATTTGTGGATATATTAAATAGAACGGTCACAAACGCTGAATCGTAAGGCAGATGCCGCACTTCGGGTCATTGGTAAGATACTGGGAAAATGCAGTCAGCATACAAAGGATACCGTTTATGAAACACTCAATAAACAAATGGTTCAAATGGCTCTGAGCTCTATGGGACTTAACTTCTGAGGTCATCAGTCCCCTAGACTTAGAACTACTTAAACCTAACTAACCTAAGGACATCACACACATCCATGCCCGAGGGAGGATTCGAACCTGCGACCGTAGCAGCAGCGCCGTTCAGGACTGCAGGGCCTAGAACCGCTCGGTCACAGCGTCCGGCTCAACAAACAATATTACCCAGATGTGTGGGCTCATACCAAATAGATTAACGGGGGATACTGAATGTATACGAAGAATGGCAGCTCAAATGGTCACTGGTTTGTTTGACTCAAGAGAGAAAGTCACGTAGTTGCTGAAAAATTTGAATTAGACATGCCGATTATCCCACAAAGCCTACTTACAATGTTTCAGGAATCTGTATTTAAGTGAAGAATCGAGAAATGTATCAGAGGTGTATCGCTGCCGTCGGGATGGCAAAGGTAAGATGAGACTGGAAATAACGCTCGTAAAGGTATTTAAACAATCACTCTTCTCACGCTACGTATAGAGTGGAAGTAAATTCAAAATATGTGGCGGAACAGGAAGTACATCTGCCATGCACTTCAATTGTTTGAAGAGCACGGGTGTAGGTGTTCTAAGCCTGCCCTTAAATATACCGCCGCACATTGAATGTGACTCATTAAAATCGCAGTCTGACTTCGAAATCTGTGTTCCGGAGATGGCAAAGCTTATGCAGAGTGGCATATAAGGGAAGTTATTTGGAAATACAGTTATAGAATTTAATATTGAACTACAACATTAGCCGGCCGATGTGACCGAGCGGTTCTAGGCGCTTCAGTCCCGAACCGCGCTGCTGCTACGGTCGCAGGTTCGAATCCTGCCTCGGGCATGGATGAGTGTGATGTCCTTAGGTTAGTTAGGTTTAAGTAGTTCTAAGTTCTAGGGGACTGATGACCTCAGATGTTAAGTCTCATAGTGCTCAGAGCCATTTGAACCAACCTACAACATTAACTGCAAGCCTCATAATAGAAGGCCTCAAACTGTATTAAAATCAGGTCTTATGCTATCGATCTGTGGGGGACAAATGTTTTTGTCAACAGCTGTCTAGACTATTTAATAAACTGAAAACACATATTGGAATTTTAAGCTCTGTTCCCGTGCTTTCAGAAAAATGTTAGTGAATTAAAGAACATCCAAGTTCTTACGAGCACGCTATTATTGTTTTGTATGCATTTCAGGAACAATAAAAAATTACTGAAGAAGCATGTTTCGGCACTAAAGCGAAACTATAATTGTGTACTTTCAAAAGGGCAGGAACTCTTTAATTCGTTAAGCAACTACAGAACTTATGAGGTGTACGCAATAATTTGCAATGCCGGCGTCTCCATTGCCACACAGCTCGAAGAACCGTATTAGCAATGCCTTACCCGCCTTGCTGAAAATTTCTTGAGGGAAATGAATGCAGATATTGCAAACATGTGTAGCGTAGCAGCCGAGTGATGTTGGTTGGTTGGTTTACTTGGAGGAGGGGACCAGACAGCGAGGTCATCGGTCCTATCGGATTTGGGAAGGGTGGGGAAGGAAGTAGACATGTGTCCGAAGCGATTTAGAGAAATTACGGAAAACCTAAGTGAGGATGGCAGGACGTGGGTTTGAAACGTCTGCTGCTGCATGCGAGTCCAGGGTGCTAACCACTGCGCCACCTCGCTGCACTGAAGCAAATGGCGGTATAAGTGAATGAAGTATATTTTGTATGAAACAAACATTAAACATTCAAACATGGAGGTAACGTACACGTGGTAGAATTTTTGAAGAAAAGGCTATGAATTCGCGAAGACCAACTGTATGAAAAATCCAGTATAATGCTGAATAAATCTGATATACAGAGTATCGAATCATACAGAATCTATTGAAAAATAGCCTTGCGAGTAATGGAATCTGTTTGTAAGTCACTGGGATTTACAGATGGTTAACATAGACACAGATACCGACCTTCAGGTTTTCTGACGCAACAGAAAACTAGAAGAATTTCACAACACTGTCTACGGCAAGTCCAAATGCGAACTGCAACGGGGAAAAAACATAATTTTAAATTTCAGCGCTCTCGCTGATTCTAGCCGTATGAATAAAGCCAAATGATTGCAGCTTACTGCGATCTAACTTTTATGTTTCATTTAACCTCCACTAACCAAGCTTTTCGAAGCTCTGGAGTTATGTGGCATTGACCTGTTGTATGTAAGAAGTATGATGTTCTTCTTGTAAGTAACGAGTGAGTTCATTGAATTCCCATTCTACGGCGTTCATTTTTCCACATCCAGAAATCGATTTGTAGAAATATATTGCGTAATGTTTGAGGTAAACAACAGGTTTGTTTCAGTCCTTTATGTGTTTTAAATGCGTTGGGGATGGTTGATCCTATAGCATAGCAAACTATTACGAGTTGTCATCTTGCATTGAAAGCGTACCTCGCCGTGGAGCCGAGAGGAGAGCAGATTTTGGTTCTCGAGGCGGCACAGCTGACTCTGGCTACTGGGCAGAGCAAGCCTTGTATTTGCGTAACGTTGTGTGCAACACGTTACACGTACTCTCTGCGAGTATGAAGAAATACCATTAAATATTAAACGATCTTTTTCATACTTAGTATACCAAATTCTATGGATAATCCAACGATACTGTTAAAATTTCAAATCAATACCTTCAATACTTTCTGAGGTACAAATTTTTACCTAAAACGCATAATAACTGTCCTGGCATTCTGAAACTGAATGAGAAACTGCAATGCATTCATCTATAATATCAATCGAAACAACAACCAGGAGGGTAGTATCATGCAATCTGATTTTCTGGAATTTCCTTTAGCTTCACTACCACAGTTTCCTTACATAATTAAAAGTACTTTGGAAAATCATTATTTCATCATGTTTCGGTTATGTGGGTGTTTTGGAGAGACTGAGAGAATGAATGGGCGCCATACCTGAAGCGAGAATGTGTTATTTCGTTTAAAACTATAGAAATGTGTGCATGAGAAAGTTGTGTAATCGGGGAACATGTGATATATGTCCGAGTGAGCCTGATATTGTAAAAGGCAGCCAGAAGGGTCATTGAGAATTAAATGTGTTACTAACTTATTTTCTGGAAACAAAAATCGTATTTTGTTTCCATTAAATTGTATTTTGTTTCGGAATTACGAGATTTCTAGTCTAAATTACATGTGGTAATCTGACTGGCTAACATTAGAAACACTACGAGTGTAAAATTGCCGTGATTGGTTGCTTGACATACTAACCAGTAGAAATTCAGCATTTACTGTGCGTTTGAGTAGGGTTTTGTGCCTCAGGTCTATGAGTCGAGAGAGTCGCTCGGGAGCAGTCTTCAGTTAAACACCTATGTTTAACCACCCTGATGAAATTTGAACCAAAATACAGAAATTTACGTTTATCGGTTCTCGTGTCACTGACGAAAAGCGAGTACAGTACTGAGTATTCAGTGGAAGTCTGAGCGTTGTGAGTGGTTTATCTTAGGAAATATTTGCGTGTGAACGTTTCATGTTGTACATAAACTCTGCATGGCGTATGTCATGCAGATTACGAGACGTTATGGAGAGCACTTCTTCGCATGAAGCCTACTGAACGACTGAATGTGTTAACTCGCAAGTAGTCGTGAGTCAGTAACTGTTTAGGACGTTGAAAAAATCGGGTCGGACCAAATATCTTCTGGCTGCTTCCGGGTGTGAACTTGTAACAAAGACAGGCAGTAACACTGCATAATTGATGTCGGGATATTAAATATGGACTTGATAGCCCAAATCCGTGTTTTAAGGAGAATAAACAGACTTAAAGGAAATTTTAGATATTTTTTCAAATGCGTCATGCAAGAATCCCGGATGCTCGATATTTTAACTCTCAGCTACTGTCAGCGGACTGGTAGGTATTTAGTCGAGTTTTCGCCAACGCTGCTTTTGTCGGCGAACCAGCCTTTACCACAGCAGAGTGAAGGGGCAGACAACCTGTACCTCTCCATGTAGGTGGACTGGTTATTTAAAGTATAGTGAGAGACCAACCCTCCCTCACGGCAGTCCTTATTCGTCCGTGGTTATCTTTATACACGTTATATACGAGGCCTGTTCAGAAAGTAAGCTCCGATTGATTGCCAAATTGAAACCACAGTGAACATCAGAAATGTTTTACTTGTAACAATTAGCTACACCTTTCAGCTACTTCTCTACGTAGTCGCCGTTCTGACTTAGACTTTTGTCATAGCGTTGTACCAACTTTTCAATAGCCTCATCATAGAAGGCAGCCGCCAGTGCTTTCCGCCAATTCTCCACGCTGGCCTACACCTCGTTGTCTGTGTCAAAATGTTGTCTTCAAAGACAGCGGTTCATGTGACCAGAGATGAAACTCAGGGGGAGACAATTGCGGACTGTATTGTGGGTAATCTCACATTTCCATTTGAAAACGATGCAGGAGCATCTTCATTGCCCCTGCAGAATGCGGCTGAGAATTGTCTTGAAGAAGAAACAGCACGACAGTTATGTAATGTTAGCTGCATAGCTTCAGGCGAAATTTGTCACCAGGCCCTCGTACTTGGTGGCAGACACTATTTTCTAGACATCTTTACGCACTCACTGCGAGCTCAGAAATGAGAAGAGCGATGTGATGCTAACTGGGGTTATACTAGAGACACTACCCAACACATCTGTGCAAAGCTTTATCGGATTTTCATAGTCGTTTCCATTTCGCGACCGATCGGAGCTTACTTTCTGAACGCCCCTCGTATATCATGAAGAAGTGTAGTGAAGAAAGAAATCTCTAACTAATTTAAAATAATAGAGGATTGGAACAAGATTTGCACTGATTCATTGGTGGTTGGCTTTCTGGGTCGTCGTGAATATTTTAGTATTATAGTTATTGACGCCGTCCAAGATGTATTCCGGGAAGTCCTACCTCTGGTTGCATACAGTTAGCTGCTTTAGTAGGGTACCGCTGAACCGCTCCGTCACTGCTCAGACTGCTGCAAAATGGCGGCAGCTCTAGGTGCACTTCGATTTTAATTAATCTTCTAAAAATGAATTCCTCCAAAATAAAGCTACGGGAGACAAACTCAACGACAGGAACTGTTGTAATCAGTCCACTGCAAATTTCTGGATGGGATTCAGATGAGGTATGTATGTGAAAACACACACCTTTTATGGCAAAAGCTCACTCTCACAGTCTATATAATTGATGCATGTAATGCATTTTTGTTCCAAAATTTCAGTTTTTCAGAACATGCAGTATGCCCTCACAAACAGCCAAACACCTCTAAAGTGTCCGTTTCCTACGAACGTCCAAACAAGTGTCACTGAATTATATAAACAGTTCGTTCATTTGATACAGTTCGTCTGCACGACACAGCCCACACACCATTTCTACTTTGCCAATAAATGACGTTCTGCACTTGCGGTTACATTGTTCTTTTTTCTTCTTAAGCTAACTAGTTTTTAATCAGAGTTCAAGTAGGCACTCTGAATCCTGAAACGCGTCTTATCTGTTCTGGATCTCTTCTCAATCTTCATCAGACAATTAATTCTGCTCCTTCTTCCGTCTTCCAATCGGCTGCTCCCTTTTCTTTATACAACTCAAGAATATTGGAATAAGTGCCTCAGCTTACACTTCGTCTACTCGTACTAACATGATGCCTTTACTATCCGCAACAATATTCTTCATTACGTCTTCAGTGTTATCGAAACAGCTCCACTGTAACTACTTCTTGGCACAATATTCCTTTCACAACTCTTCTCCACACATCAGAAAGGAAACCTTGTCTCAAAACACTTCTACTTCAACATTACACAAACTGATCGTCCACTACCGTACTGCCACGATCTCAGACGATCTTTGCACTCTCAGTTGTCTTCTCTTTCATTGACAGAACATAGATGGAATGGAAATGAAGTCCCATGCTTCTAGACAGAGGGTAGGGGAACGATGCGGGAGACCCACACCCAGCGTGCTAGCAAGGCCCTAATGGCGGTGATTTGCAGTTGCCTTCCTCCGACCGTAATAGGGATGAATGATGATGATGAAAACGACACAACAACACCCAGTCATCTCGGGGCAGGTGAAAATCCCTGACCCCGCCGGGAACCGAACCTGGGTCCCCGTGCTCGGGAAGCGAGAACGCTACCGGGAGACCACTATCGGCGAACATACAACATAGAGAACAATTACAAAATCAGCATGTAATTTCCCTGAATAAACCACAAAATTTAGTACATTAGTATTAGTACACCACAGACAACACAAAATTAATTCTTGGTGATTCAAAAGTAACTGTACAGACATCTTAGGTGTAATGTATGAATCAAAATAAGGATAAAATGTTAAATAAAGTTTTGCCTGAAATTGATTCAGCGTTGTTCATTCAGGGATCACAAGTGCGTCACAATCAGCACAAAATTAAGTAAATGAAACTGCATGGCTCCAAAGTCCTTTTTTAAGTCTGAACAATCTATTGTGTATATAAGCAGATTGAAACGACGAATGAAAAATTTCCGTTCGAGTTTGGGGTACATACTAAGTGGGCTGAGGTGTGAATGGAATTTAAATTGAAGAGGGAGGCTGTAATGGGTGTAATGTGGGGTGGTTATGGTTATAGTAGTGCACATCCGTGAGATGCACAATTAAAGTCTCCGTGATCGGAAACGGATTAAAGCTCCCTAAGTAATCAGGCGAATTTACTTTTAAATGCCAGTGAAACAAATTGCACGACGGATAGTGTCTTATCAAGTCTGAATTTAACAGGGGTAGGGCCCACCTTTAAAAGTTAATAGTCATGCGTGAAACAGAGAGGTCAACCACCACATGACAGCACGTTTTAATTAGGGAGGTATCTAACTATTAATTGAAAATGCACGCTTATAAATGATGCTATTTATTTCCCTTAAAGAATATTCAGCTGGGAAAACCGTCAACAAGATAGCAATGAACGCAAAGATAGAAAGTAGTTACGTTTAATTACGATCCTGGTATCAATTTTAGGATTGCTTAATGCATATTTCCAATGATCAAGCGAAGAGCATATCAGAAAATGCTAACGAAAAGTCAACTCGGAAGAACAAATGCATCCTGCAAATCAGACAACTAAGAGCTTCATCAGTTACCGAAACTACTAGCTCTGCAAGCTTGACAATTACCGCGTCCCTGAACTATCGCACAGAAAAGCATTGCTGGCCGAATCTCAGCAAATAAACTTCCAATACTTCGCTGTGAGCGGCAGTTAATAGCGTACTTGCGCCTTCTTCGCGTGTGCGGCCTTTGAGGTGCTGCAAGAACGTCGTTCGTGGTGGCAGAAAGCAGAGCGAATCAAAACAGAAATTTTAAATTCTCTCTCAAGTTTTGGAAAAGCTCCAAGTCTCCACCAATGACGGTAATGATTCTGAGCGCCGTCTAATCCTTAGCCAAGTTTTGCCGAGACCGCGACCACTGCGCTAATGAAATTTCAAGATTTAGACAGAGTGCCATCAAGAGTGAGACTCTGTTTACTTTCTGCACAGGGGCACTGGCAGAAGCTAACCGCCTTTCTAACCATGTTCCAGTGCAGACGTTGACACTGTGTCTTGCGGTACCCGAGGAAAACTTCCACCCGCTACTTTCTGTAAGTAAAGGAGACATTCCTCCACGTAGGCATCGTACCTTTGCTTAAGCACTTTATAGCCCCCCAGCACGTTACCTTCCATTAGATTAACGTGGCTAGCCTCGACTCGGGGAACCAGAGAGGATGGAGGCAACAACTTGAAGTTCCCTGATAGCTACACTTTTATGGCTAGGGCAAAGGTCGGATGCTTGCGTCCCTGTGCCGTCTCTCTCTGCTAGGCTGTTGTGCCGAAGAAGCGGAAAAAGGCAGCTTGTCACAAACCTAAGTGTGGTGTGCGTACTGTAAGACCTTCAGTACACACACCATCAGATTATTTGACTTGTCGCTCTAACGAAGTAGGAGAGTGTCAGCCATATGTCTCGTGGTCTTATCGTGGCGTTTTTATCTTCTGCCGTTAGGTCAAATGATAGAAATGCCACTTGCACGCTTAGAGTAGCAGATTGACGGTAACCAACTTTAAACAGAACTTGATTAATTTTCACACACATTTATTAAAATAATAACAAGCACAAAAATTATTAACTTGGTTCTGGATGCTAATTACAATTGACAATCTGAAGTTCCTTTGGTATTGGTACGTTAATCTTATTCTCACATATATCTCTGATACTTGACAAAAGTGTCTATACATTTATCTTCATGGCTATGTAGAGGAATATGGTAATCGTATTGGGCGCAGACTGAAACTTGACTATAGACTGGCACAGACAAATGTAGAACTCGTACAGACTGGTACAGACAAATGCAGACTGGTACAGACTGGGGCAGACAAATACAGACTGACTAATCGGAGGTCTGTACACTCATTATAATACCTCGCGCGTTCGTGTATCACTGCATGAGTGTGATCCGTGAGGGGAAAAGGTTCTACGTAAGCAGCAATCTCATTGGCTGCATTACATATTAATACGCGGATCGGCGGAAGCAGAATTTGGTCCGTCTCTATGGCAGCGCCATATCGTAGGCGGAGACGGACAAGCGCTGCGCCTGCGCTGTTGTACATAGCGGCGCGCGCTCTAGTGGGAAAGTTGTGTACGCGCTGACTACGCGGAACTATGTACACAACACTAAGTGAACAGCAAATTCAGTACCTGCCTTGACTGTAGGTAATATGTGGAATTACATATGCATTTTGCAAGTTGTAATACAAATTGTGAAAGGAACAACTCCCTTACCAATTCGTTATGTTAACAGGCCTAGGGAGTACTATTAGAGCATTTAAATATGAATGAAATGTGTGGAGTGCTGCTTCATGAATAATTAAGCTTCCTCACAATACTGCTAGAGCAGGCAATAATGTTGTGCAAACCCACTGTGCAAGGGTTGCGTAGTGGTTATCACGACTGCCTATTCAGCTGGAGACCCGAGTTTGAGTCCCAGCATTGGCACAAATTTTCATTCTTTGCTTCGGCCTGCATATATACATGATAAATGGTTGAGACCTGAAAAGGTCTCTGGAACCATATACGAGGTTTCATTTGATTAAAGCACCCATTTCTGGGTTTCAGGCAGGGTCTCCCATTTCGTTCGATGCTGAGATGCTATTCCAACTCATTTGGGGAGCCTCTGCAATACTGTTCGAGGTGAGGGAATATCAAGTGGGTTCAGGCATGAATAGGAATTTGGGTTGGGGAGGGTTTCAGGCTAGGGTACTCCTTGTAATTATGTAAAACCACTGTGCCAGAGTGGAATAGTGGCTAGCGCATCTGCCTAGTTAGCGGGAGACCTGGGTTCGAATCCCTGCCCGCTGTATTGCTACAAATTGTCATTCGTTGCTTTAGTCTGCATGTCCCCTGGAAACACATAGTTTCATTTCATTAATGCACCCATGTCTGGGTTACAGGCAGAATCCCCTGTTTCGTTTGGATCCCTACGTAATTCGATGCTCTCCGATACACACGATCGAACAGCGGAGGAGTGGTACTCAAGCGTCAACTTTAGGTTACAATATCTCCGGATGTAATTAACATTTTACAATGCAACAAACGGCACTGATTACGTATTTGTTTATATGTTCAGATGTGCTAACAAAACTAACGTGGTTCCATTTTAAAAAAACGTAGGTTTGTGTTAAAAAACATACTTCCGTGCATTTTTGTATGGTTTGTATTAAACAATTACACTAGCCCCTCTCCTCACGTTCGGTCTGTGGAATCGGTTCGTCAGTATTTGATGTGGTTTACGAAATACATCCAGCGGTAACGTTAGGTGACTCACCCTGTATACAAAATTAATTCCTTCCAGAAAGCAACTACATGAACAGACGCTAAATTCAATGTAATTACTTACTGTCCATTTACCCCATGACATGTTCAAAATACTATCCGCGTAGACAACGGCAGTGACGTCCTAGATGGCTCACCACTTTCGGAATGTCGCAGGTTCCGTTCATCATTCTGCACAGATACACAGTCGTTTTCAATTGCCCTTCTGTAGTTGTGGCACATTCTCAATTGCAACATTCACAAGCTCCTTGAGAAGACCACTAATTAAAAAGTCCAGGGAGTTAAGATCTGGCGGGCCAAGCTACTGGTCCTGCGCGACCTATCCATTTATTAGGATGAGCAACAATGAGATAATCCCTTGCCTCCTGCTCCAAATGAGCAGGGGCACCGTCGTGCATAAACTATAAATTGGTTCGTGTAGCGGGTGCGACATAATGAAGCAGGCCACCCAGTTCATGTTCCAACTGTCGACGCACTTCGCAGTCAGGTGCTGTGGAATAACATGCGGTCCGAGTATCTGATTGTCCACTATACCACACCAAATGCTCACTGCAAAACGATCTTGATATCTTCGTACTGTACACTACTGGCCAATAAAATTGCTACACCAAGAAGAAATGCAGATGATGAACGGGTATTCATTGGACAAATATACTATACTAGAACTGACATGTGATTACATTTTCACGCAATTTGGGTGCATAGATCCTGAGAAATCAGTACCCAGAACAACCACCTCTGGCCGTAATAGCGGCCTTGATACTCCTGTGCACTGAAGCAAACAGGGCTTGGATGGCGTGTACAGGTACAGCTGCCCATGCAGCTTCAACACGATACCACAGTTCATCAAGAGTAGTGACTGGCGTATTGTGACGGACCAGTTGCTCGGCCACCATTGCCCAGACGTTTTCAGTTGGTGAGAGATCTGGAGAATGTGATGGCCAGGGCAGCAGTCGAACATTTTCTGTATCCAGAAAGGCCCGTACAGGACCTACAACATGCGGTCGTGCATTATCTGCTGAAATGTAGGGTTTCGCAGGGATCGAATGAAGGGTAGAGCCACGGGTCGGAACACATCTGAAATGTAACGTCCACTATTCAAAGTGCCGTCAATGCGAACAAGAGGTGACCGAGACGTGTAACCAATAACACCCCATACCATCACGCCGCGTGATACGCCAGTATGGCGATGACGAATACACGCTTCCAATGTGCGTTCACCGCGATGTCGCCAAACACGGATGCGAACATCATGATGCTGTAAACAGAACCTGGATTCATCAGTAAAAATTACTTTTTGCCATTCATGCACCCAGGTCCGCCGTTGAGTACACCATCGCAGACGCTCCTGTCTGTGATGCAGCGTCAAGGGTAACCGCAACCATGGTCTCCGAGCTGATAGTCCATGCTGCTGCGAACGTCGTCGAACTGTTCGTGCAGATGGTAGTTGTCTTGCAAACGTCCCCATCTGTTGACTCAGGGATCGAGACGTGGCTGCACGATCCGTTACAGCCATGCGGATAAGATGACTGTCATCTCGACTGGTAGTGATACGAGGCCGTTGGGATCAAGCACGGCTTTCCATATTACCCTCCTGAACCCACCGATTCCATATTCTGCTAACAGTCATTGGATCTCGACCAACGCGAACAGCAATTCGCGATACGATAAACCGCAATCGGGATAGGCTACAATCCCACCTTTATGAAAGTCGGAAGCGTGATGGTATGCATTTCTCCTCCTTACACGAAGCATCACAACAACGTTTCAACGGGCAACGCCGGTCAACTGCTGTTTGTGTATGAGAAATCGGTTGGAAACTTTCCTCATATCAACACGTTGTAGGTGTCACCACCGGCGCCAACCTTGTGTGAATGCTCTGAAAAGCTAATCATTTGCATATCACAGCATCTTTTTCCTGTCGGTTAAATTTCGCGTCTATAGCACGTCATATTCGTGGTGTAGCAATTTTAATGGCGAGTAGAGTATTAATGCGAGTATTCTCATACGCCAACATTTGTATGTTTTGAGCGTTCACAATACTCTCAGTGGCAAAAAGACTTTCGTCTATAAACAGTACCCGACGACTGAACAGTGGATGAGCAGCATGGCGCTCCATTAACGACTGACAGAAATTCTCACCTCTATGTTAGTCTACAGTTGTTAGCTGCAATACCTTCTGAAAAGGGTGGGATTGCTGTCTCTGAAGCAGTCGCCATACTGTTCATTGAGGAACCGCTACAGTGGCTCTTACACGGCCAAGACTTTAGGTCGAATCTATATCTATCATTTCTTGGACCTTCTTGAGATCTGTTCCATCCAGTTGAGGTCGACCTGACTGTGGCGCACCACGCATGCGATAATCCTTGAACGCCCATCTACAGCTATGGAAGTCTGATGGTCTGGTGTTCTTCTGTTTGGAAATATTTCGAATAAAATCGCTTTGATGATGTGTGTTGCCTTTTGCTACGCAGTGAAGGATGATGCTCCTCAGCGTATTCACTGTCCCAGTACACAACGACTGCAGTCTATGAACTACTGGCTGAATGAATGTGCAAAGGGCGCTCAAAAAGTTTTGCACTGTCGTCTCTTTTTTATTTATTTTTTTTCTGCAGGAGGAGAATGATTTTTTTTGTGAATATACTTGGAACACTTAGCTATACATTGAGCCTGCTCAGTGTAGTCTCCATCACCTGTGACGCATCTGGCCCAACGATCTTTCTACGACGTAAATGCAGTTTGGTAAAATTCTGGGGATTGACTTCTACACCATCGCTTGACACAGGAGGTAAGGTCTTTCTCCCTATCAAATGATTTACCGCGCAGGTTGGCCTTCAGACGACCAAAGAGGTAAAAACCAGACGGAGCCAAGTCCGGACTGTAGGGACCCAACCCATTTCCTGATTTTCTTCTGCGTCATAAGGGCTGTATGGGGTTTGGCGTAGTCATGGTGTAGTCTGATGAGCTGACCCTGAAGCTGTGGTCCATGGGTCTTGATGGCACATCCCAGCTTGTCCAGCGACAAACAGTAACGGTCCCGGTTAATTGTGGAGCCAGATTCCAAACAGTCAATGAAAATGACACCACACTGATCCCAGAAGAAGGAGACCATCACCTTCCCGCCTACTGTTCGTGAAAGTCTCGGTTTCTTCTTCCGAGAGGAATCCGGATGACGCCAGTCCATGGATTAGGTTCTGATCTCAGGTTCGGACAAAAACAACCATGTTTCATCCAGGGTAATGACGCCGTCAAAAGACTATTTCCACTCTTCAGTAAAGGTCTTCATGAGACCCTCGTACGCATCCTTCCTCATCGTTTTCATTTCTCTTGTCAATAATCTAGGCACCCAACGTGCACAGATTTTTCTGTACCATAGTGACTGAACAGGGATACCGCACTACCCAACAACAAACGAGTCATTTCGGCAAGCTGTCGTGTCGTCACACATCTGTCATTTTGGATGATTTGATCAATGGTCTCCTTATTCACATCACTGGTTGCCGTCGATGGTCTACCGCATCGTGGATTGTCCAGTAGAGAGAAATCAGTTTCTTTAGACCTGTGCACCCACCGCTGGATACTGCTGCGATCCGCTGTTTCCTCCTCATAAACAGGGAGCAACTACCTGTGAATCGATGTGGCAGAGTCACCGCCGGTCTTGAAGAGGAACTCCATGACCGACCGTTGTCGCAACCTGACATCTACTTCGCAGTTTATTATGGCTCACCTGTAAATTAAAGAAACCAACTTACAACTAAATGTTCCAAGTATGTTCACAAAAAATTTCATTCTCCTCCTGCAAAAAATAAAAAAATTAGAGACGACTGTGCAAAACTTTTTGAACGCTCTTTGTACGTAATATATATGGTGCCGCTACACTACAAAAGGGCTTTAGAATACAACGGACGACATCGTAGACAAGTAAGCAAAGGTATTTTGTGCCAGAATCAACCGAGCAGCGTATTGGGTATCGCAAAAAACGTCAGTAGTTATGCAAGCGAACACGACACGCTAAATGCTTGTACTGACCATGATGTAATTCCTACCAAAAATGACATACGCATCGGAACTCAGAAACAAAACAATTTCAGACAAAATTTATTTAACATTTTACTCTTATTTTGATGCGTACCTTATACCCACGATGTGTGTACAGTTACTTTTGAATCCCTTGTACACACACTTTCCATTTGGTATTAATAGAGTTGGTAATAAAATATCAATAACGTAACGCTGAAAGCAAAGGTAAGTAACAAAAGCGAGTATACTTGTCGCATTGATAGAACATGTTAATTACATAGGACAAAAAAGTTCGTCACATGAGCTGTTGCTTTTCATACCAGTTGCTCGTAAATTGGCTTCATAAGGCTGAAGCCAAAGCGTTTCATTCGTCCCACCAAGAAAAACTCCCTCGCAGTACCGGGAACTGAAACCGCGGTCTCCGAATGGCAATCCGATGCGCTGACCATTCAGCTAAAAAGGCAAACTTTCCATGGCACTCCCTTCAGATTTAGTGGCAAAATGGCCCAGTGGAAAACTCAACACAGTCAAATATGGAAAGATGAAGAAGCTGTATCCAACTGTGAAAAAAGAAGCAAAATTTGGACAGTGAGCGGTCCATGCTTGATGTGGAACATCGAGCGAAGCGGACTAGCAACGGTGTCGTGGTTATGTGGGCACGGTGTTATACTACGAATGGGGAGATTCTCGTTCAAATCTTCCTCGTGCCCATTCGTCCGGTCATGGACGTGTCTGTTCGCAGTATTCAAATTTGCGTCCGCATCATGGCTTAACGACCGTTTGTAACAGAGAGGCGTGAGAAAGGGACCTCCAGACACACGTACTTCCTACTTGTTCTACACAAGTGCCACTTGTTATGAATGTTGCGTTCTGTTTTGGAAGTTTTGACTATTTAATTCCTTTGTTGTAACACAGTTCACACGCATTTACTTGTTGTTTTCATTTCTGTAAGAGGCCTGTGCTCCTCATGAAAAGAATGAAATGATCGTATGGCATTGTTGGCCAGGAGGCGCCATGTGGATGAGTTCGTCCGCCGTATTGCAAGTGCTCTTTACTTGACGCCACATCGGCGACTTGCCAGTCATTGATGATGATAATAAAGATGGACACTCAACAATCATTACCCCGCCGGGAATCGAAACCGAGCCCCCTGCGTGGTAGGCGAAAGCGCTACCGCTACGCTACGGAGGCGGACGCTATTTATCATATTTACTTGCGACCGTAATATATTCTTATCACAAGACTCGCATCCTATAAGCAATGTATAACACTACAATTGCCAAGACTACAGAAGGTGAACAGACACATCAGTGACCCAGCAGAAAGTTCTTCTACATCTACATCTACATGGATACTCGGCAAATCACATTTAAGTGACTGGCAGAGGGTTCATCGACCCACCTTCACAATTCTCTATTATTCTAATCGCGTATAGCGCGCGGAAAGAATGAACACCTATATCTTTCCGTACGAGCTCTGATTTCCCTTATTTTATCGTGGTAATCGTTCCTCCCTATGTAGGTCGGTGTCAACAAAATATTTTCGCATTCGGAGGAGAACGTTGGTGATTGGAATTTCGTGAGAAGATTCCGTCCCAACGAAAAACGCCTTTCTTTGAATGGTGTCCAGCCTAAATCTTGTATTATTTCAGTGACACTCTCTCCATATTTCGCGATATTGCAATACGTGCTGCCCTTCTTTGAACTTTTTCGATGTACTCCGTCAGTCCTATCTGGTAAGGATAGCAATATTCTAAAACAGGACGGACAAGCGTGGTGTAGGCAGTCTCCTTAGTGGACCTGGTACATTTTCTAAGTGTCCTGCCAATAAACCGCAATCTTTGGTCAGCCTTCCCCACAACATTTTCTGTGTGTTTCTTCCAATTTAAGTTGTTCGTAATTTTAATTCCTAGGTATTAAGTTGAATTTACGGCCACTATATTTGACTGATTTATCGTGTAAACGAAGTTTAACGGATTCCTTTTAGTACTCATGTGGATGACTTCACACATTTCGTTATTTAGGGTGAACTGCCACTTTTTGCACCATTCAGATACCTTTTCTAAATCGTTTTGCAATTTGTTTTGCTCTTCTGATGACTTTATTAGTCGATAAACGACAGCGTCATCTCCAAACAACCGAAGACGGCTGCTGAGATTGTCTCCCAAATTGTTTATATAGATAAGGAACAGCAAAGGGCCTATAACACTACCTTGGGGAAAGCCAGAAATCGCTTCTGTTTTACTCGATGTCTTTCCGCCAGTTACTACGAACTGTGACCTCTCTGACAGGAAATCACAAATCCAGTCACATAACTGAGACGATATTCCATAAGCACGCAATTTGAATACGAGCTGCTTGTGTGGTACACAGTCAAAAGCCTTCCGGAAATCCAGAAATACGGAATCGATTGAAATCCCTCGTCAATAGCACTCAACACTTCATGTGAATAAAGAGCTAGTTTTATTTCACAGGAACGACGTTTTCTAAACCCATGTTGACTATGTGTCAATAGACAGTTTCCTTCGAGGTAATTCATAATGTTGGAGCATAATACATGTTCTAAAATTCTGCTACATATTGACGTTAACGATATGGGCCTGTAATTTGGTGGATTACTCATACTACCTTTCTTGAATATTGGTGTGACCTGTGCAAGTTTCCAGTCTCTGGGTACGGATCTTTCGTCGAGCGAACGGTTGTATATGACTGTTAAGTATGGAGCTAATGCATCAACATACTCCGAAACGAACGTAATTGGTATACAGTCTGGACCAGAAGACTCTTATGTCTCTGAAAAAAAAGAAAAAAACAAGTTTAACGAAGGAGATTTGAACACAGATCTCCTACTTCGTAGCCCAGCACCGTGACCGTACAACCACAACACTGTGATTTTTGTAGTTCACTCGATGCTGCACATCTTGAGCTTGGGCATTTCATTGCTACTCACTGTGTCATTTACCAGTAAATCTGACGGGGATGCGATGGGGAGTTTCCCTTGTGGGAAGGCAAAACATAGATGTCCTGTGTGAGATTTCGATACTCGTGATTTTGTACCACCAGGACAAGTAATTTTCAAGGCCATATAACACTGTAGCGGTGTGATGACAGTTATACGAAGGTATGTAGGTCACGTAAATGAATATACATGGGAGGCGGCGGTGTTTTAAGCCATCGTGTGCCGCGGTCAGCCGCCACATTTGAATACAATTATCCTTTGTGTATGTGTGTGTGTGTGTGTGTGTGTGTGTGTGTGTGAGTGTGCGTGAATGAGAGAGAAGACGAGAGAACTGTTGTTCTCGCGCGGCGCGCACGTGCTCCGGAGTAGGCAGCTGGACGGGAGACACGTGTTGATTCGTTGCTCCCGACCGACACTTTGACGTCTGGCGCAAAGCTGATCTGCCTCCGGATCGACAACCGCCGCGGCTGGGGGCCGTGTGGCGCGCTTTGATCGTAGCGTGGGGTTTCAGTGTGGTGTGGGCCGCAGAGCGCTGCCTGCGGCTTGTCTGTCGTCTGGTCCGACGAACAGCTCCCCAGAAGACTCGTCACTTTTCCTCCCGCGTTTCGGTGAGTCACTCACGCAGTGTTAACTAGACGTGTGATCTCTTTCTGTTTCCATATCACTTTCTGTTTCCATATCTCGGTTTCACACGCTCTTTGAGGGAATGTAGCGTTGCAGAGTATTTGGTAACGGGGTTCCTGAGATACTCTAGACTCTGGGTCTTCATGACTTGATCACAGTATTCCGAAAATACACTACTGGTCATTAAAATTGCTACACCACGAAGATCATGTGCTACAGACGCGAAATTTAACCGACAGAAAGAAGATGCTGTGATATGCAAATGATCCGCTTTTCAGAGCATTCACACAAGGTTGGCGCCGGTGGCGACACCTACAACGTGCTGACATGAGGAGTGTTTCAAACCGATTTCTCATACACAAACAGCAGTTGACCGGCGTCGCCTGGTGAAACGTTGTTGTGATGCCTCGTGTAAGGAGGAGAAATGCGTACCATCACGTTTCCGACTTTGATAAAGGTCGGATTGTGGCCTATCACGATTGCGGTTTCTCGTATCACGACATTGCTGCTCGCGTTGTCGAGATCCAATGACTGTTAGCAGAATATGGAATCAGTGGGTTCAGGAGGGTAAAACGGACCGCCGTGATGGTTCCCAACGGCCTCGTATCACTAACAGTCGAGATGACAGGCATCTTATCCGCATGGCTGTAACGGATCGAGCAGCCACGTCTCGATCCCTGAGTCAATAGATGGGGACGTTAAGACAACAACCATCTGCCCGAACAGTTCGACGACGTTTGCAGCAGCATGGACAATCAGCTCGGAGACAATGGCTGCGGTTACCCTGATGCTGCATCAAAGACAGGAGCGTCTACGATGGTGTACTCAACGACGAACCTGAGTGCACGAATGGCAAAATGTCATTTTTTCGGATGAATCCAGGTTCTGTTTACAGCATAATGATGGTAGCATCCGTGTTTGGCGACATCGCGGTGAACGCACATTGGAAGCGTGTATTCGTCATCGCCATACTGGCGTATCACCCGGCGTGATGGTATGGGGTACTATTGGTTACACGTCTCGGTCACCTCTTATTCGCACTGACGGCACTTTGAACAGTGGACGTTACATTTCAGATGTTTGCTAAACCCTACATTTCAGCAGGATAATGCACGACCGCATGTTGCAGCTCCTTTACGGGCCTTTCTGAATACAGAAAATGTTCGACTGCTGCCCTGGCCAGCACATTCTCCAGATCTCTCACAAATTGAAAACGTCTGGTCAATGGTGGCCGAGCAACTGGCTCGTCACAATACGCCAGTCACTACTCTTGATGAATTGTGGTATCGTGTTGAAGCTGAATGGGCAACTGTGCCTGTACACGCCATCCAAGCTCTGTTTGACTCAATGGCCAGGTGTATCAAGGCCGTTATTACGGCCAGAGGTGGTTTTTCTGGGTACTGATTTCTCAGGATCTATGCCCCCACATTGAGTGAAAATGGAATCACATGTCAGTTCTAATATAATATATTTGTCCATTGAATACCCGTTTATCATCTGCATTTCTTCTTGGTGTAGCAATTTTAATGGGAAGTAGTGTAACAGTATCTGAGAGAGTGAGAACCTCAACAGTTTCCACGCACAAGTTCCTCTCACACTAACTTCTCCAATATCCTGCAGACGACGTCTTGATAAAGTCGTACGGCGCCCTTGCCCTTAACACCAATGCTCGAGAGCCCCACACCTTATTTTCTGTAGTCTTCGCCTACTGAGTCTCCCTGTGGCTTTGTGATTTTACATTATTTGTCAATATATATTATAGGTCATTCTTTCAATATGATTTTGGCAATTTACCTGCTACACTTTAATTTCTTCTCGTATAAATTATAGAAATCAACGTCTTACTCGCATATTAATTTCTTAAAATTCACCTCCGGTTTCGGCTTAGCAGCCGTCATGAGAACCATCGAGTGCAGGAGTTTCACGCTGGAGGGTAGTTAATACCTGTCTTCCACTATACTCTTTACACCTGATCACAGTCTCATATCTTCATTTTGGATGGGATCCGAAAATCAAGAGTCGGAACCTTATTTCGGATGCCTAGATTATTATTATTATTATTATTATTATTATTAATTATCATTATTTCTTCCTGTCAGAGAGTTCTACGTTTCTGTAAAATATTATCATAGACCAAACACTGGCTTTACATTTTAAGGTTTCATTTCTTCTGCATAAACTAAGTCAATTATTTCATTTTGCAGTCGATATTATGGTCACTACAAACGAATGGAAGGAAATAGGTGATTCAAAACAAAAACTACGATGCCATGGTTTAGAAACACCACAGAAGACCTCCAGATACTAAATATCAAACCTGAAGATGCTTGAGACAGAGTTCTTTTACGAAAGAAGATAGTGACAAACGGAATCACCGGAGACGAGCAACCGAAAAGGAGACACGGTGTCCTTAGGACAGAAGAGCGCAAGCAGACTCACTCACAACGAATGGCGGAAATCTGGGCTCTGAAAAAAGCGAGGCTCAATGCTGAGTGCAACAAGACTTAACGTGGTCCTAGATGGGCGCAACGAATAAATAATAATAATCAATGCATTTGAAAATTATGGTGGATTCCAGAGATTTATCTCCCATCAGTTTACTATAACAGAAAACGTTTGATAAAAATAGATGAAGCTCTTGAAAGTGTAAGATGCACCAACTGTTGTATGAACGTGTAAACAGAAGTCGAAATGTAGAAATACAAAACACAGTGGGACGATAACCTTAATGATTTCATTATTTCCCACATTGTTGTACAGTTTTTGTGTAACGGAGCACCTTCTCATAATTTTATTTTTGAGTGCGGAATCTCTAAAGCTTTATTTTGCTGAAACAGAGTAGATTTGGAATTCAGCCCACTGAAAACAATCTTTGTTTGCTGAATATTACCAACTGGTCGCCCGCAGAAGGTTTTAGAGTTATTTTGCCTTCTAGTGAAATGTGTACTTGGTTAAAATATTGATATATTGGACTAAAATTTCGTTCTGTGTTTATTTAAATAGTATTGAAGGTAAAATGCGTCTTTTTTGTGTATTCAGTGTATCAGGAAAGACGATACAAAATTTGAATATGAACTGTGGGAAACATTTCCACATGTTGAAAAATTTTCTCTCATAACTACGTCGAATTTGGTCTAAGTAGCTACTTGTTTTTCTAAAACCACTTCGATCTTCGTTAATGACGACTTCAGGTATCTTACTGTGTATTCTTGTCAATATCTCTAAACATACTGCAGCGAGCAGTTATTACATTAATTTCTCTTCAGTTGGGTTGGGTTAGGTTGTTTGGGGAAGGAGACCAGACAGCGAGGTCATCGGTCTCATCGGATTAGGGAAGGAATTCGGCCGTGCCCTTTCAAAGGATCTATCCCGGCATTTGCCTGGAGCGATTTAGGGAAATCACGGTAAACCTAAATCAGGACGGCCGGACGCGGGATTGAACCGTCGTCCTCCCGAATGCGAGTCCAGTGTCTAACCACTGCGCCACCTCGCTCGGTTCTTTTCAGTTATGGCAAAGGGTTTCAAGTATACGGAACAGTACAAAAGTGGTTCTACCCAGGCGAAACAGATTCCCTTCGCTCCAAGATTTTAAGAATCTGCCAGTCTATTGTACCAAAATAAACGGCATATAATTCATTCAACATTTGCCCACTTACGTTGTCACTTCCTTTTTTTTTTTTAGTCTCCTGACTGGTTTGATGCGGCACGCTAAGAATTGCTCTTCTGTGCCATCCTCTTCAACTCAGAGTAGCTCTTGCATCCTACGTCCTCAATTATTTTCTGGATGTATTCCAAAATCTGTCTTCCTCTACAAAATTTATCCGCTACAGTATCCTCTAGCACCATAAAGATTTTTCCCTGATGCCCTCACAGATGTCGTATCATCCTTTGCGTTCTTCTTGTCAGTGTTTTTACGGACAATTTTACCGGTCCACCTAATTTTCGATATTATTCTGTAGCATCAAATTGTAAATGCTTCGATGCTCTTCTATGTCGTTTTCCCATAGTCCATTTTCCACTAGCATACGTGCTACACGTATATATTTGATACCAGTAGACTTCGCTTGGCCAGGAATGCCCTGTTTACCAGTGCTGATCTGCTTTTTCGTGTCCTCTTTGCTCCATTTATCACGAGTTATTTTGCTGTCTGGGTAGCAGAATTCATTAACTTCATCTACTTCGTGATCCCCAATTTTGATGATAGGTTTTTCGCTGTTTTCATTTCTGCTACTTATCATTAGTTTCGTCTGTCTTCGATTTACTCTGAAAGATTATTCTGTGATAATTAGACTGGTCGTTACATTAAACAGATCCTGCCATTCTTCTTCACTTTCACTGAAGATAGAAATGTCATCAACGAATCTTATCATTGATATCCTTTCACGTTGAAGTTTAATTTCACCCTTGAACCTCTCTTTTATTTCCAAAATTACTTCTTCGATTCATAAACAGCATGGGCGAAAGACCACATTCCAAAATCTGTCTTTCTCTACAAAATTTATCCGCTACAGTGTCTTCTAGCGCCATAAAGATTTTTCCCTGATGCCTTACACCCTGATGCCTTAACCCTTTCTAATTCGAGCACTTCGTTCTTCATTTTCGAGTTTTATTTTCCACTCTTGTTTCTTGCAGATCCTCTATAGTTTACCCATAGATTCGTCAGAATTTCGAACATTGTGCACCATGTGACAATGTCGAACGCTTTTTTTAGGTCTACAGATCCTATGATCGTGTCTTTATTTTTCTTCAGTCTTGCCTCCGTTATAAACCGCAACGTAGAAGTGACACTCTGGTGCTTTTACTTCTGAAGCCAAACCGATCGTGATTTAACAGGACTCAATTTCTTCTTCGTTCTTCCTATAGAAAAAGTTAATCTGGCAAGAGGAGGTATTGCCTGCAGGGGAACAGCGGCTGTTGAAATTAAGTTTATGAGGACTTGTGGCTGTCCTACAAAATCTCTTTTATAAACGAAATAAAAATAATATTGCGAATGAGAATTAGAAAATAAGGCATGCTAAAATTTTACGAAATAATGTCGATGTCAGTATTCGTATAAGTAAGTGTATAAAAAATCTCATGTCTCACGCATGCACAGTGCCAAGGTGCTCTGAGCTCTGATACCCAGTACACACACAGCATGGTAAGATAAGAACAAGAATGATGAATGAGCAGAATTAGGAATATTTTCAGTAAATGAAGAAAGAAACAATCCTTGACATAACTCTAAAGAACAAGAATCAGGTGGAAGAGTGGCAGAGTAACAAGCATTGTAGCCAACTATAAACTGCACGCATGAAGTAACATAGTATGATCGGAAGCAGCATGGACGGCTTTACAAAAGGCTTTTATTTAAGTTTATTTATTTAACCTTATCACACTAGACTGTCTTACACAGATCATGATTTATAGACGTAAAAGTTTTCATTAATAACAAAGATCGTATTATTATCAATGGTAACACCAACAATAGAAGTGTAAGGACGATATGAACGGCGGGAATAACAATTCTTATTGAAACAAATATTAATAGCAATACTGACACTACTAATTTTAAGTAGGTATTATTATGATTTGGAAATTACCATCATTGTCATATTCCTTAAAATAATTTTTGCTCTCAGACACACCACGTTTGAGTTTCCTGATTGACAATTTCACACATGGTGCAAGTAATTAGCATGTTTAAATGAGCATGGCTATTTGATGTGATTGAAACCATATATCTGAAACCAGAAATATGATAAATTATTTTAACGACTTTTAGACTTTAATAATAACAGTAAAAAAGCTTACGTAGTCATTTCACAAAGGTAATGATGCGTACTCTGTTGAGGAAAAGAACAAATTGTGGTAGAAGACATCCTAAATATATGTATTTTACAACTGACTGCTGACGAACGATTTAAAATCTGCTGTTTCATTAATCTGTTATGTGATTTTTGCGTATTGGCGACTGTGTATCTGAGGATTGCGCTGTGTATCGAAACTGGTAGTCAAAAGGCAACATAAAATATGGCGACTATGGGTTAAGTTACGTATATCTGCCATGTGAATTTTGATGGAATAGAGCATCAGAATTCGGGGCAGTGCATAGCAGCTATATTCGATCTTTTGTAAGAAAATGAAACACCTACAGTCGTCCTTATGATCTTATTTATTGTGCAGCTACCAGTTTCGGCGCTTCAATGCGCCATCTTCAGGCCGTAGTTGATGCTGAAGGGGTTAACACGATCCATATACAGGGTGTTACAAAAAGGTACGGCCAAACTTTCAGGAAACATTCCTCACACGCAAATAAAGAAAAGATGTTATGTGGACATGTGTCGGGAAACGCTTAATTTCCATGTTAGAGCTAATTTTAGTTTCGTCCACCTACCCTCAATGGAGCACGTTATCATGATTTCATACGGGATACTCTACCTGTGCTGCTAGAACATGTGCCTTTACAAGAACGACACAACATGTGGTTCATGCACGATGGAGCTCCTGCACATTTCAGTCGAAGTGTTCTTACGCTTCTCAACAACAGATTCGGTGACCGATGGATTGGTAGAGGCGGACCAATTCCATGGCCTCCACGCTCTCCTGACCCCAACCCTCTTGACTTTCATTTATGGGGTCATTTGAAAGCTCTTGTCTACGCAACCCCGGTACCAAATGTAGAGACTCTTCGTGCTCGTATTGTGGACGGCTGTGATACAATACGCCATTCTCCAGGGCTGCATCAGCGCATCAGGGATTCCATGCGACGGAAGGTGGATGCATGTATCCTCGCTAACGGAGGACATTTTGAACATTTCCTGTAACACAGTGTTTGAAGTCACGCTGGTACGTTCTGTTGCTGTGTGTTTCCATTCCATGATTAATGTGATTTGAAGAGAAGTAATAAAATGAGCTCTAACATGGAAAGTAATCGTTTCCGGACACATGTCCACATGACATATTTTCCTTCTTTGTGTGTGAGGAATGTTTCCTGAAAGTTTGGCCGTACCTTTTTGTAACACCCTGTATACACCGTATCAATGGCCAACATAACTGGTTTACGCAGACTATCTGTAAACCAGTTATGTTTCCATTGATGCGGTGTGTATACGGATTGTGTTAACCCCTTCAGCATCAACTACAGCCTGAAGATGGCGCACTGAAGCGCCGAAACTGGTAGCTGCACAATAAATAAGATCATAAGGACGACTGTAGGTATCTCATTTTCTTACAATAATGAACGGCCATGGTCCCCAAGACCTCCAGTTAAAAGGATGGACATACAAAAATATTTGACCTTTGTCACACCGGTCTGAGAGGTTCATCTGCTAAAGACATGAGTCATCCAGGTGGACTGAAGCAAGTTCGCGAGGAGAGGAAAAAGTGAGGCGTCTCGAATATGCAGAAAGTTTGGCATAGGTGTACTTCCGTTAATAGCTGGATGGATTCGTCGTGGGCGTGAAGGGGGACAGGAGCAGAGTGGTCAGTCCTTCCATAAAAACATGTTTTGTAGTAGACAGAGCAATCACTAAATTGTTACAAAGAAAGGTTACAAGTGAGTCTACGCGTGAAGTACGCAGCATTAGAGTATCAGAATTAGGCGTATTAGGGAAAGTGACTCGTCTGATACCACAGCCTGCTATAAAGTTACAAATAGGGATCACATCTCCAAGTATCCGGCACATTGCGACACGTGTTGGCTGAGGCCACACCTGTAGTTGATGCCAGCTAAACGTCAGCTACATAATAAGCTTTTTGTTAGTTCACTTGATGCTAGAGAAGTAGAAATATAGAGAGACGTGACTTTTATTGGTGTTTAAAAGTTACACTTTTTACTGTAAGATTAACTACAGCTTTGGACGTGGTTAGACGAGATGAACAAAGCTTATATCATGCTATTATGTCATCTCTCACATTAGTACAGGTAAGTAGAATTACGGCTATTATCTTTATATAGTCAGTAATGTGTAAGATAATCGCCGATTTATTGCTTTATTTTATTTATTTATTTAACCTTTTAACCTCTTCTCTTACATCGGCTCAGGGTTTCACAGATACAGTATTTTTTACGTCGTAATTTCCTAAAAAATAATTTTAATATGACAACTAGTATTAAGATGATTTGAGTGTCTGAAGTGGCAGTGTGAGTAAATAATGCTGACTATGAAGTAATAAAGTTAATATTGGCAGTACTTGTACTACTGCAGCTGCTGCCACTAATTATGGTAATCGTAATAATGACAGTAATAATGATAATAACAGTAATGACAGCGGCATATATAAAAGAATTTATACGTGTACGGGAGGGTGTGTTGTCTGATATAGTGAGTTCTGGGAAAACAGAAGTTAAGGGGACTGAAACAGCTGAGAATAGTGGTAACAGAGGAATGTTCTGGTAGAAAAGAAGGATGTACAAGGATAACCTGTGCGTACGGAGACAATGATAATTCTTATTGGTTCTTTAATAGTTATGTCGTTAACTCTCTTTTGAAGCTGGAGATGTTATTAAGTTCTCTAATATAGTGCGCCAGGTACTGTTACAGAGAAGGACTTCGAAAAAGTGCTTGAACGATGGAGTGGAACAGAAAGGACTTTTCTGTGCTGGGAACGCGTGTTTTTGCCAGGTTATTCAGATAAGCGCGTTAAGGTCGAAAAGAGATATGAGGAACAGTGTTCGATTGTATGGAAATCCCTGGGCTTGTATGCACGCAACTAGCATGGCTGTGCATATGATGAAAAAACAATATCAAGGAGGCGAACATTACAGATAGAACGAACACAGGCATTCGTAATCAGTTTCAGGCGTCGTAAGCTTTCCTGAGGAAGGCCTTGCAGCATAACATCACTGTAATCAATAATTGGAAGTATAAATGTTTGTAGAAGTATCCTTTCAAGATCAAAAGGGAAGAGCATTTTTGTAGGGCCTGGACAGGAATATTGATTCTTTCTTGCACATTTCAGTTAAGTTATGAGTCCAATTTTTATTTTTCTCTGTTAATTCTCCGAAACTCTTTCCTGAAGGAGAGAAGTTGATATTTGTCCCATTTAGCGCTAAAGATGGAAGGCATTCCGGTTGTTTCGGGCTCATAAGCTACAATGACCAACCAGTACCGCTTGGATTTTGGATGTGTTGAGCTTTAACTCTATATCCGGCACCCATTTTGATAGTATACACTGGTCGGCATTGAGATTAGATTAGAATAATTATTCATTCCATAGACCCACAAAAGAGGGGATCCTCTTGGGTGCGGAACATGTCAGATAAACACATTACAAAAATGTAACTACAAAAACTTGAGTTTCATTAATTTTAATGATTCTCAGTCAATAAACAGTAAAATTATGTACATAAATTAAAATTAAACTTCTAATATTTACAGGTTTAATAGATATCTACAGGCTTATTGGTTTTGCACTTATAGTGGAAGTCATCAGCATACATGTGGTATTTCCACTAGGACAGAACTGATGGCCTAACAGATGGACTGCTGTAATCGTTTGTGTGTGGAATTTTAATAGCAGTGAGAGTCATTGTGCCTAAGTTCTAAGCAGTAACAGAACTGTCCGAGTGTTTTGCATATAAGGCACCGTGTAGCAGCGTACATGTATTTTGTTTGATTTTCCACTGGAGTCGCTAATTCGTCAAAGTTGCGTTGAGTGAATGATTACTTGGAAGAAGTGGCTTCCGTGAAAGCTCAGTGAATTTGGTCCGCTGCACATTTGTCCTTGATTTGAAATTGTGCACCAACTTAATTAGAGGACGCAGGTCCTCCCTCGATAATATAGTCTGTTTTTACAAGACACGTTGGTTACTTATTTACTGGCCAGTCAACCGCTCTTTTAACTCAAAATTGTGCCACCAGCTGAAGTGAAACGTCATAACGGGTGCAGTCCAAGAAAGGTAGGTAGGATTTAAGAGACCTGGACCGAGTTGCAGGAAGCGTCAGTCAGATACGTACTCTGTACAGCAAGGTCGCATGCGCCTGTTATTCTGCCAAGCTAAGGCTACAGGTAGTTCGTTTCCATAGAGACATTTGATGTTTTTATGCTTTTCATTTATCTGTTGAAAACTGGTACACAAATATCAATCGACAGGGTTAAATACGTTATTAAGGCTTTCTTCCTTGAAATTCTGCTCCTGATGGCCATTTCCTGCAAGTTATTCGCTTAGAAATTGTTTGGAAGTTCCTGCTACACGGTAAGGGGAGTGTTTGTCATTAAAGAGAAGATACGCCAGAGAACTGAAGTTACACGTTTAGTACTCTAACCCAGTTAAGACGTCACTTTCTTTAGACTGCAGTTCTGATACAAAGTACAAATATAACTAGTAGCATCAAGAAAGCCATGAAATAATGCAAACCACGACTAAGAATTACTTAATTCACCATTTTCTGTAACAGTAGCTGCAAATCGCATAGAGAAGTCTGTACTCCTCTGGGCATTGTATATAATTGTATGGACTTTCCCGTGCTTTAAGACTTCGCGGTAAGTGGCTTAGCGGCTCTAATCTTCGGATTGCGGCAACCTGACTGGACGGCCATTGCCAATGCTTCTACCCAGCGAAGAGAAATTCTTTGTATGCAAATGCAAAGGTAGAGCCTAAAACATGTTACACGAGAAAACCATAGACCATACATAGACATAAAGCTCAGAAGAAGATATAACAACCACGAATTCAATATTATGTACAGTGATGAACGGGTCAGGAAGAAGAAGTGATTGAGAGTTTATTCAGATAAAATAGATGTTTTTCAAACCCTCTTACAGACTTGCCGAAGCGCGGACAGCATAATGGACATACATCAGAAGGTCGGTACAAGGCCATGGCTATGAAATTCTTCTAGTTTTTCATATAACTGCTCAAACTACATCTCAGCTCCGTTTTGCTAAAGGTACGTATTCGATTCTAATAGAGAGCTATTTCACAGTGAAGCGGAAAGAATTGTCAATCCTCCGCTTCAATAAACATTCAATGAGTCCCAAAATATAGTATATACAGATACGAAAATTGGTGGAATTTTAAGAATTCGCCAACTGAAAGTAGCGCTGAAACTTCTAAGTTTCAATTCCAGGGGGTAGTTAATCTACCACGGTTTTATAGTTTGTAGTCCCAATTTTCTCAATAAATGAAAGACAATGAAAATATGGCGAGCTTGTTTACAGCAGCTCTAAACTTTACTTAGCAAGTAAAATGTAATTCTGTGTTATTTACATTCACACCGATCTGAATCGAATGTCATAAAATTTATGTGGGTTTATATGAATCATTCTGTTGCTGTATTATTACACAAATCTCCCAAAGAGAACACGTCACTCCACTGTGCCTTGGGCATGGGCAAGTTCGCCTTTACACTTGCTCGACATTCGTGTGCATATGAGTCTGGAAACAAGATTTGTGTTTGCAAAAATGTGCGTATTATATATTGTGTACGTTTGTTGTAGCAATATTCTACATACACAGGTCGTTGGTGGCCAAACAGAGACTAACGCACGAAATAGCAGCGAGGTAGCCACTGGTCTTCTCAGGAACCAGAGCTGTAACAACACTGGGGAATGACTGGCCACCAATCGAGCTCGCCGATGGGTGACGATAATAATGAAATCAATGACAAAAGTAGAGATGGCTCTACGTGTTTGTTCACAACGCTGGCTCCAAATGACTTTTACTTGAGAAAGCTAGGCAGTCCACGATGAGATTCGTGGGAGTCACTTCGTCAAAAGACGGCAGATCATAGTCCGTTTTGGTTGAGGTCTGATTTGCGGTCTGGTGGGGCCGGACTTTCTAACCAGAACTACTCAGACTAGATTGGTTATTAAAGACGAGTGGCCAAATTAAGGAACTGTGGCAGGTCGCAAATCGCTAACGCCTAAAAAGACAGAGATTTCTTGAATTGTTAAGTTTCAGGGACCAAAGAGGCGTTGGCAGAAAACCCAAAGAGATTCTGGTCATACATAAAGTACACCAGTGGCAAGACGCAATCAATACCTTCACTGCGCGATAACAACGGTGAAGTCACCGATGACAGTGCCAACAAAGCAGAGTTATTAAACACGGGTTTCCGAAACTCTTTCACCAAAGAAGACTAAGTAAATATTCCCGAATTCCAATCAAGAACAACTGCCAATATGAGAAGAAGTATATATCGTCGGTGTAATCACTTAATAAAGGCAAGGTCTCCGGTCCAGATTGTATACCAGTCAGATTCCTCTCAGAGTATGCTGATAAAATAGCTCCATATTTAGCAACTATATAAAACCACTCGCTCACAGAAAGATCCGTACCTAAAGACTGGAAAATTGCTCAAGTCACACCAATACCCAAAAAGGGAAGTAGGAGTAATCCGCTGAATTACAGGCCTATATCACTAACGTCGATTTGCAGTAGGGTTTTAGAACATATACTGTATTCGAACATTATGAAGAACCTCGAAGAAGACGATTTATTGACATATAGTCAGCACGAATTCAGAAAACATAATTCTTGTGAAACACAACTAGCTCCTTATACTCATGAAATAATAAGTGCTACCGACGAGGGATGTCAAATTGATTCCATATTTGGAATATGGATTTGTGATTTCGTGTCAGAAAGGTCACAGATCGTAGTAATAGACGGAAAGTCATCGAGTGAAACAGAGGTAATATCCGGCGTTCCCCAACGAAGTGTTATAGACCCTCTGTTGTTCCTGATCTATATTAACGACATAGGAGACAATCTGAGTAGCCGTCTTAGATTGTTTGCAGATGAAGCTGTCATTTACCGTCTTGTAAAGTCATCAGATGATCAAAACGACTTGCAAAATGATTTAGATAAGATATCTGTATCGTGCGAAAAGTGGCAATTGACCCTGGATAAAGAAAAGTGTGAAGTTATTCAAATGAGTACTAAAAGAAATCAGCTAAATTTCGATTACGCTATAATTCACAAAAATCAGAGGACTGTAAATTCAACTAAATACTTAGGGATTAAAATTACAAATAACCCAAATTGGAACGATCACGTAGATAATATTGTGGGTAGAGCAAACCAAAGACTGCTATTCATTGGCAGAACACTTAGAAGGTGCAAGAGGTCTACCAAAGAGACTGCTTAAACTACGCTTTTCCGTCCTATTATGGAGCATTGCTGTGCGGCGTGTGATCCGCATCAGGTGGGACTGACGGATGACATCGAAAAAGTACAAAGAAGGGCAGTTAGTTTTGTATTATTGCGAAATAAGGGAGATAGTGACACAGACATGATACGTGAAATGGAGTGACAATCATTGAAACAAAGGCTTTTTTCGTTGCGACGGGATCTTCTCATGAAATTTCAGTCACCAGTTTTCTCCTCCGATTTCGAAAACATTCTGTTGGCACCCAGCTACATAGGGAGAAATGATCATCACGATAAAATAAGAGAAATCAGGACTCGCACAGAAAAATTTAAGTGCTCGTTTTTCCCGCGTGCCGTTCTAGAGTGGAACGGTAGAGAGAAAGCATGAAGGTGGTTCATTGAACCCTCTGCCAGGCATTTTATGGTGAATAGCAGAGTAACCACGTAGATGTAGATGTAGATGTAGAGAACTTTCGTTTCTTTCTTTTTGCATTTCCTTACCGATTGTGGAGGGAATTTCTAGTTCTGTTGCTAGCAGTCGCACACAGGCTACTTTCAACTTCACTGAAATATCTAAAGTTGAAAGAAAAGTAAACTAAAATAAAGACTTTGTATTAATTGTTCACTTCAGTAGACGGTGAAATTTCTTGTCTCTAATCGAAATGTTTTGATATGGCTATTACTGATTAGGTAATTTCTTTAACGGTGGAGAAAATAACTGACTACAACTGGTTGATGCCAAGGGAAGGGTATTCATACCTTACGAGGGGGAAAGGTCACTTGGTCGTGTATTTGCGACTATCATAATTAAAGCGGGGAAGAAAAGATAGTTACTTACTTAACGATTAACTGAAAAAGAAAAAAAAGTTGAAGGAAAAGTACTGAAGTCATTTGAGTTTTCTCTTAGAAAGCAAATATTTGTTCACGTGATTCTTTTCCGTGCTTATTGAAAGCGATTTCAGATAATCAGGGGCTGCGTTATCGCTGCGATGCATTAAAAGGAGGAGGAGATTAATGTTTTACGTCCGTCGACCACGATGTCATTAGAGACGGAGCACAAGCTCGGATTAGGGAAGGATAGAGAAGGAAAGTGGCTGTGCCCTTTCGAAGGAACCATCCTGGCATTCGCCTTAAGCAATTGAGGGAAATCACGGTAAAGCTATATCAGGATGGCCGGACGCGCGTTTGAACCGTCGTTGGCCGGGCGGAGTGGCCGAGCGGTTCTAGGCGCTTCAGTCTGGAACCACGCGACCGCTACGGTCCCGGGTTCGAATCCTGCCTCGGGCATGGATGTGTGTGGTGTCCTTAGGTTAGTTAGGTTTAAGTAGTTATGAGTTCTAGGGGCTGATGACCTCAGAAGTGAAGTCTCATAGTGCTCAGAGCCATTTGAACTATTTGAACCGTCGTCCTACCGAACGCGAGTTCGGTGCGCTTACCACCACGCTACCTCACTCGGTGATACATTACGACAAGCTAACAAATTCATAGATATTCCGAATTAAGGACAGACATTTTTCCAGTAAAAGAAAATATTTCCGTACGATCTTAGTTACATGGTATGATGAAGAAAATCAATTTATCTCACATCAGTATTAAGAGAAAAACAACTCTCATCGAATAAATTGCCAATACTCCTGTACTGGCCTGTTTTGACGTTTTGTACTCGCAAATGTGCACTAGCTCAAACGTTTCGTGCAGTGGCAGTTTCAAGGATAACACTCGTTTCACAACAATTAGCGCAAACGTGACGTCATTTTGGCGACACACACAATATCGACGACTGCACGATCGGTTATCGACTTACGTTAGCATTCGATAAGACCTCTCACAAGATTTCATGTGCGCGTACCGGAGATTTACAAGAAAATGTCATTCTTGGAATGATTTTTTATAATTATTGACATAACACAATGACAATGTAATGATTTATCGATGGTGAATGCCTTCAAATTAGAGCGCTCTCTTAGGAGTGAGTTATTCAAAATGTTCATATGTGTGTGAAATCTTATGGGACTTAACTGCTAAGGTCATCAGTCCCTAAGCTTACACACTACTTAACCTGAATTATCCTAAGGACAAACACATACACCCATGCCCGAGGGAGGACTCGAACCTCCGCCGGGATCAGCCGCACAGTCCATGACTGCAGCGCCTAGACCGCTCGGCTAATCCCTCGCGGCGCGAGTGAGTTATTATCGTTAACAATTTATAAATTAAGAATACAACACACTCAGAAATCGCCTCATATACGGAAATACAGACGTAAATACTAGTGAAAAGGCAGAATATAAATTCTACTGCTTATCCTTTCAGTCGCAGCGATTAAACCTGTGCTCTTAGGTTCCTGCCCAACCACACCCTCGGAAAACGCCACACATTCGTAAATAAACAGCGAAATGTTTGTGATAATGAAGAATATAAGTGTTAATGCTACTCGTTTCAGTCGCAGCTATTTAAACTTTTCTCTTAGGTTCCTGCCTAACCACACACCCGGAAGTCCCTAATATTTATTTCATCCTTCGTTCTCAGATCAGACAATGTGAATAACATCCAGTATTGCAGAACATACTTGTATTACATTCATAATCAAGTAACACAAAGTGTCAAAATGGTAACATGAAAAAAATGTTACAGGATGCATACGAACATCTTTCGACTCCAGAAAACACGACTTAACCAAGCTATGTTTAATTCCGGCCTTGGTTATAATATTCTATCTTAAAGGCTTGCACCGTTGATGTGTTATTAAGTGACATTTAATAATAATGGTGGTGTGTTTATGATACATTTTCAATGTTCCGTTACACTGAAACGGCTTACTGCATATTATAAAACAAGTATGTTTCATTCTTAGTTTATAAATTATTGACGATAATAACTCACTCCTAAGAGAGCACTCTTATGCGAAGTCATTAACCGTCGATAAATCATTACATTGTCATTGTGTTATGACAATAACTATGATAAATCATTCAAGGATGACTGTTTTTGTAAATCTCCAGCACGCGCGCATGAAACCTTGTGAGAGGTCCTTATCGGATGGTAACGAAATTCGATAGCCGATCATGCGGTCGTCGACATTGTGTGTGACTTCAAAATTATTTGATTTACTTTTCTATTAATTATTCCATGCTTTACATGGTGCACACATTCATGTTTATATAACTATAATCCATTATCGAATATATGTGGCAATAAACATCTTGTTTTCTCCGATACCCAAACTCTGTGGCAGATGAGAATTATCTGTGACTAAACGCCCAAATATATAATTTATTAAACTTCCTGACAGATAAAAACTGGGTGCCGGATCGAGACTCGAACTGGGGACCTTTGCCTTTCACGGGCAAGTGCTCTACCATCTTTTTTTTTTGTTCGTTTTCGATCGATGTAGCTGCTCTGGGCGGACGTCGCAAGACATCCGTTTCAGTTCGTCGTTGATCCATCGACTCAGTTTTTTTATCACAGAGGGCAGCAAACCCTCTGACCGAACACGCTGAGTTACCGTGCCGGCACCATCTGAGCTACCCAAGCACGACTCACGGCCCGTCTTCACAGCTTCAGTTCTGCCAGTACCTCGTCTCCTACCTTTCAAACTTCGTAGAAGCTCTTCTGCGAAACTAGCAGAACTAGCACTCCTGGAAGAAGGGATATTGCAGAGACATGGCTCAGCCACAGCCTAGGGGATGTTTCCAGAATGAATTTTGGTATATAATTTATTTGCCGCAATTGAATTTTATAAACAAGAGAGAGCCATTTTCACATATTTAGATCGTAAGAGTTTTAGCCGGTCGTTTGGCCAAGCACGACTCACGGCCCGTCTTCACAGCTTCAGTTCTGCCAGTACCTCGTCTCCTACCTTTCAAACTTCACAGAAGCTCTTCTGCGAAACTAGCAGAACTAGCACTCCTGGAAGAAAGGATATCGCGGAGACATGGCTCAGCCACATCCTAGGGGATGTTTCCAGAATGAATTTTGGTATATAGTTTATTTGCCGCAATTGAATTTTATAAACAAGAGAGAGCCATTTTCACATATTTCGTTCGAGAGTTTTAGCCGGTCGTTTGGCCAAGAACGACTCACGGCCCGTCTTCACAGCTTCAGTTCTGCCAGTACCTCGTCTCCTACCTTTCAAACTTCACAGAAGCTCTTCTGCGAAACTAGCAGAACTAGCACTCCTGGAAGAAAGGATATTGCGGAGACATGGCTCAGCCACAGCCTAGGGGATGTTTCCAGAATGAATTTTGGTATATAATTTATTTGCCGAATTGAATTTTATAAACAAGACAGAGCTATTTGCACACATTTCGTTCGGAAGAGTTTTAGCCGGTCCTTTGGCCAAGCACGATTCACGGCCCGTCTTCACAGCTTCAGTTCTGCCAGTACCTCGTCTCCTACCTTTCAAACTTCACAGGAGCTCTTCTGCGAAACTAGCAGAACTAGCACTCCTGGAAGAAAGGATATTGCGGAGACAGCCTAGGGGATGATTCCAGAATGAATTTTGGTATATAGTTTATTTGCCGCAATTGAATTTTATAAACAAGAGAGAGCCATTTTCACATATTTCGTTCGGAAGAGTTTTAGCAGGTCGTTTGGCCGAGCGGTTCTAGGCGCTTCAGTCTGGAACTGCGCGACCGCTACGGTCGTAAGTTCGAATCCTGCCTCGGTCATGGATGTGTGTGATGTGCTTAGGTTAGTTAGGTTTAAGCAGTTGTAAGTTCTAGGGGACTGATGACCTCCGATGTTAAGTCCCATAGATCTCAGAGCCATTTGAACCATTTTTTTGAAGATTTTTATCGAAGTTTTTGCTGGTAAGTAAATATTTGCTTATTTTTGCTTAGAAATGTGTTTCCTGTTAATATTAGTCTGAGCTGAGCCGATTTGTTAACTGTTTATTAGTCTCGATAAGGATCTGTAATAACTGAGTTGTTGATGTAAGCCGTTCAAGGCTGCCTTGTATATTGAAAGGTACAGCTTATCCTTCCTTACAAGAAACAAAATACAAGGCATTAAAAGTGAGTTTTGCGTATTATTTCGCTTTTCATTAAGAAACTGATAGGGCTCTCAACAATCCTGGCATAACGATTTAAGAAATTTTGTATTATAATTACTGTAATACTGGACAGTAGATGTACCGGAGTAGTAGCGCAACAGAAACTAGTTAAACACAGTGTGACGGCTTGTACAGTGGCTCGCACTGATGTAAAATTTTAAACGTAAATAGGACTCTGATTTATACGCCGACGTAGTACACCCCGCCTAGTGCGGGATGCTGCATCGAGTGTGGGAACATCCTCCTCACAACGTACTCGAGACCAATTAGCATCTCCTTAGTGCACAAGAATGAATTATTTGCTTCCTCACAAGTCTTCCGTTGAATTATATCCAAGAAATCGACATGCAAAAGTCCGTACAAGTCGCATGGTACCTGATGGTAGTAAAATGCTGAACGTGTTTTAGAAGTTCTGGTTTAGATGGGTCGTAATATTTATGACCCACACCTTCAATGAATCTTACCAAAGCATAAAATACACTACAGGGCGAAGCCACCTGCGTACACAGAGTTGATGCCTTATCTGGAAGACCCTTCTCGGCCTCCAGCAGGCGTGTAAGGGCCGCCCTGGATCCTCCTCGATAATCAGACAAAGGCGGTGCAAGGCACTCCGCGCCCCGTAGTCTGCCAGGAAGAGACAGCGGAGCTGAAGACGACGCCCTCGACGCGGCCCCCAGACAGAGCCGGAGGGAGGAACGTCGGCCGCAGAACGCAGCTTTACGGCTCAATCGGCCGCAGTAAAAACCGCCGCCCAAAACTCCGCCCCCTTCCCCCAGAATAACTATCGGTAAATCTGCGGTGCATCGGCTTTTTACTGTGTGCAGATAATGTCCGGCGGGAAGGCGAGGCCGTGTACTTTGGTGGGAGGCGTAATCGCTGGGGTGTCTGGCTGGCGGCGAACGGCGGCAGACAATGGGCTCGCTCCTCGTACACCAGTGGCTGCTAACGTGCTGTAGGCGCAGCTCCATCCTTCTGGCTTTCTCGGAGAAATGGACTGCTTACTACTTTCAGGATTTGCAGCCAAATTTTCACTTGTCTCGTAACACTATGTTTCGACGCCGTCAATAGTCGCTTTTGTCAAGGTGTCGATATCAAACTTGTTACTTGCTGTTTGGACCTGCAACCGAATGTCATTGCGACTCGCTGTGCACCGCCCTAGTGACTGTTTTGCGACGCTGTTAAACATTGAAACAGTCAGTAGGAAAATGATATCAACGAAAGATCTAAGTCAAAACTAAAAAAAGTAATGTAAAAAGTTTAACAAAAGGCTGCAGTGACCTACCTCCACATAAACAATTGTAAATAACTGCACATACGTAGGAAGAAAAACTCACTATCATACTGTGTAACAAAGTATAGATTGTTGCTATAGTAGTTTAATGAAGTATTTACTGTCACGGATCCATTTCGGATAGACTGTTATCTTCAGGCCATCTGAGAAAATTATAGAACTCTATCAACAGTCCCATTTATCTTGCTGTTGTTGTTCTGGTCTTCAGTCCAGAGATTGGTTTGCTGCAGCTCTCCATCATACTCTATCCTGTGCAAGCCTCTTCATCTCCGAATAACTATGGCAACCTACATCCTTCTGAATCTGCTTAACCTATCCATCTCTTGGTCTCACTCTACGATTTTTACCCTCCACGATTTCCTCCAGTACTAAATTTGTGATCCCTTGATGCCTCATAACGTGTCCTACCAACCGATCCCTTCTTCTAGTCAAGTTGTGCCACAAATTCCACTTCTCCCCCATTCTATTCAGTACCTCTTCGTCCGTTATCTGATCTACCCATCTCTTCTCCAACATTCTTCTGTAGCACCACATTTCGAATGCTTCTATTCTCTTCTTGTCTACACTATTTATCGTCTATGACTCACTTCCATGCATGGCTACACTCCATTCAGATACTTTCAGGACGAGACTTCGTAACACTTAAATCTATACTCGATTTTAACAAATTTCTCTTCTTCGGAAATGATTCCCTTGCCATAGCCAGTCTAAATTTTATATCCTCTCTACTTTGACCATTATCAGTTATTTTGCTCCCCAAATAGCAAAACTCATTTACTACTTCACGTCTTTCATTTCCTAATCTAATACTCTCAGCATCAAGTGATTTAATTAGACTACATCCCATTATCCTCGTTTTGCTTATGTTGGTGTTCATCTCATATCCTCCTTTCAAAACGCTGTCCATTCCCTTCGGCTGCTCTTCCAGGTCCTTTACTGTCTCTGACAGAATTACAATGTCGTCGGCAAACCTCAAAGTTTTTATTTCTTCTCCATGGTTTTTAATACCTACTCCAAATTTTTCTTTTGTTTCCCTTACTACCTGCTCAATATATAGATTTAATAACATCGGCGATAGGCTACAACCTTGTCTCACTGCCCTCTCAACCACTGCTTCCCTTTCATGCCCCTCAACAATGCACCTCTCATTGTCATGTCCCTCGACCCATTTACCCTACGTCAAAAAATTGGAAATGGTACACAGTGAGGTGACAAAAGTCATAGGATAGCTCCTAATATTGTGTCGGACGTGCTTTCGCCCGGCGTAGTGTAGCATCTCGACGTGGCAGGGTCCCAATAAGTCGTTGGAAGTCGCCTGCAGAAATATTGAGATATGTTGCCTCTATAGACGTCCAAAATTGTGAAAGTATTGTAGTGCAGGATTTTGTGCACGAACTGACCTCTCGATTATGACCCATAAATGTTGGATGTGGTTCATGTCGGGCGATCTAGTTAGCGAAATAATTCGCTCGAATTGTCCAGAACGTTCTTCAAACCAATAGCGAACCATGGCGCACTGTCATCCACAAAAACTCCATCGTTGTTTGGGAAAATGAAGTCCATGAAGGGCTACAAATCGTATCCAAATAGCTGAACATAAGCAGGACCCAGTCCATTCCATGTAAACACAGCCCACACGCCGGCCGATGTGGCCGAGCGGTTCTACGCGCTACAGTCTGGAACCGCGCGACCGATACGGTCGCAGGTTCGAATCCTGCCTCGGTCATGGATGTGTGTGATGTCCTTAGGTTAGTTAGGTTTAAGTAGTTCTAAGTTCTAGGGGACTGATGACCTAAGAAGTTCAGTCCTACAGTGCTCAGAGCCGTTTGAACCATTTTTGAACATCCCACACCATTATGGAGCCACCACCGGATTGCACAGTGCCTTGTTAGCAGCTTGATCGACTCTGCTGAACCAGAGATCCCCGCCCATTCCGTGTAAACACAGCTTGCATACGGCCTTGTTTACAACTTGACTCCATGGCTTAGTGGCGTCTTACCAACTGAAATCGGAACACGTCTGAGCAGGCCACGGTTTTCCAGCCACCTAGCATCCAACCGACAAGGTCACGACCCCACAAGAAGTGCTGCAGGCAATGTCGTGCCGTTAGCTGAGGCACTCGCGTAGGTCGTCTGCTGCCGTAGACAATTATAGTCAAATTTCGCCTCACAATCCTAATGGATGCTTTCGTCATACGCCCCACATTGATTTCTGTCGTTATTTCACGCACTTTTGCTTGTCTATTAGCACTGACAGGTCTACACAAACGCCGCTGCTCTCAATCGATAAGTGAAGGCCGTCGGCCACTGTGTTGTGCGTGGTGAGAGGTCATACCAAGTATTTGGTATTCTCGGCACAGTTTTGGCATTGTGTATATGGGAATGTTGAGTTCCCTAACGATTTGCGAAATGGAATGACCCAAGCATCTAGCTCTAACTACCATTCCGCGTTCAAAGTCTGTTAATATTCGTCGTGAGAACATAATCACGTCGGAAAACTTTTCACATGAATCGGTAGAGTACAAACGACATCTCCACCTATGCACTTCCATTTCTTACCTTCTGTACACTATACTGCCGCCATCTGTGTATGTGCATATCGCTGTTCCATGATTTGCGAGTGTCAATCAAACACCTTCCAGGCGTCTTAATTTATAAATTGTTATTTATTGGACTACCAGTTTCAGCGATATTTTATGCCATATTCAGGCCCCCTGACCGACTTGTAGGGAGATTCCCACCTTTGGTCCAGTTAAAGTAGGGACCAGCCCTCAATGGCTGGTATCTGTAGATTTTTGAGACAGCGATCATTTCAAACATCACCTGCCGACTGGAACAAAGGTCGGAATTTCCTCCACGTTAGTCAGACGTCTGAAGATGGCGTAATACATCGCTGAAACTGGTAGCCCAATAAAATTTGGAAATATAGACGGTTGAAAGGTATTTGATTTGACGTTCTGTACAGAACAGCCAAGATCCCAGAACCATGTGTGACGTGATGGATATACGGAGATTCCGTGATTTATGTCACCTTACTTAACATTCACTACTAAATTCGCTATAAAAGCTGTCGTATCGTGGTACAAAAATAAAGGACATCAAAATTCCACCTAATGGCCAACTTGTATACTTTGATGTTAGCAAAACGTATACGCCAGCCGCGCTGGCCGAGCGGTTCTATGCGCTTCAGTTCGGAACCCCGCGACTGCTACGGTCGCAGGTTCGAATCCTGCCTCGGGCATGGATGTGTGTGATGTCCTTAGGTTAGTTACATTTAAGTAGTTATAAGTTCTAGGGGACTGTTGACCTCAGATGTTAAGTCCCATAGTGCTCAGAGCCATTTGAACCAATCTGTATACAAATATACCACTCCAAGAAGTACAGAATAACCTCTCACAGTGCAGAAATATTTCAATCGCAGGCATACAAGAAAGAATGGCCCTACTTCGTTTACTTACAACACAAAATTACTTTCAATTCAACAGTAATACAACTGCGAATTAGGGGGAGGCAGCAGTTTAGAAGATTTCTTCTTGAATACATATGGTAGATGACGCTCGTGCTCTTTTAGATGGAGATGAACTTGACAGCCAACATATCCATCAAGCACTAAATAAACTACATCCTAAAATGCAATTCACTAAGGAAACAAAAACGAACAAATCTATTAATTTATTTGGCCTCACAATCACTAACAACAATAATTCATACATTTTCGAAATTTATTGAAAGCACACAACAACAAACAACATCATACATGCTAATTCATGCCACCTAAAGATACATAAGCGCGCATACTTCCAAGCCATGATCGAAACAATACAAATCTGCCACTAAACCAACCTGCCATACACAAAGAACTCGATACATTGCGATATATAGGAAACCATGATTCCTACCCAGACATAGTAATGCAGAAATAGAAAGGAAAAAGTATATCTATGCAACCAAAATTTCGCAAGGACACAAAATTGTCCGGAGAAACACCGGAAAAGACTAAAGCAACCTACATATCTATAAAATATTTAGGTGCAATATCAAACAAATTAAACGCACTGATGAAGAACTCATGTATCCAATTCATGTACATATCTATCAACTTTATCCGGCATAGAGATCACTCAAGAAAAAATAAAATTACCAATACACATAAACACAGGTATATACAAAATCTAATGTTAGGATTGCAACGTATTTTACATACGACAGACAGGGCGTAACTTCAATATAAGATAAGGAGAGTTAGCGAAAATAATCCATCCACATTTTTCAACGTCACAACGCAGAACGAATGGAGTTAACATTGAAAATTTTACTCATATTACCTAAAGGTTACTTAACCTGAAGAAATATAAATCTACATACACCCTATACACTTTAAATGAACAAATGGATTTAAAACAAACGTGTCATACAAAATTTTATTCAATTTTTGAACAGAAGTAACGGATAGACGCAAACCACGAACCACAAGCCACAGACACAGATTGCAAAGGTCACATGTACAGACTGAAACGACAACATCAACACACCATAGCAAATGTAACCGTATAGCATCTTTAGCCAACTGTTACAACTGTCAGTCCGTTAAATTATAAAAAATTACGAGAGAGGACTATTAACAACGGGAAAAAATCACAAAACAAAAAAATGGTTCAAATGGCCCTGAGCACTATGGGACTTAACATCTGAGGTCATCAGTCCCCTAAAACTTAGAACTACTTAAACCTAACTAACCTAAGGACATCACACGCATCCATGCCCGAGGCAGGATTCGAACCTGCGACCGTTGCGGTAGTGTGGTTCCAGACTGTAGCCCATAAAACCGCTCGGCCACCTCGACCGGCAAAATCACAAAACAACCTACAGCGTAGGAGTCCTAAACTAACATCACGTTGTGGTACAATACAGACTGACAGCGACCACTGATGGTACATGAACGTACATACCAAATTCGTATATCCAGAAACATGATTACCAACATTACAAAAACAAAAACGTTACACACCTTTCGCAGATGGTTTGAAGATGGCAAATTAGCCGAAATGGATCCATCACAATAAATACATCATTATAATACGAGGCCTATTCAGAAAGTAATGTCCGATCGGTCACAAAATGGAAACCACCGTGAAAATGAAAAATGTTTTATTTGCAACATTTAGCTGAACCTTCCAGCTGCTTCTCTACATTGGAATTATATATTAATACCTACAGCTGCTTCATATATATCAACGGGGACAGGTGAAAATTTGTGCCGCGACCGGGACTCGAACCCGGGATCTCCCTTTTACATGGCAGACCCTCTATCCATCTTTTCTTTTTTTTGTTCGGTGTTGTTAGTTGCGTTGGTCTGCGCGGACGTCACAAGACATCCACTCACGGTGATCGTTGATTCCTTCGATTCCTTTACTCAGTTTCTTATTACAGAGGGCGAGGAGCCCTCTGACCGAACACGCTATTACCGTGTCAGCTGAGCCACCGAGGGCACGGAAGATTGTGTGACTGCAGGGACTATCCCGCGCAAGCCTCCTGCGAGACCCACATTCTCACCTTAAATGTCCACACATTAGATTCGTAGCGTCCCTACTCAACGCACTCATTACTCGTGGAAGACATTCTTACCAAGTCCAGTAAGAGTTCGGGTAATATGTGTGCATCCGCACAGAAGAAGAAGGTCATGGCCGGTATTGCCAGAACTATATACTTATATGTTCTGTCCGAAAGAACAGACACCATATCCATATTAGTATATAGTTCTGACAATATCGGCGATGACCTTCTTCTTCTGTGTGGGTAAGGACACTACGAATATAGTGTGTGAACATATAAAGTGAGAATGCGGGTCTCGCGGGAGGCGTACGCGAAACAGTCCCTGCAGTCGCGCTATCCTCCGTGCCCTCGGTGGCTCAGATGGATGGAGCGTCTGCCATGTAAGCAGGAGATTCGGGGTTCGAGTCCCGGTCGGGACACACATTTTCACCTGTACTCGTTGATATATATTAACGCCCGTCAGCACCTGAAGGTATTAATATATAATTCTAATTTCGTGTATTTTTTATGTATTTTTTTGTTTTTTCTTCATTTTAAATGTAATCCACTAAATTCAAATTGTAAACGGCCGGGCTAGTGGCCCTGTGTTCTTCTCTCCGTCAATAGATGGCAGCACTTTTGCGACTCTGGTTTACTAATTTGCCTCCTCGTTCGCATCCGCTACTCCAGGGCTTAACAACTGGCCGGTTTTGAGCGCGAGTACTCGCGTCTACTCAGGCACGTGCTCGCGAGCAGGTGCAAGGTCGCGGAGTAGGGAGGCAGGGGAAACGCGCGCGCACGTTTGAATGTGATCTCGCGTTCTTAGCAGATTTAACTAGCCATCTGAATGCTTTGAACATTTTAGTACAAGGTAAAGATCTGCTAATTACTCATTTCATAGATCGAATACGAGCTTTTAAAATGAAATTGACACTTTGGGTGAGTCAGCTGGAAACAGGAAACCTAGCTCAAATGGGTCAAATGGCTCTGAGCACTATGGGACTCAACTGCTGTGGTCATAAGTCCCCTAGAACTTAGAACTACTTAAACCTAACTAACCTAAGGACAGCACACAACACCCAGCCATCACGAGGCAGAGAAAATCCCTGACCCCGCCGGGAATCGAACCCGGGAACCCGGGCGTGGGAAGCGAGAACGCTACCGCACGACCACGAGATGTGGGCACCTAGCTCATTTTCCCAAATTATCATCCATGCAAGATGTTCACAATGACTGTGAACGTTATTCACATAGTTTAGTTGATCACCGCTATCAAGATCTGACAGCACTAGACAGTGATTTTGATCTGTTCTCTCCATATTCAGCGAATATTTAAGAGATTCGTCCTGAGCTGCAGCAAGAAATTATTGACCTGCAGTGTGACAGAATACAGAGACAAATTTCAGAACAAGAAAAACATTTTGGAATTCTACAGACACTTCCCTCAGGATAGATTTCCTCGTTTGCACAAACTGGCGGCTACAATAATATCAATGTTCGGTTCCACGTATGTCTGTGAACAACTGTTCTCTGCAATGAAATGTAACAAGACGCGCCTGAGAAACGCATTGTCTGATCGAAATTTAAACTGTTCGCTGCGCCTAAAATGCACAAGAACAATTACTCCGAACATAGACGCAATTGTAAAGGGCAAAAAGTACAAGATAACCGAGAATCCCACACTTCAGTGAAACCTTTTATTGTGTAACAGTTCACAAATTAATACGAGTGTAGATGCATACACTAAGCTAATAAAATTATGTGGCATGTGTACATTCTCCTTTATTTGTTTCATTTGACGCAGTAATAATTCGTGAGTGATATCCCTGCGGGTGGCAGCGGATTTACATTGACTGGCGGCAGCTGTTGTGTGCCCCACGTGACTCTCCTCACTCTCCGCTCTGGTCCGGTAGTGGGGGTAGCGTGCTCGCGCTGCTCCGTGCTCGCGCCTTGCTGCTCACAGCTTGCTCCGCGAGCACGTATGTTGTGAAGCCCTGCGTTACTCCCTGTTCTTCGCTCATAGGCAGCACACCGCGCCTGGTACACGCGGCGCTCGGGGACCACACACCTGAGGATGGGCTTATAACAGTCCGAAACCGGTCGTGTTAAAATAAAGTAATTTTCAACTGAAGCGGTATTTTCAACCTCTCCTCGTTACACCGAAGCTTAGGGCCATACAAGAAGAAAGCAAGAACACATGTTTATGTACCGGTGCAGGCACTCTACATGGTTTGACGAATACCAAGAACGCGAGACTGTGAGCATAGGAAGGGTAGCCTATTGTGGAAGCTGCGGCAAATTATGGTCGGGGTGTGTAAGACATGTTGTTAAACACATTCATCCAGTACGTATTTTAAATGAAAAAGAATAGCAAAACCCAGGGGGTGGGCTTCCACTTACAGATATCGTTGTGAACGTACGTGACCAATAGCTGTAGGCAAACGATACGTGACCACGTCGTACTTGATTAAAAACCATGCAAAACTGTACATTAATCATAGTTGCAGAAAGCACGGGTGAATCACACGGCAAGACAAGAGGTAAACAAGTTCAGATTCTGCGATCATCAACTAAGTACGATCCCGCAATTACAATTCGGCCAAATTATGGCTTCAGCTTCAGTTCAAAATTAGCACAAAGAATAAAAACATCAAATGAATTCGCAATTGCTAATAAGGACTACCATCAGCTGTAGAATGGAGTGACGACAATGTAAATCAAATAATGTAAGAGATTTATCAGCACAGTAAAATGGTTCAAATGGCTCTGAGCACTATGGGACTCAACTGCTGAGGTCATTAGTCACCTAGAACTTAGAGCTAGTTAAACCTAACTAACCTAAGGACATCACAAACATCCATGCCCGAGGCAGGATTCGAACCAGCGACCGTAGCGGTCTTGCAGTTCCAGACTGCAGCGCCTTTAACCGCACGGTCACTTGGGCCGGCCTATCAGCACAGTAATTCAATAATTTTTCTAAGGGGTCGTTTCATATGTATTGAATTACTGTACTGATAAATCTCTTACATTATTTGATTTTCAAACAGCTGAGCAAAACTGAACGTACTCAGACATTTCGCTCTTTACCTGTTCTGATCAACACTAAACTGACACACAATATTTTTTTAGCGCAACGCAATCTGACTTTCAATAATCCCTACAAAAGAATGGGCGTGACTAACATTAACTTATACCTTTCACAAATCACTTACCTCACAAAAATCTTCGTTACTCGAACTACTGCAATACAGTGAGCGCCACTACTGCCAGCTAAGTAAAAGATTCAAACTACTGAAGGCACTAACTACTGATAGGCATAGTTAGCAAATGAAAGATTTTTATAGAGAACAAACAATGTATTTACCTTGATAGTGTTCAAAAGTCATAATATATATAGCAGTTCATGACATCCATTCTTACAAATGTACTGTTTCTGATGGACACACGTCCAGACCATCTGCTCTCAAAAGTCCGCCATCTCACTTTCCCACATCCACCACCGCTGGCGGCTCACCTCCAACTGCGCAACGCTACGCTCTGTTAACAGCCAACAGCCCAACACTACAATAGCCAACAACAATGCAAACCAGCCACAGACTGCACACAGCACAGCCAGTGATTTTCATACAGAGCGCTACGTGGCGTTACCAATATAAAAACCTAAACAGCCTACTTACACATTACGTATATCCTCGTACAAGTGAGACGCTATACTTGAAAGTCGTTTGCCCTGTATCGGCAGACAAATACGATATTGCAATGCCTGTGTTATTCTGATTACGATACCAAGTACCTTTGGACACGCATGCATGCAAGCAATCAGAATGACACAGGCACTGAAATTTTCTGTGTCGTCATCCATTCTACAGCTGACGGAGTCCTTATTCGCAACTGCAAAATCATTTGATGTGCTTCGTAACCGCTGTGGTCGCCGCAGTGCCTCCACTTTTGGACATGCATGCTTGTCCAAAGGAACTTTGCGTCGTAGTCAGAATAACACAGGCACTGTGAAACACAATTAGCTCTTTATACTCATGAAGTAATAAATGCTATCGACAGGAATGTCAAATTGATTCCATATTTTTAGATTTCCAGAAGGCTTTCAACACCGTTCCTCACAAGCGTCTTCTAACCAAACTGCGTGCCTACGGAGTATCTCCTCAGTTGTGCGACTGGATTCGAGATTTCTCGTCAGAAAGGTCACAGTTCGTAGTAATAGACGGAAAGTCGTCGACTAAAACAGAAGGAATACCCGGCGTTCCCCAAGGAAGTGTTATACGCCCTCTATTGTTCCTGATCTATATTAACGACGTGGGAGACAATCTGAGTAGCCGTCTTAGATCGTTTGCAGATGATGCTGTCATTTACCGTCTTGTTAAGTCATCAGATGATCAAGCCGACTTGCAAAATGATTTAGACAAGATCTGTGTGGTGCGAAAATGTCAGTTGACCCTGAATAAGGAAAAGTGTGAAGTTATTCACATGAGTACTAAAAGAAATCTGCTGAATTTCGATTACGCGATAAGTCACACAAATCTGAAGGCTGTAAATACTTAGGGGCTACAATTACAAATAACCTAAATTGGAACGATCACATAGATGATGTTGTGGGTAGAGCAAATCAAAGACTGCTATTCATTGGCAGAATACTTAGAAGGTGCAACATGTCTGCTAAAGAGACTGCTTACACCACGCTTGTCCGCCCTATTCTGGAGCTTACTGTGCAGTGTGCGATTCTCATCAGGTGGGACTGACGGATAATATCGAAAAAGTGCAAAGAAGGGCAGCTCGTTTTGCATTATCGCGAAATAGGGAGATAATGTCACAGACATGATAGTTGAATTGGAGTGGCAGTCATTAAAACAAAGGCGTTTTTCGTTGCGACGGGATCTTCTCATGATTTTCCAATCACTAGTTTTCTTCTCCCATTGCGAAAAGATTCTGTTGGCACCCACCTACATAGGGAGAAATGATCATCACGATAAAATAAGAAAATCAGGGCTCACACAGAAAAATTTAAGTGCTCGTTTTTCCCGCGCGCCGTTCGGGAGTGGAACGGTAGAAAGACAGCCTGAAGGTGGTTCATTGAACCCTCTGCCAGCACTATATTATGAATAGCAGAGTAATCACGTAGATGTAGATGTAGATGTAGATGTAGACCTGTGTTTCCGCCAACGGAAGCTGAACGTTAGTTTCCCAGACCAGCTACACCGAAGAAATGAATGTCTAGAGTAAACATGGGCTGTGGCTAAGGGTTTTCCTGTTTCAGGTGCGTCGATAGTGTAAGAATATCTCTGTTTCAACCCACTTTGTTTGTTTGCTGAAGTAGTAAGAGCAGAGTGATAAAAGTTTATTACTGTACGCGTGAACAGGTGCCTTTCAAGCAGATAATTCTCTGTGCGACGAATCGCACGGGAACCAAGCAGTTGACCCTCTGTTCTACACTGGCGCCTCTGCTGATGAGAACGACCTTTACCACCTCTCGCATCACTCCGCTGGGAGGAGTCTTCGCGTGCTCGGAGCTGCGACCTAATTACGCCACAAATTAACTCCAGTGGCGCCACGAAGGCGGGGCGGTGCCGACACGCACTGCACAGCCCTGCAGTGGGGCCTAATTGCAGCCGCCATCATTACGCGTCCACACGTCGTCTGCTAAGCTCCCCTCTTTCTCTCTCAGCCTCTCTTCTCCACTTGTCACCATCCTTCTTGTTTGTCTTTCGCCGCTCCGACTTCTTTCGACTGTTGTGGCCTCTTCTCCCTCCGGCTACTCCCAGCTTTCGAGGAGAACGCTTCGTTTTGGAAGCCACGACTCGACTGTAGAATACAGGCAACTCATTGAGACCCAAGCCGTGCCGCTCCTTTTTACTGGTCACTCGGGGGCCGTGTCTCTTCATTACGACGTACTTCAAGAGACGCCCTTCATTTCGCACCTGATGCGCTGTAATTGGATTTAAATGATTCGTCCTTTTGTAACGCTCTCGCAGCCTTTCTTCTTTTTTTCTTCTCTCTCCCTACCTTTTTAATTCATTTGTACTCCGTCGTGCACTCGTCCGTCCCATGCAAAGCCGTGTTTTGAGCAGTTGTTCTTCCTCCCCCGTAATTGTTCTTATCACTTCAACAACAAGCGACTTCTGTCTTTACTACCGATCTCATGATTTATACGATCATTCTTGTTATGTTTCTAGATTGCTACACATTCATTAGATATGGTCGCGAGGTGTACATATTAAGAAAAACAGTTATTGAAGACGTGTACACATAAAGAGAAGTGGTTATAAAAGGCGTATATATCAGGAGAAATGGTCATGAAACAGGCGTATGTCGTGACAAATATTTTTTGGTATATTTGACAGTTTATTTAGAATTTTTACCACTTTGACCTGCTTTGTACATCAAACACACGAGTGATATGTATTCTTTGCCTAACAGAGGTTGTAGTATCATTGTGTAGAACTCTGTGGAACGAAGGAGCCAAGTAGTGGACAGAGAGAGAGAGAGAGAGAGAGAGGGAGAGGGAGTGGGAGAGAGAGAGAGAGTGGGAGAGAGAGTTGTGTCATGGCAGGCTCAGAACCCTGGATGGCGGATGTGCCACACACAGAAGGAATTTGTTATTTGAGATGATGTAACAGAGGATTAAGGGTAAACCATGTCTCTTAGAGAGGATTTTGTAGAGAGACAGTTCATTTGGAAAAAGATAATTGCATTGAGTTTATTTTGCTGCTAACATCAGGTCAGTAATTATCTATGAGTTCGTATCCAGGAAGAATTATCAGTCATGTCTTGAATATTCTAATTAGTTACCCAATCAAGATAAACTTAAAGATTTTTCGTTAGAAACCTAAGAGTGCAAAATTTTACCAGATGTAAAAGGGTGTACGTTAGAAGTATTCAGTATGGTGTATAACAACGCTGATGAAAACACCGTCCAGAAAGAGTAATAGTTCATGTTAGTTCCACTTTTTTCTGTGGTGTTAAAAGCTTTCAGTCTAACAGCAAAATACCCTCATACTTGAAACTTCCTGGCAGATTAAAACTGTGTGTCGGACCGAGACTCGAACTCGGGAACTTTGCCTGTCACGGGCAAGTGCTCTACCAACTGAGCTACCCAAGAACGACTCACGCTCCGTCCTCATAGCTTTACTTCCGCCAGGCAAAGGTTTCGAGTTTGAGTCTCGGTCTGGCACACAGTTTTAATCTGCCAGGAAGGTTTATATCAGCGCACACTTCGCTGCAGAGTGAAAATCTCATCCTGAATACCCTCATACTTATTTACAAAACATTTCACTGAAGTTTACTCACACAGTTTATGGTTCAAATGGCTCTAAGCACTATAGGACTTAACATCAGGAGTCATCAGTCCCGTAGACTTAGAACTACTTAAACCTAACTAAACTAAAGACATCACACACATCCATGCCCGAGGCAGCATGCGGACCTGCGACCGTACCAGCCGCGTGGTTCCGGACTGAAGCGCCTAGAACTTTCGGCCACAGCGGCCGGCCGCACAGTTAAAATGAAATATATTTTTGGTAAAAACTGCAGTGCCACGCCTTCCATTATTGTGTGAAAAGTTGCTAGTGTTTTTGAATCAGAACCAGAAAATGTCTTTTGCTAAAATAGCACAATTAAAAATATAAGATAAAGTTCGTCGCAGTGATTTATTGCAGGTCATCATTCGGTTCATCACTCTTGCAGTGCAGGAAAAACATAGCCGATTTATTCAACTCCGTTGCCAAGGTAAGAAAAAATTGTTGGGCCTAAACGAAGCTTTGGGAGAATATTAGAAGCTGCTTTCATGTACAAAATTTCGTATAAATTCAACAGATGCGTTTTCCTATCAGAGCACAGTTTTCGTTGGGTAACAAATAACCATTGTGTGTGAACGTTTCAAGAGAAAGAATTATTCAAAAAATGGTTCAAATGACTCTGTGCACTATGGGACTTATCTTCTGAGGTCATCAGACCCCTAGAACTTAGAACTATTTAAACCTAACTAACCTAAGGACATCACACACATCCATGCCCGAGGCAGGATTCGAACCTGCGACCGTAGCGGTCGCGCGGTTCCAGACTATAGCGCCTAGAACCGCTCGACCACCTTAGCCGGCAAGAATTATTGATAAACGTTCTTTATATAAATTAACAGATAGTCAGATGCTGTTTAGCTTAACTATACGACACACATCAAAAGTTATTTTCACGATTTTGTTTCTGTTTAAAAGTAGGGTAGCGAAGGCGATTCTGGATACAAACTTTAACCGGAATTCAAAAGAACTTGCTTTCACAGTACTGACGAAAAGTTTTGTCACACTCAGTTTTCAATTACTATAAGTAAAAGTTTTTAATTACTTTCAAGGTGACTGGTTTCAATGGAAATTTCGGGTTTCTGCAGGAATAATGATAACAGATAAAGCAAAATAGCAGGGAAAGGTCAGTGAGTAAGTAAAACATATATGATAGAAGTTACACAATGTATTATACAATTGTTAGCTCAGCAACAATATTAAGCTACAAACAGTCACAGTGAATGCTATGAAAACAACATATTAATACAAGTTTTTGCACCTGCAGTGTTCTGTGCAGGGGTGAGAAGATTACAACCACTATTACAGAAATATCCAACAAACGGCAAACGATAAAAGCAAAACCAATCATTGAAGTACACGTCACATCAATTCTTAAAGAAATATTGCCTTAAATCAGTTGCAAGACAATAAAGTCATGAAACAACATGAGTATAATGCTAGCATAAATACAAAGGCAGTTCAGTGAATGACGACCAGAATTTTTTTTCCCAGCCGTTAATAGACGTAGAAAAGCGTTGAGTTATGTACTTAAAAAGTGATGTTTGTTCTGCGAAATTTCAAGCAATTCTGACAGATGTCTGAGACACAGTGAACCATCAAAAGGGCGCCTATGCAAGACATTCGTTTCAAGAAACTTAGTGTAGTTGAATTCTTGGTGAACGTCCATAAACGTTTGTATGCAATGAATGTTACTGGCGCTGTTAGGAGTACTGATGGACGATGGGTCAGGAGAGTTAAGGCATCAGGAAGGGTAGAAAGTGAGCTCCATGATGGGCCACATTCGGTACGTCCTATGGCAGCCATTGCTGATCACAGGCTGAGTCGTACGGATACCGTTATTCGAGTAGGTGAACTCGAGGACTGCTCAAAGGTGTCGAAGAACATTTGAAGAACGTGTGTAATGACTGAGACTTTTAGACATTGAAAGGTGTGCTCAAGATGGGTTCCACGACTGCTCGTAACACACCGCAAGGTTCAAAGGAAAGCCAGTTCATCCGAGCTACTGGAGCACTTGGAGGACAGCAGAGAGGCCAGTCTGTCACGAATCGTTACAGGTAACGAAAAGAAGGGGCATCGCTTTGAGCCAGAAACAAAAAGGAAGTCACTGGAGTGACTTACATCTTCTGGAAGACTTATGGATTCTCTTTGTTGGACGCAATTTGAAGACGAGAGCATGATTCATGCAGTGGAAACGTGGCTACGAGCATAGGATCAGATTTATTACCAATAGGGAATACATATCCTTGCACGACGCTGGCATAAGCGCTTAGAATTTTGGCTGACCTGGTAGTCCATTTCTAACTCTTAAGAATAAAATTGTTCTAAGAAAAAAATTGGATGGCTTATGTATTGAACTACCTTTGTAGTACTGCTGCTAAACAGTTAAGTTCATCAGGAGGTGTCAAAGGTATACAGGGTATTTCCGTAAGAGCGTGAAAACATTTAACAGGGCGTAGAGGATGCTCCACTGAACAATTTGAGGTAGGGAACCAGGGGTCTGAGAAGCCAGCTTAAGGAGATATGAAAGCAAACTTGTCTACCGCTTTGCCTAGCTTTGTCTTATGTACAATTAAAATCCGTACAAGTTTACACGTACCGTGCTGTTGATTGAGATGGACATTCTTTATTTCCTGTAAGGAAACAAGGACAGATTCATTGGGCCATATATCCTAACGAGCCGCCTGAATAGTCATCTGTACTTGAGGTTTATGCAAAGAGTTCTACCTGAGTTGTTGGAAAACGTACCCTTGGCTGTTCGTGAGAAGACGTGGATGCGACATGACGGTGCACCGCCTCACTTCAGTGTGCGTGACCGCAACCATCTCAGTGCTGTATTTGCTGGTCGCTGGATTCGAAGGGGAAGTCCTATTCCATGACCTGCGAGGTCACCTGACCTGAATCCCCTTGATTAGTTCCTGTGGGGACACCTAAAGTCGTGTATGAGACACCAGTGGATACGGAGATGGAATTAGTTGGCACAATTGTAGCTGCCTTGGATGTGATTTGAAACACACCAAGGATATTTGTCAGGGTGAGTCAGAATCTTGTTCGCCGATGTCACGCTTGCATTGAGGTTGATGGCCCCCACTTACAGCACATTTTGTAAGATACAGGACAAACAGTACGTTCACTATATCAACGATAGTATAGGCAGTTAACTGTAACTGACTAATTTAAATGAAAAAGTACACAGTAATCTGATTTTAAAATCTATTACCTCCTTAAGCTGGCTTCTCCGGCCCGGGTTCCCTACCTCAAATTGATCAATGGAGCATGCTCTATGTCCTGTTAAATTTTTGCACACTCTTGCGGAAATACCCCGTATGAACCAAAACGACAAATAACAAAAGTCGTATAAAAGTAGATGGCGCCAAGCAGATGTGACCACTGGTACATCAACACAAGCGACAGAGGCCTCCCGTGCCAACCGGATATGCTTTCAGCTTCACTCCGTTCCTAAGACACGACCACTGGACTCGCACTGCAGGGAGCAAGCATAGCTGCGCTAACGCACCCACTTACGACTACAAGCGTGAGGCAGTCCTCGAGAAAATACCAAAGTTCTCCGCCACACTTATCTCTGGAATGCGGCTCTTCGATGTAAATGGCTAGGCTGCTATTTGCAACACTGATTTGATAAGGATAACCTCTTCAGATAAGCTGCCAGGTCCGGACGGATTCCGAGTTCGTTTTTACGGAGAGCACTCTACGCCACTGGCTCCTTACTTAGATTGTATTTATCGCGTACATCGCCCAGCGCAATGTCCCAAGATACTGTAAATAAGCGCAGATGACTCCTGTGTGTAAGAAGGACAAAACAACGGACCTGAAAAATTACAGACCAGTCGTTCTTGACCATGTTCTAAGTTCGAATGTAATAAATTTCCTTGAGGCAGGAAATCTTCTGTCCTCAAATCAGCACGGATTTAGAGAGGATTGCTCTTGTGTGACTCAGGTTGCCCTTTTCCAGTACGATATCCTGCAATCTAAAGTTTGCGATTGACACGACCCCCAGTGCGGACTACTGCCGGCCACTGTGGCTGAGCGCTTCTAGGCGCATCAATCCGGAACCACGAGGCTGCTACGGTTGCAGGTTCGAATCCTGCCTCGGGCATGGATGTGTGTGATGTCCTTAGGTTAGTTAGGTTTAAGTAGTTCTAAGTCTAGGGTACTGATGACCTCAGATGTTAAGTCTCATAGTGGTCAGAGCCATTTGTACCTCTTTTTTTCAGACTACTGCAGATCGTTAACAAATTTACGAGCATCTGGAATAGATATGTGATTAGATATGAGAGTAGTTCGAATACACCTTATGTAACAGAACACAGCAAGCCGTCCTAGACGGCGGGTGTTTATTCGACACAACTTTGCCATTCATCATTTTTTTAACAATTACGTCCTTTAGATGGTTTCCTCCTGTACGAATACATTCGTGAAATCTGCTGTTGTGGTTCCTCATTGACCACTGCAACATCTCAGCTGGGATACTGTGAACTGCATCCCGAATTCTCTGTTTTAACCCATCCAGGGTTCTTGGTCGAGTTGTGTAGACTTTCCTCTTTAGGCAGCCCCACAAGAAAAATTCAGAAACGGATAAATCTGGTTATCTAGGGGCCCAGGGAATGTTACCGAATCTTGAAATCACACTGTGTAGCAGGACACAGTAAGCTGTCCTCGACGGAAGGTGTTTATCCAACACAAGGGTGTTGTCAGGAACGCTCCAGAAGGAGTTTCACGTGACTTAACTATTATCTCTATACGTAAATGATCTGGAGGGCAGGGTGAGCAGTATTCTCCTGCTTTTCGCTGATGGTGCTGTGGTGTACTGTAAAGTGTCATCTTTGACTAACTGTACGAAGATACAGGATACTGAGACATAGTTTCTATTTGGTAATAAATGGCAGCTTGCTTTAACATAGAAAAATGTAAGTTAAAGCAGAAGAGTAGGAAACGAAGTCCTGCAGTGTTCGTATACAGCTTTAGTGTGACACAGTAAAATCGTCTAAACGTCTGGGTTTAACTTGCTTTAACATAGAAAAATGTAAGTTAAAGCAGATGAGTAGGAAACGAAGTCCTGCAGTGTTCGTATACAGCCTTAGCGTGACACAGTAAAATCGTCTAAACGTCTGGGTTTAACATTGCAAAACGATATGAGTGCAACGAGGCTGTGGGGATTGTGGTGAGGAAGGTGAATGGTCGGCATCGATTAATTGGGAGAGTCTTAGGAGTGTGTGGCTCATCTGCTAACGAATCAGAGTAAAGAAAACTTGTGCGATTCATCCTTCAGTGTTCCTCTAGTGTTTCGAATCCTCATCAGGTAGGATTAAAGGAAGCGTATGGAAGAAATTCAGAAGCGAGCAAACTAAATTTGTCACCTGCAGATGACGCGCATCTCACCTGAGATACGCGTGCTTCGTAAACTCAAATGTGAATCCTTGGACGAAGACGACGTTCTTCCCGCGAAACTAGTGAGAAAATTTTGAGAACTAGCATTTGCAGTTGACTGCAGGACGTTTCTACCGCCGCCAATGCACGTTTCGCGTAATGGCCTGTAAGAGAAATTCGGGCCCGTACGGGGGCATACAAACAGTCGTTTTTTCCCTCGCTCCATTCGCGATTAGCACAGGAAAAGGCATATCTAGTACTGGTACACGATATCCCCTCTCTCCCCCCCCCTCTCCCCTCCCGCCCCGCCCGCCGCCAAGAACCATATGGTGAACTGCGGAGTATTTATGCAAATTGTAACGTTCTCTGGCAGCATGCATCCAAAGTGAAAGTTAAAGGAACATTTCGATGTGTAATGCTCACTGTAACAAACAATTTATATGTATTTCTGTTAATTGAATTTCAAAAGGGCACTTAATTTTGTGAGGAAAAGTATAATTACCAATTTTGCTGTTATAATTGATTATTCAAAGAATGTGAAATACTATCTGTGGCGGAGGATGTGAAAACCGCCACGGAAGAAACGACATGTAATGAGAAATGACAAAGACTGTAGAAGAATTAGTTAAGATATAAATAGGCAATATAATAGAATCGCTTGTATTCTGCACGGACTGACTGGGAGGGGAACCGGTGACGTTGCATTAGTCTCTTATGTAGCCTTTATTTGTCAAAGTCGATGATCGACGCCATTTGTAGCTGGGATTGTAAAAGGTGTGTAAAGATTTTAATTGATTCTGTTAGAATATATTTATCTAGTAAAATCTGTTTGTCACAATTACTGCAAAGTTCGCACCGGACATTACCAATTTTATTTAAGAAATTTCAGCATTTTATTCGATATCGCTGGCGGTGCGGAGCTGTGCCGCGAGCGAGCAGTCTGCAGCAGCGGCAGATTTAAATATACGACGCTGTAACGACCACATCCTAAAAAGGGTACAGGTAGAGGTGAAGGAAAATAATAACGAGTTTCTTTTCACAGCATTCCTGACGCAGAATAAAAGGAGACAGTAGATTTTATCTTGTGCATTCACAGGTGGATGCAAGCTGCAACTTTTGTAAATTTTCATTCAAAAAGTGATAAATTCTGAACATTACGTAAAGTGTAGTTAAAACTAGATAATTTTCATGAGAGCTTAGCAATATAAAAAAGGAAAACATTTTCATACGGTAAAGATAGTCTTATGTTTCAAAACTAGTCGGGGTATATGCAGTTAAACAAAAATCCACTGCAACGTGAAAATGTTTGCTAAGTTCGATGGACAATAATATTTTCATTCTTGCAGAAACAGCTTTAGTACTTGAATGAAAGTAAACTTCAATAATTATTTTGGAATATTCATAGAAATTCGTTTTTATTAATCTGCAACAGAATATTTCATACGTAAAGTAATAATCATAGATGAAAAATTTATTGCAATCTTTCATTTGTCATGTCCATCCATGTATATGTTAAGTTCAATCTCAACGGTTTCCCAATCAAATCAAACGCAAAAAGGAAAGAAAGTTTAAAACCAGACGGTCAACTCCTGAATAATTAAAACAGACACATTCCCATTAAAAAATGTGTTCTACAGAGTGTACATAATTAAAGTTCCTGAAAGAGAACCACCACTCAGAATGATGTCAAATTTGAACAGAGTGTTATTGACATAGGGAGAAACGTCATGGCACAACTAAATGAATATAAAATAAAGAAGGCATCAGAAAAAGCACACCAGCAGGCGCTTGGCACACGGACACTCCCGCGGCACAGGGCTGTTCGTCAGATTACGTCCGAGAAGCCCAACACGACTGTCTTCAGGAACGATCGCTTGCTGCTGTAAATCTGTTTTACAAGAACGATGGCTGTTGTGCGCTAGTAGCCCTCCAGAAGTTTCGGACACTTAAGAGCATAAAAAAAGGCGTTGATCCGGTGTCTGCTAAGAGTCTGGAGAAAATGATTACAAAATTCGAAAAGAGAGGACCTTTTGAAGCGAAGCGCAGTGTGGCAGAAGAAGGAATGTAGCTGGTCCGACGTCTGCCAAAGCGACGTCATTGCAGCAGGGGTGGAGTGGTGGTGTGCAAACATGCAGTGCACTGGGCATTGCCCGAACGTTGGGCATGCGTGCGAGCACGGTGAGGAAAATCCAACGAAATGTCGTGCGCCGCTATCCATACAGAATCACCCGTGTTCAAGAGTTGTTTCCAGCAAGACAAACATTCACTTTGGAGCTTCTTGTTCTCGTGGAAATGGACAATGACTGGCCATGGAAAATTCTGTGGACAGACAAAACCCAATCCCATCTCCAAGGACATGTCAACACACAGAATGTGGGCAACGGGAAATACTCTCGGACATCAGCTGGTACACTTCATTCTGCAAATGTAGGTAACTGTGATGCGGGTTGACGGCATCGTTTTTCGTAGGGCCTAATTTTTCGATGGGATGAATCCTTCGGGTCCCGTTACCTCTATTGTCATTTGTAAAGGCTGTGAGAGTCTTTTGCGCATCAGTGTCATTCCAACCCTTTGACAGCGTGGATGCGTGCATAGTATCATTTTATCCAAGATGGCGCTACCCCGCACATTGCACAGCCAGTGAAGCGGTTGCTGCAGAGGCATTTCCGAAATGCTAAAATTATCAGCCATCGTGTGGCTACAGCCTGGCCGTCCATACCACCTGTTCTTACACCGTGTGACTTCTGGCTGTGGGATGATGCGAAGGACGTTGCGTTCAGTATTCCAGTTGCAAACGCAGTGGAATTAAAAGTCATGTATTGCGCAACGCTTTCTGAACCGGAGCCCCGCGACACTCCAATCGGTCTCACGATAATAAGAAGCCGATGACCGTTTGATTTTTATGAAGTTCTTGGCCCGAGCACAATTAAAAACCAATGTTATTTTGCTTCTTATGCTGTTTTTGACCTCAGGTCAATTTAAAAAAGAAACCCATGTCATTTTGCTTTTTATGTGGATTTTGGCCTCAGGATACCTAAAAACCGATGTTTCCCATCTGATGTGGTATGACCTTGACGTCCTGGCTGGGCTTGCCGAAGCTTGGGCAGTTATGCACATTCAACGCTACGGACGGGGTACTCTGCTACTCGAACCATAGCCGTCGTATAGCGATTAATCTGTCACCTGTAGCCGACCCCATTTACTTTGAGACGCTTACAGTGCCATCGGTTGGATTTTTTTTTTTTTTTTTTTCGTGACGTGTCCCCGAAGTAGGTAGGGCAGAGAGAGTTACTGTGAATAATTCAGTCAGAGGGTTTTCCCCGTCAGAATCGACAGCAAACCAACACCGATAGTTCAGGTATATATACCGACGGCGCATGGCGAACAAAACGAGATAGAGAAGCCATATGAGAGTAGTGAACAAGTCATTCAGTACTTAAAGGGAGATGAAAATCAAATAGTCAAGTAAGTTTGGAATGCGGCTGCATGCGAAGGAGTCGAAGAGAGGGTTACAGGAAAATATGGGCTTGGTAATAGGAACGAGAGAGCAGAAAGAATAATTGAGTTCTGCAATATAGCGAATACTTTGCTCACGAATCACAAGAGGAGGAAATATACTTGGAAAAGGCCAGGAGATAGAAAGCAGACTAGCATTGGCAGAAAAGGCATTCTTGGCCAAAAGCAGTCTAATTTCACGAAGAAAGTTATGAGAATATCCTTTGCGAGCACGATATTGTTTGGTTATGAAACATGGACAGCGGGAAAATGGAACGGAAGAGGATCGAAGAATTTGACATGTCGTACTGCAGAAGAATGTTGAAAATTGTTTGGACTGATAAGGTAAGGAATGAGGAGGTTCTCCGGAGAATTGGCGAGGAGAGGAATATGTAAAAAACAGTGACACCAAGAAGAGAGAGGATTACAGGACATGTATTACAATATAGGTGAATAACCTCCATAGTACTAGAGGGAGATGTAGAGGGCAAAAACTGTAGGGGAAGACAGAGACTGGACTACATACAGCAAATACTTGACGACTTAGGTTGCAACTGCTATTCTAAGATGAAGAGGTTGGCACTGGAGAGGAATTCGCGGCGGGCCGCATCAAATAAAAAAAATCAATAAATAAAAATAAAAAGAAATAAAAAAAATTAATCCCATGTCAATAATATCCTGTTGAAATTTGACGTTAGACTGAGGAGTGGTTCTCTTTCTACAGTGTTTTGATGAACACTCAGTAGGTTAATATGATACTGCTGCGACTGTGTTGTTCAGAAGTACGATGCACAGTTCCTTCGAGCATCTATCGCGAGACACGTGGTTGACAATATATGCAAGTTTGTGTGTGGCGGTAAGTCGTTATCGGGTAGCCTAAAGGTAAGGCGAGAGCTCGCGATAAGCCAGATATCGCGGTTGGAGTGCCAGTCCGGCACAAATTTTCATTGACGTCATTCCACTACATAGCTGATTGTCGTCCATATTGGCAAATTCGAATACATTTCCTGTACGTTAATGGCCGAGGTACAAAACGCCTTTCGTGAAAATAAACCTTGTAACAACATATTTTCAGAACATATTCAAATTTTGCGAATGGCGAATCCAATCAAATTATTTATCACTGTTCTGCAAAGATCACATTAAGGTGCAGGTGAAGTATAATTAGCAGATATAACCGTAATTAAATGGGAATCGGTCACCACATAAGTGACGACCAATTTGACGCCTAAGAACATCCACCACAGCAAACTTACTACGTGGTTTTGATGTCAAAGGCGTCTCTTTGCTGGACTAAAAAATATTTACGATGCTGTCGGAATGAATGCTTCAGCATGCTGGAAGTTCGTAATTAATGGTGTCTTAACTTTTCGTATCGTTGCTTCACAAGCTCCAACTATTTTTGTCCTTTTTACATTCAGTTCTTCTCGCCCTGACCTACTTTGTATTTGTTATGTAGTCAAGTGTGCAGTGCCTTGTGCAACGTCGATTTGCCTCGTAATACGTTAATTTATCAGTATTTAAATTCTTATTGAGTACCTGAATCCTTACCGTTCAGTAGTAGGGTGAAATGGGTATCTTTCCAAGTCTCTCTAAAACCGCATTTTTTTTCTTTTCTTGCCATTTTTCAAGAGGCTATTGATATTATCGATTTACACATTGGATTTTACTTCAGTTTGTGCTGTGCATCTTGAAATATAAACTTATATTTTGTAATACATACTTGATTCTATAGGCTACATTTCGTAGCCATATACTTGGGTTGTCATATGTAGCACCATTCTGATATTCTGATAATTCCCCCACAACGATTTTTGTAGAGCAATGTAGATGCACCAGATGAAAAGCTCACGAGTGGAAGCGTGCGTGTTTCCGTAGTAACTGTGCAGTGGCATTCTCAGAACAATTGTAGATCCCAGCCCGCTGGTCAGGTGGTGCTACATTCTTGTGCATTTCTGTCGCTGTGTAGGAAAAGTATGCCAGTGGTGGTAGCATATTGGGCGCTTGTGCGCTGACCGCCCCATCGTATTTAGCCTTTAGAGTCTATTCTAGGATGCGATTCGAATCCTCGTCACTGAGCCACGACGTCATGTATGAGGTGTCTACAATAGGAAGGATGTAAGTGGCCTGTTATTAAATTTTACCTGTAGTTGCTTTCGTTATTGGCGTCACTATGCTATTTATTCTGAATATGTGGCTATTTCCGAGGGTGATGGTTCAAATGGCTCTGCGCACTATCGGACTTAGCTTCTGAGGTCATCAGCCCCCTAGAACTTAGAACTACCTAAACCTAACTAACCAAAGGACATTACACACATCCATGCCCGAGGAAGGATTCGAACCTGCGACCGTAGCGGTCCCGCGGTTCCAGACTGTAGCGCCTAGAACCGCTCGGCCACACCGGCTGGCTTTCCGAGGGTGAGTTTAGGCAGCAACGTAAGAGTACAGCTTACATTATTGCAAATAAAATGGGCAGTAATCATATAATGCTGGTTCTCAGAAATATTTGATAGTATTTTTTTCTGAATGTGCCACGATTTCCAAGGATGAGGTTAGGCAGAAATGTAAAAGGGCATAGGACGATGTCAAATATAAGAATCCTAAGAGAAAGCAGAGTATAGCGAAAAATAAGAGACGTTGGATTGAACTAGAAATGATCTACACCGCGCGTCAGGGATATAAGTACAGGTATTGTAATAATGGGATCATTACTATGTACCCACTTCAACGAGTAAGTTGTTTTTTTGTTTGTGTCTAAGAGTCTCCCCATAAACATCTTACATAATTTAGTACCTGATGTTTTCAGTACGATCATACCTTGGTCCTCACTTCAATTCATTATTTTTCGTGAATTTTCAGTACGTGTTTAGTGTGATTTCTTTTAGGTTTTCTGTGTTGATTATCTGCTATTTCCTGTTCTGTCGCTTTTGCGCTCTGTATATGTTACGATTTGTTTGATTTTGATTTTGTTCTGTTAGATTTTAGTTTGTCCCCACCCAAAATCCCCCTTTCCCGCGGTACTTCCGTTAGATGCAAAAGGCATTCGTTAGAATGAAATACAGCTATTCCTTACTGTCAGGAGTTTGTCTCTGGTTGTTTCAGTTACTTACGTAAACTATGATTATAATTTATTTGACATATGTCTATTTGCTTTTCTTTGTGTAGTAATTTTCTTCTTCTTTTATTTATGTTTATCGCATTTTATTTGCCATATAATTCATAGTTAAATTGTTATCCACCTGTACTATTGTTGGAGGTACGTTGTAACTCGTGCCATGTATGTTTATTACCTTTCATTCCTAAGGTAGATTCTTTTGCTTACCAATAATAGTCGTTGTTTTGAAATCTTTGTGTGTGTGTTTTTGTGTGTGCATACTTTAAGATCTTTTGCGGTATGACGTCACATGGTCAAACATGACGAGAAGAATCGTATGATAGAATTTATCCGCATTTTCCTTAATTAAAGATATGGACCGAGATACCCCACACATTGCTGAAGTATATCAGAAGCTTCAAATTGAGTTGTGACTCGGTTTCAATCAACCGCGAGCAGCAGGAGGCGGCATGTGTCATCGCAAAAGATGGCCGAACTTTCCATACGCAGAGCTTCACAAGTGGAGGTCACAGTTAGCGCCGCGTAAGTCAGTAAAGGAGCGACCGTAGCGGCCAGTCGAGTGAAGCCTGGGGCACCGGGCCAAGCAAGAAACCAGTGGCAGCGAGGCGTGAAGACTGGGTCAGCGCGGTGGAGGACGCTTCTCTCCTCGGGGCCCATCCTGCAGGCGAGCGGGCACGGGGCAGCCCGGTGGACGTCGGCTCTGGAAGAGGACAACAAAGTGATCGTGGAGCCGAGTGGCCTCCAAGAGTGCCGGTTGGTTTCGTTTCCTGGTGCCAACAAAAGTCACTTCTTACTGTCGTGCTTCGGCAGTCCCGATAGCTGATGATTTTCTCTTTGTTAGTACTGTTCGAATGAAATTATTGCCGCCATTCGTGTTTGTTTCTTTATTTCACTGTGCCGATTTCGGTTGTAGAGCTATTTTTAGGTGCAAAGCTGAAAATGAAACCAGTGAACCATGTTTTCTTTAAGTGTGTGTGCGTGTGTGTGTGTGTGTGTACGCGTGTGTACGCGTGTGTGTGTGTACGCGTGTGTGTGTGTGTACGCGCGTGTGTGTGTGTGTGTACGCGCGCGTGTGTGTGTGTGTGTGTGTGTGTGTGTGTGTGTGTGTGTGTGTGTGTGTGTGTGTGTGTGTGTGTGTGTACGCGTGCGTGTGTGTGTGTGTGTGTGTGTACGCGTGTGTGTGTGTACGCGTGTGTGTGTGTGTGTGTGTGTGTACGCGTGTGTGTGTGTGTACGCGTGTGTGTGTGTACGCGTGTGTGTGTGTGTACGCGTGCGTGTGTGTACGCGTGTGTGTGTGCATATGTATGCGTGTGTGCATATGTATGCGTGTGTGCATATGTATGCGTGTATGTGTATGTGTATGTATGTATGTGTGTGTATGCATGCGTGGTGCATGTGTCGGCACTTTTAGGAGTGAAAGTGCACTTGCTGTGTCGGCTGCACGTCCTTGGTCTGCTGCAGTTGGTAATTGTTTGGCTGTGAATGATGGGAAGTCAACGAAAGATTAATCTGTTGATTAGACAAGATGGCGGAACAAATGAGAAAATAGTGTTCGATAAACGTCGTCAGTATCAAACTTCGTGGAAGCATAATCGAATATGCACTGATCAGTCAGAACATTATGACCACCTACCTAAGAGCCGGTATGCTCAACTTTAGCACGGATAACAGCGGTGACGCAGCGCGGCATGGAAGGTCGCTGGAGGGAGTTGACACCACATCTGCACGCACATGTCCCGTAAATTCCGGAGAGGGAGGCGTTGAGTTCAGACGCAACGTTCAGTCACATCGCAGATGTGTTCCATCGGGTTCAGATGTGGTTAGTTGGGGGGCCAGCGCATCAATTGGAGCTCGTCACTGTGTTCCACTAACCACTCCGTCACACTCTTGGCCTTCTGACATAGCCCATTATCTTGCTTAGAAATTCCACGGCCTTCGAGAAACATGATCGTCATGAAGGGGTTTTCGTGGTCGGCAACCAGTGTAAAATACTCCTTGGCCGTCATGGTGCATTGCACGAGCTCCACTGGAGCCACGATGGATGCCTACGTGAATGTTCCCCAGAACATAATGGAACTGCAGCCAGCTTGTATCCGTCACCTTGGTTTCAGCACGTGTTGAAGACACTCACCACAGCACTCCTGGAGTACATAATAAGTCGTGCAGTTTCCGAGGTGTTCGTGCCGAACCTGCTGGTCGCCACAATCCGCCTTCCCCATTGTACACACGGACAGCACGCTCACTGTGAAAGGGTACAGTAGCACCCGACATTGAAAATAGGTACAACATTCTTCGTTATTCTTGTCAGAACAACATATTTTTTGTAATAATAACTCAATTTCACTTAATACACCGAAGCCGGATACCAGTGTAGGAAAGAAGGACAATTTCTTTATTTAATTGATCACATGTGCACTCCCACAAAATAAATCCCTACATCCAAAATGGTGAGATCTGTGAAATGAATGAATGTATGGTCGTCTGCTAAGCGCAAATAGTGAATGTGCAATAAATGATCATATTTGAGACGGTCGTTTGGTCAGCTTTGGTGGAACCAAAGAGATGAATTTTACCTGAGCTTTGAGCACCTGAAATGTGGCTGACCAATACGGTAGCATGGTGCTCCCCCACCTTGGCGGAGGTGTAAGATGACCTGAAGAACAGCCATGTTTCAGCACTCTGGCGCTGGATCTTTTGTTGGTAAGCCCTGTCTTAGGTGTGCTCCGTAAAGACAAAAGAGTGGAGAGAATGGTATACATGTGAAATAGTTAAGAGTAGTTTGGAATAATTATTTCAGGAACTTTTGGGGGGAGAATAAAATGACAGGCAGGTAATATTAACAGGATCGTAGTAATCTTCGGAAGTGACCCACTGTCACAATGAAACCATGTGTAGCAATAAGTTGAAATACTTGCAAGTGCTAGTACTAAGTTGAAATACTTGCGAGTGCTAGTACTAAGTTGAAATACTTGCGAGTGCTAGTACTAAGTTGAAATACTTGCGAGTGCTAGTACTAAGTTGAAATACTTGCGAGTGCTAAGGTTAAGCTGAATTACTGGCGTGTATACTATAAGTTGGAAATATTTAAGAAATGTCGTGTGCAGGACCTGAAATTAGAGACGAGCACTTCCACGTGGTGAGTACTGTGTGTCTAAATCTGTGTATGAGACAAAGGATAAAGAGGAGTACTCGTCCGAGGTACCAGTTGAGGACTCGCGTGTGTGATGAATATGTTCTTAATATTACTTTGTGTGTTATGTTTCCGTGTGACGCTAGATTCGAACTCTAATACTCTGAGAGAGAAGCAAGATGAATCAGCCGTCTATCAAGCAATGCCACTTGGCTTGCATTGCACAGGAAGACGTGCATATATCCTCCAGAGTTCGTAGTAGGAAAGAAAAGTTACAAAGTGGGGCAGTGTCTTGTGGAACTGGGATGAATACTAATTGAAGTGGGAAAGCTGAAAGTGAAGTGATTATAACGTTGTGACTATTCTTTGTGATGTATTCTATGTTGCCAGTGTGACGTATTTCATGTAATTTAAGTATGTTTGGTTTGCATGGGAGAGTAGCAAGATAGGTTCAGAGGCAGTGGGTTATGCACGTCCCTTTTTGTACTGCTCGGTCTGGAGTAAATTTTCGAGATGATGGGTGTGAGAGTCGAAGTGTGAGATACAGCAAAAGATCCACCACCCTATCCAGAAAGTGCACTATAGCGTTAGATAATTACGAGACCATAAGATAGAGAATCACCAATGTAAAGCCATGCCACTGGGCGGAGTTTCTCATGTGTAATTGTATAAAATGTAATGGTGTGTGTAGGTTATCTTTGAATCATAATAGAATTTATCGGAATAAAAAATATAGTGAAAAGAAAAAGATTGGTGGCCTTGTTCTTCGAGTATTGTGTAGTCATGATATCCAGAATTTATAATGTATGCGCCATTCATATTCAGTGCGATAGGCACGTGTGGATCAAAGCCGTTGGATAAGAAAGAAAATGTGGTATTGCCAGAGCGTAGTGATCGATCAGATTTGTGTAAATTCCTAATAGTCAGAAGTGCGTTATCCGTTCCCATTGCGTAATATTCAAAAAGGAGAATAATTTGTAACTTAATTGTGAGTACTAGAGTTCATGTTACTCGATAAATAAGAATGAGTCCACTCGCTTGGCAGACCACCCATCTTGCAGGCCTGACTGCTTGATGCCACAGTATGAGCAAGGTATGTGGGTGCCTCTCAATTGATGCTACGGTACAAGCACCGTGCATGCTGCTGTCGCCTGGACGTGTTTGTATAGGCAGTAGGTCGTTGGTCATAATGTTCTGGCTGATCAGAGTATTGTGTAGAACGTTGTCAGATAAAACCAAATATTCTGTGAAACTTAAACTGTACTCTTAGGTCCCTGCATAACCAGAAGCACGGAAACCGAGACATTTATAAAATACACCACAAAGTTTTCGAAAATGTTGCTTGGTTACGCTACAGTTCAGTCGGTCACAACAGCCATTTTTCGTCCAGTCACATTCGTCGGTTTCACCAACTCGCAGCCAAACTTAAACATTGGAATGTGAGACAGTATCCCAAGAAATCTTGTCATATTCCTAGAAACATACAACACAAAAAATACATACGAAAACCAATAAGCAACTATATACTCTACAATAGCCACATCAGTAATAGTCTCGCGCTGTCCATGTCGATAACAAAAGTAACCAACTCGTATGTTCCGGAGAAACAACTCATTAGATTCGGCGACACTCATTCGTTACTGGATACTATAAGCCGATTGGATGCCACAAACGGAAAAGAAATGCCAACAGCAGCACGCAGTGCAACAGGCCCCGACACTACAAGTGCAGCATTTTATGTATGCATACTGTTTAGGTACTGAGATTTGTTTATTTCATATATGCTTACCACAGCTCTGTGTTGGCTAGCATTATCACAACATAGTACGTTGTAGTGTGTCTGTCAACTGTAATATTAACTCCAATTCCCGTTGTTAATTCGCACTCCTATCTTATGATGAGGCGAGTGATATTCGTTATAAGTTCTCCACTATGTGTTTCTGTACCAAATTTAGCGCAAATTTACCTTCCACTATACACAAAGTCTATGTATTATTTGAACTATGTTCCCACGAGCAGTTATCCAACTTACGCTCCCATGCTCACCTTTTACTAAACAGAACCTAATTTGAACTGATCTGAATGGAAGTTGTCTTTATATTAAATGCGGAACTCAAGTAAAAAATTATCTGGCCCTTATCAAAATTTCCACTTACCTCGCGTCTTGACAACATTTTTGCAAAAAAATGGTTCAAATGGCTCTACGCACTATAGGACTTAACATCTGAGGTCATCAGTCCCCTAGACTTAGAACTACTTAAACGTAACTAACCTAAAGACATCACACACATCCATGCCCGAGGCAGGATTCGAACCTGCGACCGTAACAGCAGCACGGTTCCGGACTGAAGCGCCTAGAATCGCTGGGTCACAGCGGCAAGCAACATTGTTGCAGATTTCTCGAAAGCACAACAGCAAATGGCGAGCAGGTAGCGGCTAAGCTAGATATTTATTTTTAAATAAAATTTCCCAACTATATTCAAACTGTTGCATACCGTGTGATGCATTATGGTAATAGGTAATTATAAACCTTCTTTAAACAGTGGGATGGGGAGAGTAACTGCTCTTATGAAACGAAATTCCAAGACAACGATTTGTGGATGAAGTATGTAGTCCAAGAGACAGAGAACAACTTCGCGTGACTTTCACACCTAGCATTGGTCTGGACACACCAATGCTTAAAATGGGTACGATGTTAACAGAAGCCGGTCGCGGTGGTCTCGCGGTTCTAGGCGCGCAGTCCGGAACCGTGCGTCTGCTACGGTCGCAGGTTCGAATCCTGCCTCGGGCATGGATGTGTGTGATGCCCTTAGGTTAGTTAGGTTTAAATAGTCCTAAGTTCTAGGGGACTGATAACCACAGCAGTTGAGTCCCATAGTGCTCAGAGCCATTTGTTAACAGAAAATTTCTATAAAAATCACACGGAGTAATCAGCTGATGTTTTAATACATGACTTATGGAATTAGGGTGTTCCCTCTCTCAGCTCTGAGCGAAAGACAAGGTTTTTTTTTAAAGTTATTATAAATATTCTTTTCGCCTCTCAGTATATACATCATATTCAACCTCGCTATTTACAACAAATCTTTCTTCATCAAACAGATACAATCACAAGTTAACACAGCACAATTGAATACGTCCATCACCTACGACACTTCAACTAAGAATGTATCAGACTGCGCGGAGGCGAAGACTGTGTCCGAAAAGACCAAAGATTCTTTAAGAGTAACATAACCTGCTTTCTCCCTGACGTGCAAATCGACAACTTACAAAATTCAAAATGATTTGCCCACCTTACAATATGTCCACATTCGTTCTGTAATATTTCGAGACGACGTATCATTCAGATATGACCGCACGGTGTGGCCACGCGGTTTGAGGCGTCATATCATGAACCGCGCGGCGCCTCGCGCCGGAGGTTCGAGTCCCCCATCGGGCATGGTGTGTGTGTTGTTCTTAGCATAAGGTAGTTTAAGTTAGTTTAAGTAGTTTGTAAGTCTAGGGACCGATGACCTAAGCAGTTTGGTCTCTTAGGACTTCACACACATTTGAACATTTTGAACATTTAGATATGTTTGATGTTTACTGACTTTTTAAGTAATATCCATCAAAATTGTCTTTATCAAATTTTATCGCATTATACGATACTGCTGTGCCTGTGTTACTCCGAATTACGACGCAGTGTTCCTTAAGAGCTGCATGCATGTCCAAAGAAAAAGGCGCTGCGGTGACTACAGCCATAATAAAATTCATTAAACGTCTTTGCAATCGCAAATATGAACAACCATCAGCTGTAGAATGGAACGACGACAGAGAAAATTTGTGCCGGATGGGACTTGAACCCGGATTTCTCGTTTCTCGTGAGCGGTCGCCTTACCATTTGACGAATTCCATATGTCGTCAAACCTATGTCTACAAGCTGTTCTCGTCAGCGTGCGATTAGTGCTTTTACCAGTGGGGGGGGGGGGGGGGGGGGTTCCTAGGGGGTTAGTATAATTATATATGTTACTAGCTTGGACCGTGGCGTTACCCATGATGGTTGGTTCAAATGGTTCTGAGCACTATGGGACTCAACTGCTGTGGTCATAAGTCCCCTAGAACGTAGAACTACTTAAACCTAACTAACCTAAGGACATCACACACATCCATGCCCGAGGCAGGATTCGAACCTGCGACCGTAACGGTCGTGCGGTTCAAGACTGTAGCGCCTTTAACCGCTCGGCCACTCCGGCCGGCGTTACCCATGATTAAACAGTTATTTATAAATAGATGTTAATGCCGAAACTCACTATTCACGCATATGCACTATCAGAAAATTCATCCCTTGTTATATCTTTAAAAGTACATTATGGGAAAAGCTTATTTACAAAATCATTTACATATAGGTATACGAGGGGAATTCAAAAAGTGAAGGTACATTTGTGAAAAGCTGTACTTATTCTGATGATAGAAAACTGAAACATGCGTTATTTTTCTACGTAACATCCCTCGACTTCAATGCAGTTTTCCCGACGTTTTACGAGTTTCTTTTTTTTTATTTCATCAGAAAATACGTTTATCTGTTCCATCTGTAACCAAATTCACCAGCAATGACGTCTTCATCACTTTCAAATCTTCTTCCCTGTGATGCTCCCGTTAAGGGTCCAAACATGTGAAAATCGCTTGGAGCCAGGTCTGGACTGTATGGTGGATGTTCCAGCACCTCGAATCTCAACTCCTTTATTGTGTCGGCTGTCCGTTTGGCAGAATGTGGGCGAGCGTTATCTTGCTGCAGGATGACACCTCTTCACAGTTATCCACGACGTTTGGATTTGATTGCAGGTTTTAGTTTCGTGCGCAACACATCACATCCACCATACAATACAGACCTGGCTCTAAAGCCTCGTTTACGCTGGGGCGACGTCTTGCAACATTGTGGCATTTGGTTCTAAATGTTTTGAAATGCTTACCTACTACATATCACTTTTTCAATATTAATAAGCAAACATATTAATAGTAATACTGTATTAAAAACTTCCAGTGTTCGGCTCGACAAATTTAAATTATATGTAAAGTATTACTCCAGTGCGTGGGAAATAAACATCCCAGGTTGGGATGCATAAACTAAAACCAGAGGAGGGGATGGTCTGATGCAGAGGGGGGGGGGGGGGGGGAAATCCCCCTATCCCCCCATCCCCCCCTGCAAATCGCACACTGGTTCTCTTACATTCATTGTGTATATTCCTGTACAGGCGAGACACTTTGCTTGAATGTCGCATGCTCGGTGTTGGCGGACAAATACGATACTGCAGCGCAGTGTTATTCCGAATAACAACGATGCGTGGTCCTTTGGACATGCATGGATGGTCGTGAGTCGCGCACGTCATTCTGAGGAGTGGTTCTCTTTATACAGTGTTTCGATGGACACCTTGTATATTAAGATGATGTTGCAGTGACTGTGATCGCGCGACATGTGGTTGACAATATGTGGAAGAATGAGTCGAGCCGTAAGTAGCGCTCGAGTAGCCTAAAGGTAAGGGGACCACTCACAAACAGCGAGGTAACCGGGTTGGAGCGCAGGTCGGCACAAAATTTTCATTCCATGTATAGCTGATGGTTGTCCGTATCCGCAACTGCGAATGCATTTCCTGTGCTCCGTAACGGCTGCAGTCGCCGCAATGTCTGTTCCTTTGGAGTAACACAAGCACTGCAATATCGTGTTTATCAGCGAACACCGGGCATGCGACTTTCAGGCAAAGTGTCTCACCTGTACGAGAATGTACATAATGGATGTACGAGTACAGGTTGTGGACGCATGGTTGGCGACAGTGGAAGTTTGGGTCTGGTCGTGCGTCGTGCACGCATAATTAAATGTAAGGCGAAAGCTCGCGATAAGCGGAAAATCCGGGTTCGAGTACTGGTCCAGAACAAATTTTATTTGTCATTTCATTATGCAGCTGATGGTTTTCCATATTCGTATTTGCCAATACATTTAATGTATTATGGCATTATGCCTAGCACTTTGTGATCCATACGTTTCATTGGCTTTAGTTTTCATCTTTCACTAGACAACGATACTACAGGCGAATTCGTGGTAGAGAAGTATATGAATAATAAAATGTACATTCAAAATGGCACTGATTTCATTCACAAAGTGCTAATAATGTTGTACTTATGGAGCGCCAAAATGAGGCTTACGTTCTTACGGATATCGCTCCGCATTAAAACTTCACTTCTATTTTTCATTTGCAGGTCTATCTTTCTTTTCCAACAAAATTGTAAAAGCCACCGAAGGTGCTCATAAGTTTGGTTTCATTAACTAATGACTAATTTCGGAACTTTTTCAGCTCATTTTCTAACTCATCCAATTATTTTCAAGTTAATATTTCAATGCAGATTGTGGAAACGTTAGGTCTGCAACCTTTGTATAACCTCATCTCATATGAGCGACAAGAATATTGGTTATTATAAATGGCACATATTTGTAAATTTTGAGTGTATTGGTTAAAGATAGTTGTAGTTGTCATTTCTTTCATACATGAGGGTGTTTTTCATCCGTCGTTGCAACTACAAAAATGAGTGATTTTTTTTCACCACAAGCGTTTCGTTTCGAGGTAAAGCATCATCAGTGGTCAGTAATTAAGTCTTTTTACGTTTTGATTTGCTTTTTAGATCGAAAAACCGTTCGTTAAGAATGGATTGGTTTGTACTTACGGTGATTATTCTGCTGATTTCTCGCTTACACCGGGAAATGCAGTCTCCTTAGCACATCGTTTTTCTGTGTTAGACACAAATTTTCGTCTACTTTTTACGTGTTCTGCAGCACTATCATCGCTATTCTTTCTCTACTCTTACACAGTATATAAATACACAGAAACATACTTAAATAGAAATACACAAATACAATAATCTAATTTAAAAAAGAATATTTGTAGGTCATATACAAAGTAGTGGAAAGATTATGTTGGCAACACTACAAAACATAAACAGCTACACGTACTTGAAGTACAAAAACAAACAGAATACAGTGCTGTGCATAAAAGTGTGCATAGCGCTGCAGAACATCTAAAAAGTAGACGAAAATTAGTGTCTAACACAGAAAAACGATGTGCTAAGCAGACGGCATTTCCAGATGTAAGCGAGAAATTAGACGAAAAATCACCGTAAGTACAAACCAACCCATTCTTAACGAACTGTTTTTCGATCTAAAATGCAACTCAAAACGTAAATAAACTTAATTATAGACGACTGATGATGCTTTACCTCAATAAAGCGAAACGACTGTGGTGAAAAAAACCACGCATTTTTGTAGTTGCAACGACGGATGAAAAATACCCTCATGAATTATAAAGCAAATACGGACACTATGGCCCCACAAATGGAGACATTGGTTGTCATATTTATTTGATAGTATAATTACATGGTTAAAGAGAGTAAAAATAACGTCACGGGTACTAGCCAACTTCAGTTCGCTTACATCGTTTATGTTGTTGTTGTTGTTGTTGTTGTTGTGGTGGTTGTGGTCTTCAGTCCTGAGACTGGTTTTATGCAGCTCTCCGTGCTACTGTATCCTGTACAAGCCACTTCATCTCCCAGTACCTACTGCAACGTACATCCTTCTGTATCTGTTTAGTGTATTCATCTCTTGGTCTCCCTCTACGATTTTTACCCTCCACGCTGCCCTCCAATACTAAATTGGTGATCACTTGATACCTCAGAACATTTCCTACCAACCGATCCCTTCTTCTAGTCAAGTTGTGCCACGAACTTCTCTTCTCCCCAATCCTATTCAATACTTCCTCATTAGTTATATGATCTACCCATCTAATATTCAGCAGTCTTCTGTAGCACCACATTTGGAAAGCTTCTATTCTCTTCTTGTCCAAACTAGTTATCGTCCATGTTTCACTTCCATTCATGGCTACACTCCATACAAATACTTTCAGAAACGACTTCCTGACACTTAAATCTACACTCGATGTTAACAAATTTCTCTTCTTCAGAAACGCTTTCCTTGCCATTGCCAGTCTACATTTTATATCCTCTCTACTTCGACCATCATCAGTTATTTTGCTCCCCAAATGGCAGAACTCCTTTACTACTTTAAGTGTCTCATTCCCTAATCTAATTCCCTCAGCATCAACCGACTTAATTCGACTACATTCCATTATCCTCGTTTTGCTTTTGTTGATGTTCATCTTATATCCTCCTTTCAACACACTATCCATTCCGTTCAACTGCTCTTCTAAGTCCTTTGCTGTCTTTGACAGAATTACAACGTCATCGGCGAACCTCAAATTTTTTATTTCTTCTCCATAGATTTTCATACCTATTCCGAATTTTTCTTTTGTTTCCTTCACCGCTTGCTCAATATACACATTGAATAACATTGGGGAGAGGCTACAACCTCGTCTCACTCCCTTCCCAACCACTGCTTCCCTTTCATGTCCCTCTACTCTTATAACTGCCATCTGGTTTCTGTACAAATTGTAAATAGCCTTTCGCTCCCTGTATTTTACCCCTGCCACGTTCAGAATTTGAAAGAGAGTATTCCAGTCAACATTGTCATAAGCTTTCTCTAAGTCTACAAACCTAGGTTTGCCTTTCCTTAAGCTAGCTTCTAAGGTAAGTCGTAGGGTCAGTGTTGCCTCACGTGTTTATGTTAGGTTATTTAAAACTCCATTTCCATTTGGCAATGTCCAACAACTTTGTGTAAAGAGTTACATGTTAATAAAATTACTCGCTTCAGCTCCGTAATTTCAACGCCCTTGCAGAACCTGTCGTAACGGAGGCACGGTTCGCGCTGCCAGACTCTCTCTCCCTCCTTGCTTCCTCCGTCCTGTCGTCCCCCGCCGCCCACCCGCACCTGCCAACACCCCCGCAGCTGCCTACACAGACAGTCAGCACCCGTAGCCAGCTGCAGGGCGGGCGTAAATCACAGAGTCTGCTGACAGAGGGGAGTGAGTGAGCGCCGGCGTGTTCACCGCCCCTGGGGTGCCAGGCCGCGGGGCCGCGTCGTAAACCGCAATCAGCGAGCACGGCAAACTCTGCGCGAGCTTCGCCTTCCGCTTAATCACGCCGAGCCTCAATTCGTGTCTTCCGGCAGCAGCACTTTATGGGGCCGCCGACGATACAGCTTCAGCTCGCGGCCTCACGAGCGCCCTGTATGTGACCGCTCTCTGTGACGCACATCCAAGGATGGCACCTGAAATATACACAAAATAACAGATGTTCAGGTAAGAAAACAAGCCACCACTTACGTCGCTTGCGTGAGTGGTGATCTGAATAGCGTCAGTTCATTGACAATCTAACCTATGAATTCTGTGTGCAAGGTAATATTGTCCTGTGAAAGTTTTCTTTCATTCAGTGAGCGCGCACTGTTAACATACACGCATCTGGAGAGTCAACTCTAATAACAAATCAGGCAATAATCACTTACGAATTTACAGGGTGGTCGGAAATTACTGTTACAGACTTCTAGGACATACAGGGTGTTACAAAAAGGTACGGCCAAACTTTCAGGAAACATTCCTCACACACAAAGAAAGAAAATATGTTATGCGGACATGTGTCCGGAAACGCGTACTTTCCACGTTAGAGCTCATTTTATTACTTCTCTTCAAATCACATTAATAATGGAATGGAAACACACAGCAACAGAACGTACCATCGTGACTTCAAACACTTTGTTACAGGAAATGTTCAAAATGTCCTCCGTTAGCGAGGATACATGCATCCACCCTCCGTCGCATGGAATCCCTGATGCGCTGATGCAGTCCTGGAGAGTGGCGTATTGTATCACAGCCGTCCACAATACGAGCACGAAGAGTCTCTACATTTGGTACCGGGGTTGCGTAGACAAGAGCTTTCAAATGCCCCCATAAATGAAAGTCAAGAGGGTTGAGGTCAGGAGAGCGTGGAGGCCATGGAATTGGTCCGCCTCTACCAATAGATCGGACACCGAATCTGTTGTTGAGAAGCGTACGAACACTTCGACTGAAATGTGCAGGAGCTCCATCGTGCATGAACCACATGTCGTGTCGTACTTGTAAAGGCACATGTTCTAGCAGCACATGTAGAGTATCCCGTATGAAATCATGATAAAGTGCTCCATTGAACGTAGGTGGAAGAACATGGGACCCAATCAAGACATCACCAACAATGCCTGCCCAAACGTTCACAGAAAATCTGTGTTGATGACGTGATTGCAGAACTGCATGCCGATTCTCGTCCACCAACACATGTTGATTGTGAAAATTTACAATTTGATCACGTTGAAATGAAGCCTCATCCGTAAAGAGAACATTTGCACTGAAATGATGATTGACACATTGTTGGATGAACCACTCGCAGAAGTGTACCCGTGGAGGCCAATCAGCTGCTGATAGTGCCTGCACACGCTGTACATGTACGGAAACAACTGGTTCTCCCGTAGCACTCTCCATACAGTGACGTGGTCAACGTTACTTTGTACAGCAGCAACTTCTCTGACGCCGACATTAGGGTTATCGTCAACTGCACGAAGAATTGCCTCGCCCACTGCAGGTGTCCTCGTCGTTCTAGGTCTTCCCCAGTCGCGAGTCATAGGCTGGAATGTTCCGTGCTCCCTAAGACGCCGATCAGTTGCTTCGAATGTCTTCCTGTCGGGACACCTTCGTTCTGGAAATCTGTCTCGATACAAACGTACCGCGCCACGGCTATTGCCCCGTGCTAATCCATACATCAAATGGGCATCTGCCAACTCTGCATTTGTAAACATCGCAGTGACTGCAAAACCACGTTGGTGATGAACACTGGCCTGTTGATGCTACGTACTGATGTGCTTGATGCTAGTACTGTAGAGCAATGAGTCGCATGTCAACACAAGCACCGAAGTCAACATTACCTTCCTTCAATTGGGCCAACTGGCGGTGAATCGAGGAAGTACAGCACATACTGACTAAACTAAAATTAGCTCAAACATGGAAATTAAGCGTTTCCGGACACATGTCCACATAACATCTTTTCTTTGTCTGTGTGTGAGGAATGTTTCCTGGAAGTTTGACCGTACCTTTCTGTAACACCCTGCATAGAGGGTAGTGAGTACAGATAGATATTCAGCGATCACAGGCGCTGCAGACCACGCGCTGCTTCCACAAACTGCCTCCATTCTTTCTTGTTTTGAGCCCGGTTCCTCCAGGTGTCTTCAATTCCCAGGGCTGCTAGGTCCATCGCCAGGTCGTCCATCCAGCGCTGCCTTGGTCGTCCAATGGGGCGTTTGGTGTTTGGTTTCCCAGCTAGTGCCATCTTCGCCTGTCTTCCATCTGGCATACGGGCTACATGGTCCACTCATTGTATCCTTTAGCTCTTTGTTTTCTGTAGGATAGCTTGTTGTCGCATCAGAAGGCAGATTTCCTCGTTCTTCCTCCTCCATTCTCCGTTATTTAAAACTGGTCCCCATATCTTCCTCATTACTCTTCTTCCAAATATTACTAGCTTTTCCCTTTTTCGCTTAGTCATGCTCCATGTTTCTGAACCGTACATTACTGCTGGGCATATCACTGTGTTGTAGATTTTCATCTTAGTGTTCACTGAGATCGATTTAGAACCAAGCGTCTCTCTGAGGGAATGCATGCATTTCGTTCCCACTGCTATTCTTTGCTTGATGTCCATTTTTATGTTGTTGTCCGTAGTAAACCAAGATCCCAAGTATTTGGACTGGTCTACTGTCTTGAACCTCTTGCCATCTACCTCAAGAAATTCTTAGTAAGTACAGAACATTTTGAATAGGAACCCATGTCCAGAATCGTATTGTTTCCGTTCTACGACAGTTTCAGTTCAGATGTGTACCTCGTCAACGTCTGCTTATGGCAAGAGAAACGCCTCAGAGTTCCCTGTCCTGGTATGCAACAGGATAGACACGATGACTTGTACTACGTCAAACGATCCCCAGATGTCACTTATTGTCCGCTTTGCTGTGAGACCAGGTCAATACCTGTGCTTCACCGATAGAGGAAACATGGTGCAGTACACGTTTGCGGAACACACAGGCATGCTCCTTGTGTATGGCGAAGCTGGAGGTAACGGAAGAGCTGCTAGTCGGCTGTATCACGAACGTTTCCCACACCGTCACACTCCATCGCACAAACTGTTTGCCCAAGTTACACAACGGCTACGAGAAACGGGTACCTTCACCGTGAAGACGCAGGACTGTGGTGCTCCACGGCGACGCCGCACTCCCGATTTTGAAGAAGCTGTTCTGCGTCGCACTGAAGATAGTCCGTCAAAGAGTTCGAGAACAGTTGCGCGTGCAGTGGCTGTCAATCACAGTACCGTCTTGGACGTCCTGCATGAGTAACAGTAACATCCGTACCACTTACAAAGGGTACACTCTTAGGGCCCAGCAGACTTTCCACAACGCGTCGCCTTCTGCACACGGTTCCTGCACCGTTGCATCGACGCGCCCCTGTTTCCACGTCGAGTTCTCTTCACAGATGAATGTAGGTTCACAAGGATTCAAATGGCTCTGAGCACTATGGTACTTAACTTCTGAGGTCATCAGTCCCCTAGTACTTAGAACTACTTAAACCTAACTAATCTAAGGACATCACACACATCCATGCCCGAGGCAGGATTCGAACCTGCGACCGTAGCGCTCGCGCGGTTCCAGACTGTATCTCCAAGAACCGCTCGGCCACGCAGGCCGGCGGTTCACAAGGGATTGTGTTCTGAATGTTCGAGATAGACATGTCTGGGCGGACGAAAATCCTCATGCCACGATTGTTCAGGAATTCCAAGACAGGTTTGGAATTAAAACGTGGGCAGGCATTCTGGACGGTCATGGGATTGGACCATACCTCCTTAGACACAACATCACGCGTCCTGCATATTTAGTCTTCATACGACACGTAATGGACCTGTTGTTGGAAGTTGTGCCATTGAATGTCCATCAGGAAATGTGGTTTCAGCATGATGGAGCACCGCCTGACTTTTCACTGGCTGTCCGGAATCATCTCAACAGACGGTATGGTGAAAGATGGATAGGCCGTGGTGTTCCAACCACGTGGCCGCCACGATTGCTGGATTTGACGCCTATGGACTACTTCTTGTGGGGTCGTATGAAGAGCCTAATTTATGAGACACCTGTAGAGACAGAGCAAGATCTGCTGGCACGAGTTCTGGCCGCTGCACAAGACATTGAAGAGACACCAGGTGGGATGGAGAGAGTCTACCAGAACAATGCTTCGGAGGTACAATGGTTGCCACAACGTTGGTGGTCACCACATCGAGCTGCTGTTGTAATGCATCGGTACGTTACGGCTGGTGCCGTAGATGCTGGGTTCTTGTTGTTGTCGAGTAATGTAAACCATAAGGTGTAAGTTGTAATGCAAATGCGTAAGTAATAGCGGAACGAGTCAGTATTCTTTTCTAATGGATTGCAACAATTGTACGGGGTCACGCCTAAGGGCATTCCTCACATGGGTGTGGATGAGATAATCTTCTGCATTGAAGCTGTCGTAGAACGGACATGGGTTCCTATTCAAAATTTATGTACTCACTACCCTCTACATGTCCTTAAAGTTTGTAACGAGAATTTCCGATCACCCTGTATATCATATAACTATCATCGATCTAGTAATGAATTTCAGACAACCATGGAAATAAACTGGCTTTTGCAGTGAATGTACACGGTCAAGTCAGTTTAGTCACTTTAATGGAACAACGGTCTATGTTCGACGTCAACATCCAATAACCATTCACAGGTGGCAGATGACAGCAGTAACACTGGAGAGTATATAGGAAAGTTTTGCAATACGACGCAACAATAAGTCGCTGGAAGTTGATTATTGCTGTGCTCTGAGAATACTTCATACTTGCATTGTAGCCGTCGTGTCAACTCTGCGGACGTAGTCGTTCACTAGCAGGGTTAGTCTGAAGTGCTTGCTATGGCATCGTGGTCACGAAGTGAGATTCGCGGAGTTTGCGGTACAACTTCGTGCGTGGTTTAAACATAGACCAGTGCTTTGAAGAAAATGATTCTATCACTCTGTGATGTGTATCTACATCGTACAGCTGTATGCAGGTGGTATAGAGAATTCCATAGAGGAAATTCCACTCTGGAGGACGCTGAGAGGACGGTAAGGCTACGACCATCACTCATGGCGGAAAACATTGATGCTATGAAGAAACTGTTACACGAAGACACGCAAGAGACACGCAGATAGAGAGTACCTTGGGGCTAAATGCAAGTAAAGAAACTTTGTTGTTTCTGGGTGCTGATTAGGCTGACGGATAGGAGATGACACGACGTGTGAGTTGGTGCCAGGAGATGTTGAAGTTTTCTAAGGGACAGTTTCAGTATTTGAATGGCATAGTGACATGCGACGAGACTAGGCTGTAATATTGTGACGACTAAGACTCAAAACAAAGTTTAGATCTTTGAACACGACGACAAGCCCTTAGCCGTCAGAAAATCCCGATCAGTAGAGAAGAAAGTGAAAGCCGTTTTTTCCCAAATCGAGTGAAATTGTTGAGCGTGTTGTATTGGACACACAAAAGACAGTCACAGCTAAGTGGTACACTGAGGAGGCCTGTCCAAAGTCATCGAATCTTTGGAGAATCTGTGACCAAAGTCAAGAATGGACACTCGGTTCCTCCATCACGACAACGCTCCAGTTCACCGTGCCAAATCATGCACCGAATATTTACGGGGTACAAGACTGAAATTTCTTGAGCACTCTCCTTACAGTCCAGAGCTTGCTGCTTGTGGCTTTGCACTGTTCTCGCATGTAAAAACGAAGCCGAAAGGATTACGGTGTCCAAGTGATGAGGACCTCCTGAGGGCTTCGGACAAGGAGTGTTTCTTACTCCCTACAGAATCTTGGTATAATTGGTTCAGGGATTCGTGTGGGAGGATAAAGAGGGATATTCAATATCGCAGAAATTACATCGGAAAAATTAAATAAATAAAGCTGTCTTGCAAAACTTCCCTAGTGCCCTTTGTGTAAAGCGTGTTTGGTAGATGCGGCGAACAGTTCAGTCGTTGTCATTATGCGGAAACGGAGTGATTTATATGACGCACAAAAGGGCATAATCACTGGCTTTCGGGCCAACGGTGGAAGCGTTTTCGAAACGGCTAAGATCCTAAACTGTTCTCGTGCTGCCTAGGTGAAGGTATACCGTGCATCGCAAAATGGCACTGCCCAAAACCTGTGCTGCTTCAACTGTGGTGCACCACGGGCGATAGATATGACAGGGGTAAACGACGGCTGCACAGATGTATGCGTGCGAACAGACTTGCAACTGTTGAGAAACGTACCACTCAGAAGGACCTACCAACAGTGTCTCCTCAACGACATTTCAACGAACCTTGCTGCGTATGGGTCTCATCAGCAGGCGCCTGAGTCACGTAGGCATGCTGACAGCTATTCATCGGGGACGAAGGCTGGAGTTTGCTCGCCAACCGTGGTACAACAACGGAGTTAGAAAACTGCTGCGGAAGCAAAGGGAACTTCACAGCAAACATAAACATAGCCAAAGCCTTCCAGATAAACAAAAACAACGCGAAGCGAAATTTAGTGTGAGGAGGGCTATGCGAGAGGCGTTCAATGAATGCGAAAGTAAAGTTCTATGTACTGACTTTGAAGAAAATCCTAAGAAATTTTGGTCTTATGTCAAAGCGGTAAGTGGATCAAAACAAAATGTCCAGACACTCTGTGACCAAAATGGTACTGAAACAGAGGATGACTGACTAAAGGCCGAAATACTAAATGTCTTCTTCCAAAGCTGTTTCACAGAGGAAGACTGCACTGTAGTTCCTTCTCTAGATTGTCGCACAGATGACAAAATGGTAGATATCGAAATAGACGACAGAGGGATAGAGAAATAATTAAAATCACTCAAAAGAGGAAAGGGCGCTGGACCTGATGGGATACCAGTTCGATTTTACACAGAGTACGCGAAGGAACTTGCCCCCCTTCTTGCAGCGGTGTACCGTGGGTCTCTAGAAGAGCGTAGCGTTCCAAAGGATTGGAGAAGGGCACAGGTCATCCCCGTTCTCAAGAAGGGACGTCGAACAGATGTGCAGAACTATAGACCTATATCTCTAACGTCGATCAGTTTTAGAATTTTGGAACACGTATTATGTTCGAGTATAATGACTTTTCTGGAGACTAGAAATCTCTGTAGGAATCAACATGGATTTCGAAAAAAAAACGGTCGTGTGAAACCCAGCTCGCGCTATTCGTCCACGAGACTCATAGGGCCATAAACACGGGTTCCCAGGTAGATGCCGTGTTTCTTGACTTCCACAAGGCGTTCGATACAGTTCCCCACAGTCGTTTAATGAACAAAGTAAGAGCGTATCGACTATCAAACCAATTGTATGATTCGATTGAAGAGTTCCTAGATAACAGAACGCAGCATGTCATTCTAAATGGAGAGAAGTCTTCCGAAGTAAGAGTGATTTCAGGTGTGTCGCAGGGGAGTGTCGTAGAACTGTTGCTACTCACAATATACATAAATGATCTTGTGGATGACATCGGAAGTTCACTAAGGCTTTTTGCTGATGATGCTGTGGTATATCGAGAGGTTGTAACAATGGAAAATTGTACTGAAATGCAGGAGGATCTGCGCGAATTCACGCATGGTGCAGGGAATGGCAATTGAATCTCAATGTAGACAAGTGCAATGTGCTGCGAATACACAGAAAGATAGATCCCTTATCATTAAGCTACAAAATAGCAGGTCAGCAACTGGAAGCAGCTAATTCCACAAATTATTTGGGAGTAGGCATTAGGAGTGATTTAAAATGGAATGTTCATATAAAGTTGATCGTCGGTAAAGCAGATGCCAGATTCATTAGAAGAATCCTAAGGAAATGCAATCCGAAAACAAAGGGAGTAGGTTACAGTACACTTGTTCGCCCACTGCTTGAATACTGCTCAACAGTGTGGGATCCGTACCAGATAGGGTTGATGGTTTTTTTTTTTTTGGTAAGGTTTAAGGGCGCTCAACTGCTGAGGTCATTAGCGCCCAGTCACTGGTGTTAGAGCACAAGGAATCTGCTAAAACTCAAGGGGATGGGGGGACATCAGAAGGACCTGACAAAGATGCAGATTAAATAAGTAAAAAGGTTAAATGTCTTTGGTCAAGCCAGTTAAAGTTATAAAACGCAGAATACGAGCAGCTGCTCGAGCGTCATCAGCTAAAACATCCGGTAAGGTAGATGGCAGGGACAGGACAACACGAAATTGACTAAAACGGGGACACGACAATAAAACATGGCGCACCGTTAATGCCTGACCACAAGGGGACTGCGGGGCTGGGTCACCGGAGAGCAGGTAGCGGTGGCTAAACCGGCAATGCCCAATCCGCAACCTGGTCAGCAGGACCTCCTCGCGCCGAGATGGTCGGGAGGAAGTTGTCCAAGCAGTTGGGAGCGGTTTTACTGCCCGGAGCTTGTTTCCTTGGAGGGATGACCAAGCATCCCACCACAAGGACACAAGCCTCTTACATACATCCCCACAAACGTCAGATGACGGGACACAATGGGAGGCTGGCCGAGGCTGGAGGACTGCAGCCTTGGCTGCAGCATCCGCAGCCTCATTCCCAGGCACTCCTACATGTCCGGGAACCCACAGAAAGCTGACAGAACCGCCATTATCAGCAAAAGAATGGAGGGACTGCTGTATCCGTTGAATCAAGGGATGGACCGGATAGGGAGCCCCGAGGCTCTGAAGAGCACTGAGTGAGTCAGTGCAGAGTACATACGATGAATGGCGGTGGCGGTGGGCATACTGAATGGCCTGATGGAGAGCAAAATGCTCGGCCGTAAAGCTGGAACATTGGTCAAGTAGCCTGTATTTAGAGGTGGCGGTCCCGACGACAAATGCACAGCCGACACCATCGTCAGTTTTGGAGCCATCGGTGTAAATAAAGGTGTGACCGGCAAGTCGAGCACGAAGTTCGACAAACTGTGAGCAATACACTGCAGCCGGAGTACCCTCCTTCGGGTGTGAGCTGAGGTCGAGATAAATACGAACCGGAGCCTGGAGCCAAGGTGGTGTCGGGCTCTCACCCTCTCTGAAGGTGGTAGGGAGGGCAAAATCCAATTGTCGAAGCAGGCGACGGAAGCGGACTCCGGGGGGCAGCAGGGCAGAGACATACAACCCGTACTGACGGTCGAGAGAATCGGCGAAGAAGGACTTGTAAGAGGGGTGTTCGGGCATAGACAACAGCCGGCAGGCATACCGACACAGCAGTATGTCGCGCCGGTAGGTCAATGGTAACTCGGCAGCTTCAGCATAAAGACTCTCGACAGGACTAGTGTAGAAGGCTCCGGTCGCAAGACGTATCCCCCGATGGTGGATGGAGTTGAGCCGGCGTAAGAGGGATGGCCGAGCGGACGAGTAGACGAAGCTCCCATAATCCAGCTTCGATCGGACTATGGACTGATACAAGCGAAGCAGGACAGTGCGATCCGCTCCCCAAGATGAACCGCTAAGAACTCTGAGGACATTAAGGGAACGTGTACAACGGGCCGCCAAATAAGAGACATGTGGAGACCAACACAGTTTCCGGTCCAACGTGAGCCCTAGAAACTTAGTTGTGTCCACGAATGGGAGAACAACGGGACCGAGATGTAAGGATGGCGGAAGGAACGCTTTATATCGCCAAAAGTTGATACAAACCGTGTTCTCTTCAGAGAACCGGAAGCCATTTGCAACGCTCCATGAGTAGAGGCTGTCTAGACAACGCTGAAGGCAGCGCTCCAGGAGGCATGTTCTCTGGGCACTGCAGTAAATCGCGAAGTCATCGACAAAGAGAGAGCCTGAGACATTAGGTGGAATGCAATCCATAATTGGATTGATCGCGATGGCAAAAAGGGCTACGCTCAAGACGGAGCCCTGAGGCACTCCGTTCTCCTGGAGGAAGACGTCGGACAATACGGAACCCACACGTACCCTAAACTTTCGATCCGTTAAAAAGGAATCAATAAAAAGGGGCAGACGACCGCGTAGGCCCCACTTGTGCATAGTGCGGAGGATACCTCCTCTCCAACAGGTATCATAAGCCTTCTCCAAGTCGAAGAACACGGCTACCGTTTGGCGCCTTCGCAAAAAGTTGTTCATGATGAATGTCGACAAGGTCACAAGGTGGTCAACAGCGGAGCGGCGGCGACGAAAGCCGCATTGGACATTAGTAAGTAGTCGTCGAGATTCAAGAATCCAAACTAACTGAGCATTAACCATGCGCTCCATCACCTTACAGACACAGCTTGTAAGAGAAATGGGGCGGTAACTAGAAGGAAGGTGTCTATCCTTCCCGGGTTTGGGTATAGGAACAACAACGGCGTCACGCCAACGCATGGGGACTTGACCTTCGGTCCAGACGCGATTGTAGGTACGAAGAAGGAAGCTTTTGCCCGCCGGAGAAAGGTGTGCCAGCATCTGAACGTGAATGGCATCTGGCCCCGGAGCAGAGGACCGGGACAGTGCAAGCGCACGTTCGAGTTCCCGCATAGTAAAGGGGGCAGTGTAAGTTTCCAGATTCGGCGAGTGGAAGGAAGGTCGCCGAGCCTCTTCTGCCTCTTTCCTGGGAAGGAAGGCAGGATGGTAATGGGCGGAGCTTGAAACCTCCGCGAAAAAGCGGCCAAAGGCGTTGGAGACAGCCACAGGATCAACAAGGACCTCATTACCTGAGGTCAGGCCAGGTACTGAGGAGTGGGCCTTAATGCCCGACAGCCGGCGCAGGCTACCCCAAACGACGGAAGAGGGAGTAAAACTGGTAAAGAGGCCCAACAAGCTTTTTTGCTGTCTTTGATGACTCTACGGCATTGCGCTCGGAGTCGTTTGTATTCAATACAATTCGCCAACGTAGGATGGCGGCGAAAGGTGCGTAAAGCACGTCGTCGAGCACGGATAGCGTCCCTACAAGCCTCGTTCCACCAGGGGACGGAAGCGCGACGTGAAGAAGAAGTAGTACGAGGTATGGAACGTTCGGCAGCATTGATAATAACAGCCGTGAGGTATTCGACCTGACTGTCACAACTGGGAAAATCGTGGTCCGGAAAGGTCGCCAGGGAGGAGTAAAGTCCCCAGTCAGCTTTCAGTATGTTCCAGCTCGAAGGACGTGGGGATGGGGTGTGGTGCAGGAGACGAACGACACAGGGGAAGTGGTCGCTCGAATAGGTGTCAGAAAGGACATACCACTCTAACCGACGGGCAAGAGTGGTAGAACAGATCGAGAGGTCCAAGTGGGAGTACGTATGAGTAGAGTCCGAGAGGAAAGTCGGGGCGCCGGTATTGAGGCAGACAAGATTGAGATGGTTGAAGACATCCGCCAAGAGTGAGCCTCTTTGACAGGATGCAGGAGAGCCCCAAAGGGGATGATGGGCATTGAAGTCGCCAAACAATAAGAACGGCGGGGGAAGCTGATCGATCAGGTGCATCATGTCAGCCCGACTAACAGCAGATGACGGTGGAGTGTAGATGGTACAAACTGAAAAAGTAAAAGCAGAAAGAGTAATGCGGATAGCTATTGCTTGGAGTGGGGTGGTCAATGGGATGGGATGGTAATAGACATCGTCCCGAACGAGCAACATGACCCCACCATGAGCTGGGATACCGTCCACAGGGGTGAGGTCATACCGTTCCGAGGTATAGTGGGAAAAGGCAATACGGTCAGTCGGGCGCAACTTGGTTTCCTGGAGACCAAGGACGAGCGGACAGTGCAGGCGGAGGAGCAGTTGTAATTCCTCCCGATTAGATCGAATACCTCTTATGTTCCAATGAAACAACGCCATTGCTAGTCAAAAAGTTGGGGGAACGAGATGGGGAAGAGCTGGTCACCTCGATGGCTGCGGAGGGCCAGGTTGCGAGGGAACAACGCTACAACCGACGGGAGGCGGATCCGGTTCCATCGACTCGTCGCCAGCTGCGGCCGCTGTCCCTGATTGTGTAGGAGGGGCCGCATCATTTGCCGACAAAAGGCCGGCGGAGCGCCTGGCAGCAGAGCGTCCCGGCGAAACTGAGGAAGGCCGGGAGCAGCGACTCACGGATGAAGCGTCAGACGAAACGCGCCGGGGTGGAGAGGGGGATAGAGACTTCTTCTTGGAGCCCTTCTTGGAAGGCCGAGGAGGCACAGGGATGGTGGGCTGGACCCGTAGAAAGTCCTCACGCGCGGGGTCCGTTTTGGAACGCCGGACCTCGGAAGCTGGGGTCCGGAACGTTTCCCCGATGGACGCCTGAGAAGATGATCGCTTCTCAGGTGGCGTGGGGGGAGGAGGAGGAGGGAGGGTGGCCCCTGGGGCAGAGGGGGTGGGGGCCACAGGGGAGGAGGATTTGGAAGGGAGGGATTTGGGAGGTGGAGGCAGAGCCCCCTGATGGGCAGAGGAGGCGGAGGGGGGACAGGATAGGGGTGAGGATACCGCGGAAGGAGTGGACACAACTGAGGCAAACGAAGTGGTCAGTGACACTTCCTCCTGGCCTCAGAATAAGAGAGCCGATCCAAAGTTTTGATTTCTTGTATCTTTTTCTCCTTCTGATAGGCGGGGCAGTCTGAGGATCTAGGCGAGTGGACGCCAGGACAATTAATGCACCGAGGTGGTGGGGTGCAAGTATGTTCCTCACGAAGAGGACGTCCACAATCGCCACAAAGGGGCTCAGCCTCACACCGGGACGACATGTGCCCAAAGCGCAAACACCTAAAACAGCGCATAGGAGGCGGGACGTAAGGTCGCACGTCGCACCCGTAGCACATCACCTTTACCTTCTCTGGGAGAACGTCCCCCTCGAAGGCGAGGATAAAGGCCCCGGTGTTGATGCGACGGTCTTTGGGGCCGCGCTGGACTCGCCGGACGAAATGCACGCCGCGGCGCTCCAGGTTGGCCCTGAGCTCCTCATCAGATTGTAGCAGGAGGTCACGATGAAAAATAACCCCCTGCGTCCTATTGAGTGCCAGATGTGGGACAATGGATACTGGTATGTCCCCTAGGCGGTCGCACGCCTGGAGTGCCGCCGACTGTGTGGCAGAGGTGGTCTTGATAAGAACGGACCCTGATCGCATCTTGCTGAGAGCCTCGATTTCCCCGAAGACGTCCTCAATGTGCTGAACAAAGAACATGGGCTTGGAGGTGGCGAACGTCCCCCCATCGGTTCAAGAACAGACCAAATAGCGGGGGAAGTACTTCGCCCCAAGCCGGCGGGCCTGTCCCTCCTCCCATGGAGTGGCCAAGGGGGAAAGGGCAGGAGAACCAGAACTAGAAACAGTACCTTTTCTTTTGAAAGACTCGGTCGCAGAGCGACCTGATACGTGTTGACGTTTCATCTGCGAAACGTCCGCCCCGATACCACCCACTCCGACCATGGGCTCTCCCCACGGGCGCCACCCAGCCGCAGCAAGGGCCACCTGGCAGGATGACCATTGCCGGGAGTCCTGATGCCCCAAGGAGACGGGCATCTACTCCTTGGCCAACGTGGGGAGGGTGCAGCTCAGGTATCGGCAGTACGATCCCTGTGTTGTCAGGGGGCTACAACCTAGAGGGTACATGACGACCCCACCACAACGGGCTGGCTACCGTGCTGGATGTCTGGTGCCATGGAAAGTCCATCATGATCGCTGGTGCAGATGGAGATGCACTATGGGCGTAACTTGGACAACCCATCAGGCGTTTAGGCCCAATTTGAGGAATAGTGGGTACGGCTACAACACCGGTGCAATGCTGAGTGCCAAGGTCTTAGTGCACTTAGGACCAGTGGTACACCATGTAAGGTGTCCTTCCCCAAAAGGCTCGTACTTCTGTAGAATTTTGAAAAATGTAGGTCAAACCCCAAGGGGGACCATCGCATAGAAGGCCGAAACAGTTGAAACTCCTTTTAGTCGCCTCTTACGACAGGCAGGAATACCTCGGGCCTATTCTTACCCCGGACCCGCAGGAGGCGGATAGGGTTGATGGAAGAGATAGAGAGGATCCAACGGAGAGCAGCGCGCTTCGTTACAGGATCTTTTAGTAATCGCAAAATCGTTACGGAGATGATAGATAAACTCCAGTGGAAGTCTGTGCAGGAGAGACGCTTAGTAGCTCGGTACGGGCTTTTGTTGAAGTTTCGAGAACATACCTTCACCGAAGAAAATGGCTCTGAGCACTATGGGACTCAACTGCTGAGGTCATTAGTCCCCTAGAACTTAGAACTAGTTAAACCTAACTAACCTAAGGACATCACAAACATACATGCCCGAGGCAGGATTCGAACCTGCGACCATAGCGGTCTTGCGGTTCCATTCACCGAAGAGTCAAGCAGTATATCGCTCCCTCCTACGTGTATCTCGAAGAGACCATGAGGACAAAATCAGAGAGATTAGAGTCCACACAGAAGCATACCGACAATCCTTCTTTCCACGAACAATACGAGACTGGAATAGAAGGGAGAACCGATAGAGGTACTCAAGGTACCCTCCGCCACACACCGTCAGGTGGCTGGCGGAGTATGGATGTAGATGTAGATGTAGAATACTGAACGCCAACTGGACGTTCACTGAGTGAATTGTGTTTTATACTCCAACGAACATTTGGCCAGTGGCGTGTACTGCGTCAGAAGCGTCCAGGACGTGGAGCCAGCGTTATAGTCTGCAGCGTGTTTCCGTGGCATTTCCTGGGTGTTCTCGTCATTCTGGAGCGCACAGTGCAACCCAAGTATGCATCTATCCCTGGAGACAACGTCGATCCCTACATGCAGTTTTTTTCCCCGGGACGAAGGCATCTGCCAGAAGCTCAGTGAAATGTATCACACATCTCGAAGTGTACGCGCCTGATTGGAAGAGCACCAGGCTGAGTTTAACGTAGTCTCCTGGCTACCAAACTCCGCGGATTTAAATTCGTCCCAGAGTGTGCGGGACCAGATCGTTCGGGCATTTGCTAGCCTGGATCCTCAACCGAAAACCTAACGCAAGTGACCATCGCACTTGATTGGTACTGGGGTCAGTATGGCTTCACCTAGCCTGGCTCCTCAACCGAAAACCTAATGCAAGTGACCATCGCACTTGATTGGTACTGGGGTCAGCATGGCTTCATATCCCTGTCGGTAGGAACCTCACTGACTCCCTTCCTGCACGTACGCGCAGCAAATGGTGGTCATGTTAACGTCTTAATAATTGGCGTCTAAACACAGTCACGGCACTCTCCTCCCCCTCTTCCCCCCCTCCTTCCCCCCTCCCTCCCTCCCTCTTCCCCCCCCCTCTTCCCCTCCCCCCTCTTCACCCCTCCCTCCCTCCCTCTTCCCCCCTCCCTCCCTCTTCCCTCCCCTCCCTCCCTCCCTCTTCCCTCCCCTCCCTCCCTCCCTCTTCCCTCCCCTCCCTCCCTCTTCCCTCCCCTCCCTCCCTCTCCTCCCTCCCTCTTCCCTCCCTCCCTCTTCCCTCCCCTCCCTCCCTCGGACATGGAAAAGATACAGTGAGACAGGAATTGTCTATGACATATCTCCCTCAGGTGACCTGAGGGCTACTACTGCAATGAATGACCGCTACCTACGGATTATGGCTCGGAGGAACCCAGGCAGCAACGCCACCATGTTGAATAATGCTTTTAGTGCAGACGCAGGACGTCATGTTACGACTCAAACTGAGCGCAATTGGCTGCATGATACGCAACTTCACTCCCGACGTCCATGGCGAGGTCCATCTTTGCAACCACGACACCGTGCTGCGCGGTGCAGATGGATTGGGATCATGTTCTCTTCACCGATGAGTGTTGCATATGCCTTCCACCAGACAGTCGTCGGAGACGAGTTTGGAGGCAACCCAGTCAGGCTGAACGCCTTAGACACACTGTCCAGGGAGTGCAACGAGGTGGAGGTTTCCTGCTGTTTTGGGGTGGCATTATGTGGGGCCGACGCACGCCACTGGTGGTCATGGAAGGCGCCCGTAACGGCTGTACGATACGTGAATGCCATCCTCCGACCGATAGTGCAACCACATTGGGAGGATGCTGGCAAGGCATTCGTGGACGACAATTAGCGCCCCCATCGTGCGCATCTTGTGAATGACTTCCTTCAGGATAACGACATCGCTCGACTAGAGTGGCCAGCATGTCCTCTAGACATGAACCCTATCGAACACTCCTGGGATAGATTGGAAAAGGCTGTTTATGGGCGACGTGACGCATTATCCACTCTCAAGGATCTACACCGAATCACCCTTGAGAAGTGAGACAATCTGGACCAACAGTGCCTTGATGGCCTTGAGTATGCCACGACGAATACAGGCATGCATCAATGGAAGAGGATGTGCTACTGGGTATTAGAGGTACAGGTGTGTACAGCAATCTGGACCACCACCTCTCAAGGTCTCGCTGTATGGTGGTAAAACATGCAGTGTGTGGTTTTCATGAGCAATAAAGAGGGAGGAAATGATGTTTATGTTGATCTCTACTGCAATTCTCTGTACATGTTCCGGAACTCTCGAAACCGAGGTGATACAAAACTTTTTTGACGTGTGTTAATAAATAATACAGTTCTGAGTACATTTTGATTAACTTACCTCAGACAAACGGCTAATCTTTTCCTAGTTTCAATAGGACCTCTGCATTTCATAGCGATCTTCTGAACGCAGTAGGTTGCGTAGTTACTCGAAACTTTATATTGACATGCAGAAATACACAAAAAAACGTCTTGGTTGTTTCAGTGATTGTGGTATTCACAAAGTAGTTCTGTTTATGCGTCGACTATGTGCACCCAACACTGTCAGTTGACTCTGCTATACTCTAGTGATAAAGAAGAAGGCGTTGCTTCTCGTCAGAACTGTTCCGGCGTAACGGCAAGCGCCCGCACGACGATCAAGGTCCGAACAGCAGAGAGGGCTGTGAGACGAACCCCTCTATGGGATGACACCAAGAGCGGAGCGGCCTCTACACGAAGAGAATATAAGCACCGTGCCGCCTAGCCGCGAGTGGAGTGGACGATGAGGCGTCATACAAACGCTACAGCAGTGACTTATAAACTACACTGTTTTGCTTGCACTGAAATTGTATATACCGAAGGACGTTGATTATTTGCATATAGCCATTTGCTTGTGACACACTTTTGTGAATATACAAAATAAGTAATGTCAATTTAACTTACTGTAATTGTAAGTAGGCTGTTTATGTTTTCTCTATATAAGTAGGCTGTTTATGTTTTCTCTATGTAAGTAGGCTGTTAGGTTTTTTTATTGGTAACGCCACCTTTGTATGAAAATCACTGGCTGTGCTGTGGGCAGTCTGTGTCTGCTTTGCATTGTTGTAATACTCGCCGTTGTAGTGTAAGGCAGCTGGCTGTGAACAGCGCATAGCGTTGCGCAGTTGGAGGTGAGCCGCCAGCAGTGGTGGATGTGGGGAGAGAGATGGCGGAGTTTTGAAATTTGTCATGAACTGCTATATTTATATATGATGATATCAAGGTAAATACATTGTTTGTTCTCTATTAATATCTTTCATTTACTAACTATCCCTATCAGTAGTTAGTGCCTTCCATAGTTTGAATCTTTTATTTAGCTGGCAGTAGTGGCGCTCGCTGTATTGCAGTAGCTTGATTTGTGAAAGGTATAGTTTAATGTTAGTCAGGGCCATTCTTTTGTAGGGAATTTTGAAAGTCAGATTGCGTTGCGCTAACAAAATATTGTGTGTCAGTTTAAGTACAGTCATGTATAATTGTTCAAAGGGGACGTTTCATATGTCGACCCTTAGCCGAGGATACCTCACTGGAATCTTCTGATTTTTTGTTGTAGTTTGTGTAATTAGTGTAGATTTTGTTTATTGCTAGCGCGTAATTGTAGAGAAAATCTCCTTTGTAGTTGCAGTTTTTCATTGTTGTACAGTAAAACAGTTGTGGCATGCATGTAGATTTGCACCAAGTATTTCGCAGCTGCGCTGGCAATTAAGTAGACATTATTTCCATTGCTATGTTATTTTATTTTGCTCTTCAAATTGTGCCTTTCTGTGTTATTGTGTGAAATATTGTGACAATAATGGCGTGTGAAAAACGTAATACTAGGCTCCAAAGTAAACTGAGAAATGACAGTGAAGACGAAAGCAGTGTGATAGCGCCGCAGAGTAATGAATTAACTAATGTTCAAAGTAGTAATTTGGTAATTGCGCATAGGGAAATGGAGCGGGCGGCAAACAATGGCGTGGAAAGTGAAACAATTAGTGAAGAGGGAAGCATTATCGATCGATCGGTCGGCAACAGCGCGCCTCAGGAATCCGAAATGACAGGACACAATTTTGCAAATACTGTAGATTCAGGTTTTGCGTCCTCACCGTTTTCTCAAATGAGTCAAGACACATTTTCCGTTTGTCAAAATGTGAATGTTGCCGGTGCAAATTCACTGCCGAAAAGCACTGAGGAATATGTTTCAGACACCAGTGCATTGTTATTACAATTAATGCAACAAATGGGACAAAAGCTTGAAAAGTTAGACACAATGGAACAACACCAGAGACAAACACAGCAACAGTTAGACACAGTGGAACAAAATCTCAAAAAGTTAGACACAGTGGAACAAAATCTTAAAAAATTAGACACACTGGAACAAAATCAGAGACAAACACAGCAACAGCTTCAAAAGTTAGACTCATTGGAACAAACTCTTGAACAAACGCGTGAAGATTTAACTACTGAGTTACATAACATTGAATCGAAATGTCAAAAAGTCTGTAATGACGTAAAAACTCAAATTTGTGAGCATTTTCAACCTATTTTTTCGCGGCATGAAAGGGCATTACAGAATCACGAAGCAGCCATAAAAGAACTGCAAATTATTGTTCATAAAAATCATGAGACCTTGCAAGCTAAATTTGACTCAGTTGCATCTACCGATTCGGTTACGCAACTTGCAAAAACTCAGGAAAACTTAAAGAACACAGTAGATTCGATTTCAACACAAATGGACACTCTGAAACTTGGTTCAGAAAAACACATTGAGGAAATGTGTTCACTATCGGAGAAAGTAGCCGAACTTTCGGATCAGTTCACTAACTTATCTACGAAGGTAGATGATAATCTGAACGACACAAAACCGGTAGTCTTTAATGACACAGAAGAGTGCGAACAAATTAGGAAATTCAAACAAAATCAGAATCAAATTAATACGCAACACCAAAGAGAAATCCGGGAAGTACAAGATCAGCTGACTCAGGTAATACAAGAATTACGTATTTCAGAGGCCACTCGCGCTCCAATACGGGAAGAGGGACTTAGAAATACGGAACAACCACAAAATAATAACACAGGACACTTCGGAAGCTATGAAAGAAATCGGCAAGGTGCACCGAATTTTGAAATGGAACCGCCGAAAAGACGTAACAATGACCGATATGCGACTCGCCGACATGATGACTTTGACTATAAGCTGTTCATTACTACACGTAAATTCAAAACATTTAAGAATTCTGGCAACGACATTCATCCACAAGCATGGCTCCATCAATTCTCTCATTGTTTTCCTCCCAACTGGTCATTAGAGCACAGATTAGAATTTATGTGTGGCTACTTAGAGAATGAACCAGCTGTAAGAATGCGGTCGGTCATTCACGATTGCCACAGTGAAGGAGAGTTTTACCATGCCTTCCTCTCAGCATATTGGTCTCAGGCCACACAAGACCGAGTAAAACAAAGCATCATAATGATGAAACGTTTCGAACAATCTGAATTTTCCAGTCTTATGAAATATTTTGAAGACATGTTGCACAAGAATCAGTACCTGTCAAACCCATACAGCCCCTCAGAACTTATCCGCATTTGCTTAATCAAATTGCCTAAACATTTACGACACATTATTTTGGCAGGACGTTGCAAAGACGACATTGAAGCTTTTCAGGGACTGTTACAAGAATTGGAAATTGACACTGACAATCGCGGAATACGGAAACAGGAACACAACAATTATAGGTCACATCCGTCACAATTCCTCGATAATAACTGGACGCGACAAGGCTATTCTCACAACACAAATCGTGACCAAAACAGACACCACCCGTATGACAACCGTTGGCAGAGTAGTAATAATTACAGGGAAAGATCACCTCTCCGCGGTAGTGACTATCACAGAGACAATAACATAAACAGACAATATGGGAACCAAAATAAATACTATCAAGGGAGGCAGAATAACTTCAGACGCAACAGTTCGGCGCAGAGTTACGATTCAGGGAGAAATTCTCCACCACGTGACCGACACGAAAGAAACGGTGTAAACTACCGACAAAACGACAGACCTGAATTCCATCAGAACTGGCGAGCTTTAAACAGAGCTGAGCCCTCTCGGCAAGGCAAATTTGTGGAAGTTAGGCCTCCTAATCCCAGTAACGACGCGCGGCAACAAAGGAACAGACAATGACTCGCACCGCAGGCATACACGTGCGCCGGCTGGCTCCGAGAAAAATAACATTATATCTGGTACTGCTAATGAGATTTTAATGCAACATTTTGGTTTACTTGAAAATATATTCTGGATTTAAAGTACTTTCTGTGAGATACCAGATGACACAGTGGTTAGTTTATGTGACAGCTACACGATTTTATCACGACGCTACTAATGAGTGACAATATACAATGTTGCTTTTGCGGTGTATCTGTTTTATATCTGCACAGTTTTCTGAATTCTTCTGGATAGAAAAACATGTTTTAGTAGTAATTTTTGTGGTATAGCAACAATGAGACAGCCTTTTTCGTGGCACAACAATACGTTACTGTACAGTACTTTCTTCATCACGCCAATAAGCATAATAACTACGATATCTATACGCAAAGCATTTCACTTTTGTTTGTGATGAGGTAAGTACATTGACTTCTGCAGAACTTAGCTTTCGGAGGACAATAACTAGGCACTTCCACAGAGATTATCTTACAGCAAAAGGCAAATTTAGCGCTACAGTACACGTATTTGAGTCATTAATTTTGTACTTAAAACATTTATCTTTAAAGATTTTTGAATTACAAAGAAAGTTTTCTGTGATACATTTCATTCCATTGCTGTAATCTGTAACACCTGAGGGTATAATTACATTAATCCTCAGGGGGGTACACGCTTACTTTGTGTACCATGTGTTTGGCACACACAAGGAGCCCTAGCTAATATGGTATTTGCTTATACAACTTTACACATCGGTACCATATTTCTCCAACACAAATTACACAGCTATCTGATCATTTAACTGAGAGATAAACATTTTTTTACTACATCAGTGTCACATGTTTACGCAATACACAGTTGGGTAACTTCACACTTATGAAATTGTATTTTGTCTTTACTTTGTAAACTGTTCATATTATTTTGGAATCATTGTGATACTATGAGAGCTTTGAATGATGTATTTGGTAAGGGAGCATGATTTTAAAGTACGTTTGAGGTAGATGACACTATTGAAATGAGCAGAGAATTTTTTTTAGGTTTTGAAATTATTGCAGAAAGCTACGACGATTTTGAGATTTGACTGAGGTGTTATGATGTTATTTTTACGACGACGATGTGTATTATGCTGCTGAGGTATGTTTATGATTAATAGGCTGAGGCTATATGAGTTGTTTGATTATGCTTCATATTTATAATGACGAAATATTGACGAGTGTCGATGGATACGTATATGTGTAATAAGGTAAGGAGTAATGAATAGTGATTAGGGACTCTGACTTATGGAAAAGGATGTTGGAAACTAAGAATCATACTTTAGAATTATGAAATGTGTGTACATGTGTGAATCATGTGTGAATGTATCACAATGCCACTGAAAATTTTTTTGGACACTGTTATATTCATAGGATTTTGTTTCTACAGATTTGCAACGCTAATTCTTGACCTGTGAAATATTTTTATGTGAGACTGTCACTGTAGCGGAAACTGCTGTCGTAAATATTTCCGTAAGAAAGTTAAGTGACCACCTGCACGTAATGCGTCGCGGGCACCCACCTGGGCGACAGCCGCCCGAAAAAAAGCCATTAGCCTTTCAGCGGCAGAGGTAGAAAAAAAAAAAAAAAAAAAAAAAAAAAAAGAAAGGGGAGGCCAATAAAATGACAAGTGTCTTTCTATGAGAGTTGAGAGCTACTGACTTACGAAATGCCACATAGCTATTAATGATGTTTTTATGCTTTGGTTTGCGTAATTGCTTATTTTATTTGACATCTGTTTTCCAGCTGTGTTGCAGCATTGGTTTCATAAAATAAAATTAAATGCATTTGGTAATGTGAACACTTTCTGTCAACAGATCTATTAAATAATAATTTTGTAATCCACATTCTTTAAAAAAAAGGAGCGCTTGGAAAGGAAAGAACAATAAGAAGGGACTAGTAACAGTAACTGGACACATAATTTTCTTTTCAAGCACATGGTAATATTTCTTTTACAATAAGTTGTTGTGGTGCACCACTATAATTACATAGACATTAAGATATGATTATACATTTCCCTTATCTGCATTGTTGTTTTTTACTGTAATATTTTTTCTGCTTGAGCTATGTCATGTTTAGATATAAGCTGCTGTTTGCCAGGCATAGTGCTACTGAACTTTAATTTGTGTTACTCTGCTAAGCCAGATTTATTTTTTTGTTGCTGCACATTGCCTCATATTAGTTGTAATGTTGAATTGCTTGGTAATTTGGATTTACTGTAGCTTGCTTTGCGATTTTCCGTTTTTTTATTGCTGTTTATATTAATTGTTTTATGTGCTGCTGCATTGCCTTTGTGGGGAGCATGGGGGCTATGTAAGTAGGCTGTTTATGTTTTCTCTATGTAAGTAGGCTGTTTAGGTTTTTTTATTGGTAACGCCACCTTTGTATGAAAATCACTGGCTGTGCTGTGGGCAGTCTGTGTCTGCTTTGCATTGTTGTAATACTCGCCATTGTAGTGTAAGGCAGCTGGCTGTGAACAGCGCATAGCGTTGCGCAGTTGGAGGTGAGCCGCCAGCAGTGGTGGATGTGGGGAGAGAGATGGCGGAGTTTTGAAATTTGTCATGAACTGCTATATTTATATATGATGATATCAAGGTAAATACATTGTTTGTTCTCTATTAATATCTTTCATTTACTAACTATCCCTATCAGTAGTTAGTGCCTTCCATAGTTTGAATCTTTTATTTAGCTGGCAGTAGTGGCGCTCGCTGTATTGCAGTAGCTTGAGCAGCGAAGATTTTTGTGAGGTAAGTGATTTGTGAAAGGTATAGTTTAATGTTAGTCAGGGCCATTCTTTTGTAGGGAATTTTGAAAGTCAGATTGCGTTGCGCTAACAAAATATTGTGTGTCAGGTTAAGCACAGTCTTGTATAAATTGTTCAAAGAGGACGTTTCATAATAAATCCATTAATACGATTTGCTTGAATTGTGTAGCGATCCGAGACAACAGCGTCCTAGGCACCCTGTGTGAGACGAGTGGGCAAAACACAATAATGGCAACTCATTTTCCAAGAATAACCTACAAAAAAACTTTAACTGTGCAAAACAACACTGCGATCCTTGAAACTTCCCTTAGAACAATTTCTGAATTACTGTGCTGATAAACCTCTTACATTATTTGCTTTTCAAACAGCTGAGCAAAACTGAACGTACTCAAACATTCACTAAAGTGACACACAATACTTTTAGCGCAACGCAATCTGACTTTCAAAAATCCCTACAAAAGAATGGCCCTGACTAACATTAACCTATACCTTTCACAAATCACTTACCTCACCAAAAATCTTCATTACTCGAACTACTGCAATACAGCGAGCGCCACTACTGCCAGCTAAATAAAAGATTCAAACTACTGAAGGCACTAACTACTGATAGGCATAGTTAGCAAATGAAAGATTTTGATAGATAACAAACAACGTATTTACCTTAACAGTGTTGAAAAGTCATAATATACATAGCAGTTCATGACATCCAGTCTTACAAATTTCAAAACTCCGCCATTTCTCTCCCCACATCCACCACTGCTGGCGGCTCACCTCCAACTGCGCAACGCTACGCGCTGTTAACATCCAGCTGCCCAACACTACAACGGCAGACAACAATGCAAACTGCACACAGCACAGCCAGTGATTTTTCATACAGAGCGCTACGTGGCGTTACCAATAAGAAAACCCAAACAGCCTACTTACAACCTCCGTTTGCATAGACATCGCTCTGTATGTGATCCAGGAATATCGCCAAACATCGAGAAGATTGCGCGATCGCTGCCGATCGTTTCCTGTTTGTTTTTGCATTAAGAGATATGAGCACTTCATCTTCGACGCTGTGTAACAAATCTCTTCTTCTGAAGAAGTGCTCATTGTTTTCAGAGGTATGTGTACACCATGAAAACCTCGTCACGCCCTCATCAAATCACGGACTCTACAATCGTCATTGTACATATACAAACCTAGTTGAAGGTTTTCTCTTCTAATTACTTCATTATCAACAACGTTACCAGATTCTGTGATGCTAATTTGGAATCAAATTTTTCACATTACTTTATTCAGTACTTCATTGCATCGTATCTTTAGAATACGTTGTAAGGTTGCCTCTCGTTACTCAATTTCACACCTGACAAAGTAATTAAAATTAAATAATTATACGACCAGAAATTTTAGAATCTGAATGCTAATTTTGCTGTTTCCCTACTCACAGAAGTGAACTTAAAATTGAAACGGTAATATGTAACATGTACGTACAGTCCACGTCTGCTGAAGCCAAATATATCTAGCTTGAATTTTTAAACAATACTGTAAAAGCGTTCTGAACGCTTATACACATAAATTTTAAATATTCCACATCACGTGTTATATCTAACTGATTTTGTGTGGTACCGAATTGTGACTGTAGCTTTGTACATCGGAATTATGTTTTCACTGAAATCAGGATTTGATCCTTTACTCATCCACTTTTCTGTACATATTCTTCAGCTCACACTGACAATGGGAGAAATATTTCAACACATTGAAAAGAGAATTCTCTGTTCATACTGATTTATCAAAGTCGTCTTTTCGCATTTAACATTAGATGGAACTCTTAGTGTTTCCAGACTGGGATCTTGGAACGAATAGAAAATTTTCGTTGGCTGTTTGATTAAGGATTCTTGAAAGACCTGATGAAAACTATTGATATTGCCTGGACTGGAGCATTTGTATCCAATGTACACTCTTTAAAATTCATCAACGGATGATATTTTTTATAAAATTCTGCTGAGATTACTTTACGTAATGTTCACATAAAACGATTTTATGACAGACAAAAGAGGCAGAAAGATTTTGATTGTCAGGATAGTTTGCCTAATTTCAGTGTCATTACTAGAGGGGACCTGAAGGTCATACACTACCAGAAGAATCTCGTGCTCTTCAATAGCATAAATCAGTTGTAGAGTTCTGTTCAACATGTAATACCTGTATATCTCTCAGACGTTATTTAATTTTGTTAAACTAACATGATGGAAGACGCTGCGGATAATATAGTTTCGTTTATCGAAATGATAGTAAAACTTTTGCCCTACTTGACCTTAATTAGCGACTTTCAATTTTTTTGCGCATCTTTAGAGTGCGACCTAACATTTTGACAAAGTTACAATGAGCATCTGTTCCAGACGTACAATCGTGTTGTACTACTTTCTTTCATTTTGGTACTGCATTATGATATGACTCATTTTAAAAAATTTCACGCCATGCTTTGTTTTCTTCATCAGATTTTATAAATGTAACATAATCTGACCATAAACCAAAATCTTTGTCATCACATCCATATTTACAAGATTTTTCGTTCCTGATCAACTACTTTGTGACAGCTAGAACTATACTTAGACATCATCTATTATAACAAGCATCTTTGTTGATTTGTTTTCTATTGTAAATGGTGGTGCAACTAGTTCTCAACACCTAATCACACTGCAATTTCTGTCGACGGTTTCTCGTTTATGAACTTGTTTAATAAGCACTCTTGTGCATATATAACAGTAATTACTTCTTGCGTTCGCCGTTTCCTTTATTGCCCCGTAAATGCTTTGGTTACTAACAACTTGCGGCAGGGGACTGACGCGTTCACAAGGAAATTAGAAATTACGTAACAGTTTCTAGAAAGATAATGAAATTAAAGCACGGACATCATTAAAATTTCATGGTCACCGAAGAGTTATCGTAATGAGAATCTGACTTGCCTTCCTCTTTGTCATACTTTACCATTTTTCTCAAATTTTCGTTTATACGAATTTGCCTCTTAGTTTCATCAATAATGCAGCAATTTACATGCACGTACTTGAAATGTAGCAGCTTATCTAAGCTATTCTGATGAAAGAACGATGTCGTTAATTCAAATGTTCCTTTTTTAATTGTGTAGGGAGCATTAATATTCCTTTACAAAGGCTTAGTAAATCACTTGCTTATTTCTATTCGATTGGAGATACTTAACTTTTTTCCTTTTCCTGAAGAGAGAACCTATTTAAGAATTAAATAAAGTGTTGAAGTATGTCATCTAAATTAAACCTTTTGAAAAAGCCATGGAGTTGTAAAATATAAATCTGAAAGGCGTTATTCTGTTTGAGCTATTAATGCTTTCAGAAATGAAATGCCACAGCAGTTTGTCGAATAACGTTAAAAAACTCAGTGTGTTGGGGAAGTACTTCTTCGAGCCCGAATAATCGCAGAAACAGCTTGTCAGTATCTTTAAGTCTGAAAAGACGCTGCGTTCTCAATATAACAACATTCATTTTTAACCGTTATGTTCCATACCAACAGAAGCATATTTCACTGCTATTAGAGAAAATAGTGTTGCTTGAGACAGTTATGGAGAATATTCGTTGAAGGTAGTGTCATTGTATGGATATGATTTTCCATGTACCAGCACGGAAATAACTCTGTCCACAAAGTGAAGATCATTTCGTCGAAGTTTTCAAAGAATCCGATAGGCACCTTTAGGATGAAATTGGAATGCCTCTTTAGTATAGTGATACCCTCAAGAAAGCAAGGTCCACCAGATTACGGTTAAAAGAAAATCGAATGGATTTGATTCCGGGATCTCGTTCAGTATCTTCGGGACACACTAGAGTGAAAAACAGTAGTTAATTAACATGGAAGTTCTGCGTCAAGAGCTTCATCACAACCGGTTTCGATGTCCGTAACATCAGATATTTTAAGACATTTAAAACAATTTAGATGGCGATATAAATCCTATGTTGTTAAATAGCATAACATTCGTCATTAGTCATTGTTGTCAGGTACAATGGATTTTTTCTATTGGACACCACAACTTTTATATCGCCACGTACGGTGTTTGAAACGTCTTACAATACCTGATGATTATCTGAGGGCTGAAACCGGTTGTAATAAAGGAGTACTTCACAGCAGTTATTGGACGTTGAACTATGACGTTTTTCAAACATTTACGAGCTCTTGGGATGCGACCTTCACGTAATGTATTGTCAAATGTTTAGTCAGTGCAGCTGACACAAACATTCAGCAAAAATTATTTACCATGCTTTAGGAAGACTACGGATAAACTGCATAATGCATCAGAACTTAACGAAAAAATGAATATGCAGTATTATGTTTCATCAAGAAAAAACTAGCTTTCCAGTAACATGTTGAAGATAGTAGACATGGTAAACTGGAATAAATCAGTGACACGTTTCGTATAAGGTATAGTGTAAAGAGTGAAATATTAGAGGAGCTTTCAACAAGGAAAGCAGAAAACAAAGTATAATTAAGATTTAAAAATTTCCAGCAATCAGCAGAAACATCACTTTGAAATTTACAGAAAGCAAACAGCCACGCATCAACACCTCATCTTGCCATCCAAACCAACACAAGATAGCATGCTTCAGGTCCATGCTGAATCGAATGCTTAAAATTCCACTTGAACCAGCTTAACAATATAAAGAAACCAACATCAAAGCCGTAGCTCTAAACAATGGATACAAACCCTCACACGATTGATAAATTATCACAAAAATAAAAAAAACAGCAGACAAAGCCCTTTTCTAGGGAGTATACCACATAAAATAAGAAATCTTTTCAAAAACACAAACATAAATATAAGCTTCCACAAAAACCATAAACTTCAGCAGCTAACCATTCATAACACCAAGAATAACAACCCATCCCCCCCATACAAAAGATCAGGTATATAAACACTGATGCCAAAATTGCCCTTCCTTCTACTTCGGACAGACTGGGAGAAACTGAGGTTCGATTAAAAGAACATTTAGATGCCATCCGTTTGAACAATCCTTCAAAATCTGCATTTGCAATGCACACAACTCTCAGTAAACATGTAGTAAAAACACTGAAGACCACTTCCAAATATTACATCATGCTGAGAAATGTAGCCTCATGAATCTGCTTGAAGAGATTCAAATATATACACATAAAAGCAAATCACCACACCATATTCTCAATGAACAGACAGAGCTCGCCAATGCAACCTTTCTACAAAATTTCACTCATCTATTTTCCAGTTTAAAACAAATAAAGACTACCCATTTTAACAACATGCAATCAATAATCCAAACAAAATATTACATCATAATATGGCTGCCTGCTCAGTCACACATTACTGCAACTAACAAAAAATTTACTAGCCATACCACATTAATATAATTACTACTGCCACATTATTCATTTTCTCTCATGTCTACGTTGTTGCCTGTTTGTGGCTCATTTTCCGAATTTATTTGTAATTAATGCTAACTGAATATTGTATGCTCACAATGTAACGTATGTTCTTTGTAATATTAGCTTGATTCTTCGTACGAAATTCCAGTATCAAATCAAAGCAAAGCAATGTATATATTGTAATACACGAACTTCTTTGGCACTGCTTTACACCAAAATTTAGCTGCCTGCTCGGTCACGAATTATTGTAAAATTGAATCAAAATTTCCGTGCGCCATACGATGTTCATATAATTGCTACTGTCATATTCATTTTATCTTACATCTATGTTGTTCCCTGTATATAGCACAATATTTACATAATACCGTGTAAGTAGCATTCACACAAAATGATTACATCTGTCAACTTGATCTCTAATAATATATGGTCATTGTAAAATGTTTATCTTTACGTTTTAATTTTTCATGATGTTACGTTTATTCTTCGTAAACATTCATACTGTGAAATCAAAGTAATCTATATGTTGTAATATCTCAGAGAGAACGTCTGACAAGTGTGTGTGTGTGTTTTGCACATTACAATGATGTGCAAATCATATAAGTGCTGCATATACTTTGCAATATTTCAAATACAAACCTGCAACTTCGCAACAAAATTTCGCGGAATTTTCGATGTAGGTTCTATAATCACTTAACCTCACATTTGTGTACTCTGTATTACCTTGTTTGGAGGTTAGTTATGTTCACATAGGGCGCTTCTTACACTGTTTTGCACCGTAGCGCACCAACACACCAAGAATATTTCGCTACAGTGGGAGAATAAAAATCGAAAACTGACGATTACGTAAAGTGCATCTTGTGAATCTTATGAACAGCCGTCTGATGATGAACTTGTCAGTTCGAAACCGGTTACGGCGCTATTACTTAAATAAATTATATTATTAATAGCGGCTGGTTGCTGTCTTCTTTGTAAGAATCAACGTACATTAATTGTATGCAGCCACGGTCTCACTATGTCAGTTTTAGACAAGATAGCATCAGTACTATGACTGTTGCACGGCGTCATTTTCCTTTCATTAGCAAGTAACTGTATGCCCATTGTAGAGAAGGGTTAACTCGTCGTGAGGGAGAAGCCACGTAAAATTTCAATTTCGGGCTGGTGCTAGAGAACGCTGAATTAACGTTAATATTTTAGGGACCCGAAATTGGTCTGATTTGCCTAATCAGAACCAAAGTTGTTTCGCCTCTAGAAACAAGATACTCAAGGAAATCAGCTTCATCTGTTGGGATAAGAGTTTCTCCATGGGCATTAGTTTATCATCCGGTCTGATTGATTTCTTTTTCTTGAGTCATCAGTCTTCTGATTGGTTTGATGTGACCTCCCACGACTTCCTCTCCCGCGTCGACCTCTTCACCTCAGAGCAGCATTTGCAACCTTCGTCCTTAATTATTTGCTGGATGTATTCCAATCTGTCTTCCTTTACAGTTTCTACCTTCTACAGCATATTTCGTCTTGGCTCTCTCTCTCTCTCTCTCTCTCTCTCTCTCTCTCTCTCTCTCTCTCTCTCTTCCTTTTTCCCGTATGCTCTGATTTATTAACGTAAGATGTGGTCGGGATTGTTGAAAAAAAGATAAAGGATATTTAATATGCTGTGTTACCGTCGCATATATTCTGCACGCTCGTAAATGCGGCTTACATATACGCCGACGATAATCGAGGTTGTTACGCAGGCACAAATTTTGGTGAAAATGGACACAGTTTTGATTCGCGGCCAACTCAAAGACAATCAAAGCTAGCATGAAACAGTTACTGTTATAGCCCGTTAAATTAATTTTTGCGAAGAGAGAGACGATATAGCAATCTACGTTGCGTAAGGTTTCTTACGATAAATAATTTTCATTGAGAGCAAGGTGGCTTCATTTTGTGTTAATCATTTCCTTGACAGAAATAAATTTAATTGCAAACTTAGATTTATCTGCAGTAGGCATCAAGGCTTAGGTTTGTCTCACGATATTTCTATCAACGCACTTCATAAAAACTCTGATGAAATGAAGTTGCAAATATTAGTACTTGAAAATTGCTATTAGTATTCAGAGTATTTATAAATTGAGTGATGCCCAATATTTAAAAATGTAATTAAATATTACCTAATGGCCGCCTGTGTGCCATTACCACAAAAGAAAGCCAGACAGGCAATCTTCCACACAAGCCACTTTAAATAATTATTTTTCACTTTAATATTTCCACTGGGAACGAGAGTTTTTGAGTGAGAACAGGAGAAACTCACTTTTTATCGTATATTATAAAATGCAATACATACATCAAATACTTAGTGCGTCAGAACAGTTAAGTGACTTAATTCTTCAACAGCAAAGACGAAAGTAGTAGTCGATATAATTTAATCATAATAATATAAAATGTCAATGGTTATAAAGAATGTCTTTACATTGTGTAGTTACGTTCTGATACTAAAATATGTGTTTTATTTACAGATGTAACACAAAAAAACATTGACGAGTTATGGGTTTCATAGCCATCTGTCGTATTAGATACGGTTTCTATCGACTGAATATTTAGTTTTGTACCTTTTTTAGATTTCACGTTTACACGCCTGGTATAGGTTTAGTTTAATTTTCCTTTGGCTTTCCAGGAGACGTCACAAGCTCCCTCTAGTACTATCGAAGTATTCCTTGATGTCTTAAATGTCCTATCATCTTGTCCCTTCGTATTTTTAGTGTTTTATATACATTCCTTACCTCGCCGATTGTGCAGAGAACCTCCTCATTCCCTACCTCATCAGTTGACCTAATTTTCAACATCCGTCTGTTTCACTATCATACGATGCTGTGATCCAAACGTACATTCTCAAAATGTTCTTCTCAAATTAAGGTCTATGTTTGATACTAATAGACTTCTTTTGGCTAGGAATGCACGTTTCGCCAGTATTAGTCTACTTTTTATGTCCGTCTTCATCTGTCGTTTTTGCTTCGTCAGCTATTTATTACTCACCTATTTTGATGCTGCGTTTATTGGTAATCTTGTTTCTACATCTACATCCACACTGCGCATGCCACCTGACGGTGTGTGGCGGAGGGTACCTTGAGTACCTCTACCGGTTCTCCCTTCTATTCCAGTCTCGTATTGTTCGTGGAAAGAAAGATTGTCGGTATGCCTCTGTGTAGGCTCTAACCTCTCTGATTTTATCATGGCCTCTTCGCGAGATATAAGTAGGAGGGAGCAATAAACTGCTTGAGTCTTCGGTGAAGTTATGTTCTCGAAACTTCAACAAAAGCCCGTACTGAGCTACTGAGCGTCTCTCCTGCAGAGTCTTCCACTGGAGTTTATCATCTCCGTAACGCTTTCGCGATTTCTAAATGATCGTGTAACGAAGCGCGCTGCTCTCCGTTGGATCTTCTCTACCTCTTCTATCAACCCTATCTGGTACGGATCCCACACTGCTGAGCAGTATTCAAGCAGTGGGCAAACAAGCGTATTGTAACCTACTTCCTTTTTCGAATTACATTTCCTTAGGATTCTTCCAATGAATCTCAGTCTGGCATCTGCTTTACCGAGGATCAAATTTATATCATCATTCCATTTTAAATCACTCCTAATGCGTACTCCCAGATAATTTATGGAATTAACGGCTTCCAGTTGCTGACCTGCTATTTTGTAGCTAAATGATAAGGGATCTATCTTTCTATGTATTCGCAGCAAATTACACTTGTCTACATTGAGATTCATTTGCCATTCCTTGCACCATGCGTCAATTCGCTGCAGATCCTCCTGCATTTCAGTACAATTTTCCATTGTTACAACCTCTTGATATACCACAGCATTATCCGCAAAAAGCCTCAGTGAACTTCCGATTTTATCCACAAGGTCATTTATATATATTGTGAATAGCAACGGTCCTACGACACTCCCCTGCGGCACACCTGAAATCACTCTTACTTCGGAAGAATTCTCTCCATTGAGAATGACATGCTGCGTTCTGTTATCTAGGAACTCCTCAGTCCAATCACAATTGGTCTGATAGGCCATATGCTCTTACTTTGTTCATTAAACGTCTGTGGGGGAACTGTATCGAACGCCTTGCGGAAGTCAAGAAACACGGCATCTACCTGGGAACCCGTGTCTATGGCCCTCTGAGTCTCGTGGACGAATAGCGCGAGCTGGGTTTCACACGACCGTCTTTTTCGAAACCCATGCTGATTCCTACAGAGTAGATTTCTAGTCTCCAGAAAAGTCATTATACTCGAATATAATACGTGTTCCAAAATTCTACAACTGATCGACGTTAGAGATATAGGTCTACAGTTCTGCACATCTGTTCGACGTCCCTTCTTGAAAACGGGGATGACCTGTGCCCTTTTCCAATTCTATGGAACGCTACGATCTTCCAGGGACCTACGGTACACCGCTGAAAGAAGGGGGGCTAGTTTCTTTGCGTACTCTGTGTAAAATGGAACTGGTATCCCATCAGGTCCAGCGGCCTTTCCTCTTTTGAGCGATTTTCATTGTTTCTCTATCCCTCTGTCGTCTATTTCGATATCTACCATTTTGTCATCTGTGCGACAATCTAGAGAAGGAACTACAGTGCAGTCTTCTTCCTCTGTGAAACAGCTCTGGAAAAAGACATTTAGTATTTCGGCCTTTAGTCAGTCATCCTCTGTTTCAGTACCATTTTGGTCACAGTGTCTGGACATTTTGTTTAGATCCACCTACCACGTTGACATAAGACCAAAATCTCTTAGGATTTTCTGCCAAGTCATTACATAGAACTTTCTACTGCTTCTCTCTACTTTGCGTTTCTTCAATGTACTCTCAGTCCATATTTTGTATTCATTAGACTGCTCATTCCATTCAAGAGATCCTGTAACACTCTTTTACTTTCACTGAGGGTAGCAATAATTTCTTACAGCGTTCATAGTTTTTTCATAAGCTTGAACACATTTTACATTGTAACAGATATGTGTAGTAAATATGCCTGCAGCTCATTGTATACTCTTAATTCCCTCTTACAGTTTGTGGCGAAGGGTACTCGTATCTTTCTTTTACCTTCCGTTCGCGAATGATTCGCTCACTGACAGAGTGTCGGTAATCTCCAGCATAAATGCGATTCCTTTGACCTTAGCATCATAGTCACTGCGGGAGATATAACATGTGGCAAGACAATATTTTACGATGGGCGTGCGCTTTCTAAAATTTAACTCTTAGATTATTCGTGACAGTAATGTTTCTTTTGTAGATTATGTCACTGGAATTGGCTCTGTACCTTTGTGATACTCTCGTGCTAACTAAAGGAACCAATGACGATGCACCAAGTTCTTCTTTCGGTCGTCTCTCTAAAGTGTATCTGGTGTAATGACTAACCTAGGCAGATTGACCGGATGCCGTAAAGCATACACTTACGGCAATATGCTGACTCAAAATTGCTGCCCATCGTTGTCTCCCTGGCACTCAGTGTGCGAACGGTTACCGTAATCAGGGACAATTTGGCACACGGTATGCATGAATTCAACAACAAACTCGTTTCGGCGCGAATAAATTCTGGCCGTCTACCCAGGCTGTGCAATCGTAGAGGGAGCCAGTCATCCAGTTGCCAACTGTCATTTTTATTTATCTTTTTTTAAATTAACATGTCAACTTCCGTAGGACCAAATTGAGGAGCAAATCTCCAAGGCCATGCAACGAGTCAGTACATGAAATTACAACATAAAAGTAATAACAGATAAGAATAAAATGTTTATAAACCCAAAAAGTCAAGCTATAAGTTTAAGTAAACTAGATCAACAATATGACATAAGAATCAGTTTAATTTTTCAAGGAACTCCCCAACAGAATAGGAGGAGTGACTCATATGGAAACTATTCAGTTTCGACTTGAAAGCGGAGTTCGCAAACTTACATCACTTAGTGCCCGAACCGACAGTTTCTGAGCCTAAAATATCCTTTTAAAATGGGAAGAGTTACCCCAAAATATAATACCATACGACATAAGCGAATTAAAATAAGCAAAGTAGACAAATTTTCGTGCTGAACGATCATTTACTTCGGATACTGTTCGAATAGTAAAACTGGCAGCGCTAAGTCTTTGAACAAGATCCTGAACGTGGGCATTCCACGACAGTTTACTATCAATCTGAACGCCTAGAAATTTGAGCTGTTCTGTTTCACTAATCATACGCCCACTCTGTGAAATTAAAACGTCGGGTTTTGTTGAAATGTGTGTTAGAAACTGTAAAAACTGAGTCTTACTGTGATTCAGAGTTAGTTTATTTTCTACAAGCCACAGCCAATTTTGCACACAACATCCTTTACTACCAAGCTAGTGTCATCAGCAAACAAACATTTTAGAGTTACCTTTAATACTAGAGGGCGTATCATTTATATAAATAAGGAAAATAAGGATCAGGAGTGACCCCAACACTGATCCCTGGGGCACCACCATTGTACTGCACCGCACTCAGACCACCACCACCTAAAGATGTCTTTAGGTGGTGGTACTCAGACCCCACATCACTGCCATTCTCAACACTGTGAATAATGACCTTTTTCTGTCTGTTGTTAATGTAAGAGGTGAACCAATTGTAAGCTACTCCCCGTATTCTGTAATGGTCTAACTTCTGTTAACCCATCCCGTTCCTCACCGAAAAACGAGAATATAGCATTTTCAATTGTTAAAGGACTTCTAAAGCCGAACTCTATATATGATAGCGAATTATGTGATATAATCAATTACCATTACATACACAGCCTTTTCAGTAACTTTAGCAAAAACTAATGGCATCTAAATAGCTCTAAAATCGTCTACATTATCCCTTTCTCCCTTTTTATAAAGGACTTTACTGCTGAGTACTTTAATCGTTCAGGAAACTGACCATTCCTAAAGGAAAAGTTATAAATACGGCTAAGCACACGGCTAACATGTGCAGCACAGTACTTTAATATTCTGCTAGGCACTCCATCATATCCATGAGAGTCCTTTGTCTTCAGTGATTTAGTTATTGACTCAATCTCCTTGTCAGTATCACAGAAGAGTATTTCAGACATCAGTCTTGGAAAGACATTTTCCGAGAGAGTTATGTGATTTCCTGTAGAAACTAAATTTTTACTTAATTCACCAGCGATGCTCAGAAAGTGACTTAAATACTGTACATATATCTGATTTATTAGTAACAGAAGTATTTTTAGTACGAATTGACTTTATATCGTCGCCCCCTTGTGCTGCTGACCAGACACTTCCTTCATATCTGACCGTACAGTTTTAATTTTATCCTTTGAATTAGCTATTCTATATGCGTACCACATACTCTTTTTCCTAATAACATTTTAAGCACCTTGCAATACTGTTTGTAATGGGATATTGAGCTTGATTGTGACTACTAACATTTTGATGTAATTCCCGCTTTGTTCTACCTGATATCCTTATCCCACTAGTCAACCAGCCAGGCTGACTTACTGCTAGTACCCCGCTTATAACTTTCTAATGGAAAGCAACTCACAAAGAGCAAGTGAAATGTGTTAAGGAAAGCATTATATTTGTTATCTATATTATCGGCACTATAAACATCCTGCCACTCTTGTTACTTGATGAGGTTTAAAAAACTCTATTGCCCTTGGTTTAACTTTCCTACATAATTTGTAATTATATGTGACATTTGAGTAAAAATGTGTTAGTGTTCAAGTTTGTGCATTACTAACAGAATGCCCATCTACTAATGAAGAATGAATACAAATATTGTCTATGGCTGTGCTATTGTTCCCCTGCACTCTAGTTGGAAAAAACACAGTCTGCATCAGATCATATGAATTTATGAGATCTACCAACATCCCTTTCCTTGCACAATCTTATACAAAATTAATACTGAAGTCATCACAAATAACTAATTTCTGGTACTTCCTATAAAGTGAACCAAGAACCATCTCTAGCTTGAGTAGAAATGCTCTGAAGTCAGAGTTAGGGGACCTATGAACAACAAAAATTAGATGTTTAATTTCGCTAAATTCAACTGGTCCTGCACAACTTTCCAATATCTGTTCAGTGCAGTGCTGTGATACGTCTATGGAGTCAAATGGAACAATACTTTTTACGTACATGGCTACTCCCCCACTCTGCAAGGAACTCCTTCAAAAAGCCAGCTAATCTGAATCCTGGTAAAGGAAGCCTCTCAATTGTCAAATTATTTAAGTGGTGTTCCGATGTACCAATAATTTCAGAGTCAACATCTGTAAGCAGTTCACTAACTTTATCTCTAATACCTCTTATATTTTGATGAAATACGCTAATTCCTTTTCTACTTGGAAACATTACATCCTCAGAAGGTGAGCCTTTAGTTAGAGGGACTTCCTTTAAGCAGGTATACATATCAGCTGACTTCAGCCTAGAATAGGTGCAGCTCTAACACCAACCACTACAGGAATTTTTTCCATGAGTGATACCACCACCACCCACCACACTGTCACCTGTAAGCTTTGCCAGGCTCCCCTTCCGGTACCTATTGAGGTGCAGGCCATGCCTAGTAAATCCCGATCTTCTGATAGACCCAACTGGCACCACTGGGATGTGACCCATGCCATCTGCCGTCGGTGCCTTTTCCAGTCCCATGTTAACGCGCCTAACAGCCGCATGAAGATGACGCTGAAACAGTTGCACGAAATGCACATTAGTGCCACCAGTTTGAGAAGCTATCTTTACCAGGTCACCACCTCAGTCATATTCCCTGTCCTTATCAAGATTATTTCCTGCTCCACCCACCGTCACTACCTGATCTTCCTTTATAAAAGTCCTACATTATGTCGGCCTCCTCTGAGAGTCACTGCCACTCTGCCGCCAAGGACAGTGGAACGCCCGCCAAGGACATCCAGCTGCCACCTGATGGACGGAAGGTCGAACTGGGATGCTCCTACCCTCCAAGTCAGTAAGGCGCCCGCCAGCACCAGTCACCGCCAACCAGATGCGGGTCCAGTGTTCGTATCCGAAATGCTCCCATAACCTCTCAAACGCCTATAATTAGTTAGCCCTGCACTGCGATCAAGCTCAGCAGTGCCACCCACCTGCCGCCCCCCCCCCCCCCCCGAGCCACTTCTTGCATGCAAAGCGCACTTCCCGAAGTACGCAGGCGTAGCGAGGTCCTCATGTCACTGTGCTAAGCCCAGCGACCATGGCTTGGGAATGGTAGCCTAGCCTCAGTAGACGATGCTATTGTGGTACTCGCCCTCCCGTGGGCATTATCGGAAGCAGACCTTACCAGACATTACAGTAAACAAGCACAATGATGCTAAGGAAGACCCATCACATTGTTAACAGGCCAATTGTGCATATACTACAAATTAGTTAGGTGGGTCCTCATGAAATGTCACGATAAAAGCTCGCGATAAGTTGAAGCGCCCTCAGTCCACTGCAATAATATTGTGGTGGACCAATGAACACCAGCCGCCATCTCTGCTTCCGATGTGTTAACACATAGAGAAACCATGCATCCGCACAGATCACTTGTGAGCCAGAGATCAACGCATGACCGTCTCCAGAATGGAGATTCCATGGACCAACGCCAAAATGTGCCACCAGATATGGGCGTGCATCTGTACCTGCTCTAAACTTGTTGGAATAGTAAAGATTCTCCATTAACTCCGTCTGTCTTTCTGCAGCATGTTTACTTCTCCGACTCTCTGCTGTAGCCTCGCCAACCCATCTAACACACAATGCTCAGGTGTACCTCTCGATAGCGGTCGTCGATCAGCAGTTCGTTACACTGGTATGGGTCCTAGACTCGACAATCAATCAAATTAGGAATTGTGTGCTACTTCATTTGTGGATGAATTAACCGACCTTTACGATTCTTTCGGTGAATATCAATGTGGCATCTGCCTGCGCCATGCGAATCTAACTTTCTTTGAGGAAAAGACAAACTTGTGGTAGAGCATATCATAAACATGTGATTTGTGGATTTTTACAATTTGTTAATGTATTTTGAACCTGAATCCAACATTTGTTTCAGGAGTTACATGGATTTTAATTGAGTAGTGCAACAGAGTTCTGGGAAAAGGGTAGCAGCCATGTCCATCCATTGTCATGTAAGGTGATGTGTGGCTGCAGAAGATGCGAGTCTGCTAGGTGGGTGGACGAGATGTCGCAGACGCGGTCAGAAATGAGGTGTGTCGAATACTCTGGAACACTCCCATCAAAGCTGAAAGCTAAGACGCCGTTTTAGTGAGAAGACACACTTTAGCAACAGCAGAATGGACTCGTTCCTTGCCCTGAATGGTGGGAGAAACAAGATAGTACTTTGATATAAATACGTGTTGTAGCAGATAGGTTGATATCGGAACTGTTGCACGAAGTGCCCTGAGTGAGTTTACATGTGAGTTGCAGGTGTGGCTCACCGAAGTTACTAAATTATGAATCTGACTTGCCTTACGCCACAGTCTGCTAAAAAAGTTACAAATAGGGTAGTGTCCCCTTGTTCTCGGCAGACAGCGACGGGCGTTGGCCAAGGTCAGACCACGCAGCTCATGGCAGCTCAATTTCAGCTGCACGAAAACCTGCATGATTAGTTTACCTGATGTTTGCAATGTATAGCCACGCACAGTCATGTTCTAAGTCAGTTTGATTGGCGCTAAAGTGATAGATTTTCAACTGTGGCAGTAACTACGGATTTTTACTTGGTTAGATCAGTATTGCTAGTACGTCACGTCTCAATGCTATTGGTAAATCGGGGCTACTCTTATTTTGTACATATTCAGTGTTATGGCAGATAATCTCAGATCTACAACTACGTATATACTCCACTAGCCACTAAGCGGTGTGTGGTGGAGGGCACTATTCGCTCCAAAGACATATTTCCCCCTCTGTGTTCAACTCGCAGATCGCGCGAGGGGAAAACGACTGAACACATCAATACGAGCTCTAATTTCCCTTATCTTTGAATACTGACCATTGCGCGATTTGAAAGTTGGTGCTAATAATGTATGCTCTACATCCTCGGCGATGACGGATTTTGGAATATAGTGAGCAGCCCCTTCCGTTTAGCGCGTCGTCTGTGTCTCCCATTTCAAACTTTCTATGAGATTTGTAACGCTCTCACGATGGCTAAATGTACCAGTCCCGAATCTAGCCGCTTTTCTTTGGACCTGCTCAATCTCTTGAATCAGACCCAACTGATAAACGTTCCATACGGACGAACAATACTCCAAAACTGGAGGAACTGAAGTATTGTAAGCAAGTTCCTTTGTTGAAGGACTGCATCGCTTCAGGACTACCAATAAACAGCAATCTAGAGTTCGCCTTCCCCGTTACTTCTGGAATCTGATAGTTCCAAAGTGGTTCAAATGGCTCTGAGCACTATGGGACTTAACATCTGAGGTCATCAGTCCCTTAGAACTACTTAAATCTAACTAATCTAAGGGCATCACACACATCCATGCCCGAGGCAGGATTGGAACCTGCGACCGTAGCGGTCGCGCGGTTCCAGACTGAAGCGCCTAGAACCGCTCGGCCACACTGGCCGGCTCTGATAGTTCCACTTGAGATCATTTAGAATAGTCACACCCAGATACATTTACATCTACATCCACATCCATACTCCGTAAGCCACCTGACGGTGTGTGGCGGAGAGTACCTTGTGTACCTCTATCTGCTATCCCTTCTATTCCAGTCTCATTGTTCGAGGAAAGAAGGATTGTTGGTATGCCTCTGTGTGGGCTCTAATCTCTGATTTTATCCTCATGGTCTCTTCGCGAGATATACGTAGGAGGGAGCAATATACTGCTTGACTCTTCGGTGAAGGTATGTTCTCGAAACTTCAACAAAAGCCGTACCGAGCTACTGAGCGTCTCTCCTGCAGAGTCTTCCACTGGAGTTTATCATCTCCGTAACGCTTTCGTGACTACTAAATGATCCTGTAACGAAGCGCGCTGCTCTCCGTTGGATCTTCTCTATCTCTTCTATAAACCCTATCTGGTACGGATCCCACACTGCTGAGCAGTATTCAAGCAGTGGGCGAACAAGCGTACTGTAACCTACTTCCTTTGTTTTCGGATTGCATTTCCTTAGGATTCTTCCAATGAATCTCAGTCTTTCATCTGCTTTACCGACGATCAACATTATATGGTCATTCCATTTTAAATCACTCCCAACGCGTACTCCCAGATAATTTATGGTATTAACTGCTTCCAGTTGCTTACCTGCTATTTTGTAGCTAAATGATAAGGGATCTATCTATGTATTCGCAGCACATTACACTTGTCTACATTGAGATTCATTTGCCATTCCCTGCACCATGCGTCAATTCGCTGCAGATCCGCCTGCATTTCAGTACAATTTTCCATTGTTACAACCTCTCGATACACCACAGCATCATCTGCAAAAAGCCTCAGTGAACTTCCGATGTCATCCACAAGGTCATTTACGTATATTGTGAATAGCAACAGTCCTATGACACTCCCCTGCGGCACACCGGAAATCACTCTTACTTCGGAAGACTTCTCTCCATTGAGAGTGACATGCTACGTCCTGTTATCTAGGAACTCCTCAATCCAATCACACAATAGGTCTGATAGTCCATATGCTCTTACTTTGTTCATTAAACGACTGTGGGGAACTGTATCGAACGCCTTGCGGAAGTCAAGAAACACGGCATCTACCTGTGAACCCGTGTCTATGGCCCTCTGAGTCTCGTGGACGAATAGCGCGAGCTGGGTTTCACACGACCGTCTTTTTCGAAACCCATGCTGATTCCTACAGAGTAGATTTCTAGTCTCCGGTTCAAATGGCTCTGAGCACTATGGGACTCAACTGCTGAGGTCATTAGTCCCCTAGAACTTAGAACTAGTTAAACCTAACTAACCTAAGGACATCACAAACATCCATGCCCGAGGCAGGATTCGAACCTGCGACCGTAGCGGTCTTGCGGTTCCAGACTGCAGCGCCTTTAACCGCACGGCCACTTCGGCCGGCTCTAGTCTCCGGAAAAGTCGTTATACTCCAATATAATACGTGTTCCAAAATTCTACAACTTATCGACGTTAGAGATATAGGTCTATAGTTCTGCACATCTGCTCGACGTCCCTTCTTGAAAACGGGGATGACCTGTGCCCTATTCCAATCCTTTGGAACGCTACGCTCTTCTAGAGACCTACGGTACACCGCTGCAAGAAGGTGGGCAAGTTCCTTCACGTACTCTAAAATCGAACTGGTATCCCATCAGGTCCAGCACCCTTTCCTCTTGAGCGATTTTAATTGTTTCTCTATTCCTGTCGTCTATTTCGATATCTACCATTTTGTGATCTGTGCGACAATCTAGAGAAGGGACTAAAGTGCAGTCTTCCTCTGTGAAACAACTTTGGAAAAAGGCATTAAGTATTTCGGCCTTTAGTCCGTCATCCTCTTTCAGTACCATTTTGGTCACAGAGTGTCTGGACATTTTGTTTTGATCCACCTACCGCTTTGACATAAGACCAAAATTTCTTAGAATTTTCTGCCAAGTCAGTAAATAGAACTTTATTTTCGAATTCATTGAACGCCTCTCGCATAGCCCTCGTCACACTACATTTCGCTTCGCGTACTTGTTTGTCTGCATGGCTTTGGCTATGTTCATGTTTGCTGTGAAGTTCCCTTTGCTTCCGCAGCAGTTTTCTAACTCTGTTGTTGTACCACGGTGGCTCTTTTCCATCTCTTACGATCTTGCTTGGCACATACTCATCTAATGCATAATGTACGATGGTTCTGAACTTTGTCCACTGATCCTCAACACTATCTGTACTTGGGACAAAACTTGTGTTGAGCCATCAGGTACTCTGATATCTGCTTTGTCACTTTCTAAACAAAAATCTTCCTACCCTTTTTAATATTTCTATTTGCGGCTGAAATCATCGATGCCGTAACCGCTTTATGATCGCTGATTCCCTGTTCTGCGTTAACTGTTTCAAATAGTTCGGGTGTGTCACCAGAAGGTCTAATATGTTATCGCCACGAGTCTGTTC